>NC_057861.1:676900231-678100231 GCF_019393635.1 Dromiciops gliroides | reverse complement strand
GGGATTTGGAGATCCCTAATTTTTGTACCTTAAGCCTGTTTTGTTCCCCTATGCAGATGATTAGGTGGGGGAAAGCACAGAGAGACAGTAAAACCCAAGGGGGCAAGGCCACTATCCCTTCAGCTGGCCCATCCCTTTCCCTAGCCATTTCACAGGTAGATGCAGTCAGCCCAAACCTGAATGGTGCTTTAGCCACAACCTTAAACAGCACTCTGGATGCTGGGCTGATGAAGGCTATATTCTCCCTGTTTGCTTCTACCACAGGAATCTGCTAGTACCCATTGTAAAGATCCAACACCAACAACCACTGACCTCTTCAGTCTTCTGAGAGCTAGTGACACTGGCCTTTTTGCGATTCCTCAAACAAGACCCTCTGTCTCCAAACTCCTTTCAAGTCCCAGCTAAAACCCCCTTTCCTGATGCCCCTTAATTCTAGTGCATTGTCTACTCCGAGTATGTGAAGACTTCACCCAGTGGAGCGGGTGGATAAGAACAGCTCCAAAGGCCATGAAGGCGGCAGCTTGGTCAGACACTGCATCTTGACCTTTGTCTTGCCACTGGACTACGATGACTCTAGAAGAGAGAGTGAGGCTGACAACTTTATGCAACTCTGCCTCACAAATCCAATTCACCTAAAATCAAGACATCACCCTGTGATGTCATTGGTCCTCTTCAAAAACAAAGGAGGGGCAGCTAGGTGGTACAGTGGATAGAGCACCGGCCCTGGATTCAGGAGGACCTGAGTTCAAATCCGGCCTCAGACACTTGACACTTACTAACTGTGTGACCCTGGGCAAGTCACTTAACCCTCATTGCCCTACCAAAAAAAAAAACCCCAAAACAAAGGAGGAACACCAAGCACATTCCCTCTGTTGGTTCTTTCTAGTTAATTCTGTATTTAGCTTGTCTGTACATAGTCGTTTGCATGTTGGCTTCCCTATTAGACTGTAAGCTCCCTGAGGGCAGACTGTCTTTTGCTTTTCTTTGTATTCTTAGTACTTAGCACGGTGCCTGGCACATAGTAACATACTTAAATGTTATTGATTGTGGGTTTTTTTTGGCGGGGCAATGAGGGTTAAGAGACTTGCCCAGGGTCACATAGCTAGCAAGTGTCAAGTGTCTGAGGCTGGATTTGAACTCGGGTCCTCCTGAATCCAAGGCTGGTGCTTTATCCACTGCGCCACCTAGCTGCCCCCTGTTATTGATTTATTGACTGAACTCTTGGCATACTATACTGATCCACTCCAATTCTCTTATTCAATGTCCCAATAGTTCCTACTAGGTGTAGATCTTCCCGGTCTGTAATACCATTATTGGGTGAGACACAGGGACTGTACGATGACATCATTGAGTAACATTTCTTTCAGGTAGATTCTGAGGTTCTCTATCTCAAGGAAACTGATTTTCTGAGAATGTTCTAGAAAAGGTTAAAAGGTAAAATGAATTATGTGCATGGCTGCTCAGGCACCCTCCATGACCCACTCAGGTGGTGAGAACACCCCAAATCTCACTCTGAGATTCTTCCTTAGACAAACCTCCCATTCTTCAGATACAAGACCGTCACAAAGTTGACCTCATATGGCTCCGCCCTTGCATTGAAGGGTGTGACACCAGAGCCTTGTTCTGTTCCAGCAGGATCCTCTATTTTCCAATGTTTCTGCACAGAGGATGCGGATAATTGGGTGTGCACATACTGAGCCCTAGCATGCTGCCTGTAATCCTCTGCTAAATCTGAACACACTGAACTGCTTGCCAATCAACGTCCAGAAATATTTTTCAAGCCTAGGGTACATGTTATCAGCCACACCAAGGACATACCTAACCTCAGGAATTATAAATTCCTCGGGACATAATCCAAATATGGATAGTCCTTCTCACTCAGTCGTCAGAAGCCTAGCTCTGGCATGGTCTGCAGAACTATACGCCACTAGCGTCTGTCAAAAAAAAAAAAGTCTGTCATTTTACCTACCTACCTCATAGGGTTGTTGTGAAACAAATGAGATGATGTACATAAAGTGCTTTGCAAACCTTAAAGTGCTATATAAATATTGGTATCATCATCATCATTATGATTAGCAACAACAATAACAAGAAGAAGAAGAATAGAATGACTGAAATATAATTGTCATTTGGGAGTTACTACCCAGTACAGAAGTACACTCTTCATCTTCAGTCTTTACATCTCTGCTGTACAGGGGCCTGGTTGAATCCAAGTGGAAAAGACCAAGGAAAGGCCATTGGGGCTGAAGTGATAGTCTTCAGAGCCTGGGGAAGTTCTTATGCCCCATTCCATCTCCATCTCCTAATGCTGGTCTAGTGGAATTTAGCTTCTGACAAATAGGTTCTAGGTTCTGCCCTCAAGTCCACAAGTATGTGTGCATATGCTCAACTGGTCCACATTTGTAGTAGAAGAAGGCTTAGTTACTTTGGCCATTTGGAAATATGTGTGTGTGTATGTGTACACACATATACATGCACACACACACACACATATATGACAATTGGGTAATTGGCTAATAATGGCATTCCCCCATTAGACCTTTCAAACATCATCTCTAGTCTATCTTTCTCTCACCACAAAGGCTATAAAGTTGATTCACCAGCTACTGCTCTACATTAAGGAGTTTAATAACTAGTTTCCACATAACTCCCTTGACACTTATCTCTTTGAGCACGTTGGAATGTCCCACAATTTTAGACAACTAACATTATATATCTCCTGCTTCACCTTTCTATACATCTCAGTCAATACCTCATTTTCTAAATACCTCATTTTCTAACCAAACTTCCACAGTGTGTTATAAATATCACTATCGGTCAGTAGGAAGCCCCCAAATCACCCAACCATGATGAGGGTCAAGTGCTGCTAACTGCATCCCCGTTCTTTAATGCCCAAATAGCCATATCTTCTATTCCATGCAATGCACAATGACAGGTGAACAATGTCCCTCCATGCACACAATTATAAGTCCACTTCAACACAATTATACACCACTTCACCGAAGTTGTTTACACACAGTAGACAATATCATTCCATAAATAGAAGAAATGACACTTCTATATACAACATAACAACAGTGACCTCAATCAATTCACCTGGCCTGTATTAGGGTCGTCATGGAAAACTTGCTATCAAATTATATTCTGGAGAGGAGGGGAACCCTAAACCCTTCAATGTTGCAAATATGCAAATGAAACATTTTGCCTACTATAGGATGATAAGGCTATTGGTATGAATGATTTAAACTGAAATATAAGTATAGCCTAGCTAGACAAAGAAAAAATACATCCCTTAATGCTATAGCATTGACTTAATACTCCATAGCTTTTATATATTCTGGAAAAGCCCCCATAATGTATAACAACTGATCCTCTGGAAATTCTGAGCACTTTGGGTCTTAACCCTCCCGTGTCCTTTCCTATATCCAATATGGATATTTCAGATAACCATTTAGGCAAATCACTGCTCAAACCCCTTATAGTATAGCACACTCTATTACCAGACCATGGAAAAGTCACCAGTTCAAAGCGAAAGCTTTTAATTAAGATATAAGGCAGAGTAAGTAACAAGAAGAGACCAAATAATAGATCATCTTTTGCTTCCAAACAATGTCCAAGGGAATTACTATCTAATTGCCTCTAATTGCCCTAGTGAAGGGGTAGAGGTATTCAATTACTTTAGAATGTACAGTTCCAGTGGTAAACATTTAAGGTTTCATGTAGTAGTTATTTAATAAAATGCATTTTGTATTCCATTGTGTTGGATTGGGGTTTGATGTCAATTGTTTCATGGAGTTCCATGGAAGTCTTTCAGGGCAAACTGGAAAGGTGCTGAAGCCTAGGTCCATACTGGAGAACTGTGAAATATCTCACGGTGACTCTGGGGTGGTTCAGATCCTGCTGAGATTTCTCCATTTGGTGATGCCATGGTGATACCATTCCATATGTCTCATTTTTCTCATTTTCTCACTTTAACTCCAGCCTGTAGCTTTCCTCCCCATCTCTCCTTCCTTCCACTGCACTAGAAGAACCTGCTTTTTAAATCTCCCACCTCTCAAAAAACTCCTCACCAATCAGAGTCCTTACCTGGTGACTCCATTACTCTTAGCAACATGCATAGTCTTCTGGAAGTAGACCAGGGGATTTCTCCCAATGACCAATGTTCTCTGGAACATCTGAAGAGAACAAGCATCTTAGGAGATGGTGTCCTGGGGACATTTCTACTCAGTCATACACTCTACAAAAATTATATTTGTCCTTCAAAGAATCTTGTATGATCTTTACATATGCATAGGAGCATGTAGATACAGGAAGAATATCTTTAGGACCACATTTTGCTGGACCAAATCAAAAGCTTTTTTTAGACTAAACAAACAAATAAACACTTTGTGAAACTATATTTTCTGCACCTTTTAGTCAATGTAGGCTAAAGATGTGATCTGATATAGAATATCTTTGAAAAATTATTTACTTTTCTCATACTCCCATCAAGAATATCTGGTGGAATCATTCTCATAAAGGTTTCAGAAAGTCTAAAAAGTTAGCATATAATAGGTTGGTAGCTATTGAAATGCTCTTAATTGTTTGTTTGGGTTTTTTTCAGTAGTGATATCATCCATTATTTTTTCCAGTCATCATAGCTTCAGCTTTCCAGATATCTTGAGAATAAATCTTTCAAGTGTCCTTAAAATTGGGCTGCTTTCAGTACAGATTTTTTTCAAGGTACTATTCCTAATTTCATCTTTAATTCCCTTTCCACGACTTCAAGTAGCACACTGAGATATTGATCCAAATGTGGAGGCTTCATTGTTATCAATGAAGAAGATAATTTGTCATAGAAGTACTGACAAATCCTTTCCCTTTTTTGTCTGTTATTCTCTTTCCAATTTCATATTTTGATATTATTTAGAGTAATAGACATTTTTTTTTGTTTTTAGTGAGGTAATTGGGGTTAAGTGACTTGCCCAGGGTCACACAGCTAGTAAGTGTTAAGTGTGTGAGGCTGGATTTGAACTCAGGTCCTCTTGACTCCAGGGCCAGTGCTCTATCCACTGCGCCACCTAGCTGCCCCTAGTAATAGGCTTTTTGTCGTTGTTCGGTCATTTCAGTAGTAGCGGACTCTCTGTGATCCTGTTTGGGGTTTCCTTGGCAGAGATACTGGAGTGGTTTGCCATTTCCTTCTCCAGCTCATTTTACAGATGAGGAAACTGAGGCAAACAGGGTGAAATGACATACCCAGTGTCACACAGCTTCTAGCACGAAGGACAACAACCAGTGTTGGATCTACTAGTGACTTGCTGTGTGAACTGAGACAAATTAATTTCTGCCCAGGGATGTTGTGAGGATCCAGTGAGAAAAATGGATGTAAGAAGGCTTTGGAAATTGTAATATGACCTGGCCATGGTGCCTATCATCCCTGCTACTGGAGAGACCGAGGTTGGTAGATCTTTGAAATTCACAAGTTCTGAAATGCAGTGGGCTAAGCTTATTGGGTGTTTACACTAAGTACTAATATGGTGAATCTCCAGGAGAGGAGATGGGGCATAAAAGCTGCCTAAGAAAGGACAAAGCAGCTTGGTTAGAAACGGAGCAAGAGTTCCAAATGGACCTCCTGTGGTGATCAGCAAGGTGGGGGTGGGGGACACCAGTAGTTCTGGAAGTAGCCCCTGCACTTCAAACTGAAGCAAGATAGAAAAACCAAGTTGGAAGGAAGGAAGGAAGAAAAGAAGGGAGGGAAGAAGGAAGGAAGGGAGGGAGGGAGGGAGGGAGGGAGGAAAGGAGGAAGAAAATGAGAGATATAAAGAAAGAAAGAGAAAGAAAGAAGAAAAGAGGGGAAAGGAAAAAAGAAAGAAGAAAAAGAGAGAACAAAAGCAAGGAAGAAAGAAAAGAAAGAAAGAGGTAAGGAAGGGAGAAAAAGAAAAGAAAGGGGGAAAGGGAGAAAGGAAAGAAAGAAGGGAGGGAGGAAGAAAATGAGACAGATAAGGAAAGAAAGAGAAAGAAAGAAGAAAAGAGGGGAAAGGAAGAAAGAAGGAAAGAAAGAGAAAACAAAAGCAAGGAAGAAAGAAAGATAAGGAAGGGAGAAAAAGAAAAGGGGAAAGGGAGGAATAAAGGAAGGAAGGAAAAAAGGAAGGAAGGAAGGAAGGAAATTGTAATGTGATCTGCTAGAATAAGGAAGAGGCTGTTATTGTTTTGTGACTAGCAAGTCATTTAAAACCTCTTGGTGCCTTAGCTTCCTCACCTCTACAAAGGATGTGTATTCCTCCAAAGCAGGACGATTGTGAGGTTAAGACATAAAATGGAATTAGAAGCACTTAAACCATGAAGTACCTTAAAGGTATTCAGACAGAGAGTTAGTGTTTCTTATTTGTGAGTGTAGTCTCTCTACCAGCCTGCTGGGTAAAGGTTTGGAGGTGGGCCATGACTCTGGCTTATGATGGGCGCTTGAGGACCTGGCTTGTCTGGCACCCTTTGAGAGAGTGGGGGTGGGTAGGAAAGTTGTGGAGAGAAGAAGGAGGGAGATTGGAATGGAAGAGTGCATGGCATGGGGGTCCGATCCTAGGGGAAGCCCGTTCATCCACTTAACATACAAGGACGTGATTCGTAGGCTTTGGGGAGCTGCTGGAAACTCTTGAGCCGCACAGTGAAGTCACGAAATTAAGTTTTAAGCAGAGTCCAGGGGCAAAGCTTCAGTAATAACAGTCCTGGTCCCCGTGAAGCAGTGGCCCAAGCAGGGATAGACATAGAAGGGTGAGCTGGGTCTTTCAGCAGCCAGGCCCTGGTCAAAGCCTTGAGTGCTCCCCTTCCCACCCCGTGCTGAAGTGTAAATGTGTTCAAATTTTATTTCACTGTCCTTAATGAGTGGCCAGCCTCAGCCTGAGAACAGCGAGTCCCCAGCTGACCGGGCCAAAGACAGACAGAGGAAGTGAGGGAGCGCCAGGGAGGTTTATTTATAGCTGGGCAGCAGAGGGGTGTTAGAGCAGTTCCTCACACACAGGCCAAAGCTGTCAGCATTTGGACATCCCCCCTCCCCTACTGTGCCACCTCCAGGTGGGGGCCTCCCCAGGCATCCCCACCCCCACCCCCACCCCAGAGGCTGCCAGGCAAGAAGACCACTCTGAAGCTGGGCTCCCAAGGCCATTCCAGAAGCAATCCGTCCTAGCCACAGAGGATCCTGGCCTCCCATTGGACAGTGAGCCCCATCTAACCATTCCCAGAGGAGGGAGTGGACTTCGTTGGCCCAACAATTCCAGCTAGCTCTCAAGGCCCCTTTCATTCTGTCATGCTCAGGCAGAATCACTGCCCTGCATTTTAAAACTATTTGCTCTTAAGGGACTTGGAGAGTTATGAAGCAAGCCAAATGCTCATGGTTCGAAAAGACCAGAGCTCACACACGGCCCTCCTCCCCTCTCTGAGCGCAAGCTTGTTTTTTTATTGCCTTCCTACCCAGGGCAAAGGTGGGACTCAACTAGCCTTAGCTTATTCTTATTTAAAAAATTTTTTAAACCGGGGGCAGCTAGGTGGTGCAGTAGATAGAGCACTGGCCCTGGAGTCAGGAGGACCTGAGTTCAAATCCGGCATCAGACATTTGACACTTACTAGCTGTGTGACCCTGGGCAAGTCACTTAACCCTCATTGCCCTGCAAAAACAAACAAGCAAAAAAACCAAAAACAAACAAATAAAACTTTAAAAATCACAGGATCTCAGGGCGAGAAGGGACATTCAAAGGAGGCACCTAAATCTAACTCACACCTAAACAAAAGTCTCATTTTATAGCCTCTCCAAAAAAAAAAAAAAAATGATTAGCCAACCTCACTGGGAGACTTCAGAGATGGACAAGCGACCTCTCAAAGCAGCCCATTCATGGAGCTTGGGGACAACGATCATTGTTGGCTTTTCTTTAAGCTGAGCTGAAGCCTGGCTCTGGCAGCTTTTGCAGAACAAGCCTGACCCCTTTCAAATAATGTACACATATGTGTAATTGAGGCAGGAATTTGGAACAAGGATTGAGGTGGAGGCAGAGGGGCCAGATCCAAATGTTTCCGGAGAGCCGGTTGTTAAATTTTCAATGTGAGTATTTACACCTCAGAAAACACTATCAAATCAGGGCTTGGCTTATTGCTTTGTTGATTGTCTAGACTTAAGAAAGTGATGGAGAAAATGTGAATAACAGGGGCAGCTAGGTGGCGCAGTGGATAAAGCACCGGCCCTGGAGTCAGGAGGACCTGAGTTCAAATCCGGACTCAGACACTTGACACTTACTAGCTGTGTGACCTTGGGCAAGTCACTTAACCCTTATTGCTCTGCAAAAAAAGAAAATGTGAATAATGCAGACTAAAGTGAAAAGTGTGTCATTCATCCATTTTTTGAGACCAGGTTGTTTTTGCCAGCAGACTACTGAGTGGATGACAATGATTTACCTCCACTTGGATTTGGGGGGGTCTTATTTCCCCTTTCCCTTTTATTTGCATGGAAAACCAAAAGGATCTTGGGGGCTCATTCATTAATTCATTCATTTACCAAGCATTTATAGAGTACCTACTGTATACCGTGCCAGATGCTAGGGATATAGAGACAAAAATTAAATAATCTTTGCCTTTAAAGAGCTTACATTCTGTTAGGTTGGAGGGGTAGGGGTGGGGGTGGGAAACAATATGTGCACAGAAAATGAAATATAAAATATATTTTTAAATATTTTCAAGGAGTAGGTAGCAAGGGTCGGGGACCAGGATAGCTCTCTATGGGAGAGGGGGCTTGAACTGAGTTTTAAAGGAAATGAGGAATTCTACAAGGTAGAGAGAAGAAGTGTATCCCAGGAATGGGACACAGTGTACCAGGGCACTGAGATGGAGGATGGAGCATCCTCGACAGGAAACAACAAGTAAGCCAATCTGGCTGGAATGTAGCATGTGTAAAGGGTAGTAATGAGTAATAAGACTGGAAAATTAGGCAGGAGCCAAATGCAGAGGGCTTTAAGAACCAAGCAAAGAGCCTCTTTTTGATTCTGCAGGCAAGAGAAAACCACTGGTGCTTCCCGAGTCAGGGAGGAAGATGGTTAGATCTGTGTTTCAGGGATATCAGTTTGGCAGCTATGAAGGATGGATTGGAAAGCGGGGAGACTGGCTGCGGGGGACCAATGAGGAGGTTCGGGCAAGATGTGATAAAGACCCAAACTCAGGTGGTAGTTGTGTGAATGAAGAGAAGGGGACAGATGCAAAAATAGAATGTCGAGAAAAACCTCGGGGCCTTTGACTTTGCCAATCTTTGTGGTTTCCTAGAGATTTTTTTGAAGATGTGGGTTGTCAGTCAGGAACTGATAGAAGTTAGAGGTAACTTTCTAACCCTAAGTTAGAGAGAGGCCTGGGATAGAGACACTGCTCCTACTAAGCTAGAGGAAGGAGGTTTGAGTAAATAAATGTCTGTAGGCAGGACTTAATTATTTGGCTGTTCTGTATTTCAAAAGGGCTTGGGCCCCCAAGGCAAGATGCTCCTAATGTAGGAATTGTAGGAAATGACAAATTCCTGTCTTTATGGAGAGAAAGAGAGAGAGAGAGAGAGGAGACAGAGGAGACAGAGAGACAGAGAGAGGAGAGAGAAACAGAGAGACAGAGAGAGACAGAGAGAGGAGAGAGAGAGAAGGAGAGGGAGGGGCAGGGAAGGGAGAGTAACAGACACAGAGACACAGAGACACGGAGAGAGACAGAGGGAGGGGGGAGGGAGAGAGAGAACTAAGATCCCACTGACAACACGAAAAAGGCCTTAAGAGTCACAAAGTGTCATGAGGGATCGGAGGCTGAAGAGACAAATATAATACCTGACAACGATTTAGCTTTTTTAAGTCATGCAAAGCACTGTACATACATTATCTCTACAAGGACGATGTCTGTTGGGATGTAGTGTTTTTACAGGAACTGCCAATGCTGGGCCGCTTTCCAGTGTGCTTCAGTGCCAGCATGTCCCCAGTTGGTTTGACTGTGGTTGGGATGCCAAGGCAGTTCAGGGAGTTTGAGTTGAATGGAGAAGGAAGGAAAAGGGAGGGGAGGGGAGAGGTGCCGGGCCTGTCTTCTGAAAATTGCATGGTATCTAGTGCTTCTTGGTCTTTATCATGCTTTTACTAATCCAATTAAATTATTTAACTATATATTTGAGGCGGAGGTGATCTGAGAACATGTAGAGCTGAAGAGGAAATGGGGATTTCTCAGTTAAATAAAGATACATGGGGGCAGCTAAGTGGCACAATGGATAAAGCACCAGCCCTGGATTCAGGAGGACCTGAGTTCAAATCCAGCCCCAGACACTTGACACTTACTAGCTGTGTGACCCTGGGTGAGTCACTTAACCCTCATTGCCCCACCAAAATAAATGAATGAAAGAATGGATGGATGGATGGACGGATAGACAGACAGACAGAGATAGACAGATGATAGATAGATAGATAGATAGATAGATAGATAGATAGATAGATAGATAGATAAAGGCACATGAGCCAATGAGAACAGAGCTGGAAATTAATGAGACTTACCTCTCCATTCATTGCATAATGAGGAATAACCTATTACATCTTATTTGATCTACACAATAGTCTTGTCAGGTACATTAGGTGAGTTAGTTATAGACATCTGCATTTTACAGAAGAGGAAACTGAGGCTCAGGAAGACTAAGTGACTTACCCATGATCATATTCCAAGAAAGTGTCAGAGGCTAGTTTCAAAGCCAGGTCTTGCCTAATTCCAATTCCTATGCTCTTTCCACTACACCAAATTGCCTCTCCAGGGGAGGCTTCCTGGAGGAGGTGATGTTTGATTTGGGCCTTGAAGTATAGACATTCTTTTTGGACAGGCAGAGCCATAGAGGTGGGACATTTCAACCAGAGGAAATGGTCTAAGGAAAGACAGAGATGGAAAAGCCTCAGCTATATTAGGGGAGCTCTGTATAGTTCAGTTTGGCTAAAGTATAAGACCTACGTTCAGAAGAAGGTCTTTGCAGTGATATTGTGAAGGCCCTTTAACTGACAGGCTGAGTTGAGATAGAGCATCCCCTCTGATACCTTCTTTCACATGGCATTTGGTAAGTGACAGACTGAGGCTACATTCTCTCCTCTTCTTCAACCCTACCTAAGGATGCCTTTAGTCTCCCATTCTTGAGTGTATATACAAAGGGCCACTATTGGGAAAGCCAGGGGAACCAACCTTTGTTGATCCAACAGAGACAGATTCAAAATGGGCTGGTGCTTCTCTCCATCCCCTATCCTCCAGGCTCCATCCCCCCTTGCCAAATAAAGAGCCAGCATAAACTTAAAAAGTATTTAAGGCCCATCTTTTTATAACAATAGCATTTCCCAAGTGGTGCCACATTGCTTTGAATTGTGGAATAGCCCAGTCTCTAAAGCAACAAGATTTCAATTGGATGATCTGAAGGTCAATAAAAAGATGTATGGAGGGAGTAAGGAGGCTGCAGAATAAGGCTGATGATGCCTTGCATGAGAGCAGGGGCATAAAGGGCATCACCAAGGAGATGTATGAACAGAAAAGGAGGTGATCCAATCACACACCACAATGGACAGACATAACGGCATAGCTGCTAGTCAACATGTTGAACTGGTATCTGAGAAATAAGAAAAAAAAAAACACAGAAAGGTCTCTACTGCAATGGATGGATCCCCTGGTGTGGGGCAGGGGTGTCTAATGGAAAGACTTAGACAGAAAACACACAGGGAATGAACACATGGAGGCAGGGGCATGCTAGAACCAGTTCCAACTGGTTCATGGGAGCAAGCCTTCCAGGGTAAGCACTAATGTATATCAGGAATTGATTTATTGTTTTTGTTTATTGTCTAAACTTAAGAAAGTGATGGAGGAAAATGTTAATAATGCAAATTAGACTTAAAAATATATCTTGCATACAAACATATTTTTTCCCCTTGAAAGTTGGTTGTTAAGTATTTACCATCACACTGCTGCATGGAAGAAGTGTAATCTGCCCTGACAGAAAAAGTATCCAGAAATATTAAAGAAAATATGAAAAGTTATAAGATGGCAAAGATCTTCAAGCTCATGACAGATCAGTGTTGATCAAAGGAACTGGTAATGTTCATCCTGGAAAAGAGAAGGCTGGGAGGGTGAGGGACTCTATCACGGTGTCCATCTTCAAGTATTTGAAGGACAGTCATGTGGAAGGAGGGTTACAGTTGTGCAATGTGGCACTCGATGGCAAATCTAGGAACAATGGGGTTGAAATTATAGAAGTGAATTTAACTTGATATAAAGGGGAAAAAAACTTCCTAATAATTAGAACCATCCAAAAGTGGAATGGGTTGCTTTGGGATGTGGTGGAGGCTTCCCAATCCACCCCACCAACACACACACACCCCATTGCAAGTCTTCAAGCAAAGGGTGAGTGATTACTCATTTGCCATGTGCTAGAAAGGATTCTTGTTCCGATCTGGGTTGGAGTAGATGGCATCTGGTGTACCTTGCAACCCTGAAATTTTGTGATTCTGAAACATAGAATGCTTGAACTAGACGAGATGTCAGAGATGATGTAGTCCTTAGGGGGAAACTGAGGCTCAGAACTTTTTTTTTTTTTTTAGTCATATAGCCAGTTACTGGCAGAGCCCAAACTCCACTCCTGGTCTTTTGCCTCCAAGTCTGACTGCTGCACAGTCTTGCTTCAGAGGCCAATTTAAAGACCCATCCTTTGTCTCCACTCATGATCCTGGAGATGCAAGCTGAATTTTGAGTTCAAAGTGAGCCCTTCCCTCTTGGGATAGGATCTTATTCAGAGAGAGTCAGAATGATGTGTGCAGACATGCCAGGCTCTGCATTGTAAATGAACTATTTCCCTGTGTTTAGGCCTGTTAGAGATGGGCTTCCCACATGTTGACATCCTGTCAGCCATGGGTTGAGCAACAGAGGTCGGTATTTGTTGCTATTTTCCTACCTTTCTTTTGCCTTTTCATGAACCAACTTGGTCCCGACTCCTCCCCAGCCTGGCAGCCCAGCGGTTCTGCATTCTGTGAAGCTATTCTCTGCTTGACATGAACAATTCACTGTTCCTAAGCCTAAGGACTAATTACATCAAGGGGAGGAAAAATACTGGATGATTAATGACAGAAGCTTCAATTGGGGCCATCACACACAGAAAATGCCCAAGAGAAATCCCAGAATTTCCGAGCTAGCAGAGACCTCAGTCACTAGCTGCTCCAACTCCTTCCCCCCAAAGGATCTCCCTTACAACACTCTAAATAAGCGCGCAAAGACCTCTAGGGAGGGAGGAACCTGCTACTTCTGGGGGCAGCCCATTCCTCTGCTTTGTTCCCCCAACAACAAACTTAAATCTATCTCTTTACTTCTACCCATTTGCCCCCGCTTCTGCCCTCGGGGGCCAAGAAGAACCAGACTATTCCCTCTTCCACAAACTAGACTTTCAAATACTTGAAGGCAGTCACTAAGTCTTCTCTGCTCTGTGTACAGCCAAACCTCAAGGTCCTTCACCTCCCTGCCTGCTATTCAGCTTGTCAATCCCCTTCTTAAAATGTGACTTCTGATCATTCCATTCCTCCTTCCAGTTTGGGGAATAAAATGTGTCTTTTCTAGTTGAGCCATGTTGAAGGAAGAGAGAAAGGACCGTTTTGGCCAGATGGTACAGTTTAGGAAGGGGGTGCTACATGATGAGGCTGGACAGAGAGTTTGGGGACAGATTGTGAAGGGTTTTTAAAAGTCAAACAGCGGAGCAACTAGGTGGCTCAGTGGATAGAGTGACGGCCCTGGAGTCAGGAGTACCTGAGTTCAAATCCGGCCTCAGACACTTAACACTTACTAGCTGTGTGACCCTGGGCAAGTCACTTAACCCTCATTGCCCCACCAACGGGAAAAAAAAAAGTCAAACAGTAGAGTTTAAGTTTTATCCCAGTGCCAACAGGGAGGCACTATAGTTTTTGAGTAGGAAAGTGATATAGTCAGATCTACATTTAAGGAAAATCATGTGGCAACTGTGCTGAGGATGGACTGGAGTGGGGAGAGACTCAAGGTACTGAAACCAAATTAGGAGGCTGTTGCAATCCTTTAGTTGAGAAGGTGTGAGGGCTGAGTGTGAGTAGAGAGAAGTTGAGAGGGTGTGAGGGCCGCTGTGTGAGTAGAGAGAAGATTCTTTGAATCACTCTTTGTGATAGCAAGTAAATGGGTGCCTACCATTCAGGCAACGGCTGAATAAATTGTGGTAAGTGAATGTAATGGGATGTTATTACCCCGTGAGAAATGGTAAAATGAAGAATTCAGAAAAACATGGGACAATCTATATGAACTGATGCAGAGTGTTGAAAGAAGCAAGAGGACAACATACAGAAAGACTAAGAAAAATGTAAATAAAAAAACAACACAAAATGTGGTTTTATTCAGGCTAAATCACATTTACCATTCTTGGTTGCAGAGAACAAAGGATAAATCACTTTTCTCTCCTTTCGCTAGTGAGGTAGTGACCTTTCAATGGAGAATGTTGCATACAATGTCAGATTCAGCCTCTTTGCTCGTTGGGTTTTACTTAACGTTTTCTTAATTACAAGGGAGGATTCAGTGGAGGAGACTATATTGGGAAATGATTGTGGTATTAAAAACAGAAGACATCAATAAAACTTTTCCAAAAAAATTTCCTAGGGAGGAAAAAAAAAAAAAGGGGAAGCAAGACTTGTGAAATTCAAACACACTCCTTGGCCCTAAGGCCTTAGATGAGGACAAAGTATCTTATTCAAAACAAACACAGGAGCCATAACCTCCCTCCTTTGATGGTCTCTAAGTCTCTGTTTAGGCAATAAAAGAGAGGCTTTAAACAAGACTGCCTGATCCTTCTTACTTCAGAGACAACCTTGTGTACTGGACATGGGGGAGGGGAAAGAAAATCTGGGTCTGAATCCTGCCTCTACCATTTAACTAGCTGTGGGACAGAGGGGGGCAAATCATTCAAGGTCTCTGAAGACTCAGTTTCCTCATCCCATAAAATGGGGATAATAATACCCATAGTATTTGTCTCACAGGGTTGTTGGGAGTTCAAATGAGAATTTTTGTCAAGCACTCGGTAAACTTGGCAAACTTTAGAGCACATTATTATTCCCCAACCTTATTCCATATTCTTTTCTTCTTGTTCAGTCATTTGTTCAGTCGTGTCCAACTCTTCAGGACCCCATTTGGGGTTTTCTTGGCAAAGACACTGGAGTGATTTTTGCCATTTCCTTCTCCAGCTCATTTTGCAAATGAGAAAACTGAGGCAAAATAAGTGACTTGCCTGGGGTCACACAGCTAAAAAAGTATCTGAGTACTTACCTATAGGCTTTCCTGTTCTCAAACAGTCCCATTCCCATTCATCACCAAAGGAGACGACTCTGAACCATTTCTAGAGCCCAGATGCCACAGAAGGAATAGGTAGCGATTGAGGGAGGGTGCTGGGTCTCCTATCAAAGTACCAGAGGCAAGAGAATGCAACTAGACAGGAGCCATTGAAGACCATGAACATCTCTAACTTACCACTAGCCCCATTTATTCAACCTGTCCTCTTAAGAAATACCTGATACACAAAACACAGCAGTAAATTATTATAGCAATCTCCTGTTTGATAAAACCAAACACTCTAGACTCCAAGATAAGAACTCGCTAGTTAACAAAAACTGATGAGAAAACTGGAAAATAGTATGGCAGAAACTAGGCATAGACCAACATCTTACACTGTACACCAAAGTAAAGTCAAAATGGATACATGATCTAGATATAAACGGTGATACCACAGGAAAATAAGAAAATGAAGAAATAGTTTACTTGTCATATCTATGGAAAGGGGAAGAATTTATAACCAAAGATGAGATAGAGGATATTATGAAATGCAAAATGGATCATTTTGATTAAATTAAAAGGATTTTGCACAAATAAAACCAATGCAACCAAAATTAGAAGGAAAAGTATTTCTGATAAAGGCCTCATTTCTAAAATACATAGAGAACTGAATCAAATATATAAGAATATAAGTCATTTCCCAATTGAGAAATGGTAAAAGGATATGAGCAGGAAGTTTTCAGATGAAGAAATTAAAGCTATCTACAGCCATATGAAAAAATGTTCTCAATCACAAATAATTAGAGAAATGCAAATTAAAACTATTCCTAGGTACCACCTTATACCTATCCAGTTGGCTAATATGACAAAAAAAGGAAAATTATAAATGTTGATGAAGATGTGGGAAAATTGGAACACTAATGCACTGTTGGTAGAGTTGTGAACTGATTTAACCATTCTAGAGAACAATTTGGAACCATGCCCAAAAGGCTTTAAAACTGTGTGTATGTACCCTTTGACCCAGCAAACCCACTACTAGGTCTGTATCCCTAAGAGATCATAAAAAAGGGAAAAGGACCTGAATGTACAAAAATATTTATAGCTGCTCTTTTTGTGGTGGCAAAGAATTGTAAATTGAGGGAATGCCCATCAATTGGGGAATGGCTAAACAAGTTGTGGTATATGAATGTAATGGAATACTATTTGTGCTGTAAGAAACGATGAGCAGGCAGATTTCAGAGAAACTTCAAAGGACTTACATGAACTGATGCTTAGTGAAATGAGCAGAAGAACCAAGAGAACATTGTACACATTATCAACAACACTGTGTGATGAACAACTGTGAATGACTTAGCTCCACAGTACAATGATCCAAGACAATGCCAAAATGCTTTATAGAATCTGAACGCAGATTGAAGCATACTATTTTCACCTTTGTTGTTATTTTATAGTTGTTGCTCTTTCTTCTTTCTTTTGTTTTTTTTCCTTTTGTTCTGATTCTTCTTTCACAATATGACTAATGTGGGAACATGTTTAACATTATTTTAATGTATAACCTGTATCAGATTGCTTGCTGGCTTTGGGAGTGGGAAGGAAAAGGAAGGTGGGAGAAAAATTTGGAGCTCACAATTGTACAAAAATGAATGTTGAAAACTATCTTTACATGTAACTGAAAAAAAAAAAAAGAAGTTCTTGGTTTGGGGTTAGAGGGGAGGGAGAGTATGGAAAAGAAGGGGAAGCAATCAAAAGGCCTAAAAGGTAAATGTCCAGGCTCTTTGTTTATTTAAAGGAAGAAGGTAGAGTCTTCTAACTACATATAGACCTATGAGTTTGACCATAATAGCCCTTGGCTACGCTTTGATTCCTAGCAAAATCCTAGAACACCTTAAAGAGCCAATGTGGGTTAATTAAGAACAAATGATGACAGACTAACCCCATTTTCTATTTTTAACAGTATTACTTGAATGGGATAGAAATAGCACATCTACGTCAATTTCAGCAAAGCATCTGGGGGAATCATTTGTATTATCCTCATGGACAGAGCGGAGAGATGTGGGCCGTACAACGAAAATGTTGGAATGACCAAACCCAAAGGGTAGTTAGGACTAAATAAAGACAACAAGGGGATCTTAGCATTAGAAGGGACCTCAGAAGCCATCAAGTCTAACACATACCTGATAAAGAATCCTTAGGACCACACACCTGATGAGAAGCCAGCCACCATGTTTATAGTTCTACACCATCAGGAGGGAAGGATAATGCCTTCAGTTTTGGTGGGGCCGGGTCTAAGAGGTCTACCAGACATCCAGTTCAAGATGTGTAAGAGATGGTTGGAAACACAAGACTGAAGGTTAGGGTAGGATAAGGAGATCTGAGAATCTTATAGATGATAATTGAATTCATGGGAGCTAATGAGATCACCAAAGTGAAATAGCATGGAGAGAGAAGAGAAGGGGCCCAGGCCAAAGCCCTGAGGGATCCCCACCAGGGTGCCTGAGTCCACCTCTCTTTATATATCACTGAGTGCCTCTGACTCTAAAACTCCCCAAGCTACCCCGAAGCCTGGATCCAAGAGTCCCAGCAAGAACATCCAAGCCCTAGGAACAGCCTCTCCTGAGACCATCACAGACTCCCCTCTCCTTCCATGGCCTGAAGACCACAGTGGCCGAGGCTCCCAGTAACATCCCTGCCCTACCCAGTCCTACTTTGGAGGTGGGGGTCCTAGCCCCATAGAGAGAGGGTTTGGTGGGTTGAGTATCCCCTCTTGTTGCCCCTGTCTCTCCCCCTGCCCATGGGTGGCTCCAGTTTGGTTATGATGCTTTCTCTTAAATATGCCAAAATAAAAGAGCTCATTGCGTTGAGCATGGACTGATTCCTCTATGAACCCCCTTTAGCCCCAGGAATGAACCCTGACAGTTACGTATTGTAGTTACTTGGCCATGGCAGAAAGACAAACACTAGGCAGATCACTCCCAAGCGCTCCCTGTTCTCTATACTTTCTGGAGACAGGAGCCCGAGTTCTTAAGATTTTTCACAACTGTGAAGGAAGGAGCATAAGTCTTATAATCTCCACCTTACAAATGTCAAAACACAGATTGCTTTAGTGACTTGCTCAGAGTAGCCTTGGAAATAGGTGAGTTGGAGCAGCATTTGAACCCAGGTCTCTCTAACTACAGGGCCAATGGTCTTTCCATTATACCACAGCAATATAACAGGCCGCTTTATAACATCAATCAAAGTGACTTGCTTATCTTAGCTTTCCGGCATAGACTAATAACTGACATTTGTATGGTATTTTAAAGTATACCGGGGGCGGGGACGACAAGTACTTGGTAAGCACCTACTATGTTGCCAAGCATTTTACAAATATTATCTCATTTGATCCTCATAACAATCCTGGGAGGTAGGAGCTCTATTATGCCCATTTTACAGTTTAGGAAACTGAGGCAAAAAGATGTGAAATGACTTGCCCAGCGTCACACAGCTAGTAAATGTCTGAGGCTAGATTTGAACTCTGGTCTTGCTGCCTCTGGGCCCAGCTCTCTATCCAACAGGTGGCCTAGCTGCCTAAGCAAATAGAGTCCTACAAAGTACTATAGTCATTATTATACCCATTGAAGAGATGAGGAAATTGAATATTTTAGTGACTTGCCCTAGGGTTACACAGTCAATGTGGCAGGATTCCAACCCAGGTCTTTCTGAATCAGGATCCAACACTCCCTCTCTTCAGTACTTCACTCTCCCTATAGGCATCCCAGCATGGAGGAGAGTCTCCAACATTGTCAGAGACTGCCCCTTCTTGCCCCCCACCCGCCAGTTTACCTGCCCTGCCCTGCCCTGCCCTGCCCAGCCCTACCCAGAGATCCCTGGCCCAGAGAGGCCCAGGTGGCTACACTGGACACCAATGACCCTCCTAGGTACTTGGGCCGAGGGAGCTGGCGGGGAGGAAGCCGTGGGTAAACAGGAGGCCTGGGTGGAGCCTCAGGAGAGGATATTGATTTAGGAGGCCAGCGAGGGTGGTGTGAGGAGAGGCCGGGTCAGGCCAGGTTCGTGGAGAGATAGCAGCCCCTGACGAACAAAGCCCTTTAGAAACCGGACTCGGCAGGGCCACCCTGGGGCCCCAGTCACCTCTTCAGCCCACAGCCGGCTCTGTTGACATTGCATAACACAGGAAGTTGGGAGGGGATTGGTGTTCTTGGCATGGGTCAGTCCCATTCATAGAAACACCATGAGGTGTGACAGGACCAGCAAGCTCCAGAGAGGTTCAGAGAACACTGAGCTTTGAGCAAACTTCAGGGGCTCAGGGGCCTTTGGGGAAACCAAGGTCCAAAGTTACCCTTAGAGGCAATAGGGCAGGTCCTATACTGAGAAACAACATGGGGGAGGGGAGGGGGTCTTTTCCAAAAGAAAGAAGCAACAGCGGCCTGGCTGGTTGTGTGATCTGGGACCAATTCCCTCCTCACCTGGAATTGTTTCCCTATCTTAAGATGAGGGGTTATCTTACACCAAGGAGTTATGGACCCTTTTGGCCTTCTGGTGAAGCCAATGGACTCTTCAGAATAATGTCTTTAAAGGCATAAAATAAAATACATAGGAGTACAAGGGAAACTAGCCATACCGAAATAATCTAAATATATATATTTTTTTTAATTCACAGACACCAGGTTAAGAATCTTTGTCTTTGATGGTCTCTACCATTCTGTGTTCTAACATCTCTTTTAGTTTTACTGTCTAGCTTCTAAGGTTCTGACACTCTATGTTCTGAGTTCTAAAAACCCTTCCAGCCCTGACATTCTAGGTTCTAAGGCGTCTCCAAACCCTGACATTCTAGGTCCTAAGGTCCCTTTCAGTACTGACATTCTAGGTCCTAAGGCATCTCCCAATCCTGACGTTCTAAGTCCTAAGGTCCCTTTCAGTACTGACATTCTAGGTCCTAAGGCATCTCCCAACCTTGACATTCTAGGTCCTAAGGTCCCTTTCAGTACTGACATTCTAGGTCCTAAGGCATCTCCCAACCATGACATTCTAGGTCCTAAGGTCCCTACCAGTATTTATTCTCTATGTCCTGAGGTTTTATCACAAAGGGGCCACTCCAGGACCTTATTATGGCATAGAGGTGACCCTGGGCAGGTGATTGCCAACAAACCACAAACTAAAGCAGGTGTCACTAACAGGAAAGGTTCCAAGCACAATCTCCCTGAAGGGATCGAGTCTCTTGTCTAGAACCCAGCTGAGCTCAGGACAGAGTGAATCATCTGTCTGCAGGTTAGTGTCGATCCATGAAATGGGAAAAATTTTAAGTGGCCAGAGCCCTGTGTACCCCACTAAGGGGGGGGGTGAGTAGAGGGGTTGGGGGAGGGAATCCTACACTTTCCAGACTGTCTATAAGCACTAATTTCACTGTTGACACTGGAAAAGTGAGATTCTTGTCCTACCATTGACGAATGGATGCTAAGGAAGCAACTCAAACATACTGACATTCTGGCTGTAAATACGGAGAAGGTATAATTCAAAGGAAGGATGGCTTCCTGGAGACACAAATAAAGGAGTTGTTAGTAAGATGCCAGTGTTGAATTGTGGAAATTATACAGGATGCAGAGTCAAAAGACCCGACTTCAAATCCTGTCTATGTGACCTTGGAAAAATCACTCATCCTCTTGGGGGTCTCGGTTTCCTCATCTGTCAAGTGAGGGGGTCAGACTCAATGACCTCTAAGGTTCCTTCCAGCTTCAAATCTATGAACCCTTGAATAGGTTTCATCATGTGGCCAAAGGCAATAAGGAAATATCATTTCATAAGACACTTGGTCATCTCATCTGGCAGTGCCCATGATAAGCAGAAACAAGGAGATCAGCAGAAATAATTGCAGCTTGAGGACGTAGTAGATAGGGTACTGGAAGAGCTGGGTTCAAGTCCTCCCACTGACCCTTACTAACTGTGTGACCCCAGGCAAGTCACTTCACCTCTGTTTGCCTCAGTTTCCTCATCTGTAAAAATGAGAGGATTGGACTTCACAAGATGATTTCTCCGGTTCCTTCCAGTTCTAAATCTGGGATTCTATGAAAATATGTTGCACAGAATGAGGAGATAGAGAAATTCTACAAAGAACTTGGTAAATTCCTCCAAACTAAGTCAACGTACATGTAGATCTGTCTGTCTGTCTGTCTCTCTCTCTGTATGTGTGTGTGTGTGTGCTGAAGCAGCAAGGTACCCTGGGGGAGAAACAAGGGGAGGCAACATGTACCAGCCAAGACAAACCACCAACATCGCCTTTACTACCATTTCCCCTCAGATCCTGATGGGGACAGGCCAGGACCCTGAACCCGGCAGCCCTAGGAATAGCACTGCTGCCAACCCAAGGCCCTCAACCATCGTCCTGGGAAGCCACCCCTATAGAGATGGGGTCCGGAAGCTGCTCCTGCAGGTGCCATGGCCACAGCTACTGAAGACCCAGGAAGGAATGGTCTTGACACCAGGGTCCTCGAACCTCTCATGGAGTTCACCATCAGAAACTGATATGATTTTGTCCACATCTGTATACATTAATATTTGGTAACCAGTTCAAAGATGGACATTGAGGAGGACAGTGAAAACTGCTGATGGAAATCATGACTCATGACTTAGAAATGAAAGGGCTCAAAGGTCTATAGCCTCCTCAGAAGCCTCACACCTATGTCTCTACCTGATAAGATCAGATTTTTAAAGGGGGGGAGGGGAGATCAGGCTCTACCTTAACAGATGGGAAATGACTGGTTACCAACGTTGAGAATCATTTATAGGGCAGCTAGGTGGCGCAATGGATAGAGCACCAGCCCTGGAGTTAGGAGTACCTGAGTTCAAATCCGGCCTCAGACACTTAACACTCACTAGCTGTGTGACCCTGGGCGAGTCACTTAACCCCAATTGCCTCACTAAAAAAATAAAAAATAAAAAAAATAGAGAATCGTTTATAAATCAGTTGTCTGTGTATGTTCAGATTCAGTCAATCAGCACGAATTTATTAAGCACCTACTATGCGCCAGGCACTGTTCTAAGCTCTGGGGATACAAATAAGAGCAAAAAGAAATATAGTTCCTTCCCTCAAAGAACTTACACTCCAGCACAGATTTGTTAAAGAAAGATCAAAATTATTACTAAGAAAGGATAAAAATGAGAAGAAAAGGTATGAAATGGAAATCTGATCTATTCAAACAATTAACAAGGAGAAAAAGGAAAATGGAACAAGGCAAGAGATCAGTGTAAGAAACTACAGAAGGGGGGCGGCTAGGTGGCGCAGTGGATAAAGCACCGGCCCTGGATTCAGGAGTTCCTGAGTTCAAATCTGGCCTCAGACACTTGACACTTACTAGCTGTGTGACCCTGGGCAAGTCACTTAACCCCCATTGCCCTGCAAAAACAACAACAACAAAAAACAAAAACAAAAAAAGAAACTACAGAAGGTAGAAGCATAGGAAGTAATTGCCTCAATAGGGAAACTCAGCCCCTAAAATGCCTCAACCGGCAAACACTTGATCTCCTTCATTAGATTGTAAGCTTCTTGAGGGCAGGGACTGTCTTTTACCTCTTTTTGTATCCCCAGAGCTTAGCACAGTGCTTGGCACATATTAAATATTATTTGATATTGATTTAAATTAAATTATTAAAGTTATTAGATATTATGGATTGATTAAATATTGATTGATTAATTGTCATCAAGTAGAATGACTTGGCCACCCAGACCAACACTGATTCAGATTTTAAATTTACTTTTATAACCTTATGAAGGAGGAGGATTGAAGATGATAAACAGTATCACTGTCAATATCATTTTAAGCTAAAAACTGAGAGAAGAAATACAAGGGAAAACATTTCAGAAAGCTTAGTGTGAGACTATAAGGCTGAATCATCTTGGACATTTAAGGATGAAACTAGAAGGATAACAAATCAAAATGGGACCAGATCTGTCAGCATTTCTGTAGCAAATTCTCATCTTCGTTAAAGATGGCAGAATCACCACATTTGTACTCTAACATCTCATTTCCCAATGTGCTAAATAGGGACTAAACTTGGGGTTTCTTTGGTAAAGGAAACTCCAGGGTAAGGAAATTTCTTCTATCTATCCAGGTCTGCACTCTCTCTGCTACTCACAGATTGAGGGAGCTGCCTAGAGTATTGTGGGGCTGTGACTTACCCGGGGTCACACAGAGAACACATCAGAGGCAAAACCTGAACCCAGATCTTACTGGCTTGGAAGCCAACTCTAAGACAACTCCAGAGACAACAAAGACAGAAGAACAACTGAACCATCCATAGAAGAAATCCATGCTAGAAACAACTAATTTTGAAGGCACTGATGGACATGTTCTTAAAATATCTGCAAGATAGAAGAATGACAAACTCCTGGGTGGAGGTTGGGGAGAATCTATAAAACATCATGGGGGGCAGGGCGGGCAGCTAGGTATTGCAGAGGGATAAAGCACCGACCCTGGATTCAGCAGGACCTGAGTTCAAATCCAGCCTCAGACACTTGAGACTTACCAGTTGTGTGACCCTAGGCAAGTCACTCAACCCTCATTGCCTCTGGGGGAAAAAAGACTATGTCTCCCCATTTCACCCAAAATGGACATGCAGGGGTTACCCATAAGCTTGATCCCACTACTGATCAGCATGAGAGCTTTGACCTGCTCTATTTCTGACCTGAGCTGATTTGCCCCTCTTTGGGCAACCTGGTGCCCCACCTCCTTCACCTCCTAGGGGCTCACCATATTTATGCTGAATTTAGTGAAGACATCAAATCAGCATAACCCACTGCAGCTCAAAACTTCAGCCCTCAAGAGATCTACCAGCCTCATCCTTCCTGGATAAGGAATTACAGGTGAGCACTCCCAAGCCACAGTGGCTATCAAAGATATTCTTTTTTTTTTTTTTTTGGTGGGGCAATTGGGGTTAAGTGACTTGCCTAGGGTCACACAGCTAGTACATGTCAAGGGTTTGAGGCCAAATTTGAACTCAGGTCCTCCTGACTCCAGAGCCGGTGCTCTATCCACTGTGCCACCTAGCTGCCCCTTATCAAAGATATTCTACAAGTTCACAATCACATCACTGATGAAAAGGCTCAGAGAATACAAAATCTCATTGGTAATTCTTATTTGTTGATTTAAAAAATTAAAACTCACTTTATTCAGTAGAATAAAACACTTTCTTCCAACACTAGTGAATATGTTAAGATCATTTATGATTCCTTGGTAGATGCAACATAAAAGATAACTTTGTCCCCTGATCCTGTGATTACTGATAAAAAGCAAGGCATAGAACATGGGGCTAGATCCCATCAAAGATGCTTGCTGGTATTGTAGAGACTGCCCAGTATGGAGTCCAAAGGGAAGAAGCATTCCCTAGAGATGCTGCTGTTTGTGGATAGCATTGCTCTGATTATATCAAGACCCAGAATACTGCGGTTCTCCTAAACAAGATCCATACCCACTCAAAAGGGGTTCCTATAATAATTCACACAGGAAAATCCAATTAGAGAAAGAATGCCTATTATCTGGGCCAGAGTTATCAAACTACCAGCCAGCAAAATTCCCAAGTGTGGCCTGAACCAGATTAAAATGTAATGGGGGGGGGGGCAGCTAGGTGGCACAGTGGATAGAGCACCGGCCCTGGAGTCAGGAGTACCTGAGTTCATATCCGGCCTCAGACACTTAACACTTACTAGCTGTGTGACCCTGGGCAAGTCACTTAACCCCAATTGCCTCACCAAAAAAACAAACAAACAAACAAAAAAAAATGTAATTGGGGGGGCAGCTAGGTGGCGCAATGGATAAGGCACTAGCCTTGGATTCAGGAGGACCTGAGTTCAAACCCAGCCTCAGACACTTACTAGCTGTGTGACCCTGGGCAAGTCACTTAACCCCCATTGCCTCACAAAAAAAACCCAACACAAAAAAAATCCATTCATTCATATTTATTTATTTGTTTACTTATTTATTTTTGCAGGGCAATGAGGATTAAGTGACTTGCCCAGGGTCACACAGCTACTGTCAAGTATCTGAGGCCAGATTTGAACTCAGGTCCTCCTGAATCCAGGGCCACTGCTTTATCTACTGTGCCACCTAGCTGGCCCTGCCTAAGCTTCTTTTTAAAACAAAAACCAAAAAAAAAAAAAAAAAAGGAAAAGGACATACACGTACAAAAATATTTATAGCTGCTCTTTTTGTGGTGGCAAGGAATTGGAAATTGAGGGGATGCCCATCCATCAATTAGGGGATGGCTGAACAAGTTGTAGTGTATGAATGTAATGAAATACTATTGTGTGTAAGAAATGATGAGCAGGCAGATTTCAGAGAAACCTGGAATGACTTACATGAACTGATGCTGAGTGAGATGAGCAGAATCAAGAGAACATTGTACACAGTATCAACAACATTGTGTGTTGATCAACTGTGATAGACTTGACTCTTCTCAGCAATACAATGGTCCAAGATAGTTCAAAAGGACTCATGATGGAAAATGTTCTCCAAATCCAGAAAAAAAAAAAGACCTGTGGCATCTAGATGCAGATTGAACCATACTATTTCTATTTTTTTCTTTTTTGAGGTTTTTCCCTTTTGCTCTAATTCTTCTTTCACAGAATGACTAATGAAGACATCTGTTTAATGTGATTCTATATATATAACCTATATCAGATTGCTTGCTGTTTTGGGGAGGAGGGAGGGAAGGAGAAAAATTTGAAACTAGAAATCTTATAAAAACAAATGTTGAAAACTAAAACAAAAACCCATCTTTTAAAAATTGGTAATTACTTACTAGCTGCGTGACCCTGAGCAAGTCACTTAACCCTGCTTGCTTCAGTTTCCTTATCTGTAAAATGAGTTGGAGAAAGAAATGGAAAACCAATGTAGTATCTTTGCCAAGAAAACCCAAAAAGGGATCATGAAGAGTTGGGCACGACAAAAAAAATTATAATTGTTATGTAACTGCAAATCATGGAAGACCAGCTACCACAGCGTCTAAAGAAATAATTGAGCAAGCACAATGATCATAGTGATTTCAGCTTTGCAAGGCCCTTTACCTAAAATTTATAATCCAGGAAATGTATGATGAGAAAAGGAGGTTGACCAGTCATTTATTGGGAGTGAGACGTGGACAGGTTGAGGACTACACAGTTACCTCCACCTAATGTTCAGAGAGCTCAACCTAGAGTCTGTGAATTTTTAAAAATATATATTTCAATAATTAATGTAAATATAATTGGTTTCCTGTGTCTTATTTAAAATATTTCTCTCTGGACTACCAAAGGGTTCTAGGTCACCAAAAAGGTTTAGACCTCCTAATTTGGTAGAAGGCCTCTGGCAAATGGGAGGAGGTGATCCTTCTATTGTAGAATTATGGAAATAGATGGATGAGAGTCATGCAAGATAAGAAGGCCAGGACAGGTTGTACTCTCCACCCTTAGATGGTCCATGTTAATGAGTTCACAGAATGCCTGAAGTGGGTAGTATGTGCTAACATCCAGCTCTCCTCTGACAATCCACATTCTGTGTTCTGAGAGCTCTTCTGGCTCCAACATTCTATGACCCAAGGTTCCTTCCAGCTCTCACACTCTCTGTTCCATTTTCTAAGGGCCCTTCCAGCTTCCAAGAAGCTGCATCCACAATCTGGCTGTAGGGCATGGCCCAATCTTCTTGGTGGTGCCTGGGAAATGTGATTTTCTGATATTAAAAAAACATGAATATTTATAGAGTGATTATCAAAATATTTCTTATGGTGCCCTCCAGACACCCTACCCAGCTGCCTATTTGCCTGCCTTACTCCTAGCTCTGGTCCCCAAGGCACCTCAAAGGGAGAGAGAAGGGGGAGCAGGGTTACAAGGGTGTTGTTGTTGTTCATCCTTCATCAGCCTCACTCTCTTAGAGTCATCTGAGTCCAGTGGCAAGACATTGATCAAGACGACTGGTGATGGCCCCAGATACAGTGGGAGACCTTGGCCTTTTTAAGCTAAAGTCTTTCCCAAGTCTCAGTTTGTCTGAGACAACACTATTAGGGGAAGAAACACTGGTAGCAAATTTTGTCTATTTTATGGTGTTGCTGCTGGCTCCTTGGTTTCAGGTTGATTAACAACAGGACATTTTGGAAGACAGGTAGCCATGATAGTCACTAGGCATACACTTGTTCATCCATCCATCTATTCATTCATTCCACATACATTAAACTCCTCCTATAGTGTATACTTAGTGTTCTCCTAGACCCTGGAGGTGCAAAGAAAACTTTGGAACAGAAAAGCAGAATAATTCTGCTCTGAAAAAGCATTCAGCCCATTGGAATTTAAGATTAAATGAAGCGGGGCAGCTAGATGGTGCAGTGGCTAAACTACCGGCCCTGGATTCAGGAGGACCTGAGTTCAAATCCAGCCTCAGATACTTGACACTTACTAGCTGTGTGACCCTGGGCAAGTCACTTAACCCTCATTGCCCTGCAAAAAAAAAAAAATTAAACGAAGCAAGAGAAGTGTAAAGGAGAAGTCCAGCCCAAGCACAATGAAGAATTTGAACTAGACAAGATTTATTTCACTTGTGGGAGTCAGTGAGGACTTTACTGAGGAGGCGTCACCTGCATGGTATCTAAAAGAAAAAGATAAAACATTTGTAAATGGAGGAAGAGTTCCATTCCAGACATGAGGGCTAGTGTGAAGCAGGGCAGAGAGAGAGAAGATGATGGGATAAGAATGGGGATGGAAAAGACTCTGTTTAAGCTGGACCACACCATAAAGTTTGTGAAGGAGATTAGTGTGAAAGAGAGGCTAAGAGAGCAGCAAATGGATCCTGTTAAGGATGCCTCTCCATCTGTCTGCCATGACATTGTCCAATCCATCCTGACAGCGGTGTCTGATCTGTCTTGCCTTCTTGGGGGACCAAGCTCTGGGTGATCCCTTCCTCTTGGGGGTGGGGGGAGGTCCTCTGCCTTTGACTTATCCTGAAACTTCCCCTAGCCCTTTCCAACACTGGATTGGGGGAGGGGCACATAGACCGCAGAATGGAGAGGGAAATGGAAGTTGGGGGGAGATCATTAGGAAAGGTGAGCCAAGCTGAGCCCACCTAGCCCAGGGCCATTTCCTGTACTTTATGGTATGAGGTGGGGGGCGGGGAACTTATGGGACATAGAATCAGTTCCTTTGAAAACTAGAACAAATGACCTTTCACAGTCCCCTAGATGCTCAGGAATGTGCCTTCTGGCCCTCACGTGCCTAATTTGCTCATGCCACCCATCCCCCTGCCCCCAACAACCCAATCCTGGGAAGAAGGCAGCGAATGCTCAAGGGGCTTTAAGTCATTGCTGAAATTCTATCCTGCTGGGAAGTCTGCTTGGCCCATCAACCAGGGTCTTCAGCTGGGCTGGGGTTACTGGCCCTGCCACCTGCTGAGGGGAGTAACTCGCTAGTAGCCTCCTAAACTCACTGCTTGGAGTCACTCTGCTGAGAGGGAGATACATTCAAATGATGAGGTCTCCTTGAGCCTTAGAACTTCAGAACCGGAAAGACCCTAGTCCAATCCCCTCATTTTCCTCGCGGGAAACTGGGGCCCAGAAAACAGGAGGGACTTAGCCAAGGTCGGGCAGAGGCACGGCTCCCATCCAGTTCTACAATGACAGCCAGGTCCCTTTCACTGCCTCCCACTGGCCATCATCACCAATGCCAGACCCATACCCCACAGGTTCAGAGGATTGGCATCAGCACATCCAGGAGACAGGAGGGACCTAGAGAACACAGAGGGGGGCTCTGAAAGCCTTAGTGTGCTCGGTAGGGTTTGGCTTGGTTTTGGTAGCAGGCACCTGGGATTTGATTGGTCTAAGGAACTTCTAGTGAGGACACTCCCTCTGCCAAGACAGACTGGCCCCTGCTCTCCAGCTCCCCTTTATTTGTTGACTTCTCCCACTAAAATGTATGCTTGCTAGGGGGCGGCTAGGTGGCACGGCGGATAAAGCACTGGCCCTAGATTCAGGAGTACCTGAGTTCAAATCCACCCTCAGACACTTGACACTTACTAGCTGTGTGACCCTGGGCAAGTCACTTAACCCCCATTGCCCCGCAAAAAAAAAAAAGAAAGAAAGAAAGAAAGAAAGAAAGAAAGAAAAAATGTATGCTTCCTGAGAGTAGAGATTGTCCTGCTTGCTTTTGCTTGTAATGATACAGTCTAGGACGGTGCCTGATACTCAATAAAAGAGTGCTTTGTCCATCCATCTATCTATTATCTGTCTATAACATCGACCACGTAACAGAGTTAGGGCATTTTCACTGGCTGTTCCCCATGCCAGGAAGGCTCTCCCTTCCCATTTCCATCTCCCAACTTCCTTCCAGTCCCAGCTAAAATCCCACCTTCTACAAGAGGCTTTTCCCAATCCCCCTTAATGCCAGTGCCTTCTCTGTTGATTATCTTCAATTAATTCTGTATATTGCTTTTTATTTTATTTATTTATTTTATTTTTATTTGTACACTGTTGTTTGCCATTATCTCCCTCGGTAGATTATGAGGGACTGTCTTTTGCCTTTCTTTGTATCCCGGCACTTTGCACAGTGCCCGGCATATAGCAGATATTTAATAAACATTTGTTGACTGACTGACTTACTGACAAAAAGCTGAGCCTGTAACATATATAGATATGTATATGTATGTATATGTGTATGTCTGTATGTATGTGTGCAGACAGACAGACAAATAGATCTGGAATGCCTCCACCCCAAATCTCAGAGAGACTACAGTTTCATCTTTGGTGGTTATAGCTGGGAAATCACTTAGCAGCTTTTCTACCTTCAAGAGGAATATTGAACAATGATCTAAGACAATCCCAAAGGACTAATGATGAAGCATGCTCTCCACCTCCAAAGAAAGAACTGATATTGATTGAACATAGACTGAAGCATGCTATTTTTCACTTTCTTTCATTTTTCCCTTTTATTTGAGTTTTCTTTTTTGGTTATTTAAGTTTTCTTATACAAAATGACTATACAGTAATGTTTTATATAGTTGCACATGTATAACCCTTATCCGATTGCTTACTGCCTCAGGGAGAGGGGAGAGAAGGGAGAGAAGGAGGGATAGAATTTGGAACTCAAAACTTTAAATAAAAATGTTTATTAATTTTTTTAAAAGGGGGGCAGCTAGATGGCACAGTGGTAAAGTACCGGCCCTGGATTCAGGAGTACCTGAGTTCAAATCCGGCTTCAGACACTTGACACTTACTAGCTATGTGACCCTGGGCAAGTCACTTAACCCTCATTGCCCTGCAAAAAACAAAAAACAAAAACAAAATTTTTTTTTAAAGGAATGTTGGGTTAGGAATTCTATTTTATCTATTACACGTCAGATGTTTGCATTTTAGGGGAAGGACTTTTTGTTGGGATTCAATACAAAAGCCCTCCCTCTCAACCCCCAGTTACTGGGGAGGAGGATGGGAATAGTTCTGTACCAAACCTAGAAGGTAACTTTATTTAATCTCAGCTAGCTTCCCTCCCACAAAATGCTTAGTACACAAAAGACAACCACAGATAGTAAGCAAACATATTTTTCAAAGCAAGTAGTAAAACATATATAGAGATGTATGTACACATACACACATAAATACATGCATGTGTATACATCCATATCTATATCATGCATATACATACATGTATATACACATGTACATACATGTGCATACACATAACAAAATACATGAGAGTGGAGGGTTTATGAGCCAAGAATTCAAGCAGAGAGAGAATGATTTCACCACAGTTCACTTTTTTTTTTTTTGTAGGGCAATGAGGGTTATGTGACCAGCCCAGGGTCACACAGCTAGTAAGTGTCAAGTGTCTGAGGCCAGATTTGAACTCAGGTCTTCCTGAATCCAGGGTTGGTGCTTTATCCACTGTGCCACCCAGCTGCCCCACCCCAGTTCACTTTTACTGGTCTCTGGGATGCATGTCGAGGGATATGTGGAGGTACAAGATCCTCCCCTACGTGCCCTCAGATCCAAGGGCTTCCCATTCCTGATTCAAAGCCCCCAACCACTCCCTCCCTCCTCCTCTCCCTCTCCCCTCAGAAGCCTCCCCACTAATTAGAAGCCATATCTACCTAGATATATGCAGCATCACAGGGCTTTTCTTCAGGCAATCACCAAACTTGCCTAGGCAGGGGCAGGCTAGATATCTATAAGGCAGTTTACAGTCGTTTTTCTTATTCTATCCTCAGAAACTCCCCACAAAGCAGACAAACTAGAGTTTACCGTGCCATTTTATAGAGAAGGTAACTCAGAACCAAAGAGGTGAAACAAGTCGGTGGCTGGATGAGGACTAGAACCGAGATCTCTTGCTTCCTACTTCGGCCGTGCCTCTTTCCCCTGGGCCTTGTACTGTAATTATTTGGGACGCTATCAATTCCCTTCTATGAGGCTATATAGATACGTATATCTAGGGTCTATGAACTTCTGTGAACTTCTGTTTGTGAACCTCTAGAAGGTCAGAGATTGGCCGCTTTCATCTTCCTTTCCCCCTCAGCCCAGCCTAGAAGCCGGCACACAGCAGGTGCTCGGGAATATCGGTCTTTGGGATTCAATTGACTGTGAATCTAGAAATCATAAGTGATCAGAGCCAGAAAGGACCTTAGAGATCGTGGATTCTGATGCTCTCATTTCAAAGAAAAGGAAGCTGAGAAGGGAAGGGGTTCACTCGAGGTCACGCAGACATTCAAAAGGCAAAGCCAGGACCAAACCTTGGTCTTTTGACCCCAGACTCAATGGTGTTTTGTTGTTGTTGTTGTTGTTCTGATTTTCCCCATCATGTTGCTTCTCCTGTGTGAGCTGGGAGAGAAGAAGCCTCCCTCCCAGCCAGCCGGCCACTGAGCTGGAAAGTAGCACCTCGTCCATCTTGCCTGTGGAGAGTTCCAAGCCTCTGATGATGTCAGGAACCCAGTGTTATTAGCCAGGAATGATGTGGTCATTTCCTGGAAGCTCAGCTCCCAGGCCATGAACCAGGGTGCCTCCTGGCCCAAGTCCATGCATTAGCACTCCTTATATAAGGAGTCAGGCCTTAGAGGAAGGCCAGGCCTGCCAAGTTTCCCCAATAAATGGGATTGTCCATCTGCCATCCTGCCCCCCACCTCTAGTCCTCCCTGTTAAGGGGGGGGGATTCCTTCTCTACTCTACAAGGCTCCATGGGAGACACAGAAAAAGGATGCATGGTCCCTACCCTCAGGGGGGCCCCAGCCTCCTTGGGAAGACCCCCAACCGTGCAACAGAAACAGACAATAGTAATAATAAATGGTAGCCAGCACTTAAAAGTTCATAAAGTGGGGAGGCCTAGGTGGCACAGTGGATAAAGCACCGGCCCTGGATTCAGGAGTACCTGAGTTCAAATCCGGCCTCAGACACTTGACACTTACTAGCTGTGTGACCCTGGGCAAGTCACTTAACCCCCATTGCCCTGCAAAAAAACAAACAAACAAAAGTTCACAAAGCACTTTACAAGTATCATCTCATTTTTATCCTCACAGCAACCTGTGATATAGGTACTATTATTATCCAAGTTTTACAGAAGAAGAAAGTGAGATTAAGTGATTAGCCCAGGGTCTCTGTGTCAGTAGCTGAGGCTGGATTTGAGCTCAGGTCTTCCTGACTCTGAATCTCATGCAATATCCACTGTACCACCTCACTGCTGCCCATAACATTGCCAACTGAGACCATGTGATTAACTGAGCCGGTAAAGGGAGCAATTTAACCACTGTGCCGGTTCCGAGGAAGCATTTTATCTCTCATGGGCCTGAATTGGAGAGGCTTGTAGAGCCGAAAAGAACCTTTGGGGTCATCTACTGGAGGCAGCCCATTTTACGGAAGTATAAATGGAGGAGGTACTTGTCCAAGATCAGCTACACAATGTATATCAGTGGCTAGACAAAAGCCCAGATCTCCAGACTCCCAGAGTAGACTCCCTTCCATCACAGCATCTACGGACTGGGAAAGATGTGGCCCTAATCTTTGGGGAACCTCTGATCAGAAGGAGAGATGTAGCCCTTGCCCTCAGGGGTACCAGCTGGAGGGGGGCAAACAGAGCCCCTTTTATTGGGGAGCTCCTTTCTGATACAGAAGATAGCAATATAGGAGGGAGTATAAAAGCAAGATGTGATGGGAACCAGGCCTGGTTAATCAGAGAAGGCTTTCTGGAGGAGATGATTTATAAAAGTACATTTAATGATGATAATGGTGGTGATGGTGGTGATGGTGATGGTGAACATTTATATACCTCCTACTATGTGCCAGGCACTGTGCTAACCACCTACTTTACAAATATTAACTGAATTTTATTCTCACTATAACCCTGGGAGGTAGGGGCTATTATTATCCCCATTTTACAGATGAGGGAACTGAAGCAGGAAGAGGTTAAGTAATTTGCTCAAGGTCATACAGATAAGTATCTGAGGCTGGATTTGAACTCAGGACTCCAAGCCTAGTGCTTTGTCTACTGCACCACCCAGCTGCCTCATTTTGGAAAGCTAAAGGTGTTTGGAGGATATGGAAGAGCAGAAGAGGGTGGAGCAACAGGTCTTCATATATGTATAGAAGGTCAGTGTAGGAGGCAGGAAACTGGCCAACTGGACCAGAAGGAAGACTTCCAGACGGAGGAACAGAAAGAAAAGAAGCTGGTGGAATCCCGGTTCCCAAAAGCAAATTGATTTGGGGGTGGAGGGCGGCGTGCCGCAGAGAGGGTGCTGCATCCCATCTGGGAATAGCACCAAGCAGCCCCATTGGAAGGCAGCAGAAGAGGGGGGCACACCCTTGCGGCAGAAGGAAGGACCAGGAGAGGGTCAGGAGCCACACACCCTACAACGCCCCCCTCCCCACCCCCCCAAGCTGGTGCTCCGGAACAAAGCTCCATTAATTACCCTGACCTAGTTACAACTCTGTTATGGAGGGGAGATTGCAGTCAGTGGAAAGGCTTTGAAAGTCCCAATGAGGCAAGTCATTCCAAGTTTCCAGTAAGGTTGAGCTGGAAAAGACTCCCTGGCAGATGCACCCCCACCCCCATCCCTATCCTCCCTCATTCCCTGCCAATTGATTCCCCCTCCCCCCAGCTCTGAGCCATCAGACAGGTCCCCAAGAGACAGGACTTCTCGATGCTCATTAACACCGCTCAGCCTACTCAGACACGGGCTGGATGACTCAGGGAGCCCACACCACCCCCTCACCCTCTCCCTCTCCCCAAGAATCCCCCACCCGCTTAGAGAGTTGAGGAGGTAGGAGGCTGGGACTCGAAGCTGCGGCGTTTCTGGGGATGCATGGGAAAATTGAGGTCTCATCTCTTGGATGGGGAGAGCTCTAGGGATGTCACCCCAGCCTCCTGCTAAAGGTGGCTCCCTCCATACCGCCCCCCCCAGCACTGGCCTGCTTAATGAGTCATGGAGAGAGAGAGAGAGAGAGAGAGAGAGAGAGAGAGAGAGAGAGAGAGAGAGAGAGAGCTCTCGGGAAGGTAAAAGGACGGTTCCTCTTCAGGGTTTAAATTGGATTTGACACATCCGCCCTCAGCCTCAGCAATGGCCCTGACTGGGCACATGTTCAGGAAGCTGCCTCCAATTTACCTGTTCTTACCCCCTGCCTGGGAATACAAGGAACCTCCCCCCACCTCCCCCCCCCACCTTGGGCCCCTCTGGGCACGCACATGATGGGATTTCCATAAAGCCAGCTTCCAAATGAGGAAGAAAGACGTTTCCCCAGAAGAGAGGACGCTGGGGATAGGGAAGCTCAGAAATCCCTACCTCGGGGCCTCTTCCACTAGGCTGGATGAGGGGCAAGGGGACTTCACTTTCCAGAAATAGATTGAAAGGAGGGACAAGGGGAGGAGCAGAAGGAAGAGGAGCTCTTCTGATGGGGCTCATCTTAATTCCTTTTTTTTTTTGGTGAGGCAATTGGGGTTAAGTGACTTGCCCAGGGTCACACAGCTAGTAAGTGCCAAGTGTCTGAGGTCACATTTGAACTCAGGTCCTCCTGAATCCAGGGCTGGTGCTTTATCCACTTCGTCACCTAGCTGCCCCCTCACTTCATTCCAGCTCCAACCCCCAAGGAACTGGGGGAGGGGAGGGATCGGTCCTCAGTTCAAGTTCAGCCCAATTCAATGAATCTCTGTCCTGTGTCCAGCCAACCCGTCGTTTAGCTATGATGGGTGGACACAGACAGGACAGCTTGAACACTGTATGTTGAGAGCTCACAAAGCGGAGGAGAGCAGGAGAGGCAGCATCCTCAAGACCTGCCCTTGGGGTGCTTCAAGTCTGGCTGAAACTCAGGTAGTGGAATACTGAACCAGCCATTTGGAAGCATGACATAATGGCTGAGGGATCCCAAAGTCCTGGAGAAGAGAGAGAGGAGAGGGGCAGCTAGGTGGTGCAGTGGATAAAGGACCAGCCCTGGATTCCGGAGGACCTGAGTTCAAATCCGACCTCAGACACTTGACATTTCCTAGCTGTGTGACCCTGGGCAAGTCACTTGACCCTCATTGCCCTGCAAAATAAAGAAAGAAAGAAAAGAAAAGAAAGAAAGAAAAGAGAGAGGAGTGGTGTAGGGTGGGCTTCTTGAAGGTGGGTTCTAATGCAGAGCATGAAGCAGCAGTACAAACGTCACAGGTGGAGAAGAGCAGGGAGAAGGGGCAGGTACAATATGAAAAGTGGGAGCCAGGTCTGGGGAGGTCTGGGGAGGCCGAAGCCCAACATGGATCTGAGACAGAAGGGGCCCTGAGGAAGGAAGGAAGCCACTGCCTCAGGCCCTCAGATGCCACCTTTGGAAGAGCCAGGGCCCTGCGGGCACGTGAAGCAAAGACATTTTCCTTGAGCCTGGATCCAATCCAGACCTCCCTGGACTTTAATTATTCCAGGGACACAGACAATTTGGCTTCCAGTGCTGGAGAAGGACAGGCTGGGGATGGGAGCCAGGGAATTTCAGACAGTTTGTGTTCTCTCCTCCAGGGGCTTTCACCATGGGAAGGGACCACAGGGGGCCCTAAACCTCCAGACCCATGGAGTTCCAGGGCAAAGATTCCTGCCCTGAAAATAATTTTGTGCGGTTAGCAATCCTGTGGCCAGTGCCGCAGGAAAAATCCTGGGCAGTCCTGGGAGTCCAGAGACCTGGGATATTTCTCAGCTCTGACGATAAGGCCAAGTCTTTTCCTTTCTCCTCTGGGCCTCAGCTTCTTCATTTGTAAAATGCGGATAGTAACAGCACCTACCTCCCAGGGTTGTTGGGGGGATCGAATGAGGTAAAATGTGTACAGTGCTTAGCCCAGTGCCGGGCACATAGTAGGTGCTTAATAAAATGCTTGTTCCTTTCCCTCATTCCAAACCCACACGAAAAGAGAAATCTCCTTCATAGCAGCATCCCTGGTCATCCAGCCTCCACTTTACAGCCTCTAGCCTCACTGCCTCCTAAGGAAGCTCTTTCCAGTTTGGGAGATTTCTAATGGTCAGAAATTCCATCTTCCTCTCAAGCTGAGAGGAATTGTTCCCAGTTCCGAGCTCTGGAGGCAAGTAGAAAAAGTCTGATCCCCCTGCCATACAACAGACAGGCCTTCAAAGACCTGAAGGTATTGATCAAGTCCCCTGAATCCTCTATCTTCTGGACTAAAGGTCCCCCAACCTCCTTTCACCTATCCTTAGATGGTACAGTATCCAGTCCCTTCACCATTCTAGTCACCCCTTCTCTGGACACACGGCAGGCTTGTCAACAGCCTTCCTAAAAGAGGTAGTTTTGAACCAAACACTGGAGCCCTCTGGGAAATACACAGATAGTCACAGAACAGAAAGAAAGGACGTGTGCTTTAACTGTGACAGAGTAAAAACAGCATTGTTCCTTGTATCTGACCCAAGTTTGGTTCTCAGTGACATTGCTGCGGTCACTGTGTGTGAGAGACTGCGGGGGAGTGGACGGAAACCAGCCTTAGCGGCAGAAAACCCTGGATCGAGGGCCTGCCTCTGACACATTCTGGCTGTCAGCGCCTCCAGGTAACTGACTGACACTCTATGATGAGGTTCTACAGCCGGTGAGACTACAGATCTGGACAAACCCCCTACCCCCACTCCTACCCCCCAGGAACCTCTGTGGATGTTGTTCTTTCAGTTCTACTTTCTATACCCTATACTCTGCATACAAGTCTTCGCACGTTTCTCTGAATTCTTCATTCTCATTATTCCTTACAATGCAGTAAGAATCTACTTCATTCATCGTTTGTTCCGTCATTCCTCCAACTCCTGGGCACATATTTTGTTTCTGATTTTTTTGTTATAACAAATAATGCTGCTGTGAACATTTGTATGTACACGAATCCTTTCTTGCAGTCAATAACCTCCTTGAGGTAGAGTCCTGGCAATGGGTCCAAGGGTATGAAAAATTTAGTCACTTTTCTTGCATAATTCCAAATTGTTTTCCAGCTGAGTGAATGAATAAGCAACATACAAAGGGCAGTGGTGGTATGGGAGGGGCACTTTGGACTGGAAAGTTACAGGGATGATGGGGGCAGGGGGAAAGCCTTAGGAGAGTAAATTGACACACCCCACACAGGAACAATGCTAGAGTTGATTTGCTTTAGGGTTCACTGGTCCTAGATCTGGTTGGGGGAAGGGGATGAGGCAAGAGGACCCCCTAGGGAGGAAGTTGTCAAGGCTATAGAGGAGGCAGCCAGAAAATCAAGTGAAGCGAAGCATGGCTGGGGCTTTTCCGCAAATGATGGTCTGAGAGAGTCAATCACCAATCAGGAAAGCGGAGCCCCAGGGCAGAAATTTCTCCTGGGCAGGAAGGTGGCCTGAGAGGCTTTGAAGAAGAGGGAAGGTTGAACAAATCACTACTCCATCTGCGGTGAATTCGTGAGGCTTCTCTTTCTGCACAGATATATATAGCTGGACATAAGTGCGTGAGAAGTATGCAGACCAAGTGCTATGTGAAGATAAAAAGGAAAAGATCCTTAACAACTGGGGAGATGAAGGAAGGGTTCCTGAAGGAGGAGGTATTTGAGCTGGGTCTTGAAAGATTTCAATAGAGAAGAGACAGAGGGAGGGTATTGGGATGGCAAGGCAAGGGGAGGCAAAGGGAAAACTGAGAGGTGCCAGAGGGGAAGGCAGAGGCCCTAGGGAGCCCTTAGCCTAAAAGGGAGACATTATCTCTTAATAGGAACCTGGTCTAAGAGTTCCTGTGGCAGGAAGTACCTTGTGTGATGTCCCTAGAAGTACCAGGCACATGTAAGTATCAGTAGCATCACATGTGACAGGGGCTTTTCCCCAGGGCACAAAGTGTCATCGATGCCAGGGGCCATGTTACCGGAGTCAATATGGGAGTTGGTGAAGAACCAGTTGGAGGAAATGGAAATGTTTGTCCTGAAGAAGAGAGGCTTAGGGTAGTACAATAGAAAAGGTTGAAAATTTGGAGTCCAAGGACACGGGTGCAAATCCTAGCCCTGACACTTGTTGATATGGGTGCCCTTGGGCAAGAGGGGCCCTTCCCTGGGCCTCGGTTTCTACCTGTGTAAAATGAAGGGTTGAGACGAGATGATTTCCGAGGTCTCTCTGCCAGATCTGTCTTCTGTGATGTGAGGAGAACATGTTTGCTCCCTTCAAATATTTGAAAGACTGTCATGTGGAAAAGAGATCACACTCACTCTGGCTTGGCACCAGAGGGCAGCCCTGGGAGCAAAGGGAGGAAGCTAGAGACACAAATTTAGGCTGGAAGGAAGAAATTGATTAAAGCAAAACAAAACTAAACCAAAAACCTCCCATCCAAAGGTGGCAAGGCAGGGGCTGCCTGTGGAAGGAGTGATGCTCCCTCCAACGGGGGCTGGATGATTAAGAATGCTCAATGCTCTAAGGAAGATTTCTTTTCAGATACAGGTTGGACTCCATAACCTTCAGCTTCTCTTCCATCTCTGAGACTGGGTGATTCTTAATTCCAGTGCGTTCCCTCTGTTCATGATTTCCTATTTATCCTGTCTATCTCTTGCTTCACATATATTCGTTTGCTTCTTGTTTCCCCTATTATATTTGTGAGTTCCTTGGGGATGGGGGGCATGGGGGATGTCTTTTGCCTCTTTTTTGTATCCCCAGACTTTAACAGGGTGCCTGGCACATGGTAGGCACTCAATAAGTGTCTGTTTATTGATTGATTGATTGATATCCATTTCCTCTGTGAGACTATACTTTCCATCTACTTTGTATTTATCTTCTGTCTAGTTGTTTACATGTTTTCACCCCATTAGAATGTAAGCTTCTGGAGGGCAGGGCTGGCCAATGGTCAATGCATTTATAAAGCATTTTAAGGTTTGCAAAGCTATTTGTTTGTTCATCTATTTGTCTATTTGTTTGTTTATTTATTTATTTGGGGGGGGTTGCCCAGGGTCACACAGGTAGTTAAGTGTCAAGTGTCTGACGCCAAATTTGAACTCAGGTCTTCCTGAATCCAGGGCCAGTGCTTTATTGCAAAGCTCTTTACATAGGTTTTTCCCATCTCAACATCCTTCTGCTATTAATTATCCCCATTTTACAGAGATACAGAGAAGTTAAGTGACTTGCTCAGGGTCACCTACACAATAAGTGTCTGAACTCTGTTTTTTATTTTCTGCGTATGCCCAGCATTTGGAACAGAGCATAGCAGATAGGAAATGCTTAACAAATGTTTACTGACTTAATTGTACTGGACAGACAGAAAAGTGGACACCAGGGGAGCAAGCAGCAAGTCACTCCAAGAGAACAAGGCCTGTACTTGGTCAATACATCAACCCCATGATCCTTTGGGTGATCATAGATCCCAGGAGGGACCTCAGGGCATCCAAGCCTAGCCCTGCTTTTAAGAGATGATGAAACTGAATCCCAGGGAGGTTGTGACTTACCCAAGTTCAGATAGGCAGTAAGGCACAGGTGAGCAAGCATCGGTCAGTCTGTCTTGGCCTGAGAATATCGTAGCGTAGGGGAAGGAGCACTTGTTTTGCAATCAGAGAACCTGGGCTTGAGTTTCAACACTGACACTTCCCAGCTCTGAAGTTTCCCCCTCTCCAGGTCTTAGTTTTCACATCTATGAAATGAGGACTAGGGAAGTTTGGAAGAGGGGCAGGTTTGGAGGGAAAGACAACCAAGGTCAGACTTAGATAACTGAGTTTAAAGTGTCCCTGAAACATCCAAGTTGAGGTGTCCAGGAGGCAACTAGAACTTTAGGATGAGGGCTCAGACAAGAGACTGGAGCCAGCTACATGGACCTGAAAATTACCTCCAGAGAGGGCATTGGTGAAACCACAGGGGAGAAGGCTCAGGAGGATCCTGGGGCAACACCCACAGGGAGAGGATGGGAGCAGGGAGATTGGCGGGGGAAGAAGACAGAGTAGTTAATGAAGTAAGAGGGAACCCGGGCAAGAGTGTCACTGAAACCAAGGGGGAGAGAGTGTCCAGGAAGAGGTGTCGATCAACAGTCAGGTGGTCTCTTGTCCTTTTTCCTCCTTCTGCCCTAACCCCATTGTCCTCCCCACTCTCCATCCCCCTCTCCTTCCCCTTCTCCATCCCCCTCCTCCCCATTCTCCTTCCCCCCTCCATCCTTCTCCTTCCCCCTCTCCTTCCCCCTCTCCATCCCCCTCCTCCCCACTCTCCTTCCCCCTCTCCATCTCCTTCCTCCCCACTCTCCTTCCCCCTATCCTCCCCATTCCTCCTCCTCCCCACTCTCCTTCCCCTCTCCATTCTTCTCCTTCCCCCTCTCCATCCCCCTCCTCCCCACTCTCCTTCCCCTTCTCCATCCCCCTCCTCCCCACTCTCCATCCCCCTCTCCTTCCCCTTCTCCATCCCCCTCCTCCCCACTCTCCTTCCCCCCTCCATTCTTCTCCTTCCCCCTCTCCATCCCCCCTCCTCCCCACTCTCCATCCCCACTCCTTCCCATTCTCCATCCCCCTCATCACACAATCCCCCCTCCCCCACAGCTTCTGTGAAGTTGCTCTCTCCTGGGTACCCTCTCTGTCTTCACCTCGCTTGTCTCTTTCACTGGTTCATCCTCCTCCTGCTGTCTAAGTGCAGGTGTCCCCCCACCCAAGGCTCTTCTCTTTTTTCTCTTTTCTCGCTCAGTGATCTCATTGATTCCCATGGGTATAATTATCATCTATGCAAATGACTCCCAAATCTACATCTCCAGCCATTATCTTTTCCTCAGCTCCAGTCTGGCATCTCTACGTCTATGTTCTGCCAAGACTCCAAAATGAACCCAGAAAACCTACCGCTCCTCTTCCCAGATTCTGTTGAGGCTCCCACTATCTTCCCATCACAGAATCCTAGCTCTAGAGCTAGAAGGGACCCCAGCTGGTAGCACAGGTCGGCCATCTCATCCACCCCATCCCCCCATTTTAAAGATGAGGAAACTGAGGTGCAGGGAGAGAAAGTGACTTACCCCGGCTCATGCAGGTAGTGATGGCAGAGGCAGGATTTAAACCCAGGTCCCCTCTGTCCAGAGCCAGTGTTTTTTTCACCATCCCAAGCCGCCCTTCCTTTTTATTGATTTTACTGCTTTTCACCTACTCAGTGAGCAATGAGAGTTTGACTCTTCCCTCACATCGCACTATTGGGTTTCAAGGTCCTCCACAATATTTCTCGATCCATTCTCTCCTCTCTCATTTTGCTGACCCCACCCTGGTCCTGTCCCTCATCCTCTCTGACTCCAATTACCCTCCCGGCATGATTCCACAGTGTTTCCCTGCATGCACTTCCCTGTCGCTGCATTGTAGGCACCCTATGCTATCACCTGTGCTCTGACATCATCCTGCTCCCCTGCCCCTGGACCATCATCTGAGGCATCCACCACGTTGGGAAGGCTCCCTCCTCTCTCTCGACTTCTTCCTTCAAGCCTCAGCTCCAACAACATCCCTTCCATGAAGCCCTCCATGATTCCTCTGCCGAAAGTGATCTTTTCCTTTTTCCTAGAGAACTTTGCCTTTCAGACATGTCATTTATTAATTTGCAAACCTTCTCCCCTAGTAGACCTTAAACTCCTTGAAGGAAGAAGGGACTGTGTCCTTTTTTCATTGTTATGCCTAGCACAGTTCCTTGCTCACAGCTGCCTCTTAAGAGATAAGGCTGAATGACCAGTTGGAGATTGAGTTGGGTTGGGTATTTTTGCAAGTTTGGGTTGGAATAGATGGGGTCAGTTTCAGCTCTGAAATTTTGTGAGATTCTGTGAAATTTGTTAAATTGAAGAGAAGACAGGCAAGAAGGGAAAGGGAAGGGGAAGGGAAAGAGGACTACTGGAAATGATCCAGCCTGGGAATATACCTGTGACCCCACCTCCATCCCCCCTCCCCGGGCTCTAGGCAGCCACTCATTGTTGGCCTTCCTCTATCCCATCAGTTGTGTTTGTAGGGCTGGGAGAAGAGTTTACTTGTTGTTTGTGTTCTTGAAGAGGACCATGATATGGGGGATGATGCCGTGACTTGCAGTGAATTGGATATAAGTGAAGAGAGGCTGTGCAAAGTCACCAACCTCAGTCTCTCCTCCAGAGCCATCTGGGTCCAGTGGCAAGCTATATGTCAGAACAACTGGAGATGGCTCCAGATGTTTAAGGCAATTGGGGTTAAGTGACTTGCCCAGGGTCACACAGCTAGTAGTAAGTGTCTGAAGTGAGATTTGAACTTAGGTCCTCCCAACTTCAAGGGTCAGTGCTCTATCCACTGTGCCACCCAGCCGCCCTGTTTGGACTATCCATACCAGAAAGAAATCAGAAGGGAGGCTCAGCAGTTACTGTAAGGATGTAGTAGCTGCTATCAGGAGCCCCAAACAATCAGCAAGCATTTATTAAGTACCTACTGAATGCCAGGGTCTATGTTAGACAACAATGAAACAGCCCTTATCCTCAAGGCACTTACATTCCATCCTGTGAAACTCTAGATCACGAGTGGGTGAGTTTTGGGACCATTTACTAAATACAACATTTGGGATGCTTGCTGCTCCCAATGGAAGCAGCTGAGTCTAGATGGGAACTGTATCTGGGTTTGGGGGGTGCCTATGGAATGGTTGTGGGCTACCCAGGTCTGTAAGAAACTGTCAGCAAATAGACTTTAAGGTAATTATTTGGGGGGGGCGTTGTTTTTGTTTTGAGGGGCAATGGGGGTTAAATGACTTGCCCAGGGTCACACAGCTGGTAAGTGTCAAGTGTCTGAGGTCAGATTTGAACTCAGGTCCTCCTGAATCCAAGGCCGGTGCTTTATCCACTGCACCACCTAGCTGCCCCAAGGTAATTATTTTAATGTATTTTTACTTTACTTCTATGGTCATGGTCATAAGTAAAGACCATAAATAGTTAAGCCCTGTTTGTGGTCAGCTCCATTATGCTATGTTCAAGTGATTAGAATTCATTGAAATACAGCATCAGGGAGGAGGTAGACTTTTCCCCAGGGGTGGGAGCTCAATCTAAGATTCTAATTAGATAAAGCAACCCTGACCCACCCCCTAGACTAACTGGACCAGCAGCTGCCACCCACAAAAGGGTGGAGCTGAGACCTAGAGGTAATAGCTCTCTGAGAACCATACAAGACTGGTGTTTTCCCTGAGCATCCCCTGGTGTTGGATGGAGTGCACAACCACTGAGATGAGCAGGACACTTCCAGCCCAGCGCCCTCCTCACTGAAAAGAATCACATAACTGGATGGAACACTGCTGATTTTGTTGTTCAGTCGTGTCTGACTCTTTACGATCCCATTTGGGGTTTTCTTGGCAAAGAAAGTGGTTTGAAGTGGTTTGCTATTTCCTTCTCCAGCTCATTTTACAGATGAGGAAACTGAGGCAACCAGGGTTAAGTGGCTTGCCCAAGGTCACACAGCTAGTAGGAGGTATCTGAAGCCAGATTTGAACTCAGGTCTTCCTGACTCTAGGCCCAGCATTCTAGCGACTGTGCCACCTAACTGCCCTATGGAACACCACTAGGTAGCCTCAATTCCTGTTACTGCTTCAGCCTGGGGTATATTTTCCCCTCTCTGCATTCACCTGTTGAACTTTACCTATGCTTTAAATCCCCCAAACTCTAAAAAGTTGAGTTTTAAAGCCTTCCTCCAGGAAGCCTTCTTTGATTCCCCCTGTCATTAAGGGTCTTCCCCCTTGGAGGTCACAGAGCATTTTACTTTAGGCCTCTCTGATACTATTGTGGATGAGAACGGGCTTGTGTCAGAATCTTCAAATCATGGAATACTACAGTTTTTGAAGAATTAAAGTTAAAGGGAAAAGTAAAGTCAAAAGAGAAATACTTGGTGAAGGGGAAAGAAGCGGCTGCACAGTAGTGGGCCCCAAGACTAGTTCTGAACCTATGGTCCTAGAATCTTATGACCAGTGAAGAACTATATACTAGGAGCAGCATAAAAGATATTGGCGAGGGGGCAGCTAGGTGATGCAGTGGATAGAGCACCGGCCCTGGAGTCAGGAGGACCTGAGTTCAAATCCAGATTCAGACACCTGACACGTACTAGCTGTGTGACCCTGGGCGAGTCACTTAATCCTCATTGCCCTGAAAAAAAAAAAGAAACAGATATTGGCGACACCAGGGCAGAAAAGATGGGCCTGTGATGCAGCCAGAACAAGAGATGATGGATAGATAGACAAACAGACAGATGCATGGATGGATGGATGGATGGTGGGGTGGGTAGATGGGTAGATAGATAGATGAATGGATAAATGCATAGATATATATAGAGATAAATGGATAGATGGATAGATAGGTAGGTAGATAGGGGAATGGATAGGTAAATGGATAGATGGATGGGTAGATAGATGACTGTTTAAATGGATAAAGAGATAGATATAGAGACAGAGATATAGATAGATAGATAAATAAATGGATGTATAGGTAGATCAATAGACAGACAGACAGATAGATAGCCCATTTGCACTTATTGACTAGAGATTTAAGGAATGAGACCAACGCACTGGAGGTAGACCTGGGCTAGAGTCCCACAGGACAAGAAGACATGGATGGGTTGTGGCCTTCCACAGCAAAGGGAAAAATACCCCCATCATTTATTAGATTGTGAGCTCCTCAAGGTCTAGAACTATCTTGTCTTTCTTTATATCCCCCAGCATAACCAAGTGGCTGGCACATAGTAAACACTTGATAAATGTTTGTTGACTGACTGATATCAATGAGATTACCATCCACTGAAATGTTATTGTGTTATCTTATGCCAGATAGTAAGTTCCATTAATTTTTTAAATTTAGATTTTTGTCTCCACTAGAGGCAGCTGGTGGTACAGTAGATAGAGCACTGGGCCTGGAATCAGGAAGACCTGAGTTCAAATCTGATCTTACACACTAGCTGTGTGACCCTGAACAAGTCACTTACCTTCTGCTTCTGCTTCCTCAACTATAAAAAGGGGACAATAATAGCACTTTCCTCCGTCGATGTTGTGAGGATCAAATGAGAAAACATCTATAAAGGCACTTAATACAGTGCCTGGCACATCATTGGTGTTTAATAAATGCTTATTCCATTCTCTTCCCCTTCCATTTCCTACCACTGTTGAACACATTACTCTGTACACAGTAGGCATTTAATGTTTGATAAATTGAAAAAAAAATCTGATCTCAGACCAAACAAGACGAGAGTTGGGGCCCAATTGTCCTGAGAAAGACAGAGGACAACTACCCATCTCATAGAAAGAGAAAATCTCAGAGTTATGTTAGACCAACCTCCTATCCTCTTGCAAGAAGTATTCCTGATGGATAGTCATCCAGCTTCCGCTTGAATATTGCCAGTGACAGGGAGCTCACTACTTGGTGAAGAAGTCAGTTCCATTTGGATTTGGGGACAGTTCAAATCGCCAGTAAGGACCATCTGACCCATTTATTTAGAGAAAGAACTGGTCTTGGAGAAACGTACAAAACCTTTACCCAAATGAAGGACTTAAGCTCTCTTCTGTCTTTAGATAGCACATTCATATTGATTATCATAGCTGGTACTATATCAGTTACGGAATGGGATGCCCTGTCTTCATCAGCCCAGAACTGTTTTGTGTGGGGATTGGAAGAGCAGGACCTAAATCAGCTCTCATTGACTCTGTGCAAGACTCCCTTTTATCTTTCCTGCACCTTTGGTGCACACCAGGCTGCAGACCAACCATGAGACCACCTGAAGACCTCTAGTGAGAAGGAGCATCCTACCTCTCTAGGCAACCCATTCCTCTGATGGACAGGCTTTTCAAACATCAAGCTCCTTTGCAGCTTCTACCCAGGGCCTCTCAGTCTGTCCTCATGGGACAAGAAGAAAAAGTCTATTCCCTCTTCCATATAACCACTCTTCAAATATTTGATGACAGCTCTCATATCCCCTCTGAGTCATCTCTTCCCCATTTTCTTCAACCGATCCTCATATGGTCTGGATCCATGACCCTTGACCATTGGAATGACCCCTCTCTGGGCACTCTCTAGCTTAACAATGTTTGTCCTTAACCACAGCACCTGCAAATGAACACAGCAGCCCAGCTGTGTTCTGGCCAGGGCAGGGTACAGCAAGACTCCCACCATATCACTCCCAAAAGCTTTTTCTCCCCCTTGAAGCAGTCCAAGATCACATCAGCACTTTTGGCTGCCCTATCTGTTGATTTCTAAAGAAAATGTAGCCCATTAAGATACCCAAATTGTTTTTTGTTGTTGTTGTTTTGAATTTTTTGTGAGGCAATGGGGGTTAAGTGGCTTGCCCAGGGTCACATAGCTAGTAAGTGTCAACTGTCTGAGGTTGGATTTGAACTCAGGTACTCCTGAATCCAGGGCCAGTGCTTTTATCCACTGCGCCACCTAGCCACCCCTTCAAATTGTTTTTTAAATGAACTCATGTCTATACATGCCACTCTCATCTTGCACTTAGGACACTGATTTTTTTTTTAACCCAACTACCAGATTTTACATTTATCCCTGTGAAACTTCATATGATAAGATTAGCCCAATGCTCCAGCCAAGATCCTTTTAGACTCTGATTCTATCATTTGAAGTATGAACTACCCTTCACAGATTTGTACCATCTACAAATGTGAAAAGTGGGATGTATCTTCTGTGAACGTGAGGAACACACCTTCTACGCCTTGATTCAAATCATCGATCAAAAAAATGCTAAACAGCACAGGGCCAAGCCAAGATTCCTGGGACACTACACTGAAGACCTCTCTCCAAGTTGACTTGGTTCCTTGGGTTTGGCCATCTGACCAGTTCTGAATCCAGATCTGGGTACTATTAGTGCCCAGCTCATATCTCTTTTTTCTCCATAAGAATAATGTGAGATGCTTTTTGCCAAAAACTTTGCTAAAATGTAGGTCATGAATGCTTATTGCTGACTATTTGGGAATAAGGAAGGAAACAGCATGGTAGAAAAAATCATGATCCTCAACGCTAGTCTTCACTCCGGGGATCTTGGAACAAGGCTCTTTCCATCTCGGCCTCCATCACATCCTCTAAAATGAAGGGATTCTGATGTTAAATTAAATTAAATGCTATTTTCTTCGGTATTAGGGAGAGCTCACTGTAAAGGTTAGCAGAAATGACTATCGGGCAATACCAAAAGGCAATAACAAAACCTCAGATAACAAAAATAAAGTGATGACGGTTGCATGAGATAATTTTTCAGATCCATTCTGGACTGGACATTTTAAGGTTCCATGAAATAATGATTACCATCATTCAAATATCTTTGGAAAGCCATACAGAGGAGTGTGGGTGTAGAAAGCAGGAGTGGCTGTGACTGTGTGTTGCTGACACCTACCATGTGTGACTCAAAAGGCAGGTTGGCATCATGGAAAGCACATTGGACCAGTACCGAGGAGACTCAGGTTTGATGCTCAGCTCTGACTCTAGCTCTGCCTCAGTTTCCTCATCTACTCAATGGGGATTATTTATAATACCCTAAATCCAATGCTTGGCCCAGAGTAGGAATTTAATATATGCTGGTTGACTTGACCTGACTTACACTAGCTATGGGGCTATTGTGGGGAGCGTGCCTTATAGATAATAATGTGTGATATGAAATTGAATTGTTATTGTTAGCATGCTAATTCAGCAGAAAATCTAATTTATCATTATCCCTCATGAAAATATCATGTATTCCATGTTAATGAAGCACCTGTCTTGCACAGAGCACTGACCTCTGTGCTGGGGAGAATCAAAGTTTAGGATCTGCTGTATTCAGAGGATTTGGGTTCAAATCCTGCCTCTTCTACTACTTAGTCGGGTGAGACTAAGTTTGGCCTGCATGGCCTCTAAGGTCCCTCCAAGCTCATAATCTATGATCCTGCCCCCCATCAGTTGGAGGTCAGACAGTATTTGACCTATAATGCCAGCCAGAAGATTATGGACAGCATCCATGACTTCGTGAGGAACGTGGGGAGAGGACTCTGTCTCCCTCCCACCACACCCAGGCAGACGGACATGCTGATAAGCCATCACCATCTACAGGGCGTCTTCCTTCCTATGGGAAGCCCAGAGGTGGTTCTGAGCAAGGCCTGTCCAGCCTGGGTGATGAGCAGACGTGAGCTCCTCCAGGGATCCCTGCCCTTAGGCAGGGGACCAGCCTGCCCAGACTGGTTATCTCTGCAGGCAGCTGACAGCTTCTTCCTGTTCCTGGGGCTATGCCCTGAGCCAGTCCCTTATCTTTCTGATAGATGGTCATCCTAATAAATGACTCTGGAGCTCTGGGAGGTCCCAGCCATTGGCCTGTAGAGCCTTCCCTGTCTGGCAGCAAAGGATAAATGGGGGAAACATTCTGGATGCTTAGCACCCACGCCAGGTCATTGAAGGGATGGCCTACTGACCTTCATGGGCCTCACTGATGAGCACCGGTGTAGAATCAGTGAAGATCTCTACTGAGATCTGTAGCCTGAGAATTCAAGTCAACCAGTATCCATTAAACACCTATTAGGGAGGGGCAGCTAGGTGGCACAGTGGATAGAGCACTGGCCCTGGAGTCAGGAGTACCTGAGTTCAAATCTGGCCTCAGACACTTAACACTTACTAGCTGTGTGACCCTGGGCAAGTCACTTAACCCCAAATGCCTCACTAAAAAAAAAAAAATAATAATATAAAAAATTAAAATTAAACACCTATTAGGTGCCAGACATAGACAAAAAATAAAATTAAAATAGTCTTTGCCTTCAGGGAGCTTGCATTCAAATAAATCCAGCACACATCCAAACTAATTCTAGGGGAGTACTTATCAAGAGCTTACTTACTAGCTGTGTGACCCTGGGCAAGTCACTTAACCCTCATTGCCCTGCCAAAAAAAAAAAAAAGAGCTTAGGAGAAGATACTTGACCAGATTCATTCTAGACAGTCACTCCTTATCCTGGTTCCTGGGGTCTAAGCTTGGGAGTGAGAAAAAGAATGAAACCAAAGAAAGCACCCCCAACCCCCAGGGGATGGAGGACCAAGACTAGGAGGTCATCCAGTCTGCCAGATTTGAACTCAGGTCCTCCTGAATCCAGGGCCGGTGCTCTATACACTGTGCCACCTAGCTGCCCCCGGCAACGTCTTTTTTAAACAGATGAGGAAGGTGAGGCACACAGGGAGGAAGAAGCAGATGGTTGCCTTGTCCCTCTAGTTTTTTTTCATCTGTGGGACAAAAATTCCCAGTCTCTCCTATGAATCCTTTTACAACATGTTTTCCAGGCCTTTCGGCCTCCTTTTTGCCCTGGTCTGGAAGAGTTCCAGTTCATCTTTCCATTTCTTAAAATACAGCGCCCAGAACCGAACACGATACTCCGGATGTGGTCTGACCAGGGCAGAGCATAATGGGACCTCCCGGGTCTCTCAACACAGCCCTGAATAACATAGTCATCATGTCACCCTGTTGACTCACCTTGAATTTGAAAGCTGCTGAAACCCTCGGATCTTTTCCATTGGAATTGTCATTTAGCTATAGATCTTAAGTAAATCTAACACTCAGGGCCTCTTCTAACGATGCCCTTCTCACCTACACCCTAGTCTATGGTACTACCGAGGTAATTCTCTACTTAGCTCTATGGTTGACCAGCCCCAACCAATACTTCCTTTACCAAAGCACACCAAATGATCATGAATTCAAATCACTTAACAAAACAAAAGAACTGGAAAAATACTGGGGATTGATTTGTTTTTTCAGACGTTTTTCAGTCACATCTCCTTCTTCATGACCCCATTTGGGGTTTTCTTGGCAAAGGTACAGGAGTGGTTTGCACTTCCTCCTCCAGCTCATTTTACAGATGAGGAAACTGAGGCAAACGGGGTTAAGGGACCTCCCCCAGGGTCACACAGCTAGGAAGTATCTGAGGCCAGATTCGAACTCAGGGAGATGAGTCTTCCTGACCGGAGGCCCAGGGCTCTATCCACTGGCCACCTAAGCTGCCTTTAAACAATTTAGTTCCCATTCCCAAAGGCAATGAAAAGAATGTTTGGTCCCTTGGGCAGAACTAGGAGAACAAAAGGGGAATTACAGGGAGCACCAGTTCAGTCTAATACAAGGAAGAAGTTTCTCATAATCAGAGCTGCCCAGCAAGGGGCCAGGCTCTATTAGGAAGCCAGAAAAGCTGTGAATTTGGTTATATTTGTTTGGGGCAGGGGCAGGGGGGGGAGGAAGAGTTAGAGTGTGTGTGGGGGGGGGGGTCCCTCTGCACTCCTTCTCAACTCTTTTCTCCTAGAAACCATATTTCCCCCCGACCCTCCAACCAGACACCCAGCCCATGGTTCTCTCATCCATCATAGAGCTTGCCCTCAGCTGGTTGCCAGTTAAATCCCCCTAAAGTATGAACAGATGAAGACAGAGCTTTGGGAACTACCCTTGGTTTGGGAATAGAAAATGAATAATCCAGGTAAGGAAACCAAGGAGTGGTCAGACTGGTGCGGGAAGAAAGAAAGGCATCAAGACAGCGATAGGAGATTGCTTGGGGCAGATAGGACTCTAATGGATGCTGAAAGGGAGGCAGACCTGGTCTTGTTTAATTTCTGTTTTCCCTTTAAAGGATAAGGATCTTTGGATTGTAAAGGACAGAACAAATTTAGCCAATAAGGAGTCGATACCGCAGATAAGTAAGGAGGTAACTGGAGAGCAGCTTGCTGCCCCGAGGAATCCAAGTCACCAGACCCAGCTGACCCACTTCCTAGGGTACCTAAGAAATTAGCAAATGTTCTTGATAAACCAGTCAGTTTCTTTGAACTATCATAAAAAATAGGAGAGCTACCACAGGGTGAGAGAAGTATGAATGTCATTTTGACTTTTCAAGAAGGGCAAGAGAACAGAGCCAAAAACTATAGGCCAAGGGGCAGCTAGATGGCGCAGTGGTAAAGCACCGGCCCTGAATTCAGGGGTACCTGGGTTCAAATCCGGCCTCAGACACTTGACACTTACTAGCTGTGTGACCCTGGGCAAGTCACTTAACCCCCATTGCCCAGCAAAAAAAAAAAAAAAAAAAAAAAAAAAACTATAGGCCAGCGAGTTTGACTTCAATTCCTGGCAAAATTCTCGGATGTATTATGAAAGGGATGCCTAGTGAACAGAGAGAAAGGGAAACAGTGATCCCAAAGAGCCAGGATGACTTCACCAACAAGAAGCTTTGTCAGACTCATGTCATTTCTTTCTTTCTGTCTTTCTTTCCTTCCTTTTTTTTTTTTTTTTGGATAAGATTACTAGGCTGTTAGATCAAGGGAATGCAATGAATAGAGTCCACCTAGATTTCAGGACAACATTGCACAAAGTTGCTTATACTATTCTTATGGGCGAGATAGAGAGATGGGGGCTAGTGATAATATATTTAGGGAGCTCCAATGACCAAATCCTAGGACTCATCATTAATGGTTCACTGTCAGCCTGATACTGGAGGTCTCTGAAGGAATATAGCAGGAGTTTGCATATGGTCCTCTAAGATGAGGTAAATTGTTCTGATCAGTTTGCATTGGCAGAGAGAGTTTCCTCATCAGGAGCTCCTTCCTGTGGATCCAGAGAAAAGGGGAGGGGGGGGAGGAGGAGGAGGAGGAGAAGTTCATCAATAAGTATTCCGTGTCTGATATATGTGCCAAGTAGTGTGCTAAGGGCTGGTGATTTAAAAAACAAACACAAAAAACCAGGCTCTCAAGGAGCTTACAGTCTAATGGGAGAGACTAAGTGCAAACAAGATATAGGATAGGGGGCAGCTAGGTGGCGCAATGGATAAAGCACTGGCCTTGGATTCAAGAGGACCTGAGTTCAAATCCAGCCTCAGACACTTAACTAGCTGTGTGAGCCTGGGCAAGTCACTTAACCCTCATTGCCCTGGCAAAAAAAACCAAACAAACAAACAAACAAATAAAATACCAAGATATATAAATTGGAGTTAAATGAGGATAAATTGGAGATTGTCTCTGTGAGAAGGTATTAAGATAAATGAATGGAAAGGATTCCAGTAGAAAGTGGGATTTTAGCTGGGAAAGAAAGAAAGAAAGAAAGAAAGAAAGAAAGAAAGAAAGAAAGAAAGAAAGAAAGAAAGAAAGAAAGAAAGAAAGAAAGAAAGAAAGAAAGAAAGAAAGAAAGAAAGGAAGGAAGAAAGAAAGAAAGAAATGAGATGAATCTGACAAAGCTTCTTGTTGGTGAAGTCATCCTGGCTCTTTGGGATCACTGTTTCCCTTTCTCTCTGTTCACTAGGCATCCCTTTCATAATACATCCGAGAATTTTGCCAGGAATTGAAGTCAAACTCACTGGCCTATAGACTGAAAGGAAGCCTTGATGACCTGGAGGCAAAGACGAAGAGGGACTGGAGGGGTGGGGGAGCTGGTAGAAATGCCTGGAGCCAGAAGGCCACTGTCACTCAATTGTAGAGAATATGGCAGAGAGTAAGGTGTAAGAAGACTGGAAAGGTGAGAAAGGGGCAGGTTATGAATGGTTTAGAATGCCAAAGAGAGAATTTCATATTTATTCTGGAGGTGATCAGGAGCCACCAAAGTTGATTGAATAGGGGGTGTTATGGTCAGATCTGCGCTTTCAGATAATTTTGACAGATGAGTAGAGAATGGACTATAGTGTAGAGAGGGTTGAGACAAGAAGACCAACCAGAAGGTTAAAAGCAGTTGTATAGGAGTGAGGTGATGAGGGCCTGAACCAGTGTGGTGGCAGTATTAGAGGAGAGAAGGGAGGTGGTTTGTATGAGAAAAGCTACAAGGTGGAACCTAAGAGGAAAAGGAAAAAGAAAAGGAAGTGGTAGAGGTGGAGGAAGAAGGAAAGAAAGAAAAGAAGGAAGAGATGGTAAAGGAAGAGGAGAAGGAGGAAGAGAAGAAACTTCCTAATGATCACAATGATCCAAAGTGTACTAGCCAGTTTCAAGAGACAATGGTTCTCCTTGACCCTGGAAGACACTGGAAGCCTTTAATCAAAGCCCGAATGACTATCCATCAGGTATGTTATAGAGGGGATTAGATAGCATCCGTCCAGAGTGGACCACAGGGGCAGCTAGATGGCACAATGGATAGAGCACTGGCCCTGGATTCAGGAGGACCTGAGTTCAAATCCAGCCTCAGACACTTGACACTTACTAGCTGTGTGACCTTGGGCAAGTCACTTAACCCTCATTGCCCAACCAAAACCAAAACAAAACAAAACCAGAGTGGACCACAGTTGGTAGAGTTGTATGAATTACTCCAGCAGCTTTCAATAGCCTATAAATAGAAACTGAGAAGACAGATGAAGGGAATAATCCAGCAATGGGCCAAAGGACTCAAGGCTACAGGACAGCATGCAGCTTGTTCCTAGCCAGTGGTCAATTATTCAAATTCATATTTCCATTGGTCAGAACCAGTTACCATATTTTACATAATGATAACTTCAATTAGTGTAAATTTGTATGCCTATGGGATTCATTATTTGAACAAATACTAATCTGATCAGGCTGTATATAGTTGAGCTGGTTCACTAAAGGATCAAGACTGTAAGAAAGGAAAGGGAGGGGGTTAAGGGGATGGGTAAAAGTGCAATGACTTCCCGGAGAGGTTAAGATTAGGTATAGGAGAACAGAGGCAGGGGCAACTCTCTTGCAGAGGGATCCTCGTTTCCATGAAGAAGATAGGAAGAATATAAGAGGAAGAAATCTATGATGAATGCAAATGTATTAATGATCAAACAAGAATTTCAGAGGGTACTGGGTAAGAGGGAAGAAGAGCAGAATGGGCACCCAGGAAGAGTAGGGCTGAGGTAGGTGGGGATGAGCCACCTCAGAGGGGTCTCAGTAGAAGAGGAGCTTTGCCACATTAGGCAGCAACCCTGAATCAAACAGATTAAAGCAGAAGGCCCCTTACTACTCAGAAAGGGGAAGTACCAACTGATAAGGGCTCCCACTTTCGAGGGTCTCATGACTATGGAGCATTTCTCCCTCCATAATCCTTATCAGATGGTAAAGGAAGTAATAGATGGTGGTCTCCCAAATGCCAGGGAAAAGGAATTGAGCCCAAAGACAGATTGTCTCTGGCTTCTGGATCAAAAAATAGATGGTAACCGGGACACCAGTGAACTGACCGTACTCGTAGTCAATCCCAGTTTCTTATTCTCATCCAAGGATGACAGGGTGTGACACTCAGCCATAAAATACATGGAACACACACTTGGCTCCTGCTAGGGCCTGGGTCCTGAGCCCTGGTCCTGTACCAGTGGGGAGAACTTTTGGTGCCAGGGAGCTTGAGGGTCACTGGGGGTTCTCAAATGACTTTGGAGAAGCAGGGGGCTCCTCTACAATGTGGCAGTTGTCTTTGAAGTGAGGAGACTTCCAAAGTCTGTCTATAAAAGGGACCAAATCCCATCCCACCTGTCCCAGTGATAGACAAGAAGATTCAGTTCTGGGCCAAAGGCTAGTATCAGTGTTATCAATGGCCCCCAGTGACAGGAATGGCGCTTAGGGAGAGCTAAGGAAGTATAGGCTCAGACAGGGAGTGGGGTAAAGTAGAGGACATTTCTTGGGCAAGATCATGGTGTAGACTTGCCAGGCTTTGGACAAAGATCTCACCTCTATCCTAGACCCAAGGAGGTCTCCCTCTTAGCCATCAGGGAAGAGCAAGAAAGCTGAGGAATATTCCTGTGTCCTTTGGGGGAAAGGGACAAGGGCCAAAATAGAGGGCCCTGTTCCTTGTCCAATGAAGGAGAGTGATCATACAGACCAGAGGTTCCTAACTTGTTTTGCATCAGGGACCCCTTTGGTGGTCTGATGAAGCCTGCAGACCTATTCTCAGAAGAATATTTTTAAAGGCATGACAGATACAGGATTACAAAGGAAACCAATTATATTGAAATACAGTTATGGAAATAGTTTTACAAACCGATTTCCCAGACTTCAGTTTAAAATCCTTTCATCTAGTTTACAGGTTCTAGGACTAGAATGAAGCATAGAAATGATCTAGACTACCTCATTCAATTTACAAATAAGGAAACTGAGACCCAGAAGGATTAAGTGACAGCTGCTATGGCAAACTCAAGTCTTCTGATTCCAAATCCATTGCCTTCGAGTTACAGCTGGGGAAACTGAAGTTGGGAGAGTAGAAAGGACTGGCTATGGGTCACCCAGAGTCAAGACTAGAAAGAATCCAGGTCTCCTGGCTCCTGGCCTGGGTCTCTTTTCACTGCAAAGCTGCCTCTCCAGGCAGATGAGGTGCCAGTGGGACTGGGTCACAGCCACACCCCAGCTTGTCTCTCTTCCATCTTGACTCCAGACTCCAGTATGGTGGCATGGGATGGGACGGGACAGGACAGGACGTGTCAGGCAGCAGGACGTGGTCCATCCAGGAAACAAGCCCCGTGGGACTCCTCACGCACACTGCGGAACTCGGGAGCCTCAAGCCGGGCGGGTGATGAGAGCCCACCCTGACAATCAGACATGGGATCACAGGCTCACATCCGGCAGACAGGGAGGAGAGCAGTGCCCTCCCATGGCAGAAAGCCAAGATTCCCCCCCACCCATTTCCCATGCCCTACTCACTGTTGGGACAGTAGAGGTGAGGATTCAGACCCCAGGGGAAATGTTAGACAGGCCTTGGGACTGAACCGTGGCCAGATAGAAAGATCTGGAGTTCAAACTCTGCCTCTATCGCTTAATATATCTGTGACCTTGGCCAAGTCCCTGTCCCTTTTTGTTCTTCCATTCCTTCAACTGTAAAGTGAACATCATAATACTTGGCCCTGAATCATTTTTTCTTTCTTTCTTTTTTTTCCCTGAATCATTTTTTCGAGGAAAGTGCTTTGTAAACCTCCAACTGCTATAATTACTGCTGACATTTCCATTGTGCTCTAAGAGATGTTCTCTCATTCGATCCTCATCACTCCGTTTTACAGATGGGGAAACTGAGGTCCAGAGAAGTTAAATAACTTGGACAAGGTCATATAGCTAATAAGTGTCTGAGGCAGGATTCAAAACCCTGTTTCTTTACACCTCACAAATACCAAGGATAGATGTTATTTTTTTTTCCAAAGAACTATTTTATTTTTCTCAGTTACATGTAAAAACAATTTTTAGCATTAATTTTAAAAATCAGTTTTGAGTTTCAAGTTCCCTCCCTCACTACTCCCCCTCCCCCCTCCTTGAGAAGGTACTTTGATGTAGATTATACATGCATGGTCACACAAAACATATTTCCATATTAGCCATGTTGCAAAAGAGAACACAGACCAAAAAAAAAAAAACAACAAGAAGAAAAATAAAGTTTAAAAACTATGCTTTGGAAAAAATTTCTAATACAATAAAAATAAAAAATAAAAGTATGCTTTGATCCACATTCAGACTCTATCAGTTCTTATCTGCTTATTTGTAGCTCTTCTTCTTTTTGCTCCTAACTCACAAAAACTCTTTTAAAGGTCAAGTCCAAGGGCTAGCTCAGGTGTGAACTTCAACTCATCACTCCTACAAAGTTAGGAACTTAGGTGAATGCCAGATCAAAGTGCCAAGTCAACTAGCTCCTAGGATAGAGATAGCACCTTGGCAAAAACTTCACACCTTGTCTAGGAGGGATGGTTCCTTTCTACAACTGGGACTCTTCTGCTCAAAACCCTTCAGTGGCTCCCTACTGGATAAAGTAAACTCTTTTCCTAGCATTCAAGGCCCGCCACAATTTAGTGCTATAGCTTTCTCTTATATTATTCCCCCTCTCACACTGCACTTCATCTGAACTTGACTAGTCTTTGTCCCTGAATATACCTTACCCTATTCTACCACCTCCATACCTTTCCTCACATTATTTCCTGTGATTGGAATGTCGTCCTCTCCATTTTCACCGTTGAAGCCCATCCTTTAAATCCCTACTCAGATATCCACTCCCTTCATGAATCTTGCTCCCTTTTCTCTAGTCTCCTGGTTGGGTCATGGCCCCCTGCCCATGACCTTACAAATTATATTGCTTTGCATTTTGCTAGAGCATTTATTGGCATGATTGAGGGCTGGCTTTTAGTTTGGGAAACCTAAATTCAAGTGTTAAGATGATCCACCAGGACAGGTCACTTGATCTCAGTGCCCCCAGGCAAGTCTCAAAGACTCAACCAGAAGATCCAGACCAGTTGCAGGCCAGCACAATCAGTTCCCATACAAGTTCCCTATAATAAAATGATAGGCCCTGATTTTTTAAAAAGCACACTTATTATGTCTTAGTTTCTTACTCTCTTTCTGAATTGTAAGTGCCATGAGACAGGGACTGGATTTTATCAAAGCCAGAGATTCAAAGTTATTTGTGGTTGTTTTTTTAAAGGTAGCTAGGTCCCACAGTGGATAGAGAGCTGAGCCTGAGGAAGACCTGAGTTCAAATCTGGCACTTGGGGGCAGCTAGGTAGCACAGTGGATAAAGCATCAGCCCTGGATTCAGGAGTACCTGAGTTCAAATCTAGCCTCAGACACTTGACACATACTAGCTGTGTGACCCTGGGCAAGTCACTTAATCCCCATTGCCTCACCAAAAAAAAACCAACAAAAAAAACCCAAATCTGGCACTTACTAGTTATATGAGCCTGGGCAAGTCACTTGACTTCTGTCTGCCTTGGTTTCCTCACCCGGAGAAATAGGGTAAAACGGGGAAAATAATAGCACCTACTTCACAGAATTGTTGTAAGGATCAAATGAGATCATAATTGCAAAGCGCTTAGCACAGTGCCTGGCACATAGTTGGTGTTTAATAAATGTTTGTTTCCTTACTCCCCCCCCCTTTTTTTTTGCTCGTGGAACCCTTTGGCAATATGATGAAATCTGTGGACTCCGCCTCAGAACAATGTTTTAAAATAACTGAAGGAAATGTTAAATGCAAATTCAAGCTAAGTGAAAATCAAGATTCAATTTTTTTTTTATTTTCTAAGTTCAAGGACCCCTTGAAATTTTAAGAATCCCTGATTTAAACCTTTCATCTCTTCCAACATTAAGCAGAGGGTTCAACACATAGTAGGAGGATTAATTGTGTTTTGTTTTGTTTTGTTTAATTGGTGAATAAACGTCCCCAAATGCCATCTTTGGGGAAAGAGGATCCCTTTGCTTCCCATACTGAAGGCCAGCAGGTAGCCCCAGGACAGGACAGGGACAGCAAGGGCCCAGGCAGGGCTTAGCCTCCTGGGCATGGCTATTAGCCTCAGGGAATCGGGCTTGAGCAGGGCATCTTTTCAGCCCTTTGATTTCAGACTTGAACAATCTGAGCAGTGTCAGTGGGCTTCAGGCAGGAAGCAGAGAGGGAGAAGAGGCCTTGTGTTTTCACCGAGAAATCTAAGGCCAAGAGGAAACAAGGGCTGTAATTTAGGAAGCTAATTTGGTCTTTGGTTTTTGAAGGGCACAGTCTATTTAAATGCCACATACACCCTTCACACTGTACTCTGTCCAAATAGGCTCCCTGGGCAGGAAGTGTTCCCCACCACTACCCCAGGGTCTGGGCCCTCCTCCTACTCCTCCTCTTCCTCCACAGGCTACAATACCCTCAGTAACCTTCGGAGGCCCAGGCCAGGCCCCTTGGTGACTTACCACTGGGATCACCCAATAAGTGAAAACCGTTCCCTCCTTTCAAGGTCAGCTGCAGCCATTGCCAAGGGTAAGGCCCTCTTGGCCCCATTTATTCCTCCCCCTTGGTGGGTTCGTCCCTAAATGATTTAACAGGTGCTATTGTGAGGCTGTGACTTCCGACAATAAGAGGTTGCCAAAGAAAAAGATGAATCAGGGGCAGTTAGGTGGCTCAGTGGGCCTCACTGGCCCTGGAGTCAGGAGGACCTGAGTTCAAATCTGGCCTCAGACACTTAACACTTACTAGCTGTGTGACCCTAGGCAAGTCACTTAACCCCAATTGCCTCACCACAAAAGAAAAAAAAAAGATGACCATAAGCCCAGTCCAAAGTCAAGAATATTTCTCAGGAGAGCAGGTTAATCCCCCTCAGAAGATGGGCTCTGGGGCTGAGGGGCTGAAAATTCTGACCCATGCCGTTTGCTGTAACCTCAAGGAAAAGGGATCTAGTTGGGCAGAGGTGACTACCAGACTACCGAGCCCCACCCAGCACTTTGATGGGCTTCTCTGCTGTTGTCCTCAGATAGGCTTTATTTTAACTCCTGGGCCCTTCGGGTGCCTCCAGGCCCGTATTTGTACCAGCCCCTAGAACCTGGGCATGGCTGGAGAGGATGCTGTTAATGAAGAAATCAAATAGCACAAACTCTCACCCGGCCACCCCAAACCCTTCCCAGCAGGCCCTTGGCACCCACCAGAAGGGTGGGGGTGGGGAAGGGCAATGATCCTGAAGGCAATTGGGACTCTGAGCAGCAGAAGGGGCCTGCGATGGGCCTTCTGGTGATCCATTCTTTCTCTAATAACCCCCAGGGTATCAAGTCAGCATCTTCTGCCAATCTGCTATTGCCCAGGCTGGGAGAGGAAGATCCCAGATACTGCTTCTAGGCTACCCACGGCCCCGCCCAGCAGCTCCTGACTGAACCCCTGCCTCTTCTCCCCCCAAGCACCCCCTCCCATAGCTGTTCTATTGTTCCCCAGGAGAGAGACTAAAGTCTGGGGGGGGAGCCTCCCCATCAAAGACTTCCTCAGCCTCTCGCACATGCAGGCTCCCATTGTCCATCACCCGAGCTGGGTGACTCACTCCCTGCCTGGCTGCCTTGTTCTCCTTCCCTCCTCCCTCCTCCCCTCCCCAAGGGAAAGGGCCTAATTATAGCTCCTCCTCCGCACTTTTTTTCCCCCTGAAACTTCTTCCTTTAAACAAAAATTTCCTGGGTTGTGGGAATGAATTCGGTGAAAACTGCTGCGCTGGCTTTCAGACTGCTCTAGGGGATGTGGGGCTGGGGAGGTAGTGGGGGGGGGGGATATGAGCCCCCACCCCCTCCGCTCTGCTGGCGCTTCAGGAAGCAAAAGGCCCCACGGTGGGCAGGATGTTGGGCCCCAGAGCACCAAGGCAGGTTGGACACTGAGTGGAGGGTTTTAAAGGCGGGGGGGGGGGGGGGGGGGGGGGGGGGGTGTCAGAGCATCTCTCCTGGCAGGCTCCTGTAGCCGAGGACCCAGAGAAGGGTAGCCCTGCTGTACATCTTCGCAGAGTAGCCATGGCCCCAGACTCCTCTAAGTGGCCAGGGCTTTCTTCCTGGGGGCAGCTTGGTCCTAAGGAAAGAATACTGGCTCTGCTGTCAAAGGTTTTGGATTCAAATTCCGCCGCAGATGCGTACTCCTTGGGTGACTTCACCTCTCATGCCTCCTCACCATCATCTGTATATAACTGGGGTACCCCCTCTCCACCCTCACCCCGCACCCCAATGGCTGGACCAGAGTACCTTGGGGCTAAGCTCCAGCATAGGCCAAAGTGCTCTCCCAGCCTAGGAGATGGGGAGATGCCTCCACACACATCCCATGAGAGGGTTAGATCAGCTGACCACCGATGTCCCCGCTGTCTCTAATCTCCAGTCCTCCAACAAGAGGATCACAGCCTATTCATTCCCTCTGCCTCTCCAACCCTCCCCTTTACCCTGAGCTGCTTTTGTCCCCAGCCCAAGCCCATCTCCATTCAGGTCTGTCTAGCCCTAATTCCCTAGTGTCCGGAGTCTGGGAGAATCCATGAGCCTGCGGTCCCTCCAGTACTTACAGTCTGAACCCCACACTTCAGTTTTCATCCTCTCCCCTCCTGAATCTTTCAGATATTGTTAGGGCCAGGGCCCCCCAGGGACCATTCCCAAAGTGAACAGGCAAGGACCCTGGACAGAGATCTGAAAGCCAGCACTGTGAAGGAAGACACTGGCTGGAGATGGTGAAAGGAAGAATCTTCTCTAAGGGTGGGCATCGACTGCCAAATCCTTTGTCATGCGTGACATTCAATGCCCTTTGGTGGAAACGACCCTTAGAAAAGGCTGTAACTCAACCCTGTCTGCCTTTCTCTCCCCCACCCCCCTTTCCCTTCCTCCCTCCTCTGGGACCTCCGGGAATCACATCAATTACCTGGGAAGCCCGCCAGAGGCCTGGCCTAGAAGTGTCGCCTGATCTCTCAATCCTCCCCCAGCTAATGGCAGGGCTGCAGGGGAGGTCCCCACGTGGGGAGCTCAGCAGAGACAGACACAGAGCAAGGAGAGGAGGGGACAGAGAGGGACACAGACCTCAAGACAGAGTCAGACCTGCAATGGAGAGGAAGAGAGGGAAGGAGAGCACTGGAGGAGAATCTTCCGCTGAAGTCTTTGTCCAGTACCTCGGGGGCAGCATGGCCTCTCAAAAAAGGTGCTGGGGGAAGCCCCCGGGTCCTTTCCAAGACAGAAAAGCTCCAGAGGTAAAGGAGCCAGCAGCGCCCGTCCCAGCTCAGTTCAGAGAGGATCGTCACCTGGGGTCCTGGCGATGACGATTCATGAGACTGAGTCAAGGGTCCCCAAATCAGAAGAGGACACTGTGGAAATTGTGCAGTACTGAAGCATATAAATGCCATGAGGACACACTGACCCACTCACCTGGCCACGAACAGAGTGGACCAAAGACTTATGACTTTGGAGATAGACAGAGAGGGAGAGACAGAAACAGAGAGATGGAGAAAGACAGAGACACAGAAAGAGTCAGAGATACAGAGAGAGAAAAAGAGACACAGAGAGAGAAAGAGTCAGAGATACAGAGAGAGAAACAGACAGAAAGAGTCAGAGACACAGAGAGAGAAATAGAGACAGAAAGACAGAGACTGAGACACAGAGAAAGACAGAGAGACAGAAAGATAAACACCCGGGAGCCATCACTCAGGAGGCAGGAAGCTTTCCTCAGTTTCCCCAGCAGCTGGAGCCCTCTGCTCTAAGATCACTTTCATGCATCTCATATGTATCTTGTATGGACTTAGTTATTTTACATGTTGTCTGTCTCCCTATTAGACTGGGAGTTCCTTGAGGGTAGGGACTGTTTTTGCCTAATCCCCAGAGTTTAGCATACTGCCTGGAACACAGTAAGCGCTTAATAATTGTTTCTTGATCAAGAAGACACAAAAGCTGGGGCAGCTAGGCGGCACAGTGGATAGAGCACCGGCCCTGGATTCAGGAGGACCTGAGTTCAAATCCAGCCTCAGACACTTGACACTTACTAGCTGTGTGACCCTGGGCAAGTCACTTAACCCCAAGTGCCTGACCGAAAAAAAAAGAAAGAATGAAGTACCAGGGCACGTGTGTTTGGCCTGGAGCAGACTCAGAAGGCACAGGATAGCTGTCTTCGTATATCTGAAGGCCTATCGTGTGAAGGAAGGCTCAGGCTTGTTCTGCCTGCCCTTCAAGGCCAGAAGTTGGCTCTCGGCTCCCAGCGTTTTCTCTGGTTGGCTGTCCCCCCCATGCCTGGAATTCTCCCCTCCTCATCTACACCTACTGGCTTCCCCGGCTTCTCTTAAATCCCATCTTTCCCTACACCTCTTAATTCCAGTGTTTTCCCTCTGTTAATGACCTCCTATCGATCCTGTCCATGGTGCATGCATGGCACATAGTAGGTGCTTCATAAATGGTTATCGATTGAGTGATGCAACTGGGAGCAATAGGTGAAAGTTGCAAAGAGGCAGATTAAGTTTGATGTCAGGAAAAATTCCCAAACAATCCGAGCTGTCCAAAAGTGGAATCGGCTGCCTCAGGGCAGTGGATTCTCTCCTATTAAAGACTGTTGAGCAGAGGATGGATGGACCAGTTGGGTTTTTTTAGAGGGAATTCCTTCCCAATCTGGGTTGAACTAAATGACCATTAAAGTGCCTTCCCACTCTGAAATTCTTTGACTGTGATTCTGGCCTCTGGGGAAACCCAGAGTAAGTGTCATCCTTCTTCCTCATGACAGCCCTTCGCTAATTGAAGACAGAGATTATGTCACCAATAAATCTTCCTCTGAGCCTAGTATAGGCCCTAGAGAGGAAAGGTTCATCTCTGTTCAGCACCTACTTTGTGCCAGACACTGAGCTAACCTCTCACAAATAATATTTCATTTAATCCTCACAACAACCCTGCAGGATAGGTGTCATTATGATCCTCATTTTACACTTGAGGAAACTGAGGCGAACAGCAACTATGTGACTTGCCCAGGGACATACAGCTAGTAAGTGTCTGAGGCTGGATTTGAACTAAGGTCTTCCTGACTCCAGGGCCAGTGCTGTATCCACTGAGCCACCTGGATGCTCCAAACCCCCCCCCCTTTTTTTTGGTGAGGCAATTGGGGTTAAGTGACTTGCCCAGGGTCACACAGCTAGTAATTGTTAAGTGTCTGAGGCTGGATTTGAACTCAGGTCCTCCTGAATCTAAGGCCAGTGCTCTATCCACTGCGCCACCTAGTTGCCCCTCCCCTTTTCTTTTACAGAGAAGGAAAGCAGGCCCCATGTCCAAGATTCTAGCTCCATTTCTTTCAGCTGTTTCTCATATGATGCGATTTCTGGTGCCCTCACCCATGTGGTTGTACAACCACTATCCGGATGTCAATATTTCCCCTAAAATGTGGTACCCAGAGCTCCAGACACAATCTGCCCAGAGTGGATGCCTTCAGAGGGCTCACTTCTCCCTCTGAACACCAGGCTTTTATGAAGGGGATCGAAGCATTTTCCTGGTGGCCAAGTCACTGTTTCTGCAGGATGTAGAGCCTCCTGGCCCCTTAGAAGGGAGGGACGCTGGAATTATTCTTCATACTTTCCTTCTACTGATGGAACTGAAGGAGTCACTTGATGGAACCAAAAAGGGAATATTCCTCCACTCCTGACCTTCCAAGTCTGTCCTCCTTGAAACTGGAAGTGAGCAAGATTTGCTTATAGCATGAGCCCACAAACAAGGAGCACCCAAGGGTGTAGCTATGTCACCTCCTCAGACTGGGGATTCCTTGAGGTCCTCTCCCCCATACCAGGGACCCCCTGAGGGTGGGGCTATGTCCAGCCCCTCAGACCGGAGTGGTTTGGGCCTGAGAGAGGGTCTGTGCCTTCTCTCTCACCCCATCCACCTCAGGGACACCCTAAGGGCAGCAGCTGTCATCCCCCTCAAGCCCGGATCTCCCCGAAGACAGAGCACATCTATCCCTTCCCCAGATCAGGGATCTCTTCTTCCCCAACTCCTCAGTCCTATTTCTGACGCCCAGGAAACAGCAGACACAGGGTGTAGACAAACAGACCCACCCAGTCAGCACCAGCTGCCCTTCAACCATGCTGCTGGCTCAGGTGTAGGCAGTCACCTCTCCTGACCTCGAGGAACCCAGGCTCCTGCTGTACCATCCCCCAGGGTCATAGCCCTGCATTCCCAGGAGATGGGGTATGTCAGGTCATCGCCAGGATTTCCGATGCCTGTTGGTGTTGATTTCAAAGGCCATGCTGAATCAATCCCATTGGGAAAATGACCAGGGCCAAATTTCATCCTCCCGGCTATTTGGGGATTCTGTTCTCTAAGTAGGTGGTGAAACTGAGCTGTAGCCCAGCCTACTTGTTCTAAACCAAGACCACCAGGGGAAATTAAGCCTGCAGTGAGCGTCCCTAGGGAATTTGGCGGCACCTGGCAAGGAGGAGAGGCAGGATTTTTGCTGTTACCTCCTGAGAGACTCATAGAAGCAAAGGATAGCAACACTGTAAGAGAATTTGGAACATAGAACACAATTTGTTAGAGATGGACAGGACTCTGGAACATAGAACACAGGCTGACAGAGCTAGAAGGGACCTTGGAACATAGAACACAGGCTGACAGAGCTGGAAGGGACCTTGGAACATAGAACATAGGCTGACAGAGATGGATGGGACCTTGGAACATAGAACATAGGCTGACAGAGAAGGATGGGACCTTGGAACATAGAACACAATTTGTCAGAGCTGGAACGGATGTTGGAACATAGAACACAGGCTGACAGAGCTGGATGGAACCTTGGAACATAGAACACAATTTGTCAGAGCTGGAAGGGATGTTGGAACATAGAACATAATTTGTCAGAGCTAGAAGGGACCTTGGAACATAGAACACAGGCTAACGGAGATGGATGGGACGTTGGAACACAGAACACAATTTGTCAGAGCTGCAAGGGACCTTGTAACATAGAACACATGCCGACAGAGCTAGAAGGGACCTTGGAACATAGAACACAGGCTGACAGAGCTAGAAGGGACCTTGGAACATGGAACACAATTTGTCAGAGCTGGAAGGGACCTTGGAACATAGAACACAGGCTGACAGAGCTGGATGGAACCTTGGAACATAGAAGATGGAATGCTGTGTCTGGATAGAACCTTTCTCTTAGTTTCTTCCTATGTAAAATGAGGGGACAGGATTCTGTTCTCTACCATCTCGTCTAAATGGTAGGATCCCAGTACCTGCCCGTGCTGCTGCCCAGCTCTGACTCTGAGGTTCTGAAGGAGAAAGGAAAGACCTGAGGGAGCCTAGCTGGGGGAGGAAAGCAGGGGGAGGAGGCAGGCATAGGGAGATGTCCTGCCAAAAACCCTGTTATGGACCTTTTTTTAGGCCTGAGTGGAACACAGAGTCCTGCAGCGCGGGTGGCCACTGGTATTATTAGCTCTACCGTGGGAGGTGGCCCCAGGCCCTTCCCAGTCTCTTTTCACAGGGTGCCAGCTGACCAGGCAATCCCAGGGGATCAGCACTAGCTTCATCCCCAGACTCCAATGGGGAACACTTGCCCTGGAAAAGAGGAGGTGATATGTTAGGGTAGAAAGGGTGATGGAGATGGGGGTGGCAAAGACTCACCATTTTCTAGTTTTACCTGCCCCTTGGCCAGACATGCCCACACTTAGTACTACTCTACTGAAAAATCTAATCCCTACTCTCCCAGGCAAAAGTCTCAGCTTTAAAGCTTCACCTCCTCCAGGAAGCCTTCTCTGGTTAAACCCAAGAGGAGAAAGAACATAGCAATGAATGAATGAATGAATGAATGAATGAATGAATGATTACTTTGGCCTGGACAGAGCCCCAGGAGTCACTGAGAGCAGAGATTCCAGAGAATCTTCCCACCCCATCCCTTTTGGGCAGTGACCAGAGACACAGGATTTGGAAAATTCAGTACTTTTTCCAATACACCACATTGCTATGATCCCAAGATGCTTCCATTCACCCACACACACACACACTTTACCCACTCCTGAACAACAAACCCAAAGCTATAATTTGGAAGGGAGATGCACTTCTAGGACCCAGTTGGGAAGGCCAAAGCTGGCACCAAGCTCCATGCCCAGTGGGAGAAGAGAAACAATGAGGTCTGTAATGGGGCTCGTGCCACCCCCAGCCCCCAGGCACACTGTGCACTGACCTCTCATTCCTGTACCAACCCCACATGTTCAACCTCCCACCCCTACCCTCTAGACCTCAGTTCCAAGGCTCCCATCCAAATCTCTACCAATAGAAGCAGTGCTAAAGATGCAGCTTGGCTTCATGGAAAGAGCTCTGGGCTGGGAGTTAGGAATCCCAAATTCTGGTTCTGGATCATTCTTCGACTTGTGCGACCTCTGGGCTTCAGTTTCCCCATTCAGCTCTGACATTCTAAGATTCTGATCACTGCCAATTGAATTCCATCCACTAAGTTCTTCCAACCTGCTCTCCCTCGTTGCTCAAAAAAAGTTGTCAAACCTTAAATAAAAATGTTTAAAAAAAAAAAAAAGCTAGGGGTAGGTAAGTGGTACAGTGGATAAAGCACCAGCCCTGGATTCAGGAGGACCTGAGTTCAAATCCTGCCTTAGCCACTTGACATTTACTAACTGTGTGACCTTGGGCAAGTCACTTAACCCTCATTGCCCCACCAATAAATAAATAAATAGATAGATAAATAATTTTTTTAAAAAGCTATCACAACTAACAGGGTCAAGACAAAAAGAGGAAACTTGATGTAGTGGAAAGATTACTGGATTGAGGGTCAGAAGGAAGGAAGGAAGAAAACAAGTCTCCTGTGTAGCAGTCACTATGCTCAGCACCTTACAAATATCTCATTTTGTCCTCATAACAACACTTGAGGAAACTGAGTCAGATAGAAGTGAAGTGACTTGCCTGGGGTCGCATAGCTAGTAAGAGTCTGAGGTCAGATTTGAACTTGTATCTTCCTATCTCTAGGCTCAGCACTCTATCCACTGTGCTACTTAGCTGCCTCTATTAAAACACCCAAGATATGGGTTCAAATCCCAAATCCATTACTATGAGATTTTGGACAAGGCACTTCTTCTCTCGAGTCCTGAACTTCCTCATCTATAAATAAGAAACTGGGGGCAGCTAGGTGGCACAGTGGATAGAGCACCGGCCCTGGAGTCAGGAGTACCTGAGTTCAAATCCAGCCTCTGACGTTTGACACTTACTAGCTGTGTGACCCTGGGCAAGTCACTTAACCCCAATTGCCTCACTAAAAAAAAAGAAAAGAAAGAAAGAAACTGGACTAGAATCAAGGGTCCTTAATGTGGGCCCACAAACTTCTTTATAGATTTTATTATATTTTATTCATTTTAAAACAATGCTGGGGGTAGCTAGATGGCACAGTGGATAAGGCACCGCCCCTGGATTCAGGAGGACCTGAGTTCAAATCCAGCCTCAGACACTTGACATGTTCTAGCTGTGTGACCCTGGGCAAGTCATTTAACCCTCATTGCCCTGCAAAACAAACAAAAAGAAACCCAAAACACAATGCTAAAAAGGGGATCCATTAGTTTCACTAGACACCACCCAAGGAATCCATAACAGCAAAAACATGCAGAACCCCTGGGTTGAAAGGATCTAACATCGGGGCAGCTAGGTGGTGCAGTGGATAGAGCACCGGCCCTGGATTCAGGAGGACCTGAGTTTAGATCTGGCCTCAGACCCTTGACACTAGCTGTGTGACCCTGGCCAAGTCACTTAACCCCAATTGCCCCACCAAAAAAACCAAAAAGGATCTAACGTCTCTACTCCAAAGCTTTTTGAATGAACAAGAACAGATTGGAGCAAGAGCTAGGTGGCACAGTGGATTAAGCACTGTCCCTGGATTCAGGAGTATCTGAGTTCAAATCTGGCCTCTGATGCTTGACAGTTACTAGCTGTGTGACCCTGGGCAAGTCACTTATCCCTCATTACCCCGCAAAATGAAATTTAATTTAATTTAATTTAATTTTTAAAAAGAAGAACAAGAAAAAGAACAGATCTGAATTTAAATTGGGCCTCAGACGCTTACTAGCTGTGTAACCATGGACAAGTCACTTAACCCTGATTGCCTCCCCCCAATAAATAAATAAAGGATGAACAAGGGGGAAAGACCTGGAGATTTCAGCCCTTTCCAAGCTCAGGTCATCCCTGCAAACAAGTAACCCCACACAGCCCCTCTTCTCCTACCCACCCCAATACACATGCCACAACTCCCAGAAAAGGCCAATTTTCCATTTTTTCTCCTTACTCCCCACAAGCTAGAAGCCACCCAAGGCTGCCATGGGATAGGATACACAAGACCCCGGCTAGGCCAGGGCTGTGCTATCTTGGCCATACAAAGCCATGGGCCCTGGGGCTGGCCAGGATCTGGCTCCATTTAACCCCCCACCCAAATCCCTATCATTTGCCGGCTGAGAAAAAAACGTGTGTGATGTGGTGAGGCAGGCAGGGACCCAGACATGCAGATCAAAGGGAGTCCCAGTGATCAGGAAAAACGTTCGAGAATCCCCAAATGCCCTCCCTGCTACCAGGCCTTTCCCTTGCAGTCAGTCATTTACCTCCATTCCCCAAGTTGACCTATTTTCCTGCCCGATAGGGAAAGGTTTCTGCGCATCTCAGGCGTTTCCACTTTTGAAAGAGCCTGCCTTTGTATTCTCCCCTAAACCAGTAAGACAGGCAAGGCAAGGGGTGATTATTTCCACTTGACAGATAAGGAAACTGAGACCCAGGGTGGGAAAGTGACCCACTCAAGGTCATATGGAGACTTAGTGACAAAGTTAGGCCTCCTCACCGGATCCTACTAAACGCTGCTTTTTTCTCAAGGCAGTTCACGATAACCCTCCCTCTGCAGAGGGTCTGCTCCCCAAGTCGCCCCTCCCAGAGAAACCTTCAGCAAAGAAGATTCAGGGAAAGGAGATCAATGCAAAGAGTTCTGCCGGCCGCTCATTGTGAGACCTTATGCCAAGTTGCAAACTTTCCTGGACTTAGTTTCTTTGCCTATCAAGTGAGAAGAATAATGCTGGCTCCTACCTTCCTCCCAGACCCCTGTTCCAGAATGACTCAATCAATCCTGCACCCAGAGCCAGACTGAGTTCTGACCCTGGCCCAGCCTGAGCCTTGACCTTGATCCCAAAGCGAGCCTGACCTGGGTTCCAGACTGACTTTGATCCAATCTAGAACCTTGATCCTGGCCCCAAGCTAAGCCCCCACTCTAGTCCCAGAATGAGTCACAGAAAGAGCCTTGGACCCAGATCCAGATTGAGCCCAGATGCTGGTCCATTCTGGGTTCCGGCTTGGGTCACAGACAGCCTGGAACCTGATCCTAGGCAGAGCCACAGGTACAAGTGATCTCAGACTCAGTCTCTACCCTAAGAGCTCGATGGTCTAGTAGGAGGTTAAGGATTATACTGGGATCCATAATTCAATTTAATTCGGTAAACATTTATTAAGCACCTACTATGTGCCAGGCAATATGTTAAATACTGGGATACAAATTTTAAAAAGGACAATCCCTGCCCTCAAGGAGCTTAAAATCTAATAGAGAGGGGGCAGCTAGGTGGCGCAGTGGATAGAGCACCAGCCCTGGAGTCAGGAGGACCTGAGTTCAAATCCGGCCTCAGACATTTAACACTTACTAGCTGTATGACCCTGGGCAAGTCACTTAACCCCAATTGCCTCACCCAAAAAAAAAATCTAATGGAGAAAGATGAGGCACAAAAGAAAACTCTATGAAGGGGAGACACCTAGGGAGGCATCTTATTGCTGGAGAGGAAAGGAAGTGGGTGGTTCTAGACTCATCATCTCCTCAGGGTCTGGGGGGCCTGGAAAGGATCTCCCAAGTACTAAAGTTGAAGGAGGGCAGGTGGGGTTAGGGCTGAAAGGTTTGCCTACCCCCTTTCTGAGCAGAGGAGGCCTCCCTACCTTCCTCTGAGCTTCCCTTCCCCCACCTTCTCTCCCATTTTCCACTTCAAAAGGTCTTTCCTTTCCCTCCCCCCACCACCATCCCCACTTTTTGGAGGAAGATGACACATTGAACCGTTCCGGAGTGTGATTTATGACTCTGACGGGAAAGGAGAAACACAGACTATTTCTGGGCTGGCTCTTTATTGGTTTTGGCTTCTGGCAGAGTTAAGGATGACAAGAGAGAAGGGGAAGGGAAGAGAGACACATCCAATCACATACTGACGTGCAGTCGCTGGCACACAGAGAAACACGTCCACTGGCATGTAGGGACACACTTGCCAAAGTCACAAGCACACACACAGATACTACATCCACTCAATCCTATAATCATATGGAGACATATTCACTGACAAACATATCCATAAGTCACTCACTGAGACACAGACACACACTTCAGAGGCAATGTCATTGTGCACGGGGTGCAGGAGGCACAAGTAGGGAGACTTGGGTTTGAATCCCACTAAAACACCAGGTGTGTGACCCTGGGCAAGTCATTTAACTTTTCTAAAACTCAGTTTCCTCATTTGTAAAGAAGTAGGAATAATACAGTTAAACTTCCACATAGTAGGGGTTACGGCACAGAGCTGGAAAATCCATGTAAAACTTTTTATCCTCCCATTGGACCAGAGAAGTCTGAATTATTATGGTATTAAAAGATAGAATATGGGGGCAACTAGGTGGCACAGTGGATAGAGCACCGGCCCTGGATTCAGGAGAACCTGAGTTCAAATCTGTCCTTAGACACTTAACACTTACTAGCTGTGTGACCCTGAGCAAGTCACTTAACCCCAATTGCCCCGCAAAAAAATAAAAAATAAAAGATAGAATATGTTGATATTATATAATACTATACAGGTATTTTATGCATTTCTGAGTTGAGTTTCTAAACTTTTTCTGTGTCATCTGCTGGTCTTTGCATGTCATCTGCCACTTCTACAAAACTCCCCCAAATTCCCATTTAATGTCTTATGCCAACCAGCTATATATCAAAAACCAAAATGGGGAAAGTTGAGGTGTGGAAGGAATAACTGCATTATCACTCACCTCCTAGGATTGTTGTGAGGATAAAGCTATTTGTAAATCTTTTTGTTGTTCAGTCCTGTCCAACTGTCCATGACCTCATTCGAGGTTTTCTTGGCAAAGATGCTGGAGTGGTTTGCCATTTCCTTCTCCAGCTCATTTTCCAGATGAGGAAACTGAGGCAAACAGGGCTAAATGACTTGCCCAGGGTCACTCAGCTAATAAGTATCTGAGGTTGGATTTGAACTCGGGTCTTTTTTACTCTAGTCTGGGCATTCTATCTACTGTACCACCTAGCCACCCAAACCATGGTGCATTATACAATGTCAGTTACTATGATTGTTATATATTGATGGATTCAGGGAAGGAAAGAAGAAAGGGCTGGAGTCAAAGTGGACCCCTCTCCTCTCTCCCTTTGGGCTCCCTTTGAGCTTCCTCTGTTTCTGCTTCCTCTTGTCTCAGGAATGTATTGGAAAAGTTCATCACCTGGGTGGTAAGGGGCCTGAGGGGGAGACCCTTCCCAGGAGGGGTAAAGTTTTTAAAGAGAAGCCCTGCAGAAGGTTCCTAAAGTGGCAGGCAGGTATTTGGGAAACAATCGCTTTGTGGGTGGTCAACAATCGCCCCCTTTACATGAGGTCGAACCTATCTGATCTCCCCCGGAAGATCCTGGCCTCTGCCTCCAGAGTATGCTACCTCCTTTGGCAGCCCTTTTTTATTTGGTTAACCATGCCTTCCATCCTTCAGCCAATCTTTCCTGAGAACCCTTGTGGAGCCAGTCTAATCCTCAGAGATAATGTAGGGAGGCTACAGCTATGGAGGAACACATGTAGGCCCTGCCTCAGGAAGTTCACAGTCTGGGAAAGCGGCTCTTTAAAAAGCAAGACATATTCCGTGGAGTCAGGGAGGGTGGAAACGGCTCTGCTTGTGAGCTCTGGAGGCTGAGAAGAGGGTCAGCTCCTGAGAGGGACTGGTTCCTTGACTATTGCGGGGAAAGGGAGATTTCTTGTTCCTCCCCCTGACTCTCCACCAACAGCCAGGTCACAGAGTCTTTCTGCAAAGGAAGAGACACCATGCCCATCAGAAAGCGGATCCGGTGAGTTCAAGGCGTGAGGTCAGAGAAGCTTTGTGAGTCAAGAGAGCGAGCCCATAGGGGCAGCTAGGTGGTGCAGTGGATAAAGCACAGGCCCTGGATTCAGGAGGACCTGAGTTCAAATCCAGCCTCAGACACTTGACACTTACTAGCTGTGTGACCCTGGGCAAGTCACTTAACCCCCATTGCCCTGCAAAAAAAATTTTTTTTTAATTATTAAAAAGAGAGCTAGCCCTGACTGACTATCAGGAGTTAGGGCGAGGATCAGTTGTGGGAAGCCCACTTGAAAGCCCTTCCCAGGTGCTACTAGGAGCAGTGGTGATGCTGCACCTGGAGGGAACCAGCATGAGAACATCATGAGAAGGAAAGGGGACATCAGGGCCCTGTGCTGACAGCTTTCAGACGCCTGGGTTACATGTATTCCCTATATGTGATGTTTCTCTCCTAGGATGCTCCACATGTGTATCCACTCTTCCCACTAATGGGAGGGGGTTACCCAGAGGGGATTGTACTCTAGAACTCTTCAAGTGAAGCCTATATGAGCCCCCACTCCAAGTCATCCAAGGACCACTGGCCCTGGCCCCTCCTTCCCTGTTTTCCACAAATTTGTTTCAGCCTCTGAGTATGGGATCCCAATCCAGATGTGTGGTAGAGAACATCAGCCCACCAGGGAAGGGTTGAGGCAAGGCATGATGGATGACAGCCAGGATCCCTGTCTCCCCAACCTATCATCTGAGATATTCATTACCCCCCTTTTTTTTTAAAGTGGCCTTGGGAAGAACTAACTTCCTTATATAGAGAACAGAAGCCCAGACTATGTCAATGTCTTTCTGCACTTGGGGCTCAGCTGGAGAAGAGTCCTCCCCCTGAGGTGGAACCTCTGACTGGTCCTTTATCTTCCTGTGTTTGCTGAGAAATTCTTACCTCTCCCCTCATTATGTGCCCAATCACAGGGCAGGAGGGGAACTCAGAACAACCTGGTCCTATCTATAGCTGAAAAAGAATCCCCTTTATAATATTTCTGACAAGAAAAGCTTGAAGACTTTCAGGGGAATGAGCCCACCACCTCCTCAGACAACCAGTTCCTTTTGGAGATAGCTCTAATTGTTGGCAAGAGTTTCTTTGCATCAAGCCTAAATTTGCAGTTTCTACCCATTGTTACCCTCTGGGGTCAAGCAAAGCAAGTCTAATCTTTCTTTTGGGTGAGATTCCTTCAAATACTTGAAAGAGAGTTGGCTCTGAAGATACAGAACCTAGGTTCAAATTTTGCCTCTGATGACTACTACCTGTGAGACCTTGGGCAAATCCTTTCCCCCTCCCCAGCCTCAGTTTCCTTGTCTGTATAATGAGGGGGTTGTACTAGATGGCCCTTTCGGTCCCTCCCGGATCTAGAACTATAATCCAATGGCCTTTCATCAGTCTACTTGCCCTCCTGTCAAGATGGCAGACTCTTAAAACAAAAAGCCTTCTTTCACATTTCTCCCTTTTGGCTTGGGACACACGCAGGACCAGAGCAAAGTGTGTGTCTGTCCAAGGGTTTCGGGGAAGAGGGTGGTAATTTTCATTTGTGAGGAGTCCTGTTCCTTGGAGAGGACCCCAAATCCTTGGGAGAACTCAGCCTATGAATGCATTCAGCTGGGACCTAAGCTCACAAATAGCCTATTGCTCTGTGTTTATTCTAGCAGCAGCAGCAGCATTTGAAAATCTCAACAATGCTCTGCTCTATTATCTTCTGATTTCTTATCATAAATGCACCTACAATATAATGCTAGGGCATTCTCCTTTTGGGTCAAACATAGGATAGAAATAAAATGTTAATGGGAAAATGAGACAGAAATTGTATTTGGAAATTTCTCTGGAGCTCAAAATTCATGGTGAAGGTTAAAATACAAGCCGAATTTATTATCAGTCTAGGTATTCTATGCAGATGATTCCTATAAATTTTAACCCTAAGCCAAGTCTCGAGGAACCTGGGCCAAGGTAAGAGAGGCAAATTTTTGCTGCATTTAGAACTTACTAAATCTCCTACCAGCCAAGTGGGACAAACTCTTAGTTCTTCTACCTACCTTTAATGATGAGATTAAATTCTCCATCTCATGAGGTCCCATTGTCCTCAATGTATGTGGCATAAGCATCGTTATCCTCCCTGCATGTAAATAACAGATCCATGACATGTCAGAGCCAGGGAGGCCTTGAGACAATCTCATCCCATCCATTTCCTCTAGGAAGGAAAAAATGAAGGGGCCCAGAAAGGAGGAAGGGACTTGCCCAAGATTAACTGCCTGCCTGGCTACTACCCCAGGGGGTCTATGCAACACAACACATTGTTGTCGTTTCAGTCCTTTCTGACTCTTCTTGACCTCATTTGGGGTTTTCTTAGCAAAGATACTAGAGTGGTTTGCTACTTCCTTCTCCAGCTCATTTTACAGACGAGGAAACTAAGGTAAATCAGGCTGATTAATTTCCCAGGGTCACACAGCCAGTAAGTGTCTGAGGCCAGATTTTAACTCAAAAGATGAGACTTGGGGCAGCTAGGTGGCACAGTGGATAGAGCACTGGCCCTGGAGTCAGGAGGACCTGAGTTCAATCTGACCACAGATACTTGACACTTACTAGCTGTGTGACCTTGGGCAAGTCCACTTAACCCCAATTGCCTCACCAAAAAAAAAAAAAAAAAAAGATGAGTTTTCCTGACTAGAGGCCCAGTACTCTATCCACTATATCACCTAGCTGCCCCAACACATCACATTACCTCCTCTCAATCTAATTCATTTATTCATTTTTTATTTATTGAGGCAGGTAGGTTTGATAACAAGGAATGAAGAAGAACCAAGTTCAAATCCTGTCTCATACCCATTACTAGCTGTGTGAACCTGAGGGAGTCACTTAACCTCTGTCAGCCTCAGTTTCCTGTTCTGTAAAATAAGACTGGTAATAGCTTCTACCTCCCAGAGGATAAAATGAAATAAAAATTCTAAACTTTACCTCAGTGGCTGGCACATAATTATACAAATTAGTTACTATTATGATTCATCCAAATATTTATTAAGTACCTACTACCTACCATACAAATCTTAGATAAGAAATGGTTCCTGATTTCATTGAACTTAAGTCTAACAGGCAGATAACTAATTATAGTGAAAATAAAAAGATTATGGGGAATCAGTGGGTATAGGATGCTTCCAACCAAAATGGTCCATAGATTGTTAGAGCCCAAAAGACTTTAGAGATTAAATCCAGGGGCAGCTAGGTGGCGCAGTGGATAGAGCACTGGCCCTGGAGTCAGGAGGACCTGAGTTCAAATCTGACCTCAGATACTTAACACTTACTAGCTGTGTGACCCTGGGCAAGTCACTTAACCCCAATTACCAAGAAAGAAAGAAAGAAAGAAAGAAAGAAAGAAAGAAAGAAAGAAAGAAAGAAAGAAAGAAAGAAAGAAAGAAAGAAAGAAAGAAAGAAAGAAAGAAAGAAAGAAAGAAAGAAAGAAAGAAAGAAAGAAAGAAAGAGATTAAATCCAATCCCCTCGTTTGGAAGATGGGACAGTAAGTACCTGAGATAAGAGTCGAACCCAGCTCCTAATGACCACAAGTTCTATCCACTACACTTTAGATCAGGGAATGCTTCGTGATGGAGGTCAAGAAATAACATCAACCCTTCCATGTGGTACCATTCCCTTCATCCTTGAGGCATGAGTCTCATGTCACCATCGCTTACATATTTTGGGTACCTGATAACTGTTTGTTGAACTGAACCCGGGGGAGGTGTAACTGAAGAGCTGTAGGTGCTAGTAGGGGTCTGTCCTTGATCTCAAGCCTGAGAAAGATGCCATCCTTGCCCTGGGCTCTTTTGACTATCCCAGGAGCCATATGTTGGTCCCTTGTCTTGGCCTAGGGTGATTACATAAGATATGGGAGGGGGGAGGGGGCAGTGTGGCTCTCACAGGTGATTCCCAGATCCTGACCCCACACACCACCAAAGAAGAAGAGCTCTCTATGTAATTGTGAAGGGAGAATCTCCCAGTCTCCCTCCCCACCAACATGGATTGACTTTGACCAGGCCAGGGCATGGCTGACCAATGCCTGAGTTGGCCTCATTTCCTAAGGAATTCCTACTTCCCTTCTGGCTCATGTTCCCTGGAAAACTGTCTCCAGCCTCCTCCAGCTCATCCTCAGAAGGCCAGACTTCCCTTCCACCGCCCTGCTGGCCCCCTCAGGAAGCCGCCCCAACCCTTTCCCCCAGCAGCTGTGAGGCAGCCTGGAGCAGTCTGAGCTTTCCACAGAGGACCACGGACTATAGGGCTAGAAGGGGCATGAGAGGTGGAGTCCACCTCCCTCATTTGACAGGCAATTCAGAGGAGGCTAGACTTTAAAGGGCCTGAGGTTCCATCAGCTCTCAGTAATTTGGAGTAGATATTTGCTGAAAGAGTAAGTAGAATGCTGTGTGAGCAAGACTAAATGGTCAAATCCACCCCAGATACTGTGTGACTCTGGACAAAGCCCTTACCTCTCTGTTGTCTATTGCAATTCCTAATGCGTCTTTATTATATTCTATTGTGATGCAGATCCACCTACCGTACCAGGAGCTCCCCATTCAGCCCTTTTTCCAGTCCCTCTGAAAGCAGATCTTCCTGATGGTAAGATCATCAGCTCTCTCTGCCTAAGGAACCCCTTTAAAAGATGACTATTAGGGGCAGCTAGGTGTGCAGTGGATAAAGCATGTGGCCCTGGATTCGGGAGGACCTGAGTTCAAATGCAATCTCAGACACTTAACAACTACTAGCTGTGTGACCCTGGGCAAGTCACTTAACCCTCATTGCCCCGCAAAAAAAAAAATAAATAAATAAAAGATGACTTATTGCTCAGACTGCAAGATGGCAGGCAGGGACTCTGGTCCAGACCCCTCATTTTACAAATGAAGAAACTGAGGCCCAGAGAGGAGAAGGTTCTTATCCAAAGTCACTCAGTATAATCATTATCCTTCAATTCAATTCCATCAACATCCACTATTTTTATGGTACTATAGTGCTAGAGGAAGCTGGGTGGCACAGTGGATAGAGCTCTGGACCTGAGTTCAAATCCAGCCTCAGACAAATTTTACCTGGGTGACCCTGGGCAAGGCACTTGACCTCTGTCTGCCTGTTTTTCCTCCACTGTAAAATGGGGCTCATAACAGCACCCACCTCCCAAGGGCGTTGTGAAAATGAGATACTATTTGTAAAGAGTTTTGCAAATCTTAAAGGGCCATGTAAATGCTAGCTATTATTATTACCAAATATGACTAAACACTTTCTGGGGCAACTAAGTAGTGCAGTGGATAGAGCACTGGCCCTGGAGTCAGGAGGACCTGAGTTCAAATCCGGCCTCGGACACTTGACACTTATTAGCTGTGTGACCCTGGGCAAGTCACTTAACTCTCATTGCCCAGGAAGGAAGGAAGGAATTGAGTGTTTTGTAAAAAAAATAAAGAGCTTCAAAAAAATTAAAAACAAAAACAAAACATGTGTAAGGTCATTGGGGGAAGCGGCAGCTAGGAGGGATCAGGAAAGGAGGAGGTGACAGGCGAGCTGAGTTTTTAAGGAAAAGAAGGTTTCTAAGAGGCAGAGGAGAGCATTCCAGGCATGAGGGACATCCTGTACAAAAGATTGGAAAGTGAAGATGGAAAACCATGTGTAAAAAGTCAGAGCTATTTGAAGGAGAGAAGGGAGGGTATTTCCAATAGAGACACAAGATCGAGGATCTCAAAGCACTCTCCTGCTGATCCCCACCCCCACCTCCCTAGGCCTTTGAGCCTCTGAGCCACAGAAGGCTGGTGCCTGCCTGACAACCAGCTGCAATTTCCATCCATCTCTGTCCCCATGGGGACACCCTGGTGGTCCTGGCGGCGCCCAATGACTTTTTGCAGCCAGCTAATTGGCACAGCATCCGGGCGCCTGCTAATTGGCTTCATTAGCCAATGAGCCGCTCAGGGACCCAGAAAGACAGCATCTCTAGGAAAACACTAGAGAAGCCCTGGCACAGCCCCACCCCCATCCGAGCATTGGGGGAGGGGGAGGGTGCCAGCTAATTGCCCATAGAATAAGACAATGAGGTTTGCTCACTTTGTTATCTACTGAAGCTAATTAATGAGAGAGAGAGAGAGAGAGAGAGAGAGAGAGAGAGAGAGAGAGAGAGAGAGAGAGAGAGACAGGAGAAAGAAAGGAGAAAGAAGAAAGAAGAGAGGAAAAGAGAAAAAGAGGAGAGAAAGAAACGAGAGAAAAGAAAAGAGAGAGAAGAGAGGAGAAAGGAGAGGGCAAGACAGAGAGAAAGAGGAGAGAGAGGAGCCAAGAGCTTGTCCCCCCAGCCTCGATTTAGAGGTAAAATCTGCTCATTCCACGCTGCCTCATCATCAACCCGAGCACTGGAGGAGACCTTCCAGGGCCCAGCTTTGCACCATCTCCTCCGTGAAGCCTTCAGTGAACCATATCGGTGCACCCTGCTCATTTTAACTTCTCAGAATTCTGACTCTGTACTATTCAATCAGACACTTATCACACTCCATCCTACTACTGTCTATACTGCCCAGGAACTCACTTTGATCACCCATTATCATGGGGACTCAATTGTTTCCAATGGCAGGGGAGGGGGGTGCTGTATTGTCCAAACTGGGAATTTCCTGAGGACAGAACGCTGGTCTCCTCCTTTGTTTCCTTTAGGGGAATTCCATGAGGGCAGGATCCTGAGTCTGCTCTCCACTGACCCTCCCCTCCAAAACTGGGGCATCCAGAGCTTGGAGCCAGAAGTCAGAAGCAGAGATGGGACTTAACCCAGGACTTCTCCCCCAATCATTCTTCTTCTTTACTAAAGAGATAACCTGATATCATAGAAAGGGCTCTGGACTTGGAGTCTCCTGCCTCTGACATTTACTGGTGTTATGTCCATGAGGAAGACCTCAGTTGAGCTCTCTGAGCCTCAGTTTTTTCATCTGTAAAGAGGCAATATTAATACCTATAATCTTCATCTCAATAGGTTGCCCTGAGAATCAAAAGAGATAATATATGTAAAACACTTTCCCAAAATGCTCTGTAAATATCAGGTATCATGGGGCAGCTAGGTGGCACAGTGGATAAAGCACTGGCTTTGGATTAAGGAGGACCTGAGTTCAAATCCAGCCTCAGACACTTGACACTTAACTAGCTGTGTGACCCTGAGCAAGTCACTTAACCCTCATTGCCCCGCAAAAAAAAAAAAATTAAATTAAAATATCAGATATCATTAAGGAGAAAGACAATTAGAGAAAAATAGACTTTGAGAACTGGAAGATACCTTAGAGTTCATGGAGTCCAACCCCCCTTTATTTTACAGAAGGAAGAGAGAGAGGAAGTTCACAAAGGTCACATAGCAAATCTGGAACTAAAGCCCAAGTTTCCAAATTCCCAGTCCAGGGAGAAAAGGCAAATAAAGGGAATAAATCAATTATCCATCAACCAGTATTCATTAAGCACCTACTAGGAGCAAACAAACGATGAGACAAATCCTAATCCCAAGCATGTTGCTGGAATGAGAGACTTTGGGGTGAGAGAAAGAAAGAGGAGGCAAGAATGGTTGATTGTTTATGTCCATAGTCATGTAGCTGGGCTGTGCCCTTGGACTTGGCCATAAAAAAAAAAAAGAGAGAGAGAGAACATAGACAAGAGAAGAAACCGACAGAAAGAACAAGAGCTGGAGACAGACGTTTGGGGCCCTCACAGACTCTGACTCAGTGCCCTGCGGGTGGGGAAAGGCTTGGACAAACCACACGCGCTGCGGCACCAAGGACCCATATGGCCCAGGCTGGCCTGCCAGACTGGCGATGGTAGGATCTCAAGCTAGAAGCTACGGAATGCTAGCCAAGAGCATCGGTATATGGCAGTGGGAGAGGGGAAGGAGGATTCTCTGGACAAACAGGGAAATTCTTGGAATGAGCCTGCTGGAGACAGAAGAAAAGTTTCTAGATTAAGTGGGAGCCACAACTAAGGAACAACAAGGGATGGAGGAGCGATGTGGCAGAACCAACCTAGCATTTGTCTTCCCCTGCTACGGTGAGTTAGGAGGAGAATTAACTCCTACTCTCTAACATCTCTGCTGAGAGGAGTGCCACCCTTGGAACTCAGGACCCAACCAGCCTGTGGTAAAGAGGTAAGAGAAAATCCTAAACCAGGAACATTCACATCTTACAAAAGAGCAAACCTTTTCAAGGGAATTTACCCGCGTAGTTAAAGAAAACAAAGATAATGGACAGAAGGAGAATGGAGTGGCTGGGCAGAGAGGCAGCTTGAGAGATGATAGAAAGATTCGTATTGGAGTCCTGACTGACCTACACTGACTGTGGGACCCTAAGGTAAATAAGTCAGTTAAACCTCTCAGGGCCTAAAGTAGACTACCAGCTTGCAGAGTAGTTTCCTGTCTACATTGGTGGTGGGGAGTTTTCCTCACGGAGAGACCACCAACTAGATGAAATCCAAGTCCTGAATAAATAAACAAATAAATAAACGTTGTTGTTCAATTGTTTCAGTTGTGTGCAACTCTTTGTGTCTCCACTTGGGAGACTACTGGAGCAGTTTGCCAATTTCCTTCTCCAGCTCATTTTATAGATGAGGAAACTGTGGCAATCAGGGTTGAGTGACTTGCCAGGGTCACAACTGCTAGTAAGTGTCTGAGGCCAGATTTTGAAACTCAAGGAGATGAGTCTTCCTAACTCCATGTCCCTGCCTCTATCCCACTGTCCACTTACCTACCCCCAAATAGTAAACATAATGTCACAGAGGGAAATAGGTGGTGGGATCCTAGGTATTCCTCTGTAAAGAATTACAACCCTCATACACAGTCAATTAGAATAAAATGGTCTCTTTATTTGGGCGCTAGAGAAAGTGACTGAGAGGGAAGTCAAAGACTTAGCCTCAAGGGAAGGAGATGGCTTGGAAACCTCCTCAGAGAACAGAAGAAAGGGCTGAAACTTTTATAGAGGATATATGAGGTGACCACCTAGACAATGGAAAGTTCCTTTGAGGGAGTGGGGGGGGAGGTGAGGAAAAGATTCCTGAGAATCAGGGGATTTTCCTTTTTTGGAATGATAGTCCTGACCTCTGGAGTTATCTCAGGTAGTAGTCATGTCTAACTAACTGACTTTCCTGCTATACAATTTTATCTCCCCTTGCTTCTTAGGTGTGTCTGTCCTGATACCTAGCTGGCCAGTTTAAACTTTAATAGTCCCTTGATTCTTGACATGTCCTAAAGTCCCATGTCAATAAGAAGAAGTTAGAAAGTGGTTTTGCCAGGTTCCACCTCAGCACAGTCTCTATGTACTTATCCTTTCCCCATTTGATTGTAAACTCCTTGTGGGCAAAGACTTGCCACTTTTCATCTTTGCTTTCCCCAGAGCCCTGCATTTAGATGCAAAATAAAGGTTGAATTGAAATAGGAAACAGAGTAATTATGCTTGTTTTGCAGCTGGGAAAAGTGAAGCTGAGAGGAGAAAAGGGACTTATCACATAATAAATTAATGGGAAATCAGGGATTTGAATCCAATTCTTCCCAACCAGAGACATAAACTGTTAGTTCCAACGTCTGAGGTCAATTCACTAGGGGCGGGTGGGGGAGTGTTGTTGTTGTTGTTCAGTCGTGTCAGTCGTATCTGACTCTTCGTGGCCCCATTCAGGATTTTCTTGGCAAAGATACAGGAGTGGTTTGCCATTTCCTTCTCCAGCTCAACCCCAGTATACCCTGATTTCAGACATCTGGTATGCCGCCATCTTTTTTTGATTTCAGAAATAGTGGGGTAGTGCAAGTTCCCGGGTGTCATGAAGACAGCCCACTCTGGTCTGGTAAAGCTGTGCCAGCAGAGCTGGAGGAAGGAGGGTGGTGCCCATACTGTGCCCAGGGGGGTGGGGATTCCCATGCTGGGCACTGAAAAGAGGAACACACATTATCTACACAGGGTACCTAGGTCCAGGGAAGCATATTTCCTCCCGACACTATCCATCCATATCTTCCAGTCTTTCACCGGTATTCGCCCACACACATATGCTTACATCCACCCCCTGGGACAAAGCTCCAGTGGCCAAATAATAGTTATACCCCTGTTCCGATCCTGCGCTCTTTCAGATCCTCCCCATGGGGAAGAGGTGCTGTTCTCAAACCTGGGCATAGACAAACTCCAGCTCTGTGACCCTGCCTGATCCCTCTGGGCGGCCCAATTTCTGTATCCAGCAGGAAATCTGCTGCCCTTGAGGTATAAATCCCAGAAATCAGGCCACTGCCAGAGGCTGCTGATAGTTTCTCTCCCCGGGCCCTGAGCTGTTTGACAATTACCAAGTGTAATTACACACAATCGGGGGCCATAATTGCTGAGCCGGCAAGCAGGGTATTTACCGGCAAACACTATTAATTTACTGTGCAATTAGGGAGTGCAAAGAGAGGGCTGGGAGGTACGTCCTGGCCCCGCTCCCTGCCCAGAGAGAGTGAGTGCCCCTGAGCTTTCTCTCCATTTCCACAGAGCAAACATCTCCACCCAGCTCCCAGAGCCCATACTGCCAGGGCACTCGGTGGATGTGAGGACTTTGGGCATCTGTCTTGGTAGCATTCTGGGCCATCTAAAGCTCTTGTTGGGATTCGATTTCCCCCCTTTGATTGTGACTTCCCGGCTCTCAAGGAAGTCACAATCTTTTTCTCTTCCTACCCCTACCAAAGGTTAGCTGAGCACAGCAGGGTTCAGGAAAGACTTGGGTCTTTGACCAGTCCATTGGACTCCCGTGTTTTTCAGATGAGGAAACTCTTGCATAGAGAGGTTAAAAGACCTGCTCGAGGTCATACAGGGAGCTGATGACAATTGAGGTCTAGAGCTAGGTTTCCCAGCCAATGCTCTTTCTGCTAAGTCAAATGGAAATTGATTACAAAGTCTTCTTGAAAACACTAAAATATCCTATTGATCTGGCCCAGAGATTTCACTTCTAGGCATAAAGATAAGGGGCTCATTGTTGAAGAGAAAGGTCTCATATCCCCCAAAATACTTACAGCAGCACATTTTGTAGTAGCAAAGAACTAGAGGCAAGGTAGATGTCCATCCAGACCAAACCAAGTGTGATACCTGATTGTAATGGAATATTACTGGCCATAAGAAACCATGAATGCGGGGCAGCTAGGTGGCGCTATAGCAGATAAAGCACCAGCCCTGGATTCAGGAGGACCTGAGTTCAAATCCGGCCTCAGACACTTGGCACTTACTAGCTGTGTGACCCTGGGCAAGTCACTTAACCCTCATTACCCACCCAAAAAAAAAAGAAAGAAAGAAAGAAAGAAACCATGAATGGGTTGAATACAGAGAAGAATGTGAAGGTTTATATGAACTGATGCAATGTAAAATGAGCAGAATCAGGAAAACAATCTACACAATGGCAATAATTACAATATGTCAATGGGAACTACAACAGAGCAATCAACACCAAATGCTGCCCAGCTATAATAACCAAGACTGGTCTCAAAGAGGAAAGATGAAAGAATCTCCTCTCTGTAGATGTGAGGGATTATGAGTGTAGAATATATCATAATATAGTGCATATAATATCAGACTTTAGATCTCAGACAAACCCTGCATCTTCATACCACTTGATGAGCCTGGGGTTACCAACTACAAGTTTTTCAGTGGGGTGATGGAGGCCTGGATCAGGCCTTACCATCTTCCCTGATGATGTGCTCTCCGGGTCCCTGTTGTCTACACTGATGGCGCACCCTTAGGATCTCTGGGCCTTGCTATTCTTATCCTGCAGCTGTGCTTTTGACATATGTTGTCTTCCTTAATTATTGTAGAAGCTCCTTGAGAATGAAGATTGTTTCTTTTCTTTTCTTTTTTCTTTTTTTATCCCTAGCACTTATAACAAAGTGCTCAGCACACAGGAAGAGATTCATAGATACCTTTTCATTTATTCATTCATTCATTTAACGTGAGTTTGGCTGAAATGCTTTTGTTCTTCCTTTTTATGCTTTGTTATCCAGTGTGATTCTCTGAAGAGCAAACAGGGAGAGAGACAATGGGAAATGTAGGCAATGTAAAAACAGAAAATAGCAATAAAATTATATTTTAAATAGAATTTTTTAAATCCTTCTTGAGATTATTTCCCAGATGAGCCGCTCTGGAATGAACTAGTCCCTCATAGTCACATTTCCCTGGGAGAAGCGAATGAATGATCATTGACTTGTCAACAAACTCCTAACATCCATCTTCATTCAGAGGATGCTCCATCCTTGTGTCTGACTCAGGGCAAAAAAAACCCACCTTGGAGGGCAGCTAGATGGTGCAGGTGGTAAAGCACCGGCCCTGGATTCAGGAGTACCTGAGTTCAAATCCGGACTCAGACACTTGACACTTACTAGCTGTGTGACCCTGGGCAAGTCACTTAACCCTCATTGCCCTGCAAAAACAAAAACAAAAACAAAAAAAAAACACCTTGTCCCTCTCTCTGCCCTCCAGAAGTGTTTTCTTCCAACTGGAATCATGAGATCAGAGAATGAAGAGTTGGAAAGGATCTCAACCCTTCCAAACCCCTCATTTCACAGATGAGGAAACTGGGAATCACAGCAGATGAGACCCTTGCCCATGACCATGGACAAAGTAAGTGGCAGAGGCCAGGTTCAGAGCCATGTGTGCTGACTCAAAATCCAAGTCTCTTTCCACCTTATTCAGCTCCTGACCCTCTCAGTGACCCTTCTCTGGACCTTCTCCAAATTTATTTGGCTATTGTGGACTAGTGTTTGGACACAGCCCATGGAAATCCTTGCAGTGACTAGAGGAGAGGGATCAAACATATGTCTTATGGACTTCATGAGGCTCACAACCCTCCTGGGAGCTGCTCAAAGCAGATTAAAATGTAATTGGGAGGGGGATGGAATGAAGCTTCACTTGGTGGGTGAGTTTAAAATGTGACTTACCACTGGATAGGCCTAAAACCTATCAAGAAATCAAAGAAAGGGGGCAGCTAGGTGGCACAGTGGATAAAGCAACAGTCCTGGATTCAGGAGGGCCTGAGTTCAAATCCAACCTCAGACACTTGACACTTACTAGCTGTGTGACCCTGGGTAAGTCACTTAACCCTCATTGCCCCGCAAAAAGAGAGACAGACAGACAGACAGACAGACAGACAGAGAGAAAGAAAGAAAAAAGAAAAATAATCAAAGAAAGAGGAAAAGTTCTCCCGGGCAAGATAGTGGAATAAGGCAGGATCTCAACTGAACTCTCCCAAATTTACCTCCAAACAACTATATAATAATGCATCAAAAGGTCTCCTGAGTACAAAAATACTCATAACTTTGTAGTGGCAAAGAGATGGAAACTGAGGGAGTACCCATTAATTAGGGAATGGCTAAACAAATTATGGCAAATGAATGTAATGAAATATTATTGAGCTGTAAGAAATGGAAGGGGATGGTTTGAAAGAAACATGGGAAGACCTACACGAACTGATTCAAAGGTATGTGTGGCAAACAGTGTATGTGATAATATCGTAAAACAAACAAACAATTTTGAAAGACTTAAGAACTATGTTTGATATGATAACTACCCTTGATCCCCGAGGACCAATAATGAAGCAGGCTCCTCACCTCTTGATGGAGACGTGATGGACTCAGGATGTAGAATGAGACACATAAATATTTTGGACATGGTCAATGCAAGAATATGTTTAGTTTGACTATGCATATTTATTATAAAAATGCATACTTTTCTTATTTCAGGGGACTGGAGAGAGGGAAGAGCAAGGGAGAGAGTATATTTCTGTTAATTGCATAAAATTTAATTTAGTATTTTAAAAAGATGACTCACCCAGACTCTGTCACCCTGAGACGTGTTGCTCAGTTGCATATCTCAGCTGTCAAAGGCTGCCTGCTCTAAAATTCTGGCCAAACTCCAGGTCATAGCTGACTTTAGCCCAGATGTGATGAGGTCAGGAGCCTAGAAAGGGAAGATAACATTCCAGGAGCAAGCAGAAAGCTTGACATTTGTTTGGGCCCTTGAGTGTTTACTGCAGGATGGGGGTGGGGAAAATGGAGTCCTGAGCAAAGAGTTTGGGTTAGCAGGGAGAGGGGCATCTGAAATAGCACAGAGAGGTGAACAGATTATTACAATCTCACTTACCTTTTCTCCCCAAGGCCCTGAGACTTAACGACAGATAAGGAGAGGCTATCAAGAGGTGGGTGTGTTTATTAAAGGTCCTTACACCAACATTTTTTGTTGAGGGGACAGGAGGAACACCAAAGGCCAAACCTAAAGATAATAATATTCGTTTTCATCATCATCACCACCATCACTATTGCCATCACCACTATTGCCATCACCATCAACAACAGCATCGACAAACATTTATGAAGCACCTACTATATGCCACACACTGCATTAAGTAAGCACTGGGGATACAAATAGAGGCAAAAACAGTCCCTGCCCTCAAGAGGCTCATATTCTAATGGAGAAGACAACAAGCAAACAACTACATATATATAAGAGATATACAGAGTAAATGAGCAGTCCAGTGAGGACCCATAGGAGCTTCCTAGTTGATACAAGATCCTCAGAAGAGGAGGCAGGAAGAATGTTGGATTCTTCCTATAAACAGAGCTTTACCCAGCACCCTTTCTCCACTTGTCAGGGACCTGAAATTCCACCATTAGTCCTTCCTCTCTTTCAACAAAGATTCATACCTTGAATATAAAAGATACTCAATAAATACTTATTGATTCAGATAGAATTCAACTGACCCCATTTGGGGTTTTCTTGGCAGAGATACTGGAATGGTTTGCTATTTCCTTGTCCAACTCAATTTCCAGATAAGGAAACTGAGGCAAATAGGGCTAAGTGACTTGCCCAGGGTCACACAGTAAGTATCTGAGGCTGCATTTGAACTCAGGTCTTCCTGACTCCGGGCCCGGAATTCTATGCACTATGGTGCCACCTAGTGGCTTACCATACATTCATTACCATTATTAAAAGGAAATAACCATTTGATGCTGTAGTAGGATTGCTAGCAGCAGGTGACACTTTAAAAATATATATATATGGCTTTGGCCTAATTAATAACAGATCTGGAAATACGTTGGTTGGCTCTGAGAGCATGTTGGCCTGGGGAAATTTCATTCTAAAAGGACTGTAACACTTTAAGGAAGCAAAAGATTTAGATTCAGCCACAAGCACAACAGGCAGAGGCCATGACAGGTAAGGCACTGCAGATACCTAGTAGAACATCAGTAGCAGAACTGTGCAGAATTCCAGTCAGTCAGTTAATGAACAATTATTAAGCACTGGCTGTGTGCCAGCCACTATGCTAAGAGAAAGGCAAAAGCTAAATCCCTGCCCTCGAGCTCACAGCCCATAACCAAGGTGAAGGTGGAGAAGCCAGGAACACGAATTAGCCATAAAGTCCCTGCATCACGACAGGGAGCTCTTCATTCAGTCTGAAAACCAGGAAGACTGAGAGAAAGTGAGGAACAGAATCAAGACATGGAGGAGCAAACTTGGATTTTGCCCTTCACTGGAATAATCAGTTATATGAACTTTGCAGACCAGGGGTGGAAGGGCAGACTCTAGTAACCCTGCCTAGGGTAGTTCTCTAAATCATGAGGTTCCAGACTAGGTGATAAATCACCTGAGAAGGTTGTCTGAGCCTCCAGACACTCTTCATTCTTTCCCCCTTGTAAATAGAGGGAGAGGCAGGGAGATAATAGTAAAAAAAAAAAAAAATAGAGGAACTGTTTGGATCAAGAGAAGGTAGATGGGGGGCAGCTAGGTGGTACAGTGGATAAAGCACCAGCCCTGGAGTCAGGAGGACATGAGTTGAAATCTGGCCTCAGACACTTGACACTAGCTGTGTGACCCTGGGCAAGTCACTTAACCCCAATTGCCTCACCAAAATTTAAAAAAGAGGAGGTAGATGGTCACAGGAGAAGGAGTCCTCTTTTTTTTTTCTTTTTTTTTAGTGTGGCAATTGGGGTTAAGTGACTTGGCCAGGGTCACACAGCTAGTAAGTGTTAAGTGTCTGAGGCCGGATTTGAACTCAGGTACTCCTGACTCCAGGGCCGATGCTCTATCCACTGTGCCACCTAGCTGCCCCTGGAATCCTCTTAACACCAAGTTCTTTTCCCTTACGGAAGTGGAAAGGGACACCAAGATAGCACTACAAATTTGGAGAAGGAAGAGAAATAGTTTTAGTATGATTTTTCTCATTTTACAGATGGGACAACTGAGGCACAGAAAGTAGCTTACTCAAGATCCCACGGCTAATTGGCAGCAGAGCCAGGTTTTGGATCCAGGATTTCTGACTGCAAATCCAGGGTTCTTTCCACTACCCCAAGCATCCTTATCCATAAGCTAGTCAGTATCTGATGACCTGAAATTTCTGGTTTTGGTTTTGTGGCCAGACTTGGGGCAATCCTTGGGTCTTTCAGGCACCAGGAATGCATATCTGCTTTCATCAAAGTGCTGGAATTAAAGCAAAAGCATTATTAATGATGGAATCCTGGCATTAGAACTGAGATGTGCCAGAATGAACACAGCCCACAGTTACTGAAATGAGTTCAATCTGTTAAATAGTCAGTCATTCAAAAAGCATCTGAGTACATATTATGTGTTAGGTGTTGTGCTAAGTTCTGAGAATGCAAATATGAAAAAGAGACCCCCTGCCCTTGAAGAGCTTATAATTTAACGGGGAAAGACAACTCACAAAAGGAAGCCCAAAAGGGGGAAGGAGGGAAAAAGGAAGGTACCTGGTCCAGGGGCATGATGGAGAAGTCCACGGAAGAGCAGCAGGGAGAAAAATGATGAAGATCTAATGAACTTGATCATTATTGATCAATAAGCCTATAACTGGCTTCTGTCAGAAAATGAATATCTGGGGGGCAGCTAAGTGGTGCAGTGGATAAAGCACCGACCCTGGATTCAGGAGGATCTGAGTTCAAATCCGACCTCAAACACTTGACACTTACTAACAATGTGACCCTGAGCAAGTCACTTAACCCTCGTTGCCAAGAAAGAAAGAAGGAAGGAAGGAAGGAAGGAAGGAAGGAAGAAAGAAAGAAAGAAAGAAAGAAAGAAAGAAAGAAAGAAAGAAAGAAAGAAAGAAAGAAAGAAAGAAAGAAAGAAAGAAAGAAAGAAAGAAAGAAAGAAAGAAAGAAAGAAAGAAAGAAAGAAAGAAAGATCTGAGTTGGAAGGGACTTTAAAGGCCACGTAGACCAATGAAGGAGAAATTTGCTCTGTAATAGCCTTGACAATTGGTCTTCCTGCCTTCCTCTGACAAGAAACCCATTACCTCCCAAAGTAGGACAGCTGTTATTGTTAGGAAGATTTCTCTTCATATCAAGCAAAAATCTGCTCCCTCAAATTCCATTCATTGCTCCTGGTCCAGTCTTCCTGTGCTTTAAGTATGAACAAACTTCCTTGGGGATTGCTTTTGCAGCACAGCTAAATATTCAAGATTTTCAATGGATAACACACATTACTTCACCATAGATATGGATTTAAGTGACCACATGCCTGTAAATATAAAAAATTCTCTAAGCTTTGTTTTAAGGGATTCACTTCAATCTGCTAAGCTGTTGTTGTTTGTCCTTCATTCTCGAAAAGGAACCATGACATCAGGAGATGATGGCGTGACTTGCAATGATTGGTTTTAAGTGAGGGAGGGCTCTCTCCTCCAGAGCCATCTGGGTCCAGTGGCAAGATATACATCAGGACAGCTGAAGATGGCCCCGAACGTTTAAGGTAATTGAGGTTAAATGACTTGCCCAGGGTTACACAGCTAGTAAGTGGCTGAGGTGAGATTTGAACTTAGGTCTTCCCAACTTCAGGGCCAGTGTTCAAGTGCTGACTCCAAGGCTACAGCACTTGTGCTGGCCTAGCTGACCTGACGAGGGCTACCCTCAGCACCACACCTGGGCTCCCTACCCACCCAGGACCTTTGCTTCCTTCCACTTTTTTTTTTTTTTTTTTTGGTGAGGCAATTGGGGTTAAGTGACTTGCCCAGGGTCACACAGCTAGTAAGTGTCAAGTGTCTGAGGCCAGATTTGAACTCAGGTCAACCTGACTCCAGGGTTGGTGCTCTATTCACTGCACCACCTAGCTGCCCCTCCTTCCAATTTTAGTTTAAAATTTACCTTTTCCTATAGACACTTCTTTCGTCATAATTAATGCTCCCATATTCTGGCTTTTCCTTTGCCCTCTGGGTCCCCAGGACTTATCTATTCCTGTTCCAGCTAAAGAACTTTGTCCTTACTGATGTATTGTCCTCTAGCTGTTCTGAGGAGGTGTCTCCTGCCTCCCCGGCTGATTACAAATTCCAAGGGTAAGGACGGGAGTTAATGAATGTTAGTTGTTACCGATAATCTGCACACATCTGACTGACTTCACACACAGCTTTTGGAATCCTAGACCGTAACAAGCCTTCCATTTCACAGATAAAGTAACTGAGGCCTCTTTCATTCTAGCACCTTCCTCTGCTGATTATCTCCAAATGATCCTCTATTCACTTTTTTGTATAGAGTTGTTTATATGTTGTCTCCCCCTTTAGACTGTGAGATTCTTGTCTTGTATTTCCAGAATTTAGCCCTGTGCCTGGCAGATCGTAGGCATTTAGTAAATGCTCATTGACTGACTTTTAGATAGTTATACAGCAATGAAGTGGTAGAGCCAGTCTCCCTGCTGCCAGGTAATTGAGCTTTGTACTTCCCAAAATGTTTTTTTCCCTGACTTTGATCCTCACCACAGTTTCCCTAGAAAGGTACCTCAGGCCTTAGAGACAAGAGACTTGGGACTTAACCCATAACTTACTATCTGCCCTTGAGCACTTCCTTTCTTTTCTTTGGGCCTCAGTTTTCTTCTCTGTTAGATGGGAACAAAGGTCCCTTCCCAGGCTCTATCTCAGAGACAGAATAAGAAAAAGTGAAATGATCCCTCCCCTTGAAGAGTTTACTTTCTTTTGAGGGAGACAACTGTTTACACAAATGCAAAGTGAATGCAAGGAATAAGAAAGTAATTTCAGTGCCCTAGCAGCTACAGAGATCAGGAAAGGCCTGCTCTGGGAGTTGGCACTTGGGCTGAGCTTTAAAGGAAATTAGAGACTCCGGGTGCCAGAGTTGAGGAGGGAGTGTGTTCTAGGCATGAGGAACAGCCTGGGCAAAAGCTCAGAGATGGTAGATGGACTGGCATGTGTGTGTGAGTGACAGTAAAAAGAGGCAGCTTATGGGAGCAGCTAGGTGGCGCAGTGGATAAAGCACCAGCCCTGGATTCAGGAGGACCTGAGTTCAAATCCGGACTCAGACACTTGACACTTACTAGCTGTGTGACCCTGGGCAAGTCACTTAACCCTCATTGCCCCAAAAAGCAAACAAACAAACAAAAAATGAGGCAGTTTAGTGAAGAGGGTAGAACCTTGGACTTAGAGTCAGGAAAGCCTGAACTTAAATCTTGCTCTGGCTCTGTAACCCCGGACAATCCATTTAACCTTAGCCTCAGTTTCCCCTCTGGTAAAACGGGGCTAATAACAGCACCTATCTCACAGGGATGTTATGAGAATTAAATGAGATAATGTAAGTAAAGCTCTTTACAAACCTTAAAAGCCAGAGGTCTCAGCCTGGAAGCTGTGAATTTTTTAAAAAGTACTTTGATAACCATATTTCCATGTAATTGGTTTCCTTGGTAATCTGATGCATTCAAACGCATTCACCAGACACTGCCCAATGGGTCCACGTTACCAAAAAGGTTAAGAAGTCCTGGTGATGCATTACACAGACGTCAGCCATTATTAGTACCGTTATATAAAAGGTCGGGTTAACTGGATTATATATTTTGTAATGCTTTGAACACTGTAAAGCATGACACCAGCATTAAGGACTGGACCTGGGGCTGGGGAGCAAGTGCAAGATCATGGCTGTTGGAATGAGGGGTGGAGCTGGGGACTGGGGGTGGGGATGAAGGGGGGGCACGGGGTGGGGGACATGGGGTGGCGGAGATGGGGGGGGAGCTACGGCCCGATCTTCACCACCGCCCTCCAGACCTGACCAGTCCCCCTGGTGTCTGGTTTCCTGACCCTCTTGGAAACTCACTGTGATGGTATCAGGATTTCTACCCGCCTTCCTCCACGCCCCCAGAGGCCTGAGAACAGATCCAGGCTGAGGGGGGCAGCTGCCCACAGCTCCAGCCTATGGGGAGAGGGGTGGGGACCGGGGACCAGAGCCAGGCACATGAGAGCCGCCCAAGTACTGAGCATCTGAGTGTCGGGACACTTTGAGCAGGGGAAGGGATCAGCCTGGGAACACCAAGAGGAACTAGGGTGGTGTGATGGAAAGAATGCTAGATTTGGGGTCAGAGGGCTTGGGTGTTAAGTCCCTCATGTGTCGCTTACTAGCTACGTGACTGTGTGACCTTGAACAAGTCATTTTCCTCTCCAGGACTCAGCTTCGTCACCTGGACAATTAGGGAGGACCTCTAAGATCCTCCCAGAACTCAGTGTATGATCCTATGATCTCCTGGCCCTCTTCCATGCCCCTAGGCTTATTTCTGCCTCTTGGCCTCCGGAAGGTGCATCCGTCTCCCTCCCCCCTCCCCCTACTTCTGCTTCAGCTCAATGAAGCTTTCCTGCTTCCTCCCTCCTGCCCTCTGTCAGTGCCACTTAAGGACAAATGTTCCCTAAATTCAGTGATTCACACCTTTAAATCTTTCATATTATCCACCCCCAATTAGACTAGGGTTCTTGAAGATCCTGCCTCCTCCTTCGAACTCTCTTGACATTCATTCATTCGACAAACATCTATTAAACCCGAGACAGAGGCAGGGCTCTATGCTAGGCACTGGGGAAGAGGATAGGATCATGGATACAGAGCTGAAAACCCATCTAGTTAACCCCCTCATTTTACAGATAAAGAAACAGAGGCATTGGGAGGTTAAATGACTTGTCCAATGTCACATGGAGAGTAAGTTTAAAAGGCAAGATTTGAACTCAGGTCTCCAACTCCAAAACCTGTGCTCTTTCTGACGTACTCAGCTGGACTAGATAGAGCTAAACATCAGGTAAAATCTAGTCCCTGATCGCATGAAACTAGACTGACTAGTAGATGGTTGGGATGTGGGAGGTGAGTGTGATAACTAAGTCACAGTCACTGTTTTCTCTCAGGCTCTGACATTCTGGGGGTCATGCTTCTGAGGCAAGTCTCCTCAGGGGTGGGCAGAGTCCCATTCAAGGTGGTCTGAGATAAAAAGCTGCTGAGGATGATGGAGTTCACTGAAGAGATGCTGCCCCTTCAGAATAGAGACAGTCCTGAGACAAGCAAGGTTGAAGTCACCAAAATTACTTCCACCCTCACAGTGGAAATTCTGGAGGGATATATCTCTGGCCCTGTAGTGGAAACACTTCAGAGGCTCTGATTCTCCACGGTCAGGACTGAGGGTACTGGGGAGAAGAGGGGATACTTCCATAGACCTTTCACTTTCTGTCAGAAGGGGGTACTTCAGGGGCCATGAGCGGTGGGTGGCTGGAGATCAATCTCCCAGACTCTGATCCCCCCACTCTCACCCTCACCGGCCCATCCATAGCTGAAGTAACTCCAGGTGTCAGAATTTCTAGTTAAGTATCTGGGAAATGATTCAGGCATTATAGCTTCAGGGAACTTGGTTTGACAAGTCGATCTGAGTGACTAATCATTTTATTTCCCCAAACATAACATTTGGAAAAACAACTCAGCAGAGGACAGGTGGGTAAGCATAGCCCGCAAGTTTGGGACTCGTCTTAACATTTTCCTTCTTTGAAAGGTGGAAAAATTGATGAAAAAAGCTGCTAGTTTAAATCTGAACTTGGACACTTGTGGCTGTGTCACCCTGGGCAAGTCATTCAACCTCAGTTTCCTCAACTATAAAATGGGGGAAATTACAACACCCACCTACCTACCCGGATAGTTGAGAGCATTCAATGAGATAATATTTGTAAAGTACCTGCCACAAGGTAGATACTATACAAATGCTTTTGTTATTGTTCAGTTGTGTCCAATTTTTTGTGACGGAATTGGGGATTTTCTTAGGAAAGATACTGGAGAGGTTCTCCATTTCCTTCTCTGGCAAATTGTTTTTCAGATGAGGAAACTGAGGCAAACAGGGTTAAGTGACTTACCCAGAGTCACACAACTAGTAAGTGTTTAAAGCCAGATTTGAATTCAGGAAGATGAGTCTTCCTAACTCCAGATTGGTAGTCTATACATACACTGCACCAGCTAGCTGCCAATAAATACTACTCTTTTTAAAAAATACTAACTATTCTTAAAGCTCTTTACAAAGAAGTCCCCTTCCTATCTCTAGTCTTCTTACATAAGACTTTCTTCTATGTTCCAACCATACTGGTAGTGACTGTTCCACACACAGGATGCTTCATTTCTCATCTTCACACTTGTCCATTGACTGTCTCCCATGCCTGAGATACTTCCCCTCCTGACCTTTGCCTCTAAGAATCTCTGGCTTACTTCAAGACTTAGCATCACTGCCACCTCCCAGAGGAGTCCTTTCCTAGCTCCCCAGATGCTAGTGCTTTACTATACACACTATGTGTGTAGGTATCCTGTATTTTTAGGTAGGTTATTTTTCCCACACCCCCATTAGAATGTAATCTCTTTGAGGGCAGGCATAGTTTTCAATTTTTTTCCTTAGTATTCCTAGCACCTAGCACAATGCCTGACACACAGAAAGAATTTAATAAATGCCTATTGATTAGCAGAAAACCAGGCACAGTTTGATGAATACCCTGGCACTGGGGAAAGCAGATTTTTAAACATTTTGATAAAGCCTAGATAAGATCCTATCCTCTGATCTATAAGGAATCACAGACCTAAAATCAGAACAGACCTGAGACCATCTTTCCCAACCCCCTCACTTTACAGAGAAAGAAACTGATGCCAGGAGACTTGCCCAAACTTGTCCAACATGAGAGTAAGCTTTTTAATTCAGATCATCCGACACCAGAACCAGTGCTTGGTATCATTTACATCTCTTTCCTACTTTCCCCCTGTCAATTCAAATGGAAAGTTCTAGATGAAATTCTATCAGTACAATTTAGAGGCAGAGGCAGAGAACCTGAGTTCAAATTCCACCTTTGCCATTTAGGACCTGTATGACCTTAGGCAAATCACTTTAACCTCTTTGAGACTCAGTTTCCCCATCTGTAAAATAAAGAAGTTGGGCCTGATGACCTGAATTCCCTTCCAGCTGTAAATCTGTGATCCAGCATCAAATTATCCCAACACGAAAGGAAAAGAAGGAGATATTGAAAGGGATAGGCATGATTTATCAACCAACTCAGATATTTAAAAAATATATGAGGGGCAGCTAGGTGGCGCAGTGAATAGAGCACCGGCCCTGGAGTCAGGAGGACCTGAGTTCAAATCTGGCCTCACATACTTAACTTACTAGCTGTGTGACCCTGGGCAAGTCACTTAACCCCAATTGCCTCACTAAAAAAAAAAATATATATATATATATATATATATATATATATATATATATATATATAAGACCAGGAGTGATGGATGACAAAGGTCTGTATGTAATCTCTGTTACTGGGAAGGCTGAGGCTGGTGGATTTCTGGAGTTTAGGAGTTCTGGGCTGCAGTGGATTAGGCCAGCCCAGTCATCAATATCAGATGGGTGAACCAGCCCAGGTCAAAAAGAGAGCAGGTCAAAGCTCAGCCAGCCAATCAATGGCGGAATTGTGTCCATGAGTGGCTAGTCACCATGTAGTCAGCCTGGGAAAGTCTTATTAAAAAAAAAAAAGGGGGGGGGTAGCTAGGCGGCACAGTGGATAGAGCACCGGCCCTGGAGTCAGGAGGACCTGACTAGGAGACACTTAACACTTACTAGCTGTGTGACCTTAGGCAAGTCACTTAACCCCAATTGCCTTACCAAAAAAATTAAAGAATAAAAAAAAATAAAAAGATAAATACAGAAGATGGAAGAGTAGATGACTATAACACATAGCAGCTTAGCGATTGATTGATTGATTGATTGGATTGATAAAGAACACAATAATATAAAAGAGTAACACAGTGGCACTGACCTATAAGAATAATTGTTAGGAGGGGCAGCTAGGTGTCACAGTGGGTAAAGCACCGACCCTGGATTCAGGAGGACCTGAGTTCAAATCCAACCTCAGACACTTGACACTTACTAGCTGTGTGACCCCGGGCAAGTCTCTTAACCCCCATTGCCCCGCAAAAAGAAGAAGAAGAAGAAGAAGAAGAAGAAGAAGAAGAAGAAGAAGAAGAAGAAGAAGAAGAAGAAGAATTGTTAGATCAGACTGAGTTAAGGAAGTGGTGAAGGTTGAAGATTACAGAATGGGTTGGTTTGTGTGTTTCTTTCTAGCACCAACTGGGTCAAAAGACAAGTCAAAGAAGAGATAGGGCTGGAAGGGGGGACAGAAGGCATGATCATCAAATATAAGTGAGAGAAGTCAGAGTTACTCAGCTCTGCTTTTGTGTGTTTTCTCTACAGATCTTTGAACAGGGCGAACACAAAGGGTGAACAGGGATTGAAAGGACGAGCCGTGTGAGCAGTGCTGTCCGGCCTTCGCCTACTTTTCCAGGTTTATTTCAGAACACTCCCCTTCATGCACTTGATATTACAGGCAAATCCACCTGTTTCCTGAACCTTCACTTTCCCTCTGCTAACCCCCTCACCTGGGCAGTCCAAAAAAAAAAAAAGGTAAAGGATTCCTGTTCTATGGAGAGGATAGGGAGAGGGGTATATTTAGAAATAAAGGTGATTTTTTAAAAAAAGATATTCAATAATAATAATAATTTTAAGTGTATTCTTTTTAAATGTTTAAGGAAGGCTGGGCAAGGCCATATACCCATTACTGAGGATTGCTTCTCAGAAGATCTCCAGAGGAAAAAGTCAGAGCTCGTGGCTGCTCCTAGGAGCCCCATCTGTGACTCACAGTGGGAGAAGCAAACTTAAGGAGAGAGTCGCGGTGTCTACAGAGGGGCAAAGCAGAGATTCGAACCCGCTTTCCTCTTCTCCTTACACAAAACCACACTGACACTCCAAGTGGAAAACCCAGGAAGTGTAGGCGGGAGCTGCTCCATAGGCTGGACATACCTGGCTTTCCAAGCCCCAATCCCCTGACCAGTCATGAAAATGCCAGGGTGAAAAATACCCAAGATACTACCAGCCTGACAAGGCTGAGAGTAGGGGAGGGGACTCTGGGGGATGGATGAGTGGGTGTAACTGACTAGGAGAAGGCTTCCCTCCCTTCAGGCTGCTGATCTCCTCCTCTTCCTTTGGGCTCTCACCGCCCCCCCCCATCTCCATACCCGCTGGGCATGTTGTAATTGGGACTATTTTTAGACAACTCTCATGCTGGGGGAAACTGCAAGTCTGTAAGACAAGGGAAAGCAAGTCCCCCTCCCACCATCCAGTTGTCAATGACAGAAAATGACTGATTAAGATCCAAAGGTGAAAGGTTTGGGGATGGCTGATGGGAAGTACTCCCTGCCCTCACATTGAAGTCTCTCCCTGTCATCGGACTCAAACATTTCCTTCCATAACCACCATCACCCTCAGGTTTCCTGGCCAGGGAACTCAGAGGACCCTAAACGGCTGACAAAGAATTCTCTTTACCACACACATAACAAGTGGCCATTCCATCTTTGATTAAAGACCTCTAGGTAGGTGCTTGATTAAATGCTTGTTGACTGACTGACTGACTACCTATGGAGGCAGCCTGTTCTAATTTGGGGCTACTCTCATTGTTAGGAGTTTGGGGTTTTTTGTTTGTTTTTCCTCTTTTATCAATATACCTCTCCACACTTTCAACTCATTGCTCCCTGTCAGGAGCTAATCTGTCCCCAGGTTCCCTAGATGATCTAACACAACCCTTTCATTTTTAGAAATGGAAATAGAGATCTGGAGTATTTAAATGACTTGGCCAATGACACAGCAATATTAAATAGCAGAGGTAACATTTGGGTTTTTTTGTTTGGTTTTTTTGTTTGGTTTTTTGTTTTTTTAGTGAGGCAATTGGGGTTAAGTGACTTGCCCAGGGTCACACAGCTAGTAAGTGTTAAGTGTCTGAGGCTGGATTTGAACTCAGGTACTCCTGATTCCAGGGCCAGTGCTCTATCCACTGTGCCATCTAGCTGACCCTGGTAACATTTGAATCCAGGTCTTTTGACTCTAAATCCAATATCCTGCCCACTGTACTGCACTTCCCCTCAGGGCCAAGTCTGTACCATATAATCCACAGCTCAGACCAAACTCATTTCTAGAGGGGAAAACCAATCTACCTCATCTAAGCGCTTCAGAATCCTTGTTGAATATATATTTTTTAAGTATGGCTAAGAAATCTTCTTTTTGTAAACTGTTTCAATAATAAACTGACAGGGGACCCTCGGTCCTCTTCTTATACCAACATTTTAGGAAGTTAGACATTAGAGGTAGAGAGGCTTTACAATCTGGACGTGGTCCTACAAGCATGTGTCATCTGGATCACCCAGCACCCATTGGCAGCATGGAAATCTGTAGGAAAGTATGCTGTCATGTGGAGGGAGGGGAGAGGGAGGGATAGGATTTTCCTTGTTATTTAGTTTACGATTCTGTTTTTGTTTTGCGGTAATATGTCCTCTGACTTGGTCTGATTTTTTAAAAACCCAACTCAACAGATGGCAACTCGAGAGCTGTGCTTTTGAATAGTTGCTAACCCAAAGCATGGGGCAGCTAGGTGGCCCAGTAGATAGAGCACCGGCCCTGAAGTTGGGAGGATCTGAGATCAAATCTTACCTCAGCCACTTACTACCTGTGTGACCCTGGGCAAGTCACTTAACCCCAATTGCCTTAAACATCTAGGGCCATCTTCAACTGTCCTAGTGTATATCTTGTCCCTGGACCCAGATGACTCTGGAGGAGAGAGTGAGGTTGGTAACCTTGGATTTAAATCCAATTCAGTGCAAGTCATGATATTACCTCCCGCTGTCATGGTCCTCTTTGAGAATGAAGGACAAATAAGAGCCGAAAGAAAGCATGTCTTGAGGCAGGATAGAGACCCTAGAGGTCTTCATTTGAGGGCAGCTTCAGTACAGTCATGAGACTTAACACCAGATGAAGCTCCATTTTCCATTAGATTCTTTTCTTTTTTCTTTCTTTCTTTTCAGGGCAATTAGGGTTAAGTGACTTGCCCAGGATCACACAGCTAGTGTCTGAAGCTGGATTTTAACTCAGGTCCTCCTGAATCCAAGGCTGGTCTTTATCCACTGCACCACCTAGCTGCCCCTTTTTTCCATTAGATTCTTACCATGCAGGTTGGCTTTTATGGCCTTGCAACCACTAAGATTAGTTGATGGTCACCTTGATGTTTGCAATTGTTCCCTGTGCATATGTTACCATGATTTTATGGTCCTGTTCCACCTCTAAGTGAAACTAATCTTCTAAGGGGGAAAATCGGGTTCACACTTTCATGGGTGATGGTAAGGAGGTGGTCTTCGAACCTTGTCCAGGGCGCAAGTGTGTCTAATCCCAGTTTGGACCCTGGTTACACCTCCGGGCCGGTTAGTATTGTCCCACCCACCAATTGTTCCTGTGAAAGGCTCCTTGCCCTGCCCGTGTCCTACCTATGCGTGTCCATGCCTGGTGCCCTCTCATACGGTATATGACAGGACATCTCTTCAATTTTCGAAGGCACTGAGGGAAGAAGCCACTCAGCCATCTGATTGAGCTTTCTCATTGACCACATCTCTCTCCTAGTCAGTAAACCCCAGTGGCTCGTCCCCAGGATCAGACATAAAATCCCAGCCTCTCCCAGGGCAATGAGGTGGTGCAGTGGATAGAGTCAAGAAGACTCATCTTCTTGAGTTCAAATCCAGCCCCAGGTACTTACTAGCTGTGTAACCCTGGGCAAGTCACTTAACCCCGGCTGCCCCAGTTTCCTCATTTGTAAAACGAGCTGGAGAAGAAAATGGCAAACCACTCCAGAATCTCTCTGCCAAGAAAACTTCAAATGGGATCACAGAGTTGGACACAACTGCAAAACAACTGAACTACTTTTCTAGTCTTTTCCACTCTACTATCAAGTGACAACAGCCTCCTTGCCTACAATGCTCCATTTCCCAACTCCAGGCATTTTTTTGTGGGGTGTCCTTCACATCTGGAACAGGCTGTCCCCATGGCCTTTTCTCATCTTTGCCTCCTGGCTTTTTTCAAATTCAGCTGAAGTCTCACATTTTTCAAGAAGCCTTTCCCTTGCCTCCCTAAGCTTAGAGCCTTCTGCCTGAGGTTATCTCCAGTTTATCCTGTATCTATCTCCATTGAACACAGTGTGCATGTTGTCTCCCCCATTAGACTTCAAGCTCCTTGAGAGCAAGGCCTATTTTTTTTTTTGCCTCTCTTTGTATTCTCCAGTGTTTAGCACAGTGCCTGGCACATAGTAAGCTCTCAATAAACGCTTATTGACTTGACTTTCTGTTCAAGGCATGGGCTTGTCACCAATGCCAGGAATTCCAGCATTTCTTTGGTTTAAGGCCTCTACATCATTTGTGCTAAGAAATCCATTTTAGATCCTTCTCGACCAGAAATATGATGGACAAAAACCCTCCGATGTTGGACCTGGAACCTACAAGACCTGGGTTCTGATGCTGTCTCTGCCACTTGGGTGACCTCAGGCGGGTCCCTTTGTCTCTTTGTCCCTTGTTTCTTTTCTCTCTTTTTTTTTTTGGCAGGGGGACGGAGGGGGGAGCAGGGCAATGAGTGTTAAGTGACTTTCCCAAATGTCTGAGGTTGGATTTGAATTCAGGTTCTCCTGAATCCAAGGCTGACGCTTTATCCACTGTGCCACCTAGCTACCCCCTGCTCTTTGTTTCTTTATCTATAAAGTATCTTAAAAGGCCTTTCCAGTTGTAAAACCTGTGAAAAATTTGAGAGACATAGTTTCTCATATAGTTTCTGGATAATTTAATCATTTTATTAATATGGTCGGTAGGATGTTCTAGATGATTTTTTTTTTAAGTGAGGCAATTGGGGTTAAGCAACTTGCCCAGGGTCACACAGCTAGTGAGTGTTAAGTGTCTGAGGCCGGATTTGAACTCAGGTACCAGGGCCGGTGCTCTATCCACTGCGCCATCTAGCTGCCCCTGGTAGGATGTTAATAAAAGGAGGTCTATGGTATCTCTCTCAGACCAAAGACCCTTTCCTCCAGGTCCCTTCTCACTCTAGGAGGTCCATCACACAGCAATCACATCTAATTCGTTAACACCCTCATTCAAATCTAATTGGTTGACATGATTGGAAGTGGGTTATAGTAAAAGGAAGTCCAGGGATGATATCAGAGAAAGAATGTAAAACCCCCACCCAAAATACTTTTCCATGTAGGTGTGGTTTAATCTCATCAGTAACATCCTTGGGCTATCTAGACAAAAGGATCTGTCTCCACCCAAGTTTCTTTGTAAACTTGAGGTTGGGTTGGGTTTGACCCAATTGAGATTTGATGGAATCTCTCAAGGAGAGTTTGCCTTAAGAAAGAAGAGGAGGGGGGCAGCTAGATGGCACAGTGGATAGAGCACCAGCCCTGGATTCAGGAGTACCTGAGTTCAAATCCGGTCTCAGACACTTAACACTTACTAGCTGTGTGACCCTGGGCAAATCGCTTAACCCCAATTGCCTCACTAAAAAAAAAAAAGAAAAAGAAAGAAAGAAGAGGGCAGCTAGGTGGCACAGTAGATAAAGCACCAGCCCTGGATTCAGGAGGACCTGAGTTCAAATATGAACTCAGACACTTGACACTTACTAGCTGTGTGACCCTGGGCAAGTCACTTGACCCCAATTACCTCACCAAAAAAAAAGAAAAAGAAAAAGAAAGAAGGGGAGATCTCTGGTTCCTCCAGGATATCGGTTATTAATAATTATTAACAATTAGCTAAGGGCGGAGTTTGGTGGGGGGAAAGTAGGGGGAGAAGAGAGCCATGAGCTCTATTCCTTCCCATAAAATGGTATCTTTTAACTAGCTCATTCCTGCCCTGCTGGGAGCAAAGCCCTTCCAGAAAGCTTTACAGCAGACTCAAGCTGAGGTGGGGAGAAGAAAGCAACAGATAAATCTCTGCTTTCACATTCTCAGCCCTCACAGACCCAAACCCCTCAGCTGCTTAGTGATGTGGGCTGGAATTTGGGGTCAAATTGATCATGAGTCGTCCCAAAAGAATTACAAGACTCAGTGACTCAGTTTCCCAAGTTTTATTGCAATACTGTGAGTAACCACAGGGAGAGAACCAGAATAGTGGAAAGATATCTCTCAAATAGTGAAAGGAAAGACAGTTATATTTATAGTATGGATAAATTGATTATCAGTCTCATTATAATAATCTCCACCTTGGGGAGGTACAGGGGAAGGTCCTGTCCTCATTATAATATTCTCTACCTTGGGGTGTTTCAGGGGAGGGCCTATCCTAATCTGGAGTTCCTGGGGTCCTAAACCAACCCCCCCCAGGTGGGTACCTTTTTCAGTGGAGGTGTGTTTTGGGGGTTTACACCTCATAAGGTGAATCTGGGGACAAATTTGGCCTTTTCTGCACATGTCTCTTTCTGGTTCCCATGACTAGTTTCAAAACATAATCATTTTTCTTTAGAATTTCTATACCCTCGTCATTTTATCATTGTTATAGTCTTCAGGTCTCCTCGGCCTAGGTCCCTCTGTTCCAGTTATGGGTACTGATTTCTGTGGGTACAAAAACCCAGCATCCTACTTGTAAATTATCTATTAACTGGGGTCTGACTCCCTTTTAGACCTAATATCTGAGTTAGAGCTTGGGTCTTAGGTTTTTCTATTAATCGCTTTTTGCCTCCTACATCACTAGGAATTCTTGATAAAACTTGGTGGAACCTATTTTTTCTTCTGCTATGGCCTAGCATAGACCACTGCAGCCCTGTGTTGTCACGTGTCCCCAGCTGATCCCAGAAGGCTCGGTATGGGGACCCAGTGTCCAGGGCCCTCTAGATCCCCACCCCCTTATCAGTGGGGCATGGCCCTTTATTCTACAGACAAGCCAAAATGGCCTCTTTACATTCTCACCCATCATCATACATCACATCTCATCTCCACCCATTTGTGCAAGCCACCCCCTATGCCTGGAATATTTTCTCTTCTCATCCCTGCCTCTCAGAATTCCCGGGCTCCTCTCAACACCTTGCCAATTCCCTTCTTTTTTTTTTTTTGGTGGGGCAATGGGGGTTAAGTGACTTGCCCAAGGTCACACAGCTAATAAGTGTCGAGTGTCTGAGGCCAGATTTGAACTCAGGTCCTCCTGAATCCAGGGCCGGTGCTGTATCCACTGCGCCACCTAGCTGCCCCTTGATCCCCTTCTTGTCCGTTACCTTGCGTTTATTCCGTATACATATTGTAGGTACCTATAGCTGCCTCTCCCCTCAGAGAGGGCCTTGAGGACAGGGATTCCTTAATCCCTGCCTTTCTATTCCCTTGCTCCTAGCACTGTGCCTAATATATACAGTAGGTACTTAATAGATGCTTCTGAATGAACGGATGGGTGGGCGAGAGCCTGGATGGTTTCAGGTATGCTGCAGAAAGGCTGTTTCAGGCAGGGGCAGGCCCAACTTAATGTCCTCTGAGGTCCCTGATGAATCTCTGGGTCTAATGAAGGGAGAGGGGTGGGTTGCCATGGAGATGACTTTGCCAAGAGCCGGCGAGCCAGAGGAGGCTATTTGGGGGAGGGAAGAGATAGTAGCTATCCTCCACTTCATTCATCCTTCTTTTTCTGTCCCCCATTGTTTACATTTTTTAAATTACCCCCCCTCCCTCCCCCCCCTCCCCCCCGCAAAATCAACTGGCTGGGTCCTATGTCCATTCAAAGGTGGCAGTCCCTTCCCACCCAGGTCAGGAACCCTAGTGGGTCAGGGTTGCTTGACAGTTGTTCTGGTGTCTTAATCTTGCTCTTTACGTTTATCTCTCCTTCTCTTCCCAACTCCCTTCCTTCATTCAGACAGCGCAGCCATTCATCTCCCTCTTTTCACTGGGCCACAACAATCCTATAGTTAACCCTGGAAATCCCACTAGGAACAGGAAGGGAGCCGTCTTTGGTCCCACTCTCCAGGCCTGTGACCAGGACCTGCGTGGTCAGAGCCTCTTCCCTTACCCCCACCCCCTCCTCCATCTCCTGCCCTTTTCTGGACCAGAGGAAGGGATGAGAGGGAAACAGAAGTTGTAGGGGTTGCAGAGAGGTTATCTACAAAGGGGTTGTCTGGCCCTCTGCGTGGGTCAGGGAGAATTAACAGGGGGCAGAAGACATGACTGGCAAGGCCATCCCCGTTTCTGGGCCCTTTCTTTCAGTCTCCTTTGCACAGTTGGACTCCATGATCCCATCCCAGTATCTCTTCCCCAGGGCTCCCCAGCCCAAAGACCACCAGCTCCTGGAAATTCTCCTGGAACCCAGGGGGCCCCCCCACACACACACACACAAAAAGGGAAGTTTCCCTCTTTGAATCTCTTGGTGCATCATACTCTGATCTCATGCATTTATGGCTCTCCATTGGGTCTGTCCACATATCTGGGGAGAATTGGGAGCATATTCATCTGTGTCTCTGTCTTATCTGAGAGGAGTGGAACAGAAGGTCCCTCAAGGCAAACCCTGTTTCTTATTCACCTTCATTTCCCCCTGGGGGCCAGTAGGGGCTCTCAAAGACTTTAGGAGCCTAGAAATATTTGCTGAATGAACTCTGATTGGGGTTTCTCTGCCGGGGCTTGCCCTCAGTAGCTCTCTCCCAGACCTTCCTGGAAAGGGGATAGGTAGAGTCAATGGTCGCCGGTTCTCCCAAAGGCCCAGCTTAGCCCAGAGCTTTTCTCCACCCAGGATTCCAGATTCTGGGGTCCAACCCAGAGCATAAAACTTTAATGCACTCTCTGAGCTTTCATTCCCATCTCCTCTACTCCTAGGGCTGGGAGAATTGGGAGTGATATGGGGGGGAGGAGTTAATTGATCAGATTGATCGTGGGGTATCCCAAAGAATTACAAGACTCAGTGAGTCAGTTTCCCAAATTTTATTGAAAGACTGTTGACCGGGGAGGAAGGGAGAAAAATCTGAAATTGGAAAGCTTGTATAAACAAATGTTGAGAACTATTTTTACATGTAACTGGAAAAAAATAAAACACTTTTATCAAGAAAAAAAAGAAAAGAAAAGAAAGACTGTTGACCACAGGGAGAGCACCAGAGGGATAAGTGTCTCGACTAGGGAGAGTAAAATGGTTATATTTATAGTAAGAAAAAATTGATTATCTCCTCATTATCTTAGTCTCCTCCTTGTGAAAGGTTCATGGGAGGTCTTATCCTAATTTGGACTTCCTGGTGATGTAGGAGGTGAAAAAAGGGTTAATAGAAAAACCCAAGACCCAAGCTCTAATTCAGATATTAGCTCTAAAAGGGAGTCAGACCCCACTTAATGGATAACTTATACCAGGTTCTTGTACCCACAGAAATCAGTGCCCATAACGGGAACAGAAGGAGAGAGGCCATGATGACCTTAGACTAAACGACAAGGGTATAGAAATTCTAAAGAAAAATGGAGATATTTTGAAACTAGCCATGGGAATCAGAAAGAGACATGCGCAGAAAAGGCCAAATTTGTCCCCAGAATCACCTTATGAGGTGTAAACCCCCAAAACACACCTCCACTGAAAAAGGTACCCGCCTCGAGGGTTGGCTTAGGACCCCAGCAACTCCAAATTAGGATAAGCCCTCCCTTGTAACACCCCTAGGTGGAGAATATTATAATGAGTAGGACAGGCCCTCCCCTGTACCTCCCCAAGGTGGAGATTATTATAATGAGACTGATAATCAATTTATCCTTACTATAAATATAACTGTCTTTCCTTTCCTTATTGGAGAGATACCTTTCCACTATTCTGGTTCTCTCCCTGTGGTTACTTCACAGTATTGCAATAAAACTTGGGAAACTGAGTCACTGAGTCTTGTAATTCTTTTGGGATGACTCACAATCAATTTGACCCCAAATTCCAGCCCACATCACTGGGGTCCTAAGATAAATCCTGAGGCGGGTACCTTTTTCCTTGAAGGTGTGTTTTGGGGGGTTACACCTCATAAGGTGAAGCTAAGGACCCATTTGGTCCTTTCTGTGCATGATCCTAAAGACATGCTTAAACTTGTCAGACCCAGAGGGTCTCTGTGTTTATGATATCTCTTTACTTAAGATCTGGTTTCTAGGTGTCCTGTCATCTAGGAATATTAATGGTTAATAGTCCCTAGTTACTGTCTCTGGATGGTGTGGGTTGGTAGGGACTGAATCCTCTTGGTTTCTCTGTTAACCCTTTTAGGTATATTGATAACCCTTTTAGCCTCCTCCATCAGGGAGCACACAGGGAAGAGGAATAAAGACACACAGAAGGAGTGAGCCTGGGCCGTGCCCACAGGGGCAGTGGGTCAGGAAGGAGAAAAGGCTCAGTCCTCACGGAGTACTCAGTCTGCCACAGAGACTAAACTCAAACAGGAAACTGAGAAAACCTAGAAAATAGGATACCAATCAGAAGGAAGAAGGTCTGGTCCAGACTGGAAGGCTGAAGGGCAAATTGGGGGATTCCTCCCAAGGCCTCCATTTTAAAGAGGGCTTCCAGGACAGGCATCTCTTCATTTCCCACCAGCCTGTTGTTCTCAGGACTGGCCTCTGTCATGCCCCAAGATGGTAACATCTCCCCACCCTTTCCAGCTTCCTTTTATGTATTGTCTACCCTTATCATATGAAAAGTCTCCTTTCTTATCCCCAGCACATAATAGGTGCTTAATGTTTATTGACTGACAGACTAGAAGTGCTATCAAACTAAGACTTCTTAGAAAAGGAGTCATCCATTTCTGCGAATGCTATTCCTCCTCTCTTTTATTTACCTCCATCTCAACATCACCCAACTCTGAATCCAGTATTTAGAACAGGAACCTTTGCTAGGGATCATCTGGTCCAACTTCCTCTTTTTTTACAGTTGCAGAGACTCTGGTCAAGGGAGGGCTTACATAGAGACATGACTTCTGAAACTCTGAGATCAGACAGGAAGCGGTGATCACAGACTCACAGATACAATTCCTGATTTCCAGCCCCACAGATCCTCCCAGGGCTACCCAAGGGCTTGTGTTATCCTTTTCCCCAAACTGATGATACTGCAGAAAAGCACATCTCCTGGCGCAGTGGACAGAGCACCAGCCCTGGAGTCAGGAGTACCTGAGTTCAAATCTGGCCTCAGACACTTAACACTTACTAGCTGTGTGACCCTGGGCAAGTCACTTAACCCCAACTGCCTCACTAAAAAAAATAATAATAATAAAAATTTAAATAAAAAAGAAAAGCGTATCTCTCTCCACACCATCACCCTTGAGGGGCTCCTTCCCCCTGGAATGGAAACTAAGAGACCCCAGAGGTACCTCCCTCCTATCTTTTGTCTAAGGAAGCCTTCCCCAGCTCCCAAAGCCATTCTAACCCTACCTCAGGAGGACTGGAGGTCCTAAGGGTTTGGGATCATAGAGTTAGAGCCAGAAGGGACCTTAGAGATCAACTGAGTCCCACAATTGAGAACCCAAGAGAAGTCGAGTTACTTGCTCAGGGTCACACAACTAATAAGTATCTTAGGCAGAATTCCAAGGCAATGCTTCAGGACATCATGGTGCCTCTGTGTCACATAGGCTATATCTGGCCTTGAGGATCAGTATGTTTCCAGCTGACTTCGATGACTTCTTATTCCCTCTCCTAGGGCCCTGAGTCTTCCTCTTAGCTCTTCCCAAGGAGAGAGCACCACAGAACCAAGGCTTGTCAAACCAAGCTGAAGAGGTTCCGTCTCTAGCTCATTCCACTCACCCGGTCCTCCCCTCCTTTTCAAGGGCCAAGTCCATGCTAGCCCAGGTAAGAACTTCTCTGGTATCAATCAATCAGTCTTAATGTGGAGCTTGAGGGTCAGGGGGAACTCCCAGGACCAGGTGATCTCACATTTTATCAGAAAGCTGACCTCAGCAAGTCATTGACCCCTAGTGTTAAGGATCTAGAGAGGATCAATGTTAAGTTCCTTAAGAACAGGAACTTGGTCACCTCAACTACTGCATCCTCCGTCCATGTGCCCTCTGGACTTTGCCACCATGACTCAACTGCCTTCTCACCCTAGAACTTCTCTTTGCCAAGCCTTTTATCCACTTAGTGTGTTCCTTAGAATAGGGGTATCCATTTTAGGATGGGCCTAGACTGGACATGTTCCACTCTCGTCCTGATTGAGCTTCTTTCTGACTCTCCAGACTTGGCCACCATGGCCCACCGTTCCTTTTTTTTTGGGGGGGGGGGAGGGCAATGAGGGTTAAGTGACTTGCCCAGAGTCACACAGCTAGTAAGTGTCAAGGCTGAGGTCTGATTTGAACTCAGGTCCTCCTGACTCCAGGGCCTGTGTGTGCTTTATCCATTGCCCCCACCACTCCTTTTATGTGTTATATTAGAATGTAATCTTTTGAGGGCAGCTTGGTGACAAAGTGGATAAAGCGAGGACTTGAGTTCAAATCTGGTCTCAGATACTTGGCAATTACTAGCTGTGTGACCCTTGGCAAGTCACTTAACCCTCATGGGGGGGGGGGAAGAATGTAATCTCTCTGAGGGCAGGGACTATCTTTTTTATTGTATTTGTATCTTCAGCACTAAATAAATGCTCTTTGCCCATCTGTCTGTAGTTAGTAGGTGCTTGATAAAGGTTTGTTTAAATTGTTGATTTAATCCTATTTCACTCATCTCTTTCTCTTTTTATCAGCCTTCTCTGTCTCTTGATTCATCCTTTCTTGTCTTTTTGTATTTTCAGGATTTCTATTGTTTGGGGAGCCCAGGGGAAAAAAACAAACAAAACCTCTTTACCAGTTTAAATTTCCTTTCCCTAGGAGGGATTTATTTAACTTGATAAAGACCAGTAAGACCAGAAGTTAGCATAGTACTTTGCACATAATAAGTTTAAGGAATGCTTGTTTATGATTAATTGATTGGTCTCTACGACTTGTTCTTTCTTGTCTAAGGGGCTGAACTCCCAAGATTGTCTGGAAGATATTCCACTGAGATCTGTGTACCTTCCCAGTGCTTCCCCCCAATCCCACCACATTTCCCACAAGGGCGTAGATGGCCATTTTTTTAAAATAATAAACATTTTTATAGTTTTGGGTTCCAATTTCTATCCCTCTTTCCCTCCCTCCCCATCCCCCTCCCCGAGGTGGCAAATAATCATATGAGTTATACGTGTACGATTATGTAAAACATGACCATATTTGTCATGTTGAACAAGAAAACTTGATTAAAAGAAAAAAATGAAAGAAAGTGAAACACAGCATGCTTCAGTCTGTTCATCAATATCAGTTCTCTCTTTGGAGGTGGAGAGTATGTTTCATCAATAGTCCTTTGGGATTGCCTTGGATCATTGTATTGGTGAGAATAGTCAAGTCATTCACGGTTCTTCATTAGATGACCACTTTACAGCTGTGTAGATCTTCAGAGCTTGAAGGACACTGGCTGAAACCAGCCTAGCCATGGAGTCTCCCCTCTACAGGATTCAAAACCAAAGCTTGACTCCAAAAAAGGGGGACTCTCCCATGAACCTGAACACAAGAGTTCAGTTCTGAGCACTAGGAGACTGGGCATTATCAATTAGGCTGGTCCAAGAAGGCTTCCTGGGGATGTGGCTTTGAAGAGAGAATAATTTGGTTTAGATAACTAGGAAAACTACCTCCCCCATCCCTGTTCAGAATGGACAGAATTCGCTCCACCCTTCAGATTACCTTTAATCTCAAGTATCGTTTCTGAATCTTACTCTTAGTTTTTGTGAGGAAACCCTAGAAAATATGGGGGGGGGGTGCAGAATAGGAAAAATCTGGGGGGAAGCAGAGAAGGATTGAGGGCTGGTATTTATTTCTCTCCTACCTCAAACCCCAACCCTAGACTGTCACAGTTCAATATCATAGGACCTCCATTCAAGCCATTCATTGTATGTATAGTGAAAGAGAAACCCAAAGTGAGAAAGTGGATTGAGTGTCTTGCCTGGAGTTAGGAAGACTCATCTTCCTGAGTTCAAATCCATCCTCAGGCACTTACAAGCTTTATGATCGTGGGCAAGTTACTTCACCCTGTTTGCCTCAGTTTCCCCATCTGAAAAATGAGCTGGAGAAGGAAATGGCAAACTATTCTGGTGTCTTTGCCAAGAAAACCCCCAAATGGGGTCACAGAGAGTCAGACATGGCTCAAACGAATGAACAACTACCTCAAGGTTATACCGAGTGGCAGAATTCAGAGTAGAAGACAGATCCCTCTCGCCCAGCCTCTGGTCTTTCAGCAGGTTACTTACTATGTTCACTTAGCAGGCTATCTCCCCCCCTTCCCCCCAGAAATAAAAGTGATATAGACTTGACTCTGGGGACGAAGAGGATGAGACACCCTCCCAGTGTAGTTGGAGAAATGAGGAACACTCAAGATCACAGGGAGGAACTCTGGTTCTTTTAAAGTGTGTTACAGCAAGTTAAAATCCCCACAGTTTATGGGGATGCCAGGAAAGGCTTTTTGGCCAGTGCAGGACTGAGATAGATCCTAAAGGATGTGCACAGGAAAGAAGAGGGTCAGAGACAATGGCGGGGACACAGAGATAGAGACCTTGAAAGGTCTAGGGCAACCTGGAGACTGTGACTGGGATTAAGAGAAGACAAGAAAGAAACAGAACCAGAAATAGGAATGGGGACAGAGGAAGATTGAACAGGGTGGGAGAAACAGAGACAGAGCATTTATTAAGCTCCAACTCTATGCCAGACATTGATATGAAGCCCTCTTTAGATCACTGTCTGTCTGTCTATCGATCTGTTTTTTTATACCTGACCCAGGAAAAGGGGGCCACTGCTACAGCCTCAGAGGAGAGGTTGGACTGTATTGGGGCCCCAGAGGTCAGAGAGACAGCTACACAAAGCCTGGAGCTAGAAGCTTGGACTTGTAGAGTGGCTGGAGAGATTCCATTCCTGGCCCAACAGCGCCACCAAGTGATCAAATCAGGGCATGGCGGGCCCCAACTGGCATCTTCCTCCCTGCTCTCCATCTACCCAACCCAGTTCAGGGCTTAATCTCCACTCTCAGATTGAGGGCTCCCTACGGACAGGACTGAGTGTGTCTCCTCAGACTGGGGACTCTCTGAGCACCATAAAATCTCAGAGGTGGAAAGTCACTCATTGGTCATTTAATCCAAACCACACCCATGGAGAATCCCCACCATAATATACAGTGAGGGAGAATTCACTACCTCCTAAATCAGCCTAAATTCCACTTTGGAATCCATCAAATTCCCTAACATTAGCCCTAAATTATGTCCTGGTCATACCCTCCCAGCCAAATAAAACAACTTAATCCCATTTCTTTCTTTTTTTTTTTGTTTTTTTAGTGAAGCAATTGGGGTTAAGTGACTTGCCCAGGGTCACACAGCTAATAAGTGTCAAGTGTCTGAGGCTGCATTTGAACTCAGGTACTCCTGGCTCCAGGGCTGTTGCTCTATCCACTGCACCACCTAGCTGCCCCACTTAATCCCATTTCTACTAATCAGTCCTTCACATACTTGAAAACAGCCCTTACTTCCCCTTGTCCCCTCAAGCCCTGCCAGATATCCTCAAGTCTTTTCTTCTCAGGGCAAACATCCTCATATGATACAGATTCAAGACCCTTCGCAACTCTGATTGCCTCTTCTGGACAATCTCCAGATTTCGACTGTCCTTCTTAAACTGACCCCTAAAACTAAAAACAACACTCCAAAAATACTCTGACCAGAATAGAGGGTGGAGAGAATATCACCTATTTTTTTTTCCCCTGAAAACTATGGCAGTGGAGAGAGCTCCGAACCTGGAGTCCAAAATACCTGAGTTCAAACCTAGCCTCAGAGGCTTACTAGCTGTATGACCCTGGACAAGTCACTTAACCTGTATCCACCCCAGTATCCTCGACTGTAAAGTGGGGATAATAACAGCACCTACCTCCCAGAGTTGTTGTGAGGACCAAATGAGGCAACATTTATAAAGTGCTTAACAGAGACTGGCGCATAGTAGGTGCTTAATAAATTCTTGTTCCCTTCCCTGAAGGGAGGCCAGGATCACATTTGCTGACCTGTATTGAGCATTCAGGTCCACTAAAACCTCCAGGCCTTCCTTTTTCCAACCTGCTCTCTTAGTTATACTTCCTTCATCTTGTACTTGAGCTCAAAATAATTTAATTTCACATGGGTCAGAATTTCCACCTATCTCTATTGAATTCCATCTCATTAGACTCAACCCGTTGCTTCTGCTTGTCAAAATCTCTTTGGATCCCAACTCTGACATCTACCCGGATATTCCTTATGAAGAGATGGTACGGTGCAGTGGGTAGCGTGGAAAGAGTGTGGAGTCAGAAAGACCAGGGTCTGAATCTCCCTTCAGATACTGTTTTTGTTTTGTGAGGCAATTAGGGTTAAGTGACTTGCCCAGGGTCACACAGCTAATATTAAGTGTCTGAAGCCAGATTTGAACTCAGGTCCTCCTGACTCCAGGGCTGGTGCTCTATTCACTGTGCCACCTAGCTGCCCCTCCCTTCAGATACTGACGAGCTGTTTGAGTCTGGACCTCAGGTTACTCAACTGTAAATCAGGGGGAGTTTAACTGGACCTTTAAAGTCTCTGATAAATCTACCATCTGATGACTGATTACCTGAGAGGAGAGGCCTCGTAACCCCTTCGGAGTAGGGGGTCCCTGAGGATAAGGGCTGTATCCTCTCAGTGAGTGTCCTTGAGGACGGGATTATGTCAGCTTTTCCCTCAGACCAGTTTGCCAGGGCAGTTCTATCATAATCGCAGAAACACAATCCAGTCGAACTGTGCACTGGACTGGGGAATTGTATCCAAATCATATCATGTCAGAGCTGAAAGGGAGGCACCTGCAATCAGCCACCCCAACCCCTTCATGTTACAGATGGAAAAACTGAGGCCTGGAACAGGAAAGTGTCACACATTCAGCAGCAGAGCCAGGAGTAGCACCCAGGTCTTCTAACTCCCTAGTCTGTGTCTCTCCGCCCCAGCTGCTCTGAAGGACCATTAAGGGCCATTCCTTTACAGAAAAGGGATTTCAACTCTGAATACAAAGAAAAGTTTAAAAAGCATCTACACAACAGTTCCTGTTCTCTCTTTTTTGGGGGGGGAGGGCAGGCAATGAGGGTTAAGTAACTTGCCCAGGGTCACACAGCTAGTAAGTGTCAAGTGTCTAAGGTCAAATTTGAACTCAGGTCTGCCTGAATCCCGGGCCAATGCTTTATCCACTGCACCACCTAGCTGCCCCAGCAATTCTTGTTCTCAAGGAACTCAGTCCAATGGTGTAGACAACCTGCAAACACCAAGGCACAAACAAAAGCCATTACAAATAAAGGGATAGAGAAACCTGGGAAGACTTGGTATGAATTGATGCAAAGTGAACAAAACCAGGAGAATCATCTATATGTTAATAATACTATAAAGAGGGGGCAGCTAGGTAGCCCAGTGGATAAAGCACCAGCCCTAGATTCAGGAGGACCTGAGTTCAAATCCAACCTCAGACACTTGACACTTACTAGCTGTGTGACCCTGGGCAAGTCACTTAACCCTCATTACCCTGTCCCCCCCAAAAATTTAAAATATGATATCAAGTTAGAAAGACAGTGTGGCCCCAGACTGTAGAAGGTTTTAAGAGCCAAGAAAAGGAATTTGGACTTTATTTCATAAACAATAGGAAACCTTGAAATATTTTTGAATAGCATTACCATCTCTTTACATCAGCATTGAAGGCTTTACCTTCTCCCCCCTGAGTCACAGGCCCCTGAATGGGGAGTAGCCAGTGAAGCTCTCAAGTTCTATCTCTCCCTCCTCCATTTTGGAGATTTCCAAAGAAGCAGCTCCAAGTGATTTGTATAACCCGGTCAAGTTGGCCTGGAGGAAGGCTGGAAGCTGCCAACTGATTCCCTGAGACAAAAGAGACCAGCGGGCATGACCTGGAGACATCCAGTCTAGGCACTGAGGAGAAGAGTCTACAAAACACCTATGGACTCACCATGAGCTGCCTTAAAGTGAAAACAGAGATTTGCTTGATTTAACAAATAAAGGAATATTCTCACAACCAACCAAAACTTTTGCACAACCAATTGTTCAGTCACAAATTAATGGAACCACAGTGGAAAGTTCAAACAGGCTGGAAGCACTCGATGCTCCAGAGACACAGAAGAGTTCTAAGCTATCAGCGGGTGATGCTCAAGGTCTGGTAACCAGCGAAGAGAAAAGTGTCAGGCGCCATCTGCTGGAAGAGAACATCAGGAAAAAGCAAAGTAACCCAGAGACAGTACTTATTGTCAAAAGGATGTACAGAGGATTATCTGTTGGGAATAGAGGCCCGTGTAAGAAGCAGGAGCCAGGGGGCAGCTAGGTGGCACAGTGGATAAAGCACCGGCCCTGGATTCAGGAAGACCTGAGTTCAAATCCGGCCTCAGACACTTGACACTTACTAGCTGTGCGACCCTGGGCAAGTCACTTAACCCTTGTTGCCCTGCAAAAAAAAATAAACAAATAAGCAGGAGCCAGAGCTGAATTGTGGGTGGAAAGACATTTTAGCCTTCGAACAGTGGAGGAGGAAATGCCAGCCTTCTCTTTTGATGAGGCCCTACCCTAGAAATCATCTGATCTGTATAGTTTTCGAAAGGAAGATGACCCACTGAAGGCAGAAGAGGTCCTCTTCAGTCTATGTGGACCCAGATATAAGCCTTTTAATTGTTCTATGCTGAAATTCTTTGTCTGAGTCCGAGTCATTTTAAATGGAGCTGGTGGCTTTCCTTCAGAAAGTACCGTAAATTAAAGTTCCCAGGTCCTACTCAAGTGGGAACAATAAATCAGAAAATTATACACAGGTCTTTAAGCGTAATGGAACTTGAGGAGGCATTGTAACATCTAAGTAGAGATTACTATTAGATTATAAATGCTTTGAATGAAGGACTTTTCATGTTAGTATGTAAAATTATCAGGCACACAGTAGGTACTTAATAAATGTTTATTGCATTTACTTGAATAGAAGAGAATAAGCATTTACATAGTACCTGCTACATGCCAGACACTGTGCTAAGAGCTTTATGAATATTTCATTTGACCCTCATAACAACTGTTCCAGGTAGGTGCTGTTATCCCCATTTTATAGTTGAGAAAACTGAAGCAAACAGAGGGTAAGTGACTCACTCAGGGTCACACAGCTAGGAAGAGTCTGAGGCCACATTTGAATTCAAATCTTCTGGACTCCAGTTCCAGCTCTCTATGCATCATGCCAAGTTGCTGCCTCTAAGGTAGTAAGAGATGTGGGTCTGGAGTCCCACAGTGGACACAGAGGATAATAGTATCACCAATTCTACCCAACCCCTCTTGGTCCTGCCCTTGAGGGGAGGAGGGGATGATATATACATGAACCAGGATTGCCAATGAAGTGGAAGAAACTGAAAGGAATTTTCTAACCCCAAATCCCACAGTAGATTAGGGTAAAGGAGTGGCAGTTAAGGCAGTGAAGACTTGTTGTTTCTTGTCCTTGTGGACCAATTCACTTATCATCTCCACTGTAGATGTCAATTTCTTTATCTGGAAAATGAAGATAAAAATAAGGCCAGTTTCATTCATTCATCATTTATTAAGCCCCTTACTGCGCCAGGAGCTAGGAGGGATAGGATACAGCCCACTCACTTCCCATGTGGAATCTACAGATCATACTGATTGGGGGGGGGGGAGTCCTCCCAAGATGATATTCTTCTATACTTCTGGGAATGGTCTATTTTGCAACTTTTGGTAAAGGGAAAATTTCAAACCCTTGACAGAAATGCGAGTTTGGAATTATTTTATGGATTTCAGATGTCCTTGGGCTCCATTGCGAAGAGTAAGAGGTCGGGAAGAGTGATGGTTAAGGGAGGCAGTGAAGAATTTAGACCACTTGTGGAGGGAGATTCCTGGCTCTACCTGAATGGATTCTGCCTCCTTAGTTCCTTTCTGACTCTGAAATTGTGATTTCTGTAAACACAGAGCTGAAGGGCGGTGAAACACACCATGTAAATTACAGCCTGTCAGAGAGGGGAGGGACCTTAGAACACAAAACCAAGGGGACATTGGGAACACTAGGCTTTATTTTTACACCCATTTCACAGATGAGGAAACTGAGGCAGGCAGCAGTTAGGTGATTTGCGCGGGGTGGGGGTTGGGGAGTCACACTGCTGGTGTCCGGAGCCAGTCCAGTCTCCCTGACCCCTCTCTAGACCTGCCTCCAGCACAAGGGATGGGAGCACCTAATCCAACCCCTCATTTAACAGACGGGGAAACTGAGGACCAGCTAGGCTCGCGGACTGAGTTGAAAAGAGGCCGTCAAGGCCAATTCGTTCCTCCATCCATTTTACAAAAAGGGAAACTGAGGCTCGGAGAGGTTCAGTGCGTGGTCCGCGGTCACTAGGCTAGTAAGTGTCTGCAGCAGGATTCGATCGTCAGGAGAAAGCTCAGTTCCTGAAGCTAGGTCGCTCACCCCTGTCTCACCGCCCCTATTTAACATGGAAGACAGGAAGGGCCTAAGGCCACGGGCGGGACTTCCGAGGCCACGGCTCAACTGGGTCCGGCGGAAGAGCGAGGTCCGGACCCTTTCCTTCCGGAACCTTTCTGCTCAGGGCTCAGGACTACGAGGGGGAAGGTTTCCCAGAAGGACCTTCCTCCCACGCGGCCCTTATTTCCCACACTACCCCGCGCTTCTTCCTTCTTTCTCTCTCTCGCTTTCGGCCTCTTCCGGTCGGTGGAGTGCCTGTTAGCGCAGGCTGCGGTGAGAGACTTTGGGGGTCGCATCCGGCGCCATCCGTGGCCTGGATGGGATATAGGGGGGGCCAGCATAGAGTTGCTATGACAGTAGAAGAATTCTGAGCCGGGGGGCTGGGGGAGGCAGGGCCCGGGTTGGGCCGGCGGGCGCGGGGCTGGTCAGGGCTGAGTCCGGGCCTGGTGGGAGAGTCGGGGGAGGCCTGGGCCCGGGATGGCCGAGGGGCCTGAGCTCGGGATTGTTGGGTCCGAGTTCCGGGGTGGGGAGTTGAGGGCAGGAGGGTAAGAGAGGGACAGACGGGGCTGTGCCCCAGGCTGGGTTCGGAGAAACCCCGGGGCCCGCGAAGGGATTGGAAGCCCACGCGGGACACCCATCCCCTCGAGGGAGTCCGGGGCTGGGCGCCACGTCGTCCATGGGGGTCCTAGAGAGGACCAGAGCTGCAGGGCTCACCCTTATCCGGGAAACCTAAATCCTCTATCTCTCTGGCCTCTAGCCGCCGCTCTGCGAGTGCCGCAGTAGCTCCTTGTGCCTGTATTTAGGCGCAAACTGGAGTTTGTCAGTAGCAACTTTCCCAAAGTGGTACCCAGAGTCGATGGGCCGTGCTCTGTAGCACTTGGTCTCCAGCCCCGCTTCACGTGTTCTGTCATTCATTCTTTCTCCTGTCCTGCGCTTTTACGTTTTTAAAGCCCAAGCTTAAGAATCTCATTAGATGTTTGGGGTATGACTGAAGGGAGGCACCATCCGTCAATAAACGTTTGTTAGTCATTTACTTGGGGCACTATGCAAACAGCTAGCTAAAAGAGGCAAAAAGCAGTCCTTGTCCTCAGGAAGCTTACAGTAGGTTGGGGGAGATATGCAGACATATGCAGGATAAATAGGGTATCACTGAGAGAGGAAAGGCACTAGAATGAAGGGGTGTTGAGAAAGCCTCCTGTTAAAGACGGGATTTTAGTTGGGACTAGAGTTGGGGTTGAAAAACAGGTTCAGATCCTGCTTTATAAATGAGCTTATCTAGCTTTGTGACCTAGAAAAATTCCCAGTGAAAATGAAGGGGTTTGGTTTAAGGAGATCAGATTCGAGGAAATATGTTTAGCTCTGTGATCCTAACCCTAAAATTCTCCTTTCTCTCCTGTACAGGTGTAAAGATGGCTAAGTCTAAGAACCATACCACCCACAACCAGTGTAAGTTTTCTGGGTGTCAGAGGTAGCCTATGTGTAACTGAACTGAATGGGAAGACCTTTTGCAGGCTCTGAATTTTGACAAGTTGCTAACCTCAGAGCCCTTTTCTTTTTTTCATCTTTTAATTGTACCACTTTATAGGAGTGAAGAAAACTATTTACCTGAATGTAGAACATTGAAGCTGCAGGAAGTTATTATTGATGGTTTGCTGTGTGAAATCAAATTGCCTAATTTGGATTTTCTCTCCTCGTCTATAGCAAGAAAGTGGCACAGAAATGGCATCAAGAAACCTAGGTCACAGAGATACGAGTCTCTGAAAGGGGTGAGTGTGCATGTATTCTGTAAATATAGTTCACTGATGAGAGGCTTGGGTTGCTGGTTTGATTCTTTAGATGGTCTGTTTTGTTACGTTGTTTTCTACCCACATAGGTGCTCCCTCCCCCCCCCCCCACCTGGCCATCTGTCTCAACTTCAAAATAATGGGGAGGCTGCTGCTCTGTCAGCCTTGGTGTGTGAAAAATTATATAGGCATTTAGACCATACTGTGATACTTTGGCAAGAGTGTTAGCTCTCCAGAGCAGGGATGTGGATTCAAAGCCTGGCTCTCACTTTGGGCAAGTTATCTTTTCTTGGCCTAAGTGTGGTCACCTATAAAATAGGAGGGTTAGTCTACGTGACCTCAAAGTATCCCTCTGGCTATGATCTGCGATTTTCTTCCGGACACCTGATCTGTCAGTAAGAAAGGAACATTTGTCTGCCCTAAAAAAGTTCAGTCTTCTTAAGGAGGGAAGACAAGATATACAGTTACTGTAAGACAGTGTGCAGCGTTGCAAGACTTTGCCAACTCCCTGTGCTCACATGGGCCTTCTCATTTTATCTGAGATTCTTGGCACAGTGTTCTGCATATGATAGGGGCTTGACGGAAGATTGAATAATATGGGTAAATGTGTGACCCGGGTGTGCTACTTTCGGAGCCATGTGCCATCCAACTTGTTAACAGTTGGGTCACGTGCTACATTTGGTCCTTGTTTTGAAGGGTTGGTATTAATCCTTTAACCATTCATCAATCATGCTCGATGTATTCCGTGGTTTGAGCTGGGGGGCAGGGTATACTCATAAGGAACTGACCCCTGCCCACAGGAATCTTGTTTAACAAATGATTTAGCCACTGCAAGTCTATAGAAAGGCCACCTTCGTCGCCAACATTGGTTACTAGTCATTAAGCTAAATGTCCCTGATTTGTTTTGTTCCCTACGCTTGGAAAGGTGGGGGGGGGTTGTTTTTTGGTTTGGGTTTTGGTTTTTAATTTTAGTTTTCAGTTCCAAATTCTTTCCCCGCAACCCACTGAGAAGGCAAGAAATATGATGCCCATTATACATATAAAGTCATACAAAACATTTCTGTACTAGCTGTGTTTTGGGGAAAATAGATACTTGAATCTGCACTCTCTATCTGGAAGTGGATAGCATTTTTCATTTTGAGTCCATTGGTGTTGTAGTAGATCATTGTATTGATCAGTTACTAAATCACAGGTTATATATACTGTTACTGTATAGTATGTCATCCTGGTTGTGCTCACTTCACTTTGCATAAGTCTTCCCAGCTATTTCTAAAGCCCCCTTTGTCATTTCTTATACCACAGTATTATTCTCTATACTATACCATAAAATTCGGCCATTCCCCATTGATGGTCATCCTCTCGGTCTAATTCTTTGCCACAAGAGCTTCTATAAATGTTTTTGTATATGTAGATCCTTTTCTTTTTTCCTTGATCTCTTTAGAGTACAAACCTCATAGCAGGATTGCTGGGTAAGAATATACCCAGTTTTATACCCTTTGGGGCATAATTCCCAATTGTGTTCTAGAATGGTTGGACTAATTCCCACACCCTTTTCAGCATCTGTCATTTTCTTTTTCTGTCATCTTAGCCAATCTGATAGGTGTGAAGTGGTACCTCAGAGTTGGTTTTACGGTTTAGAACATTTTTTTTCATTTGATTATGAAGATTGCCCATTCCTATGCTTTCACTATTTATCAGTTGGGGGATGGTTCTTGTTTTTATAAATTTGGCTCAGTTCCCTGTATATTTGAGAAATGAGACCATTTTGGTGGCATTGGTTTTGTTTGTACAAAAACTTTTAAATTTTATGTAATAGAAATTATCCATTTTACCTCCTTTCTGTCTCTTGTTTGGTCATATGTTCTTCCCCTCTTCATAGATATGATAGATTTTTCCCCCCCATGTTTCCCCAATTTGTCTATATCATTTTGTCTATATCATGTACCCGTTTTGAGCTTACCTTGGTATGTCATGTGAGTTGTTGGTCTACACCTAGTTTTGGCCAGACTACTTTCAGTTTCCTTGCAATTTTTGTCAAATAGTGAGTTCTTGCCCCGATAGCTGGTATCTTTGGGTTCATCAAACAGTAGGTTACTGTACTCAGTTGTTTTGTATATTGTGTCCCTAATCTATTCCATTGGCCATTCTGTTTCTTATCCAGTGCCAAATTGGATGATCAAAATAGTTTGATATCTGGTCCTGCTAGGCCCTTGGAAAACAGTTTTTTAAATACACCCTTGCAGATTTGGTCCCTAGAAGGGACCTTAGAAATTATGTAGACCAAGAACATTCAGGTTTTTATGACTAAGCCGTAGGATGAGAAAGCCATGTGTTTGAACCAAATCAATTTTTAAATTACATTCAGCTTCCATTAAAATGACTGAGTAATTAGGTTTAAAAATATTTGCGGGTAAACCATGTCTTGGTCACTGAACATCTAGTCTAACTAACTCCCTGGTCTGGAAATAGGGAATTGGCAGTCCAGAACCTAGGAGGGGCTTGTCTCAAAAACATAGTGTACCTTAGGTCTCAGGACTCCGAGTTCAATGTAGTCCATCAAAAGGCATTTAAGTGCTTATTCTGTGCTAAGCACTCGGGTACAAAGAAGGCCCCCCCCCCAAAAAAAAGATCTCACAGTCTCTGGTTGGGGGCATACATAAATGTGGAAACAATTTGGGTCTACAAAGTATGTATACAGAATAGATTGAAGGTAATCTCCCCCCAGAAATGAAGACATTAGTCAGTAAACTTTTTTTTTTTAAAATAAATACCTCCTGTTTGCCAGCATTGTTCTGCTAAGCACTGGGGCAAAAGACAGTCCCCATCCTCAAGGACCCCATGGTCTGTTGGGGGAGGCAACATGCAAATGAGCTATATACAGGATAAATTGGAAATGAGCTTAGAAGATTTGAGGAAGGGCTCCTTCAGAAGGTGGGAGTTGAAGCAAATCCTGAAAATAGGAAGGAACATTTAAGAGGCAGAGGTGAGGAGGAAGAATGTTCTGGATGTGAGGGACAGACAATGGAAAGGCATGGAGATGGAGAAAACTAAAAGTGTGGGAATACTAAAAAGGGAACGATTACTGTTTTAAATGCCAAATACCAGCCTTGATGATAAACCTTGTTTGACAGCTAATTGGAGTGAGGAGAGACTTGGAGCAGAAGATAGGAAAGCAGTGATGAACCCCTGTGCTAGGGATACCATGAGGATCTAGTCTGATCATGGTCTGGATATGTCCCACATAGAAAGGATTCATACATAAGGGTGACACTGGATGAGATTGCCAGCCTGCTGACTGGAGACTTGTGTGTGCCTCCGCAGCAACAGGACAGGTGGAGAGAAGGAAGAGTCCTGCTTTAGGCCGGTGGTTCTGGATCTCTCCAGAAGGCAGCTGTTGTGTGTGATGCTTGTACTCCAGAAAGTGACTAAGCCTGGGTCAAATGTCTAGAGATGATCCTTGAATTCCTGGGAGCTGACCAGGTGATCAGAGCCTTGGGAAGTACCCGCGATGGGCGGGTGTGATATGAATGAAGGTGCCCATCCAGGGAGAAGAAGCAGTTAGGCAGAAGAGCTGGGAGAGAATGGGGTCACAGACCTGGAGACGAGAGGACCCTGGATGAGGTGATCCCAGCAGCTTGGGGCTGCTTCTGTCCAGAATGAAAGTAGTAAAGATGTTGCTTTGTCTTCCAGGTTGACCCCAAGTTTCTGAGAAACATGCGCTTTGCCAAGAAACACAACAAGAAGGGACTGAAGAAGATGCAGGCCAACAATGCCAAAGCCATCAAGGCCCGAGCAGAAGCCATCAAAGCCCTGAGCACCAAGGTCTCCAAGGCCAAGCTCCTCAGGCACAAGATGCCCAAGATCCCCAAGGCCGGTGCCCGGCGTGCTGGCCTCAAGATGGCCACCAAGCGTCCAGGCCCTAGGGTCGGCATCAAACGCCCAGGCCCCAAGATCACAAAGCCTGCCTCTAAGGTTGCCAGGACCACTGACCCCAAGGCCGCCAAGTCTGCCGACAAGGTCAGTAAATCTGATCCCAAGGCTGCCAAGTCCGGCCCCAAGGCTGCCAAGTCCGGCCCCAAGGCTGCCAAGGTCGGCCCCAAGGCAGCCAAGTTCGGCCCCAAGGCAGCCAAGTCCGGCCCCAAGGCAGCCAAGGTCGGCCCCAAGGCAGCCAAGTTCGGCCCCAAGGCAGCCAAGTCCGGCCCCAAGGCAGCCAAGTTCGGCCCCAAGGCAGCCAAGTCCGGCCCCAAGGTAGCCAAGTCCGATCCCAAGGCTGCTAAGCCCGATCCCAAGGCTGCTAAGCCTGCTGAGTCCAAACCCAAAGATGCTGAGGCTAAAGCTGCAAGTCCCAAGCCTTCAAAATAGATGCTTCATTCAGGACAGAAGGACTTGTTTAAACCCTCAAAACACCCATTTTTCTCAACTTGTATGGTTATTCACTGTTTTGTACAAATAAAGGAAATGGTGAGTCATCAGTCAGTCTTTCTGTTGTCAAATCTAGGAGTGGAATGGGGGAGGGGGGCCTACAAGCCCCGCTTGGGAGCCATCACTATTGTGCTTTGAGGTTTTCAAAGCAGTTTCCTCACATCAGTAATACATGATTGCAATTTATAGATGAGGAAGTAGGCTTAGAGTAATTGTGAGTACCCCACAGACACACACACTCAATATATTGTTTTCAGACGAGGTTGAGGCCCCAGGAGTGTAAGTGACTTTGCCAAGGTCACAGAGGCAGTAGTAGCTCTCTTGTTTGGTACTGGCTCTGCCACTACTGCTGATGGTGATGATTTTGACTTGAAGCAAGTCTCAACTTTGGCCTGGATTTCAGCTGTAAAATGTGATGGCTTAGACTGGATGAGGACCTCCCAAGCTCCAAATCTCTAGTTCTTGGTAAAGATCGCACATCCTATTGAGGGCTAGAAGCTCTTTGAAAAGAACAGTTCAGAAGAGATTAGGGAACCATCCAAAGGAGAATGCAGATTCAGGAGGCCAGCAGAAGACTTGGATAGTCTTAGTGGAAAGAACACGGGGTTCAGAACCCAGTTTGTGTTCTCTGTGTGACCTCAAGTGACCACATCCTTCACCCCCATTCTGGGCCTCCATTTCTTCATCTTCATTGAGGCTGGAGGATCTGATCTGTCAGGTCCCTCCCAGATATGATCCAAAACCAGAATGCCCTGAAGACCATGCTTCCCTTGACCGCATCTGAACAGTAAGACTGTCTCAGTTCAGGTTCAGGGATCTAGTTCTTGACCAAGGGAGAAACACTTAGGACAAGTGTACCTCCCCAAAAACCTGGGTCTATATCCCTTGGTGGGAAGGCCTAGTGATATAATCACTGGTTATCCTAGTGTCACCTTGAACAAGACTGCTTCTCTAAGATGGTCTGTAAGGTTACTGCAGAGAGCCTATGGAGTTCCACCCTGAAACATTTCTCATAGTGGCTGTTGGGACCATACCATTTCACATTGTGTGCCTCCCAGGAAAGGCAGCAAGGACAATATGTAACTGCTGCCCTGTGTCCAGCGTCCCAAAACCTGCAGGTCCCTGGGCGCTCTGAAGAGCGCGGGCACTTGGTGTTCTACTCTTGAACATTAACTATCATTAAGTCCAAGGGTATCACTAAGTCACCAGAAACTGCCTGATTTCTCCCTCAGGGAGGATCCTTGTGAATGTTCTTTGGTCTTGGGGTTTTTGGGGGATTTTTATTGACTACTTATCCAAGACCTTCCCAGTACCAGAGCTTCCTTAATACCTAGTTCTCCATAGGTATGCAGGCTCTGAGAGCTTCTTCTTCACATGATGGAATTTGCTGGCTTTTCTAGCCCCAAGCCTTGGACCTTCAGTCTGATAAGCTTTGAGTCAGAATGCTAATGTCCATAACACCCCCTGCTGGACCAAAACCCCAACAACAAAGAGGGCTGGGGAAAATAATTTGCTGTGTTATAGGGATGGTACCTGAAGACTTCTCCCTGGTAGCTGAGCAGCCCCAGAAAATGTCATTCACTCTAGGAACCAACCAAATCAGACAGCTAGGGGGGTAGTGAGCAGAGAAAAGGGTATGTACAGTTGATGGTAGAGGAAGGTAGGGGCTTGGGCCCTTGAACACAGCTTGGTTGAAAGGAGCCTAATAGGTCTTTGTTGGAAACCACTAATCCTAGTGTCCTCACCTAGCTGCTTTGCCTCTGAGCTGCTTCAGTCGTCACTGGGTGAACCATGGGTCAGTCCTCAGGGTGGGCTGCTCCCACTTGAAGATCAAGGACCGAGTTCAAAGGACCAGCTGCCTCAGGCAGTTACCCTCTGTCCCAGGCCCCATGATGTTCATGCTTGAGTTAATTTGTCACCAGTTAATTTCATGCCAGGGATGCTGGAAGAAGCAGGATCTCTCCCTGACCCCCCTCTTCCATAGGGATCTTAATAAGCACTTAGATAATGGCTTTTTCCTTGAATCTGCCTCTAGGTTCCACTCCTCTCACTTGGCGGAGGATACTTGGATGCCTCTTTGCCTTGCCCTGCAGACTCCCCAAGGGCATGCATGCTTTTGTCTCCAGAATGAAAATAGGATGGGGCTTTTTAAGCACTCACAGGCCTGGGCATTGCCCAGAGTTGAACCCTGGTGCCAACTCAACCGAGCAGCCATGTGATAGGGAGTCAATCACTTGCCCTCCGAAGGCCTGTTGCTTCACTTGGGTATCTGTGGAATTCAGTCTTCAAGGTCCCCTCCAAGCTCTAGCATTTATGATCTTCAAAAGATTTTTTTATATTTGAATCACAGCTTCTAGGTAATAAATATCTCTGCTCTCCTTTCCCTTGGAAGTGATCCACAATCATTTATTATATGCCTGCTACTGTGCTAGGCCCAAATAGCCCCACCCCTCATGAAGCTGACATTCTGAGCATACAGTAAGCATGGAAAAGTAAACAAGGTAATTTGGGGAGACTAAGGCACAGCTCGGCCATCTGCATGACATTGGGCAAGGGGGTGGTGCTTGGACTGAGTCCTAAGAAAAATACCTTCCAAGTACCAGTGGTACAAAAACCCAGGAGACAAAGGAAGAAGGCCAGGTCGGCCTAAGGAAGTCTGCGATCTAGTCAGCACTGAGTAAATCCCAGTGGCTCTCTGTGGCCTCTAGCATCAACTGTACAGGATGTTTATTTCCTTACTTAATTCCCATTGCCATGGCATACAAAGTACCTTTCCCCACCACCACCTTGGGAGAGAAGTACTTCAAAGTTAATGATCCACATTCTGCAAATGAGGGCAGAGGCTCCTAACATGTGCTTGCCCAGTGTCACAGAGCTAGGATTTGGGTCCGTGTCTCCCAACTCCCATGCCAGCCTAGCAGCACCCCAGACACAAGTGAGGAGTAGACGCCAGTCACCCACCACAAAGAGCAGGATCTCTTTTCCAGGTTGGGGAAAGGTCTAACTCTCTTGCTCAGAAGCTTCCAATGAATGACTTCCCCTACCCACAGGGTACAAATTCAAGACCCCTCTGTGAGATTCCAACCCACCATAACCATTCCCACCCCAAAGCTTTTCTCCACACTCAGCTGGAATGCCTTCCCCCTCACTGATCCAAATCCTGTCTTCCCAACCCCCAACCCCCCCCCTTCCAGTCCTACCTCCAGGAAGCCTTGGACTCTTCTCAGCTCACAGTGAGATCCCCAATGGACTCAAATTCATTCCTTTGTACTCTACACTATTTTCTATGCACAGGATATTTCCCCTCTGGTTCAGTCCTTATCACCTGCCTTTGGATTCCTATCGTTTAAAGCCCATGCCAACTGTCACTTTCTTCATGAGATTTTCAGTGATCCCCCGTTCTCTAGCAGGGCTTCCCCTTGGACATCACATAGTTTGCTTTGGCCCAGATCTCCAAGGCACTTTGTGAAAATAATTTCATTGATGCTGTTTTTGCAAGGACCATCCCTCCCTCCACAGAGCTCCCCTTTGTAACAGATGACTGATCACTCAAAGAAGACCAACACATTGGTCAGGTCTGTAGATAAATGTATGTTTCATTCCATATCTTCAGTGGACCACCTCTTTGCCTAGAAGTGGAAGGCATGCTTCATCAAGTCAGGGTTTTTCTTATGGATTTATACAATGAGCACAGAAATGTAAACAGGCAACTGGGTGGTGCAGTGGATAGTGCAAGGCCCACAGTCGGGAAGACCTGAGTTCAGATCTAACCTCAGATACTTACTAGCTTCGACCCTGGGCAAAGTCACTTCACCTCTGTTTGCGCCTCAGTCCCTCATCTATATAATAGGAGCCCCTACATTGAAGAGTTGTTGTGACCCAATAATTGTAAAATGTAAAAATTGTACACACACAAAAAGGCACAGTGCCTCACACACTTTATATATGTGTGTGTGTGTGTTTATACATATCCATGTATGTGTACACACACACAAATTCCTAACTGTTAAATAGCTCTCCTGGTTCTGGTTTGTTCATACAAGTCTTCAAGTTTCTCTGAATTCTTTTTAAAAACTTTTATTGATATCTCTTGTTTTTACATGACTTTTATTTGTGAGTAGTCTTGTTAGTCCACCTTCAGTCAGTTCTCCAGCCCGTGGGCAGCCACTTTCATTTCAGCCGTTTGCCACTACAAAAAAGCACCACTCTAAATACTTTTGTCTCCTTCAGCCATTAGCTGCCGTGGGTATATGCACCTGGGTAGTTGTATCACTTTAGCAACTGAGCTACTTAGCAGCTTTTCTGGTACAACTCCCAAGTGGAGTTTTCCAGAATGGTTGTACCACGAGCAGTGCATTAGTGTGTGTGCCTGTCTTCTCTGAGGGTGTTTCCACTTCTTCCCCACTAACAGACTAGAAACTCCATGAGGGAACATGCTGTATTACCTACAGGTATCTCAGCCCCGTTCTGATTTTAATAAATGCTCACTGAATTGTCTCCACCCCTTCTCTCCCCCATCCCAAGTCTTGCCCTGTAATGGAATAAATCATTTATGGAACAAACCAGAGGCAGCTGGTGGTGCAGTGGATAGAGCACTGGGTCTGGAGTCAGGAAGACCCAAGCTCAAATCTGGCCTCAGACACTTACTAGCTATGACCCTGGGCAAGTCACTTGACCCTGTTTGCCTCAGTTTCCTCATCTGTAAAATGAGCTGGAGAAGGAAAGGGCAAACCCCTCCAGTCCAACTACAGCGAACTAGAATGTGTTCCGTCATTCTCTAATCAATGGGCATCGACTTTCATTTCTGTCCTTTGCTACTACAAAATAGAAATATTTTTTACAGATGAAGTAAGTGAAACCCAAGTGGTAAGTGGTTTGCCCATACTTACACAGCTAGGGTCAGTAGCAGGATTTGAATCTAGGTCTTCTGGACTCCAGGCCCAGCATCATGCAACACTTCTTCTATCACTGATCTTCCTCAGCTTTGTACCGCTCCCCTTGCCACCCCTTCCTCTTCCACAGTCCCTAGCAAGGGCTAGCAGAAGGTGCTCAGTGAGTGAAGGAGATAGGAGTGCATGTCTCCTGGTGGAGAGGGGACACAGTAGAGCTCAGCACCAAAACGAGGCTTTATTGGAGGTCGGGGTCTTTGGCATTAAGTTCCTAGGTGGGTTCCTAAGGGGGAAGTCCCTGGGCCTCAGCAGGTTGGGGAGGGGAAGGCACTCAGAGAAGCCACAGGCTGCTGTTAGGTGGGACTATTTGTATTCGTCGGGCAGGGCCGGCATACTGGCCAGGGCAGGCAGCAGTCGGGCATAGATGTCAATGCCCCGAAGGAACACGGTTTCATTCAGGAACTCGTTGTGGTCATGCAGCAGGACTGGGGTTCGGTTCATCGGGGAGAAGCCCAGTGCTGGGACCCCTGCCTGCAAGCGTGTAGATAGCATCAGATGGAGGGAGGTCCAGACAGGAAGAAGCAGCCCTTGCACCTTGGGACTCTGGAGTACACCCCACTCCCCCCATCCCAGGATCCCAGAGATGAAGTCAGCACCCTCTCTGTTCCTACAAAGACCAGAAGCCCTGGAGGGTATCTTCTCTCATCCTCTCACAGCTCTACCTCCCCTTCCTAATCCTCAACACCAGCTGGCCAGCTCCCAATGCCCTGATCTCAAAACAGGAGAGTAGCGATACTCACGGCTCGTAGGTAGCGGCTGTCAGTGGCAGCCGGGAAGATCTCGGGCTTCACACTGAGATTCCTGGCAGGGGCAGGAACAGACACAAAGGTCTTTACAAGGGGGAATGGGGGACCTCAGAAGTGGACCATGTCAAAGGGAAGAAAGGGAAGGAAAGAAAATGGCAGAACAGGGCATGGGACCAGGGTCAGGGAGAAGCTTTGTTCCAGAATCTTACTTACATCTCTTTACAGACTCTGCTGAACTCAGCCCACCACGGGTTAGAGTCATCTGTGGCTGTAATTCGGGGCTCTGTCCATTTCTGAGGGGGGGGTCAGATGAAGCAAAGGTCAAAGAAAATACCTTCCCAATCCCTGTTTCTGGGAAATCGCATACACACATGCAAACACACAGGGGCATACATGCAGAGACACAAACACCCATAGCGGTGTACACACCCACATACACACATGCACACCCATACATCGATTTACTCTGACATACACATCTATAGACACACATATACTTTTGTCTATAACATTCTCTCACATCCACAGACTTAAACTCAGATGTCCCAAACCCCACCTGGAGCACCTTGGTACTATTTCCTAGACCCCAATTGTGAAGCTCAACAAAAAGGCTCTATCTGTGGGGGGAACCACAGGGGTCCATGTACCTGTTGAAACTCGTAGGTGACACCTTCCCCGGCCTCCTTGCACCAGCCCTGAATCCGTTTCTCAAAGGCCTAGGAGATACAAGCAAAAGGAAGGAAGTGGCACCTGGCCACCCCTGACATCTGACCCCCAGAACTAGGGGGGAAAAGGAGGAGGGGGAATTCCTGAAGGGATAATATCAGTTCCCATTTCTATAGCGCTTTAAAGCCAAATGCTTTTCTGGAAAACAGCCCGTGATTTACATAATGCAAGAATTAGCATCCTCAGTTGATGGATGAGAGAACTAAGACTTAGGGAGGCTAACTCACATGCTTGTAGTCAAGTCGTTTGGTGGCTAGCAAACACTAAAGCTGAGATTTGAACCCAGGCCCCAAATGACTCCTCATCCTGAGCTCTTTCCACCAGCTGGAAGGTAGGGATTACCTAGGGCCTTGGGGAACTGGGGGGAAGCCCTGGGGAAGGAAGGCAGAACCATGTGAAGGTATCCCCCACCCCCAGCACCTTGAGGTCCACTTGTGGAGCCACTCGAAAGTCGAAGCTAGCACTCATGGTGGGCGGCACCACATTGAAGGCAACCCCTCCTTGCAGGATGGTCAGGTTCACGGAGGTCACAGCCCCCAGGGTCAGGCTGGGGTCTGACTCTAGCCTGGGGAAAGGACAGTGCTCAACCCCAACACCTCCCCACGGACCCCTGCCCAAGGGCCCCCCCCCCCCCAGCAAAGAGGAGGTGGGTGAAGGTTGGGACAAAGGACAGAAACCAGGGAAGGGGGAAGGGGAAGCTCTCACCGTTGCTTCTCCTGCTCTCGGAACTCCAGGACTGAAGTGACCACCTTGTGCTGTAGAGCCACCCGGGGGGTGGGGGAGGGAAGTCAGCCAGGGGCCTTCCACTGACAACCCACGCCCAGCTTGCAGCCTTCCCCACCCTCTCAACTCACCAGCTTCTCTGCTGCCGTGTTCTCAATGAAACGTGAGCCGTGGCCTGGGTTCCCAGAGCTTGTGACCTGGAGCCCTGATGGCCAGAGGTTTATTTTATTTCCCTCATCAGACTAAGGGTTCCCCTAGGGAAGGGATTTGTCTGCACCTTGGACTTGGGCTCCCGGATGGCAGGGGCTGGCTGCCTCCTTCCTCCCCCAGCTTCACCTGAACCAGGGTAGAAGAGTTACTCACACCAAGGGCTCCGCTCACTGTAGAAGACGGTGAAGGTTTCTGTAGGGCTGGCCAAACCTAGGGAGCGGGAAGTGAGTGGACCATCAAGAAGGAGTCTGTCCTAGACCCAGCCCATCCAGGTTCCCCTGTTTAGCGTCAAGACTCACCCTCATCTAGAGCAAAGCCAGCTCTTAGAGCCTGAAACTCCCGCCGTTTCACAAACAGCTCCATGCCCTGGTGTCCTCCAATCTCCTCATCTAAGCAGGCAACAGAGGTACCACGAAACAAAGACACACACACACACTTCATGCCCACATTCTGATCTCCACTCTAGGGCTAGAAAAGCCCTGGGATGGGGACCCCCAGTGGATCCCTGACACAAACTGTTCCCCTATCTTCAACCTCCACCACAGCCATACCAGGGACAAACGTCAGGTGAATGGTCCTGGGAAAAGACTTCCCTTCTGCCTTTAGCCTTCGAATAGCCTCCAGGTACCTGGATGGACACACAAAGATGAGACTCTTTTTTTTTTCTTTTTTTTTTTGGTGAGGCAATTGGGGTTAAGTGACTTGCCCAGGGTCACTCAGCTAGTAAGTGTTAAGTGTCTGAGACCAGATTTGAACTCAGGTCTTCCTGAATCCAGGGCTGGTGCTCTATCCACTGCACCACCTAGCTGCCCCAAGATGAGACTCTTGAGGCATGGCATCCATTCGAGAATGAGGCCCAGGTAAGCCAAGGTGCAAGGTCCCACAGCTGGCCACCTAAGAATGTCAAGTTATCAAAAGATCTGGGTTGGGGGGCAGCTAGGTGGCGCAGTGGATAGAGCACTGGCCCTGGATTCAGGAGGACCTGAGTTCAAATCCGCCCTCAGACACTTAACACTTAGTAGCTGTGTGACCCTGGGCAAGTCACTTAACCCCAATTGCCTCACTTTAAAAAAAAAAAAAGATCTGGGTTGGAAAGGACCTCAGAGGGGTAGCTAGGTGATGCAGTGGATAAAGCACTGGCCCTGGATTCAGGAGGACCTGAGTTCAAATCCAGCCTTAGACACTCGACACTTATTAGCTGTGTGACCCTGGGCAAGTCACAACCCCAACTGCCTCAAAAAAAAAAAAAAGAAAGAAAGAAAAAAGAAAAGTTTAGGAAAGGACCTTGGAGGGCACCCACTTCTAAGTACCTTGTTTAGCATCCCAAAGGGTTGCTAAAGGAAGGGTTCTCCCTGCCTCTGCCTATGATGCCAATGATGGGAACCCACTGTTTCACCAGCAGCCTACTCCACGGTGGGGCAGTTCAGAGGAGGAAGCTTTGTTTTGACCTTCTACCCACTGCTCCTAATTCTGCCTTCCAGGCAAAAGCTTTCCTATCAAACAACAACCCATCCGTGAACATGCCCCATGCCTACTCTGTGCCAGGCACCGTACCAGTGATGAACACAAAAAGTAAGACCATCCCTGCTTGCAAGGATCAAGCTTTGCTGAGTCTTGCCCCAACTAAATGACACTAGTTCTGTGGTCCCCCTCGTCTGGACAGGCCCTCCCTAAAATGCGGTGCCTGTTAAGATTGTGAGCTCCCTGAGGGCAGGCACTGTCTTTTTCCTCTTTGTATCCCTAGTACTTAGCAAAGTGCCTGGCACATAGTAGGTGCTTAACAAATGTTATTGACTGACTCTTTTAAAGTCAGTCTGACTAGAGAGGACTATGGTGCTATCACCTCCTTCCACCTGAACACTATGACTCTACCAATATGGCGGTACTGTGGCCTTCCATATTCTTGCTGTTGACTCATATGGAGTTTGCTGTCTACCAGAACCCACAGTCTGTTTATATGAACCAGAAACTACTTCTCCCCTGTCCTGTACTTGTACAAATGATTTTCTTTTTAAAGTGAGGCAATTGGGGTTAAATGACTTGCCCAGGGTCACACAGCTAGTAAGTCTTAAGTGTCTGAGGCTGGATTTGAACTCAGGTCCTCCTGAATCCAGGGCTGGTGCTCTATCCACTGTGTCACCTAGCTGCCCCGTCCCTGTGATTTTATAGGAGCCGTGAGTGAAAATGTTGAACGGTACCAGGCAGAATGAAGACATACTACAGGGCACCATCGATCACCACCAGCTAGTGCTCTGCAAGTTCACCAAGAGTCAACAGGATGATGTAGCAATCTTAAAAAGCCCAAGATCTCCTAGACTGCATTAAGAAAAGCATAGTGCCTACTACTAGACAGGTGACAGTCCCATTTCCTCATGTTCTACTCAAGCCCCATCAGGAAGACCCGAGTTCAAATATGGCTTCAGACACTAGCTGTGTGACAATAGGCAAAATATCTAATCTGTCTGCCTCATTTCTTCAACTATAAAATGGGGATTATAACAGCACCTACCTCCCAGGGTTGGTGTGAGAATCAAATGCGATTACAACCATAAAGCCCTTAGCACAGTGTCTGGTATGGAGGGACTATATAAACGCTAGATATTTTATTTTTATTAGTTTAGTCTGAAAAAGACCCAGGAGGGGCATCATTTAGGGGCCTACTTCTGTCTTCAAATATTAGAGGCCCTGTCCTGGGGAAGGCAAATTAGACTGGTTTCGTCTGGCCCAGCCTGGAAGACAAAGCTCCTGCTGAGGCTGATTTTGATCCACTATAAGGAAAAACTCTAAGAATCCGAGCTATCCTGTCCAGTAGAAAAGTACTGTTTTAGGGGAAGCTAGGTGGACCTGGATTCAGGAGGACCTGAGTTCAAATCCGACCTCAGACACTTAACAATTACTAGCTGTGTGACCCTGGGCAAGTCAACCCCAATTGCCTCACACAAAAAAAGAAAAGTGTTGTTTCCCCAGGGAAGCCTTGAGTTCCCTGCCCCTGGAGATCAATCTAGACTCAAGCTAAGCCTGGAGGAATGCTAGCCACTTCAGACCAAGACTGACAGCTGGAAGGGACATTAGCAGATAAGCTCCTGTTTAGGCAGCTCTAATGTCCCTCTGACTCTCAGATTCTATGATTCATTCTTCTGGTCCTCTGTTGGCCAGAGAGGGAAACCAAGGCCCAGAAAAGGAGATGGGGCCCTCTAAGGAAGACATGTGGAGAGAGAAAGAGGGGTATGGGGGTGTCCCGTCTCCCCAGTAGGTGTGGATTCAAGGACTCACTGAATGCCAACGCATTTCATGTCCTGGGCACCCCGAGCATAAATGTTCCCTTGGGCATCCTTGAAGGCTTCAAAGGGATCATGATTCCAGTTTTCCTGAAAAGAAAAAAGAGCAAAGGGTTAGATGGAAAGCTGCTTGCTTATCTTGGTCTTGTCCAGTACCATTCTTGTGACCAGCCCAGAATACCTTTCCCCTGTGCTGGGGGAGGGAGTCTTCTGCTTCCCCCATCTGCCACTCTTAATATAAAGTACATACATGTATGTATGTATGTATGCATGCATGTATATGTGCGAGGCTCTGGAGAATCAAAGGCAAAAAACACAATAGCCCTCAAAGGTTCCAATGGTTTCATGGGCCAAATACACCATATAGAGAGAAAAATAAATACAAAACATATACAAGGTAAATATACATACATATATATATAACCTATACATACACACACACACACACACACACCCTTTCATGGCCGTATTCTACAATCCCTGGCTTTCTCCAAAGCATAACTCTAAAGGAGACCAGTAGAATACGGCCACGAAAGGGAAGTGCATCCTCCCTCAACAAGAGCCACCTGGGCAAAGGCACGAAGGAAGAAGATAGAAGATTTGATATGGGGATGGTAGAATGCACGAAGAGGATGAATATGAAATGAGACTAAGGGAGAGCTAAGTGGAGCCAGTTTTCAGAGAGCTTTCAATGGCAGGCACACAAGTTTGTATTTTAGCCTAGAGACAATAGAATGGGGGAGGTGGCAGAGCAGCGGAAGGATATCGCATTTACACTCAGAGCACCCAGGTTCAAGTCCCAACTTTTCACTCTTTGGGAGCTGTTGTGAGGCTCGAATGAGGATAATGTATATAGAGTACTTTGCCAAGCTCACATCATTTAGCTATTATCATTATTGTTCCCCAAACCTTCAAACACTCCAAGTTAAGCAACACTGCCTCTAGAATGCCTCTGCTTACAACCCTGATTCTTTGGGATTTTAGCCAACTCCTACAGTCATTCTTTTTTTTTTTTTTGCAGGGCAATGAGGGTTAAGTGACTTGCCCAGGGTCACACAGCTAGTAAGTGTTAAGTGTCTGAGGCTGGATTTGAACTCAGGAACTCCTGAATCCAGGACCAGCACTTTATCCACTGTGCCACCTAGCTGCCCCTCCTACAGTCATTCTTTTTGGCTCCTATACGCTTCTCTATTTTGGATGTATCACTCTAGTCCCCACCAATCAGGCTATGAACTCTTGGAGCATGTTAGCTTCTTAGAGTTGGAAGACCTGAGTTCAAATCTTGGCTTTGGACACCTACTCGGTGACAACTGACACATTTTTTATTCTCTCTCAGCCTCAGTTGCTTCATCTATAAAATGGGGATTGTATTTGCATAACCTGTTTCAAGAGGTAGTTGTGAGGAAAGGCCAGAATAAGCCTTCAAACAGAAGTAGGCACTTATCACTAGGTATGCTTCCTTGCCAAGCTCCCCTGAGTGATAAGGAAAGGCTTCTTTGAGGAGGTAAAAGGTGCTGGTCCTCACAGCATGGCCGGAAACTGTAGGAGAGATGTTACTAGAACCCTCTACCATCCCCATCCCTGGCCCCCCAGATATCTACCTCAAAAACAGGCACCACATCGGTGTGGGAGTTAAGCACAATGGAACGGAGCCTGGGATCTGTGCCTTGCCAGGTCAATATTGTCACAACTCGGCCTGGGGCCACCTGGCAGAAAGGAGAAAATGCTGGGAGGATTGTAGGGTTAGGTTAAAGAAGGGCATGAGGAAGAAATTGCCCACTCCCAATCCTCTGAGCCTTGATGGCTCTCCTCCCCTCCTCGGAGCCCAATCCCCCCAATCCCCTCCCTTTACCTCTACCTTCTGACCCCCAAGGCTCAGGTCAGGTCACAGATCCCCACCCTCCCCTCACCTCCACCTTCTGACATGCAAGGTGCAAGTCCTTGGCTATCTTCTCCAAGAAAAGCACAGCTTCATCTGCAGGGGAGAGAGAAGCTCTGGTGGAATCAGAAAGGGAGAGAAGGCAAGGACCCACCCCATTCCAGAATCTGGCTGGGGACTTCTTTCTCCCCAGGGTCCTTGCCTCAGTCCAAGATCAACAAGGGGCAGAATGTGTTGAGTCCCAAATTTCAGGGGCCTGAAATACCCTTCCTTCAGTTACTGGACCAACCAAGATGGGGGCCACGAAAGCTTGATAGCTTGATGTCTGTAGTCAGTGAGAGGCTGATGTCTAAGGCTCCCCCCCCCCCCACCCGCCCCAGCCCATTCAGAGTTATAGTGGCTCCCGCAAGGGGCCCTCATCTGAGCTTCCTCACCATACTTGGGCTCTGGCTGCACAGTCCGGATTCGGAGGTACTGGCGAAATAGTGTCACAGCTGGATGCTCCCCCTCGGAGAGCTGCTGATGGTCTTGGCCAGGCATAGTGGTCCAGAATGCCTTGCTCCCTGCCCCTGCTGGATGGTAAGACAGAACGTTAGCAGTTCTTTGGAGATTACTGCAGCTAGCTTTCAAGGGTCCAAGTGGCACCCCAGGACTTCCCCTTGACCAACAAAGGAACCCAAGATCTTGATCCCTCTAGCCTATAACCTGCTAAGGCAGGAAGCCCATGGAGGTAGTAGATCCAAGGGTCAACTTCCTTTTTTTGCTCAGTAGTGGAGAAACTATTTCAGACTCCTCCATCAACCCAACCCAACCCAACCCAACTCAGCCTCCCTTCCTAAAAGGCCACTCCAATTCCTTGCTCCATGCAGAGCCTCCAACCTCTCCCTGTTGTTGTTATTTAGTTATGTCCAACTCTTTGCGACCCCTGGTGGAGTTTTCTTGGAAAAGATAACTGGGGGTGGTTTGCCATTTCCTTCTCCAGCTCATTTTACAGATGAGGAACTGAGGCAAGCAGGATTAAGTGACTTGCCCAAGGTCACACAGCTGCTAAGTATCTGAGATTGGATTTGAACTCAGGAAGATCAGTCCTCCTAACTTCAGGCCCAGCACTCTATCCACTGTACCACCGAGGTGCCCCAACCTCTCCCTAACTTACCCTTAAAGTCTCTCTGACCACTCTCCATTCTTCCCCGTCTGTATTCCTCACACTGCCCTCCCTCCAAAATTCTTCAGGCCTCTCCTGCAGGGTCCCAAGTCCTCTTCTTACCCCCATCCCCAGCCCTTCCCTACCACTGCAATCTCTTTGTTCCTGGCGCATAGTAGATGTTTAACAAACACTTGTTGATTGCTCCCCTGGAAGCCTGCAGATCCCTCTTTCCCCTCAGTCTCCTTCGGTTCCACCTGGGTCCCTCATCCTTTCTTGATTCTCCACGTTGGCTCAGACCTCGGTTTCCCCAGGGGCGGCCAGGGTTCCCTTCCTATTCCCACAGACCCTCAGGATTCTGTCCCACCCTTGCCCAGTGTCCTCCCACCTCTCTCTGCTGCCTCAGGACCCCCGATCCTTCCAGCCCCAATAAGTCCTCCACCCCCCAACCCTGGGCTCGAGGTTGTAACATCTGGGTCCCAACCATGGTAGCACATCTGGCCGGAGCAGGTTGTCGCCACCCCACCGGCAGCCAGCGCCGTCAGGCCCAGGGGCCGTGGGTAGGGTGGGGGACTCTCCGCGGCACGTGGAGGCCTGGTGGGGCAGACTGAGGCGACGGCAGCCTGGACCTGGCCCACTGCCCCGCCGGGCTCCTCTCCCCACCCCCCACCCCCACCCCCAACCGTTACCCGGTGCGCCAGGATCCCCAGCAGCCAGTCCAGACGTTGCAATCCAGTCTGCGGGGCCTGGCCCGGGTTGTCCTAGTATGGTGAGAGGCTCCGCCCCACCCCGGCAGACCCCGCCCCTGGGCTGGCGGGGAGGCGGGACACGGGGACATGATGTGAGCCTGGGTGTCACCATGTGAGGATCTTCCCTGTGAGCATCGCTCTGTGTCCCCCATCTCGCTGTAACTGTCACCATGACAGTAGAGACACTGTCACCATGTCGCTGTGACACTGTCACCTTGGGCTGGCCCCGCGGAGCACTGTCTCGGACTCTTCTCTCGTCCTCCCCCTTCCTCGGTGAAGGCAGTAGCTCACAGGGGTTCATTCAATAAGGATCCCTTTGCAGAGCTTTCCCAAATTTCCAGACCCACCCCCGTCTCCCTCCTGAACTCTCTCTCCATAAACTACCAGCTGCTAGCCTGCCATTCCCTGAATGCCCGCCAAGCCCCGCACAGCCAACGTTTCCAAACCAGAACCCGGTCCCCCAAAGCTACCTATCCTTTCTCCAAACTTCCCATTTCTGCTGAGGGCACCAACCAGGAACTCACGATTGAGTCCAGTGAGTCATCCTTGGCTCCTCCCTCTCCCTTAGCTCCCATAGCCTCCCATCAATCAGTTGCCAAGTCTTGTCCGGATCCACAAACTGGCCTCTCAGGTCCCCAGGAAGACTTGTTTTTTTTCCCTCTGTGCGGACGCGTAGTCCGCCCATGGAATGCACCCACCCCCTCCTCACCTCTGCCTCTGGTCGTGGCTCAGGTGCCATCTCCTATTCAGGCCTCTCTGGATCCCATTAAAAAAAAAAACATCAACAAAAAACCACTCTCCCTCTTTAAATTATTTTGTGTTGTGTTCCTTACACGTATGCACCCAATTCTCAGCCTCCTCCCCAGCAGAGTTTAATCTCCTTGAGGGCAAGGACTATTGTCATTTTTGTCTTTGTATTTGGTGGGGGGAGGAGGCTAATAGTACTTTGCACTTAGTGCTTAATGTGTCTGTGTGTATGACTTTCTGATTACTTTTTTTGTGTGTGGGGGGGAGGCAATGAGGGTTAAGTGACTTGCCCAGGGTCACACAGCTAGTGTCAAGTGTCTGAGGCCAGATTTGAACTCAAGTACTCCTGAATCTAGGGCCGGTGCTTTATCCACTTCGCCACCTAGCTGCCCCCCTGTGCGTGACTTTCAAGGACTGGACAGCACCTCCCACTATCAATACTGTGCTTGATATACTGAGTATAACCTGTAATCTTGTCGAACTGTTAAGTGACCATAGGCAGGTCACTTAACACCCACCCCCACACCCACCCCCATTGCTCCACAAAAAAAAAAAATGTAGTTCTCCACGTGTCCTGTGAGACCAGGCCCTGCCAAGCTCTGGACCCCAATGGAGGTGAGTACTTGGATGTGTGCAAAGGCATGACGGCTTGTTCACTGAGCAACCACACGTGCCCTTTGTCCATCTCTCTCCGGATGGCCAGTTCACCATGGGAGGCCTTTGAACTCACTTCCCTGTCACCTTCCCCTGTGCCAGGTGCTGAGTCAGCTCCCCCAGGGCATGTGTGTGCTTGCAATGACTCGAGGCTACTGGCTGCCTTCAGCTTCTCCCGATGGCTCCGCGGCCCCATACTCCTTGTCCCCTTGCTTATTTCCTTGTCATTAATAGAGGCCAGGGAAGAGGGAGATCTTGGGGTTGTCTGTGATGGTTGTTTCATGATTTGGGGAGTCCTGGGCAGGTCTCTCTACTGAACCCCCGTCTCACAAATTCTCGGCCAGCTTCCCTTGGCAGTGTCCTGGGATGGAGACAAGGCTATCCTTTGGGTGCACCACAGGAAGAATCATCCAAATTGCCCTAGTCAGCCATCTCTGTCTGTGGGGTCACAGGCTGGAGCCTTCAGCTCAGTCACTCTAAGCAGCTAGATGACATAGGGGACAGAGGGCTGGACTGGACAACAGAAAGGAGTGAGTTCAAACACCAGGTCAGCCTCTTCCTAGCTGTGTGACTCTGGGCAAATCATTTAAACAACCCCCCCCATCCCCCCCACCCCCCCACCCCCCGCCTCAGTTTCCTTATCTGTGAAATGGGGACAATAACAGCACCTACCTCGCAGGGTTCTTGTAACAATCATATGGTAGAGATGGTTTTGCAAACCTCGGAGTGCTAGCTTTTATTCTGATTATTATTACTCTATTTTTTTTTAAGTGAGGCAATTGGGGTTAAGTGACTTGCCCAGGGTCACACAGCTAGTAAGTGTTAAGTGTCTGAGGCCAGATTTGAACTCAGGTTCTCCTGACTCCAGGGCCTGTGCTCCATCCACTGCGCCACCTAGCTGCCCCTCTGATTATTATTACTCTAAGACAACCTTGGGGTTTCCTCAGAAGACCTTGTTTTCTCAGAGTACAGACTGGATAAATCCTTGGTTATGTTACAGAGGGGATTATTTTAGGGGGGTGAGTTGTTTTAGACGGCTGCTAGAGTGCCCACCAACTCCAGGATTCTGTGGTTCTAACCTCCTCGTTGTATAGATTAAGAAACTAGTCTCAATGAGGAAAAGGACTTGCCCAGGACCACATAGCATGCTAAGGGCAGAAGCCTTTGGGACAAGGACCCAGCTTGTCCCAATTCTGTCCTCGGAATCCCAAACAACTCTTAAATCAGAATGAGAAGGGGCAGCTAGGTGGCGCAGTGGATAGAGCACCGGCCCTGGAGTCAGGAGGACCTGAGTTCAAATCCAGCCTCAGACACTTAACACTTACTAGCTGTGTGACCCTGGGCAAGTCACTTAACCCCAATTGCCTCACCAAAAAAAATTTTAAAAATTAAAAAATCAGAATGAGAGTCCATCCTGCCTTCATCCCCTTCCCCCTCCACAACCACATGTCCTCCCCAAGCACAAACAGGATGTGTATCCTGAAAGCAGACAAAGTTCATTTATTAAAGTCCAAGTGAGTAGGGGTTGGCAAGGCCCCAAGAAGGTAAGCACACGTTGCCAGGTCCACCAGCCTTCTGCCTTATCTACCTCTGTGGGACTGGGGAACAGGAATTCCTTGTCTTGCCGGAGTCCTCTGCATCTCACCCCAGGCTCTTGGGATTCCTGAGGCCCACCCTGCTCTACCCAGACAGGATGGTCATCCCAGAGACGCAGACATCACGACAGCTTGTCAAGGAAGGTCAGCAGGGCGTCGTGGAAGTCATGGGGCTGGTGGAGGTAACAAGCGTGCCCAGCGTCCTGTAACCTCACTACTGAGTGGTTGGGGAGATATTGAAGCTTCTGTAGAGACTCCTGGGCCAGGCCTTTGTCCAGAGCTCCATAGACAATAAGTGTGGGTGTCTGTGGGGGAAAAAGTCTGAACTGGCTGAGGCCTGGAGCAGGGAGCTCCCAGCTCATCCTGGAAGCTGCTCTAGCCAGCCTGCAGCCCTGTCCTCTGGGCTCCCTGTCTCACAACCTTGTTCCTTGGTCTTCTTCCTCAACCCCACCTTCTAGCTTCATTCAAGGACCCTGCCCTCCTTCAGGGCTGGGCTCAAAGTGCAACTCCACTGGGAAGCTTTCCCAGAATACTCTACCAAGCAACTGATAAGCTGGCTCCTTTGCACAGAGAAGAGCCTGCGCCTATAGCTGCTTGGTGAGCTTCCTCCACCTAGTCCCCTGGATGCCTCCCCTTCCCAAACTAGTGCTGGGGCTCTGGGAGGATGGGACAGTATCTCCCTACTCTTAGCAGAAGGGAGACCACAGGATGAAGACAATGAGGTACAGAGAGGCTCACTGCTGGGGTAGGAAGCGGCAGAGCCACAATCTTAACCTACATTCTCCTCCCAACAATCATAAACCTATGTCTCCTCCCAGGCCCCAAGGCCTCCTGAGGAGAGGACCTCAAAAAGAGGCCACAGGATAGAGAGGCTGCTGAGGCAGAGGCTGGGTTCAACCCCTGCCTCTGGCACTCACTGCCCCTTCCCTGGGACTCAGCTTCTTCATGTTGTGTTTATCTTTTTTTTTTTTTGCAGGGCAGTTGGGGTTAAGTGACTTGCCCAGGGTCACACAGCTAGTAAGTGATAAGTGTCTAAGGCCGGATTTGAACTCAGATCCTCCTGAATCCAGGGCCGGTGCTTTATCCACTGTGTCACCTAGCTGCCCCCAGCTTCCTCATTTTGAAAATGAAGGGGGAGCAGCTAGGTGGTGCAGTGGATAAAGCACCAGCCCTGGATTCAGGAGGACCTGAGTTCAAATCCGGCCTCTGACATTTAACACTTACTAGCTATGTGACCCTGGGCAAGTCATTTAACCCCCATTGCCCTACAAAAAAAAAGAAAAAAAAGAAAATGAAGAGGTTGGATTACATGGCCTCTGAGGTCTTTTCTGCTCTTCTGGCACTAACCCAATGACCCCGGGAAGCTGTGCCTCCCCCTCTGACCAAGGTCTCCTATGAACTCATCATGTTGCCCCCCCCCCCCCCGAGTCCTCTGCAGGTCTCCCACCCCTCAGACATACCTTGATGGCTGAGAACTGCTTGTTTGTATAGTTCTTGGTGAAGGTAGGAGCAATGGGGACAAATCCACAAAGCTGCGAGTGGAGACGCATCAGGAAGGGCAGGGAGTAGAGGCCACTCAGGGAGGGGCTGACCAACACGAGGTTCTTCACCTCCAGGTCTTGCAGGACTTGATGCAGGAGATCCGCCCGCCCAGCCTCTGTCCTGGCTGCAGATGAGGGGAATGAGTTCCCAAAACCTGGGAGACAGAGAGAGAGTATGGGGCAGGGGAGCACTCAGGGAAGGCAGTATTGGGAGGCCTCCCTTTCCTTGGCCCTAGAGCCACCAGGCCTCAGATCCTTCTTTCCCTAGAGGACCTCCCTTGGGGATCCTGGGCCTCACCAGGGAGATCTAGAGCAATGGCCCGGTAGCCCCTTCGGGACAGCTTCTCCAGTGTCCCCAGCTGCTGCCAGATGTGTGAGGTGAAGGCCTTTCCGTGTAGTAACACCACCTCAACCCTGTGAAAAGACAGGATGCATGACCCTGAGGTTCAAGGAGCCCAATGCCCCCTCCCCCACCTCAGACCGGCTCAGCCAGGTGTCCACCCCGGAGAGAGGCAGAGAAGGGGAAGCAAATTCAGCTGGAGTGATAAAGGCCTCCTCCACCACACTGACCTTCCGAAGATCCTCACTGACTCCCCGATCCTCCCCAAAGTGGACTGGGCATCAAGGCGGGACTTGTCCCCTTGGGGCAGCGGGGACAGCATGAAGAGATGGGCCTGAGGAAGGCTTGGCCTGGCCCCAAGGATAATGAGACTTGCTCAGATTGCTAGAGCAATTTATCCTCCACCTTTTCTCATCTGACACCCCCCCCCCCAAGGTGGACTGTGCCAGAATTTTTTTTTTTTTTTTGCGGGGCAATGGGGGTTAAGTGACTTGCCCAGGGTCACACAGCTAGTAAGTGTCAAGTGTCTGAGGCCGGATTTGAACTCAGGTCCTCCTGAATCCAGGGCCGGTGCTCTATCCACTGCGCCACCTAGCTGCCCTTCAGTGCCAGAATTATGATCCCCATTTCACAGGTGGGAAAACTGATGGTGAGAGAGGTGATGGGCTTCATCGGCTATCAGGAATCACAAGTCAGACGTAGAGACCATCTGATCCAACCCATTGGTTTTTCAGATGAGTAAACATGCACTCAGAGAGGGGAAGTCACTTACTCAGGGTCATCCAGGTAGTGAGATGAGGACGGGGCCCCCGACTCCAAATTCCAGGGCTTTGCTTAAACAGTTATGCAATGAGTTCATGGCAAAGCTAGGATTCAGACCTAGTGTGCTGACACTGAGTACAAGGATAGGGAAGCCAGGCGTGCTTGAAGCAGCAGCCAGAAGGGGCTAGGAGGCCAGGACCATGGTGTAGGTGGCTCTATCACCCAGTGGTTGGGCCTAGTGGGAAGGACACGTACCTCTGTGTCTTGTGAAGGGGCTTCACCTCCCTGTAGAAGAGGGAGGAGTTGCTGTGGGTGAGGCCAGCCAGGATGGTGACATTCTCTCTGTCCCAGGTCCAGGCAAGAGGCTGGGGGAGACTAGGCAGTCCCAGGTACAGCAGTATAGTAAGGAGCAGGCCCAAGGCCAGCAGGACCCCCTTGGGCAGTTTTGGGGTACCCTGCATGCCCTGCAGGGAACAGAATGGCTGAGAGTCAGGGAAGGAACTCCCACCCACTTCTCAACGGACTCTACATCTAACTGACCTCACTGGAACCTCTGGCCAGAGCAAGGGTTCTAGCCCATCCCCCAGGGGTAGTCAGAAGCCAAAGCTAGTTTTAGGGTGGCCCAGCTCTCTCTGGGGCCCAGGAACTCTCTGGCTCTGGGCTGCTCCTTCATTCTCACAGGCTTGGAGTGTGAGCAGGAGCATGTGGGGCCAGGCCTCTCGGCCTTTCCAGGGACCCACCCCAACAGTCAAAGGCTTCTAGATTCTCAAGATGTGAGTACTGAGGTCCATGCATACTCTCCTGCATATCCTGGGCAGCCCCATAGAATGGGTACCCTGCCCTTCCCCCAATGGTGGCTACATGATCACTTGTTGAGAATACTGGGGAAGGACATTGGTATTCAGGGACACCTCATGGCAGGTGCTCTCTGAGGCCTCCTCCAACTCTGGCTGCCTGATTCTAGGTTCCTTCCTCAGGCACACACTGTGTCCCTTCCAAATGTTTTCACACACAGACCTTATCCTTTGCACGCACAAACACACACATCTCATATAGAAACATATCTCTCTCACACCCCTCTTAGATGCAGAGACACCATGTCCCTGCCCCCACCCCCACCCCCACCTGACTGCACCCCCTGAACTGCAAAGATGCTTTTGCCATTGAGGCCAAAAGGTGCTGCGTGTTCTCCTTATGCGCCCGTGGTCCTCACAGAACTATACACAGTGTCCCTTTGGCTCAGTGGTCCAAATCACAGAAACTCCTCTTCATCCCCAGCAATGAGTCATCTTGCTGGGGAGGGGACTTGCAGCACAAGGCCTGCTCTCTGCCCCCTCCTGCTCAATGTCTGGGGCTAGGGGGAGTCCAGTCTGCTGCACTGCACACAGCCACGGGAGGCATGCCCCCTTGGGTAGGGACTGGGCTACAGTCTCACCAAATGAATGTTTACTGATAACAGGCAAAGGGAAAATTGGGGAATAAGGACCAAAAAGCCATCACCCTAAGCAAGAGAATTCCCCTTGACTTGTCCTCTGTGTCTGTGTTCTGCAACCATGGCAATAATCTGACAGACTCTTGGCAACTGGTGTTCGGTCACTGGGCCTGCTCCAGGGCATCTGGCCCATCCCAGGGATCCTGACCTCCCCCCTGCACTGGGTGATGTACAAACCTGGTTCCTCATCCCCTAACTTGTTGCAGCCCTACTACTCTCTACTTCAATGCTTCGCCCAGTCCAGCTCTGGCCACCCCATCCGTGGTGCCTTCTGGAATGCCTGCTTCAGAACCAACACGCTTCCTTTCTTCCTTCTTTTGTCCTTCCTTCCATCTTCCAGCCGGCACTAAAGACCTTGCTTCCTCTTCATGAAACCCATTTTCCTCAGCACCATCTCCAGTATTGGCTCTGCTTTCTCTCATATCCCCGCATCATGACAGTGGGGAAGTTGAAATGTTCCTAGATCCCTACTCTGCCTCCAGATTCTCCCTCTACCACCTTCACTAAGTAATCTCTCCTCCTTTGAGTTCCATGCTATTCAGATTTATCACAGAATTTTGATAGCTACCTATGTATCTCCAGGATATTCTCACTCTCCACACGGTCTTTTCCATACTTTTTCTTCAAGCATCATATCACAGGCCATCCCCTCCCCTAACCCTCTAAATTGAGAATCTGGACTCACAAGTCACTGAAAAAAATGAAACATTTGAGAGCTCCCTCTTCCCCCCTCCTCTTTATCTTACATCATTCAGACATCTTCCTCTACTATTTTCTCCTTCACTCTGGTCTTTGATAAAGAGGTGGCCTTTCCAAAAAGAAATAAAAACCAAAAAGTTGAATCTGAAATTGAGGGGATGCCCATCAATTGGTGAATGGCTGAACAAATTGTGGGAAGAGATTATGATGGAACACTATTGTGCTATAAGAAATAATGAACAAGATACTCTCAGAAAAGCCTGGAAAGACTTACATGAACTGATGCAAAGTGAAATGTACTGTATACAAAGTAACAGCAATATTGTAAAATGATCAGCTGTGAATGACAGCTATTTGCAGCAATACAATGATCCAAGATAACTCTGAAGGACTTATGAAAAACACAATCCATCTCCAGAGAAAGAACTATGGAGTCTGAATGCAGATTGAAGTATACTATTTTCACTTTTGTTGTTGCTTTCTTGTTATTGTTCTTGTTTATTATTTCTTGTGTGTTTTTTTCTTTTTGTTCTGATTCTTCTCTTACAACATGACTAATGAGGAAATATGTTTAACATGATTGTAATATATAACCTATATCAAATTGCTTGCTGGCCTCAGGAAGGGGTGTAGGGGAAGGGAGAGTGGGAAAAACATTTGGAATGCAAAAAAAATCTTTACACGTAATTGAGAAAAATATTAAAAATAAAATAAAATTTTTTAAAAATTGTTTTTGTTCTGGTCAGAAATCCAGAGGAGGGCATTACCCTCCCTGATTGATTCTTCTGGGAAGGTAAACTAGGCCATCTTTTCCCTCAATTCTTACCTAGCCTTAATCACTGAATGGGTGTTGCCTCAGACAAAGTGACTTGCCCAGGGTCACACAGCTAGTAAGTCAGTTTTCCTTTTCTGTAACTAGGACAGCTGACTTAATCTACAATTCCTTTCCATCATCTCATCTAAGGATCCTATGTGTTTATAAAAGTGTGGTGATAACAATCATAAGAGCTAACATTTATATGGTGCTTTAAGATTTGCAAAGTACTTTCTTTGCATAGATCATTTGCTCCACAACAACCCTATGAAGTAGACACTATTATTATCCCCATTTTACACCCTAGGAACCTTAGCTTCAGAAAAGTAATCATCTGAGGCAGAATTGAAACTGGGATCTTCATGAATCCAAGTCCAGCAGTCGATCTACTCTGTCACTCAGCTGCAGAAAGAGCCCTGGATTTTTGGTCCAAAGCCCTGGGATTGAATTCTAGCTGCTACTTGCTAGCTGTGTGAACTTGGAAAAGTCACTTAACTTCCCTGGATTAATTTACCTGGAATACTTGGCACAGAAGTCACTGGGTAACAGATATTCCCTATGTAATTGGAAAGATTCTAAACCTCTCTAACTCCTCCCTTCCCTACCCCTCAGCACCTATTTATTACACCCCCAATCACTTACAGTCTACTAATCCCAAAGACTCTTTTTGTTTTGTTTTTAGTGAGGCAATTGGGGTTAAGTGACTTGCCCAGGGTCACACAGCTAGTAAGTGTGTTAAGTGTCTGAGGCCGGATTTGAACTCAGGTCCTCCTGACTCCAGGGCCGGTGCTCTATCCACTGCGCCACCTAGCTGCCCCCCAAAGACTCTTAATCTGGATAAAGGCCCTGTCTCTGTCCTTTCTGGAACACTCCTCCTCCACTCTTGGAAATGGTCCCTAGGCCTTGGGGGGGGGGAGCAGTACTTGGGGGGAGACACTAGATATAATTTGGCAGCTTTGTCACCCAACCTACTGGCACAAAATACAGTTTCTATCACCTATACGCACTGCCCTTCACACATTTTGTTTTTGTCATTCAGTCATTTCAGTCTTGTCCAATTCTTTGTGACTGGGGCTTTCCTTGGCAAAGATACCAGAGTGGTTTGCTATTTCCTTCTCCAGCTCATTTCACAGTTGAGGAAACTGAGGCAAACAGGGTTAAGTGACTTGCCCAGGGTCATACAGCTAATAAATGTCTGAGACCAAATCTGAACTCAGGAAAATGAGTTTTTCTGGTTTCAGGCCTAGTTCTCTATTCACTGTGCCACCCAGTTGCCCCTCCTTTATACATATACATATACAGTAATAATAATAATAATAACTGACATTTATATTGTACTTACACTGTGCCAAGCATTGTGCCAAGGACTTTACTGTTACTATCTCATTTGAACTTCCCAACAACCCTGGAAGGTAGGTGATATCATTCCCAGTTTATTGTTGTTTAGTCACTTTAGTCATGTCTGACTCTTCATGACCCCATTTGGGGTGTCTTGGCAAGGATACTGGAATGACTTGCCATTTCCTTTTCTAGCTCATTTTACAGATGAGGAAACTGAAGCAAACAGGGTTCAGTGACTTGCCTGGGTTCACAGGGCTAGTAAGTGTCTGAGGCCAGATTTGAACTCAGGAAGACAACATGTGAGATAACCAGGCACACAATAATACAAACTAGGTGAAAGGGAAATGGTTGGTGCAGAGGGGAGGGTGAAAAGAGAAAAAGACCTCCTGCAGAGGATGAGACTGAAAAAGCCGGGACAGGGAGACAAAGAGGTTAAGAGAGGAGCAGATGGGTGGAGGGGAGGAAGGGCAAAAGGGAGGAGGAGGTGCTACAGGGAGGAGCGCTGCAGGCATGGGAAGACAGCCAGGGTAAGAGGGCATGGGCCAGTGTAACTGTATTGTTGAGGAAATAAAGTAGAAGGCTTGGAAACGTGGGGAACTTTGTATGTGATCCTGAAGGAAACCGGAAGCCACAGACGTTCCCTGAGCAAGCTGATGGCATCAGTAGACTTATACTTTAGGAAAACTTTCTCCACCTCCAGAGATTTGAGTGTAACCTGTTTATGCCTTTATATGCTAGCTGGCACAGTGCTTAGAGTACTGGGCCTGGAGTTAGAAAGACCCCAGTTCAAATCAAACCTCAGACATTTATTAGCTGTGTGATCCTGGGCAAATGACTTAAACCTGTCAGATGGGTAAAGGCACCTGCCTCCCAGAAATGTGGTGAGGATCAAATGAGATTGATCTTCCTTTCTCTTTCTTTCTTTTTCTCTTTCTTTCTTTCTTTCTTTCTCTCTCTCTCTTCCTTCCTTCCTTTTTTTTTTTTTGCGGGGAAATGAGGGTTAAGTGACTTGCTCAGGGTCACACAGCTAGTAAGTGTCAAGAGTCTGAGGTCGAATTTGAACTCAGGTCCTCCTGAATCCAGGGCCAGTGCTTTATCCACTGTGCCACCTAGCTGCCCCCCAAATGAGATATTTCTAAAGAGCTTACTACAGTGCGTGGAACATAGTGTTTTTGTTTTGTTTTTTATTTCTTGCTAGAACATAGTTGTAATAAATGTTTGTTCCTTCCCTTCCCTTCCCTTTCCTTTCTCCTTTTCCTTCCTTCCTTCCTTCCTTCCTTCCTGGCAAGAAGTAATCAGGGCTTGAACTAGAGGAGGTAGCAGCTATATGAATAAAGAGAAGGGGACCTGGAGGAGAAGTGTTAAGAAGATCACATCTGGCAACATATTGGCCACAAGGAGGGAGTGTGAGCAAGAAGAAATGGCCAAAGGATAGGAACAGTCAGTTTTCAGATGAAGAAATTAAAGTTATCTACAGTCATATGAAAAAATGTTCTCAATCATTACTGATTAGAGAAATGCAAATTAAAACTACTTTGAGGTACTACCTCACACCTATCTAATTGGCTAAAAAAAAAAGGAAAATGATAAATGTTGGAGAAGTTGTGGGAAAATTGGAACACTAATGTACTGTTGGTGGAGCTGTGAACTGATCCATTCTGGAGAGCAATTTGAAACCATGACTAATGTGGAAATGTTTAACATGACTGTAATGTATAACCCATATTAGATTGCTTGCTGGCTAGGGGGAGGGAAAGGAGGGTGGGAGAAAAATTTGTAACAAAAAAAATATCTTTGCATGTAATTGGGAAAAAATTTTAAATAAATAAAAGGATTTTTTTTTTTAAAAAGAAGTCAAAGATGACACTGGGGTTTCAAGCCTGGCTGACCAGGAGGATGATGGTGCGCTCAACTCTAATAGGAAAATTCCCAAGAGCAGATGGTCTTCTACTAGAAAGAACACAAACTCGGGATTTGGAATCCAAACACATGTTTTGAATACAGTTCTGCCACTTACCTAGAGAAGGAAATAACAAACCACTCTAATATCTTTGCCAAGAAAACACCAAAGGAAGTGGGACAAGACTGAAACTGAACAATGCCACCTTGGGCAAGTCACTCAACCACAACCTCAGTTTCCTCCTCTGTAAAATAATGGGCAGAGAGCCAGTGTCTGAGGCCGAATTTGAACTCAGGTACTCCTGATTCCTGGGCCGGTGCTCTATCCACTGCACCACCCAGCTGTCCCTTTTTCTTTTTCTTTTCTTTTCTTTTTTTTTTTGGTGAGGCAATTGGGGTTAAGTAACTTGCCCAGGGTCACACAGCTAGCAAGTGTTAAGTGTCTGAGGCAGCATTTGAACTCAGGTCCTCCTGAATCCAGGGCTGGTGCTCTATCCACTTCGCCACCTAGCTGCCCCGGGGTTGAGATTCTTAATCAAAGAAGGGACAGAGGTGATGATAAAAGATAGACAATTTCAGCTATATAAAATTTTTAAATGAATCCATGACATACCATCAACTCAAACAAACAAACGAACAAATTTTACCCAAGGCAGTTGGGCCTCTAAGGTCTCTTCCCCTCAATCTGGGATCCTAAACCTCGGCACTCTCTGCACGTGCATAAATAACGTCCCTGCAAGCTGAGGGCTCCCCTGACAAGGCCCAGTATCTCCAGTACATCCGCTGTAGTCCTCACTTATGCACAAAATCCCAAGCTCACCCTGTCCCCTTCCCACACGCACTGTGATCCCCTGACACGCACAAATGCACCACACCCCACGCAAGCCTATGCGCAAACACACGCGGATACATACACACACGCGCACACACACACACACACACACACACACACACACACACACACGTGTCTTCAACACCAAAGGCCGGCCCAGAGAGCTGGGGTCAGGCCTTCCCAGGAGCCTCAGAGCTGTCCCAGGTCACCCTCCCCCGGGACACTGGCACTCACCGGGCCCCGCCCCGCCCCGTAAGCCAAGCAGAAGCCAGGCCGTCTCCGCAGCGGACGCACGTTTCCTGGGGAGGGTGGGGCAGGGAGCAGCCAATGAGGGCGCCGGATGGTGGCGCGTCACCGGGGCCTGAGAGACTTCTCGAACTGACTACAAAGTTGCCCTGGTCCGCTGGGCCGCGGCTCCCGAGGCAGGCCTTTGGCCTCCCCGGGAAGGATGGGGCCTAGAACCGGGGGCGCTGCGGGGGGCTGGGAGGGCGCGGCCCCACGAGGTCAATCTCAGCCTACGTCGGAGAGGGCAGGGTCGGCCCCGCCTCCTTTGAGCAGCCTCCCCAGATTGGTCCGAGAAGAGCTGGGGGAGGGCCCGGGGCCGGGCCAGGAAACTGCGGAGCGGGGCTCCGCCTCCCCACCGCGGTGCTGGCTCGGGGTGCGGCCAGCAGAGGGCTTGCGCTGGGGGCCGGGGCGCTGCAGCCCTGTGCTGGGGCGGGCGCCTGCCCCTGCCCCTCCTTTCCCGCCCAGCCCAGCCCCCGGGCCAGCCCGCCTGCGCAGTCACCCTGGCCCTGGCCCGTCTGCACTGATCCCTCTGAGTCCACCAGGTATCGCCCCAGCTCTTGCCCCCCTCGGTCAACTAGTCCTAACTCTCTTCGACCTCCCTGAACACCCCGGCCCCGCCGTGCCCCGCCCTTCCGACCCCAATCCCCCGATCTCCCTTCCCATCCCCACCACACCTTGGTCCTTCCCCCTCTCTCCTACAGTACCTGGAACCTCAGGCCGATGGATCCTCTCTCCCCACCCCGGTCCTTTGTCCCCTCTCCTCCAATACCGGATCCCCCAGAGCCCTGGCTTCTCTGTCCCCACCCCCATTACACCCTAGACCTTTCCCCCTCTCTCCTCTGATACCGGCTCCCCAAGTCTTCTGGACTCTGTCCCCACCCCCACTACATCCTGGTCCTTTCTCCCCCTCCCCCCCCAAACAGTGCCCTGGCTCTTCTCCCTCTATACCGGGTGCCCAAGTCTTCTGGCCTCTCTCTTCCCACCCGCCACTACACCCTGGTTCTTCCCCTCTCTGCCAATACGAGGTCCCCCAGTCCCGTGGCCTCTCTTCTTCCACCCCAACTACACCCTGCTCCTTTCTCCCTCCTGCTCCCTTCAATACCTGATCCCCTTCCAGTCCCCCTCCCCCTGATCTCTTTGTCTTCTTAGGAACCCCTCTCCCCCCATCCTCCAGCACCTTCTTTTCTCCCCCTCCCCCTAGGTGGGCCCCAGGCTGAGTCTAGGCCAGAATGGGAATCCTAGGAGGGAGGAGTTGTCTGTTGTGCCCTTGGCCACCTGCCAGCCCAGCTTGGGACAAGCTGGATCAACAGCCATGATTTGTCTCAGAGTAGGACTGAATAGCACATATACCTGTGTTTTAGCAGATCCAGGGCCTGTGTTCACAGCCTGGGTACGTGTAGGGCCTGAACCCATCGTAACATGGAAAGGGCCTTTGATTCAATCTGCAAGACACTGTGGACCTTGGTGTAGCCATAATCTTCCCATGGATAGAAGCCATACCCACATCCTGGGTGTATGGGAGGCTTGGACCTGTTTAGAATGTCTAAATGTCACACCTGTGTTCTTAGCATATTACAGGTGAACAGGGAACCCCCTTTGCTCCACTGGGGCTTGTTTTGCTTTATTTGGAAGACAGGCGTGTGGCCCCAGCAGCCCCTGGCCTCATATCCCTAATGGTTGTGTGACCTTGGGCTAGTCACTTAACCTCTGTCAACCTCAGTTTCATCAACTGTAACATAGGAATAATAATAGCACACCACCCCTTGTTGTGAAGATCAAATGAGAGATTTGTAAAAGGCTTTGCACAGTACCTGGCACATAGTAGGTATTTAATAAATGCTTGTTCCCTTTCTCTTCCCTTCCATGTATTTAGCAGGTATCAGAGCCCTACACAGTACCTTCAGTGCCCCCACTCTTGGCACCTTTCCTATTTATCTGTCCTGTGGTCCTTGCCTTCCTCTCTATCCTCGGGCCTGTTACCCATTCTCCTCAGCGCCATTTCGCCTTCCTCGTCCTTGGTTTCCCAGCTCCTCCCAGGAACTCAGCTCTCGGGCTGTGCCCCTCACACACCTGTGCTCTGTGTGCCCCGGGGCAGGCCCAGGACTGGAGGTGAAACATGACCAGTGTACAGTCCAGCGAAGGCACCATACTGGTGCAGGGACAGAAGCTCTTCTACCGGGAGGCTCGGCCTGCTGGTGGGCAGACCCCTGGCCTCTCTGTGCTCCTCCTCCATGGCATCCGCTTCTCCTCTGAGACTTGGCTCAAGCTGGGCACACTGGACAAACTGGCCCAGGCTGGCCACCGGGCCGTGGGCATTGATCTGCCAGGTATGGGATGAGCGGGCCTGAGTGCCCTAGAGGATGCAGGTGTAATGCCTTCCTTCGGTGCAAAAGTTTGTGCATGGGGAGCTGTATGTGGCCCTGGGAGCTGAATTCAGATGTTGGCAGAGAATGGATAGGGCCCATTCAGTAAACAGGAGACAAGGGCAGTGGTTAGGAAAATTGGTGCTGTTCAGGGTAGGATTTCAGAGCCTACTAAGTAGGTGAAAGAGGGGGCCAGGAAGATGAGCAGTCTTTGTACCTTGCACTTCTAAGTCCTGGAAACAGACAGAAGTCGTCTCTCTACACAGCTGTGGATTCTGCCTACCCCAACACAAGGGAAGGGACCCGTTTTATAGAATGTCAAAGTTGGACAGGACCTCAGGGATAATCCAGTGCATTCCTTCATTTAAAACCGGCCCAGAGAGGGTGAAGCACTTGGCGGGGTCACAGAGCCAGTGAAGAGCAGAGCTGGGACTAGAATCCGGGTCATCTGACATGGCCCAGGGCTCTGTGGTGGGTGTACAAGCAGGCTCACTCAAGGGGTGGTGGAGGCCCTAGATGTCCACTCTTTCTTCTAGTCTAAGCTATGCCCCACCCCGCCTCCCTCTGCCCCAAGCTGGGCAATACAGGGGAGAGAATGGGGGGATGGGAGCACAGCTCCACCCTCAGACACTCCCCCACCCCCACCCCAAGTAAGAAGGCAGGATGCTTGCATGCAATAAAAAAGCCTAATGGTTATTTGTGCATACAGATCCCCAAGCTGTCCATCTCTGTGTAATGATTTCCAGATCTATTTATTCAGGCCACATCTCTCTGCTGGACTACCACCATGCATCTCCAACTGGGTGGCCCACACATCTCAAATTCACCATGTCCAGAACAGAGCAGAGACTTGGCTTCTAGTGCTAGCTCTGGCTTTGTAATCATGACCCCGGCACCTCCCTCCAAACTTCCCTCCTATTTTCAAGGGTACCTCTATCCCCCCCACCCCCATGACCCCAGCTCACACCTCAGAGGTATCCTCAGCTTCTCACTCTTGCTCATCCCACAGAGCCAACTCATTGCTAAATCTTGCCATTTCCAACTTCCCAAAACCTCTCCCCTGGCCACAATCATCACTCAGGCCCTCAGCACTTCTAGCTGGGACTCCAGCCTTCTGAAGGCTCTCCCTTCCTCCTCCAGCCTCTCCTCCAGCTGCTAGAGCACCCCCCCCCCCACACACTCCACCCCCATCCCTGCTCAGTGAGTTCTACCGGCTGCCTATTGCCTCCAGCATCAAATAAAAACTCCTATATTTAAAATCTTTTATTACCTGGCCTCTTCCTGCCTTTCCAAGTTAGCATAGTATATAGCAGGTGATTAATAAATGCTTGTTCCCTTTCCTGGCCCATGGCAAGCATTGAATAATCTTATTTGATTTTTATAAGAGCCCAGTAAGAGAAATCTTGCAGATGGGACAAATGTGGCTCAGGGAGGTCCAGTCTTTACCCAGGGTCACACAATTAGCAAGTGTTGGAGACAGAATTTGAACTGAGCTCTCTCCTGGCTCCCAAGTCTATGGCACTTTCTACACGGCACACTGTAAAGGGGGAAAGTTGGAGTAAATCTTAGTAGCTAGTGGGTTTGTAAAGCACTTTACAAATAGTGACTTATTGTGTCCTCTCAGCTCTCAGGCTCAAGGAGGTTGTGACTGGTCCAGGGTCACCCATATGGTTGAAGGCTGGATTTGAACTCAGCTCTTCATGACTCCAAGTGCAGTGCTTTATCCACTGTAGCCCTGATGTCTTTAGTCCCTTTTGGCTATAAATCCTATCTGATACAAAATAGCTGATTGAACAGAGTAGGGTGGGATTGATCAGGGAAGGCTTCTTGGAGTAGATGAACCATTTGTTCTCCCCAGTTTACCTCCCCACTGTCTTGTCTTCTCTTTCCTCTCTATCTCTGCAGGTCTAGGCCACTCCAAGGAGGCATCTGCCCCCACACCCATTGGGGAGCTGGCTCCCAGCAGCTTTCTGCAGGCTGTGTTGGAGGCTCTGGAGCTAGGGCCCACGGCCCTGGTCAGCCCATCTCTAAGTGGAATGTATTCACTGCCCTTCCTCACAGCACCTAACTCCCAGCTCTGTGGCTACGTGCCCGTCGCCCCAATCTGCACAGATAAAGTCAGCCCTGCTGACTATGGCCGTGTGAAGGTGTGTATGTCTGAGGGAAAGGGGGAAGAGGAGGTCAGAGGCAAGAAGGGGGCAAAGAAGGAATGATGAAGGGCCTGGATGGGCAGGCTCCACTAGGTAGGGACTGGGCCTGGTAAAGATGTTCCCCCAGGAGCAAAGGGATTCTGCCTTAGTGAAACTCTTTTGTAACGGAACTTTTATTTTAGTTTGCAGTAATTAAAAGAGAAAGAAAAGGAAGAAGGAAGGGAAGGAAGGAAAGAAGGAAGGAGGGAAGAAAGAGGAAGGGAGGGAAGAAGGAAAGAGGGAAGGGAGGGAGGGAGGAAGGAAACCTTGTAACAAATATGAATAGTCTAAACCCCTTCTCTTCCCTAACACCATCCACTCTCCGGTGCTAGGAGTGGCATTTAATAAATAACTGGGATGTAGGATGGACAATTTTTTTTTCCGGGGCAATGGGGGTTAAGTGACTTGCCCAGGGTCACACAGCTAGTAAGTGTCAAGTGTCTGAGGCCGGATTTGAACTCAGGTCCTCCTGAATCCGGGGCCAGTGCTCTATCCACTGCGCCACTTAGCTGCCCCCAAGGATGGACAATTTTTAAAAGTGTCCACCCTGCATGGAAGGGGAAAGGGCTGAGCAGAGGTAGAGGACCCCAGCCTCTCTGGGTCTGATCTTTAGAATAATTAGGAGAGGCTTCCTAGAGCGCCACCCTCTGCCATCACCACATTCACGGTTCTCATTTCCCTTCTGCTCCAGCTGACCCACAGGTTGAGAACAGAGAGGAAGCCCTCATGGTAGATGAAGTCAGGGTCAGAGGACCTGGGGGTCAGGGGTTAGGGTGTGAGCAGGTCCCTGATGACTACCTCTCTTCCCTCCCAGACCCCCACTCTGATCGTGTATGGAGACCAAGATCCCATGGGGGAGTCAAGCCTCAAGCACCTGCAACAGCTGCCTAACCACCAGGTGATGGTGATGGTGGGCGCAGGACACCCCTGCTACCTGGACAAGCCAGAGGAATGGCACTCTGGACTCCTGGATTTCCTGAATGGGCTGTCATAAGGGCCTAGGCCAGTCCCGACCCTGCCCCTACTGATTGGGGGGAGGGGAGGGCACTGCTAGCCACATAGCCCAGCCCCCTTTACCTGGCCTCTTACCCTTCTTTCTGGCTGGCCTGTCTGTCCATCTCTCCACCTGCATGGCCATCTGTCTATCTCTGCACCTGTCTGTCTGCTCAGGGAGCTGTCTGCCTAGCCTGCTCTGTCTTTCTTTCTCTCTCTCTCTCCTCAGCATACAGGTGGATAAGCAGAATCAGGAGAATTAAGGAGGTGCAAACCTGGGATCTCATCCACATGGAGGGTAATTTATTAGAAACCTCTGTCTCATGGTGCTTCCTCTGCTCTCTCCCCACCCCCCAGCTATAGCCTTTGCTAGGTCCCTTCTTGTAGGCCTCTCCATACCCCCTCCCTTTTCCTGTCTTTACCCACATAGGATTTCATATGTGCGCGCACGCACGCACACACACACACACATACATTTTTCAGCTGAGATCTCATGGGGCAAAGGAACTCCTTGGGATGCTGGGGAAGGTCCTGGCCCCATGGGGTTCTGGGAGTGTGCAGCTCTAGGGTTCAGGTGCCCTGGAGTGGGGGGTAGGGGCTCAAACCTCCATAAGTGCTTCTTTCTGGCCTCTATTGAGGGAAGGAGGATACTGTAAACAGTTGTTGAGGGGATCTCCTTCCTCTTTCTATTCTGACCCCTGAGTCCCTGGCACCCATAGTGACCACCTCTTCCTGCCCTTCAATCACAGGGGCTTGGGAGAGAAACAAAAGAATAAAGAAATCAGACCCTCTAGTCTCTCCTTCTTGTCTCAACAGCTCCGGACATTGTTACCTTGACCAGATCCCTTCCTCATTCCTCCCCCTGCCCCCATCCAGCAGATGGCCTTGTGACCCTTGTCCTGTCCAGATGGAGAGTAGACTTGGATTTCCCCTCCTTACCTCCCTCCAAGGTCCCAAGAGGCTCAGTTGGGTGCAGGGAGATCAGAGCACCCAGATGATCCGCTTACCTTGAAGGGAATTTGCTGCTTTGGGTGAGGCAGCCCCAAATACTGAAGGGTTAATGCCCCCCCCCCTTAGCTTAGCTCCTGCTCTGGACTCTGTGGGTGGAAATTTCTTGAATTTACACACACACACACACACACACACACACACACACACACACACACACTCACTCACTCTCCTCTCTCCCTCATGAAGGACACAATGCTGTGTAGGAGATAGAACACCAGATTTGGTGTTCCAGGTTCCCAGACTTACTAGCCACATGACCTGAAGTCACTTCAGTTCTGATCATATTTCATCATCTATAAAATGGGAATAATAATTCATTCACTACCTACTTTGCAGGTGTTTTGAGGAAAACCCTTTGAAAGCCTTCAAGTCCTTATTTTATTTTATTTATTTATTTATTTTTCTTTTAAATAAGACCTGTGATTTCTTTGAACTGGGAAAGTCCCAGTGAGAATATTCCCTCTAGCACAGGGAAAGCACCTGCCTGAGCAGGGTTTTTGTCAGGATTGAGTGAGATAAAATGTAAAAAGTACTTAGCTCAGTCCCTGGCACATGGTCGGTACCATATAAATGCTTATTCCTTTCCCACTTCTTTTCCAAAAGAAGGTACCTTCATCTCCTGCTCCCTCATTTCCAGTCTTAGAATTGCCTGAGGATTGCACTAAAATTAAATGCTGTGCCCAGGGAGTCTCTCAGCCAGGACTTGAACTCAGGCCATTCGCCTGCACCATGCTGGGTCTTTAAATAGTTAATATTATTGATCATGACAAAGGGGGAATTAGGAGAAGCTGAAGCCAAATGAGTCTTCTCCCAATTGCCATCCTTGGCCTCAGGTGGGCAAGAGGTGGGGGGGCTCACCTGTAGTACCCCTGGAAACAGCCGAGCAGCCTTCCTCCCTGCTAAATGTCAGCCCCTCCTCCCCCTACACCCTGTATTAGGTGTTTCAGCTGGAGTAACAGACACATGGAGGGACTTTGGGCCACTGGGATTTGGAACATAGAAAAATGTCTCGACTGAGGTCTGAAGCAGTTCTTGGTGGGGTGTATCCCTCCTTCCTCACCACCCCCCCCCAACACCCATGCCCACGCCCAGATAGGGAGACCAGAGAGATTCCTGAGAAATCCTCTAGTCCTCATCCTTCATCCCAAGGCAGGGGGAACTGAGGGAGAGGAGGAGAAATGGGAAAAGAGAAGAGGCGCCCGAGGTGGTCAGGCAGGGGCCAGAGGAGGCTGGGAGCCCACAAGGGCAGGGAGCTGAGCAGGAAGGAGAGAGGAGAGATCAGCCCAGAGAGGAGCAGGTGGGTGCGAGGGAGGGGGCGGCCCTGGCCTCCCTGGCATCTGGGCTGGGCTGGAGCTTGGGCTGCGGCATTGTTGGGGCCCTGGCGCCTTTATCTGCTGTAATCGGATCCCAGAGGGAGGGGAGGGGGCTGGGGGGAGGGGAGGGGCTGGCGGCGGGCGGGCAGGCCGAGGGGAGGGAGGGAGGGAGGGAAGGAAGGGAGGGAGGCTGGGCGAGGGGGGGGGGGCACACATATTCCCGTGCTCCTGGCCCGGCTCGGGCTCGCCTGTCAAACACTTCATTGTTCGCAGCTGATGTCACTAGCAGTTGTGAGCGGCCGCCTCTCCCGGGGACAATGTGGCACTGAGCGGCCCAGCCACCCCCCCAGCGCTGCAGGACAGACCCCAGAGGTACCGGCAGGCTGGACTGGGCTGGGCTGGGCTGGGCTGGGCTGAGCTGGGCTGGGCTGGGCCGGGCCGGGCCGGACCGGGGAGGGGGAAGGGGCAGGGACCCTGCCTGGGGAGGAGAGGGACTGCACCCTGGGCCGGGCAGGCGGGCAGGGGGGCACAGCAGGCGCTGGCCCTGCCAGGGGACCCAGGAGAGACCCTCCTCCCAGCAGGTGACTCCAGGGCCCCAGCAGGCAGGGGCGTCAACCACAACCCCAAGCTGGGCCCAGGGGAAAGTTGGAGATGGGGTGGGGGCTTCTCCAAGGGGGCTCAGATTTCTGGGGTGGGGGCCAGAGAGGGAAGAGGCCGCAGTGCTGGACCTAGGGCTGCAGGGAACACACCCTGCTGGCCCCCAAGGGACAGGGCAGAACCAAGGACGCTTGCGCAGGCGGGGCTGGACTGGGGGGGCAGGGAGGGGTGGGCCTGGCAGGCCAGGTGCTGATTTGGTTTCTGTCCAGGGCCCTGCACCCCACCCCCAACCCCAGGTCCTTTGATTCAACCCCTGGCTCCAGCTTTCTCTACCCTGCCTTCTCCATCCCATCCCCGAGCCCCCGGCTCTGCCTCACGGTCTGACACCCAGACACCTGTAATACTTAACAACCAAGCTCCACCACCCAAGGCCCCTGACCCCCATCACTCCCTCCCCAGGTTCTTAGGCTGCCTGACCTGATCCGAACTCTCCTGACCCCCTAGACACCCCTACTTTTCTGACTAAGGCCCTGCCCCCTAACTTCAGCCTTTTCTGGCCCAGCCTCATTGCCAGCCCCAGACCCCACTTCTGCCTCATTGCCTTGCTCAACTTCCAGCCCTGACTGACCTAGTACCCCTACTTCCTTGAGCCAAGTAGCTCCAGTTTTTTGGATCCTGGGTTCCCAATTTAGGATAGGGATGGAGATCCGGAGTTCTGGGCAGCTAGACATCTTCCTCTGTTGTTCCTCCCATGCCCTGGAGTCAGAGGCTCCTCCTATCCTTGTCCCCAACTTCTGAGGTTTTTATCTGAGCTCGTATTCAGTGGCCCCCACCATGGAGGGCCCCAGCACCCTAGCAGACACAGGGAGGTACCCACTGCCTGCTCCACTATGACTGCCATATTATGGCTTGTGGTATTTCAGGGCCCCTGCCCCTCTCTGTCTATTCCACCCATCCCCCCTGAGGGAAGTGGCCTTCAGAAGAGGGAGCACCAGGTACCCAGAAATGCCAGGGTCTCGACCTTCTGCAGCCTCCATTCCTCACCCTCCTTGGTTGGCAGCCCCACCCCTATCCTCATGTGCAATCAGGCAACCCCAGCTGCTAAGTACCCCCCATTTCCCCTCCCCCTTCCAAAACCCCTCCCCAGCCAAGGCTCCAATTTTCTTCCTCCAAAGGAATAACCTCGAGGTCCGAGCTTCAGTTCTGCCCAGTGTCCTGGATCCCTTATCCTAGCCCCCCCCAAAGGAGCCTTCTATCCCAGCCCCCCAGCCCCCAACCAAGGGATACCCCCTCTAGAGTCCTGGCTGCCCAGTGTTCTTGCTCCCTTCCCCCAGTAGCCCCCCCTTCATCAGCATGCAGAGCTGGATGGTCCAAACACAAGGGGATTGTTCTCCCTGGTTGCTCAGAGGGGGGGGGCATGCTGGGGGGGGATGCCCACAGCCCACACACCCCAGCCAGGCCCAGGCCAAGGCAGAGGGAGGGATGGAGGCAGACAGCCTGTGCTGAGACCCAACCCTTCTGCCCCCTAGCTCAGTGGCTGCCCCTTACTCCAGTGTCTGATCCCTTCCTATTCTCTCCTACCACTGTCCTGCTGGCTCTGGGTTGGCATGAGGGAAAGATACTTGCGTTGTATATCAGGAGACCTGGGATCTAGTTCTGGCTTTGACCCTGACTTTGAACCAGTCATGGATCCTTTTGGGTCTGTTTTTTCATCTATAAAATGGGGAAGGGGGTTTACACCTCATCATCTTCAAGGGCTGATGATGCAATGACCCCTTTAGCTCCCTCAGGCATGAGGGTGCCCAGCAGGAGTCACCCACTTCTTTCCTCCCCCTCCACCTTGGATTGGTGCTGGACAGTGGATCAGATCCATTTCCTGCCCACTGCCGCTTGCCCTAAGCCCACTCTGTTTCTTGTCTTTGCCCCACCTCTCCCTTTTCCTCATCCCATAGTCTCTCTAGCTCCTGTCCATGACTCAGTGGAGTAGGGATTGGGGTCAGTGGAGATTCCCAAAGTGAGAAGTTGATGGGCCCCTCCCTTCCCTCCTAGATCCCAGGACCATCCAATCATTGCTCCCTGATATTTTGTCTCCCCAGAGAGGAGATGGGGATAAAGGGGTCGGGGCTCTGAGATACCCAGCTCTTTGCCCAGAAGGTTGGTGAGCAGGCTTTGGTCTTCCCTCAAACCTTGGGAGTGTGAGAAGGAATAATCCAGGGATTGTCAGGTTAATGCCCTAAAGAGCTTGAAGCATCTCGGGGGGTGTTCTGGCCCTCCCTTCCCTGAGCCTAGTGCCTTAATGGCCCATCCCTCCCTGTCTGGAGCTGAGCCTGAGAGACAGACCTGAGAGCCAAGAGACCAAGGCAAATGACTTCATTTGTTTGATGGGTTCTTCCAGCCTCCCAGCTGGGCCCCAACTGTCCCAGGATTCAACGGGAACATCCATTTCTGGAAGTTTGGTGGGGACAGGGAAAACTGGGGCTCCAGAACTCCTGGGTCCAGAATAAAAGGCTCTGAGATTTAGAGCTAGAAGGGACCAGAGAGATCATATCATCCAACTCCCTCATTTTGCTAATTATGAAACTGAAGCCAAAGGTTACTTAGGACTTGCCCAAGGTCCCATAGGTCGTGGGTAAGCGGTGGAGCGAGAATTTGAACCCAGGTCCTCTCCCTCCAGATCCACAGTTCTTTTTTTTTTTTTTTTTTGCGAGGTAATTGGGGTTAAGTGACTTGCCCAGGGTCACACAGTTAGTAAGTGTTAAGTGTCTGAGGCCGGATTTGAACTCAGGTACTCCTGACTCCAGGGCCAGTGTTCTATCCACTGCGCCACCTAGCTGCCCCGATCCACAGCTCTTTCCATGATACCCCACTGCCCTGTATAAGAGCAGTCATGGATTTATAGTATAGGATGGTGAATTTTCTCCAATTTCTGGTTGTGTCCACAGAATGCTCTACATTTAGGTTTCTAAATATCGAGAAAAAACTTTGTTCTTTCACCTTGTCCATCGCTAGGCAGCTTTTTTGAAGGTAAATCTTCTCTTTGATGAACAACTAGGGCTAGTTAAAAAAATCCTGGTTGCACACAGAAACACAAATAGCATTTTGGAGGCTCAGAAATAACTAATGACAGCTAACTTAGAGGATCATCTTAGTCACAAAAATTTTTTAAATTTTTTTCAAAGAATCTAATGGGCTAGTGAGGAAGGGTACGTGCTGATGGGAGCCTTAAAGCTGCTCAATTCCCCTGTTTTCTCATCTCCATGGGACTTACTCTGATTCTTTCCCCCTTGGCCCCTGGAGTTTTCCACATACCTAACAGATGGCCTGAGGGCATAGCCTGTATCTCAACCCTCAGACTGGTCCGAGACTTGACAGAGGGGCATACTAAGCTTGGCAGTAGCTAGGGATGGCATCTAGGATGCGATGCTAAGCAAGAGCTAGGGAGAAACCAATCTAGGACAGCCCAACTCAAATCAGCTTCTAGGCTGTTGGTGAGGGATGTGTAGCTGGTGGAAGAGTTTGGGGAATGGGGCCTAAGGAGTATGGGGTGAAGAGCTACTGGGCAGGAATGGGCCTGAGTTCTGCCGCCAAGCACAGAAGGCCCCCCCCCCCCAACTCATTGGGATCCTCCTGGAGCCTGAACTGAAGGGGAGAGACAGCAGAGGGAGGGAATCCCTCCTTGGGCAGTTTGGAGTCAACCCCCCTACTCCCTAGTCCCAAGAGCCTTCTTCCCTGCCCTCCCCACCCCACCCCCACTGGATTGTTCTGCCCTAGAACAAAGCCTGGGTGGACACTCGATCCGAGGGGGAGGGGGGCTAGCTAAGCCCCCAGCCCTTTGCTGGGGCAGCTGTCACAAGAGAAGGACAGCTGGAGGGGGGAGGGGTAGGAAAGTAGGGGGAGGGGAGAGAGGGGGTCAGGCTGCTTACACAGCTGTCACCCCTGTGCCCCATCGTGGGCGGGGTGGGAGAAGACTATAGGAGCAGGAGGCATTAGGGGCTTGGGAAGAGCCCCTGGGAGCTGGGTCCATGGGGGCCAGGGGCCCATGGGGAGGATTTCCTAGAAAAGCAAAAGGGTGGGAGCTAGATGGGGTGTCTCCGACAGGAGAGCTCTGAAGACGGAGCTGTGCCCCCCAGCCCCCAGAGGTGAGGGTGAGGTCACTCTGTCCTGACGCGTGGCAGCCACATGGCCCTGGGCAGGGGCCCAACGCCCACTGTCACCCTGCCCGACCTGGCCAGAGCAATAAATAACTGCAGAAAGCCAGGCCTGGCAGCACTGATAAGCAGTGGGCTCCCAGATCCCAAGGGCCCTAAGGGAGCCGGTGCCAAGCAGAGGAAGAGACCACCACCAGGGATCCCATCTCGAGCCCTCCTGAATGGGCTCTAACTCTCTAGTCTTCTCATTTTAGGGATGAGGAAATAGCTGGAACCAGGCAAGAAGGTGACGGTGCCCCCTGTCCTGTTTCTCTGCCCCTGTAGAGGAGAGAATAGAGGAAAGGACTGATAGCCACCCAAAGGCTGTGAAGGGGCAGACAGTTCGAGGGGACCAATGTGCTTCCATATAGAATAACAGTGACCATGGTGACCCCTCACTGGTGCCCCCCCATCGCTGAGGACCCCGGCCCCCAGCAGTAGAGACAGGATGCAAAAAGCCCCCTCCCCCATTTCCCTGCATGTGTGAAATGGTTCACATGGATGAGAGAGAGGATCAGTGTGGGAAGAATCCTGGTTCTGAATGGAGAGAGGACCCACACACTTGATGTGTGACCAGACTTAGGGATCAGCCTATCACCAAAGTCATGGCCCGGTTTGTTTCTCTACCACACCTATGAACTGTGACCCCCTCATTTGGAGCATCCCAGTCTCCCAGCTGCTTTCAGCTAGGGGCTGGTTGGTTTGTTTCAGGGGGCGGGGGCTCAGCCAATACAGGCTGGGCAAGGATTTCCAAGCAGGATTAAGGTCTGGGATTAAAACTGGTGGGGGGGAAAGGGGACAAGACCTGGTAGGGGAGGGGCAGGTGGCAGGGAGGGGCTCAGAACAGTAGGGGTTTAATCCTAGCCTTATGCTCAGCCCCACCTCCTTCAGGGGGGTCCTGGTCATAGCATTAATAATCTCTGGCATTTATATGGTCCCTTCTGCTCCTCTCAAAGCACTTTCATATTTCATAGCCTGGTGGGGCAACAGAATAGTCAGTACACTTGTAAGTGACTGCTGTGGGCCAGGTACTGTGCTAAGCACTGGAGATACAAAGAAGGACCAATCCCTGCCCTCAGGATGCTTATAGTCGAAAGAGAAAGATGAGATACCAACCACTCTGTACAAATAAGATTCATACAGGATAAGTTGGAAACAGAGGGAAGGCACTAGCACCAAGGGGAATTGGGAAAGGCTTCCAATCTATAAAGAAGCTGAGGCCCAGAGAAGGAAAACAAGTTGTCCAAAGCTACACATCAAGTTGGGGCTAGAAGTGCTAGAACTTACAACCACTGTCTACTAACACACAGGCCAGGATTTTTATTTTGTATTTAGTGGGGCAATGAGGGTTCAATGTCTTGCCCAGGGTGTCTGAGGCCAGATTTGAACTCAGGTCCTCCTGAATCCAGGGCCAGTGCTTTATCCACTGCACCACCTAGCTGCCCTTAGGCCAGGATTTCTTTTTTTTTTTCCTTTTTTTTTTGGTGGGGCAATGGGGGTTAAGTGACTTGCCCAGGGTCACACAGCCAGTAAATGTGAAATGTCTGAGGCCGGATTTGAACTCAGGTACTCCTGAATCCAGGGCTGGTGCTTTATCCACTGCACCACCTAGCTGCCCCCATAGGCCAGGATTTCTAAGAGAAAGATGGGTCGTAACTGTGACTTCCTTGGTAAAGGGACGCCATCTACTAACATAGGTTGGTGCCTTCTCTGTGATTTATGGTCCTCAAGAATTCCCTAGATCCCTGAGAGGCTGCACGCCTCCTCCACAATCACACAGCCAGTATAGCAGAGGTGAGACTTGAATCCAGCTCAGCTCCGCTGTACCACACAGCTGGACACTATGAAATTTTTTATACCATCTTGTAATTAGGCAGGACATCGATTTCCTCCTAGTGCATAATTTTTTTAAAAAAGGTCCTAAGCTGGAAGCCCAGAGATTTGGGTTCTAGAAAAACAGACACAGGTGTTTTCCTCAAGGACAGTAGAGTAGGGTTGGAGTCAGGGCCTGCACTTAGGTCACATCTTGAGGGAGACCGGCCCAAAGGCTGTTCCTCAGTGGTGCAGGCAAGAGGCACAAACTCCAAGGCCTGCAGGTCGAAGGAGTATGGGCCCAGTTGGCCTAGAGGGTTTCCTGGGGAAGGTGGACTTTGAGCTGTATTGTAAAGAATGAGGAAGATTGAGAGGTGGGTGGGACGATACTTCTGGACAGCTGTAAAGCAAGACCTAGAGCAATATGTGAGAGATGAGGAAGTGGAGCCAGACTGGAGCTGAGGGGCCGTATGGGGAAGAGTGGGAGATGGGAGTCTGAGCCATGTCTCAGAGGGCCTCCCACCCTGCTGAGCTGGGACTCTGTCCAGTGGGGTGGGGCGGGGGGAGGCTCCAGAAAGATACTGAGTAAGGAGGTGATGGGAGTACCAGGGGCAACACCGGTTATTGGGAGCTCCCAACTGCACTAGCTGGCTAAAGCACCACTGGTCCATCCTGCCTTTGGAAGGTTAGCAAGGGTGCCCATCTCTGGGGTAGGGACAACATAACTCCTCTTGCCAGCACAAGGGATCTCCCCAACTCCCCTCCTTCTCAGCGATGCTCATTAGATGCCACCAAGAGGTGCTTCTGCCCTCACGACTGTGGCGCTAGTAGGAAGTATTTTATTAAGTGTGATAATTATAATGTATATAATCTCTCACATTTATAGAGAGTTTGATAGCCGACAAAGCCCGATTTAACTCCTCTCATTTCATGCTCACAAACTCCCTGGGAAGGCTGTGAGAGAGGTAAGGCCCAGAGAGGGGAGACTGCTTGCCCAGACTGGGTCAGAGGTATTGAGAAGCCAGTTTTCCCAACTCCCCGGGATGGGCCCTTTCCATTGCCCTGAGGGGCTTCGCTGATGCTTGCTTGGCACCGGAGCAGAAGGGGCCAGTGTGACCCTCTCTCTCTGCTGCCTTTGCAGAGCAGGCGGCGGTCAGGTCAGGTGGATGCACTGTCAGGCCACCTCCTCGGTGGCGGTCTCCCCAGAGAGGATGAGCAGCTCTGACCCAGGGCTCGAGGAGGAGCCGGAGCTGAGCATCACCCTCACGCTGCGCATGATCATGCATGGAAAGGCAAGGCAATGTGTTTATTCTGTGGTTCCTTCACACTAGGGACTTTATGAAGAGCCGAGGTACAAATATCGGCAGGAAGAAAGGGTGGCCCCTGCCTTCAGAGAACTTACATTTCCAATGGCGGGAAGACCACACCCAAAAGGGAGATGAAAATGGGGAAGAGGGCAGGATGAAGCTACCCTGCTGTGGGGGGCAGGGTGTTGAAGGAAGTCCCCCACCCCCTACCAGGGAGGGAATGAAGGTTGGCTAGCCTGAACAACCTCTTTCCAAAATGGAGGCCCTGGGAGGAATGGTCCACTGTTGGTAAAGGCAAACAGGGGACTTGGGGAGAATGTTGGGGGGCAGGAGGTGTTGGGTGGGCTAGAAAAGCCGAAAGGAACATTGTTCCAAAATCATGGTATGTTAGAGCTGGAAGGGCCCTTAGAGACCACCCCCCTCTTTTTACATGGGGAACCTGAGGCCCAGCAGAGGGATGGGGCTTGTCCGTAGCTTGTCCCTTAGAGACCAGTATTCAGGCTTCCTTATTTCTGCTCCAAGGTTCTTTTTGGAGGGAAGAATGGAAGCTGGGGGTGGGAGAGCCCATGGGCTTGGACTCTTGGGGGGCTGGAGGGCTAGATCAGCTTTGTGGTTCTAGAAGTCAGGCACCCAAGATCCACTCCAATAGAACAGACTTTACTTCTTAATTGATTGCTATGGCCTGGATAGGCTCTCAGGGGTGCTAGGTGGGAGGAAGAGAGAGGCTTGGTGCCTTCGAGGCCCCCAAATCGGGGTTGGCTGAGAGAGGAGGGCAGAACTTCTCTGAGCCAGGCTTGTCTCCTTGTGTCTACAGGAGGTGGGCAGCATCATTGGAAAGGTGAGTGACGATGGGCCTTCCAACCCCACCCCCAGGTCCCCTGGTACCATCAGCCCCACCCCCCATGCCCCCATGCCTGGCTAAGCACAGGATTGTACCCTCTTTCCTTCCACAGAAAGGGGAGACCGTAAAGAGGATCCGGGAGCAGGTGAGTAGCTGAGGGTCTGGGAGCCTGGGATAGGCTCCTCCTCTCTCCTCTATCTCCTTCCCTGGGACAAGGACAGACAGATGCAGCTGTGTCCTTCCCCAGGGCTAAAACCAGGAGGCTCCCAGAAGAGAAAGGAGGGATTTCCCAGCCTCTCGGAGGGGTGGGGGAGGAGTGAGGGTCAAGGCCAGGGAGGGAAGCAGAGGGTTTTCCTGGGGAGCCTGGGGCTGGGCTGTGGCCAAATTGTGGCCAAATTGCCATGCCCGGCCTCCTCCTGGTGCTTTGGCCCTTGCTGCCCTTGTCCTGTCGTCCTTCTTCCCTTCCCCCCTCCTCCCCACCCCAGAGCAGTGCCCGGATCACTATCTCAGAAGGCTCCTGTCCAGAGCGAATCACCACCATCACCGGCTCCACGGGGGCTGTCTTCCATGCTGTGTCCATGATCGCCTTTAAACTGGATGAGGTGGGGCTCGGAAGCTCTGCCCCCCCCCCATTTCGGAGTTGGGTGCTGGATATAAATAACGGAACACAGAACTGGGGAGACAGAGTGAGGAGCTGGAGAGACACAGGCCCTGGCTTGGTGGGGGAGACGTGACCCTGACCCTCAAGGAAAACAGTCCCTCTCCTCTAGGTTCCTTGGTCTCAGGGGGAGGAAGCCCACCCTTCATGGAACCTCTGACCTGAAGGGGAAGTCAGGTCCTTCCCTTCAGGGAGCCCCTTGTCTAAAGGGGAGACAGAATACCGCCCCCTCCCCCCATGCCTTTGAGCCAACGTGAACCCACATCATCCCACTTGTCATCCCGTCAGTGTCATCCTGTTAATCCATTGGTCCAGAGGAGATGACGAATAAGGACCAGTTAGAGAAGGGTATTGGAGGGGAAGAGATTCATTCAGTCTTCTGGGATGAAGTGAACTGAGTTACTTCTTTCTTTCTTTCTTTCTTTCTTTCTTTCTTTCTTTCTTTCTTTCTTTCTTTCTTTCTTTCTTTCTTTCTTTCTTTCTTTCTTTCTTTCTTTCTTTCTTTCTTTCTTTCTTTCTGTGGGGCAATGGGGATTAAGTGACTTGCCCAGGGTCACACAGCTAGTAAGTGTTAAGTGTTTGAGGCTGGATTTGAACTCAGGTCCTCCTGGATCCAGGCCCAGTGCTTTATCCACTGCACCACCTAGCTGCCCCATTGAGTTACATTTTCAAAGGCAGAGGAAAGATAGAGAATAATGGAAATAATGAAGCATGGGGGTGGGGTGTGTACATTTTGGCGGGGCATGACTGAGTCAAACTCTCCCTGTTCTCCAGGACCTATGTACAGGCCCCCCAAACGGCGGCAGCATCTCTAAGCCCCCAGTGACCCTTCGGCTGGTCATCCCAGCCAGTCAGTGTGGTTCCCTCATTGGGAAAGCAGGGACCAAGATTAAGGAGATCCGGGAGGTATGGAAGCCCTCTTGGGGTAAGTCCAGGTGGGAGTTGGCCTTCCCTCTCTGCTCTCGACCAACCCTTTATCTAGCAAAGGAGAATCCAGGGGTCCCGACCTCTCCCATGGAGGAGCTGGGTGGAGCCCCCAATTTCCATCTCAGCCAGCAAGGGTCTGAGTCTTTCCTTTTCCCTGACCCAGACTACAGGGGCTCAGGTGCAGGTGGCTGGAGACCTGCTTCCCAACTCCACAGAGCGGGCAGTCACTGTTTCTGGGGTCCCAGATGCCATCATCCTCTGCGTGCGCCAGATCTGTGCAGTGATTCTAGAGGTACTGAACTGAGCACACCCCCTCTATCTCCCCCCGCCACACACACACACCTGGGGAATCACTGCTGCCGGTTTGTTCTGGAAACAGGGCTGTGGGCATGGAGAGGTGATGGGTGCAGGACCTGAGAGGGCAGTGTCAGAGGACAGCAATGGGAAGGGGCTGGAGAATGGGGAGGATGGTTGAGGGAGATCCCAGAGAGTGACAGTGGGAACTTTATGAGCTGAGTAGGATACCAGCTTTTCTGCACCCACCAGTGCGGGGCGGGGATCAAGATCCCTGCACTGGGGCAACTGTTCTTCCTCTATACCGGTGGGGTGGGGGTCTGTGAGAAAGGGATATGGCATGGGGGGGGGTTGAATTGTCCTAGGTGGAAGGGGGGCGGGGAATCAGGGAAAGTCAGACAGTAATTTTTTAGAGAAGTTCATAGAGGTTGGAGGGGGAAGAGGTCATTGGGCTATTGGATAAATCAGTAGGAGATTAGCAAGGTATTGGGGTTAGGGAACTCAATGGGGATTTAGGGATGAGTGAGGTTTTGAGGTACAGTAGGGCAATTGGTAAGGCATTGGGGAGTCACTTGATATTTTGAGGGTCAGCTGGGTTATGGGTGGGGGTCCTTCGGTCAGCTGGGTTATGGTGGAGGGGGGTCCTTTGGTCAGTTGGGTTATGGGCAGGGATCCTTTGGTCACTGGAGACCTTGTCCAAACACCCCCTCCCCATCCCCTCCAGTCCCCTCCCAAAGGAGCCACCATCCCCTACCACCCCAGCCTCTCCCTGGGCACCGTCCTGCTCTCCGCCAACCAGGTAATGAGGAGGGGGTACAGTAGGGGGGATTACAAGGGAAGGGGAGAGAGGGGATAAGGAAATTTGTGGGTCCAAGGAATGGGACGGGGGTTGGGGACACTTGGATTCCCCAAATATCCCCTCAGCCGCCTTGAACATCTTGCCCCCACTACTCCAGAGAGATGGAGAGGCAGAGAGAAAAGGAGGTTGGCTGTTACCATGGTAACTGCCTCCCTCCCCCACACAGGGTTTCTCTGTTCAGGGCCAGTATGGAACAGTGACTCCAGCAGAGGTGAGTGGGGCCAAGGCCCCCTTAGCCCTGCTCTCTCCATGCCCTCCATAGTCTCTCCCCTCCCAGAGGCAGGGCCCAGCAGGCTGGCAGAGGGAAAATTGGCTAAGGCTGGGCCATGGCCAGGGGTTGGGGGCAAGATCCAGAGTCCGAGGCGGGGCAGGGGATATCCTCTCATCTCCCCACCCCTTCTCCTTGGCTCAGGTCAGCAAGCTGCAGCAGCTGTCTGGCCATCCTGTCCCCTTTGCTTCACCCAGTGTGGTGCCAGGTGAGTGAGTGCATCCCGGGGCTGGGGAGGGGCCAGGTGCCTTCAGAAATGGGCTCCTTTCCACTTTGGGGCACCAAACCTCCCAGTGCCCAAGAGGCCCCCTGTAAGCAAGTCACTCCCAGGCTTTGAAGCTAGAAAACACCTTAGAGAACATCTCCCTCCATTTTACATATGAGGAACTTGGCCTAGAAAAGGGGAAGGGACTTGTCCCAAATCATACCCACAGTAAGTGGAGGCAGGATTCAAACCCAGGTCCCTCTGATTTCAAATCTGTCACTCTTCCTATTAGACCCCACTTGGTCTACATTGAGAGGCAGTGCTGAATACTGGGAGGAGCAGTGGCTAGTTCCTCACACCTCCACCAACAACCTGCTGTGTGGCTTAGGGCACCCTTCTTCCCTGTCCAAGTCTTCATACCCTCACCTGTAAAGTAAGGGGATTAGACTACATGGTCTCCAAGGGCCCTCCAAGTCTTCATAATCTGTGGTTCCCAGGATTTCCTGAGGTCTTGGGTCAGGGATGCCTGGGTTGTCCCCATCCTTTGGGTTCAAAACCTTCTCTTGTCCCCTCCCTTTAGGACTGGATCCCAGTGCCCAGACCAGTTCCCAGGAGTTCCTGGTTCCCAATGACGTGAGCCCACTGTGGGCAGGGGGCTTGTGGGTAGGGGCTGGGGCTGGGGGCATAGTCATCCAGCATGGAGTCTGAGGAAGAGGGCTCTCTACTGCTTCCCTGTTCCCATTGCTGCAGCTCCTGGGGTGGCAGGGAGGAGGGGAAAGGGAAGTGAGTTAGGGTAAGGGGACTGAGGTGGAGGATGGGATCGAAGGTGCACAAGTGACTGCCTTTCTGTTCCCTGTAGCTGATTGGCTGTGTGATCGGACGCCAGGGCAGCAAGATCAGTGAGATTCGGCAGATGTCCGGGGCGCACATCAAGATTGGGAATCAAGCAGAGGGCTCAGGAGAGAGGCATGTAACCATCACAGGCTCCCCTGTCTCCATCGCCCTGGCCCAGTACCTCATCACTGCCTGGTGAGCTTTGGGAGAGCCCTTGGGGGAAGGGAAGAACAGGAATGGGGACCCTCGGACCTGGGAGAAAAACACGCCAGCTCAATAGTCCTCTTTCCAACCCAAGAACCTTCTCAAGTTGTAGCTCCTGTGGGTGACTCAAGACTGGGAATGATGGCTCATGTTGACTTTTGTCTCTCCCTCGCCCCCTCCCCCTATCATCCTTGTTTCTCTTCCTCTCCTTGGCTCCCACTCTTCCTGCTCTCCCTTCCCTTCCCATTCCACCTCTCCTCTTTTTCCTTACTCCCTCTTTGCTCTACTCCCCTTTTGCCTGCTCTCCTCACACCCCTCCCTGATCATCCTCCTCTGCCTTGTTCCCACCCATTTCTCCCCTCTTCTCTCCCTATCTTCTATTTTTCTCCTCATTCCCTCATCTTTCTTCCTTTGACCCCTCCTTCCCATCCTATCACCTATCCCTGATTCTTACCTTTCCTTCCCGTTTCTTCTCTCTTTCATGTCCTTCTGATGTCTCCTTCTCCTTGTCTGGCCCGTGTCTTTATCCCTGTCTGTCCCCCTTTTCAACCTCTGCCTCCAGTTTAGAGACGGCCAAGTCTACCTCAGGAGGGACCCCAGGCTCGGGTCCTGCAGACCTGTCAGCCCCCTTCTCCCCGCCCTTGGCTCCGTCACCAGCCCTGACCGCCCTGCCTGCGGCACCTCCAGGCCTGCTGGGCACCCCTTATGCTATCTCCCTTTCCAACTTCATCGGCCTCAAGCCCGTGCCCTTCCTGGCCCTGCCCCCATCCTCACCAGGGCCGCCTCCCAGCGGCCTCACTGCCTACACCGCCAAGATGGCAGCCGCCAATGGCAACAAGAAGTCGGAAAGGCAGAAGTTCTCCCCCTACTAAACCCAGGGAAGGAACTGGGAGCCAGGGAGTGACACCGCAGGGCGGGGAACAGCTCTGGCTCCTGCTCCTCGGAGCCCCATTCTGCTTACCCCTGACCTCCACCCCCACCACATACATACTAGGGGCCAAGGCAGACAATTCCCTAGCACTGTTGACACCCATACGCATGGATTTTAGGGCCCCGTTGGCCTCAGCCAGTGCCGTCCATCCAGGATCTCTTATCTCAGGCCAAGTTGTGTGTGTGGGGGGGAAGGTGTTGACCCAATTCTGGGAAGCCAGAGGAAGGGAAGAGATGGCAGAGACAGTTATGTAGCCCCAACCAACTGCCTGTCAAAGGGGACTTAACCCCCTTCCCTTTCCCTGTCCCCTGCTCATCCCCAACTGGGATACAGGAAATGCCAGGGGAGAGAAGAGCCTCTAGTGCCTCCCTTTCTGAGGGGCTCACTCACACAGGCCCCCTACATCCTGCAGGGAATGAGAGTTCCAAAAAGGCTCCCCCATTTTCCACCCACATAGGGCTCCTGCTGCTTGAGCAACATCCTCTTGACTGGAACAGGCTGGCTGGGCAGGGGCATAGCAGGGGGCAGGGGCCAGGACTGGGGGGCACTGCCAGGCAGCTGGGGGGGATGGGGGACGGGGGGACAGGCGCTCAGCAGCCAAGACTCTGTACAGTTTTTTCAATCCAGTTTTTGAATAAATATTCTCGGTGACCTGGGTGTCTCCAGTGTGACTCGGGGAAGGGGGCGGGGAGGTGAGACGGAGGTCATTGTGAACAGCACACATTTCCCACACCTTCCCATGGCCCAAGGGCCACCTCACTGTCTCTCCCCCCAGCGGCTCTCTGCCCCCAGGCCCAGCAGCTGTCTGAGGATCCCTGATCCTGCAGTCCTGGATCTGGCTCTTGGCCCCATCCAGTCCAGCCTGACTTTTTATCCTTCTCCCAGGCATCGATCCTCTGGCTGCCAGGGACTTCAAGGTCATCCTTTCCAGGCACCTGCGCCAGGGTGGTGACCCTTTCCCAGAATATGCTGGAGTCTTAAAGCCAATCCCAACCCGGAGAAGGCTTCTGCTGCCTCCTCTAGTTACCTCCTTGAGGCAGTGCAGGAAACCTTGCTGATCTGAGCACAGGGTAGGGGTGGGGGTCTGGGCAGGAGATGCTGGGCAGCAGTGAAGGATGGAGTACAGGGAGGAGTCCTTTACTCCCCACTGCCAGGTTGGGAGGCCTTGGGGAAGGAGGGCCCAGGGAGATGGGGGAGGGGGGAGACTGCATCCTCTGAGGAGCAGAGAGGGGCTGGGTTGGCTGGGCTCAGGGGAGGCTCATGGTACGACGCAGCGGGGACAGAGACTCCTCGGGGACTCTGGTCGCTAGCAGAGGCCTGGAGGCTCAGGATGGACACGGCACAAGAACACCATGACAACTTCTGGGCAGGGGGGTGTCTGACTTGCTGGCTGGCTTCCATCTCTCATATCACAGGATTCCCCTGCTCTGCCTTTCTCCCCGCACAGTCTCCTCTTTCAGGTGGTCTCTCCCTGGTCCAGGCCAGGCCCCTCTGCAGTCATTGTGTTGGCTTCCTGGCCAGCAGAAGGATCCAGGGCTGGGCTCTCTGGGTCACCCCGGAGGAGCTTCAGGAAGCTCTGGGGGAGCCAAGCTCCTGGTGGGCAGTGCCAGGGCCCTGGAACTGCTTGGAGCCAGGCTCGGGCCAGACGGCTAAGCTCCTCACGCACTGGCCGCTGCAGGAGGCCGTAGAGGAAAGGGTGGGCAGCAAAGGAAGAGTAGGCCAGCCAGGTGAGGGCCACCTCCACCCCTATGCTCCACCGACCAGGCAGCAGACACGCAGCAAAGAAGGGCAGCCAGCAGCCAAGGAACTGGCCCACGACCAGTGCCAACGTCAGGGCTGCCTTGCCCCCTACCAGGTGTGGGCCAGCCGGCCTGGGCGGCAGGATGGACAGATGGCTGTCCAGGGAGTCTGAGCGGGGCCGGGGGCCGGGAGCAGGGGGCGGTGGGCGCAGGGCTGCCAGTCTTGCCACACGGAAGATGCTTCCATAGGAGACCAGGAGGAGCAGAGCAGGGAGAGCAAAAGCCAGGACGGCCCAGAGGGGCCGGAAAGGCCCCGGGGGGCCAGCCACCAGGGAGCAGTTTGGAGGAGGCCGGCCCAGGAGGGAAAGCCCCCCCAGGAGGCCAGACACGCCCCACACGCCCCCCAGCACCAAGGCTGGTGGGGGCCGTGGCCGGGGTCTCAGCGGGTGCAGGATGTAGCGGTAGCGCTCTAGGCCCAGAGCAGCCAGAGTCAGGGTGCAGGCTGACACCAAGGTGGCGGTGACAAAGCGGGCAGCTCTGCACTGGCCCCGGCTCAGGTACACAGTTCCCAGGCCCGGTGGGGCCGCCAGCAGGCCCAGGGGCATCACAGAGACCGCAGCCAAAAGGTCCACCAGGCAGAGGTGGGCAAGGTAGATGGCTTTTCGGAGGGCAGGGGTGCGGAGGAGAACAACCAGCATGGTTCCATTGGCCAGAAGGGTCACCACCTCCAGGAAGGCAGCCGGGATGAGTCCGACCAGGCGGGATGATGGGGACCCTGCCCCCAAAGTCTCATTTAGCTCAGTCCTGTTGGCCATCTGCCCCCAAGGGCTATGCCATGGCCCTGGGAATCCAAGTGGCCTGTGTCCTGCCCTTGAACTGGGGAGACTAAGGGAAAGTGATTTGGGAGGGAAAAAGCTCTGGAAATGGAGCCATGGGATCTGGGTTCAGGACTCTGTTCTGATACTTACGAGGCTTCATCACCATGGACAAGTTGCCAGCCTTCTCTGGACCTCAGTTTCTGTCTGTAAAAGGAAGAGATTGGACTAGTGGGTCTCCCAGGGTGTCATTTAGTTCCAAATCCCATGATTCTATGCACCCACTTGACCGTCATCCCCGATCCATCACCCCACCCTCCCATCCCCCAGATCCCCTGGGAAGATCTCACCTCATCCCCTGCCCAGGAAGAGGCAGGGGGGAGCAGGAGCTGGTGTGTCCCTGGGGGCCACTGCCGGGCCCTGCGGGCTCATCTTTGCCCCCCTCCAGCCGGGGCTGCAGCCGCTCTTCCCCGGAGATGGTACAGGCTGTCACTCTTGGCTGCCCTTTAAAGATCGCCCGATCCCTGGGGGGGCTGGTGAGGCCACCCCTGGGTCCTAGCAGCAGCCTGCTTGCCCTGGATTTCAGTGGCAGATGTTTTTCTAGCTTCTTAGGTCTGGGTCACTCTCTGGGATGAGGGGAACAGGTCAGTCCAGGCATCAAGAATAGAACCACTAGACCCTGAGAGTTTGATGGGTCACTGAGACATCTGGGATACCTAATCCACCCTGTCCTGAACATACTACTCAGGTGGCTCTCCATCCTTCTCTTGGATCACTACAGTGATGGGGAACTCATTCTTTCTCCACAGCCCATTCCACTGTTTGTTAGGACATTTTTCCTTCTATTGAGTTGAAACTTGCCTTTGTTTCCCTGAATTCTGCTCTCTGGGGACCAGCCAGACAAAGCCAATCCTTCTTCCACAGGACAACCCTTTTCTTTTCCAGGACAGATACCCCAAGAATGGGAAGACCCTTAAGAAAATATAGAGACTGCTGCGTAAATGTAAAGAAGTATTATTCTACCCCAAATGCATAAGACAGGAGAGCCTGGATCATTCAGTCCCTGCCCAGAGCAGAAGACTGAGGCTCCCCCCCCAATTGCTTCATCACCAAGCATTTATCCACCCCCTTCTATGGGCTAGGCATTGGGAATACTGAGGCAAAAGAGATATAGTCACCACCCCCCCCAGGAGCTCCCTCCCTTCCAGCCAGCTGTCTGAAGAGAGATCAATATGGTCCAGCAGTCTCAGCTTCCCTTGGCCTAGCTCAGGGAGGCAGCAAACTGGGGACAAAAACCTGGGCAGCTGGAAGGGAGAAAAGATTGCTAACTGCTTCCCCAGGAGGATCTCAAAGCACCATGTCATGGCAGTGGCACATAAAAATTATTTAATCCATCTCCCCTTCCCCCACTTTACAGATAAGGAAACTGAGGCTCAGGGATGGGAGATAAGTTCATCCACAAGCCAAATGCTCGATTCCAAGTCCAGGGCTCTTTTCCCTGTACACTGGACCTATTGCCAACCTCCTATCCCTTGGCCACAGTGGCCCCCAGCCCAGGGCACCATCACTTGTGATTGATTCCCCAGGAAGGAAGAGACAAGTGGGGAGAGAAGGGCTGGAGATGGAGAGCCAGAAGCAGAGAGCAGCAGTCAGCCAGAGAGACTTTATTCTTTCCTGTTTATTTACAAGCAGTGCACAGGCCCTGGGCGAGACAGGACTACTCTGGGGCCAGGGCAGAAGGGCCCCACAGGCCCAGGATCCCAGGCTTTGGGAAGGTCAGAAGTGCAGCTGCAGCAGGTAGCGGAGCCGGCACTGGCTCTCCTTGTAGATCAGGTATTCGCTCTGGGAGAACATGGACCCTTGGAAGTCAGGCATGGGCACAGGTGGGCTTTGGGGCACCTTCACCTTGTGTCCTTCCAGTTCCAGCTCCGCATCTTGGCTGGGGTCTGTGGGGGCAAGGCCAGTGAGTCATTCCCACCGCTCTCCCACCCTCTGGCCCTATCCCGGCCACCTCGGGCTGGACCCTGCCCCCCCAGTCCTGCCCCTGCCTCTTCTCAGAGCTCCCCTCAGCTGTAGATTTTTTTTTTTTTTTAGTGAAGCAATTGGAGTTAATTGACTTGCCCAGGGTCACACAGCTAGTAAGTGTCAAGTGTCTGAGGCCAGATTTGAACTCAGGTCCTCCTGAGTCCAGGGCCGGTGCTCTATCCACTGTGCCACCTAGCTGCCCCCAGCTATAGATTTTGAAAGACCTTCAGTTTTTGAAATACAAAAATCATACGGAATCCTAGAATGGGGACGATCAGAATTAGGAGGAATTATAGAGAGCAGCCTATCCAACCCTTCTTTATACAAATGTGGAAACTCAAGCTCCTAGGGGAGAAGGGACTTGCTCAGAGTCACAAACCATGCTAGGAAGGGAAATGGAGACAATTCCCACCTCCTTCCCTCCCCCCAGGCTCCCCGCCCCCCTATGTCCCCTGTTCCCTCACCTTTGACCAGAGCTCTTCCAAAAGTTCAAAGTCAAAAGCAGTATCCTTAGAGTGACTCCTCTTTTCTCTCAGAAGAAAGCAAGCAATGAGCCCTAAGGCCTCTCCTAGATCTAAAGTTCTAAGTTCTGTCTTACTGGGGTTTCCCAACCTTTGGCTCCAGGTTATTCCCTGCTAGGCCACCTCAACTTCTCATCCCCATCCTCCACTCTCCCAAGCCCTCTCCACCATCCACTCATGGTCAGCAGTGCCCAGAACTCACCAGGCTCCGTCTGGCCCTGGGCAATGATGCTGTGATACCCGGGCGGTGGCTGCCGAAGGGTACAGTCATCCTTGGTGATGCGGTGCTCTTGGCCCAGAACCACCTCACTCAGAAACATGAGGCCAATCCCTTGAGAGGTGCAGCGCACTGCAGGACAGGAACTCTGGTCAGAGCCCTGAGTACAACCCTATGTATAACATGGTCAGGGCCCACTGGGAGATGAGGTAGGCAAGGGATGCAACAGGACAAAAGAGAATTCTTGTGTCCTTGGGGTGGAGGCATCAGAAGGAACTTTTGATCCAGCATCCATGCAAGGGGCACATGAAGAGGGTGAAGGCTTGAAGGAGATAGAGAAGTCAGCACCTACTATTGTCCAAGAGGCCACCCAGGTCCTCCTAGCCAAGGCAGGGACTGAGCACCTCAGGGCAGCCGGGGGCCTTGGCCGATTAGCCCTGGGCATCTATTGGGCTTCTGCATATCATAAATTTTAATCTTACTCTCCCATATAAATAAACCTCTTGCTGACATACATAGCTAAGCCTTGGGTCCTAAAGGTGGCAAATGTCTAACCAAATAAACATGGTGGTGGTGGTGGTGGTGGACAGCACAGGGCTGAGGCAGGCAAAGGATAAGGACAAAGCAATGAAAGACTAGGGCTTGCTGTTCATTCGTTCATTCATTCATTCATTCATTCATTCATTCATTCATTCATTCATTCCTTCAACGAGTAACTGTTAGTGACCTACAGTGCACAGAGCCCTGTGCTAAGTCCTGGGGGAAGACACAAAGTTCAGAAAAGAAATTGTCCCTACTTTTATGAAGTTCACAATCTAAGGGGGAAATGGCACACGCAAAAATAATTTTAATACTTCAGAGGCTCTGTAATTTCATTCTTTTTTTTTTAAATTTCATTCTTGTGGACACATTAGAGCTGTTTCTGAGCAGAGGTAACATGATATAGTGGAGATACATAGGTTCCTCTGGCACCAAGAAGACCCTGGTTCAAATCCTGCTTCTGACACTGGCTCTGGGGCTTTGGGTGAGTTACTTAATCTCTGAGCCCGTTTCCTCATTCACAAAACAGGGGTGATGCCACAGGGACCCATTTGCATATATGAGCACTGAACCATACTTCCCTCCTCTCAGCAGAAGGGTGGTGGAGCACAGGTATGGAGTGTGGTATACCTTGTCAGACTGGGACAGTGTGTTGATTTGTTTTTCTTGCCTGTACTTTTTTACAAGGAGGGGGCTAGTCTAATGGGGGTAGGGGGTAGAAGTCATTGGCAAGTGATAGGGATATTTTTTTTAAAAGTGTCAGTGAAAAATTTAAGTGTGAGACAAGACTAGAAAAGGATGGCCCCAGATTGTAGTGGGCCTCGGATGACAGGCTAAAGATTTGGATGTTTCCGCGTAGCACATTTTTCCCCAGAGGAGTGATATGACCAGCTATCTGCTCAGGAAAGGCTGTTCTGGTAGCAGCCCAAAGGATGACTTGGAGGAGGGAAAGAGTGGAGAGGGGCATGACTGCCGGAGGCACAGGGGGAAGGGGTTGGTGAGAGACACCAGGGAAGTCCTACAGACAGAGGCTGGTGATGGGCAGTATGAGCAGAGATCTGAGAGTCGAAGGGGCCAAAGATCGCCCAGCGGCCGTGAAACCTGGCTGAGTTTAGAAGGAAACACAGCTTTAGGGGGACAGTGAACAAGCAGCCGAGGTTTGATTTTGGAGAGGCTGATGTTGAGGCCTTGGTGGCTCACGTCCCCTGGCCTTCTGGAGATGCAGGGACAAGCCCCAAGGCCCAAGTGGACAGAGGAACCACGGGTCCTTGGGCTCCCTGCAGGGTCATTTCTCAAATTCTGCCCTGAAGGGGTTCTGGGGAAAACTGGGCAGCGGTGCAGAGCTCTCTTACCATAACAAGCAGACTTGCTATTCTCAGAAGCAAAGTAGATGCCCTGCCCCACACGGCCACCAGAGTGGGGCATGATGCGGAGGCCGCTCTTGAGGATGGCAGCCACCACTGCTACATTGGTTCCATGCCACAGCAACCGCCGGTTCTCTAGCATGGTATGGGCCTGGAACCGCTCTCCCTGGGGAAGGGCACGTGGTTCAGCAAAGAGCGCCGGGTTCTGGGGCCTTACCTAACTGCCCCCTGGGGAGAAGGCAGTGGGCCTCAGCCAAGGCAGGGGCCTGAAAGGCCTGGGCTCCCACCCCCTTCCATTCATACCCAAAGTCAGGACTTGGGGCGGGTCGCTTTCCTTTTCTGGGCCTATTTCCTCAGAGATGAACTAGCTGATTTTTAAAGTCTCTTCCAGCTCTAGCTTCTGTGGCCCTGTGTATAAACGGGCTGGGACCAGGAACAAAGTTTTTGGCGGGCCTTCAAAGAAACGAGGCAAGGGGTACTGAGGTGAGCCCAGCCCTGGGAAAGCGAGGGGAGTGGGTGGCCCCAACTCCTCTTACCTCCCCCTCTCGATTGATTTTCCAGACATGGAGAATGCGGATATGAGGTGGGCCAGTGTTCTTCTGGTAGGTTTCAATCAGCTGTGGAGAGAAGGGGAGAAAGCTGAGGGCACCAGCAGCTAGGATGAGGAAGGTAAGGAAGTTTGAGGGTCCACAGTGGGCAGTTGGGTGGGGGGAAGCTGGCAGCAAAGACTCTACCTGGAGCAGCTCTACAGAGGCTGCAGGGCCCCAGTGAAGGTGGGCTGCCCTTCAGACCCAGAGCGGCCAGGGCAAGCTGGCCAAGTCTCTTTTGCAAGGAACGGTGTCTGGTGGTAGCTACAGTGAATACGAACCAAGGAAGGATCCTAAAATTGCAGAGTCAGTGTGGAAGGACCTTAGAAACCACCAAAGCCAAACTTCTCATTGGTCATTCGGGGTAACGAGGGGCCCAGAGAGATGGGACTTGTCCAAGGTGAGTCAGGGCAGCCAGCACTAAAGCCCTGCCGTCTTAATTCCTAAGCCCCAGGTCTCTTTTCCCACTGCCCAATGTCCCTGGAATTGGTCTGGCATACTGGGCTGGGGCAGAGAAGACAGAGGCAGAATGGTGAGAACTGTAGGGGCCCAGGTCCACAGCCCCCTCCCCTCACATAACTGCTGTCCAGGCATAGTCAAGGCTGGTAGGCGCCAGGCAACTGCCAGTGTGGGTTTCCTAGCATTCCCACACACCTTGTATTCATCAGTGTCAGCTGCTAGTGGCTGCAGCTGGCATTTCAGGAGCTCATAATCACGGTCCAGTGGGTGAGGCACTTCTTCCACCTTGGTCTTCTTGTCTTCTTCCTCCTGTCCAGCCTTCAGGGCCTGGGCAAGCTCAATGTCAGCCAGGACCTAGAATGACGTTTAGGTTGGCAGCCAGGGCTCCATGTTTTTCTGCCTACTCTCTGCCACCATCCTCCAAGCCCATCTCATCCTCTCTGCCTCCCTCTCAGCATCCCGCTACATCTTCTCTCCATATCTCTCACTCGACTATCTCTGGTCACTGTTTATGCCTGCCTATTTAACCTTCCTGCTCTTGTCTGTGTCCTACCACCTGTCCATTCCCCCCATCTTTCCATCTGTCCCCTCATCTCCAGTTTCTATCCATCTGCCTCCCCCACCTCCATCCATCTCCCCTTTCTTTGTCTGTCCCTTATTTCTGTCCATCTTTGCAACCGTTCATATGCTCACTGCCCCATCCCTGTCCATCTGTCCCATCACTTTCCATCTGTCCTTCCCCTGACCTGTCGATTGGTCCCCTAGCTCTCACCAACAACATGTCCTTCTTGGCCTGCAGGACTGCCTGGGAGTTGATGGGTGGGGGCCTCTTCCTGCCAAAGTTATGGGGGATGATTGTGTAGAAGTGGGAGGACAGCTCCTCTAGCTCTTCTGCGTTTGAGTTCTTCTGCAGAGCGTCCTCCAGGGCTTCTAGGGCCTCAAAACCCTTGGCGATCTGCTGCTTGCTCAGCTTCCCCAAGGGCATCTTCTTAATGTCTGTTTGGCAGGGTGGGGGCGGGAGAAGGAATGGGAAGAAGCCCAGGCTACCTCCAGCCTCTCTCCCCTTTAATCATCCCCTCCCCAATCCCTTCCCTCCCTGGCCTCACCAAGGTCCATGGTCTTCATTGCATCATTGAACATGTCATGGCTGAAGATGAGGGACACCAGTTCCTGGGTGGCTGAATCTAGGGTACAAGGCTTGACATTCTGCTGAACAGCTTGGACTCCATCCACACTGTCCACCTGGAGAGGGGAAGGACCCAGCCACTAGGAGGGGTCCTGCCAGGGCCAGCAGCTGCCCCCTCCCAAATCCTAAGCTGGGGCCGCCCTTTGTGGAACAACACAGGACCACTGAAGGGTAGTCAGAAACCTTGTTGTTTGTCCTTCCTTCTCAAAGAGGACCATGACATTGGGCTGATGTCATGACTTGCACTATTTGGATTTAATTGAAAGAGGGCTGTGCCCGGGCACCAGAAGGTCACCAGCCTCACTCTCTCCTTCTGAGTCATCTGGGTCCAGTGACAAGATATACATCAGGATGACTGGAGATGGCCCTGGATGTTTGAGGCAGTTGAGGTTAAATGACTTACCCAGGGTCACATAGCTACTAAGTATCTGAACTCAGGTCCTCCCAACTTCAGGGCCAGTGCTCTATCCACTGAGCCACACAGCTGCCCCTCAAAGGGGTAGTCAGAAACCAGGGGTTTGATTCTATTACTCACATGACAGCAAAAGTCCCTATTTCCCTATTACCTTAAGGATTACAAAGTCCTTCCCTCACAAGAACAATAACAAAGTGACCAGACTTCTATTGACTTTGTAGAGGAAGAAACCCAACACCTTGGCCATGACCACATGGCTGGAAGGTATTCTGAATGTCCATTAGCCCCCATGCTGTCTGGTCTCTCCTCATCTCCTCAGGATGAGCCTGAGAAGAGGTGGAGGAGGGGCCCCGGTACCCACTGCCCACTGTCCACTGTCCCTGAGACAAGGTCCAAGCTGCATAGCTCAGCATTCAAGGCCTTCCAATCTCTGGTCCCACCAACTTCTCTAGCTTCTTCCCCCATCTCCTTGGAAAGAAGGAAGGAATGGTAGTAAAGGCACAAACAGCCCATTTGGACTTCACTGAAAGGCTACAGAGCCCTTCACTTACACCAGCTCTGCTCAGAAAGAGTGCTGAGCCTTGCACTTGATCCCAGGTTCCATGGAGGGAGCTTTGTCTCATGCTCCAGCCCCTCCCTACCTCTCAGACCAAATCCCTCCCCTTGCCCCAGCTGGCCTGAAGAAAACAGAAAAGCCTTCCTTCCCTCAGTCCCCTTGAGGTGATATCATTTACTATGCAGTAGACTCTAGTCTAATCTCATTTTACAGAGGAGAACATCCAGTCCCAGAGAATGGAAATGACTTGTCCAGGTTGTTAGGGGGGGGTTTTGTTTGTCTATCATTTATTCTCTTGGAATGAGAAGAGGAAATAAAAAACATGCAGTTGGTTGATCACTAAGAGACCTCCCCACATGTGGGTGCGGCCATGCCCTTGCCTCACCATCCAGCCTTAGCTATCACGACTGCCCATTTCTCTTCTCTTCTCTGCTGAGGGGCTGCCCACATGGAAGCCCCGATGCAGGCCAAACCAGACTGATCTTCCTAGACCCCTTTGAAGCATGTGCTCTACTTGCTCTGAAACTTCCTCAGGCTCACCACCCAAGGCTTCCTTGGCCTCTATCACCCAGCTCCTTTTCCTACAACTTCCCTTTGTCTCCCCTACAATGCGGGTGATTCCTGGTCCATTCTTTCAGTTTCCCTGCTCCTGCCCTTTGGCTGGTGCCTGTCCCCTCCACCTGGAATGTCCTTCGGTCACAACCACTGTACTTATCCTTCACGGTCCAGTTCAAATATCATCTCCAAGAAGCCATCCCTGATATCATTCAACAACAACAACAAAGACCTTTCCTGCTTCTGAACACCCACAGAACTGGGGTTGGCCTTCTCTTAGGCTTCATGCCATAATCTGCCTTGCTCTATAATTATTTCTATCTGTATCTGATCCCTCCACAGACACTGAATTGGGGGGCGGGACATTTGTCTCTGTTTCCTTCTTGGCTTGCTTCAGCACAGAGCCCTGTACACAGGAGGAATTGAAGAAATGTTTGATAAATGAGTGAATGAGCAAGAGGCATAAGGGAAGGCAGTGGGTCAGGTAGGATCATACAGCCATGGAGAACTGTGCAGTATGCCTTAATCATCTCCAGATGGAGGGACCAGAAATCATTCTTGGATCATTTTGCATCTCTCCCCTTTTTCTTCCATGGAATCCTAGATTTTTACCACTGGAAGAGTCCTCAGAGGTCAAAAAAAGATTCATGGACTGTCAGAACTGGAAGGACCCTTAGACAAGATCTAGTCCGATCTTACATTACAGAAGAGGAAAGTAAGGCCCAGAGGGAAGGACGAGGTCACATAGTCAGTAAATAGCAGAATCAGGACTTGAACCCAAGTCTTCTGACTCCAGCTCCAAAGCTCTTTGCAGTTATAAACTTCCTGAGAGTAAGGGTCTATTTTGCAGCCTCTCTAACCTTCATTTAGACAGTAGTGAAAGATCATCAGGCATAGGGATTGGGATCAGGATCTCACTGCTCCCTGCAGCAGCCTAGTCTTCTGCTGGATATTTTTATTCATTAGAAAATACTTGTACAGCACTGCATGGAAAATCAGAAGGCAGTCTGGCAAAGAAATAGATTTATATAAGCATCTTACATCATCTATCACAATAAGTTCCAAATGGACACTTGATTTAAATAAATAAATAAATGGCCATTAGAGAAAATAGTCAGAGGTATCGTTCACAACTACAGTTACAGGTAAAATTCTTAACCAATTTTGTAGAGAAAAGATCATCAGAAGGGCATGGAGGAGATCAGAAAGGATAAAATAGATAATTTTGATTACATAAGATTGAAAACATTTTTCACAAACAAAATTAATGCAGCTAGGATAAGAAGGGAAGCAGTTGATTGGGAAAAGAGATCTTCATATCTGATCAGGGTACATGTGTACTGTATAGGTATTTATCAGAAATATATGAGCAGTTATATGGATAGAGTGCCAGCCCTAGAATCAGGAGGACCTGAATTCAAATCTAGCTTCAGACACTTACCCATATGACCCTGGGCAAGGCAGTTAATCCTGTTTGCCTCAGTTTCCTCATCTGTGGTGGGAAAATGACAAGCCACTCCAATCTCTTTGCCAAGAAAACCTCAAATTGGGTCATAGAGAGTCAGACATGATTGAAAAAACTCAACAACAAAAACCGACCAAGAAACATTCACCAATGAATAAATGGAAAAAGTATATAAGAACAGTTCTCAAAAGAAGAACTGCAACTATTAATCCTCCTTGTGAAAAACTGCTCCTTTAATTACTACTAATAAGGGAAAATACAAATGAAAACAACTCTCAGGTTTCACTTCATACCCCCTGTGTAATTTAAGATTCTAAATGTGGATTCTAATCTGTTCCCCCAGTTTTGGGGGAAACTGACTAAAATCACTGATAAAACGAGTTTAGGTTTTTAAGGGTTTATTGAAAAATAGAAAGAAAAAGATTGAGAACAGAATTCCAACAGCCTGGCATTCCTATCTTTCCTCAAATTTCCTGTGAAGTCCTCTGCCGCCACTACCACCATCAAGTCAGGAACCCAAAAGAGTGAGAGCTCTCCGCGCAGGCTCTCTTTCCTCCTTCCTGTCTCCTCCCAGAAAATAGGAGGCTCCTCAAGTTGATTGGCTGGTAGCCTTGATAGACAGCACCCATGAGCAAACGTCATTTCCTGACGCCAAGGAAAAGCCACATGGCCTTGCCCTCTGAGGCATTTTCCTCATGGCGGAGCTTTCCCACAGCAAGTCTCCAGTAGGTGGCATCATTCCAATCATTACACCCCAAAATTGGTAAACATGACAAAGATGGAAACTGTTCATGTTGAAGAGGCTGCAGGAAGATAGGCACACTGATAATATACCTTTGGTAGAGCTATGAATTGGTCCAATCATTTTAGAAAACAATTTGGAGTTGTGCTAAATGAAAGTGACTAAAATGGATCTTTGATCCAGAGATCCACTGCTAGGCACATATCCAAGAAGAAAGAAGGGTAGGAAGAAACATCCTATGTATACCAAACTATTCATTATAGCACTTTTTGTGGTAGCTGGAAACTGTAAGTGACCGTTGAGTAAGAAATCCCCTTGAAAATTGTGAATTTTATGAATATGATGGAATATTATCAAGCTATAAGAAACAAGGAATATGAAAAATTCAGAGAAGCATGAGATTGATATGAACTGATGCAGAGTGAAGCAGATCCAGGAAACAACATGCACAATTACATAAATGGAAAGAATAATAAAATAAAACTGAGAGCTGGCCTTCCTGTCAGGAAGTACCTTTGAAGCATGTTGTCTGTGTGATTACAGTCAAAGCACTGACCCTCTTGGTGTGCCAGGCAATTCCCTAAGACTATAAGTTATAGAGGGTATTCCTTGTACCAATGAAATCATAGGTCTACTATCCTCAAAACTGTAAACAGTATCTATAGCAAAATTTTAAATGATCATAATCTGTAATAGGAAAATACTAAAAGCCTTCTCAATAACATCAGAAATAAAACAAGAGTATTCATCATCACCATTATTTAATATAGTTCTAGAAATAGTATATAGCTATAGTAATATGAGTAAAAAGAAACAGGAAATAAACATAGGCAAAGAGGAAACAAGTTTTGCTATTTTCATATGATATAATGGTTGAAAAGGAAATCAGTTCATATTGATTATTTTGATTTATTTTTAGTTTGATTGTAGAATTAAGCTCCCTTCTTTAAGAAAAGCTAGCCTTGGGGCAGCTAGGTGGCACAGTGGATAGAGCACCAGCCCTGGAGTCAGGAGTACCTGAGTTCAAATCCGGCCTCAGACACTTAACACTTACTAGCTGTGTGACCCTGGGCAAGTCACTTAACCCCAATTGCCTCAGTAAAAAAAAAAAAAAGAAAGAAAGAAAGAAAGAAAGAAAAGCTAGCCTTAACAGCTAAGCCAAATTAATGTAGACATGTTCTTAAGTCTAGGTTGCCTATACATTTAGTGAATAGATTGATAAGACTTTAGTGGATAATTTAGAGTAAGTCACCTTTGTAGGAATAAAATAACAGGGGCAGCTAAGTGGTGTAGTGGATAGAGCACTAGCCCTGGATTCAGGAGGACCTGAGTTCAAATTCAGCCTCAGACATTTGACACTTACTAGCTGTGTGAGCCTGGGCAAGTCACTTAACCCCAACTGCCTCGCAAAAAAATAAAATAAAATAACCGTAGGTTTTATAAGACTCTTTTAAAGGCTAAGTTGCCTTCTCTGGCAGCTGGAGAAAGGTGGGTTGCCTAAAGGATAATTCTTTCCAATCTTAGTACATAAGTTCCCTTTTTTCTTTTTCTTTTCTTTTTTTTTTTTGTTGTTGTTTTTTGTGTGAGGCAATTGGGGTTAAGTGACTTGCCCAGGGTCACACGGCTAATAAGTGTTAAGTGTATGAGGCCAGATTTGAACTCAGGTCCTCCTGAATCCAGGGCCAGTGCTGTATCCACTGTGCCACCTAGCTGCCCCCAGTTCTCTTTTTTCTTGAGCTAGAGGTTAAGTCTAAGTTGGGTAATGAGACTTTCTAACTTTGGCAGCTGGAAGATGGGGGTGACAGCTAACTACAAATTACAAGTTACTCTCTTTCAGTAAGCTTTATGGTTACAAAAGGCATCAGCTGCAGGACAAGGACTTCTGGGTAATCTCACTTTGACAGCTAAATGCTGCCAACAATATGAATTTGGGTTAAGAAAGCCAAGGAGAAGCAAACTAGTCAGATGACCTTTCTTGTCCAAATGAATTATGTTCAAAACAAGCTTCCCATTTTTTTATTCCTCTTTTGTTATAAACAATAAGCTCTGTAAATCACTCCTTTGTCATTAATTACTGAGAAATTAGTTGACCTGACTTAATGGTAACCTGTTGACTGTTACTATTAAATCATTATTTGCTCAGTAACTTTATACCTCAGAATTATTTTCTATTTCAGATAATTAATTTTAACATGGTTTGCTTAAAGAATCCCAGAGATACAAGTAAAAATTAAACTGAAAGAATTAATAACCTCAGTAAAGCAGCAAGATATAAGATAAAACTAAAAAATTATTAGCCTTTTTGTATGTCACTAACAAAACAAAACAGCAGGAAGAGATTAAAAAAGAAATCCCATTCAAAGTAAATATAGACTGTGTAAAGTATCTTGGGTTCCCTCTACCAAGATACACTCAAAACTTATATGGATAAAACTAAACAACACTTTTTATAAAAATAAATGATGACAAATAATTGGAGAGAGATTAATTGCTCTTTTTTGGGCAATGCCAGTACAACAAATATAGCCAAAATGATTTGTAAAGTTTGTGCCATACCCAAGTACCAAGGGTTCTGTTATAGAGATAGACAAAATAATACCAAAACTCATCTAGTGGAACAAAAGGTCAAAAATCTTAAGGTAAATAATGAAAAAAAATAAGGATGAATCATATTATTAATAAGTAATCATCAAAACAATTTGGTACTAGCTAAAAATATGGAAAGTTGAACAGTGGAATTGATTAGACTTACAAGACCCAGAAGCAGTCAAATATAATTGTACAAAGTTTGACAAACCCAAGGATACTCACTATAGAGGAAAGAACTTCTTATTTGACAAAACCACTGGGAAACTGGAATCTAGTTTGGCAGAAATTAAGTTTAGATCACCATCTGACCCCACATACTAGAATAAACTCCATATAGAAACATGAGCTAAGAGAAGTAGAGTACTAAGTGGTTAAAAGACATGCCCATGATCACTCAGCCAATATGACTTTGGTTGTCTATCAAATACAACGTACTACCTTTCATAAAAGATTCTATCTTAAAAAAATTAGAGGACAAAGGAAGGAAATGTAACTTTTGTAACTATGGCTAGGGTCAGGATTGTTAACTGAACAAGGGAAAGAGACAAAAAAGGCAAAAATGAACAATTTTGATTACATAAAATTAAAAAGCTCCTCAACAAGCAAAATAATTGCAATTATAATCAAAAAGGAAACACTCAATAGGGAAAAAAACTTCACAGAAAATTTCTCTGATAAAGGTTTAATATCCAAGCCATAAAAAGAATTCATATAAATACAGAGTGGGCTAAAAGTCACAAATATTTAAGAACTCCCCTTTTTTGGTTTTTAATTTACAATATCATAGCATCAAATACAGTATATAAAGGAAAGAAATTTACATTACATGTGAAAAATAAAATCTAGTAAGTGGCAAAAAATAAAGAAAAAATAATTTTCAAAAAGTTATTTAAACATCAGGCCCCTCTGTGACTTTTAGCCCATCCCATATATATGAATGAAAGCTATTCCCCAAGAGACAAATCATCAAAGTTCTCAAATGAAGAAATACTAACAGCCTTATGAGAAATGCTCCAAGTCATTAATACTATGAAAAATGCAGGTCACAGATCACAATCAGACACAAATGACAAAAAAGGTAAAATGACAGTTTCATGGAAGGGACACAGGAGGATGGGTACACTAGTAAACTATTTATGGAATTGTGAATTGTTTCTACCATTTTAGAAAACAACTGGGATCAACTCTCAAAAATTCACTAAACTGGGGCAGCTAGGTGGTGCAGTGGATAAAGCACTGGCCTTGGATTCAGGAGGACCTGAGTTCAAATCCGACCTCAGACACTTAATGCTTACTAGCTATAAGACCCTGGGCAAGTCACTTAATCCTCACTGCCCTGCAAAAAAAAAATCACCAAATTGTAACCTTAGATTTAGTAATATTACCATTAGTTACATATTCCTAAGAAGGTCAAGGTCAGAAAGGGAAAGGACTCATATATACAAGAATATTTGATAGATGCACTTTTTGTTGTAGCAAAGAACTAGAAACAAAATAGGTGTCCATCAATTGGGGAATGGCTGAACAAATTGCAGTACGTGAATATAAAGGGATTTAATTGTGCTCTAAGAAAAGAGGAATATAATAGATTCAGAGAAATATGGAAAGATTGTATGAATTCATGCAGAGAGCAGTGAGTATAACCAAGAGAACAATTTACTTGATGATCACAGCATTGAGAGTGGAAACAACTGTCATGGGGGTGCAGATCACCCCAGAAGTTCTCTGGGGCACATCAAGGAGAAACTAAACCAGAGGATAGATACGCCTAGAGAGATAAGCGGAACCAAATCGGACTGAGCTAGCTTCGGAATCTCCAACCTTCATTCTGATCTCCCTTACCCCTGGGGAGATAAATTTGGGTGTGGCTGCAGCCTTTGTGTCCTGAAGAGATCCGTAGCCACCCCTCTCACCCAATTCCTCTAGTCACCACCAGTGGGGGATGGTCCTCCCTCACTAAAGGAACTTTCCACAGGCAGATGGTCCACACCCATCAACCCCCTATACAAGTACCTGCCAGTCTCCTGCTCGAGGAGATTGGTACCTCAGAGCCACGTGCTTTGTGCCTATCTCCCCATGAGAAGTCCAAGGATTTCTTTCATGGTTTCCCTTTTCCCCGCCTTCTCTTCTCTTGCCCCTAAATAAACTACCACCTTATTCTTTAATTTTAATTTTAACTACCACCTTATTCTAACTGCTTTTGTGTGCAAGAGGGTGTAATTCTTTAAAGAGGAATTCCTAAGAACCCCAACCCCTGCCCCAAACCCCTACCCCATTTCCCCCATTACACAACTTTGAAAGTCCTCAGAACTCTGACCAAAGCAGATAGCAAATAGGAGTTCAAAAGCCTGAGAATAAACCCTACCCTCCACCCTTTGGCACAGAGGTATCACACCAGACATACATTCCCAGACATGGCTTATGTGCTTATGTGTTGATTTGCTTTGCCTGACTATACTACATCTGTTATACAGCTATTACTCAGAGGGGGAGGGAAGTGTGTTGGTAGGTAGTAATAGACGTGAGGAAAAAAAAGAATAAAGAGTCATTGAAATTAGTTAATTTAACTTTAAATTGTTACTAAGTAAGTTTAGGTGGTTGTGCTGATGTCTAATATTAATTTCTTAATAAAACATTTTTTAAAAAGAAACCATAAGTTTAGATCAGAACCAAATGTTCAGTGAAACCAAACACTAAAGCTAAAGAAAAGCTGAGAAAACATCTATTTCTTGCACTTTGAAAAGACCTTGCACTATTTTTCTATACCCTGAAAGGCAGGTAAAGTAAATTCTCTGAATCTGCAGGCCGGATGGCAGGGTCAGGCCAGAAATGACCTGTCTAATAGATTTTCATCTCATAACCTCAAGGATGGTATCTTAGCACCTTCTGAATTGTGGGGGAATGGAACCCATAAAAGAGGAATCCTCTGTAGAGATGGATTTCCAATGTCCTGTGCCTGCAACCATAAAGTAGAGCAGTTATCCAAAGGATGTCTGCCTGGGGAGAAGACTGGAGACCAGGTCATACACAAAAGAGCTGAAGGGACAGGGGACATTTACCCAGGAAAGACTGGGGGCTGGGGGGAGATATAGCTGGCTTCAAATATTTGAAGGCTGTCACAAGGAAGAGGAAAAGACTTACTCTGTTTGATCTCAGAAGGCCAAACAAGGAACAATGGAAGGAAGCTGAAGATTCAGGGGAACAGACAGTGGTCTTCAAGTGTCTGAAGGGCCATCAGGAGGAGGAAGGATTAGGTTGGCTATGTTCAAGGACAGGACAAGGAGCAGGAGGGGAACTGGCAAAGAGGCAAACTTGGGTTAGCTGTTAAGGAAAATCTTCATGACATTTAGAGCTACCCCAAAGTCGAATGGACAGCTTTGTTTCTCAGGGCTCTATTCCTTTGGCCCCCAGGGCCTGCCTAGCTCAGTGCATCATACAAAGCAGATGTTTATAGGTGTTTATTAGGTGCCTGGGTTAGTGTGGAGCTCCCTCTCACTGGAGGTCAGAGAATAAGATTTAGAGCTAAATGAAGACTCAAAGGCCATTTCATTCAACCATCCCATTTTACAGATGAGAAAACTGAGGCCAGGAAAGGTTAAGTAACTAGTGGAAGATCAAATTGTAGTAAATGAAGCCAGGATTCAAACCCAAGTCTTCGAACTCCAAATCCATCCTGCTTCTCACTGTGCCACAAGGAGGCTAGTAGGATGTGCATGTATGGTATGTATGTAGTGGTGATGCTCAATTCCTGCTCTCCTCAACAGATGCTCAGATATACCTCCAAATTCTGAGATCCTATAATGTTGAAATGATAACCATATACTACTCCCACCTCCCCCCACTCCACTAATGAACTCATCAACTCCTCTGCCTCCATTCTTACCCTTCAACTCTAACCAGAGTCTAAATATTGAATCGACATGGTCTTCGGTACCTCTGGTGGGTTTTCAGTAATTCTGGGAAAGGTCTGAAACTCTGTGGTTAAATGAAAAGTCAAGTGAGGGTGGGCTCAGAGAGCCAAGAGCTCAGAAATGTGCTGGAGCCACCTTGAAATTGTCAATGTGAGCACTTACACCTTGGAAATCAGCAAACTCTACAAATCAGGACTTGATTCATTGTTTTGTTGTGTTGATTGTGGGGATTTATAAGAAAGTGATGGAGAAAGTGTGATTAATGCAGATTAATCTTGAAAGTATCCTACATTTTTTTGGAAACCTGGTTGTAAAATATTAAACAGCGCCGCACCCCCCCCCAATCCCACCCTGGACAGTGGCCCCAGAAGCCTGGCAGCAGGACTAGAGAAGAACAGAAGTTCTCCAGTGGCAGGTAGTGGTTGAGGAGGAGATGTGGTAGCCCAGGTGAGTAAGGGACGCTTGTCTTATCACTTATCTCTTCTATCTTCTTTCCCTGCACACAGCCCCTGACCTAGTTCAGGTCCTCATCACCCCTCACCTGGACTATCTCCAGAGCCTCCTAACTACCTTCCTGCCTCTAGATTTTCACTCTCCAGTCAGTCCACAAAATGCCCAAAAGGATAACCCTAAAACACAGATCTGACCAGTCACTTCTCTACTCAAAAATCTTCAGTGGCTCCCTATTGACTCTGTCCTCAGCCAGTCATTGAAAACTCCTGGTCTCCATACATTTGCATTCTAATGACACACTGCTCCCTTCCATGCATTCTCTGCTCCAAACCAGTCTGCTAGGGGTTCCTCTATTTCTAACATTCCATCCTCTGGGATGTGGATGCCACTCTGGAATGCACTTCCTGCCCACATTCACCTCTTTGCTAGTTTCCTTCAGAGCACAGCTCAGGTGACACCTTCATGAGGCCCTTCCTTTCAGCATCCTTGACCATTCCCCTGGGGGCCATCGCCAGTTGTCCTGGTCTATGTCGTCACTGGATTCCAGTGACTCTGGAGGAGAGAGTGAGGCTGGTGACTTTGCACATCCCTCCTCACTTAAATCCATTTCACTTCGAAGTCAAGACATCACTTTTCTGTTGTCATTGGTCCTCTTCCAGAATGAAGGACAATCTGAGAGGACTAGTAGCTGCCACCCCCACCCTCCCAAACCAAATGTCCAGTTTCAATTGGACAATGCTGTTATTTCCTTCCTTTCTTCCTTTTTTCTTCCCTCTCTCCCTCCCTCCCTTTCTTCCTTCTTTTCCTCCTCCTCTTCCTATATCTTGGGGTTTGGGGACTAGATCCCCCCCATTCATTTATTCATTCATTCATTTATTTATTATATCATTTCTCAAAAAAAACCCATGACAATTAACTCTTATCTGGTGTAGTTTTCATTCATGATTTCGTGAAATATAGCTCTGGTAAACCAGGCTTTGATAAAGCCCATTGGGATCCAAATGGAGCCACTTGACTATTTAAGACTTTAAACCGGGGCAGCTAGATGGCGCAGTGGATAGAGCACCGGCCTTGGATTCAGGAGTACCTGAGTTCAAATCTGACCTCAGACACTTAACACTTACTAGCTGTGTGACCTTAGGCAAGTCACTTAACCCCAATTGCCTCACTAAAAAAAAAAAAAAAAGACTTTAAACCATAATCACTCTGACTCTCAATGACTGGCCAAAAATAGGCCCCAGCCCAAGCCTCACTTGCTCATTGTTTTGGGTTTTGATGGCTCAGAGTGAGTGTACATAGCAATTGTTTCTTTTCTGGTGAGAAACCCTGAGGATCTTCCCCTCCCAGAGTTATTCTTTTGGGAAGTCAAACTAGGCCATCTTTTGTCTAGATTCTTACTTAGCCTTTAATCACTGAAAGGATGTTGCCTCAGACTGACACCTGGGAAAGCCCTTAGTTTAAAAAGGTTAGGGTCTCCCACTGAATGTGGGGCCATCTCCAGTTATCTTGATTTGTCTTGCCACTGGACCCAGACGGCTCTGGAGGAGAGAGTGAGGCTGGTGTCTTTGCACAGCTCTGACTCACTTCAATCCAATTCACTTGCAAGTCAAGACATCATTGGTCCTCTTTGAGAACAAAGGACAAAAGTGTTCCCCTGGCTTTGGGCATCCTTTCCTTCTAGAGATTACTTTTGCAAATACTTTGTATTTACTTATCTCTCCGTGTTGTGTCACCGCCCCCACTGGCCCCCACTCTGAGAATGTAAACTCTTTGAGGGTAAGGGTTGTTTCACTTTTGTCTTTTATGGGAGAATCCCCAGCATCTAATTCAGATGTTTAATAGATGTTTGTTGTTCATCTGGAATGAGATCTAAACCCTGGAATCCTAGGTGCAAACCAAAGGAAAACTTGGTGGCAGAAAGAGTGGGTAAAGCACCGGCCCTGGATTCAGGAGTACCTGAGTTCAAATCCGGCCTCAGACACTTGACACTTACTAGCTGTGTGACCCTGGGCAAGTCACTTAACCCCCATTGCCCCACAAAAACAAAACAAAAAAAAAAAAAAGAAAGAGTGGGGTGCCACAGACTGGGTGGCAGGGCCCTGCCTAGGTCAGAGGGGACAGGAGACCCAGGGAAAGTACTGGGTGGGGGTCTCTTTAGCTGATTCTCCAGGGTTTGAATAATCAAACAAGCATTTATTAAGTGCCTTCTATGTGCCAGGGCCTATGTTGGGCGCCGAGGATTCAAAGTACAAAAATGAAACAGTCTTGGCCTCAAAGAGTTTCTATTCTTTTTTTTTTTTAGTGAGGCACTTGGGGTTAAGTGACTTGCCCAGGGTCACACAGCTAGTAAGTGTTAAGTGTCTGAGGCCAAATTTGAACTCAGGTCTTCCTGACTCCAGGGCCGGTGCTCTATCCACTGCGCCATCTAGCTGCCCCAGAGTTTCTATTCTATGAGTTCTCTTCCACTGGGCAAAGGACCGACAGCCCGGGGTGGGGGGATTGGAGCCCAGTCCCCCTCCCCCATCTCTGCTGTGGCCCCAGCCCCCACTGGAGTGAGTCACGGGCCTCCTTCGGGGTTTGGGTGGGGGGTAGAGGAAGGGCCCCAACCCCTGCAGCAGAACCCACACAAACCAGGCCTTCTTTGAGACAGTGCAAAAAACTGTTCAAGGCAGTGTGCTAGAAAAGAAGTCGGGCTAGTCTTCCAATCAGAAGGCTTGGGTTCTAGTCCTGTCTCAACTGCTAGCTGACTGTGTGACCCTGAGCAGGTCACATCCCCTCTCTGAGATCAGAATACCTGGGGTGCCTAATCCCTCCTTGTGAAGGTCAAATGATAATAACTACATTTCTGTAATGCTTTAAAGTATAGAAAGCGGGGGCAGCTGGGTGGCACAGTAGATAGAGCACCAGCCCTGGATTCAGGAGGACCTGAGTTCAAATCCGGCCTTAGACACTTAACAATTACTAGCTGTATGACTCTGGGCAAGTCACTTAACCCCAATTGCTTCACCAAAACCAAAACCAAACAAATAAAGTATCAAAAGCATATTACAAAGGTGTTAGAGGCATGATCTCATTTGAGCTTAACGAAGCTTCTCCAAAGTCAGCTATTACAGGAATTAATGATGCAATGTATTGTTAGAGATGAGGAAACTGAGGCTCATGGAGGTATATGCCTGCAGTCACCCAATGGCAGAGGGGAATTTAAACCCAGCTCTTTCTGCCTCTAAACCCAACCCTCTCTTATCGTATACATAGCTCATGCTGCCTTGACAATAGCACAGCCTCATGAGGCATCTGCTCAGATTCTCTCATTTTACAGATGGGGAAACTGAGGCCAAGAGGAGCTAGGTGACTTGCCCAAGGTACCACAGTTAGAAGTGTCTGAGACAGGTTTTGACATCTGCTCTCCCTAACTTCAGGGATAACCCTCTATGTGGTGCTCTATACACAGTGTTGGGTTTGTCCCTGCTGTACCTCAGAAGGAAGGGGTCCCTTAGGTTTTTGGCCAGGGCCCAGAGGGAGAACTTCAGGGGAGACACCTGGCCAGGACTCACCTTGACCATGACTTCCTGGTCCTCCTCCCCATCTTCTGCCTGCAGGTCGATGAGGGTATACTTGCCTTTCTGGGGCACGAAGTTGTCCCGATTAGCCCAGTGGTTCTTGGTTTTTTCCCAGAACTTCTTCTCAAAGTCTCGCTTAGCTTCATCCAAGGAGGTGAAGGGTTTTTGGCTGTATTGGCCCTTCTCTCCCTGTTCGGATGAAGGCAGGTGACATGCTCCATTCAGGCCTAGGGCTCCCTCAACCCCTCCTCTTGCTATAAGCAGGTGCCCCTTAGCCACCCCAGCATGGTGGCCACTTACCACACGACCCCAGCGGTTCCAGCACCTGTATTGACCATTCTCATCCAACAGCTGAATAAGGTAGAATTTGTTGTTGTTATTTCCTATGTTGGTCTGGTTCAGGGTACAGTCATAGTCCTCATAGACCTAGAGGTAGAGACAGGAAGGAAGAGGAGAGAGCCCCAAATCCCAGTGTCAGGACTCACACACAGCCAGGCTGTCAGGCAATCTCAGTCTGAGGAGATGTAGTCATTCAGCATCCCTCTTTCCCTCTCCTCCTGCCATGGGACTCATGCCTGAAGGCTTGGAATGGATCCAGGGGGCCTATGCTTCCAGTCCTGCTTTCCCTGCTTTCTAAACTCCCCAATCTGCGGCCCAGAGGCTTCTGGCTTTCCTTAATCTTAGGGCCTTCTAGATTCATTGAATGAAGAGATTGACAGCTCCCAGGTACCAATTCCCTAGGTCTTTATGTTATTGCTACTTTATTGGTTTGGTTTGGGGGGGGGTTGTTTGTTTATTTTTTGCTACTTTATTGTTAAGGCCCAAGACCCAGGCAAAGCCATTCACCAGCTCTTTAGAGGAGGGAGGTACCCTAGGGGCTGGGCCCACCTGGACATCAGGGTTGCTGCTGAGTGGGCACACAGGGTCCACCCGAGCTTTCCGTGTCTCCTTGGGGGCAGCTTTAAGGGCCTCTATAGTTGAGTGGATGTTGTCCTCCGCCTCTGGTTTCTCTTTCTTCTTGGGTCCTCCAGAGCTAACAGAATCTGCCTTGCGCTTGGTAGCCATTGATGAAGTCTGGGGACATAGATAGGGTGTTCAGAAATTCCTCTTTTTATCCTGGGCCAGGCCCTAGCCCCTGATTTATAAAAGACAGTGAGGCATAGTGGATAGAGAGCAGGCCTTAGAGTCAAAGGACTGAATTTGCATCCTACCTCAGATATGTGATGAATGAAAAGTCTGGACAATTAATAATCAATTTCTTAATTAGGCTAGCTAATAATAAAAAAATTGATGGTCAGTGGTTTCTTTCCATGACAATGGAGATACTGAGTGCCTTAAATTTTTTTTTTAAAGGGAATGCCCCTGACAGGAGAAATCAACCCTGACTGGTAGACATTTAAATGAGGAGGTAGGATAAAAGCCTTCAGCTCCTTCTGCTGAGAACATGGCTTGAGCGATCATGAGGCTGTCACCTCCAGCAATCTGCACAGAGGTACCCATTCCCACTCTGAACACTCTGGATGTTTTTCTCCTTTGTGAGCTGGGCCATCCTGAACTCCAAAGGAGGGGTACAAGAGCACGGGTTTATTCTCTCACGGCAAGAATTGGTCTCGATTAGTTTCCGTCTGCAATCTGACCAGAAGTAAGGTCTACTAGGTTGGTGGGGTCCTGCCCAGGATCAAAAGGCAGGTTCTGGAGGATCGGGTACTCTTCCTCTATCAGTCAAGTCCTTCAGAGACTAGCTGACTGACCTACAGGGGCTGGTCCCCGAATGAGGAAATAAAAAGCCTGGATCCTAATAAATGATGTTGTTTGTCCTTCCTTCTCATTCTCTAAGAGGACCATGACATCAGGGGGATGTCATGATTTGCACTGAATTGGATTTAAATGAGGGAGGGCTATGCAAGGTTACCAACTTCACTCTTTCCTCTAGAGCCATCTGGGTCCAGCGGCAAGATATATATGTATCAGGAGGACTGGAGATGACCCCAGATATCAAAGGCAATTGGGGTTAAGTGACTTGCCCAGGGTCACACAGCTAGTAAGTGTCTGAGGTGACACTTGAACTCAGATCCTCCCAACTTCAGGACCAGCGCTCTACCCACTATACCACCTAGCTGCCCCAATTAATGATGGGTTATTAATCGAATAGAAAATAATTTCTCTCAGATACACATTAGCTGTGTGATCCTGGGGAAGTAACTTTACCTCTGTTAGACTTACTTTCCTCACTGATAAAAGGAGGGGGCTGACTCTGACAGTCTTTAGGCTTCCTTCAAGCCCTAAATCTGTGACCCTTTGTACCGGACCCTCTCTACCCTATAATCAATCCCATCCTGACTTTCCAACTGCTTCCCCAATATGCACCCTCTGCTACAGCCCAAGGAGTCATCTTCTTGTCTTTGGTGCAGCAGTAGCTAGAGCTTCACAGGGCCTGGAATTAGGAAGACCTGAATTCAGATTTGGCCTCAGACACATACCAGCTACGTGTCCTTTTTTGCCTCAGTTTACTCATCTGTAAAGTGAGAATAATAACAGCACTCTCCTCCCAAAGTTGTTATGAGGATCAAATGAGATCACCTTTGTGAAGCACATAGCATAGTACTTGGCCCATAGTAAGCATCAATAAATATTAGCTATTTATCATCATCGTCGTCATCATCATCATCATCATTAATATTGGCAGGTAGGTGGCACAGTGCCAGACCTGGGGAGTCAGGAAGACTCATCTTCATGGGTTTAAATCTGGGCTCAAATACTTACTAGCTTTGTGACCCTGAGCAAGTCACTTAATTCTTGTTTGCCTCAGTTTCCTTATCTGCAAAATGAGCTGGAGAAGGAAATAGCAAACCGCTCCAGTGTCTGTCAAAACCTCAAATGGTTGTGAACTAATCTAACCATTCTGGGGAGCAATTTGGAACCATGCCCAAAAGGCTATAAAACTGCGCATACCCTTTGACCCAACAATACCACGACTAGGACTATATCCCAATGTGATCATAAAAAAGGGGAAAGGACCCACATGTACAAAAACATTTATAACTGCTCTTTTTGTAGTGGCAAAGAATTTGAAATTGAGAGGATGCCCATCAATTGGGGAATGGATGAACAAGTTGTGGTATATGAATGTGATAGAATACTATTATGCTGTACGAAATGATGAGCAGAGAGGGCAGCTAGGTGGTGCAGTGGATAAAACACCAGCCTTGGATTCAGGAGGACCTGAGTTCAAATCCAGATTCAGACACTTGACACTTACTAGCTGTGTGACCCTAGACAAGTCATTTAACCCTTTGCCCTGCAAAAAAAACAAAACAAAAACAAAAGACAAAAAAAGAAAAGATGAGCAGGTGGATTTCAGATAAACCTGGAAAGACTTACACCAATTGATGCTGAGTGAAATGAGCAGAACCAAAAAAACATTGTACATAGTATCAACACCACTGTGTGATGATCAACTGTGATAGACTTAGCTCTTCTCAGAAATACAATGATCCAAGACTATGCCAAAAGACTCATGATGGAAAATGTTCTCCACATCCATAAAAAGAATTATGGAGTCTGAATGCAAATTGAAGCAAACTATTTTAACTTTTGCTGTGTTTTTGTTGTTGTTGTTTCTTCTTTTGTTTTTTCCCCCTTTTGTTCTGATTGTTCTCTCACAACATGACTAATGTGGAAATATGTTTAACATGATTGTACTGTATAACCTATATCAGATTGCTTGCTGTCTTGGGGAGGGGGAAGAGAAGGAAGGGAGGGAGAAAAACTTGGAACTAAAAATCTTACAAAAATGAATCTTGAAAACTATCTTTATATGTAATTGGAAAAAATAAAAGAAAATAACATTTAAAAAAAGAAAACCTCAAATGAGGTCACAAAGAGTCAGATATGACTGAAATGACTCAATAAAAACAAATTATTATTATCACAGAGGCATCCTTCCCTTTACAAAGATTTCCACTGTAAAATCCTGGCTGCCTCACCAATCTGTAAGGGTTTTTTAAAAAAGATCCTCCAGGTTTGTTAAGCCCCGTATGGCTACCAATCTGTAAGGGCCAAATTTAATATGGGAATACTTAATTGGGAGGCTGGCTGCAATATTGGGGCTCAGAACACATAGGGGGACCTCTAGGTCCCGAGCCTCCCCTCTCTTCCACACTGCCCTCTCCCCAACTGCTTCTCCCAGACTAACAAGAAACTAGATTTAAAAGCCTCCTTTCAATAAAACAAACAAAAAAACCGAACCAGGGTTTATTGATGTGGAACAAACTTAGAGATAAGGACAAAGAAAAACGGGATACAACCTGTAAACTCCCCCACCAGACTCAGCTGCTTCTCTACCCCCTGTGCGTTTCTTGCCTGCCGCTGTGAATACTTTTCTCTCCCTCTCTCTCTTCTCTTTTCATCTCCTCCCATCTCGTCTCCAGTCCTCCTCTCCTCTCTTGGTCACTCCCCCTTCTCTACCCCTGCTCCAGGCCAACCACACACACACCCCAAGCTAATTCATTGGTACCCCTAGGGGCAGCACTCAAGGCTAGCTGAGGCATGGGATTTCCATGTGGGGCATACCCGGGGCTCGGGATTTCCGTGCAGGGTGTGTCTGGGGCTTGGGGTTTTCGGGTGGAGGGAGCCAGGCAGGGCGCACCTGAGGCTTTCTAATTTTAGCCAAAGATGGGGTCCCCAAACCAATTCTTACAGTCCCCACTTTGCTTTGACAAGAAACATGGGGTGTTTCCATGATGAAGCACCACAGACAGCCTAGATAAAAAGAGCATTAGATTTGAAATCTAGTTCCAATCTCCCATTCATTAGCTATAGTACAATCTCTGAACCTCAGTTTTGTCACCTATAAAAAAGAGATAATGGGGCAGCTAGGTGGCACAGTGGATAAAGCACCAGCCCTGGATTCAGGAGTACCTGAGTTTAAATCCGGCCTTAGATACTTGACACTTACTAGCTGTGTGACCCTGGGCAAGTCACTAAACCCCCATTGCCCTGCAAAAAAAAAAAAAATAACAATGCCTGGGCATAATATGAGGATAATGATGAGTATAGCTGATATTTAAAAGCACTTTGCTTTGCATAGCACTTTACATAATTTTTCCATTTGATTCTCACCACAATCCTATGAGGTATGTACCATTGTCCTTATTTTACAGACAAGGAAGTTGAGGCACAGTGAAAGTAAGTGGCTCTCAGGCCTGTGGTACTAAAAAACTAGAAACTTCCAGAGGCTGGCTATAATGCTCAAGCAACCAAGTGCTGAAGTGCCACCTCCTCTAAGAAACCTCCTTCATGCCCTCAGCTAAAAAGGATCTCTTGGGGGCAACTAGGTGGCCCAGTGGATAAAGCACTGGCCCTGGATTCAGAAGCACCTGAGTTCAAATTTGGCCTCAGACACTTAACACTTACTGGCTGTGTGACCCTGGGCAAGTCACTTAACCTTCATTGCTCCACACACATACACACAAAACCCTAAAAGAAATAAATAAAAATGATCTCTTGAGCATATTCTTCTTCTTCTTCTTCTTCTTCTTCTTCTTCTTCTTCTTCTTCTTCGTGAGGCAACTGGGGTTAAGTGACTTGTCCAGATTTGAACTCAGGTACTCCTGACTCCAGGGCCAGTGCTCTATCCACTTCGCCATCTAGCTGCCCTCTTCTTCTTTTTTTAGGTAATGGGGTTAGGTGACTTGCCTAGGGTCTCATAGCCTGTGTTTGAGGCCAAATTTGAACTCAGGTCCTACTGATTCCAGGGCTGGTGCTCCAACCACTGTGTCTCCTAGCTACTCCAATCTTCTAATTTTCCTATGTTACTTTGGATTTCTCCTTTGTTTCATCATATCCCCTCTTATATCATACACACCTGTGTACGTGGAATGATCTTCCTAGCAGACTGGAAGCTCCTCCAAGGCAGGGTCTATGAAAAAGCCTTGTGCACAGAAGGGATTCAATAAACGTATGGTGAATTGGGCTGTTATGCTTTTTTTTCCATAAAGGTACTTTATTATTTTCCACTTACATGTAGAGATAGTTTGCAACATTTGTTTTTATACAGGGCAGCTAGGTGGTGCAATGGATAAAGCACTGGCCCTGGATTCAGGAGGACCTGAGTTCAAATCTAACCTCAGTTACTTGATACTTACTAGCTGTATGACCCTGGGCAAGTCACTTAATCCTCATTGCCCCACAAACAAAACAAAACCAAAAAACAAATTGGAAATAAAACTATAAAAAATTTGTTTTTATAAGATTTCTAGTTTCAATTTTTTCTCCCCCCTCCCCTCCCTTCCCCCTCCCCAAGACAGCAAACAATCTGAAATAGGTTATATATGTACAATCACATTAAACATATTTCTGCATTAGTCATGCTATGCAAGAAGAATCAGAGCAAAAAGGAAAAACCTCAAAAAAGAAAAACAAAAGAAAAATAGAGATAGTATGGTTCGATCTGCATCTAGATTTCACAGTTTTTGTGTTGTTTTTTTCTGGATTTGGAGAGCATTTTCCATCATGAGTCCTTTGGAACTATCTTGGACCGTTGTATTACTGAGAAGAGTCAAGTCTATCACAGTTGATCAACACACAATGTTGTTGATACTATGTACAATGTTCTCCTGGTTCTGCTCATCTCACTGAGCATCAGTTCATGTAAGTCCTTCCAGGTTTCTCTGATATCTGCAGTATTCCATTACATTCATATACCACGAGGGGCAGCTAGGTGGTGCAGTGGATAAAGCACTGGCCTTGGGTTCAGGAGGACCTGAGTTCAAATCCAGCCTCAGACACTTGACACTTAACTAGCTGTGTGACCCTGGGCAAGTCACTTAACCCTAATTGCCCTGCAAAAACAAAAACAAAAAACATTCATATACCACAACTTGTTTGGGCTGTTATGCTTTTTACTTAATGCACAGCATCATTCATTTGATGAGCATTTATTAAGTACCTACTACAAGGCCTGGTTTAGATGATGGGGATATAAAGACAAAGGACCAACAATCTGCCCTCTGGGAGTCTGCATTGTGGTGAGGGTGGTGGCTAGAACATTCTCACAGAAAAGGAAGTTCAAGAAAATCTGAGGAAAGGAGTAGAGGACCTGTGAGCCTCAGAAAAGGCAACGTGGGGCATATGGGTTGAGGCTCAGGAAGGAAGGATTCCAAAAGGCTGGCCTGGTGGAGAGAACACATGGCAGGCCTAAGGGACAGCATGTCCAAAGGTATGAAGGCAGGGGATGGCAAGTCAAGTCTAAGGTACAGCAGGTGGGCCAGTTTGACCAGAATGTAGATGGAGTGAAGGGCTGTAATAAGCAAGAAGCTCAAAGAGACAGGATGATAGATTTAGAGCTGGTGGGGGCTCAGGCCTCATAGAGTCCAATCTTCCCATTGTACAGATGAAAAAACTGAGGCCCAGGGAGATCAAGCAATTAATTTGCCCAAGGATCATAGATGCAGCCTGGGAAGGGACCTCAGAGGTCACCTGGTCCAGCCACTTCATTTTTCAGAGAAAGTGCTACTTAGGGGGCTTAAGTCCAAGGTCATAGACAATAAGCATCATGGGCAGGATTTGAATCCAGACCCTCTGACTTCAAAAAGCCACAGCTTTTGCTACATTGCCTTACTGCCTCCTGCTGGTAGCAAACTGTGAAGGACTTTGCCGAGGATTTCACATTTTATTTTAGGGGTAATAATGGGGAGTCACAGAAGGTTTTTAAATAGGAGAATGACAATCAGACCTGTGCTTTAAGAAGATTAATTTGGCTGTGTGGTACAGGGAGAAAACTGAAGTGAAGGAACCAATTAGGAAACTGTTGCAATAGTCCTGGTAAAGAGGTGATAACAGCCTAAACTAATAGGGCAGGCTTGTGAGTGGAAAGAAGGGAACCAGTAGAAAGGTGGAATCAATAAGACTTGGCAACTGACTGGAGTGAGGAGGGGAAGCTGGGGATAAGGAAGAATTGAGGATGACTTTAAGGTTTCAAACTTAGATGACTGGAAAGATAGTAGCCTAAAATAAGTGACCCTGAAATAAGAAATAAAGAAGTTCAGGGCAGCTAGGTGGTGCAGTGAGTGGATAAAGCACCAGCCCTGATTCAGGAGGACCTGAGTTCAAATCCAGCCTCAGACACTTGGCACTTACTAGCTGTGTGACCCTGGGCAAGTCACTTAGCCCTCATTGCCCCACAAAAAAAAAGAAAGAAAGAAAAAAGAAAATAAATAAAGAAGTTCAGTGGAAGAGAAGGTATGGGGGGGAACATGATGAGTTCCATTTTTAACATGCTGAACTTGAGTTGCCAAAGGAATAAAGAGGATATCCAAGTGGAGAGAGATGTCCAACAGCCAGTGCTGCAGGGCTGGAGCTCAGGAGAAAGATTAGGCTGAATATATAGATCTCAGCCACAATTGGCAATTTTTCCACCTAGGCAGTAACAGTCTAGTGTGTGTATAGTGGTCTGACCCCTCCCTTTTTACATTTGCCACTCCAATATTGCTATTGTATACAACACAGCCTGGAAAGAAACCTCCAGGTGAGGCCTGGGAACAGTAGTGTCTGGACAGCAATGGTAAGGAAGGACACTGGTCAGGAGAAATAACATATCTTCCCCTCATGTTAGTGCCCTTGTAACAAAGCACCTATCACCCCTCCTAAGCTACATCTCTGACATAGATTCGGTCCTCTAGGGTTAGAGACCAGGAAAGTGAAGGCCAGAGTTTCATATACAATGCCTCCTATTATCTTTTTATTTTCCCAGGCACCAAGCACAGGGCCTTGCATTTAGTAAATGCTTAATAAATACTTATTTTATGAATGAAAACCATAAACCTCATGGCCCTAAGCACACCTTTCTGGCTACGAGCAAGAGAGGGTTAATCTTAGGGTAATGCCATGTCTCTGCCTCCCTGAGAATCTGAGATTGGGTGGCTGAACACTACTATCTTTTGGGTAGCACCAAACTCGGGGCCTCAAAAGAACTCTGGACTGTGCAATCTAGACCTTGGTAAGTAAGCAGACATTACTTCGAGGGGAAAGGGGCTCCTATCTGTAGGAAAGTGGCTTCCCTTTTCCCCCCACCTCACTAGCCCCTCCTATGGAAAGCAAGCTGTTTTCCAGCTCACAAACTCCTCCCCAAGATATCTAGGGGTGGACCAAGCAGTCTTCTCCATTTTTCTGTCAGTTCCCGGAATGCTCAGCTCCCCCCAGCTTGGCACAGACCTGGGGCTGAGTCACTGGATGGAATAGTGCAGCAGGAATGGGGGAGGGATAAGGGAGGATAGGGATCTTTTGGAGGGGGGGGGCATCAGATCAGAACAGCAGAGGGCTCAAGCAGGGGGGATGGAAGGGTTCCCCTCCCATGTAGGATCTTGAGAGAAAGTGGGCATGACAGTCACACCAACCTAGACCCAGGAAGAAGTCACACCTAACTTTCTGGCCTGGGCCTGTGTCCCTCTCCTGCCCCACCTCACCTTGTCCTCAAGGTAACACCTACCCAGAGTCTTTGCCTTAGAGTCAGGTGTCTTTGACCCTCCCCTCTTTCAACGACATCTAGCTCTTGCCCATCCTAGTTTTTTGTGCCCTGTGGTGGGGATCCTGGCACTCACCTCTGGGCAGCCACTTCTTGCAGGGGCTTGGAATAAGGCAACACTAGGATTGGTCTTCAACAGCTGATTCTCCTCCTTCCACTTCCACTTTTACCACCCTCCCCCTGTGCCCCACCCCTCATTCCTCCCCCCAGTCCCAGGGTGACCTCAGTGTGAATTTCAGGCAGTAGGTGGGGCCACCACACTCCCTGCAGCCAGCTGAACCAGCCGTGATGCTGGGAGGCTAAGAGGGAAGGGGAGAACCCAGATGGCCCCTCAATAATAGATTGGCCCAGTGGTTATTAACACGCCCTTTGGGCCAAGGGAGGACCTCCAGGGACTGGCACACCCTTTTCATTGCTGCTTCCTGCCCTTAAGGGGTAAGAGGGCACACTGAAGTCATCGCTCCCAGGCACCCATTCCTAGTGCCCGGCTGGCACTGTCAATAACCCCAGGCTCTTCCCGTCACCCGGGGGTCACTACTGTCTGGTGGGCACTTCGCGGGCACCCAGGGGCACTGCCAGGCTCAGTCCATGCTCTCCGTGCCAGCTGGCCGAACACCAGTCAAGGCCAGGCTTCTTTCCTGTGCACAATCGGCACCATCGCCCTCTCCAAGCCCTTCTGTGCTGGAGGGCCACGTACGGCTCCTCCCAGACTCGCCAACACCCACTGGCACTGCTCGCTTTCCTCCCCCAAGTCTCTGGCGCCCCTACAAAGCCCCCGGGATGTGCGTCGGGCGCCCCCTAGAAGTTGCTCCCCAGAAGTACAGGGGCCTTGCGGCTCTCACTCCTCCTCCCCGTCCCTCCTCTGACGGTCCATAGCGAGCATGCGCAGTAGCTCCTGAAGCAGGAAGCTACCGCGACGAACTTCCTATCCCATCTCCCTCCGGCAGCAGAAACGCCCTCCCCCTTAAGAGGTGTGACCAACCCCCATGACCTATAAGAGTTCGAGGGGGCGTGACCACGCCTCTAGTTGTGTCCCGTGAAGGGAGAAGAGAGGTGCGGCCAGGAGGCAGGACCCTATCAGGGCGCAGAGGGCGTGGCCCAGGCCTTCCCGGTCAGTCACCACGTGAGCTTCGCGCTGTTCAGGCTGAAGTGTGGAGGCAACATGTCGGCTACTGTAACGGCCTCGGGAAAGCGGGGGAAGCCGACGGGCCCGGGTGCGGGGAAGCGGCGGCGGCAGGTGAGGCAGTGCACTTTCCCGGGAGCGGCGGTCTCTCTCTCCCCAGCGGGTGGGTCTAGTCCGGGCTCCTCCCCCGCCCCATACTTTCCCCGGACCCCCTGAGAGTCTGCCCCGAGGAGCCCCCGGCTCGCCGCCCTGTCCCACCCTCGGGGGTCCCAGCCTGCGGCTGCCTCCGAGCAGGGATTCTGACCGGGGGCGGGGCCCTTGTCTCAGCAGCTCGACGTCGAGGGGGAGCCGGTCCGGGCCAGGATGGGTACCAAGAAGAGACCCAGGCTGAGCGAGGAGATTTCCAGCGACTCGGAGCCGGAGAGGTGTGTGAGCCGGGACGCTAGATGGGGCCGAGCGGGCAAGGGAGGTCGGCGGGGGCTCGGGGCCTTCCGTCGCAGGGGCTCCTCTGCCCCCCGTGCCTGGAATGACCCTTCCTTTCTTCATCTCTGACTTGTTACCCCCAGCCTCCTTACAAGCTCATCTCTGCTCCCAACCTTCCCCCACCCTCACCTGCAGTAGGGACAACACTTCGAGGGGTGCAAAGCGCTTTACAGATTGCATCTCTCAATGCAGCCTCACCACAGCCCTAGAAGTTAGGTGTCACTAATATTCTCGTTCCACTGAGGAGGAAGTGGGGGAGGCAGACAGGCAGAGGTTAAGTGACTTGACCAGGATCACACAGCTAGTTTCTGAGGCTGGAGTTGAACTCTTCCTGACTCCTTTTCCATTGCTCTATCTGGCTCTGAAGTTTGCAAATTACTGTGTGTGTGTGTGTGTGTGTGTGTGTGTGTGTATGATTTTCTTTGTACATGTCGGTGACCCCCTGTGTGTGTACATATGTGTGTGCCTATATCTGTATGTATAGATATTTTTCTTTGTACATATTATTTACTCCCAATCATGTTTAAGTGCCTTGAGGTCATGAACTGTTTAATTTTTGTCTTTGTATCTTCAGCACCTAGCACCTGGTTCTTCCCCTGTAACACAGGTTAGACACTTAATAAGTGCTTGGTAAATGGAACACTGGTTTATGAATGAACCAATGATGTCTTATTTTATTTATTTTTTTTTTTGGTGAGGCAATTGGGATTAAATGACTTGCCCAGGGTCACACAGCTAGTAAGTGTCAAGTATCTGAGGTCGGATTTGAACTCAGATCCTCCTGAATCCAGGGCCGGTGCTTTATCCACTGTACCACCTAGCTGCCCCCTCCCCGAATAATGTCTTAATAGCTAAATCTAATGGTTTTTTCTCAATCTCTTTCTTGGCCTCTTGCCTCTACTGAATAGTCTCACCTCTTTAGGTTTTTGTGACATTACTCTCTCCTAATTCTCATCCTACCTTTCTCACTGCTCTTTCTAAGTATTCTTTGCTGGATCTTCTTCAGCACTACAAGTGGTCCTTGGTAATCTCTTTAGCATCTACGAGTTCCGTTATCATCTCTATGGAGATAATTGTCAGGGTTTTTTAATCCAGCTCTGACCCTCTCTCTCTTTTTTTTTTTTTTTAGTGAGGCAATTGGGGTTAAGTGACTTGCCCAGGGTCACACAGCTAGTAAGTGTTAAGTGTCTGAGGCTGGATTTGAACTCAGGTCCTCCTGAATCCAGGGCCGGTGCTCTATCCACTGTACTACCTAGGTGCCCCTGACCCTCTCTCTTGACTTGCAGTTTTTTGGACATCTCAAAAATGGATGCCTCATAGACATCTCAAACTAAGCATGTCCCCAAAACACCTCATCTTTCTCCAAAACCCTCCCCTCTTTCAAACTTTCTTAATTTTAAAAGCACCACCCTCATCTTTCTCCCCAGCCACCTGGACTGCCAATGTTGGTAGCTTCCTCCACCCCTCATTCTCACCCCACACATCCAATGTCTTGATAAGTCTTCACGTTTCTAGTCATCCTCATTTCTTCACAACATCTCTTTGCATGTATGTCACCTTCCTTCCACTTACGGCCACTGTTCTAGTGCAGGCTGTCATCTTATGCCTGAATTATTGCAATAACCTTTTGATTGGTCTCTGCTTCAAATCTCTTCCTATTCCAATCAGTTCTCCACTTAGCTGCCAAAGTGATTTTCTTAAGTCTGACCATGTCATCCTTGTTTCCCCCCTCCCTAATCAAGAAGCTCCCTACTACTTCCAAGATTAAATATAAAATAAGTATAAAATCCTTAGTTTGGCTTTTTAAACACTTTGGAAGCTAACCCCTTCCTACTTTTGGGGGGGGGGGCAATGAGGGTTAAGTGACTTGCCCAGGGTCATGCAGCTAGTAGGTGTCAAGTGTCTGAGGTCAAATTTGAACTCAGGTCCTCCTGAATCCAGGGCTGGTGCTTTATCCACAGTGCCACCTAGCTGCCCCCTCCCTTCCTACTTTTAAGTAGATATACCTCAGCATAGTCTATAATCCAGCAGCAGTGGCTTTTTTGCCTCCCTCAGTGGCAACTCCAGCCTGTAAGCCTGGAATGTTCTCAGGCTTCCCCTTCCTTCAGCTCTCTCCTTCTGGAGGAGGCCTTTGCCCGTCCCTCCTCTGAGATTATCTTCCATTAACACTGTAGGTAGCTTGTATGTGTAGGTTTTTGCGTGTTGTATTTCTATTTGTTCTTAGAATTGAGGGCGAGGGCAGGGGCTGTGTTTTTGCTCTTCTTTGTATCCTAGCACTTTGTATAGTCCTTAGCACTTAGTAAACCCTTGATCTGTGTTTGTTGACTGGCCCGTTTGTAAAAAGAATGAACCAAGCTCAGTCCTGAGTTGTACAAGAGGGGAAGATGTTCCACAAAAGTGGAAGTCACTTGCCCAGTATCCACCCAACAAGTATGGCTGGAATTTCTGTTCTGTGCTTGGTGATTGAAGCCAGCCCTTCCCTCAAGGAGCTTACATTTTCTAAGGGGAAGGAGGGGATACAACTTTTACCCAGATAAGTACATAAAAAGTGCATGCTGAAATACTTGCAGAATCTGGCCTCTTATGGTGTGTAGCCATCACCCCCAGCGGTGCGCTGCAGTCAGTGTCACGTTTATTAGGCACCTGCTGTGTACCAGGAGTGGTGCCAAGCACTGGGAGACACACGGCAAAGCAACAGCTATCCCTGCCCCTGAGAAGCTTCCATTCTAATGAGGGAGATGTGTATGTAGCTATGGATTTGATATAGAGACTAGCTGGAAGGTGGCCTTGGAGAGAAAGGCAGCCCGTGCCTGCCTGCCACTTTTATACATGGCTTTCCTGTTGTGTGTGGAACACATGGGCTGCCCTGGGTGGGGACCAGCTCCTCCAGCCCACGCTGTCCAGAAGTATGTACCCAGTAATGTCCAGGGACAGGAGGCCAGAGGAGGAGTCTCAGCAAGTCAGGAGAGGCCCCCCATCGTGAGCCTTTATAGACAGCTGGGGCTTCCAGAAGGCAGAGGGAAGAGGGAGGGAATGGACACCATCCCCATGACATAGCAACAAGGCCAGTTTGATGGGAAGTGGTGAGAAGTCTGGCAAGGCAGGCTGGGCCCAAACTGTGAAGGACTCTGAATGCTCAACGGGACTTTGTCTTCCATTGTAAAGGCATCAGGAAGCCACAGAAGGGTCTTGAGCATGGTCGGGTTTTAGGAATTTTCACTGGGTAGCTCTGTAATAGATGGATTGGAGAGGAATTGGCAGCAGGCTGACCTAGAGGCCATGGGATATAATGGACTTGCTCGGGGCTTGGAGTCAGGAAGATCTGTACTGAATTCCACCTTGGAAATACTGGCTGGCTCTGTGATGCTGGGCTCTGGTCCTCACTTTCCTCATCTGTAAAACGAGGGTGCTGGACTCGGTTGCCCCCAAGGTCCCCTTCCAGCTCTCAGTCTGAGCTGGTTGGCCCTCTGGGGGGAGGCCAGACGGCAATTCTGATCCCTCTTCACCCGACAGCCCTTCAGGTGGTTCCAAGGCAGCGTCACATCTCCCTCCAGTCATTTCTAGGTTAAACTCCTCCGGTTCTTTCACCTGATCCTTATGTAGGAAATAGACTCAAGCTTGTTCTGGATACATTTCAGCTTATCAGTGTCCTTGAACATGCCCCCCAGAACCAAACACAGGGAGGAAGACAGGAAATCAGCACTAAGTGCCTGCTGTCCACCAAGCTCTGTGCTAAGTACTTTACAAATATTCTTTCATTTAATACTCACAACCACTCTGAGAGGGAGGTGCTACTATTATCCCCACATTGAGGCAGACACAGGACAAGTGACTTGCCCAGGGTCACACAGCTGGTGCCAGAGGCCACATCTGAACTCCCATGTTCCTGACTCCAAGCCCAGGGTTCTGCCCACTGCACCCCCCCAGCTCCCTTGTATCCCGAAGTGTGGTCTGACCAGGGCACAGTACAGAGGGTACCTCCTACTTTTTCCCAGAAGTTGTATCCCTCTTAATGTAGCAACATAAGCATTTTTTTGGCCACCACATCCCATTGCTGACTCATTTTGAGTTTGTAGCCAATTAGTTAATTAACAAGCATTTATTAAGTGCCTACTGTGTGTGGTAGGTGCCAGGAATGCAAAAACCAACATGAAACATGCCTGCTGTCCCAAGCTGATTAAAACAGCTGGGAGGAGCCCCAGTTTTCTGAGGGTGTCTCAAAGTGTGGTCAGAATTACAAAAATAGATGGCCTTAGGAAAAGAACAAGTGGCATAAGTGGGAGCAGGATATCCATTGTTAACACCTCTCAGCACAGGGATGTTGGAACAGCTTGCCTTTGCAAGGGAGAAAAACAGACTTGTATTCACTCTGCTGGAGGACAGCCTACAGAGGTCAAAGCGCTTTTGCAAAACTTGATTCTGCAACATCAAGTCTTAAATCAGCTTCAGAAAATACAGGATGGGGAGGTGTGGTTAGACAGTTAGACTACCCTTGGGCCTTACACCCCTGCCCCGTCCCTCACTCTCTCAGCAGAGGACCTTACCTCCTGTTTTACCAAGAAAACAGAGGCCTGGAGGTCCAGGCACAGATCCCTCAGGCCCTCCTGCCAATTAATAGCTACCCTTTGAGCCTGGGGTCTCTATTATCTTCCAGCCTACATCTCACCACCTTTTCCACAGAGATGATATGAGATGCTGTAGCAAATGCTTTGCTAAGATCTACATAAACTGTGTCTGTAGCATTTCCTACTCTGCTACCTTAGTAAACACATGGTAACAGGACATATGGCTTGTCCTTGATCAGGCCATGCTTCTTGGTCATTCCCACTTTCTTTTCTGACTGTTCATGAAACATTCGGGAACTTTCCAGGAATACAAATCAAGCTCACTGTCCCACAATTTGAAGATTGTTTTCTTCTCTTTTTTTTTTTTTTTTGAAAATTTGGAACATTTGCCCTCCTCCAGGCCTGTAATATCTTTCCCATTTTTCTATTATCTTTCAGATTATCATTGGCCATGGGCTCAGAAATCACATTTTTTTTTAATTAAAAAAATTATTTTAAATTTTTCTCAATGACATGTAAAGATATTTTTTGAGTTCTACGTTTTTCTCCCACCCTCCCTTCCCTCTCCCCTCCTGAGGTCAACAAGCAATTTGATATAGGTTATACATTACTATCATGTTAAACATACAGAAATCACATTTTATCAGTTCTTTTAGTACCCAAGAGTAGACTTCATCTAAGTCAGGCTGCTTGAATTCATCGAGATCAGCTAGATTCTCTTTCATTCTGTGCTTGTTTATCTCAGGTATCAGCCCCCTGTTAGCTCTTTTGGTTCTTTTGTTTCCAGTGGGAAAGTTATTCTCCTTGTTGGAAAAAATGGAGAGAAAATAAGAGGTGTTGTCAGTTACCATCCCATTTGCCCTGAGCAGCAGTCCCCTCTGTCTCTCATTAATCCTCCTTTCCCCACTGTCCCCAGGTAGTTTTAAAAACCTTTATTGCTATCCTCAGCTTCCTTTGCCAACCTCAGCTCATTGTTGCACCATTGGTTTAGGACCATGCCACACTTTGATTCATACCCTATACATAAAAAAAGAAAGTTTTATTGGTAACTTTTATTTTTCTATCACCTGTACTTCCTACTTTATGATGCCTTGCCTTTCCAGAGAGCCATCCATTATAATGATCAGTAAAGTAGAGGAGGCAAAAGTTCAGCCTAACATTGAAAAAGTCAGGTGTGACATACAGCATTCCATACTTCTTGGCTCCTACTTCTGCAAAGAAATGGAAGTACCTTCTCACAGTTCTTCTTTGGGGCCAAGATTGGTCATCAGAGATTGTCAGGATTCAGTTTGGATTGTTTATTTTGGGGGTTAGATGGGCCATCTGTTTTTATTTGGCCAAAAGAATGGTTTTTATATTTTGAAATAAGGTTTTAATTGGATTTTAAATTGTAGAAACCATTTTTAGGTCTCAGGCAGCTGATTGGTTGTAGTTTGCCAACCCTCAGTTTAGTTGCTACTGTTCTTTTGTAGTTGTATGTGTTATTTTCCAGGTTCTTCTTCATTTTGCATCAGTTCTCTCTACATACCTTTTTTTTTTTTTTTAGTGAGGCAATTGGGGTTAACTGACTTGCCTAGGGTCACACAGCTAGTAAGTGTTAAGTGTCTGAGGTCGGATTTGAACTCAGGTACTCCTGACTCCAGGGCCGATGCTCTATCCACTGTGCCATCTAGCTGCCCCCATACCTTTTAAAAATCTAAGTTGGTTGGTAAATTGCCTATGCAACATCCACATTGATCTCTTTAAAACAAGTCCTATTTTTCCCCCTCATTAGAACTATTTTTCTTTGTGTCTTCAGAATTTCCTTCTTGAAAGTTTCCCATTTCTCTTGGGCTGACTTTCCCCGTAGAATTTTAGTCCATTTAAACCCACTGAAATCTTCTTGTAACAAACATTTTATTTTTCCCAGTTACATGTAAGGGTAGTTTTCAACATTCATTTTTGTAAGATTTATTAGAGTTCCACATTTTTCTCCCTCCCTCCCTTTCCTTCCCCCTCCACAAGACAGCAACCAATCTGATATAGGTTCTATATGTACAATCCACAAATACTCTTTTTTTTTTAAATTCTGTGTTCAATCAATATCAGTTCTTTCTCTGGGAGTGGATAGTATGCTTCATCATTAGCCCTTTGGGATTGTCTTGGATCATTTCATTGCTGAGAGTAGTCAAGTCATTCATAGTTGCTTATAGAACAATATTGCTATCACTGTGCACAATGTCCTCCCGGTTCTACTCACTTCACTATACATCAGTTCATATGAGTCTTTCCAGGTTTTTCTGAAATCATCCTACTTGTCATTTCCCAAAACACAATAATATTCCATTACAATCATATACCACAGCTTCTTCAGTCATTCCCCAATTGATGGACATTCCTTTGATTTCAAATTCTTAGCCACCACAAAGAGTTGCTATAAATATTTTTTTGTACAATTTTTTTCCCTTTTCTCTTTTTCATAATTACTATTGTTAACTGTTTCCCTCCATCCTATTCCCTTCCCCATGATATTTACTATAGGGGCAGTTAGGTTGGCGCAGTGCAGGCTCTGGATTCAGGAGTACCTGAGTTCAAATCTGGCTTCAGACACTTGACACTTACTAGCTGTGTGACCCTGGGCAAGTCACTTAACCCTCATTGCCCTGCAAAAATAAATAAATTAATTAAAAATAATAATAATAATATTTACTCTTATCTATCCTTCGAAATCTTCTGTCACAAAATTTAAGGTTCTAGAACTTAAGCACAGTGCCTGGTAAAATGCTTTTTTAAAAAAGGCTAGTTTTTCTCTCCTCTGTCTCAGATTCAAGGAAAAGGCAATCAGTTCCTCCTCATCATTTTCACTTCAGCAACCAGTTCTTCCCTGTTAATAAAAATCAGCTTTGGTACAGAATTTCTCCTTGTCGGCTCCTTCACTTTTTTAAAGAATTAAATTATCATCTTTAGCAGTGTGCTTTGTCTGGTAATGTTTATATAGAGAAGTTTGTGATCTTTTTATGCTTTAGTACTCATAATTCCTTCTAATTTTAGTAGCCTCTCTGTTGATTTATCTGCTTATGGAATTTTCTTTTTCCTTATATCCTTATATCCACCAGTCACTCGTTTTTGGACATTACCTCCCTCTTGATGGTGGGTATACTCCTGGGTGCTAGACTGCAAAGCTGCCTCAGCTTCCTCCTATGTTGGAGAGTTTACTCTTCACTGGCCTGACTCCCTGTTCAGGGGGGATGAGGGTAGAAGAGAACACAAGACTAACCCCAACTGGATTTCAGTCCCTTTTTCCTTCAGGTCCTGGATAGGCACTTAAAACTGACCCACTGTCCCTGTTATGATTGAGATAGATACTCTCTGTATTCTAGAGACTGCCCCAGGCAGAAGGAAGCCTGATTCTCTTCCTCTCCTCTATATGTGACTGGAAGGAGTGAATTTTTGCAGCTTATTGCAGTTGGGCTGGGGCCTGGATGGGAGCAGAGGTACATTGAGGTACACTGTCAGAGTCTGCAGCAGGAGCATCATCTCTGTGTGTCTCAAGCCCAAGCCCATGGGTCAGTTTATGTGCACCGAGGTTGTGTGGCAGATGCAGATGCTAAGAGAAAAGACCACCTTCAGAATTAGCTTTCTCCAGCGTTCATTCCTAAAGCTCTTACCCTCTTGGGGGGGGGGCGGGGCTTGGAGAGTTCTTGCAGACTGAAGAAAACTCTGGTCCATCTTCTTGTGAGTCACATGCCTAGAGCTGCAAAAAGGGTAATTGTTGATTGTTTACTGTCAGTGTGGCAGGAGACCCCTGGGGTTTATGGCCTAGTCCTGACCAACACGTCTTTTCAATGACTCGGAAAGGCTCGCTCATCATGTTTGCAAATGGTACAAAGCTTGGAGGGTTAGCTAACAGCGCTGAATGAAAAAATCAAAATCCAGAAGGACAGAGCATTGAGAAAGTCAACAGGCATCGATATAAAAGTCTACACGTGTGTAATATGAAAATATGGATAAATAGCAGTTGTTGCTCCCCTCCCCCCCAAAAGAGAGCTGGGGGTTTCAGTGGACCGCAAGCTGTATGAGTCATTATTGTGAAACCCAAGCCAAAAGAAGCCAGTGAGATCTTGGGCTTCCAGGCATGGGGCTCTCTGCCTTCCTCAGAGCTCCTCTGTGTTCCTCTCCATGCAGTGTGCTCTAAGGACCTGGGCAAGTTGGAGAATGTCCGGAGGGGACAACAGCAAGGAGCAGGGGCCTTGAGTCCATTACCTGGGACACATGAGGGTTGGCTGAAGGAACTGGAAAGATTTAGCCCAAAGAAAAGAAGACTCCCCGGGGGATAGGAGAGCTCTCTTCAGGGATCTGAAGGCCCCTCGTGGGGAGAGGGATTAGCCTGTTTGATCCCAGAGAACAGACCTGGGAGCCTGGGGGGGAAGTCACAAAGAAGCAGATGGGGGTTGGCCGGCAGGTGGGATAGGCTGCCTCAGGGGCTGGGTGGGTTCCCTCTATTTGGAACTCTTCAAGCAGAGGCTGGGTGACAATGTGTTGGGTAGCTTATAGTGGGGCTAGATGGGTGCCGAGGTCCCTTCCAGCTCTCAGTTTGGTTCTATAAGAAACCTCTGGTCCATTGGGGCAGTTGGTGAGGTAGGGCTGAAGCTCAGAGAGATTAAAGCAGGATAGGTAAATAAGGTGGCCGCTAATGGGCTGCCCAGAGAAAGCAGAGAGAAGGTGGCCCAGCACCTAGACTTGGAGGCTCGTGGTTAGGGGCTGGGATGTGGATGGTGATTCCAACAAGGAATACAAGGAAGGAATTGTTAAATGGTGGGAAGAGAGCCAGGAGAGGGAGCAGAGAGGATGCAGAAGGACCAGGGGGCCCATCGGGGTCAGAAGCTGCAAGAAGGTCAAAGAGGAGGAGAAGCCACTCAGCTCAGGCTAAAAGATTAGCCTCGGAGAGACAGATGTGGCAGGAAGGTCTGAGGCCACGTGGCCAGGACTGAGAAGTGAGGGGCAGGTGAAGCAACAGAAGCTTTTAAAATCTTGCTTTTTATTATGAAATCAACAAACATGAACATTTCAATAAATGAAGAAAAGGCAATCAGTCAGCAAGTATTTGTTAAGGGCTTCCTATGTCCCAGGGGAGTCCTTGCCCCCAAGGTGTTTCCATGCTAACTGGATACATACAGGGTAGATGAAGGGACAGTTCTCCCTTCCACATTGAGACTTTCCCCATTGTGGTTTCAAGATATCGAGGGTCTGCATTAGAAATGGGAATTTGGGGGAAGTTTTCTGGAAGCCACAGATGACACGTGAAGGCCAGTGGATGACACAGAGCCTACATCCAAATTCTTAACCCAAATGTGACGGTAAGGTACTGTAAGCACCTTACAAAAGAAAAAGGAAAAAATTCAGACTTTTCTGATACGCAGGAAGGGCCAGAAAATTTTACATGGTTTTTCCAGATCATGGGAGCACCCTGCCCCGAACCCCCAAAATGGGGAAGGAATAACTGTAATCTGAAAGGGCAAAAGTACTAAGCAGTCTGACCTGGCAGTAACAAACCACCCTGCTTACCTTTGACCCCTGCTGAATGTCCTTCCTACTGCTGGTTTCTGAGTACTTTTAAAAGTCTCATCAACACCATTTTTCCTTTTCTTTCCCTTCTTCCCCTTCTTCCCCTTCCTTTTCTCTTGTATTACCATCACTACTGATGAGCTACCCCCCCATGTGAGCCCTCCCTTGTAACAAATACACAGAGTCAAGGAAAATAAGACTGAAAACAAATGTGTCATTCTGTATGTGAGGTCCATTGCCTCTGCTAAGAGGTCACATGCAAGCTTCCTCCCTCATCAGTCTTCAGGTGTCCTTCAAAGAGTCTTTCCTTTACATTATTATGATCATTGTGTAAATTATTCTATGGTTCTGCTCACTTCTTCCCAGGTGCATATGTGTGCACATCTTCCCAGATTTCTCCGAATCTACAATTTCCTATTACATTTGATAGAAGGAAAGGTGTTGCTATCAATATTTTTGTATCTAAGGGTCCTTTCCCTCTGTTTTTTTATTGATGATTTTTTTTTCTACGAGTTTATCTGTGAAAGGAAAGAAAGATATAGGACAATAACTTGAGGGTTAATGTCCTTTTAAGGTTGAGGACAACTGGGGTATGCTTCTAAGAAACAGGAAAGGAACCAGTGAAAGAGAAATTTGAAGATTAGAGAGAGGCAGAGGGAATGATGGAAGAGGTAAGCTCTGTAAGACACAGCTAGCACACTAATTCAGGTCCTTAACAACTTGTAGTAGCCTCTCAACTGATTTCCCTGTATCCAGTCTGCCCTCTCTGAGCCATCCTCCAGAAAACTGCCAAATTCATAGTTATAAAGCACAGGTCCCAACAAGTTAGTCCTCTGCTCAAGAAGTTTCACTGGCTCCCATTGTCTCTAGGATAAAATACAAAATTGTCAGCTTGGCCCTTAAAGCCCTTCACACTCCAGCCCCAGCCTAACCTTCCAGGGAGATTGTCCATTCTTCCCTCTCCCTCTCACGTGCCAGCCAAACCGGCCTCCTGTTTGTTTCATGTATGCCTTGGCACAATCTGTATCCCCGGGCCTGGACTGCTCTGCCATCTCACTTCCTTGTAGAATTCCACGCAGACCTTGACAGCAGAATGACTTTCCAGGTGTTAGAGCCACCCCACCCTCTCCACCCCAGATTACTTTGGGTTGTGTGTCTAGACCTATCTGCATATGTGCCCCTGGTAGCAGGGATGCTCCTTGAGGGTTTGAGCCCAGCTCCTCGCACAGTGCCTGGAAAAGAGACTTGGCAAATGCTTCTCAAGTCTGTCCTTTGTGTCCCCTGAGGGCCCGGCCCATCTGTGCCCTGTTGGCTGTAGAGGTGACTTTAGAGCCCTTCACCTCCACTCTCTCCTGCGTCCCCAGCCCCGAGGACACGAGGAAGAAGGAAGAGGAAGACGAGGAACTGGAGGAGACTGCCCAGGAGAAGAAGCTCCGGCTGGCCAAGCTCTACTTAGAACAGCTAAGGCAGCAAGGTGAGGCCACGGGGTGGGAAACCCGGGTTTCCTGCCTGGCTCGGGTAGAGCCGTGCTCCTCCGCCCTCTCTGGGCCCTACCAGGATGTTCTGAGGAGCCGCCTGCCTTAGCCCTCAGCACTGCTGGCCTCTCCTCCTCCCCCCTCCTCCCCCCTGCCATGGTCACACTTCCTTAGGTGGCTGGGCCTGGGCCCCCTGGGGGGCGATTGATGCCAGTGCTGGCATTTAGCCTGGCTGGGGGGCAGCCTGAGTCCTTGAGCTCACTTCCCGGTGAGGTAGAGAAGGAAACACTTTAATAGGCCCCCTGAAGGGAAGAAGCCCCAGGGGCCTAGAGTTATTTAAACAGACTGAGGCCATGAAGTGTGTCTATAAGGAGGGTTGGGCCCTCGGGTGGGGGGGGGGGGGGCACCCGAGGGGAAAAGAGGCAGGCGTCTGGGCCCTGTACCTCTCCCTAGGCCGAGTTTGGGTTGAGAATGGAGACACCTTTGGGCTTTCATTCTCCACCCCACCCCTGTGACTTACCTGGTCTGTGTTCTGCCCTGGGCAGAGGAGGAAAAAGCTGAAGAGGAGGCCTTTGGGGATGACCAGGTGGCTGGGCGTCTAAAGGAAGATGTGGTAAGTGGAGGATGAGCTTGGGGGGTGGGTCTGCCCCTTGCCCACAGGCTCCAGAGAGAATCTTCCTCTTTCTTCTTCCCACAGCTTGAGCAGAGGGGTCGACTTCAGAAGCTGGTGGCAAAGGAGGTAAGCAATAGAGCCCTGTGTTTGGAGCCTGGCGCCAGCACTTACTCACTGGGTGATCTTGGGCACTTCCCCTTTCTGAGCCTCAATTTCTTCTTCCATAAAATGGGCATGATGTTTGTGTTACCCACCTCCCTGGGCCATGGTGAGGGAAACACTTTGTAAACCTTAAGGAGAGAAATTGTGAGGCAGTCATTAATTCTGACTCCACGGTGACCTCAGCCTGACCCACCAGAGTCCATGCCCCTGCTTCCCTGGGCCTCTCTTCTCATCGGCACCGTGGTGCTTCTGTGCTCAGGCTTCCTCGGTCAGCCAGTGTCCATGCTGCAGACCCGGGTCACCAGCTTCTGAGTCCAGTACTCCAGCCACTTCCCACCTCCTCTCGGGCCCCAGAGAGCCAGCTGAGCCAAAGTGTTTCTGTTTAGAAGCTTGTTTTTGAAACAGTGGAACATAACTGCCACTGTCTCTCTGGGAGCTCGGTGGCTACAAGATGCTCCCGCTTTCTTTGATCATCAGAAGACATTCAGCGGTTCTTGCTCAGGAAGGGGCGACTAACCTGTAGAACCAGCTCAACCAAAATAGTCCTTCAGGGACCCATGTCTTTTTCTCAGATGTCTGCTTTTCCCTTGCTTCTGCAACCAAAAGATGTCCTGATTTTGATATTCTGGAAAATTCTGGCCCTGACAGACATCTGGTCCCCTCACGTGTGAAGCTTTCTTTTCCTAGTTGATTGATAGAAACAGATACCTTGGACAGGAAATGGCCACAACAGTCTTTAGTCATTGTCTGGTAAAACTTTGAGCAGTCTGACCTGCCAAACAGAGAAGTGGTCTTCATTTCTTGGCTCCCCTTGCAGGCCTGGATGTGGTTTCCACTCCAGCCTAGGGGGGAGAATGAGGCCTAAAATCAGAAGGAACTTTGGAGCCCCTGTGGAGTTTACTGATTCCTCCTTGTCCCAGCTGACCAGGCCCCTCTCCTTGGCAGATCCAGGCTCCGGTGGCCGCAGACATCCGGGTCCTTCGGGGCCACCAGCTGCCCATCACATGCCTGGTCATCACCCCTGACAACTCAGCCATCTTCTCTGGGGCCAAAGACTGCACCATCATCAAATGTGAGTGACCCCCGGGGAGGCCTGAGGTGGGTGTGTCCTTTCTTGTTCCCTTCTCTTCCCCAGGCACAGGAGCCCCTCCCTCCACCCCCAGGGCCATTCAGGCTGTCGGGAAGCTCTGGAAAGTGAGACTCTTGGGTCTCGTTCTCATTACTGCCCCTCGGCTTTCTCCTCTGTCTGCCACCAGAAGAGGGTCAGCAGCCAGTGTCCAGCCCTTGGCAGTGCTCCCTTCTTACACCTTCCTCCCTACCACTGCAGGGAGTGTGGAGAGTGGGAAGAAGCTGCACCAGATTCAGAGGGTGAAGAAGGGAGCCGAGGGTCAGCCGCCTGGGCACGCTGACCACATCCTCTGCATGGCTATCTCCTCAGATGGCAAATACCTGGTGAGGAAGCCTGCTGGGAGCACTAGAGATGGGGAGGGCAGGTCAGGGGCTGGGCACCAGGGCGCCCAGGACTATGCATCCTTGTTCCCCTAGGCCACAGGAGATAAGAATAAGCTGATCCTGATCTGGGACGCAGATACCTGCAAGCACCTCTTTACCTTCACAGGGCATCGGGATGCTGTGTCGGTAAGAGACTAGGGTTTGGGAGACCCCTATCTCCCTTAAGCCTGGTTCCCGGGGGCTTGTTCTAGACTCTCCTAGCTGGAAATGGGATTTTGTGAGGTCAGTGAGGTCATCCTCCTGCCTTGGGGTAGGGCCAGTACCCTTCTGATGCCAGTCACCTTGCCCTTGGGGAAGTTCTCGGGCCCTGGCTGCCCTAATGTTTGACTCTCCCCCTGCCTTATTTAGGGCCTGGCATTTCGGAAGGGCACGCACCAGCTGTACAGCACATCCCACGACCGCTCTGTGAAGGTGTGGAACGTGGCCGAGAATGCCTACATAGAGACCCTGTGAGTGGGCGGTCAGCAGTCTGGAGCAGTGCTTCCCGTGGGGAGAGGCTTGTCGGTTCTGGGTCTGCGGTGGGAGGAGGGCATTCTTTGCTAACTCCTCAGCCAGGCTCTGAGGTCCCTTGTCGTTTGACCTCGGCCTTCGTCTCGTCTAGTCTCGCCTCCCCAGAGCCCTTGGCACAGATTGGTCATAGCAGTGTGATGTGTAAAGGAGCCGGGCCTCCGTTTTGTAGAGGAGAAACCAGGCCCTTGCCTGAGGCCTTAGAGTTGGGAGGTGCTAGGATTTAGAACCTGCTAGAAGAAACCAGAGAGCCTTTTTTCCTGATTTTACAGAGGGGGAACCAAAGCCCCCTGGAGCCACCACCAGTCTCTCTGCCCCCCTGCACTGCAGCTGCATCCCTGGCCCCGGCCTTCCTTTCCACACTCATCCTGGCGATGTCTCCCCCATCAGCCTCTAGCTTGGCTTTTTTACTGCTTGTGAGGGCAGCAGTACATTCAGAGTCTGGGCTTAGCACACAGGAGGGAGAAGCTTTTTAAAAGCTCATTGATCCTAGGGCTTGAGCCGAGAGATCAGCCAGATGTGAAGAAGCATGCTCCCAGAGAAGTGACTCGTCCAGGGTGATGCAGCCAGAGGGCTCTGAGCCAGGCCTCAGACCCGCTGCTCTCACTGTTGACACTGCTTTTTGGCTCATCCTTTCTTCTCTTTGCCCCAGTTTTGGGCACCAGGATGCCGTGATGGCCCTAGATGGACTGAGCCGGGAGAGCTGCGTGACGGCGGGTGGCCGCGATGGCACTGTCCGTGTCTGGAAGATTCCTGAGGAGTCGCAGCTGGTCTTCTATGGCCACCAGTAAGCGGGTGGGAGTGCGGAAGACCATGTGCATGCTCCCCATCTCCCCAAGTCAGGCTTCCTCACAAACCTGTTCCTTCTTTCAGGGGCTCTATTGACTGCATCCAGCTCATCAATGAGGAACACATGATATCTGGTTCAGAGGATGGGTAAGGGTTCCCCCAGCAGCCCCACTGCTCTGTGCCCAGATGCGCTGTCTGTCCCCCACCTGGTCACCCTCACTTCAGCCGTTCCTGTCCCTTTCATTCCTACCACTAACTCCTTCTTCTCCCTGCCTAAAGCTCATTGGCTCTGTGGGGCCTCTCCAAAAAGCGGCCTCTCACCGTACAGCAAAGAGCCCATGGGATGCGTGGAGAAGAAGGTTTGGAGCAGCCCTACTGGGTGTCATCGGTGACAGCGCTGCTCAACACAGACCTTGTGGCCTCAGGTTGGTTTGACACCAGACTTTTCTCCCCTCTCTGGGCTGGGCTTGGGGCCAGTGGCTCTCAGTGGCCTTGTAGGCCAGGCGAGTGGCCTCCCTGGCTCCAGTTTTACTTTGTTTCTTAAGCGAGGTCTGGAAAAATGCCTTCTTCCCGTAGTTCTTAACCACCAGGTAAAATAAGGCCCTGTAGGGTTTACAAGGCAGCACCGTCTCAGGACATCCCCAAGCCTCATATAGCTTAAGAGACTCTTGCTCCCAGTCTTCGTGCTCTCCTCAGCCCAGTGTGGTTCAGTCATAGGACCTGAAAAGCAAGCCCTGTATCTGAGTAGGAATTCCTAACAGGATTGTGTGGAAAAACCAGTGCCCACCAGTGCCCACCAGCGCCTGCTGCTCCCACGCCTCTGGAGGCAGCCCATCCCATGCCGGCCCTCTCTGAGGGACTGCAGCTTCTCTCCATTGTCCAAGTAGAGCAGCCCGGGGAGAGCACAAAAGAAAGGCCTGCAAACTCTGCCCAGAACATTCACCCCATGAGTGCCTGGTCTGGTTTCTAGCCTTCTGGCCATCACGGTCACTTCCTCTGCATTGTCCTAGACTGTGACTCCTGGACAGCTCATAGAGGATGGGGTTCTCTCCTCAGGGGTGGGGACAGGCCATCCTGGGGGGGCCTTGATGAGGGCCCCGTGCCTGCAGAACCCCCTGGTGGTTACCCTTGGAAGGCCTGGTCTCCCCTTTAGCTGCTCCCTGCAGCTTGGCTCAGGAGCCTCCCTTGTCTTATGACTGCCGTCCAAGCCTAGACTTTCCTTACAGCAAGGAGCGGCAGCCCGTAGGTCCATGGGACTGGGCAGCTACCGTCTCCTTTGGGTTTCTCTGCAGCCCTTGGAGGGAGGACCTTGGGGCGAGGGAGCCACCTCTCTGCTCACCCTAGGCCTTTGGCTTCCTCATCTGTCAGTGTCCCGTCTGGTGCTAAAACACTGAGCCTGCTGCAAGGTTGCTGGGCTTTGTTTGAGGCTTGTGGAAGTTCAGCTCCTTGGCCCCAGCCACACATGGCAGGGCCCCGTCTAGAATCCTCCATTAAAGACCTTGAGAGATCCTGGGATCCCAGGATCTGGGGTAGTCCAGCTCTCCTATCTCCACCCCCCCGGTGAGGAGACTGAGCCCCCAGAGAGATGGAAGCATGGATGAATCTGCAGTAGGGCCTCCTCATTCAGCAGCATCTCTGCCCTGGGAGGGGGAGGTTGGGGCCCAGTCTCCTGACGGTCACGTCCAAAGTTCCTTCCACCATCCTCACTGTATGGGAGCCTGCCCTCAAGGAGCTGCCAGTCTAGTAAGGAGAGAAGATGCGTGCATGACCTCTGAAGAGTGATAAGGACACAGGAGGACAGTGTGCTAGATCAGAGGAGGGACAGTTCACTTGGGGAGATCTCTGGAGGGGCAGTCCAGTGTGTGCATGGCCACCCAGACCATGTCACTGGCCGGTGAAGTGTTTAAGTCAAAAGTCCTGAGACCATAGGTGAGCCCCGGGGGGCTCTCACTGGTGTGTGAGGGAGAGATAGAAGCCAAGGCTTGGGGGTGCAGTAGCAAGACATGAGAAAGAAAAAGGAGCCGTCGGGTTTTTGAGAAGTTAATAAGTTCTGCTAGAAAGTGTAGTGGGGGTGGGGGCAGCTAGGTGGTGCAGTGGATAAAGCATCGGCCCTGGATTCAGGAGGACCTGGGTTCAAATCCGGCCTCAGACACTTGACACTTACTAGCTGTGTGACCCAGGGCAAGTCACTTAACTCCCAATTCCCCCCCCACACACACACACACAAAAAAAAAGTGTAGTGGGCCAGGAGAAATGTGCTTCAGAGAAGTAGGTAGGAAATGTTACCCTAGAGGGCTTCATGGAGGAGGCAGCACCTGAGCTGGGACTTGGATTCCTGGGAAAGTTATCAGCAAGCAGAATTCTGCCTGGCCCCAAGGGGCCAGGGATAGTGGGCGAGACTTGTAGTGGGCATCATGAGGTGCATGGCCATCGAAGGGATTCCTGCTCTTGACATTCTGGGGAGGGGGTGGGGCAGGGGTTTGGCACAGGCCTATTGGGTGATTGATTGGATTTGGCCGGAGTGTAGAATTGTGGTTGGGGACGTGAGTGGGGGGGACAGCCTTTCAGTGATGTAGAGGAGGAGAATTGAAGAAACCTCACTCCATCCAGGCAGATGGGACTGTTCTGCAGCTCCAGTCTGGAGACTTAGGGTCTGGGACGGTGTTGGGCAGCACTGGCTGGTGCTGAGGCCAGCTCTCTCCTAGGCCTTCTCGGTCACAGGGTATCTCCCTTTCAAAAGAAATGTTGCCATGTCTCAAGCTCCCCCTGAGTCACAAGGAACAGCAGGGGGTGGAGGTCTGCCTTACTTTGTGCCTCATCGCTTTTGGTGTCTTCTTCCTCCCCAACCTCAGGATCTCACAGCTCCTTCGTGCGACTCTGGCAGTGTGCAGAGGGCTTCCGGAAGCTGGAACCACTCTGGGACATCCCTTTGGTAAGCAGCGGCCCAGGGGAGGAGGTGGGGGGTCCAGACTGGTGGGGAGGAGGTGGTATTCTGGTTCCCCTTCACCTCTCTCGTTCCTGCCTTTTAGGTTGGCTTCATCAACAGCCTCAAATTCTCCAGCACTGGAGACTTCCTGGTGGCAGGTGTTGGGAAGGAACACAGGTAGGTACACAGTGTTAGGGAGCTTCATTAGCCAGACCCTTGCTTACCCTGGGCAGGAAATGGGGGTGGGGGGGATTAGAGCTGGGACAGGAGAGGGGAGTGGGCTGGGAATAAGCTGAGGAAGCGGTGGAGGGAAGGCCTCTGGGCCTCAGGTTTGTTCCTCCCTCCCCCTGCAGGTTGGGACGCTGGTGGCAAATCAAAGATGCCAAGAACTCAGTCTGCATCATCCCCCTGAGGAGAGTCCCCCCGGCCCCTGCTGCTGGCTCCTAGCTCCTCTTCCTCAGACGCCCTCTGCTGTTTATTTAACTCTCTCCCCTGCCCCTACTGTTTCTATTAAATTAGCCTCTGGGTCAGTCCAGGCCCCAGCCTGCCTGGGGCATCTTCTTGGGGAGTGGGCAGCACTTGCAGCGAGGAGCGAGTGGGGTGTGGAGGCCAGAATCCCGGCTTTTGGCCCCGGCACCTTGTGACTTCTCTTTGGAGCCTTAGGGAAGTGGGAGTGGTTTCCCAGCCACCAGAATGGAGAGGATGAGAGACTTGGTGAGGGACAGAAACAGTGATGTAGGTGGTGCAAGCAGACGACAACATGATAGCTAGCATTCGTGCAGCACTTTAAGGTTTGCAGAGTGCTGTGTCTGTGTCCTTTCATTGCATTCTCACAATAACCCTGTGAGGTGAGTGCTCTACAGAGGAGGAAACCAAGACAAAGGCTATGTGCTTTGCTCGAGGTCACTCAGCTGGTCAGTCAGTGTCTGAGGAGGGATTTGAACTTGGGTCCTGCTGACTCCAAGCCTGGCACCCAAACCAGGACAGGGAAGCGTGCAGGCAGAGAGACCCCAAGGCCTGGGCTTGCTGAGCATTGCCTGCAGCTGAGGAGGGAAGAGGTCAGAGCAGACCCAGCAAAATCCTTTATTGGGAGGGAGGAGCAGGCCCTAGGCAATTAAGACCTGCATGTCCATCGCCAGGCCGCTGGCTGTGATCTGGTAGCGGCCACGCATGAGACCACGGGTCAGGCAGTTGCGCCAGCGGATCTGGATCAGGCGAGCAGCAGCCCGAGCCCTCAGGTAGCGCCGCCGCACACGCCACATGCGCACCATGGCCTGAAGCTTCACCACGGCCCACTCCCGCCTCGTGTAGAGCTGTAGCACTGTCCTGCGACGTCGATCCAATAACCGCATGTGAGCCACCCGCCACCAGCACTGGATGATCCAGGCGCAGAGGGCCGCGTGCAGCAGCGTCCGTCGCACGAGGGTCCCCCGCCACCAGGCCTGGATCTTGATGGCTGTCTCGTCCTAGGCCAGAGTGGAGCAGGACAAGAGCCTACTCAGGCCCAGAGCCCCTCCCCTTATCCCCCCATGATCTCTTACCTTTTGTCTTGATTCCCTGTCCCAGGAGATGGCAGTGCTCTCATCCTCATCCTTAGTGCCTGACCTTGTTCTTACCCAGCTCCTTTCCCTCCCTCCCTTTCTCTAGAGTCCCAGAGCCCCACATGGCCTGAGTCAGTCTCCCTCCCCACCACTGGGGGAGGGGGGGCTTTGGTTCTCCACAGAAGACATTCCTCCCCACCCTTGCCTGAAGTGCTGTGTTCACCATTTGTTGGTGATGATTTTGTAAGACGTATTAGACAGTGGCTAGGTGGCGAAGTGGATAAAGCACCAGCCCTGGATTCAGGAGGACCTGAGTTCAAATCTGGCCTCAGACATTTGACACTGGCTGTGTGACCTTGGGCAAGTCACTTAACCCTCATTGCCCAAAAAAGCCCCAAAAGACATATTAGACTACCTTAAACCTTCTCCTGGCTTGACAATGACAGTCAGAGAGAGAACTTTGTTCAGCAGTCCTCCATTTCTCTACAGCAGGTGAAACATAAAGCTAACTCCATCACAGATGGAGGTGCTGGCCTCCATCACAGAATACCCTGTGCAGCTGAAATGGAAGCAGGGTTCTCTATAGGCAACTGAGCTCCCAACACCTTTATTTTCAGATGACATTTTGTTGATTGCATCAAGCCCCAGTCCTAGGACCCGCTCTGTGAAATTTATTCCTGTTCAGAAGTGATGAGCCTAACAGTTTTTTTTTTTTTGGGGGGGGGAGGCAATTGGATTAAGTGACTTTTCCAGGGTCACACAGCTAGTGTCAATTGTCTGAGGTCAGATTTGAATTCAGGTCCTGACTTCAGGGCTGGTGTTCTATCCACTGTGCCATCCAGCTGCTGTAGCCTACCAATTTACTAGGAAAGAAACCCAAATCCATGAAGATGTGCCTGTTGCCTGGTGTTCAGCTGGAAATGTGATCCATGTCAGCCTGTCAGCATGTACATCTTGACTTCAGGCACTGTAACTGGACGGTGAGTTATACCCAGATTTGGAAGAAGAAAGTGGATGATTGAATTACATTTAGGAACCTAACTTCTAATTATTTTAAAGCTGCTCCTTGACAGATAAAAACCCACTTTTGAACAAAAGCATCTTTCCGGTGATCCTTTGTGTCTACACATTATGAACCACCACATTCTCCCCCCTCCACCCCAAAAAATAAACATGGGGGACTCGGGGCAATGGAGACATGTGCAGTTGTAAGACAGCCACAGCATACTGAAGATCGGTTTAAGAGTAAGGAAATGGAGCATCAGACAAGAAGATGTGGCCCATAGTGAGTGAAAGACAGAAACAAGTAATTCAGGTAGTGTGTTAACCCACAGAACGTGGTCACTGGGTAGTTCCTCCACGGAGTCTTAGAAATACATGGCTGCCAATAGCAAGGAAGGAGGAAGTGAATGGGCTACAGTTCCCCACCGCCAGAGAGAGGACACGCACCAGTAACAACAGATCCAACAAGAACTTTTTGGGAATCAATGTTCGCTTGAGTCCCGTGAAAACAATGTTATCCTATGTTTGTGCACCCACCTCTGAACTATATTGCTTTTCTGTAGATTTCCAGATATTTCTGCAGTTCTTATTTACATAGCGGTTAATCTAGAAGAGGCAGCAGTCTGTCAAGGAAAGTGATGGATTCTTTCCTTGGCACTTTGGAACTGCATTGATATACTCATCTACATCATGAGGTTGATTTTTCATCTTTCCTCCACTTATTCCAGTTGTGGTTTCTTGCTACTGACTGCCTCCCTTAATCTACCTTCCCTCCTGTCACTCCTTTACACTTTCTCTTAGCCCCTTTCCCCTCCTGCTTCCCTGTTGGGTAAGGTGAATTTCTATAACCAGCTGTGTATATATGTGTGTGTGTGTCTGTCTGTCTGTCTGTCTGTCTCTCTCTCTCTCTCTCTCTCTCTCTCTCTCTCTCTCTCTCTCTCTCTCTCTCTCTCTCTCTCTCCCTCCTCCAGATGAGAGTGAGGCTCTGGTGTTGTCTGTTCCACTTTCTCCCCACTCCATTTTCCCCTCTTGTAAAATTTCTTCCTTGTGCAACTCTTTTATATGAGATAAATATTCCCCTTCTTCCTCTCCCCCTTCTCTCAATGCATCCCTTCTATTTTAAGATCATTGCAACATAATAGACTTACATCTGTGACCTTCAGATAGGTTCCTTCTAACTGCCCTAATGATAATATTTTTAGTGGTAGGTATTGTTATCTTCCCACATAGGAAAGGAAACTTTAACCTTGTAAAGTCCCTTGTGATTTCTCATGCATCTTTATCTTTTTATGTTTTAATTGAGTATCATGTTTGAATGTTAAATGTTCTATTCAGCTCTGGTCTTTTCATCATGAATGCATGGAAGTTCTCTATTTCATTAAATATCCATTCCTCCTCCTGAAGGATTATACACAGTTTTTCTGAGTATAATATAAGTTATACTTGGTTGTAATCCTAGGTTGTTTGCCTTCTGGAATATCATATTTTAAGCCCTCCTCTCCTTTATAGTGGTAGCTGCTATCCTGACTGTGGTTCCAAGGTATTTAGATTATTTCTTTCTGGCTATTTTCAGTATTTTCTCCTTGATCTAGGAGCTCTGAATTTTGGCTGTATTATTCTTGGAAGTTTTCATTTTGGGATCTCTTTCAGGACATGATCAGTGGATTCTTTTATTTTCCCCCCAGTGGATTCTTTTAACTTTTACTTTGCCCTTTGGTTTTAGGATATCTGGGCAGCTTTCCTTTATAATTTCTTGAAATACTATGTCTAGGCCCTTTTTTTGATCGTGGCTTTCAGATAACCCAATTCTTAAATTATCTCTTCTTGATTTATATTTTATGTCAGTTTTTCCTGAGATATTGCACCTTTTTTTTTCATTCTTTTGACTTTATTATTTCTTAATATCCCATGTCATTAGCTTCCCCTTGACCAATTCTAATTTTTAAGGAGCTATTTTTCTCAGTAAGGTTTTGTACTTTTACCATTTAGCCAGTTCTGATTTTTAAGAAACGATTTTCTTCATTATTTTGGGGGCCTCTTTTACCAGGCTGTTGTCTTTTCATAATTTTTTTTACATAGCTCTCATTTTTTCCCCCCAATTTTGCTCTTATTTTTAAAATCTTATTTTTTGCTCTTCTTTCATCTCTTTAGCTTTTCTAGGAATTCTACTTGGGCTTTTGTCCAATATTCCACCACTCCTACCCAAGTCTTTGCTTGTAGATGTTTCCAAGTCATTGCTTTCGTCTGAGTTTTTGTCTTGAGCTTCCCTGTCACCATAGTAGTTTTTAATGGTCAGGTTCTTTTGTTGTTGTTGTTGTTGTTTGCTCATTTTTCCAGCCTATTTCTTGAATTTGGACTTGATATTAAGAGTTGGACTAAAAAATAGGGGCAGCTAGGTGGTGCAGTGGATAGAGCACCGGCCCTGGAATCAGGAGTACCTGAGTTCAAATCCGGCCTCAGACACTTGACACTAGCTGTGTGACCCTGGGCAAGTCACTTAACCCCAACTGCCTCACCAAAAAAAAAAAGTCAATTAAGAGTTGGACTAAAAAAAAAAAAGAGTTGAACTTTGCTCACCTCTGGAGGTGGGGATGATTGGCCTGAACTTCTGTTATGTCCTCCTGCTTTTACAGTTTGATCGGGGAATCTGTAGGTTTTTGATGTCCCCAAAGTGATGAGAGGTCTGGTTGCTGCCCACCAGGTCTGCATTCTGCTTCTTAACCAGGAAGGACCCCTGCTCCCTCGTGATGATCTACAACTTTGTTATTGGTGACAGCTGCCAAGTGGCACCTGATCCTGTGCCCAGTGCTAGCACAGGAATCCCAAGTGTTCAGTCTCTGTACCAATAACAGAGAGACCAATCGGGTGTAAGATGATGAAGTCTTGCACAAGAATGGTGGCATTCAAGACAAGGAAGGAATGTGAGATACAGAGGCAGAATAGCCAGGACTTGGGAAAAGGATTGAATGTGGGAGTAAAGGAGCCTGAGAAAGGGTTTTGATCCTGGAGAGTTGAAAAGGATGGCAAATGGTGCCAGCAACAGAGATAGGAAAGTTGAGGAAAGCTGGTTTAGGACTTTGAGGTGCCAGTGGCACACTGAAAGGTGGGTGTCTTGTTAGTAGTTGGAGACAGGGGTTTGGAACTTCAGGAGACATCATTCAGGGCTGGAAATCACCTTTGGTAGTCAGCATCGGTTGGAAGGGACCATAGCTTCATAGGTCTAGAGCTGGAAAGTAAATGAGTCCAGTCCCCCATTTTATAGATGAGAAAACAGGCTGAGAAGGGTTCAGGCGCATTATTGACTTAAAAACATCAAGCTGCCTGGCCCAAGGCACAGTCATCCTTGGAAATGCTCCACTGGGGCCACCTACATCAATATTGTAATTGATGCTCGGGAAGTAGATGAGATCACCAAATAGAAAGCATGGAGGGATCAAAGACTTAGGGTCAGGTCTACATTTTGAGGGAAAGAAGAATCAATGAAGGAGATGGGGGGGGGCAGCAGGGTGCAGCTAGGTGGCACAGTAGATAAAGCACTGGCCCTAGATTCAGGAGGACCTGAGCTCAAATCCGGCCTCAGACAAGTCTTGACACTTACTAGCTGTGTGACCCTGAGCAAGTCACTTAACCCTCATTGCCCTTCCCACCCCCCAAAAAAAACCCAACAAAGGAGACAGGGTGGGCCTAAGGATATCCTTTATTGGGCAAGGAAGGTCTAGTGCCCTCCCCCCACCAGCCCCTTAAACCATTAGGATGTTAACCTCAAATGCTGAATGTTTGGATGCCACCTCAGGTTGGCTGGGCACATTGTTTTTACTCCTCTCAAGTAAAATTGGATGAGGCAGGTGGCAGAGTATTTGGCAGAAACCTCAGTGGATGTGCCACATGTGGACTGGGGCCCACTCCTATGGGGCACAAAGCAGCAGTACTGCACATCCCACCCACCACCAGCACTGGATGGTCCAGGCCTCCAGACTGCATGCGGCAGTGCCCATTATACCAACATTCCCTGCCACCATGCCTGGATCTTCCAGCTTGCAGCATCCTTCATCTGTGCTTCAGGGAGTAGGGCAGACAGGATGGCCTTTCTTCCTGGCCTGACAAAAAGCCTGTGGCTCCTCTTTCCTTAGCAGAGGAGAATCCACTTCTCACATCAGGCCCAGTCTCTCCCATGGACTCATCTGTCCCCATCCTATTCCCAGGCATCTGATGTCTTGGCCCTTCCAAACCCCCGCCCTCTCATTTTCCACTCCCTGCCAGCTGCGTGTGACCTGATGATTCAAGCCTTGCTTCAGCTCCCTTCCTCCACCATCTGTCCAAGCCACAGTCAGACACAACTCTCTGGTATGAGAACGTATGTTAGTCAGAGCTCCAGACCCCCCTACAGGAGTTACTCCCTATTCTCCAGCCTCCCAGCCCACCCTAAGGAAATGCCCAATATCCACCTACCATGTTTGTTTCTTCAAAGTCGTTAAGTTCATTTTCAGATTCAATACTACCCTTCTGTAGCAGAAATGGGGCAAGAGAAGGAAGGAAAGGGTACAGATGAGAGGAGCGGCCTGGGAGATGTTGGCATTGGGTAGTCATTCTTCCTATAGACCAGCCCTTGGCCCCTAGATCCCAGATTTGCTTAGAGTCCTCCAGAGGATACCTGTCCTCTCACCCTTCTAGGTCAATATATCTTTCCCTCCCACCACCTTCCCCACCAGAAGCAGGAGCTGTCATCCCACTCTCCCCCCACTTTCCAGCCTAGCCTGGCCCTTACAGAGACTCTACATCCCATGATTTGGAGGCAAGTGGTTGTCACCCTCTGACCTTTTACAACTCTGGCCTGGTCCAAGCAGGAGGCCCAGGGATCACCTATGAGGTCATAAGGGGTGACTGACTCAGGGACTATCCTTGAGCACAACAAACCCCTTTCCTTTCCCCCCACCCTCCTTAAGGGATAGGTAGCTTCAGACTCAGTGGAGGAACAAAGCCTCAGATGGAAAGCTGGTGGCCACCCATGGAAGGTGCAGGATGTGGGGAAAGGAGAAGGGATCTGACTCCAAGATCCTCTTTCATGGGGCTTTAGGGTTCTATGAAGTTGAAAAGAGCCCTGAGAGATGAGCTTCTGTTGATGCCTACCAGACCAACCATTCCATTTCTTTTACAGTTATAAGAATGAATCATTGCTGACCTTGGGCAAATCACTTAACCCCAATTGCCTCGCCAAAAAAAAAAAAAAGTTTAAAAAGGGGCAGCTAAGTGGCACAGTGGATGGAGCACTGGCCCTGGATTCAGGAGGACCTGAGTTCAAATGTGGCCTCAGACACTTAACACTAGCTGTGTGACCCTGGGCAAGTCACTTAACCCCAATTACCTCACCAAAAAGAAAGAAAGAAATTTTTAAAAAGAAGAAAAAAAAATTGTTTGGGGCAGCTAGGTGACGCAGTGGATAGAGCACCAGCCCTGGATTCAGGAGGACCTAAGTCCAAATCCAGCCTCAGACCCTTGACACTTACTAGCTGTGTGACCCTGGGCAAGTCACTTAACCCCAATTGCCTCACCAAAAAAAAAAAAAAAAAGAATCATTGCAGGGACCCTGGACATCTTGGGTTTCAGTGAAGCATCTAAGAGCTTTTTTTCATTGTCTTTTGGACAAGGTGCATGGCTGCTGCCTAGATGGAAATGGACCGCTGCAGTCATCAGTAAATGTTGAACTGGACCATGCCCTCTCCCTGGTAATGCCAGAAGGCTCTGTGCTCTCGATCCTTCCTCAAACCTCCCATGGCTTCCTTTCCCCTACTCTTAGCTGAGATCCTTGCCTCTTTACAGAAAATATTGAGGCCTTTCACCTCAAGCCCCCTCATCCTCATCTATCGCTCACTCTTTTTCACCCCTGTCTCCTATGATAAAACAACCCTACTCCTTACCAAGCTGAACTCCTCTACTTGTTCAAGCGATCCCAACTCATCTCTTCCAGCAGATCACCCCCTCTCTCATCCCTATTTTATCCCTTATTTTTAATCCCCATCTACTGGTTTCTTCCCTACTGCCTACACACATGCTTACGTCTCCATCCTGAAAAAAACACTTGACGATCCTTCCACTCTTGCTAATTATCATCCTATGTATCTTCATCCCTTTATAGCTAAACTGAAAAAGACCATCTACCATAGGTGCCTTGACTTTCCTCCCACTCTCTTCTTTTTTTTTTTTTTTAAGTGAGGCAGTGGGGGTTAAGTGACTTGCCCAGGGTCACACAGCTAGTAAGTGTCAAGTGTCTGAGGCTGGATTTGAACTCAGGTCCTCCTGACTCCAGGGCCGGTGCTCTATCCAGCTGCCCCCCTCCCACTCTCTTCTTAACCCCTTACAATCTGGCTTCCAACTTTATCATTTCATCCAAACAGCACTCTCCAAAGTTACTGCCAAATCCAGTGGCCTTTTCTCAGTCCTCATCCTTCCTGACCTCGCTGCAGCCTCTGACATTGTTGATCACTCTCTTCTGGTTTTCCTCCTACCGATCCAACCCCTCCTCTGTCTCCTTTGCTAGATCCTCCAGATCACACCCACTAACTTCAGGGCTCTGTCCTGGGCTCTCTTCTCCCTCTAGACTACTTCACTTCATGAACTCATCCACTCTCATGTATTTAATGATCCTCTCTATGCTGATGATTCTCAAATCCACCCAACCTGCTGACCTCCAATCTTCTGTCTTTTTTTTTTTGGGGGGGGGGGTGTGAGGCAATTGGAGTTCAGTGACTTGCCCAGGGTCACACAGCTGGTAAGTGTTAAGTGTCTGAGGTCGGATTTGAACTCGGGTCCTCCTGACTCCAGGGCCGGTGCTCTATCCACTATAGCGCCACCTAGCCTCCCTTTCCAACTGTCTTAACAAAGAATATACCACATTTTGAAGTCTTGGATGGTGCATTAGTCCTCTTCATCAGTCTTACAGTTTACACAAATTCATCCTTCCTCATTCTTCTATTTAAGGGTTGCATCCCAAAAAGAATGCTTAAACTGCTATAATGTTAACATTATTGAGCAACGATTATATGAGATGGCTTCTGGGATCTTTTACCACATATCAAGGAATCAACCTGGACCTTTCTGGGAAATGTTGGAAATCAGAAAAATGTATCCTGTGAGTTACTTCTCAGACACACCCCACATTTCAACGCTTGCAGTGAAAACACCTGTTCTTCTGAGGTTCTTTCCCAACCAATCCTTCCTTTAGGCCCTGTAGAGTTGCCAAGATGCTCTGCTGAAATGAGTGACCTCAGGACCCTGCCACCACTTGCCCCTATTGACCTATAAGCTTCTGACCAGATGCATAGATACACAGTCTGGTATTCAGGTATCAATCACTTCCTGACTTGCTGTTTTGCAGCATTCTGCTAAGACCTTGAAAAGGTTGAAGTTAACTCCAGTCAGTGATGACATTCTATAGGTAGTTGCTGCATCTGGAATGAATGGATGAAAATGCATTTATTTTATTAATCACATACAATGTGCCAGGCATTGTGCTAAGTAAGCACTGAGGATAGAAATACAAGAGTAAGACAACAGTCCCTTCACTCAAGGGAGCTTATGTTCTTTGTGTGTGTGTGTGTGTGTGTGTGTGTGTGTGTGTGTGTGTGTGTGTGTGTGTGTGTGTGTGTGGCAGTTGGGGTTAAGTGACTTGCCCAAGGTCACACAGCTTGTGTCAAGTGTCTGAGGTCGGATTTGAAATCAGGTCCTCCTGACTCTAGGGCCGGTGCTCTATCCACTGTGCCATCTAGCTGCCCCCTGGGAGCTTACGTTCTAATTGTAATTTTTCCTTTTTTTTTTTCTTTTTTGGGCGGGGCAATGAGGGTTAAAATGACTTGCCCAGGGTCATACAGCTGGTAAGTGTCTGAGCCAGATTTGAACTCAGGAAGATAAGTCTTCTTGATTCTAAACCCAGTGTTCTATCCACTGCACCACCTAGCTGCCCCCTCAACCCTTCCTTTAAATCTTTATGACCAGGAAAGCTCTTTCTCCTTTGCTTCTGTGTGGCCCACACAAATGAAGTTGTTCTCCAGTCAGTAGGAATTGAATCTTCCTGAATCTGGCCATTCTTTGAGGGAGGTAGTGTGGCTCAGTGTAAAGAACAACAGCTCTGGAGTCCAGATCCTCTCTCTGACACTCACTATCTGTGTAACCTGGAACAGGTCATTTAACCTCAGTGGGCTTCTGTGTCCTCATTTGTAAAATAAAGGAATCAGGCTAGATAATCTTCCAGATAGAGCAATAATCTTTGGGTTTAAAGACTAATTTGGATACCTTTTTCCTCTGTAACAACTCTATTAATAACTAGCATTTATATGGCCCTTGAAGGTTTGTAAAGTGCTTTACACATATTCATGCATTTAATTCTCACAACAATTCTGTGTGGTAGGTGCTATTATTATTATTGAGTCAAGCCAACAAACATTAATTAAGCATTTACTATATGCTAGGCACTATGCTAAGCCCTGGGGATATGAAGAAAGGCAAAAATAATACCTGCCCTCAAAGTATTGTCTAATGGGAGAGACAACATATAAACAGATTTGCTATTTAGTCATTTCTGATTCTTTCTCATCCCATTTGTCGTTTTCTTAGCAAAGATACTGGAGTGGTTTGCCATTTTCTTCTCCAGGTCATTTCATAGATGAGGAAACTAAGGCAAACGGGGTTAAAATGACTTGTCCAGGGTCACACAGCTAGTAAGTGTCTAAAGCTGGAGTCGAACTCACGAAGATGATTCTTCTTGATTCTAAACCCAGTGCTCTATCCATTGTGCCACCTAGCACCCACAAATAAGATAACTAGAGGATAACTTGAAGTTTATCTCACAAGGCACTAGCATTAAGGGGGGGCACCTCACAAATGAGGAAACTAAGGCAGATTAAATGACTTGCCCAGGGTCACACAGTAAGGGTCTGAACCAGAATTAGAATTCAGGTCTTCCTGACTCCAAGCCCAACACTCCATCCGCTAGGTCACATAGCTGCTTAACAACTGGCCGTTTCCTCCATTTCTTCTCCTTTTCCTCCACCAGTGCTTGCGCTATGGCCATATCCCAGCTAGAAATCTACAGGTCATCCTTCAGGTCATCATCACTCACTCTGTTTTGACTTTGCAGCTTGTGCTGCTCCTCTTTCTAGCAGCTTCTGGAACAGGCTTCCAAAGGAGATGCCTTCTCCCCTTTTCACTGAATGGTTTCTGTATCCCTACATATGCCTCCCTCACCCTCTGACCTCTGCCAAAGGGTCGCTCTGATCTTTGTATGTATTCTTGTCGCACGATGTCAAGGTTTGCAGTCTTCAGATTCTGCACAAACGTAGGGGTGGGGAGGGGCAGGGAAGCTGGCTTTTTATTGCTCCCCAGGAGGGTCCCCACTTCTTCAGACTTAGTAGCTTGCCACTTCTGTGGTCTTCTGGCAGCATGCCATCCCATATTTCTCCTGCAGGGGAACATGGACCTTGCCCTAAGAAGATTCCTAGCTTGTGCTTAGGATTTTCCTGCTGTGTGGCAGGTTCAGACTCAGCACAGCCTGGGAGTACATCTCCTTAATTTTCCCCTCACTGGCCAGTCTCTGCTCATGAAGGCTCCCACTTTTAGGAATTGGCTTCTGTTTAGAAAAGAGGCTAGAGGGGCAGCCAGGTGGCACAGTGGATAGAGCACTAGCCCTGGATTCAGGAGGACTTGAGTTCAAATCCAGCCTCAGACACTTGGCACCTACTAGCTGTGTGACCCTGGGCAAGTCACTTAACCCCAATTGCCTCAACAAAATTTTAAAAAAAGAAAGAAAAGAGGATAGAGCAGTCAATGTTTGATTACCTTCCATTACCCCATCAAGAATTTTTGGGTGACCAACTGTGTGGCTTTACAAAGCCAGAATGAGAGTCTCTCCCAAACTTACCTCATTACCAAGCATCATCTATGATTCCAACTCTTTTGCAGTTCTTTTCTATGATTTGATAATGCCCTTAGTTTTATAATCTGAATCCACTCCTAAAATTAAGAGACCTAATTATGCCCTTAGGAAGCTTTCTCATGGGCTTAGAGGTAACCTGGGATAATAGAACAGACCAATGACCCCGATCCAGTGCACCCAGGTGAACAAATCCCTAAGTTTGCTTAGGGCACACTCCAGGCCCCAATCCTCTGGTATATAAACTGGAATCCCAGGGAAGTTAACCTGGTTCTGAAATACTGAATAAGTACTTCACAGACACAGCCTACCATGTGGGCTGGGAAAGTGGGTACTGGAAATAAACATATGGTCACTGTGGAAGGATATAGTCTCCAGACCTCATAAACTTGACTGGAACGCCCACCTCTAGTCTCTCCCCCTCCAATCTGTACTACCAGATTCGGCTTTCCTTCCTTTTTAGTCTAAAACGTATGGCCTCAATTTGTCTAAAACGGAATCTTAACCCCCACCCCCAAGCCTGCCCACTCTCCCAATGTTCCTGTCAACGGCATCACCCTCCTTTAGTCACATAGGTTTGAAAATTCAGTCACAGAATCCCAGACTTTATACAAAATGCCTGAGAAGTGGTTGGGCAACCTTTGCCTGAAGACAAAGAGAAGGCCAAACGAGCCTATATAGGCTCCCTTTTATGGGCCAGAGCAAGGATTTGCAAACAGTCTGTTCTACAAAGCTGGGAACCTATGACTTAGAGCAGCCAAATCGATTTGTTTGGACAGTTCTAATAGTTTTTTTTAGGGAGTTGATCAAGGGGATTTTTTGATTATGTTGATCTTATGGGTGGTGAATCTAAGTATAATCTTTTGTCTCTTCTAAGAAAGGGGATGGCTATGGCTTTTGGTGCCTTCTGGAGGATAGGCCTCATGGATGGGGGCTGTCACCCAGAGGAATTGCTTGGCTCCTACTTGCTTGAGTTCATAGTTCTTTTTTTTGGGGGGGTGAGGTAATTAGGGGTAAGTGACTTGCCCAGGGTCACACAGCTAGTAAGTGTTAAGTGTCTGAGGCTGGATTTGAACTCAGGTCCTCCTGAATCCAGGGCCAGTGCTCTATTCACTGTGCCACCTAGCTGCCCCTCCTACTTGCTTGAACAAACCTTATGGCCCTGGCCTATAAAAGGGGTCCTAGAGTCCTCTTTGGCCTTCTATCTCCATCTTTTTCTTTTACTTAAACATAGTGGGTGTTTGGGGGGTAAGAAAGGAAATTCCTGCCCTAAGGATTACTAATGGTGTGTTTGAGCCCTCCTTCCCAGAGAGCAGCCTCTTGGCCCAGTAGAGAGCAGTGGGGGGATATTGTGAGTTTTGGGAGAGGCAGATGGTCAAGGCAGGCATATGCTTACCCACGTGGCCCGAGTTCCTGAATGATGTTGAGTTCTCGGCCTCAGCTTTGGAAAGGCAGTCTCATGGGGCAGCTAGGTGGTGCAGTGGATAGAGCACCAGCCCTGGAGTCAGGAGGACCTGAGTTCAAATCTGACCTCAGACCATTGACACTTACTAGCTGTGTGACCCTGGGCAAGTCACTTAACCCCAATTGCCTCGCCCCACCAAAAAGAAGAAGAAGAAGAAAGGCAGTCTCATGACCTCTCAAACAAAGGTTGAGGCAATAGTGGAGAGAAGCATGGAGTCAAGTGATGGTTTTTCCTGAGGGCTATATATCTAGTACCTCCTCCTCCCGGATAGTCTCTTCTGTCATATTCTCTTGGTTCTCCTCTTCCTCCCTAAATACTTCTTTGTCTCTTTGGTTGTCTCACCAGCCTTCCCCCCACCCCCCACCCCTGTGTGGATGTTTCCTAAGGTCTCTCTCCTCGGCCTTCTTACCTTCTCTCTCACCCTTGCCAGTGACATCAGCTACCACCTCTATGCAGATGACTTCCACAACAGGGTGGTGCTACTGGGGAGAAGGGGACAGGTTATATTCATCCCTTTAGGAAGTAGAACTCATCAGAGTGTAAAGGGGCTGCCCTACTAGCAGCTCCCAAGTTCAGTTCCCTTCAAAGACGCATCCAGGGGCAGCTAGGTGGTGCAGTGGATAGAGCACCAGCCCTGGAGTCAGGAGGACCTGAGTTCAAATCCGTCCTCAGACACATAACACTTACTAGCTGTGTGACCCTGGGCAAGTCACTTAACCCCAATTGCCTCACTAAAAAAAAAAAATTAAAAAGGGTCATCCAAATCATAGGATTGCAATGAGCCTGCAGGACTTCAGGGCCCTTGTGGAAAGACCAGTGGTTCTAGAGACTGAATAGGCTCAAATCCCATCTTTGTTCTTGTTACCTTGGGCAAGTCACTTAGTCTCTCTAAAGTTCAGTTTCTATTTCCATAAAGTAAGAAGGTTTAGATTAAATGACCCCTTCCAGTTCTCAGTCTATACTCTTAAGAATGACATTTAGCACCAGCCCTGGATTCAGGAGGACCTGAGTTCAAATCTGACTTCAGACACTTGACACTAGCTGTGTGACCCTGGGCAAGTCACTTAACCCCCATTGCCCCGCAAAAAAAAAAAAAAAAAGAATGACATTAGATCCTTTTTCAGCTTCTGACTTACAAGATGACCAAGAAGAGGAGGAACAACAGGTGCTTCAAGAAGGGGCGCGGCCACGTGCAGCCCATCCGCTGCAACAACTGCACCTGCTGCATGCCCAAGGGCAAGACCATCAAGAAGTTTGTCATTCGCAACATCATGGAAGCTGCAGCCATCAGGGACATCTCCGAATCCAGTGTTTTCAACTCTTATGTGCTCCCCAAACTGTATGTGAGACTGCATTACTGTGTGAGCTGCGTGATCCACAGCAAGGTAGTAAGGAATCAGTCTTGTGAGGCACGAAAGGATTGGACACCCCCACCCCGCTTCAGACCTGCTGGTGCTGCCCCCAGACGCCCTCCAAAGTCAATGTAAAGAGCTATCTGCCTATCAAAATTCCTGAACTAATCAGAGGAAAATAAAATGGTTGATTTATCTTTTAAAAAATGACATTAACAGTTTGGGGAACATTGTGAATCGTATATGTGTTTTCTGTGTTTGTGGTCTCCTTCGCATTTTCTGTGGGGTTAAATAAAGGCTGTCATACACCAGATATAAATGCATTGTTATCTTGAATGCTTATACAGGAGCTGGAGGTACCCTTTTATTTATGTCTATGGAGATCTAGACATGAACTATATTGGAAAATCTCCACAGACTAACCCCTGCAAATATGCATAACAAGCCAAAGAGGGAATGATTTGGCAGAGAAGCCTCCTCAAGATAGAACCAGGTCCTGGTCAACTCAGAGACTGGAAACCCTGGACCAGGGCTTTCACAAGATTGATAGTTTTCAAACAAGTTTTAACTGGGAAATTAAAGGAATAATAAAGCCCAGCAAAGTATAAATTCGGGGTCAGGGTTTATTGACGCTGGGAATTGTGTGCCTGTGGAAAAAGGTTAGGGATAAGAGGATCAAGTTGGGGAGAAAAATAGGGTGTCATGTCCTGGGGCTAATGGGCCCCTGACCTTTTGAGATGCTAACTGAACAGTAGCCACCAGGTGGCATCCCAAGACAGTGGCCCTGGCAGCTTGTGGGTGTTTGTCTCATTGCCTAGCTGCCAGGATGCCACATTTTCAGGCTCTGACCAGTCTGGCAGTTTGGATTCTGTGATCTGTTGATTGGTGTTACCCTTGGGAAGAAGTTGCAAAGAGGGAAATGTAGTCACTGTGTCAAGAGAAATGTCTTAACAAGCAGAGTTATCCAAAAGTGGAATGAGTGGCCTCGTATTCCCCTTCATTGGAGGTTTTTGAGCAAAGATCAGATGACCCGTTAGTGGTTGTGTGGTTGAGGGGGTTCTAGTGCAGATACAAAAGGTTGAAACACATGGTTTCCAAGGTCACTTCCAACTCTGAGGTTCTGAGTCTGTGATTTTGCCAGCTGTCCACCTGCCACACCCTGACACTCTCTGCTCTCCCAATAACCCCAACCCAGTTGTCTCCTTCTGACCTCCACTGCTCCCCCTGCAAACCCCTACCTGTTAGCCTTCAGCAATTCCCTCCTTTGTTCTGCCGGCCTCACTGAAGCCTGTGGGCTCTTAATGACCTTGCACTGCCTAGAAATTACTGTCTGTCCTTTCTCTCTTGTCTGGAGTAGGAAATAAGGATGACTTGGGATGGCAGATTTTTCAGAAATGTATGAAAGGACTAGAGTCTGAGTGGGGAATGGAGCAGAAGGGAGCAGTAGTCCTCACCAAATGGGGCACGTTGTTTGGAAGGACTCTTGTTTGGGCCAGGCAATGCAAGGCAGGAGAAAGAAGATTCATCTCAAACTAAGCTGGGGGTTGGAGGAAACACTGGTTCCTTACCCAGTTCAAGGGTCCTTCTAATAATCATAGCAGAATCTATATAGTGTTTTATGTTACATCAGAGATATGTGTGCCTGGAAGCAGAAGTGGATCAATAATTAGAATGAAGAATAACCAACAGACAGCCCATAGCCAAATAACATCAAGACATTTAGAAGAAGACTACCCCTACCCCGCTACTCCATTAAGTGAACTCCCTTTGGATAAAGACAAGGACACAAGACCTTTACAATATAGTGAATGGGAGTGATCAGCACCACTGAAGCAAATACCAATAAAAAGCGAGATATGAAACATGAAAATTTGATCCAGATTACTAATATAACAAGAGAAAGACCAATTAACACAACTTTGAAATTTATCTCATACCCATCAGATCGGCGAAGATAGACAAAAGAAAGGTGAAAATGGCAAGTATTGGTGGAGTGACTGAGAGTTAGGCTAGGCACACTGATACATTGTTGGTGGAACTGTAAACTGGTCCAAACATTCTGGAAAATTATTTTAAATTAATTACATTTCAAAAGTCCCTAAACTGTGCACACCCTGAACCAGAGATACCTCTACTAGGCATATACTCCAAAGAGTTCAAATACAAAAGGTAAAGGATTCATCTATTAACAAAATATTTATAACAGCACTTTTTGTGGTAGCAAAGAATTGGAAACAAAGTGAGTACCCATCAATTGGGGAATGGCAGAACAAATTGTAGTATATGGGATGTAATGGCATGTTATTACACTATAAGAAGAGGAAATGTGTAGAACCTAGAAACAATTTACATGGGATCCACAATAATGTAAAGGAAAAAAACTTTGAAAGACTACAGACCTCTGATCATACCCACACTGAGCATTATGATTTCAAAAGGATGAAGCATGGCACCCACCTCTTGACAGTGATGGACTAGAGACAGACATTGTCAGATGTGACTAGTGTGTTGAAATGTTTTGCTTGACTCTGTGTATTATAAGGGGAGAGTCTTTTTCGGGAGGGGTGAGTTAGCAGCTAGTGATAGAGATGCAAAAAGAAAAGAACACCAAGAAATCATTCAGCATACATTGAAGAAAAGAAAAAGTTCATGAGGGAATACAAAATAGGTCAATTTTGATACTACTGTTAATTTTGTTGTCGTTGTTGAGTAGTTTCAGTTGTGTCTGACTCTTTGTGATCTTATTTGGGATTTTCTTGGCAGAGATACAGGAGTGGTTTGCCATTTCCTACTCCAGCTCATTTTACAGATGAGAAAACTGAGACAAACAGGGTAAAGTGACTTGACCAAGGTCACACAGTGGAGGCTGGATTTGAACTCATGAAGACGAGTCTTCCTGACTCCAGGTCTGGTACTCTATCCAGTCTGACACCTAGATGCCCCCAATTTAATATGCCCTAAAAAAAAAAATTTTCCCAAACCGTACACAAGTTCACTATTTTATGTGCAATCCTCTTGTGTATTCTTTTTTTGTACACTGAAATGTTCATGTTTATTGAAGATTATTAATATACAAAAGAAAATGTAATTTTAAAAAGTCACAACCATGCTGAGTCTGATGCAGATTTATGGCACCTAATCACAATTGTCCGGCACCCCACTGCTGCAAAGCAATCTTTTTCTTGCCTCTGCTTTGCAAACCTTTTCCTCTCTCCAGTATCCATCACCGCCTCCTTTGTCCCTCTCAGCAGAGGACTCTGCCTCAACCTTTGCCAAGGAAACAAAGTCCATTCATTGTGAACTACCTCTTCTTCCTCATGCCACACTTCTTTTATCTTCTTTTTTTCTTTTCTTTTCTTTTTTTTTTTGCGGGGCAATGAGAGTTAAGTGACTTGTCCAGGGTCAAACAGCTAGTAAGTGTCAAGTGTCTGAGGCTGGATTTGAACTCAGGTCCTCCTGAATCCAGGGCCAGTGTTTTATCACTGCACCACCTAGCTGCCCCCTCATGCCACACTTCAAATCCTCTCAAGCATCCAGTCACTGAGGAAGAAGAGGTGGACCTTCTCTTTCCCAAAGTCAGAGGATCTGAGTTTGAATCCCACTTCTGTTGGTTATGATCTGAGTGATCTTGGACAAGTCATTGAGAATTCCTCAGCCTCAGTTTCCTTTTTAATAAAATGAGGAAATGGGGCCATAAGGTCTTTGGTCTTCCAGTTCCATGTTTATGATACTGTGACCTAACTTCTTCTGCCTCTACTGGGAACTTGACACTTTGGCCATTTTCTTTTTCTAGTATTTAATCTCTCTCTATTCACTAACTTCTTCTCTGCTGCCTATAAACATGCCCAAACCTACCCTATATTAAAACAAAATATTCATCAATTAAGCCTGCCATCCCCTCAAGCTATCATCCTGTTTTTTTCTTCACTTTAACAGTCCTAGAAAAAGTTGACTACACTCTTTGCTTCCCTTTCCTCACCTCCCACCACCCATTTCTCAATATCTTGCCATCTGGCTTCCAGTCTCACCACTCAACTGAAACTTCTGTATCTAAAATCATCAACGATCTCTTAATTGCTAAATCCACTCATTCATTCTTGTTTTTTGTTTTTTTGTGGGGCAATGAGGGTTAAGTGACTTGCCCAGGGTCACACAGCTAGTAAGTGTCAAATGTCTGAGGCCGGATTTGAACTCAGGTACTCCTGAATCCAGGGCTGTTGCTTTATCCACTGTGCCATCTAGCTGCCCCACTCATTCATTCTTCTTGAGTTCCCTGCAGTTTTTATTTGGTTGTTTTTTTTGCAGGGCAATGAGGGTTAAGTGACTTGCCCAGGGTCACACAGCTGTGTGTCAAGTGTCTGAGGCTGGATTTGAACTCAGGTCCTCCTGAATCCAAGGCTGGTACTTTATCCACTGCACCACCTAGTGGCCCCCTCTTTGGTTTTCAACACTGTTGATAAGTCAATTAGTCAACTAGTATTTATTGAGCACCTACTATGTGCCAGGCACTGTGCTACATGCTGGAGATACAACCTCCCTCCCCTTGTACGCACTCTTCTCTCCATAGTTTCATAACATTACTCTGTTGGTTCTCCTAATTGGCTCGCCACACCTTCTCAGTCACCTTTGCTGGGTCATCATTTCTGCTCTTCCTTAAGCACAGATGTACTCTAAGATTCTGTCTTAGGCCCTTTCTATTGTCCACCTTTCCCCTCAATGATCATACCTATTCCAACAACTCCCAGACCTACCTATTCAGTCCTCATATTTCTAATCCTAAGCCTAGTTCTTATTGTAACTTACATATCCCATAGGCATCTTAAACTCAAAACAGAACACATCTGTCTCCCTAAACCCACCCTTCCTTCCTATTAACTTCCCTATGTCTGTCTAGGGTCCCATTATCCTTCCAGTCTTTCAGGTTTACCACCTCAGAGTTATCGTCTACTTCCCCTCATCCCTAGTATCCAATCAGTTGTCAGATCTTGGCACTTAATAAATACTTGTTTATTGATTGAGTGCTCTCTCAACCTGACCTCTTCTCTCCACTCGCATAGCCACCCCCTAGTTTAAACCTTTATCCTTCTAGCTTAGACTACAGCAGAAGCCTCCTTAATTGATCTCCCTGCTTCCAGTCTCTCCTCTCCCCAGTCCAGTCTCCCCACAGCCGTCCAATTGATATTTCTAAAGCACAGGTCTGATAATGTCAAGAAGTTTCAGTCTATCTCTATCTCCTCTAGACTAAGATACGAACTCCATTGTTTGACATTTAGAGACCCTCACAATATGACAACATCCTATTTTTTCAGACTGATTTCTCACGAACCTTGTTTCAGAACAACTGGACGATTTCTTGTTCCCCTTACAGAACAACCTATTTCTCATCTCCATACTTTTGCACAGCTTATCTTCCATGACTGGAATGCTCTTGCTCCTCAACTCTGCCCCTTGGAGTCCCTAGCTTTTTTCAAAGTTGAGCTCGGGCACTACCTCCTATATAGGGCTATTCCTGATTCTCTCCCCAGTTATTAGTTATCCCCTCGTCCCCACCAAAATGATTGTATTTGCTTTGTATTTACTTATTTGTGTATGCATCACACAAATGTAAGTTCCCTGAGGGCAGGAACATTTTTGTCTTTATAACCGAAGTGCCTACCACAGTGCCTTGAACATAGTAGACACATAAATAAGTGTTCATTGAATGGAATTGAATCCTTTATGATTTCTCTGTACTTTCCTGACTTTGTTTGTGCTGTCCCTTATGTCTGGGGCTGTCAGTTCCAAATACACATCCCTTCCCCCACCCCTTGAATTCCTATCCAACCTTTAAAGCCAAGCTTAAACGCTACCTCCTCCAAGAAGTCTTCTCTGATTTTTCCTGATCATTGATTTATTGTTGGTCCTTTGTTCTCAAAGAGGACCATAACAAATATCATGACTTGCAATGAATTGGACTTAAGTGGGGAAGGGCTGTGCGAAGTCACCAACCTCACTCCTCCAGAACCATCTGGGTCCAGTGACAAGATAAATACATCAGGGGGCAGCTAGGTGGCACAATGGATAAAGCACCGGCCCTGGATTCAGGAGTACCTGAGTTCAAATCCGGCCTTGGACACTTGACACTTACTATGTGACCCTGGGCAAGTCACTTAACCCCCATTGCCCCGCCAAAAAAAAAAAAGATAAATACATCAGGATGACTGGAGATGGCATCAGATGGTTAAGGCAATTGGAGTTAAGTGACTTGCTCAGAGTCACACAGCTAGTGTCTGAGGTCAGATTTGGACTCAGGTCTTCCCAACTTCAGGGCCAGTGCTCTATCCACTGTGTCACCTAGCTGCCCTTAATCACTAATAACCTTTTCCTCTCAGATCTCAAGTATCAATTTTAGACCTCATGTAACACTTTGTTTTCTAATTCTCATATACATATGTAAAATTATGTAGTAGTTATTTGTGTGTCACTAGACCATGAACTCTTTGAGGTATGGGGACTATCTTACCTAAACTATCTCTCCCAGAGGCTGGCATAGTGCTCTGCACACAGTAGGCATCCAATGTTTGTTGAATTTTAATTAGATTTTCTTTAATGGGCCCTTCCAGTTCTGACATTCTCAGTTCTGTGAAGTACATGACTCTCTCCTTGACTCTTCTCACCCTTCTTCCCCTTGTCCAGGGAACTTTCCATTCAGAGGTGCTGAATTCTAGTGCTAATCCATTGTAGGGCTTCTTCACTCTCTTTTCTCCTGCCCCAATCCTTCATTCCCATCTAAGTCTGATGTCAGACCACCCCCCTCTTTGAGCAGCCTTCCAGACCAAGCAAACCTTCCTTGGTAAATCCTCTCCATCTTTCAAGGACCAGAAGAAGCCCTACCACCTCTATGAAGTCTTACCAACCATCTCTTCCTCCCTCAGTATTTATAATCTCCCCAGGACCTTCCTAAAGATTTATGCACTGATCCCCTTCCCTTCCAAGATCCCATCCCTCATTTCTCTGACTGCTCTCTAGGTTCTGACACTAGGACTCATTTATAATTTATAATAGCTGAAATGAGTATGGCTCTTTAAGGTTTGCAGACTTCTCTGCACACACATCATTTCATTTGCTCACAGTATCACAGATTTAGGGCTGGAAGAGACTGTAAAAGGTCATCTGGTCCCACCACCTACCTCATCTTATGATCACAGAATGAAGGGACTTGCCTGGGCTCACATGGGTGGTGAACAGCAGAGGCAATACTATAATTCAGGTTGGGTTCCCCTGACTCTCCCAACATCACACGACCCTGTGAGTTAGGTCCAAGTATGGCATTGTTTGGGCTGCCTGACCCAGAGGAAGTTCTGCTGCACCAGGACCCACGAACCATTAGTGACAAGGGGATGACGATGTCCCTGCTCCATTTTGTCCTCCTGGTCACAGCAAAGGATGGTGCCATCTAAGGACCCTAACCCACTATATATAAATCTCCCTCCTGTGCCCCTACCCTTGTGTATTAAAGGCAGCCAGGATCAGGGCAGAGAGGACAAGGGTTTGGATTAAAAAAAAACTTTATTTACAGAAATTACAAAATAAATCACAGGATACAATATTTTGCAGGAAGACTGGATGCTCCCTCCTCTCCCCCCTCTCCCCCTGCTTGTCTTAGAATAACTTATATAAAAAATCAAAAGCCCTAGGACATAAAGTTAGGATTAGGAGTCAGGCCCGGAGCTGGAAGCACCTTTGATACACCAAGGACTGGGGAGCCTGACTCCTCTATCTTCTTCCCCTTTGGGGGCTGCTTTCCTAATACATAAACCTTTTGATTCCAGACCTTCAGTGTTTCTACTTTCCTCCAACTCCCCCAGATTCCACCCTCGGGTTTCCATTGGATGCTATAGGTTCAAACAAAGCCAGGACCTATTGACTGGGCACCCCATGCTCCCAACATTCTCCAGCAACTTCTGACCCTGGGCCAAGGTTGGGAGGTGGGATGGGGTTAGGTTGTTATGGCAACCTTTCGAGATTAGGTGAGATGACAATGTTTGGAGAAAGACATGAAGTGATTTGGGGTTATTGCAATGCTCCAGGCTGGTCGACCTGGGCCCCGGGGATAGGGCACTGTGCTACCTCCCCCCTCTAGCCATGGAACTGAGTTGTTTGGGGGCTCAGCCCTCAGAGGGATGAAGTTGTGGAGTCCACCACCTCCCGTCCATTACATACAGTAGGGACAAACTGGGAGCCAGAGCCTGGGGAGAGAAAGCAGAGAGGTTAGTGGTGGGGACAAGGGAATTTCATGAATCACATAGAAGGGCAGAAGAGGGCATCTACTCCAAAAAGGGTCTTTTCTCAGGCTCAGCTGAATCCTCTCTATGGTGGTGGATTTCAGGGAGGGATCTGGGAGTCTTCTACTACAGAGACTTTTCTCTTTAACTCCTTCCTTTCTCTTTCAGTTACATTCTCGGTGGGCATTCTATTTTCCTCAAAAAAAAGTAAGGTCACACAGCTGGTGACCTGAGTATGTCTTCATTCATCTGAACTCTGGGAAGAGGGCATAATGAGTCAGAAGCTGGAATCTGGGGAAGAATGGGTATAGACCAGGTTTTGATGGGAGACTAGGACTCAGGTGTGGGTAGGGCCAGGATAACCTACGATCCTAAGGAATAGCTGTGGGGATTCTGTAACGATGGGATGGGGAGGATGGATGGAGCACCAAGGCCATGGGGCACAGACTGACCATGAGAGATGCTGGAGCCAGCAGCTGTGACACTGAAGCGGCTAGTAGGTGCTCGATGAGTGACTACGTTCTTCTGCGGCTGGAAGAGGATGATGTGAAGTTTGGGGGTGAAGAGACAGCCTAGGACCACGGAGCCACTGAGGCTGACAGACACACACATGGTTGTGGTCTGCACCTGGAGGGAGGTAGCAGGAGTCAGGGCTTCTGTGTTGCAGTCTTCCCAACTCCACCCACATGAGAGACACCCCCCCAACATATCTTGGGGTCCTGTTATAAGAGTCCAAGAACTACAGAACATCAAAGTTAGAAGAGACTTTTGAATATAAAATGCTATAACATTTTCATCACTTTTATACTAGAACATATGAACAAAGGGTTGGGACCCAAAGAATTTGCCTGGGACTGAGTAGAAACCATGCCACTGAAAGGACTTGGGTGTTAGCCTGAAGAAGAGAAGATTTAGGGAGCCATGAAAGCTGAGGAGGTCCATCACATAGAAAAGGGGTTTGGATGAAGAGCATATCACAACTATGGCTGGGAGAGAACTCAATTCACAAGGTCACAATGATCATCAAAGACCAAATACAATTTTGATTACATAAAATTAAAAAGCTTTTGTTTGGACAAAATCAATTCAAGGGAAAAGAAATCATTGTAGGGGTGTACTGGAGCCAGCTTGGCCAGTCAGGCTTTGCAAGAGCAAATTGTTCAATTTTCAGTCTAGACTTCAGAAAGTAATAGAAAAAATGCTTATAATGCAAATTAAACATAAAAGTGTGTCCTGCATACATTTTCCGCCCTGAAGAGCTGGGTGGTAAAACCTTTACCAGGACACCACTGAAATGTCATTGATAAAAGCCTGTTATCATAGATACATAGGAAATGGACACAAATATATGACTCAAGAGCCATTCTCCAGTGTATAAATGGTCAAAGGATATGAACAAACGATTTTCTAAAGAAGAGTTTCAAGCTACAAATGACAAATTGAAATCATTCTCCAGATATTAAAAATAAGAGAAATAACATAAGTAAAAGTAAAACAACTTCGGGGTCTCACCTGTAACCCTACACATTAGCAAAGATGATACAAAATGGCAATATTCTCACAGGTCCTCAAATTTGGCATCATCCTCAAACACCATAAATTTATTTATTTATTTATTTTTGCGGGGCAATGGGGGTTAAGTGACTTGCCCAGGGTCACACAGCTAGTAAACGTCAAGTGTCCGAGGCCGGATTTGAACTCAGGTACTCCTGAATCCAGGACCGGTGCTTTATCCACTGTGAAACACCATAAATTTCTAACCAGTTACCAAATCTTGTCATTTTCCCCCTACAACATCTCTTTCACATGTCCCCTTCTCTCCACTCACACAGCCACTACCCCAGTTCAAGCCCTTTCCACATCTTTCCTGAAATATTGCAATAACCTTCTAATGGGATGCCCTGTCTCAGGTCTCTTCCCAATGCAATCCATCCTCCACACATCTTCTGACAATGTCATCCCCACTTGTCAATAAACTCTTATGGCTCCCTATGACCTCCAGGATCACACAACAACATGTCTCTTTGGTTTTTAAAGCTTTTCACAAACTAACCCTTCCTTATTTTGTTGTTGTTGTTGTTGTTTGTTTTGGTCTGGGCAATGAGGGTTAAGTGACTTGCCCAGGGTCACACAGCTAGTAAGTGTCAAGTGTCTGAGGTCAGATTTGAACTCAGGTCCTCCTGAATCCAGGGCTGGTGCTTTATTCACTGTGCCACCTAGCTGCGCCGCCCCCCTTATCTTCTTTTTTTTTTAGTGAGGCAACTGGGGTTAAATGACTTGACCAGGGTCACACAGCTAGTAAGTGTTAAGTGTCTGAGGCTGGATTTGAACTCAGGTACTCCTGACTCCAGGGCTGGTGCTCTATCCACTGCGCCACCTAGCTGTCCTCCTTATCTTTTTTATACATCACTTCCTGCTGCATCCTCTATCCTCTATCCTGCAGCCCATCCACAATGCTCCATTCCCCTCCTGTCTTTTGGTCTTAGCACCAGTTGTCCCCCATGCCTAGAGTGTTCTTTTCCTTAATTGATTCTCAGAAAATTCTTGACTTTCTCAAGTACCACCTTCTGTAGGTGGCCTTTTCTAGTCTTCCCTCCTCACCTTCCATGTGCTTCCATATTCTTCTTTTTTAAAGTTATCTTCTATCTATTCTGTTTATTGTGCATGTGCCAATTTTTTTTTTTTTTGGTGAGGCAATTGGGGTTAAGGGACTTGCCCAGGATCACACAGCTAGTAAGTGTTAAGTGTCTGAGGCTGGATTTGAACTCAGGTCCTCCTGAATCCAGGGCTGGTGCTCTATTCATTGCGCCACCTAGCTGCCCCCACATGTGCCAATTTTAATGAACACGTTGTCTCCCCTGTTAGAATGTAAGTCTCTTGAGGGTAGGGACTATTTAAAAAAATTTTTTTTCTTTGTATCCCTAGAGCTTGGTAAAGTGTCTGGAACATAGTAAGTGCTTAATAAATGCCTATTGATTGTGGGCATACTAGTGCTCTGTTGATTGTTATGTGAACTGCTCCAGCACTTCTGGATAAAAATTTAGAATGATTTGAGAAGTATGACTGAACTATCCATATTCTTTAGTTCAGTGATCTCATTATGAGGCATGGACCCAAAGGAAGTCGAAGACAGAAACAATGGTCCAATATACACTAAAATATTCAGAGCAACACTTTTGTGGCAATAAAGAACTGGAAACAGTGAGTTTCCCATTGATGAGACAATGGTTGAAATATGGTATATGAATATAATGGGATGTTATGACATAAATGACAAATAATAGGAAGTGAGAGAAGCATGGGAAGATTTGTATGAACTTAGTAGAACAAAAGAATCAGAAGGAAAAGAACAAAACACACAACAGCTACAACAATGTAAATGAATTAAAGTAGCTGAACTCAAAGTTAATGTGGGGAAAAAACCAAATCAGTAATGGTCCAGGAAAACATTTAATCAAATACGGAGGCTTCCTCTGAGAAGAGATGGGGAAGTACAAATAGAGAATACTATCAACATTGTCAGATGCAGTCACAGGATCAGTTGTTTTTAACTGTTTTTCTTTATATAAGGGAGGGTTCAATTCTGACGGGGGGTAGAACCAGAAATGACAGTGATTTAAAAACAAAAGAAATAAATAATACCGGGGTTTTTTAGATAAAAAAGTCTATGATATTTAAAAAATCAGTGTTATAGAAATGTAAGAGGAAGGAAAGAAGGGAGAAAGGAAGGAGGGAGGGAGGAAAGGAAGGGAAAGAAAGAGAAAAGGTGAAACGGAAAAAAGAGAAAAAAGGAGGAGGAAAGGAAGGAGGAAGGAAAGGAAGGAGGGAGGAAGAAAGAAAAAGGAATAAAGGGAAGGAGAAAGAAAGGGGGAAGAAGTGAAAGAAAGAAAAAGAGGGGGCAAGCTAGGTGGCATAGTCGATAAAGCACCGGCCCTGGATTCAGGAGGACCTGAATTCAAATCTGGCCTCAGACACTTGACACTTACTAGCTGTGTGACCCTAGGCAAGTCACTTAACCCTCACTGCCCTGCAAAAAAAAAAAAAAGGTGAAAGAGAAAAAAGGGAAGGAAGGAAGATCCTGTTTTGCTTGGTGCAAGAGGGTTGAAGGGGGATCACAGGATCAGGGAAGTCCTAGGAAAGCAGATCTCAGTGCAGTGTGTTAGAATTTCTTGACAAGGAGAACTATGGAACAAAGAAATGGATGGCCTTATCAGGCAGTGAGCTCCCAGCACTAGAAGTCTTTGAGCAGAGGCCGGATGACTCCCTATCAGGGATATTGTGGGAGGGATTCCTGCCTCAGACAGGATCGGCCAGATAATAAAAATAACCCAGGACTTCTGCGTGGAGATTTACAGTTTCCAAATAACTTTACAAATGTTACCCCGTTTCTTCCTCACTGCACCGCTATGAGGTAGCTGTCATCATGAACCCAGTTTTACACATGAGGCCGGGGGTGCACATCCCAGCGGTGGGACTGGGGCTCCATTGCAAACGGAGTGCACTTTCCACTCCCTGCCCAACTCAGCCAGAAAGAAGAAGTCCTTCGTTCTAACATGAAAGAGGCTTGGGGTCAGAGGACCCACATTTGAGGTCCAGTTCTAAAGACTCTCAACTTCTCTGAGGCTTACTTTCCTCATCTGTAAAATTGGTGTGCTATTACATGCTCTTGATCTATCATAAAGTGGTTGTGAGGAAAGTGCTTTGGAAACCCTCAATGCTGCTGAAATTTGAGTAAAATAGAAGATTCAGCTGGGAAGGGCCATAGAGATGGTCATGCCTAACATATTTATTTTTAGAGTCCTGTATGCAGGTGTTTTGGAGGATAGCTAAGTGACAGTGGATAGAGCGCCACGGCTGAAGTCAGGAAGACCTGAGTTCAAATCTGGATGCAGACATTTACTGGCTATGTGACCCTGGGCAAGTCACTTAACCCTGTTTTTCTCAGTTTCTTCATCTGTAAGATGAGCTGGAGAAGGAAATATCCAGCCACTCTGGTATCTCTGCCAAGAAAATTCCTCATGGGGTCACAGAGAATCAAACATGACTGGAAAATGACTGAAAATGCGGTGTTTAGGTCAACAGGCAGACCCTTCCTGAAGTACAACGCAGTCTTTCCGCACAAGCTTCTTTGACAGCTTGGTAACACTAATAATAACTGACATTAATTTAGGGCTTTAAAATTTGTAAAGTCTTTTCTGTATTGTAGTTCATCAGCGCCTTAAAACAACCCAGTGTAGGGAGGTAGTGATAAGGGTCTTATTATCTCCATCTTAAACATATGGAAAATAAGGCAGAGGGGGTTTAAACATGATGAGAGCTAGTAAGTGCCTGAAGAGAAACTTGAACTCAGGTCTTTCTGACCCCAAGCCTAGGGTTCTGACCCCTGTTCTATGATGCCTGAGGTAAAGCTGACTCATGGCCTTAAGGACTGGAAATCTAGTCCGACTGTTCCATTTTGCAGATGCGGAAACTGAGGCATAAACACTAGAAGGGATTTTGCCCAATGTCACACAGGTTAAGTAAACAGCAGAAGAGGGGTTTAAACCCACGTCCTCTGATTCCATCCAAAGCCCAGTGATGGGTGGTGAAGGAGAGAGAGGCTGATGGCAATCAGTATGCTACTTTGAGGGGCTCCTGGCCATGATTTTAGTTGAGCAGAATATGACGTCTGAGTTAGCAGACATCAATCGTCTCTTGTGTTAGAGGACGGAGGAATCCATTGGCCAGGGGGAGGTTTGGAGACAGGTGGAGGAAAAAAGATTCTGGAAATCACTTATACTTCCGTCCTCTCCAAACTGAGACTCATAGTAGGACTGAAATAACTTAGGGAAACTGAACTGACCTCCCTCGACATGCACAGGACTTCAGAGAGGGGTTGAAATCTCATCTCAGACACTTTCTAGATGTGGGATACTGGGCAAATCACTGAACAGCTCCGTGCCTCTGAATGTCCTCTTCCATAACACGGGGATGTTGGACGTGGTAGCCCCCCCGGGCTCCTTCCGGCTCTAAATCTCCACCACCCCAATCCTATCTTGCTCTCCTTAATTCTCCCTCCCCCAAGGCTGTTTTCCCTCATATCTTTCTACCATTTCTGCTCCCAGTCCACGTATGTACCTTTCTCTCTCCCCTTCGAGCTGGGCCCCTCCCCTTCGATTTTGGAATATAAGTTCCTTGAGGCCAGGCTGTGTGTTTGCTCTTTATGTGTATCTCAAGTATTTAGCACATGCCTGGCCCATAGTAAACACTTAATGAATGCTTATGAGCCATTATTGGTTGATTTGAAGCCAAAGAGCCTGGGTTTGAATCCCAGTACCGCTCCTAGCTTTGTAACCTTTGACACAGGCCACTTTGTTCCCCGGAGTTTCCCCATATGTAAATTGGGATAATAACACTTGTGTGGGAAAGTGAGGCGAGGAAATGAGAAAATGGACTGGAAGTGATTAAGGATCTACAGAAATGTGAGTTATTCTTTTTCTTCATCTTCCTGCACCCTACCCCTTGCTCTCCCTTCCTCCTACCCCCACTTCCATTCTTTCCCTCATTCCTTCTCTCATCCCCTTGGTCTCAGCCTGCCTTCCCAGCCTGCCCTACGTCCCCGCTCACCCTGTAGTCACTGGAGGTGACATAGAAGATGGGCAGGAAGGCCAGCCAGATGATGCAGGTGGTGTACATGGTGAAACCTATGAACTTGGCCTCGTTAAAGTTCTCTGGACACTTGCGGGTCTTGAAGGCATAGAGGGTGCAGAGTGCAATGAGCAGCACGTTGTAGGCAAGAGAAGCCAGCATACTGGAGTCCCGATGGTTGCAGCGCAAGGTCACCACCTCCCTCCTCTCCGGTCCAGTCTCCTTGCCTGTGCCTGGAGCCTCCACCAGCAGCCAGATGGTCACAATAATCAACTGGCCGGAGATGAGGGCCAGACAGATGGCCACCTGGGAGGCAGGGCTTATGAAACGTGGGCGCCGGGCCCCGTCTCGGGCTCCGCCACCAAAGATGCGGGCGATGCGGTTGGTCTTGGTGAGCAGGGCTGAATAGCAGACGGAGAAGGCAGTGCCCAAGCCGAGCCTTCGGAGGGCACAGACTGCCGTGGAGGGCTTGGCGATGAACACGAAGGTCATGGAGTAGCAGAGCAGGACGCCGGCTAGGAGGATGTAGCAGAGCTCCCGGCCCGAGGCTTTGACCACCGGCGTCCCGTTGTGGCGAACAAAGACGCCCAGGACAAAAAGGGTGGCGAGGGAACCCAAGCAGGAGATTGTGACGGGCCCCAAGGCCCATGCATCCCCCCAGCGGATGTACTCTTGGGGCAGCTCAAAGCATCCAGACAGACTGGCATTGGGCCAGTAGCCCAAGCCACAGTCAGTGCAGGTGAACTCATCCTGCAGATACTCGTAGGGCTGGCACGGGATGCAGAGCCAGCAGCAGACATCGCCGGGCTGCACACTCTTCATCTCATTCTTCAGGCAGGGCTCACTGCATCGAGAGGCAGGAAGGGCAGTGCCCTGGGTGGAAGCCCATGGGATGAGGCTGGTGTCCAGGCTCAGGCCCTCGGCCCAATAGCCGACTTTTCGGTATCGGTAGCGTCCACTGCCCGCACGGAGGTAGGTGAAAATGTTGTACCGGCCGATGCCATCGCCAAAACGGTCGAAGCGCACCTCATTGTGGGTGTCAGCAGGCCGGAAGGGTGCTGGCGGGAGGGGAAGAGGAGGGGGAAACAAGGGAGGGAGCTGAGTCTTGGGATAGCTCATTGCACTCAACTCATTGACTCTAATCCTGAACCAAGCTCTAACCCTAAACCTGAATTCCACTCAGCTTTGAACCCAGTTCTAAATTTCTCCTAGCCTCAGGCCCTAACTCTGACCCTCCCCAACCCTAATCCCAAATCAAACTCTAATCCCAAACCTGAATTCCACCTCATTTTTGAACCTAATTCTAAACTTCTCCTAGCCTCAGGCCCCAACTCTAACCCTCCCTACCCCTAATTTCTTTCTTTCTCTTCCTTCCTTCCTTTCTTTCTTTCCTTCTTTCTTTCCTTCTTTGTGGGGCAATGAGGGTTAAGTGACTTGCCCAGGGTCACACAGCTAGTACTTGTCAAATGTCTGAGGCTGGATTTGAACTCAGGTCCTCCTGAATCCAGGGCCGGTGCTTTATCCACTGCACCATCTAGCTGCCCTAACCCTAATCTCAAACCAGCTCTAAACCCACCCTAAACACAAACAGTATCCATCAGTCTTAACCATACACTAACCCCCAAACAAATAATCCTGACTGAGACTCCAGGATTGAAATGAATTCACCCCAGCCTGATACCTGATACAAATACAGCTTTGGCCCCATCAAACCCTTCTCCAACCTATCCACCTCAAACAAAATCACACCTAGTAGCAACTCTCATTCACACAGTCTCCCAAATAACCCCATACCTATACCCCACCCAACCCCAAACACAAGCCTGACTCTAATGTAATACTAATCCCTTATTTCCAACTGCACTGTGCATCAATCCCTACTCTGCTGGGAGTAACCTGTGTGACCTTGGCCAAATCACTTAACTCTTCTGGGCCTCAGTTTTTCTATTTCTAAAATGGGGACAATAGTATTGACTATGCCTAACTCACTGTTCCTGGGAAGCTCAAATAGGATCATAGCCACAAAACCCTTTGCAAACTCGAAAGCCAGATTGAAATGACAGCTGTTATTATTAGTTCTGCCCTCTGGGGCCAAGTAAAGAAAAGTTTAATTTTTGCTTTCCCACACTGGCCCTTCAGCTATTTGCAGACTGTGATTGGTTCTTCCCGATCCTTCTCTTCTTTAGGCCAAACATCCTCATTTCCTTCAGGGATCCTTGTATCCCTGGTCTCCCTATTCTCAGCATGCTGGTCACCCTCTTCTGGGTAGGTCCCAGCTGGTTAGTGCCCTCCCTGAGATTTGGTGCTTAGAATAACAGAACTTTCACCTCTCTGCCCGGGGATGATGCTGTAGGTTCTCAATGCAACCCAAGATCATTCATTAATTAAGTTAATTAATGCAGCTTTTGATGGCCTAGGTATCACGATTATTAATAACATTGTACTTACAAATACAATCCCGCTTTATCCTCACAAACAACCCAAGCAGGTAGGAGCTATGATTACCTTCATTTTACAGATGAGGAAACTGATGGAGAGAGGCCAAGTGACTTGCTTGGCATCACACAGCCAGTAACTATCTGAGGACTGATTTGAACTTCCTGACCTTGGTCCAGCTCTCTAGCCACTGTTCCACCTATCTGCCCCAAATTGATGCTTATATCGAGTTGAAGTCGAATCCAGTCATTCCCAGGCTTTCTGAAATCATGACAGCTCGCCATAGTGTGTTTTCACAATAGTTCACTCCTTCCCTCCAAAAGATACATGCTCTATGTTTTTGGATGAAAGATAATTTTGAGGGGGCTGGGCAAACGAGGGTTAAATGTCTGACTCTGGATTTGAACTCAGGTCCTTCTGAATCCAGAGCCAGTGCTTTATCCACTGCACCACCTAGCTTCCCCCTCATGTTCTGTTTTTAAAGGGAAATAAATTTAAACTAGTTATGTTTTGGGGGGAGGGAAACTCATGAGAACATCAGAGTATGAATATAGCCCTGGAGATGAAGAAAGCAGATGGAGAATGATTCTTCCCATGCCCTGACCCTAAATCTGACTCTCACAGCAACCCACACCAGCGTCCCCCTCCTCAGGTAGCTTCCCCCGAAGCCTCTCACATTTAGTATCCAGAGCCCTTCCCTCCCTCTGCCTCAACTATCCCTGGGGGTGGTTACTTGTTAGGGGAGGAAGATGTTTAGTACACAGATTATTGACTAGGACTGACTGTCCCCTCTCTACATGCTTGTCCCTATCCTGAGCTTAGGGTTGGGGACTTAGAGGGGGATCCTCTCCTTTAGATCTTTTCCAGGGCTTCCTTTCACCCTCCTCCCTGTGAGTCCAAGTAAACTTGAACAACTCCCCTCCTCCAGAACCCACTCATCTCCAAACAACCCACTCTTCTTCATCTCCTCTACCTTTCCATGGTCCAGTCAACAGAGCCTTGATTTGAGCCCTGTCAGAGACCTTATTTCTAATCTCAGCTCCACCCCTAATCTTACCTGTGTGACCCTGCCAAGCACATATCCTCTGTCCCCATCCAAGGTGCATTGTGAGATCAATACGAGTCCATCTCATCATATACCTGGATGCCAGTATCCATACAAAAGTAAAGCCATACACATGGTCATCCCTATCATTCCAACCTCCCCATTGGTATCGAGGTTGGTCTTTGCTCAGTGTTCATTGCACTTGACCTTTCATTCCAAACAAACTGGCCCACCAGCTAGCCGTGCCCAGTCTTCCTATGTCCTCTTTGTCTGTGTATCTGAGCAGGCTACCCGGCTCTTAGGCCTAGGCAGTGTGGTTTAGGGGAAGTGGTGCCGACTGGGCATCAGAGACCTGGCTTCTTCAGCTTACTACCCACGTGACCTGGGTCAAGAAAGTAACTTGACTTTTTTTTTTGGTGGGGCAATGAGGGTTAAGTGACTTGCCCAGAGTCACACAGCTAGTGTCAAGTGTCTGAGGCTGGATTTGTACTCAGGTTCTCCTAAATCCAGGGCCAGTGCTTTATCTACTGTGCCATCTAGCTGCCCCAACTTGACTTCTCAGACTTGTGATATATGCTCACCAGTGAGATGAGCGATTTGGATAAAACGGCCCCATGGTTCCTTTCAGCTCTAAATCTAGAAGTCCTTCCTTCCTTGTCTCCATATGGTGAATGACTTCCCCTCCTTCAAGGCCCTCCTCAGGGGCCAACTCCTCTCTGAAGCTGGCCCTGATTCTCCCAGCCAACCAAAATGCCCTCTCCCTCCTGTTTCCCTCATGTTTTTGTCTGGATCACTCACACACACACATCCGCCCTCCACATACAACACTCCCACACACAACACCCACAACACTCACAACACACATTCTCACACACCACACACTCACACACTCTCACACTATCTCCTCCCTATCAGTCTATGATTCCTGTGGAGAATACCCATGGCATTTTTTAAAACATCTCAGTCTCCTCAGTACCAAGTCAGGGCACTCGTCCATAGCTGGTGCTTAATGACTGCCTGTAGAATGGAATGGACTCATTACCATCAAACTTGACGTTGAGCATGAAGTCTTTGTAGAGCCGCCTCCCGTTGACTGGGCGCATGGCATCACAGAGATGAGTGGTGTTGGGACACAAGGCCTGGTGCATGTTGTGCAGGCTGTGGGCCATGGCGTACACCGCATTGACCACAAACATAATCTTAGACTCCTGTTCGAAGGGTCCTGTCTTGAGTGAGTGGGCCCCACAGTCCCGCCGGCGAAAGCTACACCCAAACTTCTGTTCCCAGAATTCCCTAAACCAAGGGTTTCGGCTGTTGTTCCACGGGTCAAGGGCTCGAAAGTAGGTGGCAAAGTCACTGATGGGGTAGGAGGCCAGCTCGATGGTGAGGGCGCCCTCTGCTGCCCCTTCATTGCCGGCTACCACACTTTCCAGGGCACCCCAACCATCACTGGCCACCCAGGTGAAGGAGGCGTTGAGGCGCTGGGCCGCTGCCAGAAGCTCTCGGGCATCCTCGGAGCGAGCAAACACTACAGCCACTCGGGCGCTGGGCTTCTGCAACAGGGCTCGCACCACCCCCTCGAAGGCAGCCCTGCTCATGGCCCGGCCCACCTTCTCCGAGGTGGCCACACAGATGTTGCGGGCCCGGGCCTCCAGCTCAAAGGCCTCGATGCCAGTCTCCCCATAGTCACCCTCTGATGCCACAGTAGATACGTAGGTCCAGTTGAAGAAGCGGAGGATTTCAGCCATGGCCTTGGCCTGGTAGAAGTCTGGGGGTACTGTACGAGCGAAGTAATCGTAACGGGACTTGTCGCTGAGCTTAGCACTGGTTGACGCATAGCTGATCTGTGGGATCTGGAACAGCCGCAGGAGGTTGGCTACCTGGAAGAACAGGTGGGGGTCAGAAGCTCAGGGTCCTGGGAGCATCAAAGTGAGTGATTTATTTGATACTTGCTGGGGACCAAATCAGTTTCCTAGCTTACTTACTCCCTGGAAAGGACCTCCCAAGGAATCTCTCCATTCCCCAGACACATGACTCGTAGACCCTGAGCTTTGGTTTGGGTGACCTGCTCTCATCACCACTGCTCTATTCCTCATCCAGATCCTTTCCATGGCCCCATTTTATTGGGAGAACTTTCATGTTTTCCTTCCCCAAGCTCCTTCCCTTAGAGACCCACGGATCCTGTTTCTCACTCTAGAATTCTGTCTAACCTCCATCCTTTTCATTCTCAGTGGTTGGGTGGAAATGAGCACATCTTTGAGTCAGAGATACTCTTGTGACCTCATAGATGGTTCTTGTCACCCTTTTTCAGACCAGGCAAGGACTACCTAAGCTAAGGTCAAGAAGACAGCTGGACCATCATCTGTCTGGAAGCCATGGGAATTCTACTCTCTGTAAGGGATAGACCAGGGGTGGTGGGCAAGAGCCTGGAGGTCCTCATAATTTCAGGGAGGAAAGGGCTGATTTGGACCAAGGGCTGATCTTCCCTGAGGTACGGGGAAGGATCAGATCACCTCTGGATATCTCTGAGCAAATCCAGAATGATGCTGGGGGCTTTGGGTCCCTTAGAGTCTGGGCTGGGGTGTGAGGAGTTGGGCAGCTTCCTTTCCCCCTCTTCACCCATCCCCTTCTCCCCCTCTTCCACATTAGGCGGCACATAAAAGAAAAAAGAAGGAGCTAGAAACAGAAGAATCAGAAACGGAGGAAGAAATGGAGGTGAGTAGAGGTAGTTTGGAGGAGGCAGGGCTTTTGCTTTGAGTCCTTGGGGGAAGTTGGATAGACTAAGGGGGCAGTAGAGTGATTAAAGGTTAGGAAATAGAAAAGAGTTTGTTTTTTGAAGTTAAGAAAAGTAAGGCAAGAGGCTTGGGGGAAAGGCTTAAAGATGAGGGTTGATGGGAAATCCATAGCTGGGCTTGATCCATGTATGGGGCAGGGGTTGGTAGGAGAGGAGGGGGGAGAGAAGAGAAAGAAAATTCAGGAGGGAAGAGGAACAAGAAGAGAAAGACGAGATGAGAGAAGATGAAATAAAAGGAAGGGGAGGAGGCAAGAAGGAAGAGAAAAAGGAAAAAAAGGGAAAAGGAAAGATGATGGAGGGATGTGGGAGGGAGGATGATGGAGAGCAGAGAGGGGAGGAGGGAGACATAAGGAAGGAAATATAGAAGGAAGAACATAGCTGCCCTCTTCAATTCAAGTTGCCAGGTCAAGAACAGCCTAGGAAACTGAAAGAGCTGGCAGATGTGTTTGTTGAGCCATTAGCTATTCTCAGTGATCTTTGAAGAGGTGCTGCAGGACCAGAGGACAGCAAATATCCAGATTTGGGAGGAAGGGGGAAAGAAGAAGAGACTGTGCAAGCTTTAGGCCAGAGAATTTAACCTCAATTTCTGGGGGGTGGGATAGACTGTAAAATTAAAGGACTAGCTTGGGAACATCTGGAAAAGAAGGCAAAGACATCATGCCAAATGACTCTCATTCTTTTTTTGACAGAGTAATTGGACTGGCAGATTAGGTAGTTGTGGTCGGCTGGTGCTTGACCTTGATTTCAAGGAAGCATTGGACAAAGTCTCTTTGTGTTATTCTTCCGGACAAATGGAGAGTTGTGGGTCAGACAACAGTATTAGGTAGAGTTTGAGCTGATTAAATGACCGGACCTAAAGAGTGGTCTGCAAGTTCCCTATGAGTCCATAGTGCCACACTGCTGTCCATCTGGCCAGCAAAGGCTATCTCAGAGCTGCATTAAGGGGCTTGATGTCCAGAACGAAGGAGATGCTGGTTCTGCCCTCAGCAGACCCAGTAGAGGATTGTGCTTAGTTCAGAGCACCACACTCAAGGAAAGTTGGTAACTAGCAGGAGGAGCATGGCCAGGACCATGCTTTGGGAGACCAAAGAACCACTAAAGGGTTGGTTGAAGGAATTGGGATTGTTTAACTAGGAGAAGAAAATACTTGGGGGGGGGGAAGATGATCTTTATTTATCTGCAAAGCTGTCACATTACAAAAAAAATAACCAAAAAAAAAAAAAGCTACCACATGAAAGAGGGTACATTGGATTCATTTGCTTGGTTCTGGAGGGGTAGAACTAAAAGCAATGGTTGGAAAGTGTAAAGAGGCAGATTTAGGGAATATGGGAGGGAAAACTTAACAATTGGACCTCTCCAAAGGTGAAATGGATTGTCTCCAGAAATAATGGGTTTTCTCCTTCACTTGAATTCTTCAAGTGACAAGTGGATGACCCCTCGTTGAGAATGTTTTGGAGGGATTCTTGATCAGGTCAGCTACGGGTATGGGCTGGATGATGTCTGAGGAAAGAGTGGAGAGGAAAGGGAGAGGAGAAAAGGGAGAGAGAATAGGAAGGAGAGAGGATGGGAAGGGAGAGAAAGAGAGAGAGAGAGAGAGAGAGAGAGAGAGAGAGAGAGAGAGAGAGAGAGAGAGAGAGCTGGGAGAAGAGAAAAGAATGGGGAGGAGAGGAGGAGAGGGCTGTGGGGGAAGTGAGGAGATGGGAGAAGAAGGAAGATTGTGAAGAGAAGCTAGCGGATGGGCTAGGGGAAAAGAAGAGGATAGGGGTAAAGGAGCAATGCACACCCGGCTAAGCGCCAGGTTCTAGGCTGGAAGAAATATTTCTTTTCCCCCTCTAAGCGGGCCCCCTTCTACCCCAGGACAAGGAGAACAAGGCAGCCATTAAGATCCAGGCCTGGTGGAGGGGCTTGCTGGTTCGACGGACGCTGTTGCACGCGGCCCTCCGTGCCTGGATCATTCAGTGCTGGTGGCGGGCTGTGCTGGCCCGGGCACTGGACAAGCGACGGCGGACGATGCTGCTGCTCTACTCCCGGCAGGAGGGCGCCGTGGTCAAACTGCAGGCGCGGGCGCGCATGTGGCGGATTCGCCGCTGCTTCTGCCGGGCGCGGGCTGCTGCCTGCATCATCCAGGCGTACTGGCGTTGGTATGCCAGCCGAAACCGAAAATTGGAGAGCAGCCACACGACGGCAGAGCATTTGGAGATCGATATAAAAATTCTGGTTTAAAAATTCTGGGGCCTTAGGGGCTGGGGTAGCAGTGGAAGGACCCCGCGAACTCTACCTCTTTCAATAAAGGGTATGGACAGGACCAATCTGGTCTGGTCTAGCCGCTCCTCCACTGTCCCAGGCCCCAGGGAATCCTGGACTCGGTAGCAGGCAAGGACCTTGGAGAGAGCATCTCGTTCAATGCTCCTTTTATAAACGTGTAAACAATACCAGAGAGGGGGCTGACTTTGTCCAAGTTTAGGCAGGTAAGGTAGGTGGTAGGGACCCTCCAGGCTCCTTTCCTTCCTCCCCAGGGAAGATCCCCACCCATTTCTCGTTACACCCCCCCCCCCAGGCTAATTTCTAGGAGCCTCCTCTACATCGTCTCCAAAGGAAAAACTAAAGGCCCCTCTGCCCCTTCCTCCTACATGAGGGTGGACTCAGGAATCCTTGTTCCTAATATTTGTTTAACCACCTTTTGTTTCCGTTGGAAACAGCTCCCTTCCCTCGACTTTTCTCTCTCCTTTCTGACTCAGGCTGTACGTTGTACAGCCACACCTAATCTTGGGGTGAAGACCAGCTGGGGATCTGGATTCTTGGGTTCTGTGTTTGGCAAGGGCCACTGCCTGGTGGAGCACCTGGGGGACTGGGTAGCCTCAGCTGAGAAGAAGGTAGCTGGCAATGAGGGGAAAGGAAGGGAAAGAAGGGGAAACCCTGGTCCTGGACCCTGTCTCCCATGGGCCAGAATGGCAGATGGTAAGAGCAGACAAGACCTCAGCTGGGCCTGCACTGGCTCACCCCTCCCCAGGGACCTTTGCAACAGGATTCCCTCTTCAGGCCTTCCATACAGAGCTGGATGCGGAGGGAAGGAGAAAGAAACTGGTGTATATATAGATGTATGTATGTATGTATATGTGTGTGTGTGTGTGTGTGTGTGTGTGTGTGTGTGGACAGCCTAGCTTCCTCCTGTACACGTGGGTACCCCTACCATAGGAAACTGTCTTCCCATCCCAATCCCTTCCCTAATATCCAAAGCCTCTGCTTCCTATTTCATTCCCACCCACTCATCCCATCCAGGTATCTGTAGATCCATCTCTCCATGTTTCACAGTCTTTTCTTCTCTGTCCTTTTGACCTTTCTTTCTGCCTCCACTTCCTTGTACATTTCTCTAACTTGTGTTCCTGTCTTTGAATCTTACTGTCTCTCTATCTCTGTCCTGTCTCTCACTTTTTCTTTGTGAATCCGTCTTTCACCACCTGTCTCTATTTCTATTCAGACGCATCAATGACACACTGGCAAAAAGCACAGGGCATAGTGTCATGAAGACCCATATCAAATCTTGCCTCATATATTAATTCTGTGTGGCCCTTGGCAAATCACTCTACCCTTATTATGATCTTCAGTTTCTTTTAAGACTGGGAGAGCAGCTAACTCCTAAGGTTGTTTTGAGGATCAAATTCAGTCTATTCTTTTCCGGGGTCCCTCTTTTTCATTTGCCTCTGTGTTGTACAATCTCCACTTTTCTCCTCTTCCCCTCTCCCCCCCCCAAATGTTTCTTGCTGGATCTTTGCATTTCATGATCTCCATCTTGCTAATCTCTATCCCTATTTGTCTAGATCTCTCATTATCTCTTTAACTCCATTCCTGTTGCCTGTCTCTGTTGCCTTCTGCCCCTCCATCTCCGTATTACACCACATCCTTTCTTTCTCTCTCTCTTTCTGTCTCTCTCTGTCTTTGTCTCTGTGCGTCCTTTTCTCACTCTCTGTGTCTCCATTAGGGCTATTTGGAAATGGAATGGGTTGCTTCGGGAGCTCTTCCCGCAAAGGCAAAGAGCAGCTCACTTTCCCCCAAATGTATCAGGAATGGATTGGACTCAATATGCAGAGAGGGACCTCTGAAGGAGGCTGAGATTCTGTGTTTTCATTTCTCAGTCTTCTCTGTCTCTTTCAGACCCGTCTCTCGGTGCATTGCTCTGTCTTGCTATCTCTATTTCACATTCCCTCTCTTCCTCAGACCGCTGCCTTTTCTATTTCTCATTCTACCTCCTCTGTTACGGTGTCTTATTGTCGTCCCTGTTTCTCCGAGTCTCTTTTCTTCCCTCTCCCGTACCTACTGCCCCTCCCACCTCCACCCCTGCCCCTGGCCCTACCCCTTCCCCTGGCCGAGACCACTCCACCCATGCCCGGGCCCTCCTCCCCGCGGACCTGGATAGAGACGTCGCTGTAGGAGCCGCCGATGACGCCGGTGATGGCTGTGGGCGGCTCGCCGTGGATGGCGTAGGAGCCGTCGGGGCACACGTGGCGGGAGCCCGGGGCGCCGCGGCTGAGGGAGGCGCGCACGAAGTCGAGCGCCTGCTCTAGTGCGTGTGTGTCGGTGGAACAGCTGTCGAGGATGTGCGCGCCCAGCCGCACGCCGGGCAGCAGCCTCGGGTCGCTGTTGATGCGGTCCAGGGCGAAGAGCATGGCCTCCAGGCGCTGTACACCGCGCTGTTCGTTCACAGGGCCGCCGCACTCCCCGTTCCCCCCAGCCCCTGGGACCCCTTTCTGGTGCACCGGGAACAGCCCGCCTAGAACCAGGTCCCCCGCCAGGCTTAGGGTCTTCTTGCCTGGGCTCCCAGCTCCCGCCTCGGCCCCACCCCTGGCTCCCCACAGCAGCAGCAGCAGCAGCAGCGGCAGCAAAGGCAGAGTCGGCCTCATTTTGAGGGCACCTGAACGAGGCCCCGGATGGGATCAGAGATAGGAGACAGAGAGAAGGAGGGGAGAAAAGACAAAAGGAGGAGAGAAATGGAGAGAGAAAAAAAGAGGTGGAAGAAGAGAAAAGGGAGGAAGAGAGGGAAGGGAGAAGAGAATGGGGAGAAGAGAAGGGAGTCAGAAGGGGAGAGGGAGAGGAGAAAAGAGACAAAGGAAGAGGCAGTGGGAGAGAAGTGATGGGAGAGACAGAAGGTAGGGGAGAAAAAACAGAAAGGGGAGAGAGAAGGAAGCAGATGAAACAGGTAGGGCAAAAGGTGGGGAAGAAAAGGAAGGAAGAGGAAAAGAATGAAAAGGAGGAAAGGATCAGCTGGAGGGAAGACAGATGAGGGGAGAGAAAATAGGAAGAAGATGGGGCAAAAAATTCACTGGGAAGAGAAGGAAAGAGGAGTGCTGGACGAAAAAGAAGGAATAGGAGGCAGTGGGTTGGAAAGAAGCTGAGGGGCTAGAGTGAAAAAAGACAGTGAGATGAAAGGAGTGGGAGAGGAGGGAGAGCAGAGAAAGAGCAGCACCTGCAGAGAGACAGAAACACGGAAGCTGGGGGAAAGGGAAAACCCAGTGGGCTTCCCCAACACTCCCACCTCACATACTCAATCACACTCGAGAGAAATGAGAGTTTACTTTGGCAGTCCAGGGCCAGAGGGGAAAAAAGATTATCCATTAAACTGAAGGGGTGACAGTGATTGGCTTCTGACCTACTTCCTGGGGCCCCATTTTTTCCTTCCTCCCTTCTGTCCTGCACTGTGTGGTCCCTGATCTTTTCCAGGGGCCGACATGGGGAGGGAGTGGAGAGAAGAGAAAAGGAGAGAGAGAGAGAGAGAGAGAGAGAGAGAGAGAGAGAGAGAGAGAGAGAGAGAGAGAGAGAGAGAGAGAATCCCTCAACTGGGCCTGGAAGAGGAGACAAGGCCTTGGCCAGAAGTGGAGGGAGACCTCACACAAATAATACCTGTTATAAACATCACAGTATCTGGTGAGGATCTGACCATAACAGCAGTGCATGCTGAGATCCTTGATTTGTGTGCTTCAGTTTCTGGGCAATATCTGGGCAGAGGATCTTTTTAGAAGAGGAGGAAGGGCCTTTAAGAGTTAACTTGGGAACCTGGGGCAGCCAGGACCAAGCTGGATGAATGTAGGTGTCTGTCCAGTGTAACAGTCCCCTTCTACTCTGTTTTTGCTGATGGATTCCCAACAGCTGACCAAGGGGAGAATGAGAGGGAAATGGGGCATTTCAAGCTCCTGGATATCTCTGCTTGTATAGCTGAATGACTATGTGCAGGTGTATATGGCTGCCTGTGTATATACAGGTGGGTGTGTCTATGCATCTGTGCATGTCTTTCTCAATGTGTGCTCAAATTTGTGTATGTGTCTGGATGTGGGTGATTCAGGTCAGAAATGTGGGGGAAGTTGGTTAGTTCCTACACTTTCCCTCAGGCCTCACAAAGGCAGCCAAAGGCTGAGTCTAGGTTCCTGTCTGTTACCCCAAGGTAAAAGGGTGGATCCAGGCAGGGGAAGGGGATGCTGTTTCAGTGACTCAGTTTCCTCAGCCTGGCAAATACCTCCATCAGTCCCCCCTCCCAGCCTACACATTGTCACCCAAGAGTTCTTTGTCACCAGCACACATATGCAGCCCTCCTTTCTCACATACACATACAGACTCCTTGATGCTCACACACAGTCTGGCAGCTGTCTGTGCACATTTTTTCCCCCCGGGAAGTGTCACCTTTCTAAGGCATAAGACAGGGGAAACTGAGGCCCAGGGAAAAAGAGACACTTGTTCAGGGTCACCTAGTTAGGTTTCAAGTGTTCTGACAACCCAGTCTAAGGTTTTCAACATCCCCTAAGGCCACCTGTCCTTACTGTTCTCTCCCCTGGTTCAGTGGGGTCTCTCTTCCTCATGGGAGCCCCATCTCTGCTCCTTATTTGTATATATGGGGTTAACCCCCTCCTCTCCATAAGAGAATAGAAGACACTCTGTGAGGATCCAGGAATAGGAGGAGAGACAGACAGAGAAATGGAGGAGGCAGAATCAGAGACTAGGGAGGGGGGAGCCAAAAGGGGGTGACAACCATAAAAGAGTGGGGAGAAACGGACATGGAGGGGGGAACAAGAGGGAGGAAGAGAAACAGAGATGGGGAGGAAGAAGAGAGACCGGAATGGGGGAGAAACAGAGACCGGGAAGGTGGAGAAACAGACAGAAACAAGAAGTGGGAGACAGGGAGGGGGTTGAGAGAAAGGACAAGCAAAAAGACAGAGATGGAGGTGTGGGGGGGAGAGATTCAGAGACACTGACGGGGGAGAGGTGGGCTGAGACAACGACAGAGAGACACTGAAAAGAGACAGAGGAGCTGAGACAGAGGCAGTGATGGAGAGGGACCCAGACTGAGCCAGAGCCCTGAGGTAGAAGAGGAAGGCAGGACGGGTCTCATCATCCCCACCTTCAGGGGCTCTCGGGACTGGGACAGGGCGGCCCCGCAGGCTCCAGGGAGGGAGCCGGAGCTCGCCTTACCTGCCTTGGCTCGGTTCGGAGACGGAGCTCAACTCGGCGGGTGCTTGGCTTCTGGGCTCTTGGCTTCTCCGTTCTGCCTCCGGCTCCGGCTCCGGCTCCGGCCCGGGCTCCGAGCCGCTCTCCTGCCGCCCAGCTCCTCCAGCCGCTTTCATTCCCGCCCGCCCCGCCCCCGGCCCCTCCTCCCCTTTCCTCCCTGCTGGCTCTGCCCGCTCCGTCACTCTTCTTCACCCCCCCCCCCGCTTCCCTCTCCTTTTCCTCTCTCCTTTCTCCCCCTTAACCTCTCAAGCACCCCCACCCCACACCTCCCTTCCTCCGACTTTCCCCCTGCTCCTCGCTACTCCCTCCAGCCCCAGGAGTGGGGCCAGCTTGCCCCTCCAGATCTCCTGGCCCCGGAGCTGTCCAGGCCAAGGTGCTGAACTCTGAGCTAGCCTGGCCTCAGTGCATGTCTTCCAAACCCTGCTCAAGGACCATCCATCCCCAGGCCTCTCTACCCCAGGGCAGCCCTCCTGACTGCCCCTCTCCTCAGTTTGGACTCTCCCCTCAGTCCTAAACTAGCCACTTGCCATCTCCTGGCTCCAGGGGATATTCCTTCTCTGACCCTCAATGCCCATAGCCTGTGGCCCTCCTGTCAAATGTCATTCATTTCTCTGGAGAGGGAAGCCAGGCTCACACTTTGAGCGTTTAGGTCACTCCCTTCCCCTCCCTGCCCCCCTCTCCTCCATACCCTTTTTTCCTTTTCTTCACTGGGAGTTTGAGCAGCAATAGTAGATAGACAGGTAGGAAGATTCCTGGAGCTTCTTAAGGGCATGGAGCTGGGGTTCCTTTGTCAGTTCGTGGGACTATTTTTTATCTGCAAGAGTGACTGTGCACATGTGTGTACTCAAACACGTTCAGAACCCTTTCCTTTGCCTAGTGCTGACAGCCTGTCCCTCTCTGAGATGTTACTGGTACTTGGAATATTGCATGTCAAAGTGCTCAATAGAGCTTAAGACACATACCAATGTAAAACATCATTATTACTTCTTCCTGCTCACAAGGCACTATGTTGGAGGAGATAAGGCTGAGTAGTGAACGTGCCGAGATCTGCATGTGTTCTAGTGTCCGTACATGCAGCTACACCCAAGTATGTCTGCATCTGTACATGTATGCATGTGGCTGCATGTGAGTATGTGTGTACGAATCAAAGGGCAGGAAGCAGCAGCAATATTTGTGTGTCTCCTGTCCCTGAACATTCCACCTCTTCTTCCTTGACCAGCAGGTGGCTTTCCCCATTCAGGCATCACTATTCCATCCTTGTCCAGGCCTGGGGTGGGGATAGGAGTGAGTGGCCATCAACTCTCTCACCTTTCTCTTCCTCAGCTCCCCAGCCTTGAGACTAGGGATCCAGGTTTCCCAGAAAATAGTCAGGAGGCAGACCAGCCATGGGAATGGAGGTAAGGTAGGAAGGTATGGAGGAGTACAGGCTTTCATGTGGAAAGGATTAGATATAGTCTGCTTGGCTCCAAAGGCTTCCACAATATGTGGATATAAATTTCCATTACGTGTAAGTTCTGTTATTTGTTTGTTGTTGTTTTTTTTTTGGGGGGGGGGCCATGAGGGTTAAGTGACTTGCCCAGGGTCACACAGCTAGTAAGTGTCAAGTGTCTGAGGTCGGATTTGAACTCAGGTCCTCCTGAATCCAGGGCCGGTGCTTTATCCACTGCGCCCCCCCCCCCCACACACACATGTAAGTTCAAAAAAAATATTTAGGAGTGACTTATAAGTGTCCTGGACTGTTGTGTAAGGTAATGAGTTCCTCATCACCCAAGGTCCCCAAACAAAGCCTGGATGATCAATTGCCAGAAACATAGATTCCTGTTCAGGTGTGGGTTCCTTGAGAGATATTCTGTGGGTCCCTTCCCACTCTGAGATCATGTGATGCTGTGAAGGGATTCTGAGGGGAAGCCCTAGGTCCACTGAGCATCAGGTGTGGGGTATAAGAGGCAGTTACTGTGGCAGTAAAAAAGGGAGACATGTTGAGACATTGATGGTAAGATGGGGGAGGGCAGGAGAGCTTGGAGAAGAGGCTCTCGACTGTCTCTTCTTCCCCACAAATCCTCTCCAGTCCTGCCACCTCAGCACAAAGAGCTATAGCTATTCTTATGCCAAAGATGCCACACCAAGAGGCATCAGGCAGATGGGGCAGAGGGCCGGTGGGGTAGGGGGGTCATCCCACCATCCTGGGCCACAGAACCAGCTTCTGTCCCCCCACCCCCCACAGGCCAACAGGCAGATCAGATATCACCCTCACAGATGTGGACTAATGGATACAGGCCCCATTCTGTCACGCACATGGCCCTGACACATGTGCTGCTGACAGGTACACAGACATGCTAATGGGCACCCCAAGACCTGACCCTGGCAGATGGGAAACAAAATGCCAGTCCTGTGGAGGACTCCCGTGCTGACTTGGGGATCACTTAAAGGGCTGGTTCATACAGTCTGATTCCCTGATGTAAGTCAAAGGATCACAGACTTGCAGCCTGAAGGGACCTTAGAGGCCATGAAGCACACCCCCTGTTTTATAGACGAGGAAACTGAGGCACAGAGCGGTTACATGACCTCCTAATGGAGGTCTAGTGGACAACTAGTGTCATGAGGCAGGATTTGAACCCAAGTCTTCCTAACTCAAAACCTCACACCATTAACACCCTGACATCGCTTCAAAATAGAACAAAAAAACCCACTCCAGGAAACCAGAGTAGCAGTGGGATGAAACCCCAGACCTGTCAGAAGAATCTGGGGAAAGTGGTTACTGTCCAGCTCCTCCTCTGCTTGCCAGGGTCTTTCCTGTTTCTCCTGGCTCCCAGCAGCTGCTCCCCAGCTGCTGAAAGATCTGGGGTCAGTGTGGCCAGAGGCTGAAGGCTGAGGGGTAAAGGGAGTGAAAGGTGTGTACACACACATAGTCACACACAGATACAGTCACACACACACACAGTCACACACACAGTCACACTCATACACATACACACAGTCATGCACATACTCACACACACACACACACACACACACACACACACACACACACTCACACCATGGCTGAAGTTCAGACATGAGCAGGGCCCCATGTCCCAGAGACCCTTGAACCAGGGAGGGACGGGATGCTTGGCTCCCTGCATCTTGGCAACCTGGTCCTACCCCTCCACACCCTCAGGCAGTGCCTGCTCACATATACAACCCCGGCCCAGACCTAAGCATATGGGCACTATATGGAGGGTGCCCCTGATACCAGTCATTGAGCCAAGGAGGGGGGGATTGAGAGGCTGGGAAGGCAGAATATCCCTGACAAGGGAGAGTGAGCATGGTCCCCAGTACCCTGGGGTGGGCCTTGCATTCGGACACCGACTCTCCTCCAAGGGTCACCCCCAGCCTACCCCAGTGTCCCAGGACTTTCCCTCTACAATGACCAATGGCGCAGGAAGGGCCTTCACAGGCCACAGAGAGCATATGCAGCTTTTCACAAAGAAGGCAGTGTGGCACAACGGTGAGACTCCAGTCAGAGGACTTGGGTTCAAAGGTGACACTACCTTGGGCAAGTCAGTGAACCTCCCCTGAACCTCAATTTGCTCCTCTGTAAAATCAGAAGGTTGGACTAAACGATTGCTGAAACCTCTTTCGGCTCTGGATCTATGATCCTAAGAAAATATCAAGTGACCCCAGGCCCCTCCCTGATGACTATTCCAGCCGACCCATCCCCTTGTTCCTAGCAGACCCCACAAGAGTCCCCTCCCCACAGGCCAGCCTGGGGCTTGGTGACCCTAATGGAGCTGGCAGAGCACGCATGGTAGTGACCGTTCTGGGCCAGTAAAGAAATCTGCAGCTTGAGTCTGAGTGAAACGAGAATCATCTGCTTTATTCTGGATCCTAAAAGTCCCCATGTAAGTCTGAAAAAGAGACTGATGAGGGAGGGGCAAATGGGAGGGAAGAGATTGCGCTCCCTCCGGCTGGCTGGGAAGAACAGGCCAGGGAGTGAGGAGGAAGAAGAGAGCAAAGAGCTCGGCGGGGGGGGGGGGGGGGTGCAGGGGAGTAAGACAAACCCCCAACCTGGCCAGGAGGTAGCCACTCTACACACCTGTAGGGTCAGGCCCCAGCCCTGAGAGCCAAGCGTCTAGAGGACAAGGGCAAGGGGCAGGCCCAGCCAGGCCAGGTCAGAGAGGGGAAGGATGGATCGGATCAGTTCCTCTTTGATTAAGCCCCAGGAGAGTGGGGCTGAGAGGTGCAGGCCCTGGCCAGAAGGGGCGGCTACTCTTCATCCTTCTCAGGGCTGCTGGGCTCCTTGGCCCACTTGGGCCCGGGGGGCTCAGCCTCATGGCTAAAGCGAGGGTCTCCCGAGGCTCCTTCCCCCTCCAGATCCAGCTCCTCGAAGGAGGAGCCACTAGCCCCTGACTCGCTGTAGCTGTGCTCACTCCGGTTATCTGCATCGTCCCAGCTGCGGCCTGCCACACCGGGGGACATGGAGGTGGTGGCAGAGTTCTCCCGGCTCCCCGGGCCTGCATCCAGACTAACGGAACTGGTGTCGCTCAGCGTGTCAGCTCCTGGGGCAGGAGAGAAAGGAAGAGGCTGCTTAGCGGGGGCACGGCCCAAAGGCAGCAGGACCCAGTCCACCCGAGCACAGGGGACTTATCCCCTAGGTTCTCCTATCTCATACAAGGTGGAAAGGGGATGAATCATACAGCACTGGGCAAAACCCACAAGAGAGAGATGCCCCTTCTGCCCTACCATCAGCCAGTGTATCTCCACCCATGCCATCAAGGGAGGGAAGGAAGAAAAGGAGGAGGGGGAGTGGACCTCAGCTCTGTTGGCCTACCTACCTCTTTGGTGTTAGCCATGGTTCCCTGCATTTCCACAAAGCCCTGGCTACTCCCCCCCAGCTCTTCACTGATTAACCTGGCTCACTCTTAGCTTTAATGTTTTCTTTGGCCCTGGGGAGTGTGGGGTGAAGGGAGAACAAAGGCATCCTCATAGCAGTCCCCACCTTCTCCCCCACTCCATTTGTCCCTTTGCTGTGGGTCTAGGGAGGGAGCAAACCAGAGATGTCCCCTGGCTAAAGGTGGCAGAGAGAAAGGATGTGAGTGGGCTGGCAATCAACAGGCCCCTTAAGAAGCTGGAGTCTGGCTGCTGAGGAAGGGGGGCAGGGGCCCACCAGGCCTTTGTCTGGAAGAAAACCCAGAAGAGAGCTCCAGCGCTCCTTGCCCTTTTCAGGCCAAGGTGTCCCCTGGGGGAAGGGGGATGGCTGGTCAATGGCCAAAGACGTTCTCTTTAATGGGGAGCTCTCTGAGCCTTAGCAGCAGCCTCTGTCCCTAATAATAGCCTGACGGCTCCAATGTATCCCCCGAATCCTCAAACCCCAGAGGGGGCTCCCCAGACCAAGGAGAGCCATGTTACTTTAAGAGTTCCCCTTCCCCCCAACCTGGAGACCTCAGTTTAATGGCTACAAAAGCCACTTTCTGCCCCCTAGGACTAAGCACCAAGGCCTGAGAGGCATTCAGGCAGCAGGTCGGATCGATGAGGAGGACAAGAGGGCGAGGGAGGGAAGGCTAAGAGGCCCTGGTTAATGGTGCTGGAGGAGAGGCAGGGAAGTGTGGGAAGGAGAGCTCCCCACATCCAGTCCTCTTAAAATTGGCCATCTTTCCCTTTCGTGGGGAAGGCTACTCCATGAAAGAGGAAACCAGGCAGGCGAAGGGGGAAGCAGTGCCCCCCAGCACTGACCTGAGGCCCATGGGGGAGCTACCTCTCTACTTCCACGCCGGCCTGGGGCCTGGCCCAGGTGTGGCAGCCCCGGGGAGGTGAGAGGTTAGCCGATTCCGTGAGCACGATGCTTCTCTGGCTCCCGTCTCCATGGTGATGGTGACAGAACCCAGAGCCCAAGCGCTGCTGGGGGTGTGAATGCTCTGGATTTCGGGCTGGTCTTAGATTTTTGGTAGGTCTCGGTTGGAGCGCTAGGGTAGACTTGGCTAAAACCTGGGGCAGGATAATGGGATGGGGCACCCCTGCATCCCAACGGAGGGTCAGAATTAGGTGACGGTTCGCCCCTGGCTTGGGATCCTCCGATTCCTTTTTGGAATCCTACAGGCTTGGGCTCAGAAGTCAGCGGCATATGCTGACTGACCACATAAAGCGACAGTCGTAGCCATGCTGAGGCCCCATCACCTCTGGGATCCCAGCTAGACCTGTGGGTGGTGGTGATGCCTTCCCAGGTGAGCTGAACGGGCCCTGTCTGGCTCCAAGGAGCAGCTCTGTGCGTCTCTGTGCTTATGTCTTCCCCAGTGAATCACCCCCAATGCTAGCAGTGCCCTAGTGAGACGGCACAAGGGACGGAGAGGCTAGAGACACAGCAGGGGCAGAGGCCGGGAGGCTGCCCGGTCACCTTCCTCGTGTGGACACAGCCCGTCTCCTGCCAGTCACCCCCTGCGCCCCACTCCCATCCCAGGGGCTCAGAGATCAGAAGACAATCTTTCCTCAGCCCCGAGGCAGGACACCCGCTCATCAGCAGCAACACATGTCTCTTTAAATAATAATTAGCGCCCCTGGGGGCCGCTACTGAACTCTCTCTTCTCCTCTCCCGGCTGCAGACCAGAGGAGCCCGAGCATTGGGAGAGAGACGGAGGAGGAGGAGGGGGAGGCAGAGAGGGAGCAGGAGCCGTTTGCTCCAGTCTTATTAAACTGTCATGTCCTTCCCTCCCGCTCCCTCTGCGCGGGCTCTCCTGGGATCTGGGTGCCAGGGGAAGTTGGCAGCCATCCAGCTCCTGCCCTGCACCCAGGCTGGGAAGATGTCGGGCAAGCAAGAGGGCATTTTTGGAGCTCTCGCAGGGTCAGCTCGGCCTGGACCAGCTCCTGAAGGAGTTTAGGTTGGGGGGGTGGACCCTTTAGCAGAGGTCAGTGACCCCGGGCAGGGTCACTGCAGCCTCTGTTTTCTGCGTATACCCTGTGCCTGGTTCCTGGCTTTGCTCTGCCTCCCCAACCAGGGCGGTCCTCTTGAGGGGTACGCCCGATGTCTCTTCCCCTGTCTGGCCACACCAGACATCTAACCCAAGTTGTCCTCGACTTCCTTCCTTCCTATGTCCCCAGGGCGGGGGCGTTCACAAAGGCAAAGGGGAGATGCCTTAGAAAGAAGTAGGAAGCAAGGGCTGTGCCTCCCCTCCCCATGTACTTCCTGAGCTGGGGAAGCTCTGGGTGGGCCTGGTTCTCAGGCCTCACTTCCATAGAGATGAATGGATTAAGGGAAAAGGGGTGCAGGAAAGGAGGGAGAGCCAACCCTCATCGAGGGCTGCTATTCAGGCTGGACACTGGAGCCCCTGGGGGTTTGGGGAGGAAGACAGTGAGGGTGAAGTCGCTGCCTCTCCCTGCCCTGGGGCCACCTGCCCTGGCACGGTGTCTCAGTCGCAGATGGCCAGCCCCTTGAGCCCTGCCCCAGTATGCCGAGGGGCTCTCAATAGTTCACTTGGAAGTCGTGGGTCGTATCCCCTTCCCATTCTGAGTCCCGGGCCTGTTTCCTCAGGACCCTGGGCAGACAAAGCCAAACTTCCCACTGTCTCTATGCTGACACTGACCAGGGCGTCTCTAAGTGGCACAGTCCCCGGAGGAAAGCTGGAGAGCCTCTACCCTTCTCAGGCGGGTAGGGGGGCTGCCAGGCCAGTATCCACATTCCCAGAGTGCCAGCTGCTACAGGAGGAATAAGATGGTCACTATTCAACCCCTGACCCCATGCCCAGGCTCTCTCCCAGCAGCCAGCTTAATGTGCAATCAAATATTCATCTCCTCTCCTGGTACTAAATAATACATCAATGTAATAGCAGTGAAGAGCCAGCTAATCACCCCCTTTCACCTCCTGCGTCCCAGCTATGGGGAGAGACAGGCAGGGGCAGGCCGAGCTGAAGGCAAGCTAGGCACCCACCACACGCTGCTATGTGAGTGGCATGCACCTGGTAGTTGGGAAATCTCCATCCCGCCCAGGGGTGGGCAGGATGGACCTTGTCGGTGAGGGGCAAGCCCATCTGCCCTCCATGCCAGGGGGCCTGACAGAAATGGGGGAAGGGAAGAAAAGGGCGTCGAGGGTTGACGACAGGCCGGGGAGGCCCTGCCCCTGAGGGAGCCTGGGGGCTGCAGCCAGCTGGAGGGGGAGGGCAAAGGAGGGATCAGGGTGCCAGGCAGTCCCTCAAGAGCACTGGCAGGCTATGTTTGGGAGAGGAAGGATGAGGGTGGGTGAGACTGGAAGCTCACGACTCACCCCAGCCTCTCCTTAGCCCCCTCCCATCCCGAGGTCTGCTCTGACCTTGTGCCATGTCCTGTGCCCACAGTGGGAGCACCAAGGAATGTGAGGCTGGTTCGAGGGCACTGCTGGCCTGGGCTGTGCCCCAGGGAGGTAATTAAGTGGCAGATGAACCTAATTGTGTTAGACACAGTCCCCTGGGGAGCAAGTCACTGCCTCTCTGCACCCCCCCCCTTACCCATACTCTCTCCTACTTTCCCCAGCGACCTTGGCAGCTGAGGAACTAAGCTACAAAAATAGGATGATGGCGGCAGAATTGTGGGGACAGAGAAACTTTTTGCCCCTAAGACAGTAGCTCGAGTCTTCTCCACACTCCTCCTCCTCCTCTCTCTCTCGAAGCTCCAGTTATGTGACCTCTCACGGGTCAGGGCAGGAGCTGCTTAGGGTCAGCCCCTTGGGTCTGCTTGGGATTGCCAAAGCAAATTTCCCATCTTGTCCAGGCCAAGAGGTCACCAGCCGGCCTGCACCAAGGACTCCAGCCTCCTCCCTTGGGTCAGCTAATAGCCTCTGCCCCGCCCCCTCCACCACCCTTCCCACTAAGCCATGATTGAGCCTTTTCCCGAAATCCCTGTGGAGCATTGGCAGTGGCTGTGGTTAAGGGTAGAGGCTGGCGTGTGCTGGTAAATGTTTAACAACTGGCTCTCTGAAAACGCAAGACACCTTTTTAAGTTTAGTCTGCATTATTAATACCCTCCCTCTACCCTTTTCTTAAGTCTAGACCTTGTTTGTAGCCATGGCCAATTTCCAAGCTGTAAATGCCCGTGATGGATATTTCACAGCTGTTGGCCCCTTGGTGGACGCCCTTGTGGACCCTGGATGGAGCATATTCCCAAACCCCAGGACCCCAGGAGCCAGGACATGATCTCCCCCTCTTCCTTCCCAGATCTGTAAGTCAAACACCGACTCCCTTAACTGAGCTGAACCCCGCAATGGGAGCACGGCTGACCTCTCTTCTGACCCCTTGCACCTTCTTTCCTTGCCAAGTTATGCCCCAACACATCTCAAATGTGCCTTGCCTGGGGAGCATCGAGGGTGCCCCGACAGTCCTACCTTGACACTGCTTGTAGGCATCTTGTGTTCACCTATATTTGTCAGTGCATGGCCGACTGTGTTTTAGAATTCAGCGTGTGTATCTGCTGTCTGTCTTGTCTTCCCAATTGGAGCAGAAGGTCTCCAAGGGCTAACACTACGTCTACTCCTTCCTCCATATCCCCTGGAGTGCTCAGCACACAGCTGGGGACCCACGCAGTGTTAACTGAGGCAGGGAAGGAGTGGTTCCCCTCCCCCGGACCCTTACCCCCCCCCCAGCAGGGCACCTGTGATGTCGGTTTGGGTGTCATCGGCCTCGGCAGCGGCTCGGCTTTTGCGTTCCGTCTCCTTCACCTCAGGCACGTAGAAGTCACCCTGGCGAGCCAGTGGGCACACAAAGTGGATCTGGTCCTGCTGGTAGATTTCCAGCCTCGGGTGGGCACATAGCTTCCGCTCCTTGGGCAAGGGGAGGAAGAGAAAGGCAGCATGAAGTGCCCATAGTACAGGCCCACAGGAGGGCACAGGGAGAGGGCATGGCCTAGGGGTATAGAAAGAGGCATCCCTTGGCAGAGATAACCAGCGGGGGTGGTTTATTTTGTGGACCATGCTTCCTGGTGCCGAGGGAGGGCCTTCTATCTGGGCGTGAAGGTAGAATGAGAGTTGGTGGGTAATAAAAGTCACACAAAAAACCAGGAGAAATGAGGAGCAGGAGCAAGACATTTAAAAACTGGCTGGAAAGAACGAAGGCAAAGCTTTGAGGGGGATCTGGACATGCAGGCAAGTTTTGTTCCTATTGTGATTTAACACTTAGTTGTTCTCTTTTTTGGTTCTTGTTGATTGAATGACTGATGTTTGTTGAGTGTGTGATAAAAGAAAAAAAAAGAAAAAGGAAAAAAATATAGGGCTAGAAAGAAGTTGAGGGGCCAGGGTCTGAGACTTGGCTTTGCCGCTTCCTCCCCAGCCCGGCCTAGGCTAGTACCTTCCCACCCTTGAGCTTGATTTCCCGCTTTGTATAATTAAGGACTTCCTCCCAGCTCCCAACTTCTACCAATTCCAAAAAGGACTGATTTTTCTGGGCCTGAGAGGCAGCCACCCTCACCCTAATGTTTCCCCCACCTCTCTACGGGCCAGCCCAGGATATCTCCAGGTATCAGGAGTCTGGTGAGGCAGGGGGCTCCAGAAGCCGGAGATCCCCACTGCTGGTGACCTCTGCAACCTCTGGCTAGCAGCACCCACACCCTGCAGGTTACCACCAGCTCACAAAGATTCATTGGTTTCTGGCATTGCCTCTGCTCCCCTCTGGGCATTGCTCGGCATTGGCAAGAATAGTGCCTGTGAGCCATAGGCCTTCAAGGTCTGGTCCCTTCTACAGAGACACTGGAAAGAGGCTCAGAAAGAAGGCAGGGCACCAGGTGTGGCTTTGTGGAGGGGAGGCCAGGAGCAGGCTCAATGGGTCTACATTAGTTAGTCTACCTCTTCCCAAGTGGTGCCAACAGCCCAAGACAGGAAACGAATGGGTCCCTCTCCCTCCTCCTCCTCCTCCTCCTCCTCCTCCTCCTCCCCACACCTGGGATCAGGGCCATGGCTGCCTAGCCCCCTGAAGGGCTGAGCCTTGTACGACAGGAGAACAGCTCATGAGCCAGGGAGACGGGCTGGGAGAGCAGCACCTCCCCAGCGCTTGGGGGCTGGGGGCTGAGTTTCTGGGCAGCCTGATCTCCAAGGCTCCCCAAGTGCCCACCTCACACCCTCCTCCAGCCCTGACTGTGGGAGGATAGATGCTCCTCCTCTGCCCATTCCACCAAAGTGGCCTGGGCCAGGCCACCCTGGGCTGGGGGTGGGCTGGGGCCGAGGGCTCCGAGCCAAGCCTCTTCCTGCTCTGGGAGTTCAATTAGCCTCTGGATCGCAGAGAAGATTACTGTGCAGGCCTCGCCGCTGTCAACCTTCACAACAGGGCTATTTTTAGAGGCCGGCGCTCACTTCCAGCTTCCAAATGAACCCTTCTTCCACTGAGATGCCACAAGAGAGGTATCACCCAGGGGAAAGGGCCCCCAACTCCACTCTTCACCTGGGGTCAGGGGCAAGGGAGAAAGGAGGGAAAATTTGCCTCCTTCCTCTTCTTGATAAGGCGTAATGAGGCTGGGCGCAGGGCCCTCTGCAGCCCCGTCATTCTTGCCCTGGCCCTTGGGAGGGGGCTTCCTAACCCCCCCCCACTCCAGGAGCTGAAGCACAGAGGTCACAGCCCCTGACCCTAACACACCCGCACCAGCAATCGGGAGAAAGAAGAGTCTATGAATGAGATGAGCTCGCCCAGGCCCCTGGCACTCAGGAGTGGGGGGAAGGAAACCCCCTTTCTGGGGTACTAGCCTTCACCCTCTTCTCCTTGACAGGGGCCCTGGGCACTGCTGTCCTTCCCTGGAGAGGGGAGTATGTTAGCCTTACTCAGAGAATGAGGGGAAGGAGGAGAGAGCCGAATGATAGGTTGGCTCTTGCCTCATCAGCAGGAGCCCACAGTGGGAGAGAGGGGGACAAAGAAAACAGGCCTGGCTGACCCCCTGGGGTCCAGTTAATAACTGACCTTCTCAGCATCTCTGGCTCAGCCATGGGTCTCCAGCTGGTGCAAAGGGCAGCAGTGGGCAAGGCTGCCCCACAGTTGGAGCCCGAGACAGAGCTGGAGTGATGGTGCTAATCCTTCAAAAGGCCATGTAAAGCCCACTGAGCAGTAGTCTGGCTGCTTCGGGCCAGCCTTAGACGCTGAAGCTCCAGTCCCCCACCCCCAGACCATCCCCCTCTCCAGAGGGCTCTGAGGACAAGAAGGATGCCTGTCTGGCCTTCTGCTCTCCCCCAGGGTCCGGGGCAGCACTGATGGGCCACATCAGGTCACCTCCCCTGGGGTGACTCTGTGCCACCTGCTCTCCCTCAGCCCCCTCGCCAGCAAGTGGGGGGCAGCTCTGTCGCTGCTCAGCACATCTGCCTCCCCGGGAGAGCCTCCGCTCTGAAGTTGTTGGCTATGGACAGCTCTGTTTCCATGGAAACCGCATCTTCTATCCTTCCCATGGCTTCCATCTCAAAACCATCAGGGAGAACATAGGAATGGAGAGAAGAGAGAAAAGAAAAGCCTTTCAGGCCCCCGCACAACCCCTCTTCCCTCCCCTCCCCTTTGGATTCTCTCAGGCATCGTTCACGGGGAGCCTCTGAGCTCCTGCCCCCCCCCCCAGCTCTGCTTGGGCATCCCCACCTCCAGCCCATCCCACCTTACAAAGTGGGCCCTGGAGCAGCCTTCCCTTTCTGCCCAGAGCCACACCAACACCCTGGTCCTGCTCCCTACTCTGCCCAGGGAGCTGCTTGTCAGAGTGTGGAACCAAACTAATTAAAACTTCATTTACGGCTCAACTGAAGTCATTAAAACACAAGCCAGGTCCTGTCAAAATTTACACTTCAGGGAAAGGAGAGGAAGGGAAGATGTCCAAGACGCTTGTTCTTCCTGGGGACCGGCCTCGGGGGGACAGGAGGAAGGTGAGGATAAAAAGGGATAGATACAATGCGCTCCTCATCTACGGTCCCTTTCCTCTGAAGACCTAACCACTCTCTTCTCCCCGGATGCAAGAGGGCTGCCCCAGTGCCCTGCTCGTCAGAATCCTGTCACTGACCCTACCTTGGTGACCCTGAGTAGTTCACTTAACCTCTCTGGGCCTCGGGCTTCTCCTCTATACTAATGAGAGGGAAGAGTCAAAGCCAGATGCCTGGACATCGACCCATAGTCATCCGCAGGGATGCTCTGCAGATGAGCCAAGGACCCCAAATGAAGGGAGAAGCTGGCCGCATCTGCTGCTGGGGGGCATGAGGCAGGAAGAACGTGATGGGCCATGGGTCCATGGCTTAGAGAGGGGGCAACTCTACCTGCTTTTCCCAGGATGCAGTGCTGCGGCGTGGGGACAGGGGCACACCAGAATAGAGACCTCTTTCTGGGTTATTAGTCAATCAGTCAACAAGCACTAATTACGCACTTACTAGGTACTATGTGCCAGCTACCTCAGCATTTGGGGACACAAGGAAAGGCAAAAACAGTCCTTGTTTTCAAGGGGCTCACCTAATGGAGGAGACAGCATGGGCATCACTAGGGACATTCAGGAATAGGGAGAGGGTCAGCTCAGAGGGAAGGCGTTTGCCGCTGGGGCCAAGAGACTGTGAAGGCAGAATTTGGACTGGATCCTGGAGCAAGCCCGGGACTGAGTGGCAGAGGGCAGGAAGGAGAGCACTCTGGGCACATGGGCACAGCCTGAGGGCAAAGGCACTGGGAACTCCCCAGGAAAGAGCAAGTGTGTGTGGAGGGATGGAATAAGACAGAAGACTGGAAAGGCAAGAAGGGGCCACGTTGTGAGGAGCTTTAAATCCCAAACAGAGGGCTGTATATCGGATCCTACAGGTGATGGTGACAGGGAGGGAGCCGCTGGAGCTGAGTGGGGGTGGATGGGGAAGAGAGGCAGGCAGGCAGACCTGGGCTTCAGGAAGATCACTCTGACAGCGAGGTGAGGATGGACTGGAATGGGGAGAGACTTGGGGCAGGGAGACTTATCAGGAGGCTATTGCCATAGTCCAGGCGGGGAGTGGTGCAGACTTGTACCAGGGGGCAGTTGGCATGAGTAAAGAAGGGTTCAGATCCAAGAGATGCTGAGGAGTAGGAGGTAGTGCATATGTGGGGAGGTGGGGGTGGGGAGCTGAGGATGGCGCCAAGGTTGCAAACCTGGAAGTTTGGAGAGTGGGGGAATTTGAGGGAAAGGAGGAAAAGTTCTGGTTTGGACATATTGATTTGAGATGCCTACAGGGTAACCAAGAGGCCGCTAGCTGGCAATGCAGCACTGGAGCTCAGGAGAGAAAGGAGGGCTGGGTGTATACATCTGGGAATCATCTGCACAAAGACAGTCATTCAAGCTATGAGACATGATGAGAGTTAAGGAAGAAAAGAGATGGGTCTTCACCTCCTGCCTGAGCCAACGGGAGAGGGGAGCCAATAGGGAGGGAAGGGGCTGCCTCTAAGCTGGCACCTTCGGCCTCAGGGGGAGCAAGGATGTGGCTCTGTGTCCCAGGCAGGGAAGATGAAGAGGGTGAGTTACAGTGCTGGCTGTAGCCGACGGGGCCCACTGAAGTGGTCAGACCCCATCAGAGGGCGGGACTCAGGCGGGGGCCCATCTCTGCTAACCCCTACACAGCCGTCCAGGGCTTCAGCAAACAGGGCCTTCGAAGCAGGTGTTTGCTGACAACAATTCTGTTGCAATGTCCTTGCTTCCTTCCGGATTGCTGGCTGGGCCCTGGAACAGATCCCACTTGGGACACGGGGTGGCATGAGCTGGGTGCAAAGTGGCCAAAGGGATTATTGATCACTAACAGGAAGGAGCCTTAAGAGCCCTTAAAGGAGGGAGTAGTCAGGGCTACACCCACAGAGCTTTCCAGCTCTGTGGGGCCCCAAGATAGAAGGGTGCCTCAAGTCTCTCTTTTGAGGTGTACTGGAGGAAGAGGGCAGCCACAGGCAGCTGGCTCCGTGGTTCAAGAACACACTCTCCCCCAACCCCCAGCCACCCCAAACTTGAGAAAGTCCTCAGGCTGTGACTGATGCCAAATTAGCCTTCCTCCCATCTCATCTTGGAGCAGGAGGAGGCCAGAGAAAGGAAGATGGTGGGGCCTCTGGCCCTGCCCACTCAGTCCTCTCTGTCTCCCCTATCTCTTATCACTACCATGGCTGGAGTCCCTGGGCAGCCCAGTCATCCAGCTGGTAAACAGCTGTTGCATCCTACCCAAGGGTGGTGGCATTTCAGCGGTGGGTGAAGTGATGCATATTTATTTTTAATTATATAGATAGACCCTGCTATATACACACCCCCATATCTACCCAGCACACTAAGAAATGTACAAACACACATATGCATATACGTGGGGGTGCGCGCCTGGGCATCCCTCGACAGACCCTCTGTGTGACATGTGCAAAGTGCTTTGAGATACCTCAGCAGGGAGGCTGCCTCACAAATGCAGCACGTCGTTATTATCCTGCCCCGGGAGCTTCTGTCATCTCCTCTCAGCCCTGCTCCCAGTGGCCACTGGGTCCCTGCTCGTCAGGGGTAAAAGGCTGGCCAAGTTAAAATTAAACAGCTTGGAAAGCCAGGCAAGAAACAGGCAATGGCGAGTTAAAATTAAACACCTCCCCTCACTCCCAACCTCAAAATGCACCCTCTTTCAGGGCGGCCCCCAGACCAGGTGCTGCGTCAGGAGGACCAGAAGGGAGAGGAAAAGATGGGGAAGAGAGAGAACAGGGAGTGAAGGGAACGGCGTGGTCAAGGAGACAGGAGAAGTGGGTGAGGAGGGAGGAGAGAGGCTGCTGAGAGGCTGAGCCAGACAGCTGAGGGGGTTGCTTCAGAGCAGGGAGAGGGGAAAAGAGGAGGCAGGCGAGGCCTGCAGAAGCTGCCACGCTGGGCGGAGGGGCCCTACCGCCTCCCTGCTTTTCATTTTCACCTCAGAAAAGGCAGCCTGCCGTGCAATTTACACCTCGGCTCAGCCTCCCAGAGCTGCCCTGGGCCCAACTCCCTGTGAGAGCCTGAGGAAGGAGAACGGAGGCAGCTGGCAGGCCAGAGAAAAGGAGAGGGGGGAACGGAGGACCCCCTGCTCAGGGCGCAGGCTCTCGGGTCCCCCCATGCCGAGAAGCCTCGGGTTTGCTTGAGGCTTCAAAGGGTGGGGGGGGAAATGGCACCCTGAGCCTGCTTTGTCCAGTCTCCAGACAACCTCTCAGGCACAATGCATCCCCCAGGCCAGAGCTAACTCTGTGTGATGAGGAGAGAAGCCCCAATAGGCCACAGCTTCCTGCCCTAACCCCCGCAACACCTCTTCCTATCTCCAGGGAGCTGCCCAGGGGAGCCCGAGGGGCTTCAGGGTTCCGGCATGAGCTAAAACCAGGGGACTGTAAAGAAGGGAGGGCTGCCAGGAAAGGACCATGATGGGGATGGCCTGGGCTTCAGGCATACACGGGTCACAGGGAACCTCCTTGCCTCTGGGAAAATCGCCTCTTTTTTTTCTTTCTTCTTCTTTCTAGAATGTGGGTCTCTCTGGAAAGTTCTATGGGCCCCACCATTGTTCCAAACGGCAGAGGCAGGCCTGGTCACCTGGGAGGGAAGACCCTGAAGGCCCAAGCAGCGGCCACCAACACAGGCTGTGTCCTTTGAAGGAGAAAGGACCTTGGGTCAGCTCAGCTCTCTCATCCTGTGCCTAGGCTGACGGAAAAGTTGCTGATTGATTATCCAGCAGAGGGGAAAGCTGTTCTATGCAGATGGAGCCGTGAAGCAAAGCAACTAGGAACCAGGAGAGGAATCAATGTCAGCAGGGAAGGACAGGTGGGCAGTCAGGGGGGGAAGGGGGAGAGGCGACACTGAGATTCCTATGACAGCATCAGGACTCTCGGCAGGCGGGGTGACACCATCCAGCGGACTCATTCCCTCTCTTGGGGGCTGCATTGAGAGGTGGGTGGATGAGCCCCTCTCCCACCCTTGTCTGGGAGGTAAACCAAGGCAAACCACACCCAGGAAGTGGTAGGGCCTCCTTGAAGGGACACAGCTCATGTCCTTTGGGACTCTAACCCCAAAGCTATGGGACAAAGTTACCGTGACTTTTTTCATTTTCATAACTTGCATGCCTGTGATATTACCTCTCACTCTGGTGCACTTGGGTCCCGGCCGTAGGGGTACAAACCAGATGAGCCTTAATAAAACATGGCACGGGCACAAGTTCCCTCATTCTACCTAGACAGGGTGAAGATGGCCAAAGGCTGATGCTGGCAGCCCCTAGAGTAAACAGGGCTCATGGGCCTGTTCTAGGGAAGAGGGAAAGGGAGTTTCAGGCAAGCTGCCCGACACTGTTCAAGGTCAGCTTGGCAGGAGGTCTCCGGTGAAGGAGCGCAGGGATCTCTGTTTGGCATCAGTGACTTGGGCAAAGGCACAGAAAGGCACACTCACCAGGACACAAAGGTGGGAGGGAAGCTCGTACTTAATGACAGAGTCAGGATCCACAGGATCCACAGGCCAGAGCATAGGCTGAGTCTAATACAAGGGTCCTTAGCCTTTTTCGGCACGAGAGACCCCTTTGACAGTTGGGTACAGGCTAGAGACACCTTGGAATAATGTTTTTAAATGACTGAAGCAAAGAACAAACTTCCCCTAGAAGTTAGTGAGGACATCATTTTTTTTCTTATCCAAGTTCACAGAGCCCCTGAAATCTATACATGGACCCATGGTGATCTGGGGACCCTCCGCTAAGAAGATGAAATTCCATAGGGAAAAATGTGGGCTTATCTTAGATTCAAAAGTCAGCTTGAGAGGCAGCTAGGTGGCACAGTGGATAAAGCACTGGTCCTGAATTCAGGAGGACCTGAGTTCAAATCCAGCCTCAGACACTTGACACTAGCTATGTGACCCTGGGCAAGTCACTTAACCCTCATTGCCCTGCAAAAAAAAAAAAAAAAAATCTCAAAAAAAAAAAGTCAGCTTGACAACTATGAGACACAGGCTTGTCTGAAACAAGAATGGAGGATTGTAGTGACCCGCAAGCACAAAGCGTAATAGGAGGGACAAGTGTGACATGGCAGCCCAAAAAGCTAGGGTGGGTCAATGCTACCTTAGGAAAGACCCCAGTCCCAAGAGGTGATGTCCCTCTGTGGTAGCCCCTGCCAGGCCCCAACTGGGGCCAGTTCTGGGAGCCGCACTTTAAGGGGATGCTGCTGAGCTTGAGTATGTCCAAGTGGGCAAGCGGAATGGTGATGGGCCTTGGGCCACTGTCACAGGAGCTGATGCTGCTGAGCTAGAAGGGGCTGCTTTCAAGCATCTTGACCCTGTTTGGTGCCAGAGGGTAGACCCGGGGGCAATGTCAGAGGCGCCTTAGGCTTGCTGAGAAGACCAGCTGCTTAAGAATCAGAGGTATCCAACAGTGGGACAGGCCATGTCCGTAGGCTTCCCTTATCAGAGGTCTTCAAGCAGAGGCTGGGTATGTTATGGTGGAGATTTCTCTTGGGTATGGCAGGAGGGGGCTGGGTTAGGAAGGCCAAACAGCACCTCGTATCTGATCCTGGAAGCCACAGGGAGCCACTGCAGTTCACTGAGTAGGGGGGATGACATGAACATATGTGCTTTGGGAAGATCACTTTGGAGGCTAAGTGGAGGGTGGACTGAGGTGGTGAGAGACTTGAAGCCAGCATACACGCACCAGCAGCAGCTCAGGGGTGAGTTGATGAGGGCCTGCACCAGAGCGGGCTGGGAGGCAGAGAAGGGAAGGGGACGTATGCAAGAGATGTTGCCGAGCTGAAGTCGATGGACCTCAGCAACGGCTTGGAGGTGGAGGCTGAGAGGCAGTGAGGAGTCCAGGATGACCCCTCGGTTTCTGAGCCCCGGGGAGGGGGGGACTGGGAGGATGGTGCTGCCCTCGACAGTAACGGGGAAGGTAGGAGGGGGGAGGTAGATAGTGAGAACGAGTTCCATTTTGGACATGCTTAGTTTAAGATGTCTACTAGACAAGTTGGAGATAGGAGATTGGAGGTCAACGGAGAGGTTGGTGAGATTTGAGAATCATCAGAGAGAGGTGAGCGTTAAATCCATGGGGGCGGATGAGCTCACCAAGTGAAGAGGTCTGGAGGGAGAAGAGAAGAGGGGCCAGGACAGAGAACTGAGGGACACCTGTGGTCAGAGGGCGTGATCTGGGGGAGGATCCAGCAAAGGAGACAGAGAAGGAACGGTCAGAGAGGTAGGAGGAGAACCAGGAGAGAGCAGAGTCCTGGAAACCTAGAGAGATGAAAGGGTCCAGGAGGAGAAGAGGGGTCAACAGTGTCAGAGCCTGCAGAGAGGTCAGGGAGAATGAGGACTGAGAAGAGGCACCTGGGTTTGGCAGCTGTGAAATGTAAGTTTGGAGGGAGTGGCTTCGGTAGAATGATAAGGTCAGAAGCTGGATTGGAAAGGACTAAGAAGGGAGCGGAGGCACCTGCTCTAGACAGGAGCTTAGCTACAAAGGGCCGAAGATGCACAGGATGATGGTTAGCAAGGATGAAGGACTGAGTGAGTGTTTTTTCGGGATGAAGGAGACACGGGCGTGTGTGCAGCCGGTAGATGGGGAGAAGTTGAAAATAAGTGAAGAAGTGGGGATGAGGGGGGCAGTCTATTGGAGGAGAGGGGATGGGTGGAGGGGCTTGAGTCAGTTAGAAGTAAGGCCCCCTCCACACATGACACAAGGGTAAAAGAAGAGAGCATGGCAGGCCAGACTTTTATCTTTGCCTGATGAGTCTCTGAGGATGGAAAGTTATAGCTTAACTCTGAGCCTAACTCTGTACCAACCCTGGTCCCACATTCCCTGGATTATCCCAGCAGCTTCCTAACTGGCCCTTCAATCCCGTTAGATCTTTCATCTCTCCTCCTCTGATACACAGTGAAAGAGATGCCTTCCTTAAACATAGCTCTGACTGCATCATCACCTCACCCCCAAACTTTCAATGACTCCCTATTACCTACAGAGTAAAGTCTGTACTCCCAAGGTTGGCATTCAAGCTTCTTCTCCAGCCCTGTCTCCCACCATCTGTCATTCATCCCTCAAATAAGTTCCGTGCTTCCCTGCCTTTGTACACACTATTTCCTAGGATTCCCACTCATCTTTGGCTGGAGAGCTGACCCATTCTTTAAGATGATCCTGTGATTCAAATGCTGCCTACTCCATGAAGCCTTCCCTTCTGACCAGAAATGTTCTCTCCATGCTTGGGTTGCCCAGAGCACTTTATCTGTAACCTCTCTTTGGGCCCTTATTACATTCTGCCTCTTGTCTAGACCATGTCCGATTTTCCCGGAATCCCTAAGGACAGAGATGGCTCTCCCAGCACCAGCATAGAACGATGCAGACAGAGAGCGCTCAGTGATCATTGACCTGAATGAGTCAAAGAGCAAAGGGGCTCAGGAGGGTCAGCTCCTTGGCCCTCGCTTCCAAGATGGCACCACAGGGTACTTAAGGAGGGCTGGAGGCTGCCAGAGTCCTGGTAAGGGAAGAGCTCGAGGGACCTGGATCAGTACCAAGGACAGAGGGCATCCCTCTTTGCCTACTCCCCTCTGTACCAGCCTGGCCCGATCTGGGTCTTATGCCCATACTCCCCGCTGGGCCGATCACTAGCTAGACTCTCAGCGCCCATGCTCCTTCTCTGTGCCAGGACCCAAGGGGTACTATGATCCAATCAGATCACCATCTCTCGCCCAGAGGAGGAAGGACATGCAGACAGAAATGGCCCAGGTATTCACCTGGCCAAAGGAATTCTACCCTGTCTCTACCCTTATCTCCCCCACTCATGACAGGTGTGCTCAGAGGGGGTGGGAGATGTGTTTATCCAGACTGGAGTGGCCACCTCCCCGTAAAACCTCCTGATGGGTTAGTATAAAGGGCACCTGTGGGCCATCCAGTGGTCAGACCATTTGTCTGCACATGGCCAACCTTTTGGACACAGTTCTACATGTGGCTTCACTTCCTGGACCCTAGATGGAGCCCAGAGAGGTGGCCATGCCATGCACACGCATGTTGTAGTGACCTTTGACAACTGTGCCCACAGGGTGTATCTGTCAATCATTCAATAAACTAAACTAAAATTAAATTAATTTGAAATAAATTCAAATAAATCACCTGAATGAGAAACTTTCTCTCTCTTCCATATAATACCAAATCTGTCCCACAGGGGAAAGCCGTGCCAATTAGCAGGTATCACTGCCAGGTAAGGGAGATAGGAGAGACAAAAATGAGTGCATCCCACTGGGAGGGAAGTGGGGTAAGCCTGGGAGAGAAGAGAGTTCTGGGAACTGAGCCTTGGAATGAGAGTGGAGCAGCTGCTTTCTCTGACCTTGGCAAGCTTGCAGTGGGCCAGGGGATGGGGAGAGAAGGGGACACCACTAGCCGTCATTTCTTTGGCTTCTCACACTACACAAAGTCTCTTCATTAGTGAGGCCCTCGATACATCCTGTACAATGACAGAACCTCGTCCGTCCTGGAGGTTCTGAGCAGATGTAAACTCTACATGCTTCATACCCTGGGACTCGGGAGGTAATGGCTTCAATCAGCTGGAAGCCAACTACTGACTGATTTGCTAACCTGAGCCCCAGGCTGGTAAGGATGGATCTAACTCTTTAATGTCCAGTGCCCAACTAGGTGGCTGGTGAGCACCAGGCCTGGAGTCATCTCTCTGAGTTCAAATCCTCAAATTTGGCCTGTGACACTTGTTAGCTGTGTGACCCTGGGCAAGTCACTTAACCTTATTTGCCTCAGTTTCCTCATCTGTAAAATGAGCTGGAGAAGGACATGGCAAACCTCTCTAGTATCTTTCCTTAGAAAAATCCCAAAGAATCAAATGTGACTGAAAAAATGACCGAACAAAGAAAAAGCCCCCGAGTACTGCCCTAGAGTTCTCTCCCTGGCCAGGGAGAAGCCCTGCCCTCAGCCCTGGCACAATGGGCAGGAGTGGCATGGCATGGACTGCTCTGGATTCTCCTCTGAGAACAAGCAGCCGCATGGAGGGAGGCCAGGGCAGGAGAAGCCAGCCAGGCCCCTTGGCTTTTGGGGCGGCTCCTCTGCCCTGTTCCTTTTCATTTGACAAGCAAGCCTTCACAAGCCCTCATTATGTGAAGAGATCAGATGGAAAGCCCAAAGTGACAAACAGTCCTTGCCCATAGGGCAGGTACGTTCTATTAGCAGATAACAGCCTGGAAACAGGCCCTCGATGCAGGATGGTTGGAGGAGAGAGGGGCTAGTGACCGGGAATGGGAAAGGAGAGGAAGGGGCACCCTGAGCTGAGGGGACGGCACCTTTGTTCTGAGGCAGAGCTCCTGGGACCAGGAAGCCTCCCCATAGGCTAGTGCTGGGGTAGGGAGAGAAGCCAATTGTGTTATTTAAATTACTGGGGGCCTAGGCTGGGTTTTCTAAAATATTACTAAATTATGTATTAATGGCTATTGCAGCAGTTTGGGCAGTAAGCATTTATTATTAATTAATATCACACATTATTAAAGTATTGACTGCATGTCTCCCTGACTTCCCCACTAGTCACAAGGCTTACAGGCCTAAACAATGACATACCCAGCATATTGAGCCAAGATGTTGAGGGGGGGCGGGGGCGGGGAATAAAAGAGAATCCAGGGAAGAAGAGAGAGAGCAAGCCCCTGTCTTTTTATCCTCTTTTTGGTAGAGGTGGGTCACCTTCCATTGATCTAACCTAATTGGTTAGCATCATTCAGCTCCATTGATTGACATGACTTGGGGGGTGGTCTAGAGATCAAATTCCGGCCCTCTAGGTGTGCTTCTTCCCCCAGCTAATCAAAAGGATCAATCTGCATTCCTTTTTGTTAAGCTGAAGGCTCATCCCAGGTTGGTTTCTGGTGAGGGGGAGAGAGCAGCTAAAACTAATGTCTGGGTTTCTCCTAGAAACCCATTAATAATTATTTTCTCACACGATGCTCCTTCCCCACCAGGAGCAGGATGACTTCTGTCTTTGATGTCTTTCCCCACCTGGCAGACAAGGTACTTCATCCCTCAAGTCCTCGGAGGCTTACAAGAAAGGAGGCCTAGCATCCACACAGCCTGAAGACCCAGCAGGGGCCCCAGCTTCCTGGGCAGCCAAGGAAGGAAGAAGGCTGGAGAGTGAGGCCTCCCTGGCAGCATGTAACCCAGAAACTGTGAAGTGGCCGGGCCATCCTGGCTGCCACTGGGCTCCTAAGACTGCTAAAGAAGCATGTCCTCAGGGGATCCTGCCAGGGGTGGCCAGCCCCGGGGCGGGGGGGGGGGCGAAGTTTCCAGGGCCCAAAGACTCTTCCGAGGCACAGTGTCGGCTGCCAGGACTGTCCCCCCACTTCCTCCTCAGTGTTCTTTCCTCTCCTCCCTTTCCTCAGCCTAACAGGGCTCCCGTAGACGGTTACTCGCTTTTGAAATGGAAAACTGGCAGTGGCTGGCAACCCACTGCAAGCTCATCAGCACCGGCAGCCTTAGATCCAGAAGGCAGGGATGGAGCTGGAGGCCCAGCGGGGAGCACATACGAGGATAGGTGAGGCGCACACAACATCAGGGGCTGCAAAGTGCGCAGAGCCTCATTAGTGCTCTGCTCTCCCTGTTTCTACAGGAGGGAGGGAGGGGGACAGGGATGGGAACCAAGTGGCCCCTTCTGGGTCTATCTCTGTGGATTCCCACAGCCCTGCCTCCAGCAGGAACAAAAACACTCCAGGACCTTGGATTTCAGGCCCACCCCTTCAAGCCAGCTCTTTCTGGACCCCAGGCTGCTACCGTCTATCTGCCATCCATCACTCCCCGTCCTGGCTGCTAGCAAATCATGATACTGATGGCTAAGGCTATTCAAGGCCCTCTCTCAGAAGGCTGGCACCCCCCAGGACCAGCAGGCTGCTCTGGGTCCTCACACTAACGGCCACCTTCTTCCCCAGCCCATTCTGGAAGGTGTTTCACACTGCCTTCTGTTAAAATGACTGATGCTCAACTCTGAGGCTTCAAGAAAATAGAAGAGGAAGATGACAATCAATGTTGGAGGGGTTTGGGGAAAACAGGAGTATCCCTACATTGCTGGGGAAACTAATAGGTGGTCCAGTCATTCTATTTGTTTGTTTCTTTTTTTTGGCAGGGTAATGAGGGTTAAGTGACTTGCCCAAGGTCACACAGCTAGTAAGTGTCGTGTCTGAGGCCAGATTTGAACTCAGGTCCTCCTGAATCCAGAGCCAGTGCTTTATCCATTGCACCACCTAGCTGCCTCCAGTCATTCTGGAAAGAACTTCGGAACTATGCCCCATAGCCTCTGACCCAGCTATTCCACTCCTAGGCCCTATATTATGGACAGGGAGGTGGTGCAGGAGATCGAGGGGAAGACTCATCTTCCTGGGTTCAAACCCAGCCTCAGACACTTACTAGCTGTGTGACCCTGGGCAAGTCACTTAACCCTGTTTGCCTCTGTTTCCATATCTAATAAAATGAGCTGGAGAAGAAAATGGCAAACCACTCCAGTATCTTTGCCAAGAAAACCCCAGATGGGGTCACAAAGACTTGCACACGACTGAAACAATAAAGGCCTATGCTCCACAGAGATAAGAGGAAAGGGACCTATACTCCAGTAACAACCCCAAACTGAAAATTAAGGTGACGTCCATCTATCGGAGAATAGCTAAACAAAGACTGGTGGATGAATGTAATAGAATAGTCTTGTGGGACACCTCTGACTTCCCCGCCAGGCCCCAGGAAGCTCATTCTTGGGATAACCTCTTCATCCTATAAAATCTCATCAGCCTTGGGGCTTCAACTCATCCCCACTGATTGGAGGGTGAGGCTGTCAACTCCAAACCTCCATTTAAAGGACAATCCCAGCTCTATTTCCTCATTTCTCAACTGGCTGTACTCTTCCCCAAGCCTGGCCAAGTACCTTCTCCTCCCTGCCCTTTCCCCCCATTAGTATCCTCAATACTCAGCACCTAATAAATACTATTGACTGTTGGAATATATTATTGTGTCATAAGACATGACAAAACAAGCCATTTCAGTCTTTTCTATGAACTGATGCAGAGGAAAGAAAGCAAAGCAATTTCTGCAATGACCATAATAGAGAGAAAAACAACTTCCAAAGATTCTAGAACCACTGATGAAATGCACCCCCTTCCTCCTGCCAGAAAGGATGGATTTTAAAATTCAGAGTCTGGGGAGATGGCCAAAGTCAGAATTTGTTTTCCTGGACTTTGCATAATTGTTATGAGGGTTTTATTTTCTGGTTTGTTTTGGTTTGAATTGTCCCATGGGGAGGGGCACTGAGAGGGAGAAATAATAAGTGCATGTAAAAATAATGTTTCAAACACCTGCCAGGTAGGAGAAACCCTGGCCTATCTAGCTAACAGCCTCCCCCCTACTCCATCATCCACTCACACTCTGTCCCTAGCGCTACCCTCAATGGCTACAATGACCTTCCCTCAGCAGAGCCTGGACTTTTTTTTTTGTGGGGGCAATGAGGTTTAAGTGACTTTCCCAGGGTCACACAACTACTAAGTGTCAAGTGTCTGAGGCCAGATTTGAACTCAGGTCCTCCTGAATCCAGGGCCGGTGCTGTGCCACCCAGCTGCCCCCAGAGCCTGGACTCTTATTAGCTCTAGGCTGGTCCAGCTCTGGCCTCCCCCAGGGACCAGAGACCTAGAGATCATTTGGGTTCTTGCTCAGAGTTCCTTCTCAGCTAACCCCAGGAATCATGTCACCTGGGTCACAAAAAGAGAGGGTGCAGAGCTGCCTATGCCCATGCCTGCCCTCATTGCTGACTTCCCAGTGGCCTGAGCTTCCCAGGTTCGGGGGCTGGCCCCCCACACAGATACGGACTTTTGGCTGGATTGGAGGGAGAGGAGGAAAGAACTCTAAAGGCCGCCCTCTTGGTGAGGATAACCCACTCTGGTCCAGCACTCTCTTTAACCTCGGATGTATCTGCTTGTTTGTGAGAGGAAAATGGTCTGGGGACCAGGGGGGAGACAGGATCCTTGGGTGCCAAAGGGGGCCCCAATAAATGCTGGATGCCTAGAAACCAGGGAGATGACACTACTGCCTTAGCTGATGCTTAGTCTTCCAGTGGGGCTGGGGGATTGGGCAGCTCTTGAGGTTCCAACCCTATGGGGTTCATTCAGCACTACCAACCCCCACCCCCAGGTTGTACTGTTCAGTCATTTCAGCTGTGTCTGACTGTGACCCATTTGGAGTTTTCTTGGCAAAGATACTGGAATAGTTTGCCATTTCCTTCTCCAGCTCACTTTTCAAATGAGAAACTGAGGCAAACAGGGTAAAGTGACTTGTCCAGAGTCACACAGCTAGGAAGTGTCTGAGGCTGGATTTGAACTCACAAAGATGAGGCCTGGTGTGCTATCCACTGTACCATCTAGCTGCCCCAGCTCCAGGATGCCAGCACTATAATCTGTCAGCAGCTAAGAGGAAAGGGCAGAAGGGATAATTCTCCTCATCTAAGTTTTCTATATAGTGCCCCTGTCCCCTCAAACTTACCCCAGGCATACCACTTTGTGCTGAAAGCATCAAGCCTCTCAATAGAGAGAGACATGAAGGCTGAGCTCAGGCTTCAGACTCACCTTGATGTAGGTGTCCAGAGCAGGATGGACCCTGTGGACAGCCAGATGGATAGACAGTGCTGTGGTATAGGGGAAGACGGCGGTCACCACATGGCTGGGGGCCGGGAAGGAGAAGATCTTGAAGCCAAACTTCTGGTAAAGGCGGATGAGCTCAGGGGATGGTGACTCTTCACCCTCACTCAGGATGCTGCCCACAGCGTAGCGGCACTTCTCCGGAGGAACCTATGGAGAGGCAGAAGACAAGAAAGGCATCAGGGCTGGCACTTCCAGGGAAGTGGAGCAGGGCATTCAAGTCACAGACAGGAAGGCCAAGGTAACCAACGAAGAGATAAACAGAACCACAGACTCAAACAGGCCACGGTAATGACAACAATAGTGGCTGACATTTATATTGTGCCTTAAGTCAGCAAAGTGCTTTATACATGATCTTTCATTAGAGCCTCACAGCCCAGTGAGACTGTTACCAGGAAAGAAGGAAACATGCATTTATTAAGCACCTCTGTGTTTGTGCTAGGTGCTTCACAAACAGCTCATTTGATCCTCACAACAACTTGAAGGAGGAAGCTGCTATTATTATTCCACTTTTTACAGACGAGCAAACTGAGGCAGAGAGAGGTTTAGTGCCTCGTCCAGGGTCACACAGCTAAGAAGTGCGTGAGGTCAGATCTGAACTCAGGTCTTCCTGACTCCAGGTCCAGGGCTCTATCTATCGACTGTGCCATCTGGCTGCCTCTAACCCCAATTTACAGATGATGAAACTATCCTGATTTCCCAGCATCAGCAAAGAGACAACTACTTCCCCAACCTGGACACCATCCCGGCCTAGTATTATGTGGGGGCACAAAACCCGGAGAGTCAAATCAGAGATGGCACAAAGAAAGGATGACAGGGAGGGGAGGATGTCTTGGAAACCACCTCTCTGACAACAGTCCCGGTGTGATGTCGCTTTGCTGCCACCACAAGGCGACAGGCAGGCCTGCAGAAGGGGTACGAAGCTTGAGCCAACAGCCCCAAGATTCACAGTACACCCCTGCCCCCTGCCCCCCATCTACTTCATATGCAGCCAGTGGCTCATTTCTCTGAGCCCTATAGGAGAAGGAGAAATTGAGGAGGACTCTCTGGAGACAGGATTGGCTCCTGGAAGAAAGCAAGGGAGGCAGGTAGCACCAGGCAGGAGACAACGCCAGACTCCATCACCCTGATGCAGGTGGGCGGTATGGCTCTCAAAACAAAGCCATCTGTTCAGATCAAGGGTTACCAGATTAATGTCTGAGAACCCAGAAAACTCTGGTCTTCCTCCAGCCCCCAGAAAGTATTCCCCAGGAGCATGCTGTCCAAGCCACCGCCAGCCCTTCATGTTGGGGTCTCCAGGACCCCCTCGTTTCTTCTTCTCTGGTATCCCCAACTTCAGCCTCCCTTCCCAATCCTTCCTCTCCACTTCAAGGAGCATGCGGATGGCGTGACTCAGCTCCACTGTCCTTTCTAACTGCCAATCCAGGTTTCGTCTCCTCTTCCTGGACAAAGCTGAGAGCATCCTCTCTCCCCACTGGTCTCCTCTGATTCACCTTCTGCCACCTGGTGCCCACGCCCAGCTTCACCCAGATCATCTGGGGGCCAGCGCCAAGAGGCCTATTTTTCTAGTCTTCTGGTCCCGGCTCTGGGGATCCCAGGCACCCACTTCACAAAATCTCCAAGCTTGAAGGGACTTCCTTCCTAACAAGTCGCCTCGCTTCCACTCCAGGACCCCCCCATGAGACAGAACATCTTCAATCCTTCTTAGCCCCCTCCCAACCCTGTCCTTCTTTGTTGGTGAGCTCAGACGTAACTCTCCAGGGCGGGCCAGGGAGCTCACTGCTTCCATCCTGCAGAGCCCTGGTTTTTCTATAACTTAAAGGGTGTCTTCTCCTGGACGCCCCATAACGGAACTGCCTAGGCCCTACACTGCCCTCTTCCACCACCACATCTCCCCTAACCTTGGTCTCAGCTCCAACTGGCCCAGACTTTGCCCCTGATGGCTGGTCTCTTCCCAAAGTCTGCCATCTCTTCTTCCATAGTACCCACCTGCTCCTCCATTTCTGGAGCCACGGGCCTCCCCGAGGCCTACGGGTAGCACAGAGCAACCTTGACCCTTCTCAGCTAGCTGGGAGGCATCAGCTCTGGTCCTGGGGTGCCCTACCCTGAAAGCCTCACCATTTCCCCTTCTCTGAAGGATGCTCTTGGTCAGTTGGCCACAGAGGGCCCTGCAGTCAGAACTGATGCCACTAGGGGGAGCAGCTGTTCCTTCAAAGCCAAACATGAGACCTCCCACCTTCTCCCCTCCCCTGGACACACACAAATCTTTTTGCTGACCTGGCACAGACCTCTTGGCTTCAGAGACCCAGAACAAATTCCTCCATTCGGATGCATTGAGCCCTGCCTGCTCAGTGCTCAAATCAACCAAATGACTACCCTGACTCCTTTTTCCAAGTCCTCTTGGAGAGGATCCTCTCCCCTCCCACGCTCTCCCCAAGCTACTCCTTCATCTATTAATCGAGCATTTATTAATGAATTGCTATGTGGCAGGCACTAGGCTAAGCGCTGCCCTAGACAGAATGGGGAAGAACTCCCAGGAAGCCTTGGGACAAACCCTATCCTTGGCAGGAGCTAGTGCTGGGGTGGGGAGGGGTGGGGGGCCAGCGTGAAAGCGGGGCTCCTGGCTTCCTCGAAGTCTGCAAGACAGGCCAAACCCATCCTTTCTGGCACCTCAGTTTCTCAGAAGAGGTCACACGAGGGACATAACAAGGGAGATTGGTCACCCTCCGATTTGTTTCTCCACTGGGCAAGTGGGTCATCCAGGAATGGTTGAGCGCCTAGACAGCCCGGAGCAGGCCCTCCCTAGTTGTGGCCTCCAGGAACACTCCCTCCAGCAAATACAAAGAAGTCAAAAGCAGCTCAAACAATACAAGTCAGTCAGGGCCTCTGAGGCCCTAGAAGGCAGTAGCAGGTATCAGCCCTTTCTGCTCCTGCTTCTGACTTTACTTTGGCACCAAGACAAGAGATCAGCTGGTTTTCTCCAGTGGCGAGCTTCCCTGTCCCTCCACCCCACCCCCAACCACTGCCAGAGTCCGTGTCCAAGGTGGCCCGGGGGCGTTAAGTCTCAACAGATGGACAGCCCTTCTCCCCTCACCAGGCCAGAGGCAAACCAGAAGGCAGGCCAAGGAAAAAGACTGCCCCACGGGGCAGAGGCAAAGACCGATGTTGATCCAGCCTACCAAGCTTCTCAGCCAAGTTAGAATAGGCTTCTTCCTTCCAAAGAAAGGGCATTCGGGGCTTGAGGACCTCAAGTTTGGGGAAGGCAGCACCCAAAGGCAATTGCCGGAATTCCTGCTAGAATTAGAAGAAAGCCCTGTGAACAGAGACCAAACCAACTCTGCCTCTGTCCCAGGATGGGGTGAAGATCCACTCCCTCTGTGCACCCACTTGTCTTCCCAAGAATTTTCTGGACCAAAGTGCCCCTTCCTGGCCACTGTTCTTCATTAAAATGTAAATAAACTCCTGGGAGGCAGAGACTGGCTTTGCCCTTGAGTTGGTATTGTGGAGGAAATGCACAAATCCTGTGTGTCATGAGTTTTGGGGAGACATCTCCCCAGAAATCCTAACCCGGGAAGGGGGGGGGCATCCACAGAAACGAAGCCTGCTGGGCTCTGCTGTGTCCATCTCCAAACTCCTCTCAGGTTCCATTGATAGATTCTCAGATGAAATAGATCTCTGACCCCACCAAGACAGTCTGAGATTAACTATAAGGAAACACCTCTAAGGAGAATAGACCTGCTTGTGGTTTACTCGCTTCCCTCGCCGCCCCTCACCCAGGACAACCTGTTCCTACTCTACCTCCAAAATGGGGCAGCTAGGTGGCGCAGTGGATAAAGCACTGGCCCTGGATTCAGGAGGACCTGAGTTCAAATCCGACCTCAGACACTTGACACTTACCAGCTATGTGACCCTGGGCAAGTCACTTAACCCCCATTGCCCTGCAAAAACCAAAACAAAACAAAAAAACAACTCTACCTCCAAAATTAGGAAGGGGGCTGAGCAGGCTCCCCTGAAAAGCTCTTTTTTCTCATTTGCCTTCAAGCCTCATAAAAAAAAAACCCATATAAATGTGTTACTATTGACATGGGGCTTAGGACAGGACAGACATATCAAGGAGTCAAGGGACTATTAAAGTTTAAACTGGCCAACTAGATATGAACCTAAGAAGCAAGGGGAGAGAAAATTCTATAGCAGGAAAGTCAGTCAGGTATGGTTACTACCTGAGCTAGGAGACAGAGATAATTCCAGAGGTCAGGACTATCATTCCAAAAAAAATTCCCTGACTCTCAGGAATCTTTCCCCACCCCGCCCCCAAAAAGAATTTCTTTAAAAGCTTTGGCCTTTCTTCTGTTCCTGAGGAGAAAGATGTCTCTAAGCCAACTCCTCCTCTTTTTTTTTTTTTTCAGGGCAATGAGGGTTAAGTGACTTGCCCAGGGTCACACAGCTAGTTAAGTGTCAAGCGTCTGAGACCAGATTTGAACTCAGGTCCTCCTGAATCCAGGGCCAGTGCTTTACCCACTGCGCCACCTAGCTGCCCCCTCCATCTCCTCCTCTTGACTTCCCTCTCAGCCACTTTCTCTAGCGCCCAAATAAAAGACTATTTTAATTCTAATTGGACTGTGAGAGAGAGAGAGAGAGAGAGAGAGAGAGAGAGAGAGAGAGAGAGAGATTCTTTACAGAGGAATACCTAAAGACTGCCCCACGCCTCTTTCCCCATGATACTACTACCTAGTTCTGTTCTTTGAAGTACCTAGTCACCAAGCAACTGCCCATCTGCAGATGCTGATAAAACTTTCTGCTGACCTTTTGGGGAGGAAAGCCTCTCCAAGAGGAATGTGGGATCCCGGGGCTAACACATGGGAGGTACTTAATAAATGATTTTTCTTTCTTCTTTTCATTCATTCACTGATTCATGGAAAGGACTATCAGGAAGGTGTGGATTTAGGTCTCCTTGATAAAGGAAAACAAGGAAGGTTTCTCCAAGGGCCCCACGTCCATTGACCTCTAAACTACTGTCTCCTTCCACCCTAGAGGATAACGACTTCAAGGCCCTTCCCACAAGAACAGTTTGTTGGTTAAGAGAGTTAATTTGCCAAAAAACAAGGCTTCTGCCCAGGGAAGGACCGGTGCCCTCTTGGTTTTGTCAACAAGGGGTGAACTCGGGTGAGCCAAGATCCAAGAGGACTGGCAATCCCAAAGAGCTCAGCCCGACCTCAACAGGCAGGCTTCAGGCCCTAGCACATCGGACCTGACCTTGTTTATTCAGCAGCTAACCAGCTCCCGGAGGGGAATCTCCTCACCCACTTCTCTTCTCTCCCTACTATAATTGGAGCTGAGTCCCAGGAAGATCCCACAAAAAGCAGGCAGAGGCTGCCCAGGCCAGACCTCTGGATGAGAGAGCCGTCAGTAAGCATGTATAAAGTACCTACTATGTGCCGGGCACTGTGCTAAGTGCTGGGGATGGAAAGAAAGGCAAAAAGCGGTCTCTGCCCTCAGGGAGCTTAAGGTGTAATGGGAGAGACAACACGCCAAGAACTCTATCCGAACAAGACCTTGTTGTCTGCTGTCGCTCAGTTCTGTCCGACTCTTTGGGACCCCATTTGGGGTTTTCTCAGCAAAGATACTGGAGCTGTTTGCCAGGTCCTTCTCCAGCTCCCCACGGTTACACAGCTACTAAGTGTCTGAGGCTGGATTTGAACCCAGGAAGAGGAGTCTTCCTGACTGCAGGGCCAGTGGCGCTCTAGCCTATCCGCTTCACCTGCTCGCTACCCTGGTGTACACTAGATAAACTGGGGGTGGTCTCAGAGGAAAGGCACTAATATTAAGGAACAGGAAGGGCTTCTTGCAGAAGGGTTTTCAGCTAAGATTTGAAGGAGGCCTGGAGGGGGAGATGAAGAGACAGAGGATTCCGGGCTTAAGGAAACAGTCAGGAGATGGGGAGCCAAGGAATAGCCAGGAGGCCAGTGGCACTGAGTCACACAGTGGGAGGAAAGGTAGGGGGGGTCCCAGGGCATCAGGGACTGGCCAGGTAGGAAGGAGTAGATTTGATCCTCAAAGACATGGGGCTTGGGACTTATCAAGGAATTAAGGGACTACTAAATTGAAACTGGCCCACTAGATATCAGGAGGGGCACACTTACGAAGGAGGGGGAGATTGAATTCTATAGCAGGAAAGTCAGTTGGGCGTGGTTACTACCGGAGCTAGGAGGCAGAGATAACTCCAGAGGTCCGACTATCATTCCAAAAGAAACATCCCTCTCAGGAATCTTTCCCCACCCCCCCCACAACAAAGGGAACTTTCCATTGTCAGGTGGTCACGTGCCATCCTTCCTCTATAAAAGCTTTGGCCTCCCTTAGGTTCTTGGAGAAAGATGTCTCTAAGCCAAACACTCCCCTTGAGGCAAAGTCTTTGACTTCCCTCTCGGTCACTTTCTCTAGCGCCCAAGTAAAAGACCATTTAATTCTAATTGGACTGTTTGTGAGAGTTATGATTCTTTACAGAGGAATACCTAAGGATCCCCCCCACACACAGCTATTTCCCCAGTGACACTCGAGGTGACAGGAAGACACCAGAGTCTGTCCAATAGGGAGTGATGGGGACACCTGTGCTTTTAAGGTCTGGGGGGCAGCTGGATGGCGTAGTGGATAGAGCACCGTCCCTGGATTCAGGCCTCAGACACTTGACACTTAGTAGCTGTATGACCCTGGGCAAGTCACTTAACCCTCATTGCCCCGCCCCCCCCCCCAATTTTTTTTTTAAAAAAAGGTCTGACAGCTGGGAGGACAACAGGCTGGAATGGGGGGGGCACTCTTACAGAGGGAGATCCCCTCCATCAGGCTATGGCTATAGCCCAGGCCCACAATTCTCTCTTTTTTTTTTTTTAGTGAGGCAATTGGGGTTAAGTGACTTGCCCAGGGTCACACAGCTAGTAAGTGTTAAGTGTCTGAGGCCGGATTTGAACTCAGGTACTCCTGACTCCAGAGTCGGTGCTCTATCCACTGAGCCACCTAGCTGCCCCAGGTCCACAATTCAATGAACAGTTATGAAGCATCTCCTCTGTCAGGGTACCATGCTCAGGGGCAGTACTCAATAGGAAATGGCTTCACAAGTCATTGGGAAAAGTACCATCGGTCCAAGGTGATCATGTTGCCTGGGGTGTGGGCCAGGTGCTAGGTATTCCATGACCTGAGTACAGGGCCCACACTGCAGGCAGAGCCGGTGAGCGAGGCCCAGCAGAGCATGAGAGCAGCCAAAAGATCAGTCGCCAGTCTCTGCCACCTATGTGGCAGTGATGCCTAGCGGAAGGGTGACAGAATTTGGAGTCAAGAAGACCTTAGGGGAACAGCTAGGTAGCACAGTGGATAAAGCACTGGCCCTGGATTCAGGAGTGCCTGAGTTCAAATCCAGCCTCAGACACTTGACACTTACTAGCTGTGTGACCCTGGGCAAGTCACTTAACCCCCACAGCCCCGCCAAAAAAAAAAGAAGACCTTGGTTCATATTCCAGCTCTGCCCCAGAGTCACATTTCACCCGCTCTGAGCCTAAATTTTAAATACGACTTAATTTGACAACATTTTGTGCCTACTCTACATAAGACAGTCACAATAATACCTGGAGTACCTACTTCCACTGATTTGTTGTTCTTTGTTTTTTTGTTTTTTTTTTTAGTGAGGCAATTGGGGTTAAGTGACTTGCCCAGGGTCACACAGCTAGTAAGTGTTAAGTGTCTGAGGCCAGATTTGAACTCAGGTCCTCCTGAATTCAGGGCCAGTGCTCTATCCACTGAACCACCTAGCTGCCCTCCACTGATTTGTAAATGTGAAAACACTAGACTGTGAATTCTTAGTGTTCCTTTGTTCCAAAGAACACAAAGCTATTTGCTATGGAAAAAATTTCCTCCCCTCCCCCCAAATTCCATACACTGGAAGGATCACTGGGGATGCTCTTAGCAGAAATAAGAGAAATAAGAGAAGAGGCTACCTGCCCCCCCCCCAAGGTTAAGGAAGGGGTGGGGCAGGGCCCTGAGCCTATGAAACACCAGCTCACCTACTCAGGTCCCCAAGAGCCACTGTCTTTCATTTTCAGGAAGGAAAATGGGCATAGACAGAGGCAGACCAGATCCTTAATTAACAGAAGGGCATGCATGCTCCTTCTTCTGTGGATCTAAAAGCCTCTATAACCCTGCTTGGGGAGGGGTCCTTATTACATTAGTGGGAAAAGAGGCCCAGAGAGGTCATTCAGCTTGCTTAAGGAAATTATCCAACTGGAGCCCAGAGGAGGGCAGCATCTGATCTGCTGCCAGGATGGGGGGTGGGGTAGGAGGGGCCCTTCAAGGTGAGACTCCACAGACGAAGGATAGGAGGAAGCCAGCCCAAGCAGGAAGCTGGTGGGGCGGCTCAAACTGGGGCCAGGGCCCAGGGCCCAGGTGGCAGGCACGTAAACAGGGCTATGATGGGGCCAAACCCCGCCTCTGGCTTGGGAGCTCAGGTAAGCTGAGCTGGGGCCTCACCAGCCCCTACCTGCCTCGATTCGGCGGGTCTCCTCCTCCCCAAGAAGACTGCACTAGTCCCAGTTGGCAGTCAGCAGCCACGGGGGTCGCCCCCCCCCTTTGGCTCAGGGTTAAGGGAATGGAATGGAGGGGGTGGGTGGAGACAGGTGTGTGGGATAAAGGGAAGGAAGGGGGTGGAAAGAATGCTGTCCTGGTCTGAGGCCAGGCAGACTCGTTTGTGACTAAGCCCGAGGAGTCCAGAGCCTTGGGTCCCACTGTGTTCTCCTCACAGCCCTTCTGCAGGTAGTGCCCGAGGCCAGGGTTTTTGGGGCTCCATATTGTTGTTTTGTTAGGCAGCTACTTGGGATCTAGCCTCAGACACTTATTAGGTGCAAAACCCTGGGCGTGTCATTGAAATGTTGCCTGCCTCAGTTTCCTCACCTGCAAAATGGAGATCATAATTGTACCCCCCTCAAAAGGTGGCTGTGAGGATAGAATGAAATATTATTCATAAAGTACTCAGCACCATGTCTGGCAAATAGTAGGCACTTAATAAATGTATGTTCCCTTCCCTGTTGGGATGGGTAGCACCTAGTTTTCGACTGGTTCTAGCTTGTTCCTCCTCAGCTTTTCCAGTAAGGCCCCCCCCTGCTCCCCCATACTCTGAAGTCATTTAGAAGAGGCCTTGGCTGGCCAACCACAAAGCCTGAGGGCTCGGGGAAAGAGGCCAAAGCCATCACTCCTCCCAGACTCCCTTGTGCCCTCAGGGGCAGCCTGGGGTAGCCCATCAGGAAAAGCTATGGAGGATGGGGCAGGGGAGAGAGAGTGGAGGGCAAGGTGACTCCGAGAGTCCCCATCTCACACATGGCCAAGCCAGATCCGGTCTCACCCAGCAAAATGTGACTGAGGACAAGTTCTCCCACCCACAGACAAATCAAGCTTTCCTTTCTTCTAAGAATGAGAGGGCACAGGACCTGCCACATCCCACTCCCGTTCAGGAGTCACCACAGCCACTCTGGGCCTCAGTTTCCCCCTTGCCCCCAGGCCCCAAGGCCTCCTCCGAGTGCCACATAAAAGGGCTGGGTGCGTCTGCCTTCCTGGGCCACTTGTAAGTGGGAGGGAGAGGGAAGAGGTAGGCAGAGTCTGTGGGAACCTGAGAAGGGGGAGCAGCTTGGCCTGATACCCTCACTGAGGCCTTGGCTTCCAGGCCACGGACCTGGATTCAAACACAGAAGGGCACAGAGTCCAGGCCGTTGGGCGTCCTCTCTGCAAGCCCTCCTCCATTCTGCAATGGAGGCATTGATCAGGTCCTCAAGGACTACGGCAAGACACCCAGTCTGGCTACCTACTGAGCCACCTACCAACTCCCAACCAACCTAATCCCAGGCTAACCTCGTCTCTGCTGAGATAGCCTCAGCACTGAGGAAGGAGGGAGAGAGATGAGAGAGAGACAGAGAGAGGGAGAGAGAGACAGAGACAGAGAGACAAGAGAGTGACAGAGAGAGAGACAGAGACAGAGAGGGAGAGAGGGAGAGACAGAGAGAGGGAGAGAGAAACAGAGATAGACAGAGACAAGAGAGTGACAGACAGACAAGAGAGTGACAGAGAGAGAGACAGAGAGAGGGAGGGATAAGAGAGAGAGACACAGAAAGAGATAAGAGAGTGACAGAGAGAGACAGAGAGAGAGGGAGAGAGAGACAGAGAGAGGGAGAGATAGAGACAGAAAGAGACAAGAGAGTGACAGAGAGAGAGAGAGAGAGAGAGAGGGAGAGACACACACACACACACACACACACACACACACACACACACACACACACAGGCCTGAACAAGAAGAATGGGCTCTGTAAGGGTCCAGATCAGGGGTTCTTAACCTGGGGTCCACAGACAGCCTAGATAGATCTCAGGAGAACCTAGGCCTTCAGTAGGAACAAAATGTATACCTTTATTTTCACTGACTTCTAAAACTACAATCAAGCGTTTCCTTCCATGATTCACTCCTCTGAGGAGGGTCTCTAGGCTGGAAAGTCCCTGCTGTGACCCAGAGGGATCAGAGGGGCCTGGGAGGTGGGGGGCTTCCTGTCGTCTCTGGGACACCATTCCTGTTAACTGAACAGGGGCTGGCCTAAGCACAGAGATGCCTTCCTCCTTTTCTCCGTAGTTGTGATTACCTTCATCGAGAGGCAGTGGAAGGAAGGCTGGGGCCCGAGGCACCCCAATTCCAATTCCACATTCAATCCCTGGGTAGCCACAGTCAAGTCATTCCCCATTTCTAAGCCCCGGGATCCTCATGGAGGAAGCAGGAAGGATACTACCCCCTCTCCGAGTGGTGTAAGAGAGACAGGGGCATGAATGGCTTTGGAATATCCAGAGGTCAGCTTCCTTATAAGCTCTGGATGCTCACTGAAGCCCCAGGTATCCTCAAGAGAAGTGTCCAGGGCGCTGAGGTCACCTCCAGGGGTAACGCTCAGCTCCCTCAGTGGGTAGGGACCAGGTGTCACTGGGCACAGCGGAGCAGCCGTGAACCAGCGCTGGCCCAGAATAAGGATACGGGTGCCTCCCGACATCACTGAAAACTACCTATGCCTCAAACAAAAACATGGCCAGTGGGATTTTTTGTTGTTGCTGGGGGAGACCGGGAAAGGGGAGAGGCCAATAAAAGCGACCCCAGCCCAGAGATGGCTTACAGAGGTTCTCTTCTACCAGACGCAGGGCACAAGTCTGCCCAAGCTCTTGGGGGACGGGGATGACAGGAGGGAGGTCAAGGTGACGTAAGGATGGGGTAGGGAAAGAAAGAAAAGTCTGACTACTCTGCCCTAAGCCAAAGAATGGAGTCACGCACCCATGCCATGCCTGGCCTGCCCCACGTAGAAGTCTGAGGAGAGCATCATGCCACTCAGGGAATCCTGGAAGGTCTGGTGACAGGGATCTGTCTAGGACCCTTCTCAGGGTCCTCACGACTTTCAGCGTCTTCCCTGGGGGCTTTAGGGGCAAGGCTGTATTAGAAGACTTTGTGAGACCCCCAGGATGCCTCAGTGGTCAGGTCTGTTTATAACCTTGCCCCTGAGGGAGCAGAGAAACCTCAGTTCTTGCTGGGACCCCCCCAGCTAGCACTTCAAGCCCCCTTCTCAGTGCCTCGATGGGAAGCGTCAGGCCAGTAGGCTAAGTGGGTTAACCTCAGGCAGGCTCTCTGCCCTCTACCCCCTCTGCTTTGGCAGAGGTGGCTCTATTTGGGGCCGATGTCACCTCGGGCCTGACCCGGGCCAGGTGCTGGATGACTGGCGGCCAGGCAGAGTAGGTGGCCGTCAGTAAGGTGGATTGCCCAACTGTTCCTCTCCAGAAGTGGGGGTGGAAGGGGCGGGGACCCTAGCGTCAGAGTTTCCTGCTCATCTCCCGAGCACCGGGGAAGCCAGGCCCAGGCACAGAAGAGGTAAAACTTAGTGAGCAGACAGATGGAGCCACCAAAGTCTGCCAAATCCGTGCCCACCCATCAGAGGTGGAAACCTGAACTGGGAATTCCAAATCTGGGGCTCAGAGCCAACTCTGGGTGTGGGGAGAGAGCCGACAGAGATGGGGCGGTGAGGAGCCCTGCCCGCTGGGCGGAAAGCCCTGGGATGCCAGCATGCCGAGTTGTGGGCCGTACCTCCCCATGCCACGAAGGCCACCCTGGACAGCACTGACTCACTCCCCAGGACTCCAAGCCAGCCAGACGCCTCCAGAGAGCCCGGCACGCTGGCCGGCTCCAGGGCGGCGATGCTGCTCAGCCAGTCAAGCATCCTTGGCATCAAGGGCGACCTGGTTCATCCCACTGCCTAGGCAATGGTGCTCTCGACAGGGCCGCCTGAGGCCCAGGGGGAGAGGGGAGAGGGGCGCGGGAAAGGCTGTGGAAAGGAGCACGACGATGCTTTGGGGTAAAAGGAAGTAGGGGCCGGCAGGAGGTAAGGGCTCTGACTCCTAAATGTAGGGAGAGGCCTCCATCCCAGTCCACGTCAGCTCATACCTGTGCCCCAGAGCCCAGAAGAGGGAAGAGGGGGCAAAAGTAAGAGAGAAAACCCAGAAACTGGACAAAGTCCAATACTTATCCCCCACTGGGCACGTACCTGGAGCCAGGGCAATGGAGGGTGGGTGCAGGTGGATGGGAAAAAGAAATATGGGTGGGCCAGCTTGTAGAGGAGGCCGGGGCCCCAGGGGACAGAAGGGCCTGACCACTAAAGGCCTGCTAGCCTAGGCAAAGTCGGGGGTGAGCAGAATCTCAAACCCAGGACGGAGGCCTCTTCCTATGGTAGCGAAGGAGGAAAGATCATGACCCAACAAACCTTAGAGTCAAGCTGGCCCTGAAGGGGTGCCCGGGCCCAGGAAGAGGCAGGGTCCCCCACCCCGGCACCTCCCCCTGCCCACTGCTTACCGTGTGGGGGTTGTCGTAGTAGACCCCAATAGAACTAAGGCGTGGAGAGATGCTGCAGCTCTCGGTGAATAAGCGGCCCGACTCCTTGTAGGGGCCCACGTGGAACTTGTAGGCCAGGGTGATGTTCCGAATTGGGGGGGAGCCTGCACTCACTACCACATCTTCCAGCAGCCCAGAGTACACGGCGAAACCCAGCAGGGTCAGCAGAAGGGTGAGCACCAGGGCCGCGATCAGGCCCAGGAGCAGGAACTCCGACATGGCTTCCGGGCCCTCGGCTCCCGGAGGGATGCTGTAGGAGAAGACAGGACCAAAGGGAAGGTGAGCCAGGGGAGGAGTGGTGGCACCCTTCACTCCTGCCTTCAGCCCAAGCAGAAGTGGCCTCTCTGACTCTGTGGGAGCCACGGTCCTTGGGTCTCTCCACCAGAAGCTGTGAGCCAGGAGGAGGGGCCAGGAATGTTTACAGCTGGCCCGATGACCTAGAAGGTAGCAACAAAGGGTGACAGGAGACGCAAGCCTCCTTATTTCTTAATCACAATTATTGAGGCTCTCAAGGCCAGGGTGTCATCACACCATCCGAAACCCAGATCACAGTACTGCCCCAAGCAATGCTGGAATCCAGACGGATCTGGGCAACTATGTGACCTTCCCCAGGCCAGGCCAGGCCAGCAGGCCAGCAGAAAGAAGACCAGGGCGTTTGGTCCTCGGCTCTGCCACTGCTTCCCCTCCCCCACTGCCCATCTCTCTGACTCTCAGCTACCCCCTCAATAAAGGGTGGGACCAGAGCATCTCTAAGAACCCCTTCAGCTGCAACAGTCTGTGATACTCCAATCCACCTTCCCAAGTCCTTTGGTCAGTAATATTCTGAGCTGCTGCAGACAAAGACCCAGATATCTATTAATAACGAGGATGCTGGGAGACACAAAACCCCAGAGGAAAAAAAATCTCTCTGAAGCTCTAATTATGAGAATAGTACTTTACTTCTCTGTAGCTCAACTCTCCAGCACTCTTGATTCTAGAAAATAGCCACAAACCAAGAAGGCAGCCAAAGGGGAAAAAATAAAAGGTCTGCTCAATAGCCTATTTCCTCTCATTTTACATATGGTTCAAAAGAGCTTCATTATCTGGTTTTGGAGCCCACGACAAATTAGAAAGCAGGAAATCAGGGTGGCTGCAGCAAACTCACTGAGAGAAGTAACAGTTTGCCAGTGGAGGCCGCAGAAAACAACAAACAACAATAAAAGCGGATGGAAAGCCCAGGAATCTAAGCTAGCAAATTCAGGACAAGCAGCTTCAGCCACCCCAAAGAGGCCTAGAAGGTGTCACACGATCACAGCATAAAGAAAAAAAAAATACACACACACACACACACACACACACACACACACACACACACACACACACACACTGACCATAAGTAATCATTAAAAGTTAGGATGAAATATTAAACACAGTCTCACTAATATTTATTGGGTTCCAATCATGTGCAAGCAGGGTCCAGAGCTATAGGGATACAATGATGAATAAAACTACACCTTCCTTCCCCCAAGGAATTTAAAGTCTGATTGGGAAACTCAGAGTTTAAGACAAAGGGATCAAACATGTCAGGGCCTTCCTTCTCAGAACACTTCCCCCTTCCCCTCCTTGAACCTGATTAAAATGCAACTGGGAAATAACTGACACAATAAATAAAAATATGATAGATATTGAATATTAATTATCTCATCATTAGATCCACATAAAATACTGATAATCTACCATATGTTATATATCAATACAGCATTCATTAATGTTCATAAAATACATAGATAATGTTAATATGTGGTTTTCTAAGTCAATATACATAGCCTGGAGGGATTTTCATGCACAGTTTAGTGGCCCTGTTTTTATGAATTTGACCCAACTGGTTTAAGAAGGTCAGCATGAAAATAATGTGCTTTAGAAAGATAGCTAAATTTTGAGTGTAATGAGTAGAACCAGGAGAACATTGTACACAGTATCAACAACATTGTGTGTTGATCAACTGTGATAGACTTGGTTCTTCTCAGCAATACAATGATCCAAGATAATTCCAAAAGACTCATGATGGAAAATGTTCTCCACACCCATAAAAAAAGAACTGTGTAGGGGAGGGGGGATGGGAGGGGAGGGAAGGAGAAAAGTCTGAAATTGGAAAGCTTGTATAAACAAAAGTTGAGAACTATCTTTACATGTAACGGGGAAAAAAATAAAATACTTTATTAATTAAAAAAAAAAAAAGAACTGTGGAATCAGGATGTATATTGAACCATACTATTTCTACCTTTTTTTTTGAGGTTTTTCCCTTGTGTTCTGATTCTTCTTTCACAACATGACTAATGCAAACATATGTTTAATGTGATTGTACATATATAACCTATATCAGATTATTTTTTGTCTTGGGGAGGCAGGAGGGAAGGGATGGAGAGAGAAAAATTTGGAACTAGAAATTTTATGAAAACAAATGTTGAAAACTATCTATACATGTAACTGTAAAATAATAAAATACTTTTATGATTTTTTTTTTGCAGGGCAATGAGGGTTAAGTGACTTGCCCAGGGTCACACAGCTAGTAAGTGTCAAGTGTATAAGGCTAGATTTGAACTCAGATCCTCCTGAATCCAGGGCCAATGCTTTATCCACTGGGCCACCTAGCTGCCCCATATACTTTCATGATTTAAAGAAAAAGATATAACCAGGATAAACAGGGGAGAAAAAGATAGCTAAATTTGTTCAAATTTTTAAAAAATTTGGTGCTGAAAGAGGTAAAACTGAAGCCACTTGGAAAACTTGGCTACCAAGGTCTTGCTTCTTTAGAATTTTAGAGGTTTCCTATATAACTGAAGAGAGCAGCATTGAAAAAAAACACAGGCCCTGGACTGAGGAAGACACAGGTCCAGTTGGGACTAGTAAGAGCTGCTCGTTCAATTTACAAGTTGTATGAATCACCATTATCCTGGGGTTCAATTTACTCATCTATAAAATGCACCTAAGTACATTTGCTCTGCATTAGGAGGCAGGTGTTAGGACACCCACCCACCCAGTCGCCTCATTTTTAGGAAATGAGGAGATGTGAGGCCTAAAGGTTTAGCGGATCAACCGAGGTCCCAAAGGTAGCAGGTGGGTCAAACCCCAGTCTTTCAACTCCAAATCCAGGGTACTTTCTAGCAGGTGAGAGGTACCGGCAGCAGTGACAAGCACAACCGAAAACAAAAGCCAAAATATAGACCTCATTTGGTCCTAGAACACCAATTTTAATTTCACGATATCACATTTCCCCAATTCACGTTCTCACTTGATCTTCATTTCCTTTGATTTCTAAGGCCCTCGGTTCAGTCCCTGCCCCTGCCCCTGCTCTGCTTATGCCCCATGCCTATTCCTTTGGTTTTGACAACAAGCCCTGGCTTCCACGAAGTCCCCTCTCTAACCTAGGCAACCATTTTGCAAAACTTCAAAGACCCCAGTTCCCAGCAGCCTCATTTTAAAGCCTCCAAGGACCTCCCTTAGGCCACTCTCTAGGCTTCCGTGGGCGGCTAACCCACAGACATCACTGATTGGCTCCTCACCACTTCAGGCCCCCAGAAGTCATTGGTTCCTCTTACCCCAATCTTGTTCTAGGCTTCTGGGCTCCCCTCCCCCCACCTCAAAGGCAGCCTCACACTTCCTGTCGACTAAGAGTGTGCCAGTCACTGGGGACATCAGAAAAGAGACAAGTGGATACCAAGAAAAAAAAAATTCTTGGTGGCTTTGTGTTTACTCACCGAAAAATCAGGAAAAACTAATAGTTCATGGTCTCTGCCACCCAGCTGGGGCCAACACACACCTCCAGAACTGCAACGAGGACAACATATAATGCACAGGTTTAAGCCACTGCGTTTGTGTTTTTAAGCCTTTCATGCTAAGAGACGGCTCCCCTAGCTATATTTGGCCTTCGGAGTGGTAGGAAGGGAATGGGGTACAGTTCTGGAGCCCAAAGAGCAGGGTTCAAATCCCACCTCTGATGTCTGCTACCTGTGTGACCTTGGATAAATCAATTAATATCAGATGAGTGTCCTCATCTGTAAGATAAAACCCCTTCCCAGCTCTAGGTTCGTGACCCTACTCTGTGCTGGAGCCGGTAGGCAAAAACAATTTCAAACCCCTTCAACTCCACACCAGCCTAGGAGTGTTTTTTGTTTTGGATTTCCCCAATGGTGCCTGGTGTTAAGGGGTCCCCGAACTTGTCCTTTTGAGTTGCTAAAATGTTCCTTTTTTCTGGGATACTTTCAATCACCCCACCAGTACCTTGGAACAAATGCCCCCTTCCCATCAAGGGGTTTCTTCTGCTGTCCTTTCCCCCTGCTCTTACCAAAGAGGGAAGTGGCCCTGCTTCTGCCCAGACTGGACAAAACGCCAGGTCTGCACATCCGAGGCTCAGAGTTAATCACCCAGGCAGCGAGCTCAGATAAAGCTGGGGCTACACTCAGGCTGAAAGCCCATCCATTCCTCCCCCCTGGTAGGCCGCCACCACGGGTTACTCCTCCCAAACAGATGTGTTCATTCCAACCGGCTCCTGCTTCCTGGTTCCCCGGGATTCACGTGTGCTGTGACAACAGCAGGCAGAGGGGGCGTTCCCAGCTCTTAAAGAGACACTAGGTCTCATGGAAAACTTTAGAGCCAGGTTTGGGTTGGAAGTAATTCTGTGTCTGTCATGTGCTTTGCGTGAACAGGAGGTAGGCGGGCCTTGAAGGTCCAGGGAGGGGATAAGTATGCTTGCGTGCATTAAGGAGGAGCTCACTCCTGGTCAGTCTGGGATTCTGGAATCCTGGCAAAGACTTTCCAGCTTCTTGCAAGAACAGAGACGATGCTTGACTCACCAGTGAGAGACCAGGAGGGGCAAGAAAAAAGGAAGGAAAAGTGTACTGGGAGCAGAAGAAACTCCAAAGAAAGGAGAATCAAGGCGCCAGGAATGTTAGGAAGGTGTGTGTGTGGGCGGGGGTTAGGGCACTGCAAACTTTAGGTCAAACCACCCTCACCAGCCCAGAGCCTTCAGCGACCAGAGAGCACACAATGTTTGTTCAGGAGCAGAAGGATCGCTAGTGTGAATATCAGCAGGAACCTCAATCTTGCCTTTTTTTTTTTTCTGGGCCAAATGCTGTTTCATATCAAGAAGAGTCAGTCTCCCCATTTTAATAGCTATTAACTCAATGCCTCTTCTATTTCTTACCTCTATCTTTCTCCCCAGATATTATTTCAATCAGTTCCAATAGCTTTGGGAGGAGCTATGGAGATGCATATTTATAATCTGAAAAGTTAATATAACACAGCTCATACGGATAGGCTACTTCCCACTCCCAATCCACCCCACCAAAACATCCCCATTTTGGGGGGAGTTGAAAGGGTTTTCAAATATAGGATCCCAGAAATAGTTAAAGCAACCCGAGAACTGCAAGAGATCGCTACGTTTTTTGCAGATGTGGGGAGAGAGGGGTGAAGAGTCAGCATCCAGAGAGACTTGAGTTGGGGTGTGGTTTCTTTCTTTTTTTTTTTTTTTGTGAGGCAATTGGGGTTAAGTGACTTGCCCAGGGTCACACAGCTATTAAGTGTCAAGTGTCTGAGGCCAAATTTGAACTCAGGTCCTCCTGAATCCAGGGCTGGTGCTCTGTCCACTGCGCCACCTAGCTGCCCCTGGGGTGTGGTTTCTTAGAGTGTGAACTCCTGAGGGCAGGGGCTGTTCTTTTGCCTTAGTATCCCCGGAGCTTAGAACAGTGCTGGGCACAAAGCAGGCGCTGTAATAAATGCTTACAGACTGGTTTGGGGGTGGGGAGGGAGATGTGTAAAGGAAAAAGAAGACTCAAAGCCAAAAGGGAATCAGTTCAATTCCATTAACCCGAGTTTGCCTTATGCAAACTTGCCCCACTGGACCCCACAAATTTAAAAGCGACCACGAGCTGTGAAAGATGTTTTTGCACACGGGGAAACGGACCAAGGGCTGCCGAGGGGGATCGTCGCAAGGTTACCAGCTCCCCTCCTTCACTCCGCCCCGCCCCCTCCACGCCTGGGGCGGGGCGGGGGGTACCTCTTTCCAGGCCACATCTCGGCCAGGAGGTCAAGTTCACAGCCAAGGCCACGGCCTTGGGAGAGGGCGTGTCCCAAAGACCAGGGCTTCTAGTTGGTTGCCAAAAGTCTCAAAATGGAACAAGGGCAAAGGGGCTGCCTGTTCTCTTCCTAGGGATGTCCAGGCCCCCTGGGGGGGAGGGGACAGAGCGGACGGGGTGGGGTCTCCCCTTCCTAGCCCTTCTCCCGGCTCCAGTTTAAGGGCTGTTAGAGCAGGGAGGGTGGGGGTGGGGCCCTGCGAGTCCACACGGCCGGCCCATTCTGCAGAGCGGAAAACTGAGGCCCTGGGGCTTGCTCAGGGTGGCCCGGAGAGAGTGGTGGCTCGGAAGCCAGGAGCCGGGATTCCCCGCACTCAACGCTGCACGAGGAAGGCCCGGCCCAGCGCCCCCGCCCCGAAGACCCCGACCCCCGGCCCGGCCCCCTCCCACCGCCCCGCCCCCGCCCCCGCCTCACCTCGGCTCCCTCCCGGCCCCGCAGTAGCTCGGGGGTCGGCGCGGGCAGGTCCCGGGGCAAGAGGCAGCCGGAGAGCCGTGCGCGCCCCCGGGACTGGCGGGCGGGCGCGTACCCGGGTCCGGCGTGAGCGCGCTGGGTGCCCGGAGAAGGGGGTGGGGGGTGCCGACAGCCTCGAAGCCAGGCGAGAGGAGGGGCGGTTGGTGGAACAGGGGAAGGTCACCATGGCAACAGCTTCCCCCCCCCCGGCCCCCGTCAACCAAAGCAAGGCCCCGCCCCTCCCCGCCTAGCGAGTGAGTTCGGGGTTATGGCCTCCAGGCTTCTAGGGCTGAGGGAGGAGGGGAGCCCTAGCAACAGACCCCGGGAGCCCTGGAGAGGCCAGTGCCCACCTCTGTCCAGCACCTCCGTGAGCCACCGGGGAATGGGACGTGGGGGAGGAGAAGAAAGACCCAGGGAGACTAGTTCCCTCCCCCCAGTCGTTATCCCCTCCCATTCCCCCCATTCCAGGGCCTAGGACGTCCTCACTGCCCCTGCCTCCCAGTGATGCTTGCTGAGTTGCTTGGCCTTCCAGGTGTGGCTCAAAGGCCACCCTCCCTTGTGCCCCTAACAGGAAAGGCTCTTTTCCCTGTCTTGGACTCCCATAGGGCTCTGCACAGCTTTTACTACTTTCATAGCTACTGTGTGCGATAGCCTGGGCTGGGAGACCCAAATGACTGGGCTCCTGCTCCCAGGGATCTCACAGTCTGGTTAGTAATCTCTGTATGCCTCCTTTGTATTATAGCACTGCCTGGTATGGGTGCCCATCTGCCCTACTAGACTGCCCTGTGGGTAAAGGCAATGACCTGGTTCAGAGGTGAAATGTTCTCTGCCAGGAGTAGATACCCTACTCTTAGACCTCATCCCTCTATCCAGGATCCCACCCTCTACCTAGTTTTAGCAGCAAGCAGGCAAATAAGAGTGAGAGAAGAAAGGAAGAAGAACCAGAGAAAGAATGAAAGGGAAAGCAAGGGGAGAAAATAAAGGAAATGGGGAGGGACCCAACAGCTAACCAGAGGAAGAGACTGAGAAACCAAGGTGAGGGGTTGGGGTGAGAAGGGAAGAGGTGGTGATTGTTGACGGAGCGATATTTCAGAGCTTCAAATTCAACTCATTATTAAATGCTTCTCTGCAAGTATTTGGACCCAAGGCAATGTTCTGCTCCCCCTTCTCTGCAAAGATAGGCTTACCACTTAACCCTTAGCTAATTCCCCCATCTCTTCCTTTTCTTGTAGGGAATAGGGAGGGATTGTAAATGCCCTTCCTATCTTTTTGTAGCTGAAACCATTGCTCTCTGGTTGGTTGGTCAAGTTTCACTTCCCTTCTCTGCCAAGTTGTATTCTTTCCAGGACTGAAAGACAGAAGGATGGAGTCGACTATTAGCCATCCAAAAGACTCACCTATGACTTCACAGAATGGAGGTAGAGCCTTCCCTAGATCTGGTACAGCAGCTGATGACAAAGGTGGCTGGCCTAAAAATGATTGACTTTTTTGTGTGTGAGGCAATTGGGGTTAAGTGACTTGCCCAAGGTCACACAGCCAGTAAGTGTTAAGTGTCTGAAGCCAGATTTGAACTCAGGTCCTACTGAATCTAAGGCCCCGTGCTCTATCCACTACGCCACCTAGCTACCCCAAAATGATTGACTTTTAAACATAGAATCAAACCATGACTCTGCTTGCCCCTATCAGCAAGACAAATGGTGGAGACGCCCATTCTCCTTGCACAGTTTCCTCCATTTTAATTTTAACCTGATTTTACACACAGTGGAGAACAATGAATGCAAGCAGCAATTTGGCAGCACCAAGATCTACAGCCACCTCTGGCCTTGTCAAGTATATTTGATTTATAGATCTCCAAATGGAACTCTGAAATTCTATTTTCTGGCCATTGGCTTCAGTCCTTTGAAACTTCTCTCATTACCTTATTTTTCCCTAAATCTGGCTAACTCAGTCAGCAAAGAATGGTTCTCAGGGTCATAGGTTCAAGAGACAGCTGGACACCTTAGGAAATAGAGCATGTTCTTAGGGTCAGGAAGAATGGACTCTGTATCCTGCATTATGCACTTACTATCTGTGCAATCCCTGGGCAAGTCCCTTAACCTCAGTTAGCCTCCTTTGTAAAATGGGAGTAATATAGCACCTACCTCACAGGTAGGTGATGGTGAGGATCAAATGAGTTGATATTGGTAAAGTGGTCTGCAAACTTTTAAAAGCACTAGCTAGTCTTATAAACCAGCTCTTCCCTCTTCCCTTGTTTCTGCCTAATCTGTCCTTCTTTGTTCCACTTTCAAGGACTTAAGACTATAGTTACACCCTTCAAGAAGGCATTCTCCCTTGTTCCTTCTCCTCCAGAGGGGATGAGTGCTGCTGGAGGAAGTCACAAACTCACGCTAACTTTGGCCCATGACCCATTCGACTGGACCCTTGCTGCTGCATCTTTTTATTCACCTTGACTGATCACAGTAGCTGACAGCAGCTGCTTCTGAGTTCCACTCTTCCCTGTTCCAGCAGATTGCCTCTGACTTTAGGGAGGCTATGAAGCCACAGTCATTTTCCTTTCTTCACACTTAGACATCCCTTTCCTTTATACTCCTCTCTTCACCTCACTTGGCTCATCTCAAGAGGATGATATGCTTCTCTTTGCCAAGGCATATTTGAGCTATTGACCCTCTCTCATCTCCTGGAGCTTGCTTCGTCAATCATTCCCTCCTACTGGCTCCTTTCCTGCTGCCGACATTGTCTCCCCGACATTCGATAGTTCTCTACTCTTTCATTGCTCAGTGCTGGAAAAAAGCAGTCTACACTAGCTGCCTCCACACTTCCTCATCACTAACTCCTCAATTCCTAGCGATCTGATTTCCCACTCCACCTCTCAACTGGAAATGGTCTCTCAAAAGCTACAAAAGCTCTTTTAATTGCTCATTGCTTCTCTCATACCTCAACCTCCTTGGCCAACTTTTTTTTGGGGAGGGGGGTGGCAATGAGGGCTAAGTGACTTGCCCAGGGTCACACAGCTAGTGGCAAGTGTTTGAGGTCACATTTGAACTCAGGTCCTCCTGAATCCAGGGCCAGTGCTTTATCTACTGCGCCACCTAGCTGCCCCCTTTGGCCAACTTTTGACACTGTTGACCACCCCCTTTGTACCAGCTAAATTGGACTTCCCAAACTCTACATGTCATCTCCCGCTTTGATGACTTTGTAAATATCTTCCCTCTTCACCTTTGCCATCACTTCCTCCTTAAGGGGATCATCCATCCTCATATCTTCATTCCTCTTCCTTATATTTCCCTAGAAGAATATTTTGTGTAGATCCTTCCCTTGCCACCATTCCCTATCCTGGATCATACTTATCTATGTGCATGTCCTATTTCCCTTGTAGAATCTAAGGAACTAGAGGGCAGGTATTGTCATTAAAAATACCACTGTCTTGGGGGGGCAGCTAGGCGGCGCAGTAGATAAAGCACTGGCCCTGGATTCAGTAGGACCTGAGTTCAAATCTGGCCTCAAACACTTGACACTAGCTGTGTGACATTGGGCAAGTCACTTAACCCTCACTGCCCTGCAAAAAACAGTATCATTGTACCCTTAGTACCTAGCACATAGTAGGTACTTGATGAATGCATGAAGGAAGGGATAATGGCTCCCTCTAGGAGCTGTTGAGAGGATGGAAAGCAGCTGTGGGTTAGAAAGACCTTCTTTGTGTCATCTGACTCCTGGGTCATTGGTTAGACCTTCTTAGCAAGGAGTTTGCAAGTTCAGGACCCCTGCTTCCCAGGAGTCAATAACATTTTCCAGAAAACATGGAGGCCATTGTCAGGAGGGCAGCCCTTGCCTTGGGGCAAGCCAGAGCTCTGTGCCTGGCCTGCAGACACCAGTCTGTCTAGCCTCTTGTAGGTGTCCTCTTTTACAAATCAAGATGAAGAGGAGCCTGATCCAAAGTTAATGGAAACTCTGCAGGTACCGGCTTCTTTCTTCTTGGCGCTCTACCTTTTCCTCTAACACCAAAAACTATGTCAGGAGGAGTCAGGGCTTAAGCTGAGAAGGGAGGTTGGGGTGTGCTCAAGGATATCTTCCAGAGTGAGGCTGTCCTCGCTTTTTCCTGCTTCCAAACGGATCAGTCTTACCAGGTGGGAATCCAATTGTAAGCACTGGCCCTTGAAAGCCACCAGAGGGCAGCCAGAGCCTTGCAAAACTAATTTTTCCCAATGCACCTCCACCTTGGCATCACCTGCTGCTATACCACACCCATATGGAGAGCTCAGAGGCCCAGATTCCCCACCCTACCCCCATGTGTGGGGATCTAGCTGAGAGGCAAGAACACTAATCGAGCAATCAGGAGCCTTTTCGACCTCGAGTAAACTGCTGCCCCTGGCCAGGGCAGTTTCCTCACCTATAAAATGAGGGAGGAGTCTAAGATTCTCTCAGCCATAACATTCCAGGAACCTCTGCCATCAGACTCAAGTCTTTTCTTTGGCTGGGGCCCCTCCTGGGATGGCTTCTGGTGCCCCAGGCCTCTGGGATCATTCCAAGTGCCCGATCTCCTTAGCCCCTCCCTTTTCCCACCCCAGACTACACTGCCTGATGCCAGGGGTGTCTCCTTTGGGAGCTCTAGAGCAGCAGAGGCCCTCTCTGAAGCCAGGCAGCCAGCCCTTCTTCACAGCCCACAGTGCTGCCTTCTCCTGGTGTCTCAGCTCCCAAGCCATTTAAGACATCACAGATGAGGATGGTGTCTGTCCAGACAAAGCTGAGCCCAGAGAACTGCCTCTTTTTTTTTTTTAATTTTAAATTTTATTTTACAAAAAGAGAGAAAGAAAACTGATAGGCAGTTATACTGACTTACAATTGTTCTGTTTGCTTTTTTTAAAAAAAGTGACATGAAACACAAGTAAAAATAAATACATCATAGAAACGACCAGTTGTCCAGTCTCTGGGGCAGGAGATATCCTGCCTTACAGAGAGAAGAGGGAAGCACATGATCATTCGTGCGGGCCAGCCGGCCCTGCTACAGAATCTCTTCTTTTCAATCCCCAAAGGTGGACCCCAGACTCAGATGGCATTCAAAGGAAAAGAAAACTGAAAACCAAAGCCAGGTACCGGGTCCCAAGTGCCTCCCCATCCCTATCAGCAGTGTGGCTTTAGTGGTTGTCCAGCACAACTTCCCTCTCTGCCTCCCTTAAACCTGGTCCACTGATCAGCCCTACCCCACCCACCCTCAGTAGATGGTGCTCATCAATTCAAGTTATAGGAAAAAAAGTCAGTGGGGGGGGGGGCTGTTTAAAGCGGGGAGGGGGATTCCTCTAATGGCACCCTCCCCCTGCCCATGTTGTTCTGTGAACACATCCAGATCGGAAACAACCTCCCAAGGTCAGGCTATGCTCTCAAAGCTACTAATGAGTCCTAGGTTACATCACAGTATGAGGTCCTGAGCAATATACTTTTACCCTTATAGAAGGACACAGGAAAGAAAACATCACTTCAACTGCTCTAAAGACTAATCTGCCCCTTCCTAAATTGACAAGTTACTTAAATTATAGGACCTCTTAAAACAAAGGCAGATGCACACAAAGGCACTGGGCCAAGGCCAGTGGATATCGTGTTCTCTCATAGCGGAGTGCCCTAATTTTGGTTTGAGGGTTCACGGTGGGTAGAGAAGATACAATCTGCTTGGCCAAGAATTTAGTAGTTTTAAGACTCAGTTGTCCCTACAGTCCAGGACAGAGTAATGAAGTGGGGCGCGCACATCCAGCACTGCAACCTTAGGCAGAAAGAGCTGAGACAGCCAGGGCGAAAGATGAAGGGTGATCTTTCAGAAGAACACGCTCAGAACCAGATCCAGGTCTAAGTCTCGGGTCTGAACCAGGGACAGATTGCAGCAGCTTCTCCTCTGATCCTCTGAAGAGAAGCGTTGCTTACTTGCTTGGGTCAGGCATCTGTTTTCAGGGTGTTTCAGGCAGGCTGATGACTGAAAGGGTGAGTATGACTGCATGAGAAGGGAAGGTTATGCAAAGGGAGAAGCTGGGTGTCACCAACCACTAAGAGAAATTGGTAGGGTATAAGGGAGGTCCTAGCCATGAGAGGTGAGGAATAGGTTCTTCTCTTAAATGAAGAGAAGAGAGGAATGTCAGGTACATATCAGACATTCAGTTAAAAGGTACAAGATGACTCATGCTCAAATAGTGCATCTTCTATTTGTTATAAAGAGGACCAAACAAAAGAGCATGGGCTCTTGGCAATAACTGAAAGGCCCTATTACTTACTATACTAACATTACTTTTAGGGTAAGATTCACATCAAGATTCACACCAAGAGAAATTGCTAGTTTGGTTCACTTTTCCAACCAGGCAGCAAGATCGGACTTCTGAAATGGGATAGTTTCTCCTTGATCCATGCTCGTGGATGAGGGAAATTTGGGGAGGTAATGGATGTGGGTATGAGTTAGGGGTGTGCAGAAATCACCTTGAATTTGTAGCTAGAAAGCAGCGTCTGACTGGAAGCTGTCTCTGGCTTAGATGTTACTGGAATCAATACTCCTATGTTGGAGCACAGAAGCCAGTTAAGTCAGTCACAGATGTGTGTTTGTATTGGATGGAACTGCTCTGGGACACGGTTCATTCTTTTTCTGACTTATACATGAATCACGAATGGTGGTAACATGTGTACTCATTCAAGACCACAAAGACATTTACAGAGTGGAAGAGTGTAGTTCAAATCCAAAGCTAGTCTCACTACAGCTGTTCCCGTATCATCACTGTACTGTGCCCTACGACTAAGAGCAAAATCGATAAGCAGCAAATCTACAACAAACCAGATGTACATGGTTTAAAAGGCTTAAAACCCCCCAAGCCCAACCCCTAGATGTCATCAGTCCAAGAATGACCTTGGACACTCTACCCTCGTCCTCACGCCATCTTTACCGTACGAAATCTGGACAGTGAAAGCCACTGCCCTTTGTCCCTCCCTCAAGTGAAGGCAGGCAAGAATATGATTTTTATGGCCTCCATAACACCATCTGCTTCCCTCCCATACATAAAACCAGACATACGTGTATACACAAACAGACATGACAGACATACACAGAAAGGCAGCAGTAAAGACAGGGTTTTTTTTTCTACAATTCATTATAAAACCCTCAGAAACTCAGATCCCCCAACTATCCCACTTTCCCACGAAATCCACAACTGCAACCCTCAGAAAAGGCCTTCTTCAGCAAGACCAGCCTCCCAAAGCTTTGGCCTTCAGAGACGGAGCAGGAGTACATGACTGTGAGAAGTAACCCCTGGTACCACATGTGAAAGGCAGCAGAGAAGTGCCCTTATTACAGCCAACCCTGTGAAACCATTGATGGCCTGGCAAACACCCCGGGGTCTCTCGCTGTTCACTAGCATCAGTTCCCTATCCTGCAGAGGGATCTGTGACCCTGGTCCCTGCGCCAGTTCTACCTCAATAGCCTGCCCACCAACTCTAGTGACAAAGTGATGATACAATCGGTGTCAGTGGCCATGCAAAGAGGCAGCAGGAAAGACACAATCTCCCGCCTCCCAACACATAACTCAAGACCCTTCCTGTTACTGGGCCTTTGGAGCCACCAGCACAGATCAGGCAGTGTGGATGGACCCGGTGGGTCCAGATTGGCTCCCTTCTACTGTGCCAGCTTTAACCTGAGCCTGCTCCAACGGAGCCCCTTTACCGTCAACTCGTGGGAAGTGTCTGAAAAGAGAAAACACTGGTTTGAACTGCTATTCTTAAATTAATCAAAACTAATTTGCATAGCTAAACTGTAGATCTAAGGCTTCTATGAGTAGCAGAGTTAGGTATGTCTGACAGAATGCCTAGGAAAACAGAGAGAAAACAAGCTCTAAGGTTCCACTTTTGGCATTTTTAGACAACAGTACGTCCGTGTGCACTTGTCTATACGCACACACCCCATCATCCATCTTTGTCCCCCCTTTTGGGAATAACTCAGCACACCTAGTCCTTTGAACAATGGAAACAGTGTTTGGACAGAAAATTCTCGAAAGATCTTACTCCTAGGGTCAATGTGGTCATACTCTCCTCACAGGGCTGGGAGGAAACAGAAATGACCCACTAAAAGAACTTGCTGCAACTTCTCAGGCTGAGGAGCCACGGTTGTCACCTACAGCTTTCACCCTGGGAAAGCTGGTCAGGCAAAGGCTTTTTGTCTGGCTCATCCTTCTCACCTCAGCCAATTTACAAAACCCTAGTCACTCAATACCAGTCCTAAGAAAGGCAGAGTTTATACTTATCCTAGACACTGTCACCAGGAAAAGGTGGAGCCCAGAATGACCAATTTGCTTCTGAAAATGGAAGTCAAACCCGGGATCCAGAGGAGGGGAGGAATGAATGGTGCTAACATGATTCCTTCCCATTGGCAAAGAGCCAAATATTCATCCAAGGATACACTTTAGGAGTTGGGAATATTCCTTCTCCTGAAACTAAGTTCATGTTCTCCTCTCAAATCTGCTCTCAACAGGAGACGAGCTCCGAGGAACTGAAGGGCAGCCATGCTCCAAGGCCATAAGCCACTTTCCCATTTCAGGAATAGAACATGCTGGAGGCCCCAAACCAGGACAATTGTTTCCTGCCTTCTCACTTTGCAGCCAATTCTGTGGCCTCCACACTAATCCTAGGAAATCACCACCTAGAAATGCATTGGTCCTAACTACAGTCTACACTTTGGTCAAGTCCTCTAACTTCCATCCACGACTGATTCCCTGTCCATATCATATTTCTCACAGACAAGCACAGGGTCAGGGAGACCTTAAAATTCCCCATCCCCATTTGCTTCCTATCTCCCACCCCTTTCCCTCCCAACTCCCTTCCCCTAACATAAATGAAAAAAGAAATGAAAACCCCCAATAATAAATAATTGCCTTCATGAAATAAATTAACATGGAGATTTCTAATGGAGGAGGGAACAAAGACATACCACTGGGCCAGGTGGTTGGGGGTTCAGTCTTCTAAACTCTTTGAGTTCCCACTGATCCCACCACCGAGAAACTCTCCACACATGGCAGTGAATCCTTCCCTCCCCACCCCCCACCCCCTCACAGGATACACACACAGCCCTCCTTCAGGAAGGAGAGCAAGAGCTGCCCAGACACACAGACATGGCAAGGAGAAACACAACCCAGCAATGTACACTCTGCATTTTTCTTCAAATCCTAAAGCAAATGCAGCACAGTGACAGTGGGTCACCCAGGTCTTCTCAGTCATCCTATAGCAGCTATAGGTGGAATTGTGACAAGGCAACTGTCCCAACCCTGAGCTGAGTCTCTGCTCTTTACCCACTGTTCAAACTGGAAAGAAGCCACCACATTTTAATTTCAATTAAGAAAATTTCAAGTTCTCCCCAGCCCCTACCCCCAGAACCCTCCCTTCTTCCCTCCTACCATGCTGTCAGTGATTCGTGTGTCACACGCGCGCGCACACACTCTCTCATACACACACTTGAGTGCACACACACACACGCACACACACGCACACACACACACACACGCACACACACACACACACACGCACACACACCCCTGGCTGAATTCCTGCTCTATCCCCAACAAGTATCCCTACTTCAAATGGGATCTCAGCCTATCCTCCCTTCTCTCTTTGCCTTTACTCTCTACCTCACCCCCTGCCCTCCCCAGACTTAGGCCTGAAGACTCTCCCATTTAGGCGAGCAGGTAGGCAGCACAGGTTGGGGAGACAGGAAGAAAGGCAGGATTGTCCTATCTCTGGTCCCCAGTCCTCAGACTCCCTCCCCTGTAGCAGTCTGGATTTTAAACAGCACAGAACCCCTGATATTTAAGAATGACAGACAGCCCCTGTCCCACCTCCTGTCCTCCCTTGCTGGGCCCTATCTTCAGAGCTCCAATTTTTGCCTTCCAATCCCAATGGGAAGCCCACTGAGGGGGTCAGAGTGAGGTGGAGAGGGACTCTCTCGCTATTTCCCTGTGATTTCTATCACATCGTCGTCCTTGTCCTCATCTTCATTGGAGCTGCACCCCACCTCTGAGACCTCGTGGGAGTCAAAATGAGGCACCTGGGACCGTAGAAGACTGCCAGCTGGGTACCCCGAGTGGGGGGACATATAGCCTGGGTAGACCGACATCCCCCGGGCGAGGCTGCTGGGCAGAATGGTAGAGGGAAAGGGTGCAAACATCCTGGGCTCGGGCAGGAGAGACTGTGAGAAGGGGAGTGAGTAGCTAGGCAGCATCCCCGTCACAGAGGGGTTTAGCATGAAAGAAGGGACACTGGCAGTGGCTGAGGTAGCAGCAGAAGAAGAGCTGACTGGGCCAGCTGGCAGGAGGGGGTCAGTAGTCACTGGAAATACCAGAGGGGAGTCTGCCAGCAGATTGGGCAGCTGGTAATAGGACGAGCCAGTGCCCATATAGAAGGAGTTCCCCGCCTGGGGGGTGAAGGGATGGGTGAGGTTGTGGTTTAAAGAGACTGGTGGCATGGCAAATCCACTGGAAACTGGGTACCCGTGTTCATACGGCTGCACGGGGGCAGGCAGCTGGCACTTTTTGGGCGGCCGACGGGCTGGCTCCTCTGTGGCAGGTGGTGAGGCCGACTTGCGTTTGTTGCCCCGTAAGTCCAGTACTGGGTGCCCATCACTGGGCTGGCTGGTGGCCGGGAGGGAGAGGGCTAGGCAATGGCTCCCTAAGCGAGGCTCGGGCCCTCGCGCTGTCCCAGGGACTGCATTATTGTCTGCAGACCGGGCTGGGGGACCGGAGGAGACAGGGTTGGTGCTGGGCGAGATGTGATGGGTCTCTCGAGCAGCTGCAGCCTCTGCATACTGCTGCAATTCACTGATGATCTCAGGGCTGTCAGGGGAAATAGGTCTGGCCAGGTCCTCTGTGTTGGGGAGTTTGGGCGATGAGGCACTGTGTCTGCCATTGCTTGTGGACTCTAGAGATGGACCCTGGGATCCTGAGAGCAAAACATAGATACACCTGGGAGTTAGAAAGGACAAGGAGAAACTGGCTACTTATGGGAGTGCTCAGGCACAAGGAGATTATCAGACCCACTCTGAACTCAAGTGAAAGGACTGATTGACATTGGGGTGCTTATAAACCTAAGGTGAACACTAAGAAGAACTTCTAATTTGGGGATCTAATTTTCAAGGGAACAAACTAAAAATGGTCTCAATTCTAAGTCTTTAATATAGAGCATCCGTTAGGGGGTTAGATCGGGGGGAAGGGCAGAAGGTTCTATAACTGAACACTGGAGCTACAGAAGGCTAGGTTAGACTCAAAGCAGGCTTCTTTCTCTTTGTGGAGGAAGATGAAAAGAGAGGTCAAAGTGAGGTTTAGTCTGCTGGTTAGAAATAAGAGACACAGGCACCTGAGGCAGCTGTCCGGCGATCGTCATCAGCCTTTGGTTTTCCAGTTGTCCTGATGGCAAAAATCCGCCCATCGCTGGTCCGAATATATGTCCCTGAAATGGACAAGCAGACTAGAGAAAACTGCCACCGTGTACCCGTGACACGAGGTGTTTGTAAAGCACTTACACAGTGCCTGGAACACAGCAGGTGCTTAAAAATGCTTGTTCCTGTTCTTCCCCTTCCTCCTCAATCCTATGAAGGCTTCAGGCCTAATTGCATTTAACTGGCTACAAGATACGCAATTAACTCTTCAAACTTTTGTCAGTACAGCCCTCTTGGGGAGGGGATGTTGGGGTTAAGGAAGTACGTTCAGCTACTAAAGCTCTGCAGCATTAAACAGTGGAGAGAAGCAATCCAGGTCCTGCTTCTGACACCAACTGACTTGGGGAGGGGATGGGGGAGTCCCTCACACTCTGCACCTTTCTGAACCTCAGCTGGGGAGCTCCCCACACTCAACACAATCCCAGACCCTGTCCCTAATCTCTTCTCAGTTTTTTTGCTGTCTGCCAGGGAGGAACCCAGAGGTGTGGGATCCGTCTGCTGAGGGGCTCGATCCCCTTTATAGTTTTCAGGGCTTCAACTGAATTCTCAGGAGAGCTCTACAAAATGGATAATGCACCGCCTCTGTACTGTGCCATCAGCCTATTTTGGTGGCAAATGTGTGTCCCCTCTTTAAGTTCAGCAAGGACTGAAGTAGAAGATCCTTGCTAGCGCTCCAGGAACTCTGTGGAGTTGGCCATGGTCACTTAATGGGACTAGCCTGAAATCTTCTCCAAACCCAGAAACGATAATCCTATTGAAGCCTCTCATATCCAAGATCATTTAGAGGCGTACTGAATGATTCCCTTTAGCCCATCCTGACTTTATGTTCCTAATTCCCCACACCTGACAGTTTGCACATGTACCACACCAGGGGCAGCTGGTCTTCCCAAACTCCCAGCTCACCCTTTGTCCCACGGATGATATGGATGCTCTCCCCAGCGCTGATTCTTGCCTGCACATCTGTGGAGCTGTTTGTTCCAGGAATGACAATATCTGGTGGATAAAGCGATACCTGAAGTTATGTGGGCATCTAAGCTAATTCATATTGATGAAGGGTTGGGAAAGCTCTTTTTTTTGGTTAAAATTCTTGAGGGAAGAAGACAATTACCATAGATCTACACCCAACTAATCTCACCACCAAGGTGATCTCAAAACCATCACTCCCAAGAAGGCTACCTTGACTAATCCCATGCCACATTTCTCTTCATTTTCTAATTCCAACAGAATAATCTCCATACAAATGAATACTTGATCATATACCAGCTTGTATTATTTTTCCTTTATTTCATAAATGTGCACAGTGGGGGTCTCACACTACAGCGTGAGTTCCTTCAGGATGAAAGCTGTTTTCTGCCTTCCTCTTCCATCCTTTATAACACTTAACAAAGGACTGAATACATAGTAGGTACTTAAATGTGACAGGAATGAAAATACGGATCAAGAGCAAGAGAGGCCCTCTGAACTGTGCCCAAGTCACTGACCTGTTGTCGTGACGATCTTCTGCACCAGGACCCCTGCGCGCTGTAAGTAGTTGATGGGGAAGTTAACTGCGGGATTGGATGCTGAGGCAGAGACTGAGCTGCCCAGTGGGACATGCCGGGGCATCATAGGGATGGGGGTTGACTGCACAGGGCGGACGCTGGCCACAGGCTTGTCATCCCCTTTCAAGGTTGGCCTCCTGAGAGAAGATAAAGACCAAGGGATTGTCAGTGTGAAAGGTCTTATTTACTCTTGCTGATTGGGTTTTGAGTGTCCCTTCTAAGTGGGATGTTCTAGCTTATTTGTCCACCTTTCTTAATGGAAACAGATTAAGAACCAGAAGACACGAGTCTATGCCTGGCTCTTGCTTGCATTGGCTAACTGTGGGGCCTTTATTCAAGTCACTTAGCCTATCCTGAGTCTAAATTTAGGCTCTCCAGCAAAAAATCCTGCTTCACATCACGGCAGTATTATTATCCAATGGAATCAACATGTAAAAGCACTTTGAAAACTACAACACAGTAGTACACAAATCCAAGGTGCTTTTCTGTTCCCTGAGGTCCTGATTGTTGGGTACCTGGCTAGGGGCACACTCCCCCTGACACCTGGGATTAGCAAAGGATGAAGAAAAAAACCTTCACACCGATAGCTTCCAGCTTTCCAATTCACAGGGGTTTTCAGTAACATCTCACAAGCAAAACAGAGCTACTTCCTAGCCACCCTCCCTCTCTGGCAGGGGCATAATTGTCCCAGGTTCTCAGCAGGGAATGTTTTCCTTCATCTGTCCCCACCCCTCCATCACATCAACTTCCTTATATCTCCCTGTCACCCATCCCTTCCTGCAGCATGACTATATGAAGAGGCCAGGTTAATGGCAGGTGTTTCATCACAAAGACGGAACAACTGAGAACACTGTTTTTAATATAGGTACCAGTTCAATTACCGGCCATATCCCAGAGCTCACAATCATTAGGAGGGACTTGCAGTGCCTGGCCAATCCAAAAAGGAAAAGGAAAGAGGGGTAGAACACAGGAAAAGAGGGAGTAGAAAGGGAAAAGAGAAAGAGAAAGAAACTTTCAGAATCAGGTTGAGCACTAAGAACTAGATGTTGCTTCTAGGAATGACTTTTGGGGGGAGATGCTAGATGATTTTCAAATCCTTCAGGTTCCCCGGGAATCTCACTGACTAAGGAACCAGAATTCTTTGTCTGGATCAAGTACTAATTATGTCCCCAGAGGACACTTAGGAAAAAGTGCAAGATGCACCATGGATGACAGAGGCTGTTCAGACCACACCAAGTGCTGATGGGAAATGTGAGGAATTCCTCCACTAACTTGGGAATATCCATGCTATAGAACACTCCCTGGCATTAATGAGTACTGTAGGGAGATATGTGCAAAATAACTTTGTACAAGTTCACTCTTCCTGCTCGCTTTAGGTCACTAAGTGTGATGTTTGAGCTGTACACAGCAGGTTTTATTAAAAGTTGTAAATTATAGAGTGTTATATATATTATAGAGGGAGAACCCTGGAAATCACCTAATCTAACTACGTTAAAGATGAGGCTGAAGGTAGAATACTAACTATTTGAATTTAACACAACGGACAATTGTTTCCACAGACTTCTTGGGGCATGGGTAGTTATGTGCTCAGAGGCAGAACAATAGACAGGAAAAATGACTGACTGATTCAGCAGAGCCTCTTTCCATTCTTATAGACCCTAATTACTGGATGGGTTTATATGTTACTAAACACAGATGGACAGGAGAGCAGCTTTCAAGTTATGCAAATGTTCATGCTCCTTTGATAAGTCACTAAAGAGAAGATGGAAATTCTACTCTAAAAGTAAGTTAAAGTGGGGCAGCTAGGTGGCGCAGTGGATAGAGCACCGGCCCTGGAGTCAGGAGTACCTGAGTTCAAATCTGGCCTCAGACACTTGACACTTACTAGCTGTGTGACCCTGGGCAAGTCACTTAACCCCAATTGCCTCACTAAAAATAATAATAAAAGTAAGTTAAATATGCTATAAACACACTGGCCTTGTAAAGTCACTGCTGGGTGTGGGGTAAATACTGGCACCAATAGAAGTGTCTATAGCTAAAGGAGAACCTCTGCCCACAATCCCCAGCCTCTGTCCCAGTGATTAAAGCTTAGTAGTAGTGGCCAAAGAGAGATTCAGAGCCAGAGGCTATTGGTTCAAATCCCACCACTGATGCTTCTTCCTTGTGTAAATGACCTTGTCACTTAATCTTCTTACAGTTAAAAGGAGGGGATTGGACCAAATGGTTCCAAGGGTCCCTTCCAGCTCTGGATCTTTGATCCAATGATCAGCCTTTTTCTCTGGTGCAATGGATAAAGGGCCTGGAGTCAGGAACACTCCCATTAAATCTGGTCTCGGACCCTTACTAGCTGTGTCACCCTGGGCAAGTCATTTAACCTCTGCCTTAATTTCCCCATCTGCAAAATGGGGATAATAGCAGCTCTCTCACAGGCTTGTGAAGAGGATCTAAGTGCTCAGAATGGTAGCTGGCACACAGTAAGAGCTATATAAATGTTAGCTATCATTATTATTACTGCACGTCCCATGTATATTCCCAGCAATCACGCTGTTTTGAACAGAGACATGAGAGACTGAAGACACAAGGCTGCCCTGGGCTAGTGAGAAGCCTGTCCCTAGAGTTAGAGGGTCGGGATAAACTCCCACTTTGGCAGGGGAAGACCCCTCAGTTTTGTAGCCTGTAAAATAATGTGGTTAGAATAGAGACTCTCAGCCCTATAACCCTATGATCACATCTCCTGCAAAATAAACTACCAAACTAAATGACCCGAGTTAGAAAAACATACTCTAACTCTCAGGACCACTGCATTACAAAGAAAAAGAACCACCTTCCCAGACAGGAGGCCAGAAATGGATGCAGGTTTGAATCCCATCTTGTTGCACAATACCACCCACTGTTTGCCTACTTAAGCACAAATGTGGAAATGCAAGCAATGTATGCCTCTATATACTTCAGAAGTACTCATTTCAAAATATTTAATGGGCATAAAAATATATGAGCCAAAGCCCAAGGAAGTGATACGCCAATGTGCACTTTCTGAAAAACCTTAATATTATCAGATGGTCATCCACTTGGGAAAAATGGAAAACACAAATTTTAATTATATTAAAATTAACAATTTATTTTTTAAATCCCAAATTCTTTTTCTACAATCCAAAGATATAATGAATGTGTTTCCAGTTACTTTACTCTATATCCTAAAAGTTACTTTGACATTTTTCATATAAAACACTTGGAAAATAGCAACAAAAATGTATAAAATCAGTAGAGTTCCTGAGCCCCTAGATAAGAGGAGAAAGGTATTAACCTGAATGCATCATAACTCTAACCATGGGCAGCATATCTGGTTATTGAATAGGAAGGTGAAAGATGGGAACCACATTGTCTGAAAATGAGAAAAGAAATGAAACATAGATAACTGAACTATAATTTATCACAAAGAACCTTAACAACAGTTGTCTTTGCTTCTGCTTGGAGCCTGAACAGTTCTAGAAGTTGTGCCCAAGTAAATCAACTGTGTATACGTAGAGCTCAGCCACCAGCTGAAACCCCATTGGCAACCAAGAGCAGAAAATGGGGATAGAAGTTCCTACACCTAATCACCAGCTTCCTGGCATAGCTCCTGAAAGACTTGCCCTCTTCCAGAGGCCAAACTGCCACTGAGGAGAAGGCAAATGACTTGTACTGGGCAGGGAAAACCTCACCAGTGATGTAACCGGCTTAGTTACATCAGGATGGTGAGGACAGCACATAGGAAAAGTGATTTCCAGTTTCAGGCTTCTCACTGCCAAAAAAATGAGAACACACAATCTCTGTTGTCTCCTGGGACCTAGCACCAGAAATCCAACACGCCCACCCTTCTTCCCCTTGCAGTAAGTGCAAGCTACTCGAACAATTCTGCTTGATACGCACATTGCTCTAACAATGAACAGTGTGTGTGATCTTTTGTCTGTCTTGGTTCTAGCTCCTGGAAGCCTCTGAGATCTGGACACTCACCAGTTTCTCTGGCTGAAGGCAGGGATACTGGTCAGGCTCTGGTCACTGGCAGGGTAATACTGAGCATAGGATGGGCGTGTGTAGGGGACAGATGCCCGTTTCTCTTCCTCGTAGCTCTTCTTCGCAGCTCTTTTCTCTGCCTTGGTCAGCTGGTGCTCCTTGCGGTCCAGGAGCAGCGACTCATGCTGGAAAGGCTCCTGCAGAAGCAGGGAGGTTTAGACATTCCTTCCTCTACATACCTACTCATCTGGACCCCAAAGAACACACAAGCTCCCCCCAGTATACTGCAGCAGCAGTGTGCCAGGAGCAATGGGCAGGAAGGACCCAGAAAAGCACAGGAAGACTCAGATGGACTGATGTATGGGGATGAAAGCAGTACCAGGGAGACACATACCAGGGACTCAAACGTGAACACAAAAACCAAAACACTCAAACTGAATGAGGTGCAAGCATAACAATCAAGTTTGGTCACAGTCAAAAGGTGGACTAAGGGTGTGACACATTCACTGCACATGCGTCAACTCTGCAGTGGCTAGTTTTGCTGAGCTGCTTTTTTCTCTTTTTTTTTTATAAGGTCTGAAGTCTAAGTGACAAGGGGAGGTATATATTCAAAAATGAAAGTGGCATAAAAACAAAAGATATCAGAAAATATCTTTTAAAAAATGGGAGTTAAGCAGGTGGGTCTATTCTTCCAGAGGTACTAATGAAAAAACTTCAATATAGGAATAATGCAGTTTTGCTTTCTCTTACCCATCACATACCTAGCAATTCTAAGAAAAAAATGGATACTCTACACCATTACGACCTGTACTCCTGGGACACAAACCACCACCACTAGAACAGCACCATTAAATCACAGATTCCTGGAAGAGGAAGGTCTGTGTGTCCTGTCTTTGCATTCCTGATGTTGTCTAGAAGCCTTGGGCAATAAAGGCAGAAATATAGAACGAGCAAATCCACTCCTGTAAGGAGTGCTCTTACCTTCTTTTTTATATAGCCTTCCCAGGGAGTATATACACTAAACAGGGTATGGCACACACCTTGGTGATGAGGTGAGGGTACTGGAGACAGGCAAGCTGTAAGACAGAGTCCTTGATTTTACTCATGTTCGGTGCCAGCTGGGCTGGGTCTGGCTCCTCTTCCACAAAATGCAACAGGTTTTCTACCTCCCTCCGGGTGAAGTTAAGCACGGGATTTAAATCATCCACCACCCGATCTGAAAAGGGAGATGACAGACATGAGGTGTGTCAGAGAAGCAAGTTAAGAAATTTATTACAAATGAAAAGTCACAAAGCTGGAGAAAGCAAAAAAATTAGTTTTTACATGGCATCAGTTCGATTGTATTCCACACTATTAGACTAGCACAACAAAAGGAGGTCCTGCTTAGGACCAAGACTGTAGGCAAGAGACTGAAGAGAAGCACACAGGCCAGTATGGCAAAGACTGAATATGTCACCATCAATAACTGAGCCCTTCACAGGAACTTTCTTAAGGCCTCTAAGGTAGAGAAGGTGGTCAGAGGGTAAAAAAGATTGAGACTTTTAAGTTCAAAGCCTAAATTCCCATATCCACCCTTCTCTCTGCCTCTGACTTCCTTCTACCCTCTAGCTCAGAGACACCATGCAAAGGGTGTCTCAGAGAAACTGGGAGGTGACGCACCTGACATGCCCTGTTTGGAAATCTGCCGGTCATAGATTTTCTTCTCCAGAGTGTAATCAGACACCAGGCGGTAGATATGACAAGGCTTCTTCTGCCCATAGCGGTAGACACGACACACTGCCTGGGCATCATGACAAGGGTTCCAGGAGGCATCAAACACCACAACTCGGTTGGCACCAATCAGATTCACACCCAAGCATCCAGCTCTTTAAAATACAAGTCAGTTTTCATTTTGTTATTGCCACTTATAGCCCTTAAACACACTTAAATACTCCAATCCTAGCACCACTAAGATCCTAGTTCTCTGCTGTGCCTCAGTTGTTATTTGCCTGTCTTTTGTGTAAATTGGGTTTAAGTAAAGCAGAGCTGAACAAAACTGCCAGCCTCTCTCTTTGTGAGTCATCGAAGGCCAGTGGCAGGACAATGTCAAGATGATGGACCTGGATGACCCTGGCATCATCGATGCCTGACTAAACTCTTAAGCCCTCCAAAATACCTGCTTCAGCCACCTTCATGGCCATTGGTACAAATTGTTCTCATTGGGGTAGACATCCCCCTAAATCACTGACAGGTTTGAGGTCTATGAATACTCTGGCTTAGCCTGTTTGCCAAGCATGGTTTACCAGGATGTGGCCAACTGCACTTGCTCTAGTTTTTGGAGTCACAGGTGAGAGTTGGGTAAAGGTGGATACCAAAGGTGGATGAGCACCCTTCATAGTAGGGGTGCTAATCCTCCTGAATACTCCACCCCTTGGTAATGGCCAAAGAGAGACCCTTTGAGCTTGGGTGAATGGAATAACATCACCATTACTTATTATAGTAGTCTTTTTACAATTCTTTTCTACTACCTCATTTGCTGCAGGCAGAGAAGACAGGGAAGGCCATCCTCAGGAAGCTTCCTCTGGAATTTAAAAAACTAGATACTTCACTACACCTCTCACAAACAGGGTATCACTACAAACAACTGTTCTCTCCCTCCACCACAATCTCTATAGCACCTTCTTTCCTGACTCTCCAACAAGATATAAATATCCTCTTTTCTATTCTTTCCCTGAATCAAGGATTAAATTACAGACCAAGGCAACTATTGTAGTAGATGCCCTAATGGTAACCCTTTCAAGCAGAAGTGTACAAGAAGAGAGTTCAACTCCCTCCAACCTCCACTCCCCAAGACCCTACTCACCGTGTAGAAAGGAGGAAGAGCCAAACAGAGCTGTTGTTGGGATCATTAAACTGGTTGATAAGACGCTCCCTTTCAGAAGCTGAGGTGCTACCATCTAGTCCTGGGAAGGGAAATGCCAAGGACAATGATGAAACAGAGTTGTCATAAATACAAAAGATGATACTAAGTCCTTTCCCATCTACCAGGACTTCAGGTGCTATCTCCTTAATGGACAGATAGATGCACCCACCAGGAAGAGATAGGAGAAAATTGTTCTCATGTGTATTTAAGAATCTTAGAGTGGTGGGGCAGCTAGGTGGCACAGTGGATAAAGCACCGGCCCTAGATTCAGAAGGACCTGAGTTCAAACCCAGCTTTAGACATTTAACACTATCTGTGTGACCCTGGGCAAGTCACTTAACCCCAATTGTCTTACCAAAAAAAAAAAAAAAAAGATGGAGATGGAGACATTTTCCTGGGCAAGTCACTTAACCCTCATTGCCCCGCACACAAAAAAAAAATCTTAGAGTGATAAAGCTAACAAGAAAGTAATGTTCAGAGTAGAACTCACCTATCCAAGAAAAAATGAAGTGCCCCCCAAAGACCCAGAGGTACTCAATGGAAGGTTCCCCATCTCAACCCTAATGTCAAGACACAGATTCCCACTCCTTCCTGAACATACAGTGGACAGGCAGGCTCCAAGTTTAAAAAAAAAAAAAAGAGAGAGAGAGACAGAGCAGGATGTGGTCAAGCCAAGGACATCTTAAAAATTGGCACAAAGTACTTGACACAGAGCAGTAGGTCATGGCGCCCAAGAAAAGGAAGGGAAATTAGTATGAGCCTATTTATATTCTAGAATTAATACATGGCAGTCAGTCAGGAGTCACATTTGGTGCTAGTTCTGATAAAAGACTGGGATCCAGAGGGCCATAGTCTGTAATTCATTGGGTCAACATGTCACATGAGTCTGTTCTCTTAGTAAAATGGATAAAAGAATGCTGACTTGGGCTGATGGATTACCAGCACCAGAACTACAAAGCTCTCTGCAACCATATATCATGACATTTGTGCAGGACATTATGGGAGGGAAAATTAGCCACAGACCAACAATATATACCACAGACATGCAAGAAGATACTTCTAAAAATGAAAGAGCCCTAGTTTAGCATCAAAGGCTGTCCACAATAGGTTCCACCCTATTTTTCATGCCCTTTTCTCTATTATTTCCCAAAAGAAACTCATTGGGTGTGCTGGTGCACATTTATAATCCAAATTACTGGGGAAACTGATTGGTGGATGTCTTGAGCTCAGAAATTCTGAGCTACAGTGGGTCATGCATCAATAGGGTAAGCTGCTGGGAACTGGGGAGTGGTAAGAGGTACCAGGCTGCCGACGGAGGTCAGAAATGGAGCAGGTGAAAACTGTTGCTCAGTAGTGGGATCAGCCTGTAAGAAGTCACTATACTTTTAGGCTGAGGGAGATGGGAGGCAGAAGAGTGGGAGGCAGAGGAAAGGGAAGGTGGCTTTACTTCAGTCAAAATAATTTCCTTACTTGTTCATACTATTTTTCCTGTTTCAAATGATCTCCCCTCATAGGGTCATAGATTTAGAGCTGGAAAGGACCTTAGAAACCACTTGGTCAGACCCCTTCTCATTTTACAGATAAGGGACTGAGGCCCAGAGAACTGAAGACACTTCCCAAAGGAATACGGGTAGTGGCAGAAATTAGATTTTAATTCAGATCTTTTGAATCAATTTTAAGTCTATTTCCATTAAACCATGCTCTCCTCTTAGACCACCCAATCTTACTCATCTTTCATAGTCCAACTATCTCCCCCTGTTCCACTAAGGCTTCCATTACTGTCCCACCCCACTGTGATCTCTCCCCCTACCATTCATGTGATACTTAAAACATAATACCTTCTATTATTAATTGCTTATGCCTACATTTCTTTATCCCAACTAGATTGCAAACTCCTTGAGGATTAGCATTATGTTTTAGACTCCTTCAGGTTTGTCCCTATAGTGCCTAGTATAGTACTTTGCACTGTATATCGTGCCAATAAATATCAGTTGATTAACTATGGATGATGAGGTAAGCCTAAAGAGAACAAAGTAGAAGACTAAAGAAAAGGGGAAAAAAAACAGGAGGAGGAAACTGCCACTCCAATAAACACTCCCCACAATGTTACATGATCAAGTCAACAGGAATGAACTCACGGTAATAGCTGAGGTTTCGAACCCAGTTCTGATCTCCTTGCCCATCTGAGCCAGGCAGGCAGGGCATTAGTCTCTTTGCCAGGAACTCCTCAATGACAGACAAGGTGGAAAGGCTCTGACTGCAAAGAATAACAGGTCATCTCGATAAAACCTGCCTGAGGACATTTTGTCTAAAAGCAAAGTTCCTTCAAGTTTTTATATATGCTCCCTACTCTTAAAAAAATAAATGCAGCACCCCAAAACACTAACACAAAAGGGTCTCTGGGGTGCCTTCTCAGTCAAGAATCCATGCGTACAGATCATATTCAAGACATAAAAAGATATTTTCTTCATTTCGGATTTGTACAAAATCATCATTTCCATACCTATAGCCCAGAAAGCAAAAAAAATCTCCATCCTTGTTCCTGTTTCTCCTTCTTTCATGCAGTATCAGCCAAAGGATTCTACAGCTGGGTACCATGTCTGGTAGATGAGTGCTCAGGCAAGTTAGAACTCACTATGGTGCTGCAAGCAGCCTCACAAACCCTAGCAGGGGAAATAACTGTCTTACTGCCGCGATCTTTTGGAAAAAATGCTGCCCACTTTTGCGTCCTCTGGCATGGCCGTGACTGACAGCCTTTAGTCATAGTCAAATAACGGCTGATGTCTGGATAGTTTACCGAGGTGTGATAGGGTGCAATGGGGACCCCCAGATTTTAACGATCACCTTTTCCTCAAATCCCTTTCTGGGTGGTATGAGGTGCTTCAAAAGATGAAGACCTCACTTGGAAACTATTTAAAAAGCAGTTAAGTTAGCTCCTATGAGGGCCAGCACAGCCCACATATCTTCAAGGATAAGTCTTGTTATAGGTGAAGAAATGGGACCCCTATCTTTTAAAATTTCCTTGAGAGAAAAAGATATCACCAGAGGAAGAGCCAAATGGCTAAAACACTGGAAAAATTCTACAACTCCTCCCAGGAAAAAATGTCATTAATAATAAAGGAGAAAAATGACAAAGATAGAGGATAGCTCTAAAGACGAGCTATAAGACACCTCCTGCTGCTCTTTTGCAGGTGTGGAATATTGCATATAATGTAAGATTTTTTCAGTGTATTCATTGGTTTTGATCATTTTTTCCCTCTTCTTCCTCCTTTAAAAAAATTCTTTGTTATAAGGGATGGCTCTCAGTGTAGGGAAAAGAGAAGGGATACTGGAGGAAACATACAAGGATGAAAATAACAAAAGATATTAATAAAATGTAATTTAAAAAGAAAAACAAAAACAAAGAGGATAAAGGAAAAAAATGAGGAAAAATAAAACCAGAAAGAGAGAGCCTTATGCAGTGGGTGAGAGGAAGTGACATCTGTTTCATTCTTTTAACTGCTCCATTTCCTTTAGTAATATGATGTGAAATCTTACCAGGGTTCTCAGGGAGCACTAATACCCTTACCTGAATACAAGGATCTTGTCCCCAAGTTTCACACTTTCTTCAATTAAGTGGAAGAGCAGCACCATTTTGGGTGAGTTCTCCAAGACTCCTGTCTGATAATCACATAGGATGTCTTTGGCCTAAAACAGAAGAATCAGCAGCTCAGCAGCTGTTCCAAAGCCAGTTCATTATAAGCAAGAGCCACCATTGCCTCAAGATAATTTCTAATTGTTTCTACTCTTACTATTATTTGGCAAAAGGCAAAAACTGTTTCCCTGGCTACTATGAGCTTTTCTTCCCAAAATACACACTATCCCACCACCTATTGACTAATTATTCCCACTCAGTATTCACCTTTCAGCCCAAACACTTATTAAATAATAACTAGATGGAAGGCAGAGGGGCCCTGTCTCACTCCTCCTATCCCTTTTCTTTGTACTCCTTATGACCTCCAGTCTTCCTCCCCATCAATGCTCCCTCACCTCTGGCCATCCCTTGAGCCCTAGCTTCATTTTCCTTTCTTCCCAATCTTGACCCTATGGTGAACGAGTTCAGAAATTACTTTTTCTTTATCTTGAATCTATTTCCTGCATTCCTGCTGTTTCCCCCCAATAGAAGTTAAACTCTTTGAGGATGAAGCCCATTTTGTGTTTGTCTTGGTACCCCCAGAGCCTAGCACATCACCTAGAACTTTGAAGGTGCTTAACAACTACAAGTAAAACAAGAGCCCTTTGTCCTTAAAGAGCCAGCATACAGGTCAGCGAAAGAGCAGTTTTCTTAAACTCACCCATTCATAAGTGACAACCTGGTTGGCTCGCTCCTGAAATGGGTTGAAGCCTCCTACCCCCTGTAGGAATTTGCTGTTCGTTGCCTCTCCCCCTGAGGGTGCCAAAGTGCTGCCCTCGCTTTTGACCTTAATTCCCTGGGTCTGGCATCGGGCATTGGTCCCAGCTGTGCTGAGGTCATCTACATCCAAGTCCTGTTCATTGGCAAGGTTCTCTTTCTGAAGGGCTTCATGCAGCACATCAGGATGATTCCAGATCTGAGGCCCACAGAAAAGGGATGAGTAACAGGAAAGAGTAAGTCCTGCCTCCAGTCATTCCCCCCCCCCCCTCACCTCCACTCCTAGCTCCTGCTGGCTATATGTATGCACACATACATACATATGTACACACAGATGTATGTACACATGCATATGCACACAGACACAGACACATGCACATACACACTCTGACAAGAGAAACTGAAAACTCCTTTTGATTTACTAGTTCTAGTTGCCACAATGTAATTCACAGAAATCAGCAATATGGAGGGATATTAGGAGAAATTTTAATGATATAAAGACAAAATGTATTTTTTTAAAAAGAGAGATTTGCTCCCAAGGATTTGTTCTTTTGCTTAGTCTATAGTCAGAAAGCCAGAGTCAATAGCTAAAGTTTTGTTTCTATTTGTTTCATTCTGTGGTCTTGGGAAGTTAGATACTCAATGACTAAGAGTCTCCAAATGTAAAACAAGACCCATCTTTGACAGACACTGTACAAGTGAGTAATGGATTATTGTTCTTGGGATGTTCTCAATTCTAATACACACATGAAATTCCTGGCAGGGGCATGGAATTCTTTGGTGTGGGGGCAGTGAAATTATCACTACAGGACTCATGAAAACTCTGTACTTCCCTGACACTGATAGGAGGCTGTGGAGACTGACTACAGGGAAAATATTTCAGAACCTCATACTCTCATACATACACACACACAAACAAACACACACACACACACACACACACACACACACACACACACACACGGCAGGGGGGCTGGCAATGGGGGTTAAGTGAGTTGCCCAGGGTCACACAGCTAGTGATTGTCAAGTGTCTGAGGCTGGATTTGAACTCAGGTCCTCCTGAAACCAGGGCCAGTGCTTTATCCACTGCACCACCTAGCTGCCCCCTCACCTATATTTCTGATTGACTTGGCTAAAGCAACTTTCTGATTCGGGGAAAGTAACCTTCCATAGAAAACAAGACACAATGGGACAGCTCAAGTTCAACTGCTGGTACTGTTTAGAATTAAAAAGTTTTCCCCCTTGAAGACACAATTGTGTTTCTCTTGAAGGGGGCTTCTTAAGTCTCTGTGTATACTTGTTACAAAGAGAGACCAGACAGATTTTCCACTTATTTATGGGGCTGCTGGACAAGGGTACTTTGATCTTGTACTGTCCCCAACCTCTCCCAGGTAGAATCAGCCTGAAGGAAACTCCAAGCCAGCTGAACATAGAGATGAATGAAAAAATACACCGAATAGCCTTTCTAATCTATGGACTCCTCTAAGCCTCACTATTACAAACACCAAAGGCAGGCCCACTGGCTGGCAGTGCCACACTCATGTTATGCAGGGAAAGTTAGATTCACAAAGGGAAGTGATCTTTCTGGGGTTACAGAAATTTAGTAGTAAGAGATTGGCCCTTGGAGTGCCCTGCTCTCCTGGGTCTGCCTAGTCGCCAAGGCAATAGGGCTCTCTTTTTACTTTCCCACATAGTAGGCAGATGCTTGTGTACTGGTCTACTATCCCATCAACACCAACTTCAATGAAATTTTCCTAAAAGACTCTGTCTTTCTTTTTCTTTCTTTCTTTTTTTTTGGGGGGTGAGGCAATTGGGGTTAAGTGACTTGCCCAGGGTCACACAGCTAGTAAGTGTTAAGTGTCTGAGGCCAGATTTGAACTCAGGTACTCCTGACTCCAGGGCCGGTGCTCTATCCACTGCGCCACCTAGCTGCCCCGGACTCTGTCTTTCTTACCCCTCCTACCCACCTTGCAGCACACACAGAAAGCCTTGAGAGGGTTGAGTCCCAGCCAGCCACTGTTGCCAGCGTCACGGAAACGATTCATGAACTCTGTATACAAGGCCCGTTGGATTTTGGAGAGTCTCACTAGGATGACATGCTCTTCTTTGTATGGAAGTTGTATCTTCAGCACACTGTGGCCTCGCCTACAGAAGCAAGCCAAAAGGAGAGTGAGGAGGCAGCAGGAGAAGGTCATGGGCTGACACAGGATAAAAATTAAATATTCCTAGTTAGGCTTCCTTTTAGGAACCTTTATGATTTATTGTGGCTATTCATGAGTGAGCTATAAGTCATCAAACTTTAAACCATTAATCACTCAAAAACCATATATTAACCTATACTGTGCCAAGAATTGGGGATACAAATGTTATTGTTCATCCTTCATTTTTGAAGAGGACCAATGACATCACTGGTAATGTCTTTGACTTGTGCATGAATTTGATATAACTGAGACAGAGTTGCACAAAGCCATCAGTCTCAATCTCTCTTCCTGAGCCATCAGAGTCCAGTGGCAAGACAAAACTCAAGCTGTTTGGCGAAGGACCAGGATATAGTGAATGACCTTGGTGTCTATGACGTCTGACTACACTCTAAGCATTCCACAGAGCCTGCTTCAACCGCCTTCATGGCCACCGGAACACACTGTTCTCATCCATCCATTCTGACAGAGGAAGTCTTCACATCCTTAGGGTGGCCATTCCCCTAACTCACTGACGGGTTTGAGACCCCTCAGCTACCTTCAACCTGGTTTAGCCCTTCTGCTGAGACAGTTTTTACTGGAGTATGGCCACTGCAAATGCTACCACTTCTTGGAGCCACAGGTGAGGGTTGTTCACAGGCAGACACCAAAGGTGGGTAGGCAGCCCTGAAAAAGGCTTGGTAAGCCCTCACACAAGGGATACAAGTCCTCCTGAACACCCTATACATCCTGGTGATACAAATACAAACAATGAAACAATTCCTACACACACAGAGTTTAGATTCTTTGCAAGAATCTAAGGCCAAGAGGCTATGTTATTTGCTCCAAGTGATTCAATGAACCAGCTGTAAAAGTGAGACGTGAATCCCAGCAACCTGTTCTCTAGGCTCTCTTCTCAGTGCCCATGACCCACAGCATGGGCATTCCTATTCCAAAGCTTGTGATCCTGCTTTTCTTTCTATTAGGTAATGCTTCCTCCCATCCTTCCACCTATCCATAGTGCAGACATTCTGTAAAGGCTGACCAAATGCCTGCTATACATCTCTAGAGCCACAATAGCTGGCACACAAGTAGACATTCAATCACCGTTCCATGACAATGAAGAAGACGACACCAGGATGGCTAAAAACCCCCAGATCTCCCTCTAGACATTCATAAGTTCCACTGACAAACAGGTCAGGCCTGTGTAAATCACACCCTTACTATCACGGCATAAAAGAAATTCTACTCCAATGAAGTACGATAGCAAGAATACATGTCCCAGGACTCCTAGATTTTTTCCCCTCAGAATATAAAGTATACATCGCTGGGACTTCCTACTAGCCCCCACTTAGTCCCACCAATAAGCTCACAAACCTTCAGCCAGCTCATCCTCCCCTGAAGACACAGAGGGGAAATTTGTTATTTCTGTTCTTTGAGGAATTTGTAGTGGGTCTCAGGGCACAGACGGGTGAGTGTCTATCTGTAAGACTGGTTTAATCTTTCCACCTCATTCACAAGAATATGTTGTGAATCCTACTTAGGAAGTATCTAAAAGGAGTGGTGACAAATTCTCTCATGAAGCAGCCCCTTTGGAGACTCTCAGGAATGACTCACCTCTGCACAAATCCTTCCAGGAGGCTATGGAGAACATGGCTTCGGTATCGCATGAGGCGAACATCCTGAGGGGTGCTGTCAATACACTGCCCGTTGAGAATGGGACGCTCAAACATGTTGCTGAACTCTTGCCGAGTGCCTAAGAAATCAGGGCGCACGAAGTCCACCATACACCAGTACTCAATGAGGTTGTTCTGGAGCGGGTACCCAGTCAACACCACCCGACGGCGAGACCGAATATTCTTTAGGGCCTGGGATGTACTGGCATGGCAATTCTTGATTCGGTGCCCCTCATCACAAATCACCACATCAGGGCCAGGGCGGGAAAGGGCCTTCTCAATGCCTAGAGTAAGAAAAGAAAATCAAGAATTAAAGGTTATTCCTTTTTTTCAGCACTCTGGAGGGAAGACACTTTGTAAGAAAAATGAAAAACTAGAAAATAATATAGCCACCCTACACTAACGGATGGAAGACAGATAACACAAAGCATTCTTGTGCTCCACCCTACGTCTAGCTTTTCAGCTTCCTTTTGGGCGCTGTCCTCCCCCACTAGAATGTTAAGTCCTTGGACTGGGGCTCTCTTTCTTTCTGTTTATGTTTGTATTCCTAGAGCTTAGCAGTGTCTGGCATAGAGTAAATACATAATAAATACTTGTTGACTTCTTGTTGTCAACATCTTTGTGTTTGGTTTCGTGGAATGTCAGCTATAGTATTTTCGTAGCAAATGTGCTCTTTTTTTTTTCTTTTTTGGTGAGGCAATTGGGGTTAAGTGACTTGCCTAGGGTCACACAGTTAGTAAGTGTTAAGTGTCTGAGGCCGGATTTGAACTCAGGTCCTCCTGACACCAGGGCCGGTGCTCTATCCACTGTGCCACCTAGCTGCCCCTGTCAATGTGCTTTCTTAACAAATCTGCATATGCTAAAATAGTAAGATTCATTTGTCTTCTTGAAACCCAAAGTGAATAGATGGCAGAGAGATTCACACTATGCTAGGAATGATCCCAGGATGGAAAATGGGCTCTGACCAAACCCTCCATGGACAAGAGAATGGGTCCTTGTTCTAGGATAGAACCAACTGGTGGATGCCAGAAAAATATTTAGCAGCCCCTTGCTGTACTCGTCCTAGTCCTCCTCAAGAGGACTTGCAACTTCAGTCCCTGAGCTCAAAAGTCTTAGCAGATGAATAGATTCAAGAAACTGAAATAGCTTCCTGGGTCAGAAAGAAGGTCCTTCCTGGCCATCACCAAGGCCTCCAAGAGAAGGGGAGGAGTCACGGAAACAGGGCTGCTAGCTCTGCCTGCACAGGAGACAAACTATAAGATGCTCCACGCCCATTTTCATAAATGCATCAGGAAACTGTCAGCACCACTTTGACTTCTGCTGACGCTCTTCTGTGTGCTCAGTGACGCTTCATCATCCCCACCACTTGGCAGGTCTAGTAATTCATGAGACAGTGACCACTAGTGGGCCAAGAATCCCCAACCAGGCCTCCTTCCACCAGGCCACACAGCATCACAGCTTTGGGGAACAGCATTCCCACCTCTTGATGGCACAAGAGTAGGGAAGGCCACCAACCTTTCATGAGTTCTTGTTGTCGGTCCTCCTCATCCAGGTCGATGATTACCGGACAAGCAGGTTTCTTGGTTTTCTTCTTTCTACCTGTAGCAAAGGATTTCTTCAGGGAGAGGAGTCGGTACATTTCATACCCCATCAGCAGCACCCCGCCCTCTGACACCCAATCAGTCACCACCTTAGCACGAGCAGCCGTCGTCCTACAAAAATGAACAGACAGAAATGACTACTGCTTTTTCAGATTCCCCAGCAGCATTCATCAAAACAAACACCTACAGAATAACACATTTTACATATTTGACTCTAGATTCAAATACTAGCTAATACTGTATTTATACTTGGCCAATTGCTCAAAAACTTGTCCTTCTTCCTCCCACCATTCCTCAAGATAATACTGTTACTGAAGCTAGGCCAGTTCATTAAAAAAAGTTGGCCAATAGGCTCAAGGACACACACTATACATCAAGAAGATCAGCCATGGAAAGTCCCAGGCTGAAGTATAAGATTCTCTAGACAATACCTAAAAATAAAATGTTATCCATGTCAGAAATATAGTACATCAAGTAGAGAGGTAGGAAAGAGCATCCAGCGAAGGTCAGTGAGTGAGTAGTAAGACAATTCCAAATATATGCATCCCTGTAACGTAAAAAGAACTGGACACTAATAACAGGGTAGCTGATCTTAAAGAACACAGGGAACAAAACCAAATCACAGTTCCTACTGTACAAGGAAAACTTCCTACAAAAGACAGACTTCAGCTAAGAGATACTAACCCATTCAGGGCTTCTGAAAAACCGGGAACTTACCCACTCCAAGTTTTAACAGTTATTCCTGCAGGGTAGAGAAGATTCCTTGGTACCACTAGTGAAAAGAGGTATCCTAACAACTTCTCCCTTCTCACCCAAGTTTGAGGAGTATTGATTCCTTTCTTCTCCTTGCCCCATCTCACATTTAAAACATCAACTATATATTTCTTGGAAGCCACAACTTTTAGATAAGAATTGAATTTAAACCAATTCCTTTAAGAATGAAACCATCCCCAAAGAAGAGCTACGGCTACTGAATATGTGAAAAGGAGTTTATTTAAACCAATGGAGGGAAAGGATGACAAAGGTAAGTGACATGCAGAACATGACAATCTGATTTTTGTCATTACATTTAGCCTTTTTCTAGGAGGAAAGATGAAATTCAGAATTTAATCCCCGCCCCCCTTTAGCTGCTCATCTTCTAAGGAAGAAAAGTGACAAAAAGGAGAGAAGAAGAGGAGGACAAGCAGACCCTTAGGGTCATGAACTCAGGCCTGGAAGGGATCTTAAAGATCATTTTATCAATGAAGAAACTGAAGCTCAGAGAGGTTAAGTCATTTGCCCACAGTCACACGAGGTCTTAGGCCAGAGCTGGGACTTCAGCCCAAATCCTATGACTCCAAGCCCAGTTGTCTGTCACCCTGTCTTTCACATCAGCATGCAACCTGATCAAAGTTGACTGCATCTCATTAACTGCATATTACACAGTATTTCACAAAGCAAAACTGAGGTAAAAACAGGTTGGAATCTCAGTTGCCAGTCAGCAGAGGACTGATGATAGCTGTGTGTGATTCCCTAGGGTTTTATCTGACTTTATCATAAAAAAATGGATGTTTGGAAAATCAGTTTGGCCCTACCTAATGAGAATAAAAGTTATTTTCATTCTAATCGAGAGAATCTAACAGAAAACAAAGTTCACTGATTTAAGTGAGCAAGAAGAATACAGTCCAAGTTCTACAAGTTTTATAAACCTAGATTAATAGTGGATCAGAAGCAAACAGTGAAACTGGCCAGTTAAATTTCCAAAAATCCCCCCAAAACGGGAAATAAGCATTTAAGTGCCTACTATGTGCCAAGCACTGTGGTAAGCCCTTTACAAATATTACCTCATTTGACCTCTACTGTACAGAGAAGAGTTCCATATTTATTATGTCAGTTCTTATTACTATAGCAGTGCATGGGAAAAGTATGGGCATGCACATTTTCCATTCATGAAATTCCCTAAGAAACCCTAGCCACCACAAAACTAAGAATCAATCAATAAGTATTTATTAAGTACCTACTCTGGACCAAGCATTCTGCTAGGCGGAAACAAAGACAGAAATATAAAGAGTTCCAGCCCTCAAAGAGATTACATTTTAAAGGAGACTGTATATGCATACATAAGTATATATACATTATAAATACAAGACCATTTTTAGCCAAGGTGCTAGCCACTGAGGGAATCAAGAAAAGATTCAAATAAGAGGTGGTATTTGATCTGATATTTGAAGGAGATTAGGGATTCTAAGAGGTGAAGGTGAGTGGGGAGGGCATTCCAGGAAGTGGGGCAAACTGGACAAAGGTGCAGAGCCTGAAGAATGCTGTATGTAAGGAACACAAGAAAGCCTGCCTTATTGCTGCTCCTGCTGCTGCTGTGCCAAAGTATGAAGGAGGGAATGCATAATAAGGCTGAAAAGGCATGTCAGAGTCAGGTTGGGAAGGGCTTTAAATGCCAGCAGAGAAATCTAAATTGATGGGAAGACATTTAATCTTTACTGAGCAGGGGAGAGACAATACCTGTGCTTGAGGGAATCACTTTGTAAGCTGTGTAGAAACCAGATTAGAGAAGGAAGATGACAAAATGAAAAACATTTAAGGCCCAAGTACCAAATGAGGCACCAGCAATGAGAGCCTACAGTTACATAACAGTGCAAAGTAGCTGAAGAAAATAAATAAAACTGATACAGAAGGTAAGACTAGATGCCAGGTTTACAACTTAGACTTTACCAAGAAACTGTGGACAGAACAGAATTCATTTTAAGAAAAGGGTAACTAATATACAGAAGAAACAAAAGGAAATTAGGAAGGGTGGAACAAGTATAAACAAAACACTTGTTAAGCATCAGAATCCCAACAGAAGTCTGAAGCTTTCTTGGTGCCTGAAAGAAAAAATGCTGGTTGAACTGAATTTAAAATAAAAGTATGTTGAGCAAATAAATGAAAAGAAGGGAAAACAAGAGGTAAAAAAATTAGAGACCTACTTGTGCTCATCATTCAGAATGTGGACTTTAAAGTAGCGTGGCTGAATCTCTTCAGGTTTGTGGTCAGCAGGTAGAGCTTCAGGGGGTGGCAGCCACATGTTGAATTCTGCCAGCCAGTTCTGAAGAGTGTTCACCTGATCAAAAGTAATACAAAACAAAAAGGGGGAGGGGGGAGAGGGAGAGGGAGAGAATAAATATTTAAGGAATGAGCTCAGAAACAGTGTTATTTGCTACAAGTACTGACAGACACTAAAGAGTAGAAAGTGTGTGGTCCATATGAAGATGACATTATTATATTTGCTATGCTCTGTATTTATTAATTGCCCCTTCTTCCAAAGAGGTCTGAGCCCTTTGCTGGAACAATGCAAATAGAATACTCATCATGCTAAAGATCTCACTCCTAAAGCTTTGGACAACACTTCGCTACTTTCCAGCCTGCTCAGTAGCAGTCATTTCTATGATGAACAGTTATTAAAGTTTTTTATTATATTACAGAGATCGACATATTCATTTGCAACATAAGCAATCAAAATGCCCATTTACTCAAGGTAGAAAGCTCTCTAAGTGTTGGGGAAAGGCAGCAGATTAGAAGGAACTCATTTTAATGCTAAGTGACACAGTAAATGTCAAACATAGTAGAGCTAGCTTGGATCTAACTGACTCCTTACCGGTACAATAGCAAGGACAGTCTTGGCTTCTGTGTGTCGGAAAAGGACATCTAAGAAGGAGATCACTTGTAGAGTTTTCCCCAAACCCATGCTGTGAGCCAGAATACAGCCAAATCCACTGCTGGTTTTAAATCTCTCCAGGGATTCCACCAAGTTGTCATACAGGAATCGGATCCCACCAATCTAACATAGGAGAGAGAGAAATCATAAGAACATGAAATGACAAACAACAGCAGAGTTTGCAGTTTTCTTTTTTCCCAGGATAATAGTAAAAACAATGTTAAGTCAGTAGGTATTAGAAAAGACATCTGGTGTCTGTAATCAACTTTTCATATCACCTTTAAGCAGACTACTGCTGAGAAGCCAAATGGGAGAGACCAAAGCTCAAATTCTAGGCCAGACATTTACTAGTTGTGTGACATTAGGTTTATTACTGACCTCTGCAGGTCTCAAGTTTTCTCCTCTGTAAAATGGGGGTAATAATAGCTCTGTTAAGCCCTTCAGGCTCATTTTGAGAATCCAAGGAAAAAATCTAATAATCAAAACAATAGTTTACAGGAGAGAACTCTGAGAATGACACCAGAAAGTCATCCTCAGTGAGTATATTTGTGAGAGGCAACATTTTGTGATTACATCATACCCAAAGGTGTGTTGGGATTGAAGGAGAACTTAATCTGGAGCCAGATGATCTGGTTGGACCCCAGCGCTGATGTGTACTAGTTAACTATTCTTTGTGACACTGCATTAGTCATGTAACACCTCTGAGCCTCAGTTTCCTTATTTGTGAAATAAGGAGGTTGAACTAAATGAACTTCAATGTCTTCTCTTGCTGCTCCATATAATCCTAAATGTTGGAAGGGACCTTCAAGGCCACTAACTTCAACCTCCCACCCAATGGAGGAATACTTTCTAAAGAATTCCTGGCATGACCATTTCAGTTACCAGTCTCAATTATCAGAACCTCCAGTACTTTACTAATCCATTGGGTAATATATTTCAATGTCAAGCAGCTCCAGTTAAAAAGTTTTCATCTGTTTAACCAAAACCTGCCTTCCTGTACTTTCTACCTCCTGATTCCAGTGGAGAAATATGGAAAAAATCTACTCTTTCCTACATAGGTGAGCCCTTTAAGTATTTTTAAATACCCATTCATGTCACTTTAAGGAACCATCAATACAAAGCACATTTGCTAACTACTTTTCCCAAGGAAGAACCTAAGTTCGATTTCACACCTTGTAGGAATCTCACTCAAATCTAACTAGGAAACAACTAGGCAATGATCAAAACAGAGTCTTATTGTATCCTGCCCCACCCCTCTTTTTCCTCAGTTGTTGCTGATGCTTCTCATCTTATGAATCTTAGATGAAATTTTAGAAGACCAGCAGATAAGGGACCAAAACCCAGATTTTCTATACAACTCCCAAAGTGCCCAGGAAATGTCCACAATAAGTGATAAGCAAGGCCAACACCAATAAGGAGCCCTTGAAAGGAAAGAAGGTCCCAAGACTTCCAATACCTGATGAGGTTTCACTGCACGTGCCAACTGTGGAGCTAGGAAGATATTTTCCTCATTAGGTGGGTGGTTGATGTTGACAATGACCTGCCCCATAGCATCTGACTGATTTAAGGCATCATTCACATGGGAGCCACTGCTCTCCTCTGTGGCATCGCCATCCCCTTCATTGGCAGAATCGCTACTGTCCACGATTTGAAGAGCCTCATCCTCTCCGGAGCTCAGTTCTATCACTTCTGAGATAATAGGAAAGATTTAAGGGGATTTCAGTGATCATTGTCAAAACAGAACAGAGTAGAAACTGTACTCTTTGCTGTCATTCCTGAAAACAGATTTTAGCTTTTCCTTTCTTTCGATTCAAACTGAGGTAATGATATCATTTTACATGTAAATCAAAGGACATAAAGGAAATATGTATAGTCAGCCCCAAACTGCAGAAGAGAAGAATGGAAACCTTATTGATTTATCTACATTGCTAAGGATGAACAGTAAGGTGAGAGCAGGAGGAACAAAGTACTTCTTACCATCTTTAATGCCATGGAGTATTCCCTTTGTCTCCTCCTCACTGCCACTGCTGGTGCTATCCAAACAAATAACTTCTTGGGCTAAGACCTGAGGGGGGAGCTGGGAAGCATCTCCTGCTCGTAAAACAATTTCCTCTATGGAGAAAACACAGCAATGGTTGGGCAGGAAAGTCAAAGACACAGTCAATTAAAATATATTTCCTAGAGACACAATGCCCAGTTGCTTTTGCCTCTTTTTACTCATTCCACTTCTATCATGTTAGTAAGTTTTCATCACCCAATGGCAACATCTTGATCAGATTTTATCACTCTACTTCCAATCTCTATCTCTTGTAATGATTGGAATGACGCCACCAGCTGGAGACTTATTGTAGAAGAGCTCCGCCCATGAGGTGAAGGTCTTTGAGGGCAAGACCATGCGTCTTTTCTTTGGCGTCAGGAAGTGACCTTTGCTTGTGGGAGGAGGAAGGAGGAGGCTAGCGCTCTGATTCACTCTCTTTCCTGGGGACTCTGGTGGAGAGGGGAGCTAGAAATGTGCTCTCCCTTTAATAGATAGATGAATGTAGGGCTTTCTCTCTCTCTTTACCAAATTCTTATTCTCCTTAATAAATGCTTAAAAGCCTAACTCTTGCTAAAGCTTATAATTTACTGGCAACCACTCATTAGATATTTTAGACAGACTAGCTAGAATTTTAGCCCTTAACAATCTGAAGAGGTTTTCTTGATTGTTGATGATATTAAACTCCCCAGGAGAAGTGGTAATAATACTCCGATGGGAGAAGCTCTTGGGACCCAAAACTATAGAAGGAAAGTTGAGTAATATCTCAATTTGGAAGACTGATTTAAAATTATCTTCCTGTGTATTTTAAAGGTTTTATCCAGTTGTGTCAGTAGTGTTTGACTCTTTGTGACTCCATCTGGGATTTTCTTGACAAAGATACTGGAGTAGTTTTCAATTTTCTCCTACAGCTCATTTTCAAGATGAGAGAACTGAAGCAAACGGGGGTTAAGTGACTTGTCCAGGGTCACACAGCTAGTAAGTGTCTGAAAATAGATTTGAACTCAGGTCTTCCTGACTCCAGTTTTAGTGCTTTATCAACTATGCCACCTAGCTGCCATTTTAAAAGTTAAAAATCCAAATAATTATTTCAAAAATGTTGATTAATGATAAAGTACTTCGAAGTCTCCATTATATCTGAATCCTATTCTCTAGACTACTGTTAACTATATAATCCCTCACCTCTGATTTCCTGAACCTCTTCCTGGCCTTCTCCCCACACAGCTTCTGCCTGAGTAATATACCTCCCCTCTCCCTTCTTTCAATAATACGCTTTTATGGTTGTCATCTTCCCCCAACAGAATATAAATTCCTTGAGAGTAGGGACTTGCTCATTTGTATTTGTATCCCTGGTACTTAGAAAGCACAGTGTCTGGCACACAGTAGGCATTTAATAAATGGTCTATTTATCTATCCATACCCCTATCCTATAACCCACTAAGGACATAAGTTTATCTCAGATCTCCAACATTATAGAAGTAAAAGGCTCTTTAAAAATATAAAAAAGATTTAATGCCTCAGATTATGAATTCAGACCAGGAGTTCCTCACCTGGTCCATAAACTTTTTTTTTTTTTATTGAGGCAATTGGGGTTAAGTGACTTGCCCAGGGTTACACAGCTAGTAAGTGTTATGTGTCTGAGGCCGGATTTGAACTCAGGTACTCCTGACTCCAGGGCCAGTGCTCTATCCACTGCGCCAGCTAGCTGCCCCTGTCCATAAACTTTTTTTTTTCTAAGTGAGGCAATTGGGGTTAAGTGACTTGCCCAGGGTCACACAGCTAGTAAGTGTTAAGCGTCTAAGGCCGGATTTGAACCCAGGTACTCCTGACTCCAGGGCCGGTGCTCTATCCACTGCGCCACCTAGCTGCCCTGTCCATAAACTTTTAAAGAATTCATTCATAAATGAATTTTGCTATAGTTGGTTTCCTATGTAAAGCTATGTATCTTATTTGAAGCATTTAAAAACATTACTCTGGGAAGGGATCCACAGGCTTCAGCAGCCTGCCAACGGGTCTGTAACCCAAAGAAGGTGCCCACTGCGGGTTTAGCCATAGCTAATATCCTGCTGTCTCTTTTTACCTGGGAGGTACTCCAGTGGTACAGTCGGGATTGGGGCAGGATAGTCCTTCCTCTGTTGTTCCAGCCGTTTTCTTCTCTCCAGCTCTTCCTGTTGGGCTGCTTTGGTGACTGCCTCCAATTGATCCTCCCGTAGCAGCTTTCTAATTCAGATAAATACCAGAAATCACTTTAATTATACTCATGAATTCAGCTAAAACAACTTTGTGACAAAACCCAAAGTAGGAAATGGCTGTTGGAGAATGTTAGTGAAAAGTAAGAAGAAGAAGAAGAGATATTTCTATTGCGTGGTTTCAAGAAAGTGTGTATTTTCCCCACTTGCCCTATCACTTAGTAATACTGGGGAAATCCTCAGATCACACCCGAACAAGCTTCAGCAGACAAGAAAGATGACATATTTCATATGGTCAAGTCTTTCATTTTGACCACAGAAGTGAAGGTCTAATAGAATGAAGAACCTCTTAGAATTCTTTTTTGGTGCTGAGTGGAGAAAAAAAAAAAGATCTTGCATTGGTCTCCATCCATCATTAAAGCACTAGACACTGTGGAGGTAACACTGGGTTCTAAAGGTCAAACCATCACAGTCTAAATGCTGGCAGTTATCTGCTAGTGTTGTAAAGGCTTTAAGTACAGGGCTGATAATGATCTGCAGACTTGTTATCCAAGGACCAGCCAAGCCAAGTTTGGAAAGGCTCACCAAAGGGTGCAGAGTAATAAATTTTTCAGCCATAGCAACCTTGAGCAATCAAATTTTATAGAGGGCTTATTACCTGACTGAGTTGGGGAGAAGAATGCCCCAAATCAATAAAATTATATTCTTGAATGACTGACATATCTTGGCTACATGTTCTCGTGTCATGTAGTATCACGACAGAAAGTTAATTTTCCTTGCCTAGCCTCTTTAAAAAAAGAAAACAAGACATATGAGCAGAGATTCAGATCCAGGACATTTTCCATATTCTACTTTGTCTCATCTAGGTTTCTGATTATAGGAATCTGCCCACATTCCCAGCTGTGATTAAGATAAATTCCTATCACATCAGAATCTTTTGGCAATCAAGACCCAGGATTGAACACATTCCCTGAGAATCACTTGAGCCATCAATTAAGATCCAGATTGAAAATATTGTCTATAAGTTTCTCTTTCAGCAGTGTGGCAGATTCTTGCCCTGCTAATAAGCAGCCCAATATTAGTACTGCTAGCAACATCATTCACAGAAATGAATTTACTGCTCATGCTGGGATAGGGAGGTTGGGTGAAGCAGTAACAGATCACTTTTATTATCTTTCCCTCCCCAGCATCTTAGATAATTCACCTTATGTTCCTCCTCATGTGGGAAGGTTTCTGAGCTCTCTTTTTTTTGGTGTCCTCAGAGGTCAGGCTCTTGCGCTGGTTCTGACCAAGACGCTCTGCCCTTTTGCTCTGAGATGAGGTAGTTGAAGTAGAGTGCTGCCATTCCCCATCTTCCTCAGACTGGGTATGCTCAGTGCCATACATGCCTTCTCTGGGCTGGTCTAAAAACAAAGAATAAACAGAGCAGATGTTATGGACCAGTCTCTCCTGGCCTGGTACGGGGTCCCTTAGGCTATGCTTGCTCAGGAAATTAGGGGAAGCTACAGTACTGGCCTGGAAGACTCTCTATAGTACCAATCCCACTAAGATGCTAAAAATGACAGCTAAACAGACTGTGAGAGCATCAAGATTGATCTTGGAGCTCCTGCTCCTCAGAGCTAAGCACCATTCAAATAAAAATGTTTGCTCCAAACCGTGACACTGGAGTTTTTCTTATTTTCAGAATACGATACAAATTGGAATGCCATAATAGGGCAAAATGTAGCCAAATTCATACCACCACACCCATACATTTGTGCTTTGCAAAGAAGAGGCATTCAGAAACCACCTTCATGCCATGCTACCTTGTACCCCATGCTGGTGCTTCAGTCCTCAGCACTGGAGACTGCGCTTCTGACTGGTCAGAGCCTTCTGTAACTTAGGCCACACAAGCCCATCCCACAAGTGCTCTCCAGTCACTCTTGTGCCATGCCACCCCCCTTCTCCAGCACCTTCCACCACCAGCTATCCATTCCTGGAAAGGCTAAATCAGTCCTTGTGACTTCCCAGTCCAAAACATCTTTTCCTGGATACCACTCCCCTCAACATACATGTAATGTCTTTCCCTATCAGAATATAAAATCCTGGGGGCAGCTAGGTGGCATAGTGTATAAAGCACCAGCCCTGGATTCAGGAATACCTGAGTTCAAATCTAGCATCAGACACTTGACACTTAACTAGCGGTGTGACCCTGGGTAAGTCACTTAATCCTCATTGCCCTGCCCCCCCCAAACCAAAAACCAAAACAAAAAAGAATATAAACTCCTGTAACTGAAGGACTGTCTCTGCTTTCCTCTCTCCAGGGTTTTACTATGGTGCCTGGCACAAAGAAAGCACTTAATAAATACTTTTTTTATTCATTCACTGTTGATCCAATACTTGATCATATAACTAATAATAGCTTACATTTATAGAATGTTTTAAGTTTTGCATTATCTTCAATCCTCACAATACCCATCAGTAGCCCAAATAGAATGATTCCTATTTACTTTTTGAATTAAATTTTATTTTTAGTTCCAAATTCTTTGTTCCCCACCAATTAAGAAGGTAAGAAAAACAAAACAATATAAAATTTCAATATTAGCCATGTCCTGCCCACCCTACCCCTACCCTGTGCTCCTAAAAAGGAAAGACAAAATATGCTTCAAACTCCATTCTAAGCACATCAGTTCTCTATCTGGAGGTGGACAGCATGTTTCATCATGAGTCCTTTGGAATCATGGTTGCTCATTGTATTGATTAGAGTTACTAAGGTTGTTTTTTTTTCCCCAATTTATTTATTTGTTTGTTTGTTTATTTGTTTGTTTATTTATTTGGTGAGGCGGTTGGGGTGAAGTGACCTACTCAGGGTCACACAGCTAGTAAGTGTCAAGCTTCTGAAGCCAGATTTGAACTCAGGTCCTCCTGAATCCAAGGCCGGTACTTTATTCACTGCGCCACCTAGCTGCCCCTAAGTTTTGGATTTTTTAAATCATAAAAGTAATTATTATTTTCAAGTTACATGTAAAGATAGTTTTCAACATTTGGTTTTATAAGATTTCTAGTTCCAAATTTTTTCCCCTCCTTCCATTCCCTCCCCCCTCCCCAAGACAAAAAGCAATTTGATATGCTATATATATATATATATATATATATATATATATATATATATTATATATATATATATATATATATATATATACAATCACATTAAACATATTTCTGCATTAGTCATGTTGTGAAAGAATCAAAACAAAAGGGAAAAACCTCAAAAAAGAAAACAAACAAAAAAAGTAGGAACAGTATGGTTCAATCTGCATCCAGATTTCACAGTTCTTTTTTCTGGATGTGGAGAGCATTTTCCATCATGAGACCTTTGGAATTATCTTGGATCATTGTACTGCTGAGAAGAGTTAAATCTATCACAGTTGATCATCACGCAATGTTGTTGATACTGTGTACAATGTTCTCCTGGCTCTGCGCATTTCACTCAGCATCAATTAATGTAAGTCTTTCCAGGTTTTTCTGAAATCCATCTGCTTATCATTTCTTACAGCACAATAATATTCCATTACATTCATATACCACAACTTGTCCAGCCATTTCCTAACTGATTGGCATCCCCTCAATTTCCAATCCTTTGCCACCTCAAAAAGAGGAGCTATAAATATTTTTGTACATGTGGGTCCATTTCCCTTTTTTATGATCTATTTGGGATATAGACCTGGTAGTGGTATTGCTGGGTCAAAGGGTATGCACAGTTTTATAGCCCTTTGGACACAATTCCAAATTGTTCTCCAGAATGGTTGGATCAGTTCACAACTCCACCAACAATGCATTTAGTGTTCCAATTTTTCCACAGTTTCTCCAACATTTATTATTTTCCTTTTTTGTCATATTAGCTAATCTGATAGGTATGAGGTGGTACCCCCAGAGTTGTTTTAATCTGCATTTCTCTAATCAAGAGAGATTTAGAGCATTTTTTCATATGACAAAAGATAGCTTTGATTTCTTCATCTAAAAACTGCCTGTTCATATCCTTTGACCATTTCTCAAGTGGGGAATGGAATTCTTATAAATTTGATTTAGTTCTCGATATATTTTAGAAATGAGGCCTTTATCAGAAACACTGGCTGTAAAAATTATTTCCCAGTTTTCTGTTTCCCTTCTAATTTTGGCTGCATTGCTTCTGTTTGTACAAACCCTTTTTAATTTAATGTAATCAAAATGATCCATTTTGCATTTCATAATATTCTCTATCTCTTGTTTGGTCATAAATTCTTTCCCTCTCCATAGATCTGAGAGGTAAATTATTCCTTCTTCTCCTAAGTTACCTATGATATCACCCTTTAAGTCTAAATCATGTACCATTTTGACCTTATTTTGGTATACAGTGTAAAATATTGGTCTCTGCCATACTATCTTCCAGTTTTCCCAGAAGTTTTTGTCAAATAGTGAGTTCTTATCCCAGAAGTTGGAGTCTTTGGGTTTATCAAACAGTAGATTACTATATCATTTACTATTGTATCTCTTGTGCCTAACCTATTCCATTGATCCACCACTCAATTTCTTAGCCAGTACCAAATAGTTTTGATGACTGCTGCTTTATAGTCTAGCTTTAGATTTGGTATTGCTAACCCACCTTCCTGTGCATTTTTTTCATTAGTTCCCTTGATATTTTTAACCTTTTGTTCTTCCAGATGAATTTTGTTATTATTTTTTCTAGCTCTATAAAATAATTTTTAGGGAGTCTGATTGGTATGGCACTGAATAAGTAAATTAATTTAAGTAGAATTGTCATTTTTATTATATTAGTTCAGCCAATCCATGAGTAATTGATATTTTTCCAATTATTTAGATCTGATTTTATTTGTGAAAAGTGTTTTGTAATTTTGTTCATAGAGTTCCTGGGTTTTTCTTGGCAGGTAGACTCCCAAATATTTAATATTGTCCATAGTTATTTTAAATGGAATTTCTATTTCTATCTCTTGCTGCTGAGTTTTGCTTGTCTTGTATAGAAATGCTGATGATTTATATGGATTTATTTTATATCCTGCAACTTTGCTAAAGTTGTTCATTGTTTCAAGTAGTTTTTTAGTTGATTCTCTAAGTATATCAACATGTCATCTGCAAAGAGGGATAGTTTTGTTTCCTCCTTGCCTATTCTAATTTCTTTAATTTCCCTTTCTTCTCTTATTGCTAAAGCTTACATTTCTAGTACCATATTAAAAAATAGAGGTGATAATGAACAACTCACATTCCTGTTTCACCCCTGATCTTACTGGGAATGCCTCTAACTTATCCCCATTACATATAATGTTTGCTGATGGTTTTAGGTAGATACTGCTTATCATTTTAAGGAAAGCTCCAATTCTTATACACTCTAGTGGTTTGGTTTTTTTTTGGGGGGGGGGCAATGGGGGTTAAGTGACTTGCCCAGGGTCGCACAGCTAGTAAGTGTCAAGTGTCTGAGGCCCGATTTGAACTCAGGTCCTCCTGAATCCAGGGCTGGTGCTTTATCCACTGTGCCACCTAGCGGCCCCCACTCTAATATTTTTTTTTTCAGGGCAATGAGGGTTAAGTGACTTGTCCAGAGTCACACAGCTAGTAAGTGTCAAGTGTCTGAGGCCAGATTTGAACTCAGGTACTCCTGAATCCAGGGCCAGTGCTTTATCCAATGCACCATCTAGCTCTCCCACTCTCACTCTAGTATTTTTAATAGGAATGAGTGCTGTATTCTGAAAAAAGCTATTTCTAAATCTATTGAGATAATCATATGATTTGGGTTAGTTTTGTTATTGATGTGGTTGATTATATTGATATTTTTCCTAATGTTAACCAGCCCTGCATTCCTGGTATGAGTTACTATGTCTTTTAAAGGTGTTTATCTTTACAATACTGCTATTACTGCATAAATTGTTCTCCTGATTCTGCCCACTTCACTTTGCATCAGTTCATACAGGTATTTCCAGGTTTTCATTTTGTTTTGTTTTTTTCTGAAACCATTCCCTTCATATCTTACAGCACAATAGTTAGTATTCCATCACAGTCATATGCCATAACTTGTTCAGGCATTCCCCAATTGACAGGCATCTCCTCAGTTTCCAATTCTTTACTACCACAAAAAACAGCTGCTATAAAATATTTTTGCACAAATGGGTCATTCCCCTTTTTCTTTGATCTCTGAGGTATAGTCCTAGCATTGGTATTGCTGAGTCAAAAAGTATGTACAGGGGCAGCTAGATGGCGTAGTAGATAGAGCACCGGCCCTGGAGTCAGGAGTACCTGAGTTCAAATCTGGCCTTAGACACTTAACACTTACTAGCTGTGTGACCCTGGGCAAGTCACTTAACCCCAACTGCCTCACTTAAAAAAAAAAAAAAGTATGTACAATGTAACAGCTTTGGGGGCATAATTTCCAATTGCTTTCCAGAATGGTTGGAGTGGTTCAAAGCTCCACCAATTGTGCAGTAGTGTACCTACTTTCCCAAATCTCTCCTCCAGCATTTGTTATTTTCACCAATCTGATGGAAGTGAAATAGTCCCTCAGTAGTTTTTTGTTTTTTGGTTTTTTTTAGTGAGGCAACTGGGGTTAAGTGACTTGCCCAGGGTTACACAGCTAGTAAGTGTTAAGTGTCTGAGATCGGATTTGAACTCAGGTACTCCTGACTCCAGGGCCGGTGCTCTATCCACTGCGCCACCTAGCTGCCCCCCTCAGTTGTTTTAATTTGCATTACTTTATTATTATGATTATTAGTGATTTTGAGATTTTTTCATATGGCTATTGATAGTTTGGAATTCTTCCTCAGAAACTGACTATTCATATCCTTTGACCTATTGCCTATTGATATTCTTTGCTTAATTGAGTAATGGCTTTTATTCTTATACATTTGACTGTTCCCTATATATTTTAGAAATGAGACTTCTATCAGAGAAACGTACCACAAAGATTTCCCCTCAATCTTATGCTTTTCTTCTAAATTTATTTATAGCGATTTTATTTGTATAAAAATGTCTTAATTTTATGTAATCAAAATTATCGATTTCACCTCTGGTGAAACTCTCTATCCCTTGTTTGGTCATGAACTTGTCCCCTATCTGTAGATCTGACAAGTAATTTCTATGATGTTCTACTACTTTGCTTATATCACCCTTTATGTCTAAATCATGTACCCATTTTGGCTCATTTTGATATACAGTGTGAGATATTAGTTGATGCTTAGGTGAGTTTCCAGTGGGTTTTTGTCAGATAGTGTCCTGATAGCTTAGATCTTTGGGTTTATCAAATACTACATTCCTGAACTCATTTGCTTCTGTATATTATAGACCTAATCTGTTCCAGTGGAACTTCTGTTTCCCCTTCCCTCTCTTTTTTCAGTTTCCTTGATATTCTTGAGCTTTTATTCCTCTACATGAATTTCTTTATTATTTTTTCTAGCTCTACAAAGTAATTCTTCAGTAGTTTAATTGGCATGGCACTGAACAAGTAAATTAATTTAGGCAGTACTGTCTTTTTTATTAGCTTGTCTACTCATGAGCAATTAATATTTCTCCCGGTGTTTAGATCTGTCTTTATTTGTGTGAAGAGTGTTTTCTAATTGTATTTATGTTGTTCTTTTGTATTTCCTAGCAGGCCAACTCTCAAGATATTTTAAAGTGTACATGGTTATTTTATCTATTTCTGCTGGGTTTTGTTGGTAATATAAAGAAATGATGAAAATACTTTTATCAGAAAAAAAAGAAATGATGATATGTGTGGGTTTATTTTATATCCTGCAATTTAGCTAAATTTGTTGTTTTGATTAGCTTTTTACTTTACTCTTTAGGGTTCTCTAAGGAAGGTATCATATCATCTGCAAAAAGTGAGTTTTGTTTCCTTATTTCTTGTGCTTATTCCTTCAATTTCTTTTTCTTGACTTATTACCATAGCTAACATTCCATATATAATATTGAATATTAATAGTGATAATGGACATCCTTGATCTTACCGAAAAAGCTTATAGCTTATCTCTATTACAGATAATACTTGCTCTTGATTTTAAATACATACTACTTGTTTTAAGGAAAGCTCCATTTATTCCTATGCTTTCATGTGTGTATGTGTGTGTTAACAGAAATAGGTGTTGTATTTTGTCAAAAGTTTTTTCTGCATTTATTGAAATAATCATATGATTTTGGTTGTTTTGTTATTAATGCTGTAAATTATGCTTATAGTTTCCCCAATGTTGAAGTATCCCTGTATTCCTGGTAAAAATTCAGCCTGGTTATAATGTATGATCTTTGTGATATATTACTGTAAACTCCTTGCTAGTATTTTGCTTAAAAATTTTGCATTGATATTCGTTAGGGAAATTGGTCTATAGTCTTTTTCTGCTTTGACTTTCCTTGATTTAGGTATAAAAACTACATTTGTGGTAAAGAAGGAATTTGGTAGGTCATCTTTACCTATTTTTAAAAACATTTTATGTAATATTTAAAATTAATTGTTCTTTAAGTGTCTGGTAGAATTGGGGGGGGGGGGCAGGGCAATGAAGATTAAGTGACTTGCCCAGGATCACACAGCTAGTGTCAAATGTCTGAGGCTGGATTTGAACTCAGGTCCTCCTGAATCCAGAGCCAGTGCTTTATCTACTGCACCACTTAGCTGCCTCCAATGTCTGATAAAATTTGCTTGACGTTAGGATCAAATACAAACTGTGGCATTTAAAGACCATCACAATCTGGTTCCAGGTTTGTCTTTCTAGAATGATCACACAATATTAATATTCCTCCTTACAAATTCTGTGCTACCACCAAACTAAAGGACTTGCTGTTCCTCTAGTACACATCATTCCATCTTCTGCTTCCTTGTCTTTGCCCAAGCTGTCCCCACTGCCATGCTTGGAATGCTCTCCTTCTCTGGATCACCTCTTGGAACTACTAGCTCCCTTTCAAGTCAAGTATTACGCATCACAACTAATCACTAGGAGAGGGCTTGATCTGCACCCCACAATCTCTGTGTGTGTGTGTGTGTGTGTGTGTGTGTGTGTGTGTGTGTGGTGTTTCCTGGCCATTTGAGAACATGTGTCATCCTAGCACAATGTTAGAATACTCTTTTTGAGAGCAAGAATTAATTCACTTTCATATATGTGTCCACAATATCTAGTGCCTGGTACATTACAGAATTACAGAGGCTTAATAAATGCTCATTAGTTAGTTAGCTGAGTCAATGATACAACCATAATGTCACATAAGATTACCTGGCCACTGATACGGAGACTAGATGAGAGAGGAAAATGCAAGCCTTAACTTAGAGCCGATAGGGATCCTGATGTCATCTATTCTTCCCCTTCATTTTATAGATGAAGAATGAAACTCAGAAAGGCAGTGACTTGCCTAAGGTCACACAGGTAGTTAAGGCTGGGCCAGCATTCAAACCTAGGTGCTCTGACTCCAAACTCAGCACTTTCCCCAATGTATTAGGTAGCCTACTCAAGGGGTCAAAGTGCAAGAAGAAAGATCAGTTTAGTAGCTATTCCTAGGTAAAAAGAGATGAGGGGCAGACTGAGAGTGACTGTAGGGGGAATGGAGAGGTAGGATACATGAGATACTGTGGGAGTAGAGATAGGACTTGGCAAAAGGTTCAGTATGTGGGCTCAGGGAAAGCAAGGATTAGCAAAGATGGTGACAAGATAATAACAACATAATAATAATATTAATAGAGGAAGGGGAAATTTTGGTGGGGAGAATAGAGTTCAATGTTAAAAAGAATGTATGGGATTAGATGATGTCTAGGATCCTTTCAAAGTTGATTCAATTCACATTTATTAAGTGTCAACCATCTACAAAACACCGCTATGTCATGGAGATAAAACAAAAATATGTTGGACAATAAATATGTGAAAAATGTAAAACAGAAATCTATATGGCAAAGTGCTAGGAGAAATTTAAAGAGAAAGATAGACTTAACAGGAAACGTGGTATCCCAGGAGAGCCATGAAAGAACAGTTTCAACAGGTGGGGTGAAAGAGCTCATTTCTAGGCATGGTATGAGCAAAGGGACAAAAGAAGGCAGGGGATAAGATGAGAATGGGGGGATTGAAAGTAGCCCAGTTTGGGCAGCTAGGTGGCACAATGGATAGAGCACTGGCCCTGGAGTCAGGAGGACCTGAGTTCAAAATCCAACCTCAGACACTTACTACCTTGTGTGAACCTGGGCAAGTCACTTAACCCCAATTGCCTCACCCCCCCTCCCCCAAGTAGCCCAGTTTGACTAGACTGTAGATTGTAGATTATGTAAAGGGGAGTAGTATGAGATAAGGCTGGTAAAGTAGGTTAGTGGCTGATTATGATAAGCCTTGAATAAAGAATCTATGCTTCATTTGGCACATAATAGGAAGTCACTGAACACTTTGGAGTAAAAGGGATGTGAGTTCAAAGTCTACAGCATCAGAGCCATTCTATGCACTCAGATACCAACAGAGGATGCCAAAAACTCATAAAAACAAATAGATTGTCTCACTAATAATCTAAACTGTAGAGGGACACTGGTTCTGGGATTGCTGAAACTGTCCAACTTCCTTAAAAAGCATCTTTTACTGTTCAATGTAACCTGAATCTTGTGATATGTTTCTCAAAGTTCCCCTAAAGACATTCTTTTTTTTTTTTTTAGGCAATGGGGTTAAGTGACTTGCCCACGGTCACACAGCTAGTAAGTGTCAAGTGTCTGAGGCCCGATTTGAACTCAGGTACTCCTGAATCCAGGGCCGGTGCTTTAACCACTGCGCCATCTAGTTGCCCCCCCCTAAAGACATTCTTATGTGGGAGTCTCTGGAATGGGATATACCAAGGGATATACCATGACTATAACCCTAAAGGCCACTTCCTGCTGAGTACTTCTGACTCTTGATAGGTCCTACAGAATCAGGAGGGTCAGGGGTGGGGGGGACTATCTGGCTCTTGTTTTGGCAATTTCCAGAATGTTTTCCCACTTCTAAATAGATAAAAAAATTTCGCCAGAGGGTCCCTCCTGGCGAGGCATTCCATCTCTCAGCTCTGGGAATTCTCTCTGGCTGTCCCCCATGCCTGGAATGCTCTTTCTTCTCTGCTCTGAGTACTGATCTCTCTGGTTTTCTTAAAATCCCAAAATGTCTTCCCCAAACCCTATTAATTCCTGTGCCTTCTGTCTCTTAATTATCTCTTATGCCTCCTGTATATAGTTTGCTTTGTACAGGGTGGACCAAAGACACAAAGGGGTTTCAATATTTAATAACTCCTTTATTTTTTGTTTTAAATTTACAATACCATAACATCATATACAGGAAATGAATTTACATTACATGTGAAAAATTTACACTACATGCTAAAAATAAGGGAAAAATAGTTCAAAAAGTTATTAAAATATGGCTTTTAGCCCACCTTGTATATATTTGTTTATATTTTGTCTCCCCTATAAGATTCTAAGTACCTGGAAGTAAAGAACTGACCTTTTTTTGCCTCTTTTTATATCCCTAGCACTTAGTACAGTGTCTGGCATACAGTAAACATTTAATAAATGTTTACTTATTGATTATCTTCACACCCTACCTATTCCCAATCCCACTGTACTCTCACAGAGACCAAATCAGACAATGGTAGTGGACTGTACTGAGTGACAAGGAGGGGACTATTATTTCTCCCCTTCCCCCTCAATTCAAGACCTGGATATTGATTAAATTTAGAACAAAATTTTATTGAGTGCCTATTTTACAACAATGTACCAGACATTGTGAAGAAGATAAAGAAGTAAAAGGCATAGTTACTTTCCTCAAGGTGTTTACAATTGAAGGGGGGGGGGGGGGATGGATTATAAACATTCTTTAAAAAAAAACAAACAGAAAAACCAGGGAGAACAATCACTGTGAGGTGGAGGTAGTAAGAGGAGAAGGTTTCATGAAACACTATGGTTTTCAACAAATTTATGTAATTCCTACTCTGTGTAAGAAGCAGCTGCATAGAAGAGTGGATACCTCATTCTAGATCTGGAATCAGAAATACTTGTTTTCCAATCTTACCTCAGACACTTACTAGAAGGATGATCACTGGTAAAAAGCCTTAATCTCTGCATCCTTGGTTACTAAGACTTATTTGCTAAGGGACATGACCTCTGTAGGTACAAGTAGTTTTCCCATCAAGGAAATTATAAATTCCTATTAACCTACATAGGGCATTATGCTCAGTGCTGGGAATACAAAGATGAAAAACAACAGTCCCTGATTTCAAGGGGCTAGGGATAAAAGCACAAAATGCTATAAAGTACAACTTACAGCTGGAGGCCAGAAGGGAATAATACTGATCAGTGATGTTAAAGTCAAGTAGAAATGGATCCTTGCAGGTATATATTGACTTAGAAAACCACATATTAACATTATTTATGTTCTACTGCATTTCTACTTATTTTATTAAATATCTCCCAAGTAAATTTTAATCTGGTTCAGGCCCTACTCAGACCACAGGTGAGGTCTTTGACATCTCTGATCTAGCTAGACCTTGGAGAAGAAAGAGCAGAAAGGGAGATATGGGAAAAGATAGGCAAAGGCAAATAAGATATATGCAGGACTCATGTATCATGTATGAAGATTATCCTAAGGTAAAAAGACCAGTTATTAAATCAAGAAAATAACTGTGACTCTATGTTCACCAGCTCCATGTATGATTCTATGCAGCAGCTCTGATGCTAGCAGATTACTCCCATGACTAATCATAGGATCATAGATTTAAAGCTGAAAGGGTCTTGGAGGTTATTTTGTCCAATACACTTGTTTTACAGTTAATAAAAGTGAACTGCAGCTTTTCATAGAGGCTAGAAAGGTGACCCCTAAGCCAGGAAGACAAAAATTCAAGTCCTGATTCTGACAGATCACAGTAGTGTGACCTGACAAATCTTTTAATGTCTCAGTGCTCCCAGGAAAATCTCTAATACTAGAAAAAGCAGATGGATTGGTTGGTCAGAGGTCCTGGAGTTCCTCCCTCAGTGGGAGGCTCCCTACACTAATGAAATTTCAGGTCCAGCAAAACAAAGATATCAGAAGTCTTGCCAAGTGTCCTATTAAAATGCAGGCCCACAGTGGATCACAGGATCACAGGCTTCAGAGAAGAAAGGAACCTTAGGTATTATCTCATTTAATCCCTTCAATTCAAAGATAAGCAAACTGAAATGATAATCATCACAATAAAAAACATTTATATAGCACCTACTATGTGCCAGGCACAGTATTAAGTGCTTTACAAATATTATCTCACTTGAAGTGAAGGAAAAAAATTATATTGAAATAGTTATTTTTTTTCCCCATCCATGTTCAGAGACCTCCAGAAATCTATCCATGGACTCCTTGACCTTAGGTTAAGAACTCCTGACATAGAGAATAAGTAGTAGAACTACGATTTAAACTCAGGTTTTCAAGGAACATAACCCTTGCTTTTATACAAAGGAAAAACAAAAGGCTGGTCTTAAAAAATGCTTATGCTCTTGTGATTGGAGAGCTGACTTTAGCATCATGGATAAATTACTCTAAGAAAGGCACTAATAAATGGGATGGAGTTGTGTAATTTAAATTTCTAAATGTATGTTCTAATCTATTCCCCCAATTTTGGGGGAAACTGACTAAAATCACTGATAAAACGAGTTTAGGTTTTTAAGGGTTTATTGAAAGATAGTAAAAGAAAGAGAAAGATTGAGAACAGAATTCCTACAACCTGGCAATCCTATCTTTCCTCAATTCTCCTGAGAAGTCCTCTGGAGTCTCTCCCCTCCACCATGGTGAGGTCAGGAACCAAAAAGAGAGAGAACTCCTCCCCCAGCATCCGCTTCCTACTTCGTGTCCTCCTCCCAGAAATGGGAGGCTCCTCAAGTTGACTGGCTGGTAGCCTTGATAGACAGTACCCATGAGCAAAGGTCACTTCCTGTTGCCAAGGGAAAGCCGCATGGCCTTGCCCTCAGAGGCATTCTCCTCATGGTGGAGCTTTCCTATAGTAAGTCTCCAGCAGGTGGCGTCATTCCAATCATTACAGAGCACATAGATTCTACATTGTAAACACTGGCCTCCTTGCAAGGGGAGCTGACTTCCATCATTCATCTATGCCCAGGCCAAAAGAAAAAACCAAAAGATTGTATGGCAGGAAAAAAAGGAAGTCCCAAAACACAACTGTAAGACTTCCAGGTGATTCCTTCCCAGTTTCAGCTAGGTTATACTCACCACACTTCTAAATGAAATACAACAATGGAGAAAGCTAAAAGGCTGTTTACTTTAAAAAGAAACTAGTCATTCCTTCAGGTCATTCAATAGTCTAGGATCCTCCCACCCAGCTCTAAGAGGTTATACTTAATAAATGTTACACAATTCATTTGTGTATTGCTTACACTTTCCTCCTTGGCCCACTTTTGTTAAACCCCCTCCCCTTCAGAGAGGAAAGGCCATCGAATTCCTTCTCCTCACAGCTGCTAAATATCAGATACCCCTAGATATTCAGAGACTCCGAGGAGAGTGGGACAACCATTACCAATTAGCTGCTTCCACCCAAATTTGCAATCTGGCTGCCAACTGCTTTAAAACATAAACTAAACTTAAGTTGTGTGGGCCACATTCCAGTCTTAGCATATGCTATTTCTTTGTGTTCTGACTAGTTTAACCCTAGTTTCTTCAACCCTAGTACTTAAGACCTCCAGTCAACGCCAAGATAGCTCAGAGCCATCTCCAAGGATTAGACAGTTCTTTTCTTACACGGTGGTGAAATATGCTGGGGCCCCTGTAATTTCTTAATTTCTTTCTTTCTTTCTTTCTTTCTTTCTTAATTTCTTAATTTCTTTCTTAATTTCTTAATTTCTTAATTTCTTACTTTCTTAATTTCTTAATTTCTTTCTTTCTTTCTTTCTTTCTTTCTTTCTTTCTTTCTTTCTTTCTTTCTTTCTTTCTTTCTTTCTTTTTTTGGTGAGGCACTGGGGTTAAGTGACTTGCCCAAGGTCACACAGCTAGTAAGTGTTAAGTGTCTGAGGCCGGATTTGAACTCAGGTCCTCTTGACTCCAGGGCCGGTGCTCTATCCACTGTGCCACCTAGCTTGCTCTAGGACCAAAACCAAGTCTCATTCCTCGGCTGCTAGAGAGCCCTTCAAATCTTATCTCCTCCAAATGAAATTTCTCCAGTTTCTTCAAATGATTCTCATGGATCACAGTCTCCAGAACTCTCACCATATCTGCTAGGCTGGCAATGTTCTTCATAAAATGTGGTGCCCCAGACAATATCATAATCGCCATTTTGTCTGACAAGGGTAGCACATCAAAAGATACAGCCTAAGACAGTGTTAAATTTGGGGGATGAATTATTAGGCTATTGCTTACAGACCAGCATAAGCCACTGCACTTTTTCATAAGAACTGTTGCAGCTGATTTTTTTTTTTAAGTTTAAGTGTAGGACTTCCCATTAATTTTATTTAATTTAATCTTATTATTCAACATATTCTAGCCTACTATATTTTTTACCTTATCGTCCAACGTATTAGCTATTCTTTGTGTCATCTGGAAATTTTATAATCCTGTTGTCCTTCATTCATAGAAATCACAGAAAAAATATGGATGTCAGGGTTGGATCCCTGGGGCATATAACTAAAGACCTACCATCAAGTTGACATCAGCCCAATGACCACTCTTGAGTTCCAGTCATTAAACTAATTCTGAAATCACAAAACCATACTATCATTTAGTTCACATCTCTCCATCTTGTCCACAAAATAACATGAGAAACTATTAAGTGCTTTGCTGAATCCAAGTATATTAATTCTATTGTATTCTATTGATCTACTAGCCTATTAATAACATTGTCCCCCCCAAGAAAGAAAGAAGGCTTGTCTGACATGAACTGGTTTGGGTTTTTTGGGTCACTTTTACAATTTTTATGATGTTTTGGTTTTGTATCATCTTCATTTCTAAATATTTCCTTCCCTTCATTCCCATATCAAGCAAGCCATCCCTCACACTAAACTATAAAAAGCAAAAACCAAAAGCAGTTTAGCAAAACCATCACCCTCATCTGACAGCACATATAGTGCTCTACATGTACCACAAACTTCCACTTCAATGAAGAAGAAATGGTAGCATGTTTTCTCATCTCTTCAGGGCCAAGCTGGATTCAGGAGGACCTGAGTTCAAATCCAGCCTCAGATACTTGACACTTACTAGCTGTGTGACCTTGGGCAAGTCAGTTAACCCTAATTTCCACACCAAAAAACAAAAATAAATAAATGAATGAATGAACAAATAAATAAAATTTACTGAAATATATCTAGGCTTTAAAAAGTTATAGTTTTGGGGCAGCTAGGTGGCGCAGTGGATAGAGCACTAGCCCTGGATTCAGGAGTACCTGAGTTCAAATCCAGCCTCAGACACTTAACACTTACTAGCTGTGTGACCCTGGGCAAGTCACTTAACCCCAATTGCCTCACTAAAAAAAAAAAAAATTTTAAAAAAAAGTTATAGTTTTGGGCAGCTAGGTGGTGCAGTGGATAGAGCACCGGCCCTGGAGTCAGGAAGACTTGAATTCAAATCCGGCCTCAGACACTTAACACTTACTAGTTGTGTGACCCTAGGCAAGTCACTTAACCCCAATTGCCTCACCAAAAAAAAAAAAAAAGTTATAGTTTTTAATGGTTAAGAATCAATGGTTTTTATGGTTTAAGAATCTAATGATCATTGAATGTTTTCTCTTTGATCTATTTTCTAGGTCAGTTTTAGATACCTTACAATTTCTTTTGTTTTTTCAGTCTTTTGATTTTGTTTTATACTTCTTGTGTCTCACAGCATCACTGGCCTCCTTTTGGTCCAATCTAATTTTTAGGGAGCTTGTTTGGGAAAAGGTTTTGTACCTCTTATGCTAAGCTATTAATTCCCTTTCCAAGTATTTATTCCATAACTCTCATTTCTTTTTCAATTTTTCCTTCTGGTATGCTCATTTCATTTATAAAAACAATTTTAAATTATTTTTAAAAACAACTAAACTATTGCTTCATTCATCTTTGTCAGGAATTCTAGTTGAATTTGAGCCCAAGCTGTATTTTTTTGTTGTTGTTGTTTTTTATGAGGCTTAGTTTGTAGATATTTTGGAGTCATTATCTTCTGGGTACGTGTCTTGTGTGTACCTGTCAGCATTTTTTTGTTTGTTCATTCTTCTAGCTTTCTTCCTGACTTTGGACTTGATTTTAGAGCTAGACTCTGCCACACTTCTGAAGGGAAGGCCTGGCTGGTCCTGTTGTTCTTTTTTGAGGGGATGAGAGTGATGTGTTATTCTAGGATCTCAGGGATTGCTCAGGCTGGGGACCTGCAAGCTTTAAGTGTTCACAATTCAGGGCAAAGTCTGGTTGCTGTTTGGTCTGGGTTCTGCAAGTTCCTGGCCTAGGTTTAGGTCTGAGCAATAGTAGACTGTTGCTAGACTTAGTCATTATCAGCTACTTGGAAAGTTCTACTGCTTCTGAGTGACATAGTTTCAGGCTTCTCATTGGTCTGGGATCCCTGGTCTTACTATTCCTCTGCAGGCTTCAGACTGGGGTAAGAGCTGGAGTTGAAACCTTGCTCTGCTCCTGGGATTTGAACCACACCACTGCTGCTTGCTTCTAAACTTGCCCAGGGGCCATTTCCATTAGGGAGCTGGCCCATTCGTTTCTGAATGTATAAATAAAGACCTTTGATACTTCTCCAAAAAAAATTTTTTTTAATTAAAAAAAATTTAAAAATAAAAAACTTGCCTAAGGACTGACTGTTCCCTTCCACAGAATACCATTTCTGGGTGTAGGTAATTTACTCAGTCTACCATTGATCTGTGGGTAACGAAACTATCAGTTGACACCCATTCCCCAATCTTGTACATGATGCACAGTGCCCTACCATGGATCTGAAACCTCCTCTTGGCCTGGTACACTGCTTCTCTCTGGATACTATAAGATGCACTCCAGGTCAGACCTTTTCCCTAATGTCCATAGACCTTTTATCTGTCTCTCTAAGCTTAACTGGGTTGAACAAATGCAACGGTGACTTTTTCTTGGATTTCCCCAAAAGGATTTGGTTTGGTGCGTGGTGTTTTTTTTTGGTGAGGCAATTGGGGTTAAGTGACTTGCCCAGAGTCACACAGCTAATAAGTGTTAAGTGTCTGAGGCTGGATTTGAACTCAGGTCCTCCTGAATCCAGGGCCAGTGCTCTATCCACTGCGCCACCTAGCTGCCCCGGCACATTTTCTACATCTGTTTGGAGCAGGCTTTTCTTTTTCTTGTGGGGGGAAGAATGGAGGGAGTATATTGGGTATTATTTTGGGATAAATATATTGGGATATATATATATACCCATCTTCAATACCAAGGCATTTCTCCTATTCTTCATATTTTATAGACCTTGGACAATCATATCTGCCAGAAATCTGGGCTATATTTTGTCTAGATCTGATGACTAGGTCACTTGAGGCAGTTAAGTATTTCTTAACATTTCGTTTCTCTAGGACTCAGGAAACCTCTAGGTTTAGCCCCTAATTAAAGAGATTTCACTTTCATCATCTAAATAATGATAATCATTGGGAAATAAAGTAAAAAAAAATCTCTAACTCGCATTTCATTTGGAATTTGTAACAATTCAGACAGTATATGAAACTCTTACTGCATAAAATACTCAAAATAATTTCTCCCTTAGACTGCTACTAGAAAAATAAGGGGAATACATTTATTAATTTTTTAAAATGAAGCTCATAAATTCTTTTCCAATGTATCTCCATCTTCTAAGATGAATCCAATGACTATATAAACAGGCACCACATACTCACATGCTTTCAATCTAGCCAGTATGATTCATTTATGTTAAAGGATGTTCATAAAGGTTTCATGTTTATGACACAGTCAAGTAGGCCCTGATTTGTAATTTTCCATTGCTTCATATTATTTATTAGTAACCACCTATAGCTTACTTTATAAAAGTACCATATTTTAATAAAATTACTCCTTTTTAAAAAAAATTATATAATTCAGACTTTTCACTAAGTGAAACTAGACATGTTCAATATGCAAAAAAGTTCACCTTTACTGTACTTTCTAAAAACCAAGTAATACCCACCCAAGTCCTCCCAACAAATACCAGCATGAAACCTAAACTCAATATTCTAATACTTTTGATTTTCTCATCCATCAAATATACTCATATAATGCTACTAAACCCTGAAGATAAAATAAAATCTTTCTCTAGATGGGAAGAGGAAAATATAAAGGGGGTAGGAGTGAGGGAAGATTTCATCATGGAAAAGAATAAGGTGAAGGTAACCTGAAAAAAATCAGAGCATCCATGGTTAGATGCAACTGACCATATTTCTTCCAAGTTTGTGAATAGACAAAACAGTATTTTGGGTCCCAAATGTTCATGTGCTTTAACTCTAGCCAGACCCCACTGCTACACATGTTAGTGACTAATGAGACCCATGTTACATAAACACTTTAAAGAGCACTTACATAAGCCTCTGCAGGAATGCACTTATGAACACTAACACCTCAAACTCCAAGAGGCAAACAGTTGTCTGCTATCACAGAAAGGAAACTCCAGGCCATTTATTTTGGTTACCAGGGACAAATATTTCTAGTGCCCACATACTTTTTTATTTTATTTTTTATCTTTTTGGCTTAATTTTTTTTTCATTCTGAACTTCACACACACACACACACACAAAGGGCATTTTCATGTAAAATATAGAGCACAAAAAGAGGACTGTATATGAAACTGTGAGTCTATTCCATACTGCTTTTTTTTTTAAAGCATATAATAAATTCAACCTGTTATTTTCAAAACTGTCCTACTTGGTTGTGTTTCCTTTTGTTCTCACCTGTGCATTAGTTTAAAAACATTTTTTCTTCTTTTTTTTGGCAACCCTATCACTGGTCCTGCTTTCTCCCACTTCTTTCCCAAGTTGAAAGGAAGAAAAACAAGACCATTATAACAAATATGCAAAGTCAACCAAAACAGACTCATATACTGGCCATATCTGAAAATGTCTCTTTCTGCAGAGAGGTCTATGACCTCTCTGTCAGGAGGTGGGTAACATACTTCTTCATACGTCCTGTTGAGGCATGGCCAATCATTCTGTTTGGCTATTTCTTTGGTTAGAGTTAAGTCTTTAAAAACTTTAAAAAAAAAATAACGTCATATAAATTGTTTTGGCTCTGATTACTTTACTCTGTATCAATTCATACTTTTCAGAACTCACCTCTTCCATCATTTCTTACAGTACAATGCCATTCTATTATATTCATAGACCATATTTGTTGAGCCATTCCCCAAAGGATAGGCCCCCTCTTAGTTTTCAATTCTTTCCAGTATTATCTTCCTTCTTAGCCCAACCCCCCTCCACTTTCATCTCTTAAAATCCACAGACAAAAAAAAAAAAACAAAACAATCTATCCCTGAGTTCACTGTTTTTAGTTTGGTTGGTTTTTTGGTGGGGCAATGAGGGTTGGGTTAAGTGACTTTCCCAGGGTCACACAGCTAGTAAGTGTCAAGTGTCTGAGGCTGGATTTGAACTCAGGTCCTCCTGAATCCAGGGTCGGTGCTTTATCTACTGTGTCACCTAGCTGCCCCAACTGTTTTGTTTTTTACTTAATTCTCCCAATACCCTTTGAAGACATTAAGGTTCTGAAGGGGCACTTGTTTCTACTCCCCCATTAGAACATTAGCCTCTCATAACTTTTACCTTTCTAGATTTCTAGATAGTCTAGAGGACTGGTGTTTGCATTTCAAAGTTTGAAAGATCTAGCCTTTTACCAAGAATGCTAGAAAGTAGTCTATTAAAGGTATATATATATATATATATATATATATATATATATTTTTTCCTAGTTGTAGGATGATACTCAGCTTTTTAGGGTGAGTTATTCTTACCTACATTTTTTGCTTTGTAGAATAATATATTCCAAAATATTCTCTCATTCAATGTAGAAGCTGCTAGGTCTTGCATGGTTTTTTATAGTACTTGAATTTCTGTTTGGTTCCTTAAGTTACTGTTTCTTTGACCTGGAAGCTCTGGATGTTGGCTATGAGATGACTAGAATTTATCCTTTTTGAAGGTAATAAGTAGATTCTTTCACTTTGCCCTCTAGTTGTAAGAGAACTAGGCAGCTTTTCATTTGTGATTTTGTGAAATACCGTGTCCAGGATTTTTAAAAAGTCACCCAACAATTCTTTTTTTTTTTTTTTTTGCAGGGCAATGGGGGTTAAGTGACTTGCCCAGGGTCACACAGCTAGTAAGTGTCAAGTGTCTGAAGCCGGATTTGAACTCAGGTACTCCTGAATCCAGTGCTGGTGCTTTATCCACTGCACCACCTAGCTGCCCCCAGTGATTCTTAAATTATCTTTCTTTAACCTATTTTCCAGGTCAGTTGTTTTTCATATCAGATCTCATTTTTCAATCTTTTTACTTTGTTTTACAATTTTTTTTTTTGCTTTCTCATGTAGTCAATTATTTTCTGTTTGGTCTAGTCTAATTTTCAGAAGTCCATTATTTAGGTAAGATTTACCACTTTATGTCCTAAGCTACTTGTTCTAGTTTCAATTCTTTCCTCCAGAGCACTGCCCCCCCCTTTTAAATCTCTTACTTACTTTTTTCTAGGTATTCCTGTAGTCCTTGTGGAAAATCTATTTTCTCCTTAGGGCTTCTGTTTGCAGTTTTAATCCAGTTACTCTCTTCTTATAGGCTGGATTTGGGGGTATCTTTGGATCTATTACTAATCATTCTTTTTTTTGGAGGGGGTGGTGAGGCAATTGGGGTTGTGACTTGCCCAGGGTCACACAGCTAATAAGTATCAAAGTTCTGAGGCCGGATTTGAACTCATGTCTTCCTGAATCCAGGGCTGGTGCTCTATCCACTGCACCACCTAGCTGCCCCTACTAATCATTCTTTATAACAGCTTGAACTATCTTGTGTTTATTCATCTCTTCTGCCTTTCTTTAATTGGGAATTTGTTCCAGGACCATTCTATGCTTCCTGCAACTCTACTGGGTGAAATGGTCAGCCCTGCTTGGTCTCAGCTTGAGTACATAGGTTCCTGAGTATATTTACAAATCTTTCCAAGGATACACCCCTCTGGATTTCTGAGGTTCAGAATGCTGGGTCTTCAGGGCAAGGGTACTTGGAGAGCCCCTGGACCTGAGGTGTTCTGGTCTAAGCAATGCTGAAATTATACTGGTTGCTTCTGTTCCTGGTCACTTCTCTAAGGTTCCTGTTGAGTTTCTGACCATCCTAGGGCTTTCTGGAAGAGCCCTTGGTTATAGTTGCTTCCAGATATGAAGCCCTACTGGCTATAAATGAATTTGGCTCACCTCTGGTCTCAGTGGAAGGCTACTGTCTTGTTTGCCTGAGTTTGAACACTGGCTTCTCTGGTAGGCTCCCTTTCCTATTGCCTAGGGTAGAATAGTTGACTTACTAGTTTCTCACTAGATTTATTTCCTTCCTTCCTCCCTCCTTCCCGTCCTTCCCGTCCTTCCTCTTTTTTGGGTGGGGCAGTGAGGGTTTAAGCTAGTAAGTGCCAAGTGTCTGAGGCCAAATTTGAACTCAGGTTCTCCTGAATCCAGGGCCAGTGCTTTATCCACTGTGATATCTAGCTGCCCTCTTACTGGATTTCTTAATCATAAATACATGTCGTGTAGCAAAAAAATCCTTAGAAGAGTCAGGATACTTTTACTCTAGTCTTAGTTATGTATAGGCTGATGATCTTTGGCAAGCCACCTCACTTCTCACTTTCTTCATTTGAAAGAAAGGGAGGGAGTTGGATTAGATCAGGGCTTCTCAAACTTCTCCCATTCTCAACCCCTTTTTGACATGATCCAGGGCATATAGATATATAATAGGTACACAATCTTTTACTATTGCAATTTTTTTTCAACCCCCACATTCATGTGGGGTTGCTATCCACAGTTTATGAAGCTTTGGACTAGATGAGCCCAAGTCCTTTCCAGCTCTTTAAAAAAAAAAAATCAATCATGATTTTATGAACTACACTTGCTAATAACAACACCTGCCTCTTATCTCAGCTAGGTACCAGAGAACGTGATGACTCCAAGTCAAAAAGGACTTGCCAAATGCATTCCCTTCACAATAACAGCTATAGATGCTAACAACACCTTTAGACCCAAGTGTGTTATTATAAAAAGGAATAAACTAATTATCATTAAGTATTAAAAAGAGTGAATAGGGCTGATATCAATTAAGTCCAAAGTACATACAAAAGGACAAACTCACTATGAGAGCGTTATATTTGGAGCCAAACTTGGGTTTGAATTCCTGCCCTGCCATTTATTACTTCTGTAACCCTGGCAAGTCACTTTCTCTTTTTGGCCTCCAATATCTTCATCTGTAAAATGAGGGAGGTTAGAATTAATGATCTCTAAGGCCTCTTCCAACTCTAAATCATATGATCTGCTAAATGACTGCTGCTAATAATAATTACAACAGCAGCAACTCAACATAACACTTGAAGGTTTTCAAAGTATATTATCATATATCATATATTATCATTGGAAACAGTTTCTTAGAAGTAGAAAATGGGGCAAGCTAGGTGGCGCAGTGGATAAAGCACCAACCTTGGATTCAGGAGTACCTGAGTTCAAATTCGGCCTCAGACACTTGACACTTACTAGCTGTGTGACCCTGAGCAAGTCACTTAACCCTCATTGCCCCGCCAAAAAAAAAGTAGAAAATGATTCACAGAGGGAAAGAAAAATGTTTTAAATGACAGAAATGTGAACATTAAATACAAGGAAATGAGATATTTCATCTAACATAAAAATTATCTAGGATTAACTTGGCCACAACTCTTGTACAATGTTCCATATGCCTGAAGATATCAGAAACCTAAGAAAAGTTGGGACAGAAGTACTCAGAAGGACACACTAATACACTGTTGGTCAAGCAATAAAGTCACTCAATTACTCTGGAAAACAATTTGGCACTATGTAAGTCACTAAAATTTTCCCATCTCATGACTTGGAAATCAGTATATATTCCAAAAAGGACAAAGACAGAAAGAAAGACAGTGATACCAAAATGTCTGTTTGTGGTAGCACTTTTTTGTTAGAGCAAAAAACTTTTAAAAAACCTAAGTGGGTGACCCTCAATTAAGGGGCGGAGGGGCATGGAATTATGATATATGAATGTGATGGAATATTATCTTGTTAACAAGGAATTCAGAGAAACACAGTATGTTATAAAGCGTTATATAAGTAGCAACTAGGAGGATGAAATACAGATGGCTATAATAATGTAAAAAAAAATACTAAAAGGCAGACAAATTCAGATTAATTACAATGATCAATCTTGGTTCTACAAAACATAATGAAGGAATGACTGAAGAAGCTGTGGTATATGATTCTAGTGGAATGGTATTGTGCTATAGGAAATGACAAACAGGATGATCCCAGAAAAACCTGGAAAGACTCATATGAACTGATGTATAGTGAAGTGAGCAGAACTGGGAGGACACTGCATAGTAACAGCAGTATTGTTCAGTGAGCAATTGTGGATGACTTTACTCCCAGCAATACAATGATCCAAGGGACTAATGACAAAGCATACTATCCACCCCCATAAAAAGAACTGATAAAAAGAGCACTTGTGGGTTGTACATATATAACTTATATCAGAATGGTTGATGTCTTGTGGAGGGGGAAGGAAAGGGAGGGAAGGAGAAAAAAATGGATCTCTAAATCTTATGAAAATGAATGTTGAAAACTTCCCTTACATGTAACTGGAAAAAATAAAATAAATGTTTGTTGCAAAAAAAAAAAAAAAAAAGGAAAGAAAGAAAACAGTGAAACACACTCCTCTTTCAGTAAAGAGATGGGCAAGGATACAACTGGAATGTTGTTGATGTAATAAGACTTTTGGGGACTGGTTTTACTTACATTTTTTGTTGTTGCTGGGATAGTTATATTAGGAAGTGGTGTAATAAAAGATGTCAACATTTTTTTAATTAAATGAGAGCTGGGGATAAGGTAACTGAAACCACCAGTGGTCAAAACTGAGGATTTAAGTAAAAGATACCTCAGACTCATAGTTTGCCTTTGATAGCTGCCAAAGTTAGTAGATCCTACAGGACTCCAGTAATGTATTATCTGAAATGTCTATCAAAACTTTCAACACTGGTCCAAAGAAGTTTGTTTTACAAACACAAGCAAATACAAAAAGGCACAGACAAATCTATATAGCCAAAAGGTCACAAGGTAATGACGGCTAGCAAGATAGATGTAGGGGAAATAACATAAAATGATACTATAAAGTCTGGCTGTGAGAGGAAGGAATGCTTCAAAATTTTTTTTTTTTGTCTTTGAATCTCCAAAATCCTGACACATTGTAGGTTTTTAGTTAACATATTTATTACTCATCCACTACAGATTATTAAGAAAACTACAAACAAGGCTTTTCTTGGTGTAATCTATATTTCAAGTCCCAAAAATAATACCAACAAATCTGAGGGACTAGAAAATTAGAAGAAAAAAGACACCAACAAAAGCCCAACTAAATATGGCTCAGTTCCAAAAAGATATAATGGAGAAATAAAACAATCCTAACGATAGATCTTTATTGGGAAGAAGAAACCTAGAAAGCAGAAAAAAAAAAGGTGGGAGGGGAGGAATAATGAACTGTAAATGACTTTGTAATATAATCTAATAGTAAAGGAGGCCAATACAATTTTCACAATAAAAGGCTTTTTTCACCAAGCAGAAAAAATATAGATCATCTTCCTCCACTCAGTTCTAACCAAACAGCAATGCTACAGGATACCTTAGCATAACTCCTAAAAGTAGATAAATTTAAAGTATTTTCAGGCGTGAGAATTACTAAAATATCAATAAAATCTGAGGGAGTTGAATGAAAACAAGCATATAAATGGGAAGAAGAAAAATAAATCTGGTATAGTAGAAAGAGCACTGGATTTGGAGTCATTAGTCATTTGAGTTCTTTTTCTGATACTTTTTCTGATGACCTTGGACAAATCATTTAATTTTCTTAAGTCTATGTTTTCCTGGTCTGATGAGGAAAATATTACCTTATTACCAACTTGACAGGTTTGCTATGAGAAATATGCTTAGTAAACCTTAAAAACATTATAGAGGGGCAACTAGATGGCGCAGTGGATAGAGCACCGGCCCTGGAGTCAGGAGTACTTGAGTTCAAATCCGGCCTCAGACACTTAACACTTACTAGCTGTGTGACCCTGGGCAAGTCACTTAACCTCAATTGCCTCACTAAAAAAAAAAAAATTATAGAAATATAAATTGCTATTACTATCATCATCATTGTTTCAGTGGTGGTTAATTCTAGAATATTAGAGCTGGAAAGGGCATTAAGAGTTTAGAAATCATCTAATCCTATCTTCTATACTTCAAAGATCAGGAAATGCAGATTTCAAGGTCAGACAATTGTCTGCAGCTCCTCTCTCAATCATCCCAAAATTTACCTGAAGTTTGCTAGCAGAATTAAACTCATGTCACTTTACTTTCTTTATCCCCAAATAACTCCAATACCAACCAACGGTTCCAATGACTGGATCTCCCATTCTTTCTCAGAAAATTACCCCTAATTTAATTTCCTCTGGATGAACTATATGCTCCATAAGGAAAAAGACTCAAGTCATAATCTTCCCCCAAAGCCCAGCAGAAGGCATCACAGAGAGTATGCACTTAATAAATGGTGAATAAATGAATTTCAAAGCTGAAACTCAGACTAGGACTGAAGGTATAAGGAGACTTTATCATGAGAAGGACATGTATAAGCAGAGGAGAAACAAGCAAGGATCAAACAACTGCAATCTAATTATTTTAATTCTCTTCTCAACTTCCTCCATAGTATCACCAACACAGTTAGCTTGAAAGGAAAAGTTCCTGACTAACTCCATGAAGTTTCCATAAGAGCTTTAAAATAATAAGTTCAGAGTTGGAAGCACCCTTAAAGATTCAAGCTCTCATTTTACAGATGATGAAATGGAAACCCAGGAAGAAAGATCACTTGCCCATAGGCAAGTAATAAGTTATGGATTAAAACCACTGAATTTAGGGCTCATCTACTCTAATCTCATTTTTTTTTTTACTTTTTTTTTTTTTACTTTTTTTTTTTTTGCGGGGCAATGGGGGTTAAGTGACTTGCCCAGGGTCACACAGCTAGTAAGTGTCAAGTGTCTGAGGCCGGATTTGAACTCAGGTACTCCTGAATCCAGGGCCAGTGCTTTATCCACTGCGCCACCTAGCCGCCCCCCTAATCTCATTTTAAAATGAAGACCCTGAGCCCCTAGGAAAGTGACAAGACATGGCTTGATAAAGACTACTCATAGGAAAACAGCAGAATCAGAATCCAGGTCTTCTGACCTCAAGTATAGTTGCCTTCTCCTAAAACAACTGCTTTAATCTGATTTTGCTGGTCTTCACCACCTTGAATGTTGTCCATTTGCTTATTGTGGCCACCGATGCACAAGATCAATAAGACTGATCCCAGGGAGAATTTCTGAAGCCTTCCAAACATCACCTCTAGCTAAAATGGATAGGTACAACTGTTAAATTTCAAGCTTAGGGGCAGCTAGGTGGCACAGTGGATAAAGCACCAGCCCTGAATTCAGGAGTACCTGAGTTCAAATCCAGCCTCAGACACTTGACACTTACTAGCTGTGTGACCCTGGGCAAGTTACTTAACCCCCATGGCCCCACAAAAAATTAATTAATTAATTAATTAAAATTAAACATACCCTTGAAGAAATTTCAAGCATAAAAAAAATTTTTTAATAGTTCAAGCATATATGTATTCATAGATAGGACACACCAGCAACTTGCAACTTCTAGTCAAAGTCATATATGTTATCAGTTTAGTAGTAAAAGTTAAAGATGACATACAATGCTAACTACCACCATTCTTCCTTTACATTCAGTAGTGACAAACCACTCTATGTTATCTATAGAATATCCTACTCAGGACTTTGCTACAACCTTCCAAAAGAGAAAGAAGCCTGGGCACCTGGGGCCATCTACTGCCAAAAGAGCAAAAACATAAACAAATTATTTATAAAGATTATATATAAACATGATCAAGCACCATTTTCAAAACAACTGAGTCTACACTCCATTGCCACAGACTAAATGGCATTAGTATTGTTCAGCATTTTGAAGGTTGTAATGGTTGTCACTGGTCACAGCAAAGTAGGAAAGAAGCAGAGTTCTTGAGATACAGGTGGAAGATAGAGAAGGATAAGAGTATATAATTGCTATGGCTGATGTTTTGAAGGATCCTATATTAATTGCAAAATGAAATTTTTGAAAAGTGGCAGAACTTCTCAAGTTAATGCCTGGCTTTCTAAGTCCCTTTTAGGAAACAGGATCTCAGAATCCCTCACTGCCCTCTTTGTACAAATAAAAATCAAGTCTCAAAGTCAAAAGGGAACAATGACAATTACATTAAATCATTTCTTGTTTGCCCTCTTACTGAAAAACAACTAGAAGCTCAGACACCAAGCTTCAGAATTACACAACTAATGAGATCCGCTGGATTCTGCACCATGGTATGAGAATTATTTTGCAATTACAAACAATAATTTTGGTATGGTTTCAACTTGGGGAAAGTAATGGTTATGCCTATGTGCACCTGCTGTCACTACTAAACTGATAACACATCTGACCTTGACTAGAAGAAATTTGGATTGAGCTGGTTTACCTTACCCACCTTTAGTTCCAAGTCAATTTCATCCCATATACAAGTATTTCACTGCTCTTTTGTTGTTTTTAATTGTGCAGTTCTTAAAAAAACTCATCTCACTCTAATGAAATGTGCAAAAGTCATAGCTCTTAAAAGGCATGCTTTTAAAGACCATTGCAGTGAAGAAGTTGAGTGTTTCAAGGAACATTCAAAAGCACAGTAAAACAAATAGTTTCACAAAAATGCAAAGGAAAGTGAGGTTGAAAATTGTTTTTTAAAAAAGAAAACACCATACCAAAAACTGAGAAACTATTGCTGTGAAATAGTCTAATTAATCCTCAGAAAACAAGCAAAAGTCTTTGGACAAATGTGGAAGCTGAAATAGTTACTATTCATTTTTCTATAGTGTAGCATAGGCTTCTTAAAGTTAGAATAGTGAGAAGGCCAGTAAAACAACAACAAAAAAAACACCCTGACCACTGTTATGAAGGAAAAAAAAACACTATTGTCATGGGGAAGTAATTTTTACTGATGAAACTTTTTCATGTAAGCTTATAACAAAATGTTGTGAGAAGTCCAGATGAGCCTATAAAATCCGGACATCTTCACTAGACTGTAAAACCAACATTCACTCACAAAAATGTTTGGGTAGTTTTTTACTTACAGGGAGCCTGGAATTCTTGTCTCTACTGAAGGAAGAAGTTGAGCTGTTATAGAATTAAAGAAATTCCCAAAGACAGAATAACGCAATATCGCTTTGTATCATGTCACACTTTTAAAAAGGTTAGGAAATTTATCCAAGAAATGGGAGAAAAATGCTTCAATGACCTAGGAATTTGCATGATTTAAATGTCATTGAAATCCTATGGGCAATAATCAAAGCTAGAATTTTTTAAATGGGCTGTTTGTCAAAAGTATGCTTAATGTCCAATGTGATAGATCTCAGAGAAGAAAGAGGAAGGGATTAAAAGGGGGAAATTCAGGCAAAAAAACGAATAAAAGATATCAAATCTATTAAAATATCTAATGGGATAAAACTGGGGTTTCATAATAAATGAAATATTATGAACTCAATGCACAATTGTGAAAAATAAGGAATTGCAGCAAAAGCAGGTCCTATTACATATTAAGTTTTTTTAAAGATGTAAAAATTGTAAGGTTTATTGTATAAGTCAATACATTTAATTATTTTACTTTGTCCAAGTTAATTTGCAGACCACTATATTGTTTCCAAACTTCTGATGTTAAAGTTGACTGCTAAGTCAGACACTATTGTCATTCCTTCCCATCTAAATGACATCGCTCCCACTTTCATCCTCTCTCCACCTACCCAAAGAACCACATCAAGACCCAAGAAAGCTAAATCCTACCTGGAAACTTCTGCAATTCATCCAAAAGTAACATACTGCAGCACCTAGCTGACTGAAGCTGGTTCTGAGACAGAGAAGAAACTGCCTGTTAAAGTGGTAATGAGCTCCACACCTCTTCCTACATCAGCAATCCTTTTGGAATTAACTCCAAACTTACAGTCAAGATATGTTTTATCTCTGAAATCAAAGCTAAATATTGGAATCAGCTGCATGTAGGTATTAGTAGGAGGGAAGGGTAAAAGACAATTTCTTGGTAATTTCCCTCTATAGTCCAGTAGGAGGAAGAATAGGAAAAAACAAAACTGGAACTAAATCCAAAGGCTGAATATTCCTGGAAATGTTCAGAAATGCCATCTGAGAGTGTACTTTCCCCACCTGGTGTTCAATACTGAAAGGAATAAAGCTGTACCAGAACTCCCTCCATGCTGCCTGAGCAGGATTGCTGTTATGTAACTGGTTAAATGCATCTGCGTGGTGCTCAGCTGGAGGCCTCACAAATAAATGGTGTCAATCTGATCTCCCTCTCCCTGCCCTGCTTATATGCTCAAATCAGCAGTACAGCCTAAGGTAGCTGGGTAAACCAGCCACCAGATACCAAAGCAGCCCTGTTTATACCAGCTAGCTGATGGTCTGTAAATTGATGATTAGGTCCACCCCAACAGGAAGGATTAATTTAAAAGGCAAAGTAATGAGAATGTGGATAATGGAGAAAGACCAGTCATACCCTTTTTTCCCTCATGGCTTAAGCTAAAGTTGCACAATGGCATTCAGATCAGATCCCATTTACCCAACCTGCAATCCACTTCACCTAGTGGCAGAATAAAACACAAATCCTCAGATAACTATTCAAACTCTACTGGAGACCATGCAAAAAAGGCCACAAGAAGAAACTGGGGAAGACGCAGGCCTATTGCTACAGTGGTGGAGGAAAATGTGAGAGCAAAAGAGTTAAAAATAACTATTATTTCCCTTACCTGTAATCTGAGATGATAATTCTATAAGGTGTCCCTATTGTATCTGTTCTGCCACAGAGGAAAATAATATTAATTATGTGAATAAACAGAAAATCACCAAATCTCAGAGATGTAAGAGACCTAACAGAACACAATCCGTACTTGAATAAGAACCGCCTCTACAAATAATCCAACCAGTCTTTGCTTGAAAACAAGCAGTGTAAGAGGGAGCCCACACTTTTCCTGGAAGTTCATTCCACTTTTGGAATTGTTGGGAAGTTGTTAGGAATTGAAAGGAATTTTTTCCTTATATCAAGTCTAAATTTACCTCTTTGAAAATTCAACCCACAACTTCCTGGGACCAAGCTAAACAAATCTTGACCCTCTTCCACAGGACAGTTCCTCAAATACTTGAAGTCAGCTATCATGGGCCCCCTCAGTCTTCTCCAGAATAAACTGATTGTCCTCAATGAATCTTCATATGGTACAAATGTTGAGACCCTTCATTTTCTCTGGGATGCTCTTATCTTCTTCTCTCAACTCATATGGCTAGTGCCCTAGTTCAACCCCTCTTTACTCATCAAATCAGCTACTGAAATAATTTGTCTCAAGTCCATTTCCTTTTCCAATCCATCTTCCACTCAAGTTGTCAAATGGATATTCCTACCACAAGTCTGACTATATTACTCCCCTGCTTAATAAACTCTTAGAGATTCTCTATTAACTCTATAATTAAATACAAATTCTTCTGCTTGGCATCTTAAGTCCTTCACAACCTAGGTCCAAACTATTTTCCCACCTTATTATACATTACTCTCATAAATTGTCTTCTCTCTATAGATGACCAACATCTCACTCTAGTGTCTCTCCTGGGCTCCAGTCCCACGCATCATCAAATGTTCAGTGGACATTGAAAACAAACTTAACACATCTATAATGGACCTCATTACCTTTCCCTCCACACTCATCCATAGTCCAAAGTTCTGTTTCTATTGATCTTCCTAAACCCAGACCTACGATTATAATTGTTTGCACTGTGTCACCCCCAGGAGACCGTGAACTCCTCGAGAATCCTTTGTCTTTCTTTCATCCCCGGCACTTAGCACGGTGCCTGGCTGGCAGCAGGCCCTCAATAAAGATGTGTAGTAGCTTTGAGCTTCCTCATGTGCGACACTCCATTTTCCATCTCCGTCCATTAGTAACTGGTTATCCCCCATGCCTGAAAGACACTCCCTCCCTTTCTCTACCCATTAAAATATATGATCAGGATCAGGATGACTAGAGATGGCCCTAGATGTTTAAGGCAACTGGGGTTAAGTGACTTGCCCAAGGTCACACAGCTACTAAGTGGCTGAGGTCACATTTGCACTCAGGTTCTCCCAACTTCAGGGCCAGTGCTCTATTCATTGCACAACCTAGCATGATCCAACATCCGGTGCCATCTCCAGTCACCCTGAAATGTATCTTGCCACCGAGAGTGAGGTTGGAGACCTTGCACAGCCCTTACTCACTTAAATCAAATTCTCTGCAAGTCATGACATCACCCTGATGTCACAGTCCTCTTTGAGAATGAAGGACAACAAAATATATGATTCACATCACATACTTTACTCTGCCAGCCTGGGTGCCTCCCTAATACAGCCACCTAGAAATCTCTCTCTTTTTTCCCACTCTTTTCTGGCTTGTTTATACTTTTATATCCCCATTACATTCCTGCTGTAAAGTTCTCCCGAGTGTGCCTTTATATCTATCTGCTCAGTGCACTGCTCCTTTCCTTACCCAATGTACCTTGATCCTTATGTCATCATCCTTATGCACAGGCTGGGACACTGCTACCTGTCATCACAAAGCTCCACAAGTCCCTATACACTCCTCTCCCACTCACTTTCTTTAATCTGCTCTTACCTGATGCTTACCTGACATTAGCAGCTTCCTTTGGAGCCTGTTATGAGTTGATGCTGACCAGGATTTTTAGCTTTTAAATTAACTAGCAATCCAAAACTAATTGTTGGGAAGCCTTCTATACAGCAACTTATTTTCAGGAAAAAAAACACTAACAAAGTGTCCTTGTAAATAGTGTGGGTTGCATAAAACTGAAGTTAAGTGAATCCTATTATGGTCAAACCACTATACTGTCAAAACAGTTAATGTTCTATGTCAATTTTAAGATAGGAGGTAGGTTTTTATTATGACACAAACTATCCATTGGACATATCTTGTTCAACACTGTCATTAATGACTGCCACTAAAGATTTAAAAGCTATACTTAAAAATTCTATGTTGACAAAGCCCTGTAAAGCTAAAATAATGATAGCTGACAGAATCAAGAACTGAATTAGCAGGACAGCTAAGTGGTGCAGTGGATAGAGCACTGGCCCTGGATTCGGGAGGACCTGAGTTCAGGTCTAGCCTCAGACATTTAACACTGGTTGTGTGACCCTGGGCAAGTCACTCAACCCCCATTGCCCTGCAAAAAAACCAAAAACAAAACAAAACCAAAAACTGAATTAGCTAGACAAGCATTTGTCTGAAACCAAGAACCTTAAATTTAAGAGAAAAAAATGTTAAATCCAGAATTTCAGTTTGTAAAAATCAATTATGAGTTACAAAATGGAGAAGGATCTGGCTTGACAACGCCTACAAAAAATATCCTAGGGGGTTTATGGCTCAATATAAGATATGCACAATGTCTGACACATAGTAGTTACTTAATAAATGCTAGTTAACTGAATGAGAAACTGTGATAATATTTTAAAAGTTAAGGCATTCTTAGGCTAAATTTTAAAAATTAAAAATGATAATAAATAGTTCCCCAATACAATGCAACTATCAGAACATATGTGAAGTACTGTCTTTAATACTGTACAATAAAGGAATACTAACATAGTAGTATGTGTTTCAGGACAGTCACCAAATAGTTGGGGGTTTAGAAACTATGTCACATAAGAAATTGTTTATGGAGCTAAAGATGACTAGCCAGGTCAAGAAACATGGAGAAACAGACAGAAGACCCCCTTCAAATATCCAAAAGGCCAGCATCAAGTAGAAGAGGATCAGATTTAATAGATTTTATTCCAGAAGGCAAAATGAGGATTAATGCATTAGAAATTTTAAGGAAACAGATTTTAGTTCAAGAGAAACATTTTCTAAGCACATCTGTCCGACACTGGAATCTGTTCTATGGGATAGTAAGCGTCACAATTTTGGTGGAAAAAAGCCAAGGTGCTGCTTAACAGGGCATTCTGCTGAACAGAGCTTGAGTAAGGTTTGCAACTGTGATGACTGGGGTCATCTCAGAATTATGTTATCTAACCGCAACTGGGTTTATTTGGGGGGCAGTGGGAGGCTAGGGAAAATTATCACAAAAAGACAACCCTTTTATTCCTTCAAGTTATAACAAACTTTTTCCTCGTCCCTTAAGCCCTTGATGCCATCCCCACCCAACCCTCTCAGCTGACAATATTACCTCATTCTTTATTGGAAAAAAATGGGCCATTTGACAAAAACCTCCCTTTTCTCCCCCTTTTTTACCTCTCAAAACTCCTTGACATCACCTCATACTCTTCTCCTCCATGACAGTTTCTGAAAAAGTGACCCTTATTTCCAAAACTACCTCCTCTAAACCTATCCTTGATCCAATTTGCCCTCAACTTCTCTGTTGATTATATCCATAATCATCCCTTCTTTCAAATCTTCATTCTCTTCCTAGTTGTTCCTTCCCTGATGCCTACACACATACTTAAGTCTCTCATCCTTAAAAATTGCTTAATAGTGCTATCTACCTCAAAGATATTGTACATTTTACCTCCATTTCTTAGGTAAAATCCTAACTGACTAGTGAAGACAAGTCACCAAGCATATATTAGGTGCTTATAATGTGCCAAGCGCTGTGTTAAGTCCTGAGGACATAGGCAAAAACAGTCTCTGTGCTCAAGGAGTTCACATTCTAATAGGGGAAACAACCTGCAAACAAATATGTATGTACAAGATATTTACAGGATAAATTGTAGATAATCTCAGAGGAAAGACACTAACACTGAGGGAGACCAAGAAAGGCTTCTTACAGAAGGCAGGATTATAGCTGGAACTTGAGGGAAGCCAGCAAAGTCTGGAGGCAAAGCATTCCAAATATGGAGAACAGGATGTCCCTGGAAATGCCTAGAGTCAAAAGATGAAGTGTCTTCTTTGAAGAACAACAAGAAGGCCAATATCACTGGATTGCAGAATACAGTGTAATGTATAAGAAGACTGGAAAGGTAGATGGTGGGAAGTTATGAAGGGCTTCGAATGCCCAAGAGAGGTTTTTTAACAACTGATCATGTATAAGGAGCCACTGGAATTTGTTGAATGAGGGGTGTAACATGGCCAGCAATTCATTTGAAGAATATCATTTTGGTAGCTGAATGATGGATGTACTGAAGGAGGCAGAGACTTGAGACAGGCAGAAGCAATCAATAGGCTACTGCAATTGTGTGTGTGTGAGGTGATGAGGGCCTGCACCGCATGGTATCAGTGTCAGAGGAGAGAAGAGGGCATATTGAAGAGATGTTACAAAGATACAATCAAATTGTGTTGGGCAATATATTTTGTTCTATAATGACCCAACCATGAGGTAAAACCCCTGTGGGGAGAGGGGGATACAGGGTTCCTTGTCCTCTATTCTTTTCTCCTAGTGGGTTTCTGGAGCCTTGTTCATCCACTGAGGTGCAGCTATAAACAAGTAGACCGGGGGCAGCTAGGTGGCACAGTGGATAGAGCACTGGCCCTGGTTGTCAGGAGTACCTGAGTTCAAATCCGGCCTCAGACACTTAACACTTACTAGCTGTGTGACCCTGGGTGAGTCACTTAACCCCAATTGCCTCAACAAACAAACAAACAAACAAACAAACAAAAGTAGACCTAGGGGGCAGCTAGGTGGTGCAGTGGATAAAGCACCAGCCCTGGATTCAGGAGGACCTGAGTTCAAATCCAGCCTTAGATACTTGACATTTACTAGCTGTGTGACCCTGGGCAAGTCACTTAACCTTCATCCCCCCCCCCAAAAAAAAAACAAGTAGACCTAGCCATGGTGCTGCAGTTTATGGCTTAAGGAAGTGGACCACAAAAGGGTCCCCCTGCATGGGTAAGTCAGGGCAAACAAGCTCAGTTCTCTGGATACTCATCAGGAAAGACCAGGCTGGCAGTAATCAGGGAGCAATGCACCAATCACACTCTAATAAGGCACAGAGAGTACAGAGGCAGATAGTGCAGGGAATGGGGTGGGAGAGGGAGGCAGATGGCTTCAGGAAGAGACAAGGAAGGGAAAGGAGCACACTGTCACTTATATCACAATTGGGAGAACTTGGACAGCATGGATCTGTGGCAGATAGAAGAGTGCTCAGCGCAGGGTTTGGGGGTCCCATTCTTATAGACTTCTGGTAGTGCCAAAAGGCCCAGTTCTTGTCCAGGCGCCTTGGGGTTCCGCTCATTAACATACCAATATCTTCTTTTTGTTTTGTTTTTGCAGGGCAATGAGGGTTAAATTACTTGCCCAGGGTCACACAGCTAGTAAGTGTCAAGTGTCTGAGGCTGGATTTGAACTCAGGTCCTCCTGAATCCAGGGCTGGTGCTTTATCCACTGTGCCACCTAGCTGCCCATACCAATATCTTCTTAAAGTTATCAGTGCCACCTCTGGCTTTATTGCACATATCTGATCCTGGGAGAGCCATACAGGGGCAGAAGGGCCATTATATTGGAGCTTAGCTGGCTTCTCCTAATTTGGTACCTAGTTTCTAGATGGGGCCTTAATTTAGGAGGCATTTTGGGGCACGTGCTATGTTTCCCTTTACAATATTAATTCCAATTTTCTATTTCTTCTTATCTTATACTGGTTACTTATATACCTACTTACTATACTAACCACTGGGATAGTCAGGGGGAACATAACAATGGGGAATGAATCTGATTTTAGATATGTTGAGTCTAAGATGTTCCAGTTTTAGATGTCAAATGGGCCACTGGAACTTAGAAACAAGAAGTCAGCATAGAGGTTAGAACTGGATAAGTAGATGCGAAAAGCAACAGCAAAGAGATAATTTTTTAATCTATGAGAGCTAAACAGATCACCAAGTGAAATAATATAGAGGGAGAAGAGAATTCAATATAGAGCCTTGTGAGACACCAACAGTGAGTGGTTGAATGAATGGATGAATATCCATTAAAGGAGATCAAGAAAGAGCAAACTAAGAGATAGGAGAACCTAGAGAGTCAGGTCATGAAAACCTAGAAAAAGGAGAGTATTAAGGAAAAGAAGATGATTTTGAAGGCATAGGGTCAGAAACCAGACTTCAGAGAATTAAGAAGGTAAAAGGAGAGGAAATGGAGGCATTGACTGTAAATGGCCTTCTCAAGAAGTTTAGCCACAAAAGGCAAAAGAGATATAGGACAACAATTAGCAGGGATGGATGGAGGGAGGGTTTTTTGAGGATGAAGGAGACATGGGCATGTTTGTAGGCAATAGGGAAGTAGCTGATAGGGAGAGATTTAAGATAAGTGAGAGAATGGGAATGATAGAGGAGACAAACTCTTGGAGAAGACAGATGGAATGGGATCATTTGTGAATACAGACGGGTCAGCTTTGATAAGGAGAAGGGTCACTTCTTCATGTGAGATGAATGTAGGAGATAGTGGCAGAAGGCATCTAGATGATATGAGATGAGAAAGATGAAAATAAAGAGCTCTTTGTGAATGGCCTCAATTTTTTTCAGTAAAATAAGAGGCAAGGTTCTCAGCTGAGAGGGTCGGGGAAGAGCAGAAATGAAAAAGTCTGGAAGAGTCGATGTGGTGAGTGGAATCTGTGGTAAGTCAATGAGGCAATAAGGATTGCCTAGCAGGAGTGAGCATAACTTCAGATTTTCTAACATAAATTTGTAACGCAACTAGTCAATAGAGTTGCATGATTTTCTTCAACCTTCATTCAGCAGCACATGTATAGGCAGCAGATGGTAGGAGTGATTTAAAGCTGAAACTTGACAGGGCACAATCAGTGATATGATAAAGAGGTAAGAGACTTGGGGCAGCTAGGTGGCACAGTGGATAAAGCACTGGCCCTGGATTCAGGAGGACCTGAGTTCAAATCCAGCCTCAGACATTTGACACTTACTAGACCTTGGCCAAGTCAGTTAACCCCAATTGCCTCACCAAAAAAAAAAAAAAAAAATTTAAATTTGATGCCAAAGAAGCAAGAATTTGAGAAAGGATAGTGTAAATGATGGCTAACTTGGGGATGGGAACTTGGGGATGGAGTCAGTATAGAGGAAAGGGAATAAGAGATCAGGCAGTGGGAAATGGAGTCAGAATCACTGGGATGTGGAAGGTATGACTAGGAGGAAGCTTGTAAATCACTAAGTGAAGATTTTTAGATAATTTGTTTTTAGATAAGTTTATAATGATATTTTTTGTTTCTTATATCATAAGATATCCCTCCTCATCCCCTTCCCTGAAAGCTATCCCATGACAGATGGTATTTATTTAGAGAAGAAAAAAGTCAGCACAACATTGAAAAAGTACAAAAACATGTGCAATATATAACACTTATGGGCCTTCCTCCTACCTCCACAAAAGGGTTGGTTGGGTATGTCTTCTCATATCTCTTCAGTCAAGTTCTAATTGATCTGTATAACTGTTATATTCACTTTTGTTTTTTGGTATGTCATTTTTTCAATTTGCACTGTTTTAGTTAGTATATATATTGTCTTATTGGCTCTGCTTACTTCACTCTCCATGTGCCTCTTTATTCATCCACCCACATCATTTTTTACAAGCACAGTGGCATTCAATGACATTCATCACAATTTGTTTAGCCATTCCTGAACTGATGGGCATATACCTTAATTCATGGCTATCACAAAAGTTATATATACTGTTTATAAGTATTCTGGGGAATGTGGGGACTTTTTTCTCATTAATGGTTTCCTTGGTATATAAGACCAGTAATGGAATCCCTGGTTCAAAGGATATGAACAGTTTAATCACTTTATTTGCAGAATTCCAATTTCTTACCACTTCAGACCCCCACCAACAATATATCAGTGTGCCTATCTTCCTACAACCCCTCTAACATTAACTATTGCCATTTTGGTCACTTTTGTCTACTTAGAGGTTGAGAAGTGAAACTTTAGGGTTGTTTTAATTTGCATTTCACTTAGTATTAGTGATTTGGAGCATTCTTTTATGTAGCTGTGAATACTTTGCAGTTCTTTTGAAAACTGTTCATATCTTTTGACCATAATATGTTGGGGAATGGCTATTACATGTATATGCATACGTGGGGCGGGGGAGAGAAGAGATATTATGGTATCTTGGATACCAAATCCTTATCAGAAAAATATCGGTACAAAGATTGTTTTCCCAGTAGACCACTTCCCTTCTTGTCCTAGATGTATTTATGCTGTCTGTGCAAAAGCTTTTCTGTTTAAAGTAAACAAAGTTTTCTATTTGTATTTAGTCATTGCCTCTATCTCTTATTTGGTTAGGAATACATCTCTTATCTATAGCTGTGAGAGGTGTATGATCTGTGTCTTTTCTAATTTATTATGTTGTTGTTCTGTCATTTCAGTCGTCTCCAACTCTTCGTGACCCCATTTTGGGGTTTGCTTGGCAAAGATACAGGAGTGGTTTGCCATTTCCTTCTCCAGCTCATTTTACAGATGAGGAAATGAGGCAAATGGGGTTAAGTGACCTGCCTGAAGTCAAACAGCTAGTAAGTGTCTGAGGCTGGATTTGACCTCTTGAAAATGGATCTTCCTGATTCCAAGCCCATCGTTCCATTCATTTTGCCATCTAGCTACCCAATTTTTAAAAATAGTATTATTTTTAATATTAAGGCCCATTTTTAGAATATATTGTGGTATGTGGTCTAAGCCTAATTTCTTTTTTTTCCTTTTTTTTTTTTTGGCAGGGTATTGGGGGTTAAGTGACTTGCCCAGGGTCACACAGCTAGTAAGTGTCAAGTGTCTGAGGCCATATTTGAACTCAGGTACTCCTGAATCCAGGGCTGGTGCTTTATCCACTGCCCCACCTAGCTGCCCCTTAAACCTAATTTCTATTAGATTGTTTTTGAGTTTTCCCAAAACTTTTATAGCAGTCTTTATCAAATAGAGAGTTTTCCACTACATAACTTTTTTTTTACTTTATAAAAAACTGGGTTATTGAGTTCTCTTGTTTCTATATCTCCCTTGACTAAATGATTCCATTAACCTATCTCTCTATCAATACCAAGCAGACGGTTTTGATGACTGCTGCTTGATAATATAGTTTGAGGTCTGAAAGTGCTGTTCCCTCTTTGTCCTTTTCACCATTTCTCTTGATAATCTAGATCTTTTGTTTTTTGAAATGATTATTATGTTAACAAGCACTGTTAAATATCCCCTCGATAATTTGATTGGTATAGCATTAAATGTATACATTAATTTTAATAGAATTGTCATTTTTATTATATTGGCACAGTTTTGCCATGAGCACTGAATATTCCTCCAGCATTTGGTAATTCAATCTATATATCTCTTGTGTTTTGAGAAGTTGATTCCCAGAGATGTTATGCATTTGTAGTTATCTGTAATAGGATTCCCTATTATTGTTTCTTGTGTTTTATTATTATTATTTAGAAATGTGGATTTTAGAAGATTTATTTTGTAGCCTGCAACTTTGCTGAAGGTATGGTCTCAATTAGTATCTTTGCTGATTACCTAGATTTTCCAAGAAAACCATCATATCAGCAAATAAGGATAGTTTTATCTTCTCTTTGCCAATCATTATTCATTTAATTCTTTTCTCTTCTTAGCACTTCCAGAAACATATCAAATAATAGTGGGGAAAGGGACATCCTTGCTTCATTCCCCTAGTTAGAAAAGGTTCTAGTGCATACCCACCGTACATGGTGCTTACTTTTGATTTTAGATGCTTTTTATAATATTTTTTAAAAGTTTCAATTACACTATTGTAAACAACTATAGTAATCTAATATATGATAAACCCAAAGGTCCACGCTTTTGGAACAAAAACTCATATATTTGACAAAAACTGCTGGGAAAACTGGAAAAAAGTTGCAGAAACTAGGTACAGACCAAAATCTCACACCGTATACTAGAGCAAAACAAAATATAAAAATAGATTGTTTTGATTATACATAATTAAAGTTTTTATATAAACAAATCTAATGTACCTAAGACTACAAGGGAAGCAGAAAACTGGGAAAGAATTTTTAAAATAAGTATCTCTAATATAGGCCCCATTTCTCAGTTATATAGAGAACTGAATCAAATTTCTAAAAATACAAGTCATTCCCCAATTGATAAATGGTAAAAGGATATGAACAGGCAGTTTTCAGACAAAGAAATCAAAGCTATCTACAATCACATTTTTTAAAAAGCTCTAAATCAATACTGATGAGAGAAATGCAAATTGAAATGGCTCTGAAGTATCACCTCACACCTACCAGAGTGGCAAATATAACTATATAACTATAACTATATATATAACTATATATATTATATATATATAACTATATATATTATATATATAACTATATATATATTATATATATATAACTATATATATAACTATATATATATTTGACGTTGGAGGGGATGCAGAAAAACTGGGACACTAATCCATTGTTGGTGGAGTTGCGAAAAAGATCTAACCATTCTGGAGAGCAATTTGGAACTATGCCCAAAAGGTAATAGAACTGTGTATACCCTTTGGTCTAGCAATACCACTGCTAAGTTTGTATCTCAGACATCCCCAAAAAGAGAAAAAGATCTATTTGTACAAAAATATTTATAGTAGCTCTTTTTGTGGTGGCTAAGAACTGGAAATCAAAGGAATGCCCATCAATTGGAAAATGGCTAAACAAGCTGGTATATGATGGTGCTGGAATATTATTGTGCTATAATGACAAGCAGAATGATTTCAGAAAGGTTTGGAAAGACTTGTACGAACTGATGTATAGTGAAGGGAACAGAACCAAGAGAACATTGTGCACAGAGACAGCAATGTTGTTTGATGAAGAACTGTGAATGACTTGACTATTCTCAACAATGCAATGATCCAAGACAATCACAAAGGACTATTGATGAAACATACTATCCACCTCCAAAGAAAGAACTGATATTGATTGAACACAGACTGAAGCATGCTATTTTTTACTTACTTTCATTTTTTTCTTTTATTCAAATTTTCTTGTACAAAATAACTAATACGGAAATGTATTACATAATTGCACATGTATAACCCATATCTGACTGCTTACCACCTGGAGGATAGAGGAAGGAGGGATAAAATTTGGAACTATAAATAAAAATGTTTATTATTTTTTTAAAAATTGTCCTTAGCGGCAGCTAGTTGGCTCAGTGGATAAAGCACCGGCCCTGGATTCAGGAGGACCTGAGTTCAAATCCAGCTTCAGACACTTGACACTTACTAGCTATGTGACCTTGGGCAAGTCACTTAACCCTCACTGCCCAGCAAAAAAAAAAAAAAATTGTCCTCTATGTCAATACTTTGTAGGTTTGTTTTTCATTTTTTTAGTATAAAAGAGTACTGTACTTTGTCAAATTTTTTTTTAATCTATTGAGATGATCGTGTGATTTGGGATATTAGGTTTTTGTTTTTTTAGTGAGGCAATTGGGGTTAAGTGACTTGTCCAGGGTCACACAGCTAGTAAGTGTTAAGTGTCTGAGGCTAGATTTGAACTCAGGCACTCCTGAATCCAGGGCCGGTGCTTTATCAACTGCACCACCTAGCTGCCCCTTGGGGTATTCGTTTTTAATATAATTATGTCAATTTTTTTCTTAATGTTGAACCATCCTTTCATCCATGGTATAAATGCCACTTGATCATAATTAATGATTCATTGCACAAATCACTGAATTGTTTGATAGGATTTTGTTAAAATTTTTGAATCAATGTCCATTAATGACATCAACTTATATTTTTCTCTGGTCTAAGTATTAGAACTATATTTGTCTCATAAAAGGATTCCAGTAGGGTGCTTTCTCAATTTTTAGAGAATAATTAGTCAAGTATGAGTGCTAACTGTTCTTTAAAAATTTGATAGAATTGTTCTATAAACTGATCAGGACCAAGAGTTTTTGAGGGTATTACTCTATTTCTTTGGTGTTATCAGTTTCTTTTAGCATATAATTGTACATAATATGTTCTAATTCTTTTTTTGTTTCTTCTAGTTTTGCTGTAATTTCACCTTTGCTATTTTATTGACTTGATTTTTCTGCTCACTTCTTTTTAAATCGGATTAGCTAAGTGTTTATCAATTTTATTAGTCTTTTCAAAGAACCAGTTTTTACCTTTATTTATCATTTCTAGAGGGTTTTTTTTTGTTTCCAATTTATCTATTTCCCCTCTAATTTTTAACATCTTTTTTGTGCTTATTTTAAGTTTGTTTATTCTTCAGAACACATTATTCTATTCCCTATTCTTTTATCTAGTAGATACAGAACAGTCTTGATTTATTTGAATATACTTCCCTTTGTATTTGAAGGTCTTTCTACTGGTGGCTTGTGGAACTTGTTTCTGAATGGAATGATTAAATTTAACCATTATGTGTCTTGGAATTTGCAGCTTTGGAATTTTTTTCCCCTGGAAACAATCGATTAATTCTTTCAATTGGGGTTTCATTTTCTATATTCAGAAGTTATAGACCTTTTTTTCTATTATTTCTTTCATTATGGTGTTACGGTTGTTTTGTTTTGTTTTGGTTTTTTGTTCTGTCATTTTCTTCTAGGAGACCTATAATCCTTCAATTGTCTATTACAGGAATCTGTAATGTTTTGCTTACAGAGTGAGCATATATATATATTTGGTTTGTTGGTTTTTTGGTTTTTTGCAGGGCAATAAGGGTTAAGTGACTTGTCCAGGGTCACACAGCTATTAAGTGTCAAGTGTCTGGGGCCAGATTTGAACTCAGGTCCTCCTGAATCCAGGGCCGGTGCTTTATCCACTGCGCCACCTAGCTGCCCTGAGCATAATTTCTTTTAATGATTTTTTCTTTTTCTTTTTTAAAATTTTCATCTTCTAGGTTGTTCTTCTCTTCTTCATATTTGCATTCTCAATCTATCATTCTCTTTTGTTTCTTTGGTGAGGCTTGCTACTGCAGATTCAAGTTCTTCTATTCTCATTATTTTTGTGGTGGACAGAAATTGTGCTCTCCTAATTTTCATTTCTCTTGTAAACCACTCAGAAATAGCATATTCTCCAGGTTCTCCTCAGTTTTCTGACCTGGCACCAGCAATTCAGAGCCTACTTTCCCTACTACTAAGAAGCTTAGAGCCTGTTGGCACTAGCATGGCACTTTCCCTGGCACTGGTGTTTCAAAGTACACTAGCACCAACAGTTCATAGTCTGCTTTCTCTAACAACAGCAATTCAGAGCTTTGCAGCACTGGTACTTCCAGGTTGCAGCACCTGGTAAGCTTTTGCTCCTAAAAGGGCTGTGACACCAAGCTGGCTGTTGAAGCCTAACACAAACTTCTGCAGCCTGGAGCCAGAATGTCTATGGCACTAGAAAAGAGGAGGTGAGAACAGGGTACAGGGGTGAGTTTTAATGAAAGTTTTCATTATGTCCTTGGTTCTGCTAGTACAGCTTTATTGCTCATAGTATGGGAGGTGGAGGACGGATGCTAAGTGAAGTCAGGGTCGATAAGCAACAGTTCCTGGAGTTTTTTAAAAACTTTTTTAAACAAGATATCAGTAAAAACTCATTTAAAAAACAAAACAAAGTTGGTTAAGTTCCCTGTCCATCCACGTTAGTACCTCTGGACTAAAGGTGTCAAACACATGGTTGGCAGGCCATATGTGGCCCACAACATTCCCAAGCATGGCCAGAACCAGATTAAAATGTAATTAGCTGGGGCAGCTAGATGGCGCAATGGATAGAGCACTAGCCCTGGATTCAGGAGGACCTGAGTTCAAATCCAGCCTCAGAAACTTGACATGTACTAGCTGTGTGACCCTGGGCAAGTCACTTAACCCCAATTGCCTCACCCCCCCAAAAAAAATGTAATTAGCTCCCCCTCTCAGAATTAGATAAATCTAGCCAAAAAATAAATAAGAAAGAAGTGAGAGAGGTGAATAGATTACTAGAAAAGTTAGACATGATAGATGTCTGGAGAAAATTGATATACCTTTTTCTCAGCAGTACATGGCACATTTTCAAAAATTGACCATGTATTAGGGCACAAAAACATCATAGTTAAATGTAGAAAGGCAGAAATAGAAAATGCATCCTTTTCAGATCATGATGCAATAAAAATTACAGGTAAGAAAGAGCCAGGGAAAAGTAGAATGAAAATCAATTGGAAACTAAATAATTTCATTCTAAAGAATGAATGGGCCAAACAACAAATCATAGAAACAATCAATAACTGTATCCAAGAGAATGACAATAATGAGACAACAAACCAAAATCTATGGGATGCAGCCAAAGCAGTGCTGAGGGGAAAATTTATAGCTCTAAATGCTTACATGAATAAAAAAGAGAAAGAGGAGATTAATGAATTGGGCATGCAACTTAAAAAGCTAGAAAAAGAACAAATTGGATACTAAATTAGATACCAAATTAGAGATCCTGAAAATCAAAGGAGAAATTAATAAGATTGAAAGCAAAAAAACTATAGAATTAATCAATAAAACTAAGAGCTAGTTTTATTAAAAAAATCAATAAAATAGATAAAATATTGGTTAATTTGATTAAAAAAAAGAAAAAAGAAAACCAAATTACCAGTATCAAAAATGAAAAAGGGGATGTTACCACCAATGAAATGGAAATTAAATCAATAATTAGGAATTATTTTACCCAAATGTATGCCAATAAATTTGACAATCTAAATGAAATGGATGAATATTTACAAAAATACAAACTGCCCAGGTTAACTGAAGAGGAAATAAAGTCCTTAAATAAACCCATATTAGAAAAAGAAATTGAACAAGCCATTAATGAACTCCCTAAGAAAAAATCCCCAGGGCCAGATGGGTTTACGGGTGAATTTTACCAAACATTTAAAGAACAATTAATTCCAATATTATACAAATTATTTGGAAAAATAGGTGAAGAAGGAGTTCTACCAAATTCGTTTTATGACACAAATATGGTGGTGATACCAAAACCAGGCAAAGCAAAAACAGAGAAAGAAAATTATAGACCAATTTCCCTAATGAATATTGATGCTAAAATCTTAAATAAGATATCAGCAAGGAGATTACAGCAAGTGATACCAGGATAATACACTATGACCAGGTGGGATTTATACCAGGAATGCAGGGCTGGTTCAACATTAGGAAAACTATTAACATAATCAACCACATCAATAAGAAAACCAACCAAAATCATATGATTATCTCAATAGATGCAGAGAAAGCTTTTGACAAAATACAACACCCATTCCTAATAAAAGCACTGGAGAGTTTAGGAATAGGGGGAGCTTTCCTTAAAATAATAAACAGTATCTACCTAAAGCCATCAGCAAGTATTATATGCAATGGAGATAAATTAGAGGCCTTCCCAATAAGATCAGGGGTGAAACAGGGATGTCCATTATCACCCCTATTATCTAATATTGTACTAGAAATGTTAGCTTTAGCAATCAGAGAAGAGAAAGGAATTAAAGGAATTAGAATAGGCAAGGAGGAAACAAAACTATGACTCTTTGCAGATGATATGATGGTATACTTAAGGAATCCCAGAGAATCAACTCAAAAATTACTTGAAACAATTAACAACTTTAGCAAAGTAGCAGGATATAAAATAAATCCACATAAATCATCAGCATTTCTATACATGACCAACAAAGTCCAGCAGCAAGAGATAGAAAGAGAAATTCCATTTAAAGTAACAGTAGATAATATAAAATACTTGGGAGTCTACTTGCCAAGACAAACCCAGGAACTCTATGAACACAACTACCAAACACTCTTCACACAAATCAAATCAGATCTAAATAATTGGAAAGATATCAATTCCTCATGGATAGGCAGAGCTAATATAGTAAAAATGACAATACTGCCTAAATTAATTTACTTTATTCAGTGCCATACCAATCAAACTACCTAAAAATTATTTTACAGAGCTAGAAAAAATAATAACAAAATTCATCAGGGAAATAATGAAAAAAAATTCACAGGAAGGTGGGTTAGCGGTACCAAACCTGGAGCTTTACTATAAAGTGGCAGTCATCAAAACTATCTGGTACTGGCTAAAAAATAGAGTGGTAGATCAATGGAATAGGCTAGGCTCAGGAAATGCAGTAGTAAATGACACTAGTAATGTAGTGTTTGATAAACCCAAAGACTCCAGCTTCTGGGATAGGAACTCAGTATTTGACAAAAACTGCTGAGAAAACTGGAAGATAGTATGGCAGAAATTAGGCATAGACCAACATCTTACACCTTATACTAAAATAAGGTCAAAATGGATACATGATTTAGACATAAGAGGTGATACCATAGGTAAATTAGGAGAGAAAGGAATAGTCTACCTATCAGATCTTTGGAAAGGAAAACAGTTTTTGACCAAACAAGAGATAGAGTATATTATAAAATGCAAAATGGATGATTTTGATTACATTAAATTAAAAAATTTTTGTACAAACAGAAGCAATGCATCCAAAATTAGAAGGGAGACAGAAAGCTGGGAAACAATTTTTGAGGCCAGTACTTCTGATAAAGGCCTAATCTCTAAAATATATAGGGAACTAAATCAAATTTATAAGAACCCAAGTCATTCCCCAATTGAGAAATGGTCAAAGGATATGAACAGGCAGTTTTCTAATGAAGAAACCAAAGCTATCTATTCCCATATGAAAAAATGCTCTAAATCTCTAATGATTAGAGAGATGCAAATTAAAACAAATCTGAGGTACCCCCTGACACCTATCAGATTGGCTAAAATGACAAAAAAAGGAAAATAATAAATGTTGGAGAAGCTGTGGGAAAATTGGAACACTAATCCATTGTTGGTGGAGCTGTGAACTGATCCCACCATTCTGGAGAGCAATTTGGAATTATGCCCAAAGGGCGATAAAGCTGTGCATACCCTTTGACCCAGCAATACCACTTTTGGGTCTTTTTCCCAAAGAAATCATGGAAAGGGGAAAGGGACCCACATGTACAAAAATATTTATAGCTGCTCTTTACGTGGTGGCAAGGAATTGGAAGTTGAGGGGGTGCTCATCAATTGGGGAATGGCTGGACAAGTTGTGGTATATGAATACAATGGAATACTATTGTGCTGTAAGAAACGATGAGCAGGAGGAGTTGAGAGAAACCTGGAGGGTCTTGCGTGGGCTGATGATGAGTGAGATGAGCAGAACCAGAAGAACATTGTACACAGTATCATCAACACTGAGTGTTGATCTACTGTGATGGACTATATTCTTCTCACCAATGCAATGGCACAGAAGAGTTCCAGGGAACTCGTGATGGAAGAGGATCTCCAAATCCAAGAAAAAAAAAAAAAAGAACTGTGGAGTATAGATGCTGAATGAACCATACTATTTCTTTTGTTTTTGATGCTGTTGTTTTTTTTTCTATTTTGAGGTTTTTCATCATTGCTCTGATTTTTTCTCTTATAACACGACTAATGCAGAAATAGGATTAATGTTATTATATATATATATATATAAAACACCTATATCAGATTACCTGCTGTCTAGGGGAGGGGGGAGGGAGGGGAGGGAGGGAGAAAAATCTGAAATTGTAAAGCTTGTATAAACAAAAGTTGAGAACTATCTTTACATGTAAGGGGAAAAAAATACTTTATTAATTTTAAAAAATGTAATTAGGAAGGTATTAGCAAAAAGAATAAAAACTTTAATAAAACTTTAAAATTAAGTTAATATATGACCCACAGGGATCCTTATTTATAGTTTAGTGGCCCCTCTTTCTATTTGAGTCTGACAGCACTGCTTTAGACAATTCCCCCTTTTCATCATCAGAATTGTTTCTCTATATAACTTTGTTATTTCATTCTTAAGGGCTTCTCATAACTCCTGAGCTGACTTCACCTATAGAATTTTTTTTTAAGTGAGGCAATTGGGGTTAAGTGACTTGCCCAGGGTCACACAGCTAGTAAGTGTTAAGTGTCTGAGGCCGGATTTGAACTCAGATACTCCTGACTCCAGGGCCGGCCACTGCGCCACCTAGCTGCCCCCTCACCTATAGAATTTTAGTCCACAAGATCCTACTTCTTGGTCCTCTTAATTCTCTGAAATCTGTTCTCCCAAAATACAGAGTGTATGTTAGAAGACTATTCTTGGTTTTCTTCTCTTTCTCTATCATAAACTCTAAAATGGAGCATGCACTTCCCTCTAAAGTGCCCATCATTTCCCTGGTGAAAAGACTCACATTCAGAATAGAATTTCCCACATCATTTTCTTTCATAACATGACCAATTTGGAAATGTGTTTTGCATGTTTGCACATGTATAACCTCTATCAAATTGCTTATGACCTCAGGGAAAGAGAGAGGGAGAGAATTTGGAACTCAAAAAAATATGAATGAATGTTAAAAATTGTTTCTGCATGCAAGTGGGAAAAAATAAAATTTTATTATTTTTTAAAATTCTCACATCTTGAATAATGAGTGGGCCAAATGAAAATCATAGAAACTATATGGAAGAGAATAATCATGAGATGACATACAAAAATACCTAGTATTCAGCTAAAGTAGACATCACAGGAAATATATCACTGAGAATATACATTAACACATCCCTCCAACTCTCATCATTTCTTAAATGGTTTACTGTAAGAGCCGCCAATTGGTCTCCCAGGCCTATCTCTCCCCTCTTCACACAAACTAAAGTGTAATGAAGGAATTTCCAGTAAGTAACCCCTCACAGAGGAACCTCAAAAATTGAAACAATGAGACAGCAAAATTATGAGAAACAAAATGCCCAACTGAGGCTCTCCACTGGTTAAGACAGAGAAACCAAAGACCACTAGAGGTAGAAGATACCTTAGAAAAATCATTTCATCCAACCACTTCACTTTACAGATGTGGAATTTGATGTCCAAAGTTGTGAAGGGATTTGTCAAAGGTCACAAATCAAGTTAGTGGCAAAACCAAGATTATTAAGCAGGTCTCCTAATTCCTACTAAAGTGGGAGCTCTTTCCATTTGTATACCAGGTTCTGTTTTTATGGCTCATTGAAGTGGTAATAATATTTTCTAATCATATCACCAAGAACTATTTGATCAGGAGGCACTGGCAGCATGAGGCTGGTTTTTTCTATACCCCTTTATTTTTATGTTTAAAAAAATACCTTGCTGTTAGCTCTCATTGTGAATTTTAAAAGAAATCCAACAAGAAATCGAAAACTCTCTGGGAATAAAAGATCTACTTTTAAATATGCAAAACCAAGAATGGAAATATCCCTAATCTCACCAAACCACTACTGAAAAAGCACTGATGGATTGACGTACATTAAAAACCCCCAAATACTTACCATTCTCATCAAGCAAGTCTTCCTCATCATCCCCATCATTGCCCTCCTCCATTGCCTCCTCCTCCTCCTCCTCCTCCTCCTCCTCCTCCTCTTCCATATCCTCCGGCTCCAAGTCTGGGTCCAAGTCTGGATCACTCCCTGAGATTGACTCGTCTGACATGGCTCCCAATGGTCCTCACTGTGCATTACCTACTCATGGTCTACAGTGGGACAGACCTATGGAGGAAGGAAAGAAAGCAAGAAAGAGCTCAGAATTCCCAATCCCAAGGTATCACAAGCTTATGATATACTCATCTAGAGGCAATAGATTCACAAGAATAAGGATTCAAGGAATGGTATTTTCAGTTCCTTTCCAAATTAATTCTGTCTTTTATCTCAGTGTCTATCATGCCCTTTATTTCATTTTTTAAAAGATTTATTGCCTTTTATTTTTCTGTCAGTACCTGTCACCCCAACTGAAACCTTGTTTTTCTCTTAAAACCCCTTCTTCCAACTGAAACCTTTCCAGTAACAAATAAAAACATTTAAGTAAACACTGAAGACAGAATTATTGTGACCAACCATGACCGACAGCTTATTCCATATTTTCATATCCATAATTCCCATTTCTCTACTAAGAGGAAGGAGATTGGTTTCTTTATCAGTTCTCCAAAACTCAGATTATTCATTACAATTCATCAAGTTTCACTGCTTTTAGTGTTACCATCTCCATTATTATATTCCTTTATCACTCCTTTTTAAATACCAAGTTTCACACATATATACCATGCCATTCCCTTTTAATATCCTCACCCAGCTAAAGTTTATTATGTCTATTCAGACAATTATTAAGTTGTTTTGGTTTTTTTTAAATGACTTGAATAGCAAGGAGAGATCTGCCAGGCCAGATTTCCTGAAGAAAGGCTTATTAGCCAAACAAATGATTTCAAAGCCTCCTAACACTAGTGTTATTGTTACTTGAAGTGAATAGGTACCGTACAAACAATGTCCACTCCCGACTCTGCACTCTTAAACAGTCTCCATCCTATATGTATATGCCCGAATTTTTTTTTTTGTCTAAATTCTACTTATTTCAAGTCCCACCTCCTCCATGAAACCTAGACAATTCAACTGTAGGCCTCAGTGATTCTTCCACTCTTCTTAGCACTTAATTATGACTACCACTCATTTGATTTTTACCATAGACTGATCTCTTTTGGTGCAATTAAGACTTCAAGTTCCTTGAGGTCAGGGTCTTAAGCCTTATCTAATCATTGTCCCTATCTCTTCCCGTAGTATAGTGTTCTACACACCATAGGTGACTAAAAAATGTATTTGGATGATGTTTTACTATTTGAGGGCAAAATGGCTCCTTCTACCAGGGTAAGACAGAATAGTACTTGATTTGGTTACAAGATGTAAAGTTTTCTAACATCTTAAGAGAAGGCCAAAAAAATTAATAGCCAGTAAGGCTATATGGACCAAGAAATCAAAACCATACTAGAATAACTTGGTATTCAAATCATAATAACAGTTGCCTAAGCATACAGCTTTCTTTTCCTTTTTCTTTTATCAATCATTACTTTTATTGAGGTCATTTTGTCCTGGCAAAAAATAGCAGAGGTATACTTTATAAGGTATATTTTATAAGGGTGTTACTTCCTATCACAACATATACAATTTGGTTGAAATATTTCAGGCTCAGGTTAAATTTGAAACAGAACTTTTGGGTTTCCTTAGGAATAAAGAGAGAAATTAGAACAAGTTAGATGCATCACTTTTGAATTGGTAATTGCTTTAGGAAAAATAAAGACAAGTTTAGGACTCCTAAGATAAAGAGAAAAATAACATAATAATTATGGATATGAGTGTGAATTGTTTGGCCACAAAGATCATTTATTTCGTTTTTCAAGAGAAGCAGGCAAAGAACATCTGTGAAATGATTTGGTAATAAAATATAACAATAATTACTTCCATAAAACATCTGTAAAATGCATTTAGGCAAAGAGGGGAAAGCTCATCTATAAATACAAATTAATGTTCCATTATATTCCAGAGTTACAAAACAGATTTTTAAACCTCTTGACATGGGTTCTATCATGTGTTTTGGGGTCCATTTGTGACTGTCAGAAAAGAAAAAAAATAAGAGCTAACAGCTCTGGAAACAGAATCAGCTTCTACAATATTTGTATGATGATAAGAATTTTCTATAAACTGATTCATGTTTTGTCAGCAACTGCTGCAAGGAGGAGTAAATATTTTGCTTTTAGAGTGACTATGTTGGTTGATTGTAGAACAGACGATCGTGGACTAAAGTTTAGGTAAAGTTTTAATTAGCTTTCATACATACATAATCTGAATGGTGAAGAAATTTCAGGAGACATTTTGGTGTGCTGAAAAGATCACACACTTGAACTTCTCTAGGCCTCAGTTTCATCTGTAAAACACAGGAAACTTGGTGTGGTCTGTATAATGTAGGGCCCTACCAGCTTTAAATCTTATAAACCAAGAAAACCAAGACTTCCACATATTTCACAAATGACAAAATGTGCTTTTCAAACCTCCCCCAAGCCCAAGACTCCTTTTAGGTAGGTGCAAGTAATTTTTTTCATATTATTAATAAACATTGGATTATCCAGAACACATGAAGCGGTATAAAATACAAACAAAATGACTCACAGCCCTTCTCACTAACCTGGGCCTTCAGATCTCTTTTCTGAAAACAGTGGAAATATCCAAACTGAGGCTGTCCTTTGCCCAGCAAAGCTAGAAGGAGTTTTTCAATTCATTCTATCATTTGCTTCTGTATCTTACTACTTACATATTTAACTAAAATGATACATTCAATTGTTCTCCCTAAATCAAATGTTAGAAAAGCCAGGATTTGTAGATGCTGCTCTCCAAGATATCTAAACAATAGGAAAAATGGGTTTTATGGGGAAAGGAAAAGGAAGGAAATAAGCATTATATAATGCCAAGAACTGTACTAAGCACTTTTTACAAATGCCTCATTTGATCCTCACAACAACCCTACAAGGTAGGTGCTATTTATCCCCATTTTACAGTTGAAGAAACTGAGGCAAACAGAGGTTATGTGATTTGCCCAGGGTCATACAGCTAGTAAATTTATACGGTTAGATTTGACTCAAGTTTTCCTAACTCCAGATCCAGAGCTTTATCCACTGCACTACCAGATGACTCTTTATAGTAATAACAGTAATATAACAAAATACCATTACTCCCTCCTTCATTTAAAAAAAAAAAGAATTTTTTTTAAATTAGAGCCTGGTGACCAAGATCTAGAGAATCACAGCCTAAAATATAGAACTATGCCCCCTTTAACTCTGATGTGGGAAAAAAAAAATCTACTAGTTAGATGCCAATAAGATCCAACTGTCCCTTACAGAGGATCATCCCTTCAATTTGAAGAGCTAGAAAAGCAATGGTAGATAGATGTACCTCACCTTTAAAAACACCTATGTTTCTCAAAAAAATTATGTAAATCATATCCAATAGGATTAAATGTACTAAGGGAGACTGCTATTTAAAGAGACATTTCTCAATAGGTAGGGGAAAAAGAATCCAGAACTGAAACGGAAGTAAAATTGAATTAAAAAATAAAATAAAATTAAGAAAGGGACAGAGATTAAACCTGTAATCCCATTTACTTGAATCATCCTGGTAAGGAACTTCTTCTACTAATACAGTGTGCCAGCATTTTCTCTGCAATTTAGGTGCACTGAGGGATTAAGTCAATTAATTAGAGTTATTTGTCACTTATTTGTCACTTCACTACACCATGCTGCCTCTCATTTAAAAAGAAAATTTGATTATAGTTACACAGCATTCAGCTTTGCTTTATTTATCATTCTTTTCATTCACAGTGCTGTAGTGTGTATATTATTGTTTTTACTTCACTATGAATCAGTTCATACAGATCTTCCTTTATTTCTCTGAATTTCCTCATAATTGTTGTCTCTTATGGACAATAATATTCCAACTTAAAAAGGTAAAATACAACTACAACAGTGCAAAAGGAAAGCACCACCACCACCAAAAAAAAAAAAAAAAGGAGCACACTGAAAAATTACAAAGAACAAGCATGGCTCCAGAGAAGAGATATGAGAAGACACCCCACCTGACCCCTTTACAGAAGCAGGATGCCCACAAATGCGGTACAATGTCCATATTTTTTAACCTTTGCATACATTCATCAGTTTTACTGGTTTTTCTTTTTCTATGTCTTTAAAAAACATAATTTGTCAAATGTGGTATTTCTCTGGAAGAGGAAGAGATACTGGGGAAATTTTTGATATTGTAAGGAAAAATACATTAATAAAAATTTTTTTTACAAAAAGTAGGTACCTATTAACTAAAGAATGACTGGACAAATCATGGTATAAGGTTGTAAGTGATTACTCTGCAGTATGAAATGACAAAAGAGATAAATCCAGAGAACCCTGATAATGATACATAGGGGGAAAAAAACTATGAAGGAAATGAGTTAAAATACGAAGAGTACTTAAAAAAGTCCAGAAGTAAACCTAGATAAGCTGGGCAATATTGATTCTACCCAGATAATTTAATAAATCCCTTTAAAAAAAAAAAGCTGTATATAACAGGGGTTTATAGCATTACACACAGTCCTCTTTTTCTATTTTTCAATATATAAGGAAATGCCCACCCTTATGTTTGTCAAATTCAAAATAATAAAAAGAATATTCTAAAATGGATATTTCACCTGAACACAATAGATCATGCCTTAAAGAAAAATTAGAAGAGAATGAGATCAAGTACCTTTACCAATTATGGCTAGATGTAGTATTCTCAATCAAAACAAGAGGTAGAGGAGATCACAAAAGACAAAATAATTTATTACATAAAACTAAAAAGCTTTTGCAAGAACAAAAGCAATGTAGTTAAGACAAAAAGGAATGACTACTACGGAAAACTCTTTGCATCAATATCTCTGAGGGTATGATAGCCATGATATACATACATAAGGACAAGAGCTATTCTCCAGTGTTAAATTGGTACAAGGATATGAACAAATAATTCTCAAAAAGAACTGTAAGTTAACTATGAAATATTTGTTCAATCTCTGATAAAATAAACGCAAATCAAAATAATTGTGAGGTTTTACCTCACACCTGGAAAATTATCAAAGACAACAAAAAACTGGAAAAAGTCAATGTTAAAAGGGTCGCAAAGAGGTATACTCATATAATATACACTGTTGAGAGAACTGTAAATTCATCCAACCATACAAGAAAGCAATTTGGAATTGTGCTAAAAATAAGTTATGAAAATGTCTGTTATCCTTTAACCCAATAACTTTACTGCTAGACATACTGCAACAAGGTCAAAGACAAAAAGAAAGATCGCATACACACTCAAATATTCGTAGCAGCAAAGAATTAGAAATAAAGCAGGTGCCCATCAACTGAAGAACTGTTGTTAAACAAATTGTGCCATGTGATTATGATGCAATATTATTGCATTCTTTAAAAAAAAAATCAGGGGCAGCTAGGTGGCACAGTGGCCCTGGAGTTAGGAGGACTTGAGTTCAAATCGGAGCTCAGACACTTGACACTTACTAGCTGTATGACCCTGGGCAAGTCACTTAACCCCAAATGCCTCACCAAAAGAAAAAAAAAATCAGAACAGAAGCAAGACCAGAAAGAAGCACAGACAAGTAGAACAGCTTTGAAGGCTACATGTTGAACTTACACTTAAAAAGAAAAGTAAGTTGTACATATTATAGATCTACAGTTTCATATACAACATTCTTTTTTTCTGTTCTACTATGTAGATGGAAATATTCATTTTATTAGATGTTTGTTAAGTCTAGAATAAAAAAAATATTTAAATATAATGACTTAATTGAAAGAAACAATGAATATCCAGAACTCAGATGTATGGGAAAACTAAATAAAGTCATGTAAGCAGTATCAGGAAAACATTATGACTACAATCATGCAGATGAAAAAAAGAAAGAAAAACATAACACTGTTGGTGTTACACTTGACAATAGGAAAGTTTGGAAGAAGAAAGCAGGGTTTGGGGTGAAAGATAATTCATTCAGCTTTTGGACATATTGGATGAGATGTCTGTAGGGCACCCAGTTCCAGGTATCCAATAGGCAATTAATGATGGGGGCTGGATGAAAAGATGTAAAATTCATCTGCACAGAACTCATGAGCTAATGAAATTACCAAGCAAGACAAAGCTCTAAATCTACAATCCTAAAATAGCTCTACCCAGGCAAAAATATTCAAAACTACTTTATTATTTCTAAAACTTTCATTGCTAGCTTTTGTTTTTATATTACTTAAGTTGCTCTCTATATTCTCCCCTCCCACCTTCCAAAGAGCCGTCCCATATGAAGATTTTTTTTTAAAGAAAAAGACAAGTAAAATCAGCAAAATCAATCATTACGTTGAAAATATTTGTAATATTCTACACCAGTGGACCTCCTATCACTGCAAAGGAACAGAAGGAAGTGTCTTAAATCTCCTTCGAAGCCATTTTGTTCTTTGTAATTTTACATCTGTGTTGTGACTGTTCTTTCCATTTCCATTTTTATAGTCATTGTGTATACTGTTTTGTATCAGTCCTTATAATTATGTTTTTCTATGCGTGTCTGAATTTATCAGTCATTATTTGCTTTTTCTTATACCATAATAATAATATTTCTTTCTATTCATGCATAACATTTTGTTTAGCCATTCTCCAAATCAACGGGTATCTACTTTGTTTCCAGTTCTTTGCTGCAACAAAAAGTAAAGTTGCTTTTTTTCTAATAAGAAAACCTAGGGGCAGCTAGGTGGCACGGTGGATAGAGCACTGGCCCTGGAGTACCTGAGTTCAAATCCGGCCTCAGACACTCAATACTTACTAGCTGTGTGACTCTGGGTAAGTCACTTAACCCCAATTGCCTCACTAAAAAAAAAAAAAAGAAAGAAAGAAAACCTAGCCTCAGTCAATAGTCCAGTGGCAAGGAAAAGACTGAATAAATTGTGGTATATCAAATATTACTGACCTGTGAAAAAAGAAAACACAAACAAAAAAATATTACTGACCTATAAAAAATAATACAAAGAAATATGGAATGATTTATATGAAATAATGAAAACAAAGTACAATTAAAACAGAAAACATATTGGCTATAATTATATTAAAAAATTACAGGAACAAAACTTTATAGTATATAAACAAGATTAAGAGATATAAAGTTATTGCTATTAATGTGTTCAAAATAGTACCATTTTCTTGGATTAAATGTAAATAACAGTGTTTCCTACTTATATTTTTTGAGACAATGTTTATAATAAAAATATTTTCAAAAAGAAAGACCTGAACAATTGCACAGCATGAAGAGGTAGAATATGTTTGTGATTTGATCTTGTAAAGCTGAGGTTCTTAACCTGAGCTCTATGAATTTGTTCTTTTTAATATTTTATATCTATATTTTAATAATTTTTCTTTATAAAACTATGTGTTATATGTGCTTTATGATGCTATTTTATTTTATGCATTTGAAAACATTATTCTGGGAAGGGCTCTGTAAGCTTTACCACACTGCCAAAGGGATCCCTGACACCAAAGAGGTTAAGAACCACAGATGTAGAGAGATTACCCAAACCAGTGAAATCACATCTCCATAAAAAGTATTAAAGTAGCCTCATTAGCACTGTTTAACAGAAACAGTGACAGAGAACTACCTATAGTTGTTACATGCACCCGTCCTGACATGAAATGTAGTCTTGAAAACTCATACTTAACAAAAGCATTAATAAACCAAATCATCTCAGTTTCCCACTCTATAAAATTAGTAGCTTGGCTTCGACCTACCTCCAAAGTTTTATAGCGCTCCCATTAAGGTCACTTTTTCACTAAAGAGAATACCTTCTCTTTATACCAGATGAATGTTTTGGAATGAAACAAATTACCTCTTAATTTTCTGATCTGTATATATGGAAACTCTTGTATTAAGTTTTTTCAAATCAGTCCTGTGCCTGTAGAATACCTAGGCCACCTATATGTGCATAGTTTTCTTGTGTCTGACATGAATAAGAAACTGTCCTCCTTGGCTTTGCCAACACTCAGGCATTGATTTGAGCTCCTCACTTCTCTATTCATAAATACAAGAATATACTTTGGGTTCCATTTCCGAAAACCATAAAATGGATGATAATGCTTGGTCACTCACCTTTCTCTCAGGGGTGCTGTAAGGATTAATTGATAAGTAATAATAATAATAATATTTGCAAAGTGCCACAGAAAGCCTAAGGAATTTTTTCTGGGTCTCCGAAGTGCTATAATAAAACATGCCATTTGCTTCAAAGCAGCAACTTAATTGTACCTTTAAACAATTAAATGCACTTTTGCAATTGACAACAATAAAATGCTTCAAAGGCTCATAACTGAGAAACCATGTAGTATTTTTTTTTATTCACAAAAGGAAGAAAAACCCCAGCTGGACAGAACTTATTTTCAATATTGGGAATTTTTGAAAGAAAGCAAACAGGACCAGTGATGATTATTAGTGGGCTAAGCACCTCCAAATAAGTATTGATTTCAACCTCATAAAACAACTGTCAGTCACCTATCCCCTCCCCTCCTTCAATTCTAACCCTCAGGCTACATGTTTTGTTAACAGTTGCAGTTAACTATAAAGAACTGTAATAAAGGGGTTCTACTGATGATTCACAGTCAAATTATGAAGTCAAGTAGTGGAGAGAGGGGAGAAAATAAGCATTTATTTAGCATCTATTATGTGACAGGAAATTTGCTAAAAGCTTTACAAATATCTTATTTGATTGTCCCAACAACCTTGGGATGATGCCCATTTTACAGATGAGGAAACTGAGGCAGACAGAGGTGAAGTGAGTTGCCCAGGGTCACAGACTTAGTAAGTGTCTAAGACTGTCTTTGAACTCTGATCTTCTGGACTCCAAGAATAGTGCTCTGTGCACTGTGGTGCTCCCTAGCCACCTCAAAGAGATCAGCAGAAGAGAAATGGGAATGCCAGCACTCCTGAGGTCTAGGTCTAGGTCAGAATGGTAAAACAGCCATGGTTGGAGGGGAAGACAACAAACTCTCCTGCCCATCATCATTCATAGTACCAAGAATAAACACCCAATGAAAAGCATCTCATTTCAAAGAGTGACAAACTACTTACTAACTGTCTCCATAGTTAATTAGTAAGCAAATAATGTTGTAACCTCCATTTTCGGTAAGAAAGAATAGCATGAGGTTAAACCATCAGATGGTTAATTGAGCCCCTAGGACTTCTTCAGAGAAATGATGCACAACAATACTCCGTGTGTGGTCTTGTAGCTGGTTTTCCTTCCCTTCCCCTCAGTTCATTCCCAGGAGCACCCTAGAATAGTTTTGGTTAACTAGGTCTCATTTGTGCTCCCTCTGGAGGGGATTCAGGTCTGACTGGTGAGGCCTAGATCAATGACAGAAAAATAAACAAGCAGATAGAAAATAAAAACACACCGGCTTGCCTGCCCTGCTTCCTCATGCAGCTTTGACCCGATTTTGAACACTCTACCAAAGGAAATTATATAATCTATCCAGACCATAGCCATCTCTATTATTTTGTGGGTAGGTTATACAAACCTATCCCCAAGTTCTCTCTCTTACAGACATGCCAGAAGTTTAACCACTGTATAGATTGTGTATGAGATTCAGACTGAACTCATCTAAATTAATTATTAGAAAGAAAAAGTGACATGAATATGGGCTAAGAGAACTAAGGAAGAGAAAGAAAGCCAACACAGTGAACTGAACTAAGATGATAAAATGAGGTGGCTAGGTGATTATTACTAAGGTTCCTTTTATTTCCACAAGCTCTAAAATTCAATCGAATAACAAGCATTTATTAAGCACTTACTATGTACCAGGCACTGTTGTAAGCATTAAAGATAGAAAGAAAAAAAATGAAAGCGGTCTATGGTCTCAAGGACTTTATATCCTAGAGAAACAAAATATTTATATATGGGGTTTATGCAAAAAATTCAAGATAATTTAGTGTAATGAAAGCACCAGCAGTTGGGGGTAATCAAGAAAGCCTCCATGTATAAACCGGTACAGGAACTAAACTTCAAAATTAATTAGGGATTATAAAAGGTGGAGGAAGTTTAAGAACAGAGTACGTTCTAGGTATTGGGGACAGGCAACACAAAGGCAAGGAGACAGGAGATAAAGTATCAATGGTAATAGCAAGAGGGCCAATTTGGCTAGAGCACAGAGTGGGTGAAGGGGAGTTATATGTGTACAATAAAGGCAGTTTGAGGCTAGGTTGAAAAGAGTTTTAAATGGCAAATAGAGTTTATAATTGATCCTAGAGGTAATAGGAAGCCAATGGCGTTTACTGAGTAGGGAAATGACATAGGCAATCTGTAGGAAAACCACTTTGGCAGCTACATGGAAGACAGAGAGACATGAGGCAGGAAGACCAGTAAGGGGGCTATTTCAGTAATCCAGGCAAGAGGTGATAACATGGTGGCTGTGTAAGTGAAGAGAAGGGGGTGATATGTGAAATCCTATGGAGGAAGAACCAATGAAATGTGGCACCAAATTGAATATGTGGAGCTGTGAGATGGAGGGTAAGGAAGAGTCAAGAATCAACGATGATGGGACAGCTAGGTGGTGCAGTGAATAGAGCACTGGCCCTGGAGTCAGAAGGACCTGAGTTCAAATGCAGCCTCAGACACTTAACACTTACTAGCTGTGTGACCCTGGGCAAGTCACTTAACCCCAATTGCCTCTCTCTCTCTCTCTCTCTCTCTCTCTCTCTCTCTCTCTCTCTCTCTCTCTCTCTCTCTCTCTCTCTCTCACACACACACACACACACACACACACAAAGAAAAAAAAAAGAATCAAGGATGATTTCAACGTTACTAACCTGTATGAGATTGGAAATGTGATGGCACTTTCAATAGAAATAGGGAAATTCAGAAGAGGGCAGGGGAGAAGAATTTTCTTTCTTGTCATGTTCAGTTTGAGATCCAATTCAAAATGTCCAAAATGCATTTGATAATGCAAGACTAGAAGTTTGAGGCAAAGATTAGGGATAGATATAGAAATCTAGGAGTCCTGTCCTCCTGCACAGAGATCATTAAATCCATGGAAGCTGATAAAGGAGGGTGGTGGGGGTGGGAGGGGGGACTCAGCAAAGAACTCTGAGGAGTAGGAGAACCAAGAGTCATAAAAACCCAGGGAAGTGAAAATAATCAAATGAGAAAGTACTTACAGTGTCAAATGTTGCAGAGAGATCAAGAAGAATAAGGACTGAAAAAAGACCAACAGATTTGGCAATTAAGAATCACTGATAGGGGCAGCTAGGTGGTGCAGTGGGTAAAGCACTGGCCCTGGATTCAGGAGGACCTGAGTTCAAATCCAGACTCAAACACTTGACACTTACTAGCTGTGTGACCCTTGGCAAGTCACTTAACCCTCATTACCCTACCCAAAGAAACAAACAAGAATCACTGATAACCACAGAGAAATTCGTTTCATCATTTGACTGATGAGGTTGAAAGTTATAATTGAAAAGGGTAGAGAACTGGAGGGGCAGAATGATGAGAAGCCAAGATGGCAGAGTAGTAGGAACCAACACAATGAGCTCTCCAACCAAATTACTCCAAACAGAACTAGAAAATGCAGCAAATGAAATTGATGCGGAAATAAAAGAAAATACCAAAGCAAGTCATTCTGCCAGCCTCCATCAATATAAGGGACACAGGTAGAGAGGAACACTGGGAATATACTTGGGCTACGAGCACATCTTATATAGGGAGAGGCTGTGTACCAGGATGAACAGAAGGCCCAGACCCATACCAGGGCACCTCCAGACCCATTCAGCAGTACTGCAACTGGGACAGGTGAAAACTGATAATTTGTTGTTACCCACTACCCAGTTCTGGGTTACGGATCAGGGATGGACTTTGAAATGAATCTGCACCCACCCACCCATTTTCTCCTCTTCAGAGCAAGCAACAGATTCAGAAACAATCCGTAGTGTGTTGTGACTCAGATCCTAGGATCAAAACAGTGTCCAAGTTCCAGCTTTTAGTCCAGTTTGAAGCCTTCAGAGAAATGATCAAGGCAGGAATCTCAGACTAGAACTTAAAATTCTGCCACTCAGAACCAGCAGAGCTTCATAGCTATAGCTGATAATGGCTGAGTCCAGCAGCAGTCTGCTGTTGCTCAAATCCAAATTCAGGTCAGAACCAAACCCAAAGCTCAGACAAAAGGGACAGCAATCAGACATTGCCCTAAATCATACCACCCAAGTTGTGAACTGATCCAGTCATTCTGGAGAGTAATTTGGAACCATACCCAAAGGGCTATGGGACTGTGGATACCCTTTGACCCAGTAATACCACTACTACGTCTGTATCCAAAAGAGATCATAAAAAAGGGAAAAGGACCCACATGTACAAAAATATTTATAGCAGTTCTCTTTGTGGTGGCAAAGAATTGGAAATCAAGGGAATGGCCATCAATTGGAGAATGGCTGAACAAGTTGTGGTATATGAATGTAATGGAATACTATTGTGCTGTAAGAAATGAAGAGCAGGCAGATTTCAGAAAAACCTGGAAAGACTTAAGTGGACTGATGCTGAGTGAAGTGAGCAGAACCAGGAGAACATTGCACACAGTAACAGAAACATTGCACAATAATCAAACTTTGATAGACTTAACTCTTCTCAGCAATACAATGATCCATATCCAGAAAAAAGAACTGTGTAGAATCTGGATACAGATTGAACCATACTATTTCTACTTTTTTTGGTTTTGTTTTTTCTTTTTTGAAGTTTGGCCCTTTTGTTCTGATTCTTCTTTCACAACATGACTAATGCAGAAATATGTTTAATGTGATTGTACACATATACCTATATCAGATTGCTTTGTCTTAGGGAGGGGAGAGGGAAGGAAAAAAAATTGGAACTAAAAATGTTATGCAAACAAATGTTGAAAACTATCTTTACATGTACCTGCAAAATAATAAAATATTTTTATGATTAAAAAAAAAACACACCAGGGGCAGCTAGGTGGCACAGTGGATAGAGCACTGGCCCTGGAGTCAGGAGGACCTGAGTTCAAATCTGGCCTCAGACACTTAACACTTATTAGCTGTGTGACCCTAGGCAAGTCACTTAATCCCAATTGCCTCAACAACAACAACAACAAAAAGCAAAAAAAACCGCACCATACCATCTGGGGAACACTAAAAGTTTGCAGATTCCCAGCCTGAGCTGTCCCTGAGATCGTATAACGTATCACTTGCTACCCCAAGAAAAGAGCAACAGGACCAGCCCAAACATCCCTTCTAGAAGTGCACAGAGCTAGGCTCTAACATCAATTCTGAAGTCAAGAAGGCTAGAAGAATGAGCAAAAAACAAAATAAAACAAAATCCCACCATTAAAAAAACTATTATAAGGGGGCAGCTAGGTGGCGCAGTGGATAGAGCACCAGCCCTGGATTCAGGAGGACCTGAGTTCAAATCCGGACTCAGACACTTAACACTTACTAGCTGTGTGACCCTGGGCAAGTCACTTAACCCCAATTGCCCTGCAAAACAAAAAAACAAAAACAAACAAACAAACAAACAAAACTATTATGGTGGCATGCAAGCTTAACACATAAACCTAGAAGAAGAGAATGACTCCAAAACAAGTACAAGCAAAGCCTCAGAGAAAAATATAGTCTGGATAAAAATTAAACTAGAATTCCTGGAAAAGATGAAGGAAGAATTTTTTAAAAAATTTTTAAGTTTTAATAAATGAAATGAGAGTGCTTGAGAAAAAGGGGGGGGAGATATAGAAGAAAGAATTGGAAAGAAAATTAACAGAAATGCAAAACCTTATCCAGGAAAAAAAAACCCTCACTGAAATTCTGAATGGACCAGATAGAAGCCAGTTATTCCATGAGGCAACAGGAAAAAATAAAAAGGTCAAAAGATTGAAAAAAAAAAATAGAAAAAATACAAATGATCTCATAACAAAAAGAGCTGACTTAGAAACAAGTGCCAGAGAAAAATTTAAGAATCATTAGACTAAGGAGCTAGGTGGCACAATGGATAGAGTACCGGCCCTGGAGTCAGGAGGACCTGAGTTCAAATCCAGCCTCAGACACTTAACACTTACTGGCTGTGTGACCCTGGGCAAGTCACTTAACCCCAATTGCCTCACCAAAAAAAAAAAAAAATCATTAGACTACATGAAAACCAAAACCAAAAAGGGCATCCACATCCTCCATATTTTTAAGAAATTTAGGGAAAACATTGCCCAGATCTCTTAGAATCAGAGGGCAAAGTAGAAATAGAAAAAATATACTGGTCATCTCTTGAAATAAGTCTCAAAAATGAAAACTCCTAGCAACACCACAGCCAAACTCTAGAGCTTTCAAGTCAAAGCAAAATACTGCAAGCAGCTAAAAAGAAAGAATTCAAGTACTAAGGAGTCACCATTAGGATCCAACATGATTTACCAGCCACCACTAAAAAGAAGCAAAGAGCTTGGAATGCAATATTCCAAAAGGCAAAAGATAAAAGTTTGCAGCCAAGAATAACTTACTTAACAAAACTGAAATATAATCTCATGGGGGAAAATTGGACCTTTAATGAAATAAGAGGATATCCAAGCATTCCTGATTTAAAAGAAAAAAAAAGCTACATAAACTTTGAAATTCAAACACAAGAGGTTAAGAGAAACAGGAAAAGGTAAACAAAAACAATGACAAGCAAATAAAACAAATATGAACGGCTTACACTGAAATATGGGGAGATCATAAACGTATCCCCTCTCAACCCTATCAATAACAAGGTCAAAAAGAAATCTAGGGGGCAGCTAGGTTGCACAGTAGATAAAGCACCACTCCTGGATTCAGGAGGACCTGAGTTCAAATCCAGCCTCAGACACTTGACACTTACTAGCTGTGTGACCTAGGCCAAGTCACTTAACCCTCACTGCCCCACAAAAAAAAGGAAATCTAATTAAACAAAAGGTCTAATAGTGGTTTTATTATATCCTGAGGCTCTTAAGAGAAGAATGGAAAGAGAGAAGAGCAATACCTTAAGGCAGAAGGGAAAAGAATGTTGGAGAAATTATCTCACAAAACCAGGCTAGGCTGAACACTCCCATTTGAACTGGTCAAAGGAAGGAATACACACAGAGTTGGGCACAAAAATACTTTTCACTCTACAGGGAAATAAGGGGGAAAGGGAGAAAAGAAAAATAGAAGGAGGACAGGTTAAGGGAGGGATTAGTCCTAAGCAAAACAAATTATAAGAATGTACTTAAATATAGCTTTTTTTGAGATGGCAAAGTACAAGAATCTGAGGGGATGCAAATAAATTGGGTGACAGCTGAAGAAGTTATGACATTTATAAATGTAATAGAGTACTACTATGTTGTAAAAAAAATCATGAAAAGGAAGGTATCAGAGAAACCTAGGAAGACTCACATGAACTGATGCAGAGTGAACAGAACCAGGAGAACAACTTATATCCAAAGACTACAATATGGTAAAGATAAACAACTTTGAAAGAATTTCAAACTCTGATCAGTGTAATGACCAACCAGTATTCCAGAGGACTGACTAATGATAAAAAAAAAAAAACCTTGCTACCAACTCCTAAAATAAAAGAGAGATGAAAGACTCAAAAGTGCAGAATGAGATTTTTTTTTTTTGACATGGCTAATGTGGACATCTGTTTTGCTTCACTAAAAGTGTTTCTAAAAGGTTTCTGTTGCATTCTCAATTGGTGGAGGAAGGAGAGAAGGAAGCTCTTTGCTAGCTGAAAACAATACACATACAAACACACAAATATATAAAAGAAGTAAAGGCACCAAGTATAGATGTTCTTTATTAGGTGTTTGGCTGTGAAAGGAAGGAGAGAGTTGGTAGGTTCGAATTTATTTTTTTTAATGTGGGACAGGGGAGACATGGGCATGTTTGTAGGCAGCAAGAAAGGAACCAAAGAAAGAAACAATGAAGATTAGGGAGAAAGGTAACATGATTGTGGGGAAAATCTGATGCAAGGGTTGGGACTAGGAATACATGCTGGCCTTGATAAGGACTACCTGTTAATCAGAAAATGGAGTAGAGGAGAGAGTGAATGATAATTTTAAGAGGTTGTGAGAAATAGCAAAATGAAGGAGGAGTTCACATCAAAAGATCTGTATTTTATTCAGTAACATATAAGGCATAATCCTCAGCTGAAAGGGTGAAGGGAGGGAGTGGTGTTGGCAGCCTGAAGAAAAAAGGTTTGGAATAGCTTCTGTAGGAAGTGTGATAAAGAATGAATGGGGGGCGGCTAGGTGGCGCAGTGGATTAAGCACCGGCCCTGGATTCAGGAGTACCTGAGTTCAAATCCGGCCTCAGACACTTGACACTTAGTAGCTGTGTGACCCTGGGCAAGTCACTTAACCCCCACTGCCCCGCAAAAACAAAAAAAACACACCAAAAAACAAAAAGAATGAATGACCAAAAATGAAAAGACTGTCTTGCTGCAGTTAATGTCCAGTTAAGGCTAGATAACAAATCTGTAGTGAACTCAGTCATCATGGACTTCCTCTAGATCCATTCAGCAGCAAACAAGTAGGACTAGGGAGGCAAATGGTGGGAGTTACCTTGGAATGGGACTTGGCAAGGCATGAGGAAGACAGTATAATGTTGAACTATTTAACTACAAGATAGAGATTGGGATTACTAGCTGTGTGACCCCAGGCAAGTCACTTAACCCTATCTGCCTCAGTTTCCTCATCTGTAAAGTGAGCTAAAGAAGAAAATGGCAAACCATTCCAGTATCTTTGCAAAGAAAATCCTAAAATGGGGTCACAAGGAGTCAGACACTCCTGAAAAATGACTAAACAACAAGAGATTGGGAAGGGAAGAAAGTCATGCAAGAGCAAAAGAGATGACCTAGGAGAGCACTGAAAGGTGGAGAAATTGAGGTAAAAATAAGGACAAAGAACAAGGAGTTAAAAAAGGTTCTGAGCCAATAAAGGAATTTCAAAATTCTTGATCATGGATTACATCAAGATATGACTATCCCTGTGTAAATAAGGTAGAATTGAGTCATGGTAGTTTAGTTGATTGAGGAATTGGGAATCTAGAGTATTTGAAGAACATGACAGTCCTGTAGTATAATAGAACAAAATCTTTGGCTGAGAGGAAGACTGTGAACCAGGAACTGAAATCCTTGAGAAAGAAGGGGATGTGACCAAGGTCTTGGTATTTTAACTGACACTAAGATCTGAATAGAGTGATAGGTTTCAACAGTATATCCTCAAAAGAGAGGTTGATGAATGATGATGACAGAGAATCTGGAACTGAAAATGGAAATCAGAGTATTCTAAAAGATTTTATGATTAGAATTCTGAGGACCTGAGTTCAAATCCAGCCTCAGACCCTTGACACTTACTAGCTGTGTGACCCTGGGCAAGTCGCTTAACCCCAATTGCCTCACCAAAAAATAAAATAAAATACTATACAAAGGGTTACAAAGAAAACCAATTATATTAAAAGACCGTTATAAAAGGTTTACAAAAAATTCACAGACCAAAGTTAAGAACCCCAGATTTAAATAAGCTAAGTGTTTTTTGCAGACTTCTAGGAACTCTCTCAACATTCACATGAAACTCCTTTGGGACAAGGCAGGCTAAAAAATAATGATGATGATGATATTAGTAAGATAAGAAAGATTTTAAAGGGCAAGTAATCATGGCTAAAAGTTACTTTGCATGGATAGATCAAAAAGAGAAATAGGAAGGATGTAACAAAGAAAAATCCTCAGATAATCCCATCATTTTAGAGTTGGAAAGACCTCATTGGCCATCTAGTACAACCCAAAAGGAAATCACACTATATCATATTAGATAAGTAGTGATCCAACTTGGCTTGAAAATCTCCAATAAGGAGGAGAAGGAAATCACAACTTCCAGAAGCTGCTCATCCCACTATGGGACAGCACAGTTGGAAGTTTTTCCTCACATCTGCCTAAATTAGTTTCTTTGCAAAATTCCCACATGCGCCACACGTGGGATATTTGCTTATCAAAAAATGAAAGAATATTTGGACAGATTCTATCATAATGCAAAACAAAAAAAATTGTTTCACCAATTCATCAGCAAATATCATGTAACTTACTACTGTTTTCTACAGTAGGGGTAAAAGGTTTGCTCAATACCATCAAGTAACATCTTCCTTGTGACCAATGACACTCATATACTGGACTATAATTAAGCATTCAGTCTGTGGCCACAGAATAGGGTTATTTTATTCTCTAGGTAGAGCTAACTGGCTCATGCAGGAATTTAACCAGAAACTTTGACCTCATTAGCTCAAACTAACCCATTACAGAACAATTGGGAGCCCCTTGCCAAGACAGTCTTGTTTACTAGGAGTAATGAAAATGATTAATACAAACTAGAACTTCCCAATATAATGATCTCAAGGAAAACAACTTGATACCTGGTATTTATTGGAGGATTAATAAAGTTCTAATATTCTGATCAGTTAGTCAATATAGAGCTATTAAGCATTCCTAGGATTCATTCTCTCTCTCTCTGTCTCTGTCTCTCTTTTTTGGTGAGGCAACTGGGGTTGTGACTTGCCCAGGATCACACAGCTAGTAAGTGTTAAGTGTCTGAGGCCACATTTGAACTCAGGTCCTCCTGACTCCAGGGCCAGTGCTCTATCCACTATGCCACCTAGCTGCCCCATTAAGATTCATTCTCAAGTGGACTTTTCCCTAGGGCTAAAGCCAGAATAAAAATGTTTATTCAAAAAATGCAAGGAATGAGAGAGATAACTGATAGATAACAATGTTTAAAAAAAGACAGGTATAAGAGCTAATTCTCCTTCTACTAACTAGATGGTACACAAAAGGAGAGCTCAATTCAATGTTACGTAAGACTCAATTTTCACTCTGAAGATGAACAAAAGAAACTAGCAAAATTAGTGGCAGCACCTGCAGATTATTATGCAACAAGGACTGGAAGCAGTAATTCATCCTTATTAATTCATCATTAGCTGAACACTCCACAGAGTCTCCTGGCTTCAGTCTTCTTCACATCACTACTTAACAAAAGCTTTGGAACTCAGGAAAATCCATAATAAACAATTTCAACAGGAAGAATCTATTAATGTTCACTACCACTCATTTTTAAATGTCTACTTTTAGTTAAATCCATCTGTATATTTTTTGACAGTTGCTTAGATGGCATATTAAAAAAGCTAAAGTCTAGTTAGGGATACAATAAGGCTCCATTCCTTACAATGAATAAAATGTAAGGATTACTGAAATAACTGTATATTGAAATTTTTAATGTGCTTTGAGAATATCATAAAATGATGAAAATTACCCACCCAAATTCATGATTTCCCCCATTACTACTATTACCATTTCAAATACAATTAAACAAAAAGCAGCAGTGTGCACAAGGATTTGCAGTGTGATTATTAAGGTTTTTCCCAGTTATTCTGCACTTACAGTGAAAGGCTTTGAAATCAATACTTGCAAAAGTAATTCTAAATGTAAGGACGGCAGTCGCGAGAAAAAGAAACCAACAGAGAGAGTTCCCACATCACCTTCATCCACGGCGTATTGACAATGACATATAAACTTCCACTAAAAAGAACAAAGTTTCGGGAAAATCCTAACCTTCTAACAAAGGAAAGGTATCTATACATGATGAACTCATGTACTACATGTAAGATATGTGTGTGTACATATACATCTGTATATACATATACATAACATATACAGACTTTGAAGTAGGGAAGGGTTAGATTCATAGATTCAGAGCTGGAAGAAACTTTGGCAGTCATATAGTACCACTGAGCAAACTGAAGCCAAGAGAGATTAAGTGAAGAACGGCAAGAATTACTTCTTGTTAACTACATGCACTACACACAAGGAGAACCAGGTTAACTTCTAGTCACTGGGAGAAAAAAAAAAGAGGTCAGCATTTATCAAATTATTCAGATTAACCCAGTATTCCAAAGCTATCCTTCTTGAACCAGATGTAAAAAGACTTTGAAGAAAGTAACACATGTTAAAACAAATTCCAATCACTACCAGAAAACAATGGGAGATTATATGAACTGTTTTCTTTTGGGATTCAATACTCTTCCATTTAAGACAAGCCACCTTTCACTGAGAAAAATAAATGTTGTTCTTTAAAAATACACATCTTCATTAAGCTGGAAATCCTAATGACTCATACTGTGTTTTGCAAAGCACCTGCAGACTCTGGTGATAAGATGGCGATGGGAAGCTGGAAATACAAAGGCTCCTTTGGCTCTATATTCTTAGCTTGGTCCTTGATTTACTCTAATTATTCATATGGCAAGAACTTATTTATACCTATCCCTGAGATTGGGGAGGGATTATGAGGAGTTTAATAAAACACTGAGAGAAATCATCATATTTAATAGCTAGCATTTATATAAAATTTTAAGGTTTGCCAAGCACTTAACAAATATTATCTCATTTTATCCTCATAACAACTCTGAGACAGGTACTATTATTTTCCCCCATTTTATGGAGATGAAATTGAGTCAGCAGTTAAATGACTTGCCCAGAGTCACACAAGCTAGTAAGTGTCTGGATCTGGATTTGAACTCCTATCTTCCTGACTGCAGGTCCAGAACTCCATCAACTGTGTTATCTAGCTGTCTACTAAACCAACAGCTTGATGTGAAAGGCAAATAAATGTAACTGACTATCACAATATATAAATCCAAACTAAATCCACGGTAAAGTCCTAGAATTCTCTTTCATCTCTTTTCCTATTATGAGAGAATCTGGCTATTATTTTTAGTTCATTACAATGTGTTTTACTCAATAAATTAAATTCATTGTTTCAGTGTGGCCCCATAATGCTATAGTGACCAAACTGCCCTTTCTTCATAGCCCAACAAAAAGAAAGAGAAGATAAGTCATGTCAGAAGAGTTTCATATGACACTACAGTACTTTTTACACACTCCCTCTATGCCTGACTCTTAACTTGGGGTCCTGCTGTTTAATCTCTCTAGATAGGTGTTTATTTTTGGTTAAAGAATCATGGGTAACAAATTCTACATTTTTAGTTATATCTAACCAAGGAATTTAATACTAATGAGATCTGTCTACATGAGAACAAAGTGCAGTGTTGATTGTTTCCTTATGGAAGTCTGGAACAAATGGTTTCAATACTTTTGAAGCTATTCTTGTCCACAGATTTGCCCAGATTTCCAGAAACCAGACATTACTTCCCTGGCACTTCCCAGCAACCTCAAATACCTCACAAGGATTATATTTGTGATTTACTAGGAGAAATCTATGATAGTACCATAAGGAGAATGGTATCTGGAGATATCAGACCTACAAATGGTATCATACTACTTAGCTTCTTAAAATGTGGGTCACAGGGGGCAGCTAGGTGGCGCAGTGGATAGAGCACTGGCCCTGGATTCAGGAGGACCTGAGTTCAAATCCGGCATCAGACAGTCAACACTTACTAGCTGTGTGACCCTGGACAAGTCACTTAACCCCAACTGCCTCACACACACACACAAAAATGTGGGTCACAACCCCATATGGGGCCACATAACTTAATGAGGGGGTCGTGAAAAATTTGGCAACAGTAAAAGGTTATCTATTTTACATACCTATATACCTGGAGTCACGTAAAAATTTCTTAGCTAAAAAGGGGTCACGAGTGGGAAAAGTTTAAGAAGCCCTGCCATAGAACGCATTCTTGAATCAATCATTTATTTCATTTTCCGCAAGTTAATCCCCTCAGCACAGTCTGTGCATGAAAGGAAATACATGACTTTACAATGATCTCCGCCATGAGGAGAGGGTATCTTAGGGCAAGCCATGTGGTCAGTTCCTTGGCGTCAAGAAGTGACGTTTGCTTGTGGGTACTGTCTATCAAAGCTACCAGCCAATCAACTTGAGGAGCCTCCCATTTCTGGGAAGATGACAGGAAGTAGGAAGCGGACACTGCCGGAGGGGTTTTTCCTCTTTTGATTCCTGACCTCACCATGGCAGGTCTGATGATGGGGTCCCTTAGAAATAGTTAAATTTTTACCTTTCTCTCTGATCCTAATGCTCTTTAATAAATACTTAAACACTTAAATACTCTTGCTAAAGCTTATAATTTATTGGCACTCATTGGATTTTAGATAGTATAGCTAGAATTTTAGCCCCTTAAAAAGGAGTTATACATAGACAGAGGGTACAGGTATAAGTTGACCAAGATGGGACAATTTCCAAAGAGTAAAGGGTGAAAAAGAGGAATGAACTGGGAGAAGGGGGAAAGGAGAGGTAGAATGGGGTAAATTATCTCACATAAATAGAAATGCAAAAGGAAGGACTTTTACAATGAAAGAGAAAATGGGGGGGGGGGTAGTGGCAGGCAATGCTTGAACCTTGCTCTCATGAGAATTGGCTCAAAGAGAAGCATCTAGGTGGTGCAATGGATAGAACACTGGCCCTGGATTCAGGAGTACCTGAGTTTAAATCCAGCCTCAGACATTTGACACTTACTAGCTGTGTGACCCTAGCCAAGTCACTTAACCCTCACTGTCTCGCCAAAAAAAAAAAAAAAAAAAGAAATGAATGAATGGGTACATTAACAAATCATAGAAACAATAAATAATTCCATTAAAGAGAATGACAACAAGGCAATATACCAAAATTTATGGGCTGCAGTCAAAGCAGTACTTAGAGAAAAGTTTATACATCTAAATTCTTGAATCAATAAAATAGAAAAAGAGATCAATAAATTGAACATGCAACTAAAAAAACTAGAAAAGAACAAATTAAAAATCCCCAATTAAATATCAAATTGGAAATCTTAAAAAGCAAAGGAAATATTAATAAAATTCAAATTAAGAAAACCATTGCATTAATAAATAAAACTAGCAGTTCATTTTATAAAAAAATTAAAATAGATAAAATATTGGTTAATTTCATTTTAAAAATATTTATAGCAGCTCTTTTTGTGGTGGCAAAGAACTGGAAATTATGGGGATGTCCATCAACTGGGGAATTGTTGAACAAACTGTAGTATATGATTGTGATAGAATACCACTGTGCTAAAAGAAAAGATGAGCAGGATGCTTTCAGAAAAACCTGGAAAGACTTACATGAACTGATGCAAAGTGAAGTAAGCATAATCAGGAGAATAGTGTACACAGTAGCAGCAATATTGTACCATAATCAACTGTGAATGACTTAGCTATTCTCAGCAATACAAAGATGAAAGACAATTCTGAAGGACTTAGGATGAAAAATGCTATCCACCTTCAGAGAAAGAACTGATGGAGTCTGAATACTTTTTGAAGATTATTATTTTCTTTTTACTTTCTTTTTTCTTGGACTGTTTTCTTTCACAACATGGCTCCCTCCCTCCCTCTTTTTTTCTCTAAGCTAGAAATGTTTTGATATTCAATTTATGATGAATTAAATAAAATTCTTTCTGGCAGACAAGTGTCTAAAAATGTTGAATACAATACTAATACTTTTTTTCCAACAATGTGGACATCAGATACACTAGTGTTTCTCACTCTACTATGGGTCTATTTTATATATTTTAAATACATTAATAACCCATTAAATGCGGAACCGAGTCAAAGGCTTTGTACTAACCAACAAAGGCAGTATAAACATCATGGGGCTTTCAGGCAGCTTGTTCAATAATTATCAAATGGATAATAAGTAGCTCTTTTGTAGCTCTTAGAGCTTTCTGGCACATCCTTTTGGTTCCTCAGGCAATGTATTCTTTTTTATGTGTTTACAGACTTAATGATATAAACTATAAATGCTTTGAATATAAAGTACATAAACGTGTCACTGGACTATGTTCAGAGAGTCACTGGTATTCTCATTCTGGGATAATAAATGTGATTACTTCTGTTAAGAAAGGTAAAAAACCTTCTGTCCAAAAAGCTGATAAAAATTATTTTCCAGTGATTCATGAACTACTGTAAAGAATTTGAGCCAAAAATTATGGAACTTATCTAGAGCTGCTGCTCTCTAGGTTTTGGTTTTGGTTTTTTTTGGTTTTGGTTTTGGTTTTGTTGGGGGGGGGGCAATGAGGGTTAAGTGACTTGCCCAGGGTCACTCAGCTATTGTCAAGTGTCTGAGGCTGGATTTGAACTCAGGTCCTACTGAATCCAGGGCCAGTGCTTTATCCACTGTGCCACCTGGCAGTCCCAAGTGCTTTCTAGTTTTACAAAGAAAATTATAATGAAGATGATCATGGTGGTAGTGATGACAATGATGATTAAAGTTTTGAGAATTGCTATTTTAAAACTCCAATTTAATTTAAAATGCTACCTCCTATGAAAGTTCTATAGTATTATTATGATGGCCCTAACAAATTAGTAAGTACTACAAAACTTAAACTACTCATTAAAAGTTTGAAAAGTCAGGAATTTAGGGCAGCTAGGTGGAGCAGTGAATAAAGCACCAGCCCTGGATTCAGAAGGACCTGAGTTCAAATCCGGCCTCAGACACTTAACACTTACTAGCTGTGTGACCCTGGGCAAGTCACTTAACCCTCATTGCCCCACTAAATAAATAAATAAAATATGATAAAATAAAAATAAAAATAGGTGAAAGGAATGAACTGATGGAGTCTGAATACAGGTCAATGGATATAATCTTTAAAAAAGAAAAGAAAAGAAAGCAAAGTCAGGAATTTATTTAGTGGGAATTTTTATTTCCTAGGTTAGAAGATCAACCATCTAAAGTAATACATGTAATGTGGTCCTTAAATAATTTTAATTCCACTACATGAAGTCCTTTCTGCTAAGGCAATGAGAATTCACAGTATAGAGAAGAAACATTGGCTATGAAGTCAGAAGCCTTTGGTTCAAAACCCACCTCTTACCCTTTATGATATGTTTGACTTTAAGTGAACAAGTTCCTTAACCTTCCTTGAACCTCAGTTTCTTCATCTGTAAATCAAGGTAGTTAGGCTAGAAGACCTTCAAGATACCTTCTAGATCTACATCAAGATTTCTGAAACAATAATCCTTGCCTCAAGAAACTTATTATCTAACAGGAGGGATCTGGCAAGTGCATAGTTGAACAGGGTAAGGCCAAAGGAAAGATTAAGTCAAAGTGTTTTAGGAAATTGGGGGGAAAAAAGAGATCATTTTCAGCTAGAAGTAGAAATAAAGGATGGGAAAAAAAGAAAGACTTCATGAAAGAAGTGGAATCTAAATTGGTCCTTTTTAAAAAAATAAAATAAAAATAACTTCTATACTGGTTAAGAGAGCTCATTTCAGGCTTTGTGAGCCAAGAGGCAAATTCCAAAGTATTATGTAAGTACTTACATAACAATGGGCCAAGAGGCAAATTCAAGAATATAATATAGATATTTATTTAACAACAGAAAAAACAAATTTCCACAACATTTTTATTCAATAAATTAAAAATATAATAATAATTGAATACAATTATTTTTTGTAATACAGGGCTATTAGTGAGAAGAATGGAATTATTTTGGGGGGATAACATCTTGCTTAATTGGAGTTCAAAGGCAGTGATCCCTATCACCAAAATTGATTGCAAGTTTTTATTTGTTAATGTTGTATCTGTAATAAGAGATATATCCCCTAATGAAATTTTTATATATTTCATCTTTGGCTATGCCCACGTGTATAAAAAGACATCTTTCAAATACTGATACCAATCCACATGCATATGATTTTAACTGAACATTATATATATTCTTCACTTGGAAGGCAGTTATAGAATTCTATCAGATTCTTCTTTACCTTTTAACATGTCATTACATTACATATTAATCACTTTCAATTGAAGGTTAGATGGAAGCTCTTCAATGACAGAGTTAAATGGACTTTGAAATATGGAAATTTCTTTTGTAGTTCCACTGAGGTCCAAAATGCCAAATGCAGGTTGCTAGAACTGCAGTTTGAGCTCAGAAAACATCTGCTGCAAATTTGTCTGGGAATGGAGCTCAACATTGAATTCTATTCTTGGAACATCTACCTCTGATAGGTGAGTTTTCATCTTATTTTGCCAGGACATGTACTTCATAAGTCCATTCTACTTTCTGGCCATCTCCACACTATGCATAACTATGTTTTTGCTTGTACTAACGTTCAGAGTGCTTAGCACAGTACCCAACACATAGTAAGGGCCTAAAAAATGCTCTATCGAGCTGTGTTGCTTTATTGAGACCATCTTATTGGTATTTTTCCAGCTCTTCTCTAAGAAGCAATAGCAATGAAGTTCTAAAGCATTCTTTTTTCTTTTTTTTTTTTTAGTGAGGCAGTTGGGGTTAAGTAACTTGCCCAGGGTCACACAGCTAGTAAGTGTTAAGTGTCTGAGGCTGGATTTGAACTCAGGTCCTCCTGAATCCAGGGTCGGTGCTCTATCCACTGTACCACCTAGTTGCCCCTCTAAAGCATTCTTAAATGAGAAGCTAGGATCCTAGACATCACTGTTATTTGGAAAAACAAAGAAATCCTCATAATAACCCCCAGAAAGTCTAACACAGTGCCTCCTCCTTACTACCTTCAACAGCCTGTTGTATTTTTCTTTAATTTGCTTTGGTATTTAGGATAGTTTCATTACTTATAAAGACATGTACTTGACACTTTTTTATAACCTCCAATTATAGTCATAGTAAAATGAGTTGATACTCCTGGATAGGAAAAGCTTCCAAAATGCCCTTATAGCACAACTTATTGTTTATTCTGTAACATGCTGCCAAACCCACGTTTATCATAGAAAAGCAATCAAAACTCCTTGTAAACATCCAAATTAAACAAACATTTCATCTCACAGAGAAATTTGAAACATAATCAATTGGTCAAAAACAAGACAGATGTCGTCTTCTGATAGATATCATCAGGTCCCTAGGTTTCTAGAGGATTAATTCATGCTAATAGCATTACTGAGTTTGTCTGTGATCTCTACCTCACCCTAACCAGCTCTTGCACCGGCCTAGGGGGCTTCTAGCCAAATCCACCAGCATTACAAACATTGCCAAAGAATCCTTTACCCTTCTGGAAAATTAGCATTGCTGACAACAATGAAATAGATACTGTAGGAGCAAATATCAGTGGGATTTTAAAGACAATTTTCTACTACTCAAGATGTTCATTAAAAAGACATAAAAAGTCAAGCTACTTAAGCGTGACCATCTATCCACATCCAGGGTCACACAGCTAGTAAGTGTCAAGTATCTGAGCTAGATTTGAACTCAGGTCCTCCTGAATTCAGGGCCAGTGCTTTATCCACTGCACCACCTAGCTGCTCCCCTTTCCTTTTCAAATTACATTTTTCAAATAGTGATTGCTCCTACCTGTACTAAAACCTACATATCTAGTCAAAGATAAGCAGTCAAAATGAAAGATAAGAGCATTTACTAAGTGATTACTACGCACCAGGCACAGTACAATATATGAATACAAGCAATACAGCCATGCTCTCTGTAATGGGAGACAATACATAGGAAACTGGAAAGTGAGGAAGGGTAATTCCATTCCAGGATGCATGGTATGGAGATGGCCAGGAAGTGGAATGAAGATCGAAAGCCTGGGTTCTGGCAACACAAGGTGAAAACTCACCTATCAAACACAAGTATCCCAAGGGTAGAATCCAAGGTTGAGGAAACAGGGCAGTGATGAGTACTGAAGGGGATGGTCAGGGTGTAGACAGCATTATAAGTGTTAGGGCAAACTATTAAGCAGCTTTCCTTCCCATCTCACTCAGGAGAAGGATCATTGTCAACAAATATTTATTAGATATCTACTACAGGTAAGGCACTGTTCCAGACACTAGGGATACAAAGAGGCATAACACAATCAAAGAAATACAAAATAATTCATGCCCCAAAGGGGGACTTAGACAATCTAGTTGGATATATAGGATACATACAAAGATGATAAATAGCAGTACCAGGGTAGCTGTAACACTAGTACTATCAATAATAACATCTGAAACTTATATAAAGTTTAACATAACCTTTTCCACCCACTCCCTTATTTGATCCTCACAACAATCCTGTGAAATATATAATATTTGCACCCCCAATTTATTAATGACTTCAAAGAGGTAACAGTCACATAGCTAGTCAGGACAGAGCCAGGACTCAAACTTGGTCTCCAGATTCCCAATCAAGAATGATAAAGGCAGGGGCAGCTAGGTGGCACAGTGGATAGAGCACTAGCCCTGGAGTCGGGAGTACCTGTGTTCAAATCCGACCTCAGACACTTTAACACTTACTAGCTGTGTGAGCCTGGGCAAGTCACTTAACTCCAATTGCCTCACTTTAAAAAAAAAAAAAGAATGATAAAGGCGTACCTTGCCTGAAGAGAACAAGAGGAAGGGAATAAGCATTTATATAGAACCTACTATGGACCAGGCACTGTACTAAGCACTTTTACAAATACTCTCTCATTTGATCCTCAAAATAATCTTGTGAGGTAGGTATTATTATTGCCTCCCCCCTATTTTACAGTTGAGGAAGCTTGTGGCAAACAGAAGTTAGTTAAGTGACTTGCCCAGGGTCATATCTTGAGGCAGGATTTGAACTCAAATCTTCCTGATTCCAGATCCGACACTCTATTATGGCACCAGCTGCCTCAGATGAAACAAGTAACAGTTTGCAAATGGAGGGGAGTAGAGTAGAAATGGTTCCATGGGACTGTAGCAGTGATAAGCTAGTTTCCCATCTGGATAGAGCAAGAGAAATCCATATTAGTGGGAAATGGAGAATGAAATAAGGAAAACTGAAGTAGAACTTGCCTGATCTCAGATGATTAACCTAACTTTATTAAAGCAGAGTTAGGAATCCACCCTTATGGTGGAATTTGGTTATAATGTCTCAAATACTGGTTCAAGCTGCACTTGTGCTAGAGTTCAGAGGAAGAAGCAATGGGGGGTTAGGGGTTGGTTGGGGCAGGTTGATCAGAGAACTCTTCATGAAGGAAGTAGGTCTTTAGCCTAAGTCTTGAAGAAAGAGTAGGACTCAGACAAAGAGCACAAAGTGCATTCCAGACAAGAACACTTTGGACTTGAGCAAACTAGAAAAGGTAGGGTTATATATGACCTGGACAGAACAATAAACAGACCAATTTGGCTAAAAGTGGGGGTACATATATATAGCAGTGAAATAGCGGGAGATAAGGCCATAAAGTTACAAAGAGACAAGAAGAATTGGAATGCAGGCTAAGTGAAACTTTATCCTATAGCCAGTAGGGAGCCATTGAAGATTTTTAGGCAGAAGGATGATAAATAGGGGATAAAAAGGGAGGAAATAGAAGCAATGAGGCTAATTAGAAGGTTGATGTAGTAGTCCCAGTTAGAGTCAAGGAGAGCTTATAGTAAGGTAGAGACTCTGCAAATGGAGAATGGGGATGGATTCAAGAGATGTGGTAGTAGGACAGGCAAAACTTGACAACTCTGGATATAGGGTTTGAAAGAGAGGAAAGAATCAAGAATATTTTTAGGAATGTGAACCTGGAGGACTGTAAGGGTGGTGACACCACCAATAGAAGAAATAGATTTATTGAAAAGAGGATATATACCTACTTACCCATTTCTAAAAAATGTTTCTAGAAATAATATATTCACATATCAAGGGCTTCTTTGATGAAGGTAAGAGAGGGTATAGGCAAAACTTTGATGAATAATATTCAACAGTGGATGACATCTTTACAATTTCAAAATTGCCTAAAAGGTGTAGCAAATACAAGATCCCACTGTACTTATACGACTTTTGGGGAAAAAAAATTGGTTCTGTAGAGCAAAAGTCTGCCTTAAAAACTCTCCTCAGATGAGATATATGATTTTGACATATGTATGTTAGATAAGATTCCTTGAAAGCATTTAACAGAAAATTGCTTAATGAGACTATAATTATTAATATCAAGTGAAGCAAAAAAGGGAAGATATATGCTCAACAAAGATATTTCCAAGTCATGAAGAATGTCCAACCCAGTCCATATTGAAGGGAGACTTACTACAAATGGCAAAATTATCTAAATGCACCTGTTTGCAGATGACATTATAATAACTTCATTAAACCCCAAAACACCTGGAAGAGATCTATAATCACCTGAAAGAGTTTGGGCTAACTGTCCACACAGGAAAAAGCAAAGGAAGAATGCCTGCTGTCCAAGCTATGATATGCAGTTAAATGGTCAGCTATCTATAGCTCTAGTCCATCAGTACATCTATCTTAGACAACACAAGTAGACAATGAAGTTAGCTCTTCTACTCTATATAGTGACCTTTGAAGGAGTAAAATTAAAGGGGTTAACTTCTCATCCTTCCTATTGCAAGTGCATTTATCTTTCCTCTGCTATCATGGAAGCATTAGGATCCCAGGACCTTAGATATCTATTTCAATCCCTTCATTTGATAGATAGAATAACTGAATCCCAGAGAGGCCAAATAATTCGCCCCAGGTCACTCAGAGTAATTGAACTAGTATCCCAACCCAGGCCTGACCATGTCATTCTCCTGCCCTAAAATCTTCACTGTCTGACAGGTAGTGGATGCTTACCAAATTATTCTGAATTAAACAGAATGATGGGGAATAGAGACTGAATTGCCTTCAGTGAACTGCCTGTTTCTTTTCTTTTCTTTTTTTTTTTTTTGCGGGGCAATGGGGGTTAAGTGACTTGCCCAGGGTCACACAGCTAGTAAGTGTTAAGTGTCTGAGGCCGGATTTGAACTCAGGTATACTCCTGAATCCAGGGCCGGTGCTTTAACCACTGCGCCATCTAGCTGCCCCTTGCCTGTTTCTTTTAATGAACCTAAGCTTCTTTCTGAAATAAAACCTTATCTTTTTCATACTAATATTCTTCTAATGATATTATATGTCTGTGAATCATGGAACATAATAGTGTCTAAAGAACTAAAAATATAGGATCACACAGTGAGCAATGGAGAAGCAAGTGGTGAGTGTGAGCAGGATATACTACATTAAAAATAAGAAATTATACGGAAACAGGACAAAGGATATCATCAGAGAAATATATACCTGGGAGATAAAAAGACAGGATTGGGGCAGCTAGGTGGCACAATGGATAGAGCACCAGTCCTGGATTCAGGAGGACCTGAGTTCAAATCCAGCCTCAGACACTTGATACTTACTAGCTGTGTGACCCAAGGCAAGTCACTTAACACCAATTGCCTCACCAAAAAAAAAAAAAAGACAAGATCAAAATCACCTAGTGAGCATGACAACTGATGGAAAACCCAAATGCTTCACTGCGATCTACACAATATCAAGAGGAACACTTTGGGTGGACCCCTTGTGGTAGATTTACGGTAGGATCTGAATAAGAGTGGCATAGGATGGGGAGAGATCAGACAGTTTGCAAATCAGCTCACAGATAGACAAGGGAATATCAGAATATAATTTTTAGGTGAAAATTAGAAGACAAAAGACAGAGAAAGTGAAGAAGTTATTTTTTGAAGCTTATATAAATAAAATGTTCCTTCCCCTCATCTGACAATATGTCCCTCCATCTCTCCCTATTCTCAAAGTTCATCAGCCCTCTTCTGGTTTCCTTTGAGTCTAAAAAAAACAAGTTTTTATGCCTGCTTTGTTGTATCAGTATGATGCCACTCCCATATACACCACCAGTTTAACTCTTCCTAACAAAGTAACAGAGTCAAGCTTACAAATCAAGACATTTGCCATGTCTGAAAATGCATGCCTTGTCCTGCACCCAAAGAATAGAGGTTTGTTTCATCATGTGTCCTCTAAAGTTACAAAAGGTCACTGAATTTATTAGATTAATCTCTCAATGTTGCTTTCCTCTACATTATTATGGGAATTTTCATTTGCTTCTCTGCCTAACCCAGACCATACCATGGTCAGTCATTCCATTGCTGTCTTATCTAACACCCTAGACTCCCTTACTCACATGACCTTCTACCATGTGTTTTGTGTCAATTGCAAGCCCTGGGTCATTCCCATTATTTACTTTCTCTGTTCCTACAGAAAGTTGAAAAAATCATGGGCAGCTAAGTGGCGCAGTGGATAAAGCACCGGCCCTGGATTCAGGAGGACCTGAGTTCAAATCCAACCTCAGACACTTGACACTTACTAGCTGTGTGACCCTGAACAAGTCACTTAACTCTCCACCCACCCACCCCCCAAAAAGTTGCAAAAATAAAGTTGACTTAATTGACTATAAATCTAAACTATCTAAACTCAACCGGGCCCTCAAAGCTTCTATGCATTTTGTTTTTATTTCATTAATTCCCTATAATATTCCCCATTATGGTTGTTCCAAACCTTTTCTACACTCTTAAAGTCCCTAGTTTCATTCATTTGTCTACCACTTTGCTAAGAAGACAGGAACTATCCAGTATGAATGAATTCCCTGGGCTGTCCTTCATACCTGAAAACCCTCTTACTGTTGTCATCCTCTTGTCATTCCTTTTTGCCTCAGGAAGAAGTGTCCTTCCTCCAAAGTCTATCTCTCCCACTTGTAACTCTCTTCTGACTAGAAATAAACACACTCAGGTAACATGCTCAGGTACCCCTCTCCAACAAAAAGCACAACTTTAATTTGCCATCATTTTTCTTCCCTTTATTCCAAAATGCTGCAAATGAATCATCTACATTTTCTTCCTCCACTTCTTGTCACTGGTTCACTCAACCTCCTGCAGTCTTACCTCTATCCCCAATATTTTACTAGAAATGTTTTCGCCAAAGTAAACAATGATCACCTAGATCAAATTCAGATAGCCAGTATGTATCAGAGGGGAACCTGAGCCTAAGTCTATCTTGTTTCAAGTTGGGCTCTCTATCTACTAGGCTAGGGGGTTCTTAATGAGAGTCAATCCATGGATAGATTTCAGGTGGGTCTGTGAATTTGGATGGGGAAAAAAATTACACCTTTATTTTCACTAACTGTTAATTAAAAATTAGTATTTCCATTATTTGTGAATTTTTTAAAAACAAAAAACATTGTTATGAGAAGGGATCCATAAACTTCCTCAGACTGCCAAGGGGATTACAAAAACAGTTAATAACCCTTGTACTATGCCATGTTTCCTCTCATTTAATGCAATGCCAATCAAAATATCAAGATTTCTCATACCATATAACCTCAGGGAATTCCAATTCAATGAATGAATTAATTAAAAGCATTTATGATACATTTACTACGCGTCAAGCAGTGTAGCCACAAATAAAAAAGCTAAACACCTTTTGCAAACTCAAAGAGTTTATATTCTATTAAGGGAAGAGGATACTTAGGAGGGATGGTGGCCAGGGAAAGGTGTTTTGGTCTGGGAGGTTACAGGGATAAGGAGCCAGAGGGAGCAGATAATCTGCAACTTAACAGAAGCAATGGTAGAATTGTTTGCACTGTGGCTCTCAGAGAAAAAAGAGGAATTGGCGAGGGGAGGAAGCATACTTTGTGAATGGGCAGAAATAGGAGAATAGAGAACTCTTAAAAGTCTTAGTCTTCAACTATTTACTTTCTTTTCCCTTTCACGTTGCCACAAAACCTTCATGTGTTATCTACTCTCTACTACTCCCTTGCCCTAACATAAGATTAATACAGACTAGGAGAAAAATTGAAGATTTAAGAAAATTAATTCAGTTTGCATTTTCCCCCCAACAAATAAACAGCAAGAGATATATCACAAAGATCAGTCAAACATCAAGAATGTAGAAGGGAGAATTTAAAACAACAACAAAAAACACACCTAAAAAAAACCCTGCAAAATCTTGAAGGAAAGGAAGAAAAAAAGCGAAGTGGCAGGCAATAGAATGTGAGCAATCATACTCCCTACCCTAGGCTTTGGCTAGTAAAGGTTACAGCCATGATCACAGCAAACAGACATAACACATAAAAAGAAACATCACAGATTTAAAGATAAAAAATAAATAAATAATTGTGGCTCAGACCCCGGTGCAAAGCAGAGTCTCACTTCCAATGTCTAGCCCAGCCTGCAAAGGAATAACGAAATCCCAAGCCAAAGGAGTCCAAAATTCTACTTCTCTGAACCAAAAGAGCTTTCCAATTTGGGGTGATGGGATGGAATCCAGCAGCAGTCTACTATTGCTCAGAACTAAGTCCATATCAGGAACTTGCAGAGCACAGACCAGCAATGGATCAGACCACTCTAGAAGCACCAAAAGCTTGCAGGTCTCCAGTCTCTCCCCGAGATCCTGGAATAACAGAACATTCAATACCCCAAGACAGCAGCAACAGGACCAGCTCAGACCTTCCCAGCAGAAGTGCTGCAGAGCCAACCCCTAATATCTAGTCTGAAGTCAGGAAGTTGGAAGAATGAGCAAACAAAAAAGAACCCCACCATAATGAGTTATTATGGTGAGAAGAAAGCTCAACACACAAACACTGAAAAAAAAGAATGACTCCAAAACATCTACAAGCATTGCGTAACAGAAACAAATAGCTAGGATACAAAATCAACGAGAATTCTTGGAAGAGATGAAACAAGACTTTATTAAAAGAGTTTAAATTTTTTTTAATAAATGAAATGAGAAAGCTTGAGGAAAAAAATGAAAAAGAAATAAGAGGGGCAGCTAGATGGCACAGTGGATAGAGCACCGGCCCTGGAGTCAGGAGTACCTGAGTTCAAATCCGACCTCAGACACTTAACACTTACTAGCTGTATGACCCTGGCCAAGTCACTTAACCTCAACTGCCTCGCTAAAAAAAAAAAAAAAAAAAAAGAAATGAGAGCTGTGGGAAAAGGAATGGAAAACAAAATAATAATTTGATACAGAAATACAAAACCTTGCCCAAGGAACAAAATGAAAATTCAAATGGACCAAATAGAAGTCAATAACTCCATAAAGCAACAAGAAATATTAAGAATTAAAAGGCTAAAAAAAAAAGAAGAAAACATAAGGTCTCTTTCATAGCAAAAACAACTGACCAGGAAAACAGATCAAGGAGAAAAAAAAATCTAAGAATCACTGGACTTCATGAAAACCATCACCAAGAGCCTAGACATTATATTTCAAGAAATTTTCAAAGAAAACTGCCCAGAGGTCTTAGAACCAGAGGGCAAAGTAGAAATATAAAGAAACCACTGGTCACCTTCTGTTTTGTTTTGTTTTGTTTTGTCTTTTTGTGGGGCAATGAGGGTTAAGTGACTTGCCTGGGGTCACATAGCCAGTAAGTGTCAAGTGTCTGAAGCTGAATTTGAACTCAAGTCCTCCTGAATTCAGGGCTGGTGCTTTATCCATTGTGCCACCTAGCTGCCCCCTATGGATCACCTTCTAAAAGAAACCCCCCAAATAAAAAAATCCCAGCAACATCATAGACAAACTCCAGGAGCTACAGCCAGTATCACAATTCCACACTATAAAGGATTAGAGAATTTAGAATGTTATATTCCAGAAGGCAAAGGATGTGGGCTAAGAATAAAAAATAACTTACCTAGCAAAATTGAGTATAATACTATGGGGGGAAAAGTGGACTTGTAATGAAATAGAGGATTTCTAAGCATTCCTGATGAAAAGACTAGAGCTACAGAGAAACTTTAAAGTATAAACACATGAATGAAAAGAAACATTAAAAGGTAAGCATCATACCCTTTGACCCAGCAATACCACTTTTGGGTCTTTTGCCCAAAGAAATCATGGAAAGGGGAAAGGGACCCACATGTATAAAAATATTTATAGCTGCTCTTTTTGTGGTGGCAAGGAATTGGAAATTGAGGGGATGCCCATCAATTGGGGAATGGCTGGACAAGTTGTGGTATATGAATACAATGGAATACTATTGTGCTGTAAGAAACGATGAGCAAGCAGATTTCAGAGAAACCTGGAGGGTCTTGCGTGGGCTGATGATGAGTGAGATGAGCAGAACCAGAAGAACATTGTACACAGTATCATCAACATTGAGTGTTGATCTACTGTGATGGACTATATTCTTCTCACCAATGCAATGGTACAGAAGAGTTCCAGGGAACTCATGATAGAAGAGGATCTCCAAATCCAGGAAAAAAAAAACCCAACTGTGGAGTATAGATGCTGAATGAACCATACTATTTCTTTTGTTTTTGGTGCTGATGTTTTTCTATTTTGAGGTTTGTCATCAATGCTCTGATTTTTCTCTTATAACATGACTAATGCAGAAATATGTTTAATGTTATTATGTGTATATATAACCTATATCAGATTACCTGCTGTCTAGGGGAGGGGGGAGGGAGGGAGAAAAATCTGAAATTGGAAAGCTTGTATAAACAAAAGTTGAGAACTATCTTTACATGCAATGGGAAAAAAAATACTTTATTAATTAAAAAAAAAGGTAAGCATCAGTGAACAATGACCAAATTCAAATACAGAGAGATGATACATACACATGTCCCCTCTGATCCCTATCATCATATGGGTTCATGGAGGGAATCCAATCAAACCCAGGAAGTAGTTCAGTTATGTCTTGATCATTTTAGAATGGAAAGAGAGGGAAAGAGGAAGGTGGGGAAAGGGGAAAGGGAAAGGAAAGTTAGGCAAATCTCTCTCACATAAAGAGGGGGCACAAGTAGACATCTATATAATCAACAAGGAGGAAGTGAAAAGGAACAGCTGATACATGAACCTCACTCTCATCCGAACTAGTCAAAATAAGGAAGAATATGCATATATACACTCATGCTCACACACACAGTTGGATACAGAAATAGATTCATTCAGTAGGGTCATAGGAGGGAAAGTGGAGAAGGGGGAATTAGAAAGAAGGAATATTAAGAGAGGGATTAGGGGCAGCTAGGTGGCACAGTGGATAGAGCACTGGTCCTGGATTCAGGAGGACCTGAGTTCAAATTCCACCTCAGACACTTAACATTTATTAGCTGTGTGACCCTGGGCAAGTCACTTAACCCCAATTGCCACACACACACACACACACACACACACACACCCCAAGAGAGGGATGAGCTCTAAGCAAAACAAATTCTAAGGATGTACAAAAATATTTATAGCTCTTTTTGAGATGACAAAAATGCAAATCTGAGGGCAACCCCATAAATTATGGAATCAATTAACAAATTACAGTATATTAATGTAATGGAATACCATTATGCTGAACTCTTACCAAGTGTTACAGGGCAAAATAGATAGAACACCAGGCCTGGAGTCAGGAAGACTCATCCTGAGTTCAAATTTGGCCTCAGACACTTAACAGCTGTGTTATCATGGGCCCTGTTTACCTCAGTTCTTCATCTGTAAAATGAGCTGGAGAAGGAAATGGCAACCCACTCCAATATCTTTGCCAAGAAAACCCCCAAATGGGGTCATGAAGGGTCTGATGACTGAAAAATGACTCAAAACAACTGAACTCATCAGCATAATGACCAACCAGGATTCCAGAGGACTGATGCTGAATGGAAAGGTGAAAGTCTCAGAGTACAGAATGAGAAAAATATTAGGATGTGGCCAATAAGGAAATTTGTTTTGATTGACTATACATGTATGTAATGGGTTTTGGTTTTCTTGTGTTCTCAATGGAGAAAGAGGGGGTGGAGTTGTGATGGGGACGGGGCTAAGAAGGCAGATTTTGGCTAATTAAAAATATAAAGAAAACTTGGAAACTCTGATCAATACAATAAGCAACAAAATTCCTGAGAATTCATGATGAAACATGCTGTCTATTTCCTGACAGAAAGCTGATGCACTCAAGAATGAGACAGATAAAGATATATACCTATGTATGTATACGCGCGCACGCACGCGCACACACACACACATACTTTTTTTTTGGTAAGGCAATTGGGGTTAAGTGACTTGCCCAGGGTCACACAGCTAATAAGTGTTAAGTGTCTGAGGCCACATTTGAACTCAGGTCCTCCTGAATCCAGGGCCGGTGCTTTATCCACTGCGCCACCTAGCTGCCCCCTATATATTTTTAAAATACATGTTCAATGAAAAATTTTGTATCATTTAACTACACATACTTATAAGAAGAGTTTTATATTTCTTCCTTCATCAGTGAGGGTAAAAAGAGAGAAGAAGGTAAGGGGAAGAAGAGAAAGCTGATATGTTTAAAAATTAAAATTGAATTTAATTAAATCACAAAAAACACAAAAGAAATTGAAAGAATGCACTTATCTCAACTGTGGAAGAGAAATTACTTTTTATATGTAACAAATAAGAAGGATTTTTAGAAATAAACTGGGTGTGCTTGATTATATTAAAAATTATATAATATAAAAATAGCAGATTATAAAAAATGTTTACAGAAAATTACAGGAAAATACAGTCTACAACCATTGGGTCAAAGGATAGGAACATAAAATTTTCAGAAAAGAAAGCACAAATTGTTAATAATCACTTGACAAGATGAACAACCTAAAAATCAAGGCAATAAAAATTAAAAGAATTTCATACTACCATAACTCAAACCTATCAGACTGACAAAAAAAATTAAAAGAAAGGAAACTCAGTGTTGGCAGGGTTGTAATAGAACAGGAAATAACAAAGTAGAATTTTTTAGAAAAAAAGATCATTTACTAAGTGCTTACTATGCTCAACACAGGGGATACAAATAAAAGCAATCAAGATAGTTCCTGCCCTCAGGATGCTTACATTCTAATGGTTGTAACGATTGGAATAACGCCACCTGCTGGATACTTACTGTAGAAGAGTTCTGCCCATGAAGCGAAGGTCTTTGAGGGCAAGACCAGGAGTCTTTTCTTTAGCATCAGGAAGTGACGCGGGCTAGTGGGAGGAGGAAGGAAGAGACTGGCGCTCAGTCTCGCTCTCTTTCCTCTGGACTCGGGTGGAGAGCGGAGCTAGAAATGTGCTCTCCCTTTAATAGATAGGAATCTAGGCCTTTCTCTCTCTCTTTACCAAATTCTTATTCTCCTTAATAAATGCTTAAAAGTCTAACTCTTGCTAAAGCTTATAATTTATTGGCGACCACTCATTAGATATTTTAGACAGTTTAGCTAGAATTTTAGCCCTTAACATGGTGGAAGGCAAAAGAAATAAGGAGCTGGAAATGGAGGGAAGGGGAGAGCCACAGGAATGTGGTTTCCCAGTAAAAAAACTGGGGTGAACGTTAGATCCCAAGGCTAAGCAAGACTTTTCCTTTTAAAATTTTCCAATATAGCAGTACAAAAAAAAGTTATAAAAATAATCAAACCCTTTGGCCCAATAATTCCATTTTAAGGATAATACCTTTGTGAGAAAATTAATAATGGGGTGTTTGGGGGATGCAGAGACACCCCCCACACACACCCACACACACACACAGAAACTCTGGCTGGTTTTGCAGGGCCAGCCCCAAGTCAAGAGAATTTCAAAGGAAATGTAGATTGACCTTCCTGACTACCTAAAGGAAGTTAGCTCACCTAGACCACCCTCAAGTCAGGCCAATCAATGGACTTGAATGTTACTGGCCAATGGGCTTGGATCAAGGTGAAGTGACCCGCCTCTACCTGAGAGAGGATAAAATCTTTGGGGAGAAGGGGATCGCCTTCTTATCTCCCCTGCTGTTCTCGCTGGGTCTCTCCCCATCCTGGGACTTTTTTATGCTGGGCCTGCGATACTGGAATTGGCAGCCATGTGGTCCCCACTCTCTCTCTTTTTTCTATCTAAGTATGCAGGGCTTCTGAACTTTAGGAGCAATGTGCTCTCTTTCTCTCTAACAATTTAATATGCTTTAATAAATGCTTAATGCCAAAGACTGGTGCTATAGCCCCTAATTTATAAAGTAGCAATATATTAGAAATCTCAACTAAGTTCCCTAAAACCTAGAACAGAGACAGGCACCCCCATCTAATTTCAAACGACACACCTTTAAAGTATCATTAAAAACAAAGTTGGGGGGGGGGGGGGGCGCCAGCTAGGTGGTGCAGTGGATGGAGCACCGGCCCTGGATTCAGGAGTACCTGAGTTCAAATCCGGCCTCAGACACTTGACATTTACTAGCTGTGTGACCCTGGGCAAGTCACTTAACCCCAACTGCCTCACTTTAAAAAAAAAAAAGTCTATCTTATGCACTGCAGCCAAAATAATTTATCTTAAACACAGATCTGATCATGATTTCCCTACTCGATTAACTCCATTGGCTTCCTATTGCATTTGGGATAAAATATAAATATAAATTCCTCTTTTTAGTTTTTAAAGCCCTCCAAAACCTGACAGTACCCTGTCTTTCCAGCCTCATTGGCTCTCACTTCCCCTCTGGCACTCTGATCCAGCCAAACTGGCTTCTACTCTGATGTTCAAATATCCCTATCGCCCATCACTAATGCCTTTGCTCCTGCTATCCCACATGCTTGGAATGCACTCTCTTCTTGATTTTCACCTCACAGAGTCCTCTCTCTTCCATTAAAGCAGAGCTTAGGCACAGTCCTCTGCACGAACCCTTTCTCAATCCACACTTTTGCTAATGCCTGGGGTAGCTAGGTGGCGCAGTGGATAGATCACCAGCCGTGGAGTCAGGAGTACCTGAGTTCAAATCCAACCTCAGACACTTAACACTTACTAGCTGTGTGACCCTGGGCAAGTCACTTAACCCCAATTGCCTCACTAAAAAATACAAAAAAACTATTGCTAATGCCTTCTGTACCAAACTACCTTAGATTTAATTTAACTACTTTGTTTTTTTGGTTTTGTTTTGTTTTGTTGCGGGGCAATTGGGGTTAAGTGACTTGCCCAGGGTCACACAGCTAGTAAGTGTTAAGTGTCTGAGGCATGATTTGAACTCAGGTCCTCCTGAATCCAGGGCCGGTGCTTTACCCACTGCACTAATTTAACTACTTTGTGTACACTTGGAAGGCCTTTCCTATTTGTGCACTGCTTACCTGACATCACAGAATTCATACTAGAGAAAAACTGTATGAATGCAATGAAAGTAGGAGGGTCTTCCACTGGAAAAGTATGCTTACTTGGCATCAGAGCATACTGAGGAGATCTTGTGAATGTAATGAATGTGGGAAGACATTCTGTGTGAATGCATGGCTTAAGCAATACCAGAGAATTCACCTTATAAGTGAAATAAGTGATAAGCCTTCTCTACCAGGACAAATATTATACTCAACACCAGACATTCATACTGAAGAGAGAAGTAAGTGATGAACCACATAGTTAGAAGTCAAACTTTTGTGTCTTTAAATACACACATGCACATAAAATTTAAGATTTAGAAACAAAAGAATTGTTGCAAAGTGGGTTGAGAAAGAATTTTTTTGTCCTCTAAAAGCAGCCTTGAATTTTCAAAAGATTTATACCTATGCCAACACCAACTTTCACATTTGTATAGTACTAACATATTTACTAATCTCTGCCTCCGTTTAAGGTTGAATTCATAAGCCACTTTCCTGCAGGGAATCTTTCCTGGTCCCCTCACTTGTCTGTACCATCCATTCTAAGGTTACCATTCATCTACTCTCTATTCATCTCATATATTCTGATTTGTATATGCTATCCCTCCCATTAGAATGGAACTCTCTTGATGGTAGGATCTGGTCTTGTTTTTTCTTTATATCCTCAGCACTGAGGAAAGTGCCTAGCAAATAGCAAAAGCTTAATAAATGCTTGTTGTTTGATTAAATATTTATGCTGTGAATATCTATATATGTGCTTGCTGTATCTCCCATTAGAATGTAAGCTCCTTAGGGGCAGCTGGATGGTGCAATGGATAGAGCACCGGCCCTGGATTCAGGAGTACCTGAGTTCAAATCTGGCCTCAGACACTTAACACTTACTAGCTGTGTGATCCTGGGCAAGTCACTTAACCCCAATTGCCCTGCAAAAAAAAAAAAAAAAGAATGTAAGCTCCTTGGCAGTAGGTATTGTTTCAGTCTTTGTACTTATATCCCCAGAGCCTAACACATAGCAAGTGCTTAATAAATGCTTCTTGATGGATTAATTGATTGATAAATGAGAAAAAGTGGAAGAAACCAAATCAGTAATTAAGGGAACAGGTCAGCAATGTGACTAAGGACTTCAACTTTTAAGGCTACACTTTCCAGGAAACTGCTAGTTTTATCTGGGCAAACAAATCAAATTCTACAACATAGATCCAAACTTATCAGGAGTATGTTTCCTATATAGCATGCTGAGATTTCCTACAAACTGAAATATAAAATACTTCCAAATGCTTCTCAAATTTCACTCTCCCCCCATTTGTATTCACTATTCATAAATTAATTTCTCAACAAACATTTCTGAATACGTTACACAGTAAAACTATTACTGGGGGGTAGCTAGGTGGCACAGTGGATAGAGTACCAGCCCTGAGTTCAAATCCGGCCTCAGACACTTAACACTTACTGTGTGACCCTGGGCAAGTCACTTAACCCCAACTACCTTTAAAAAAAAACAAACACAAAAACACAAAAAACCTATTACTGTACACTATAACCACAAATCTGCTTCTGCTAAAATTCTTCAAGTTTTCATTGCTTCTCACCTTTATAAACACAGCTTCCTTCTCTGTTGCATCTCAACTTTGACCAGGAAAGAAATGCCTTCACTGCTGCAGCTGTGAACCAAAACAAGCTTTATATCTCTAACCAGTTCTTCCTTTTCTTCTCTTATGTAGAAAAATGTTAACGCATACTACAATTACTCTTCACTGCTTTTTTAAAAAAATATATACTCAGTTGTTGTTGTTCAGTAGTTTTCAGCCATATCTGACTCTTGATGACTCCATTTAGAGTTTTCTTGGCAAAAATACTGGAGTGCTGGGGCAGCTAGGTGGTGCAGTGGAGATAAAGCACAGGCCCTGGAGTCAGGAGAACCTGAGTTCAAATGCAGTCTCAGACACTTGACACTTACTAGCTGTGACACCCTGGGCAAATCACTTAACCCTCACTGCCCCTCGATAGATAGATAGATAGATAGATAGATAGATAGATAGATAGATAGATAGATAGATAGATAGATAGATAGATAGATAGATAGATAGATGGACGGACGGACGGACGGACGGACGGACGGACGGACGGACGGACGGACGGACGGAAGGAAGGAAGGAAGGAAGGAAGGAAGGAAGGAAGGAAGGAAGGAAGGAAGGAAGGAAGAAAATGCTGGAGTGGTTTGCCATTTCTTTCTCCTGCTAATTTCACAGATGAGGAAACTGAGGCAAACAGGGTTAAGTGACCTGCCCAGGAAAACACAGCCAGTAAGTATCTGAGGCCAGTTTTAAACTCAGGAAGATGAGTTTTCCTGACTCCAGGCCCTGGGCTCTATCCACTTTGCCACCTAGCTGCCCTACCCATACTCATACCATTTGCATTATTGTATAAAGGACAGGATCTCTTCCTCCAATAACTATAGCTTGATCCCTACATGGCCAGAGCCTGCTAAAATGTGATGATGGCCATAAGATTTGTGCAGGACTATTCCGTAACAGCCACAGGCCAACTGCTAACTAATCCAGATCCCCATACTAGGATGTCCCCTTTCAAGGGTCTGGACTCCTCCAGGCCCCTGGCTGCCAGATGGACATAGCCACTCACACCCCCTTCAATGAGTAAAAACTTACCAACTACAATCTTTCCAGTAATGTGGAGGATCACCAGGCCTTACCATCTATCCTGCCAATAGACTCTAAGAACCGCTGGGCCTTTCCAACTGCCCTGAAGCTGAACTCTCTTGTGTATGTTGATTCTCCCAACTTTGACAGCAGGAACCATCTGGCTTTTTCTATTTATATTCCCTGCACTTATCATTGTGCTTGGTACATAGCAAGCACTTAATAAATACTTTTCATTTTGGGAGGCAGCTACATGTATAGAGTGCTGGGTCTAGAGAAAGGAAGACCCAAGTTCAAATTCTGTCTCAAACACTTACTAGTTTTGTGATTCTGGGCAAGTCACTTAACTTCACTTAGCCTCAGTTTCCTTATGTATAACAATACCTACCTCAAAGGATGGTTGTGAGGATTTAATGAAATAAAATACATAAAGCATGTGCAAACATTAAAGTACTATATTCACTGTCATTATCATTTTCCATTCCATTCCACATTTCTTATTTCAATTCAATAATCATTTATCAGTATACTGACTTCCAAGATGATTATTATGGGGAAAATATTCTCTCAAGTTGCCTAACCTCAAAGGACAGCTGGAGGAGAGAAAATTAATGCATTAGTGTAATACTATCAACTTACGGAAAAAATAAGTTCAAAGTTTGTCTTACAAAAAGTGTCATTTTCAGATGTTAAAGACAAGTATATTCTTTTATACAACATCTGGTTGAGGAGTACTAAAGAAGAATGATATTTTCTGAATCACTGAGTTGGGATTTCTAGTATGAGACTGGGGAAAGAAATAGGTCCTTCAGAAGATGGCAGAATATTATTCAGTTTGGCCTCCAAAAATAATGACTGCCATATCCAAAGATCTCATAAATATCCTATTGTGAATTACATTAAACCTATTGAAAAAATCATGGCTTCAGAGGACCAACAGTAAAACATGACTAATCAGAGAAATGGTGATGAACTATAGGTATAGAATGAAGCATGCAACTTCAGACAGGGCCAATGTGTTGACTGGTTTGCTTAATTGTACTTTGTTAAAGTGAAAGATTCTACTGGGGGAAGAGGTTATAAAGAAATTAAAAATCAAGAAAAAAATTTCAAATATTCTTCCATTCTCCCCCCAAAAATGTCCTATTGGGAAGTTACTGTCACATGAACAAAAAAGACAACTCCCCTTCTTTCACAAGAGTACAAAACATTTGCCTTTTGTTGCTGTTGTTGTTGTTTGGTCATTTCAATTATGTCTGACTCTTTGTGATCCCATTTGAGGTTTTCTTGGCAAAGATACTAGAGTAGTTTGCCATTTCCTTCTTTAGCTCATTTTACAGATGAGGAAGCTGAGACAAACAGGATTAAGTGACTTGGCCAGGATCACACAGCTAGTAAGTGCCTCAAGTCAAATTGGAACTCAAGTAAATGAGTCTTCCTGACTCCAGGATGACTTAACTCTATCCACTGTGCCACCTCGTGGCCCTAATTGTCATATTTTTACAGGCAGCCAATAGAAGTCAAGGCACAGTCCTGAGCTCTCTTTTTCTAGTGAGAATTTTCTGGTTTGATGATATTAGTTACTTCTGTGGGGTTTCAATTAACATCCTCATGCAGATAACTTCTACATACTCACTACCAATCTCTCTCTCTTGAACTCCAATTCCACATCATCAACTGACTGTGTGTATAGACAGCTTCACCTAGACTTTTCATTAGCCTTAACAAGACCAAAATAAACTGATTATCTTTACCCCAAAATTGCCCCCCCCTCCCAAATAGTACACACCTTCTACATCCAGGTTTGCAACTTCAAGTCATTATTGACTCTTCTCTCCCCTTTCATATCCAATCATTTATCTATTCATGTATTTCTGTGCCCACAGCCCTAGCATCAATTCCCTTCTCCCTACTTCACCACCCTCACTGAAACACTCATCACCTCTTATTTTATTTTAATCAATCAATAAACACTTATTAAGTGCCTACCATGTGCCAGCCCATGCTAAGTACTGGGGATTAAAAAAAAAAAAAGAGGCAAAAGACAGTCCTTGCCCTCAAGGAATTTACAATTTAATGGGGAAGACAACATACAAATATAAACAAGCTTACATACAGAATAAATAGGATATAATTAACATTAAGAAGAGTTGGGAAAGGCTTCCTGTAGAAGGTGGGATTTCAGTTGTGATTTTTAAAAAGCCAAGTAGTCAGAATAGAGGAGGGGGAGCATTCCCAGCATGGGGAAGAATGCCTGGAGCCAAGAGAGGTGAAATGTCTTGTTTGTGGAACACCCAGGAGGCCAGTCCCATTGGATCAAAGAGTAAGTGTCACTTTGTAAGGTGTAAGAATGGAAAGATAGGAGAGGGCTATTTTGAAGGTCTTGGAATGTCAAAGTACATTTTGCATTTGTTCCTGTAAACAAAAGGAAGCCATTAAGTAGAGCAGTGATATGATTCAACCTTCACCTTAGGGAAATGATCTGGGTGGCTGAATGGAGGATAGACTGGAGTGGAGAACTCCTGAGGCAGGCAGACCCAGCAGAAGGCTATTGCAGTAGTCAAACCCTGAGGTGACGGGCAGCTAGGTGGTACAGTGGATAGAGCACTAGACCTGTAGTCAGGAAGATTCATCATCCTGAGTTCCAATTTGGCCTCAAGACTTCCTAGCTACATGACCCTGGGCAAGTCACTTCACCCTGCTTGCCTCAGTGTCCTCATCTATAAAATGAGCTGGAGAAGGAAATGGCAAACCACTCCAGTATCTTTCCCAAGAAAACCCCAAATGGGGTCACAAAGAGGCAGACATGCCTCAACTACAACACCACCACCACAATGAGCTTTTGAAGACCTGCACTACAGCAGTGCCAAGGCCAGAGGAAAAGCGGGGGCACATGTGAGAGAGGTTGCCAAGGTGAAATCAACAGTCCTTTGGCAACAGTTTGGATATAGGGGCTAAGAGATATAAGAAATCTAAGCCAAGATGACTTCTGCGTTGTGAACCTGAGGGACTGAGAGGTTGGTATTGCCCTCTACAATGAGAGGAAAGGGGAGCTGGAGGGAGGATTTAAGAGGAAAGATAATGAGTTGTTTTAGACATGTTGAATTTAAGATGTCCACTGACATACAATTCAAGATGTCTGAAAGGCAGTTGGAGATGTGAGATTGGAAGTCAGCAGAGAGACTGGGGCAGAAGAGGTAGATTTGAAAATCATAAAATCCATGGAAGCTGATGAGATCACCAAGTACAGTAGTATAGAAGAGATGAGGATCCAGGTCAGAACCCTGAGAGACATCTATAGATAGACGGCATGATCTGGAGGAGGATCCAGCAAAGATGACAGAAGAAATGGTCAGCTAGATAGGAGGAAAACCAGGAGAGAATAGTGTCCCCACAACCTAGGGAGAAGAGAGTATCAAGGGGGAGAGAGTGATCAACAGTGTAAAAGTATACAGAGAGGTCAAGGAGAATGAGGACTGAGGAAAAGGTCACAGAATTTGGCAACTAAGAGATCATTAGTAACTTTGGAGATAACAGTTTCAATCGAAATGATTAATCGAGAAGCCAAATTGTAAGGAGTTAAAAAGAGTGTGGGAGGAAAGAAAAGTGCAAACACCTAATGAAGATGGTCTTTTTGAGGAGTTTAGCTACAAAGGGCCAAAGATGTATAAGATGATAATTAGCAAGGGTGGAAGAATCAAGTGAATGTTTTTTCAGGATGGGAGAGACAGAGGCATGTTTATGGGCAGTTTGAAGGAGCCAGTACACAGGGAGAAATTTAAAATAAGTGATAATGAGATGACAGAGGGGGCAATCTATTGGAGAAGATGAGATAGAATGGGATCACTTGAACAAGTAGAGGGATTAGCCTCTGTAAGGAATAAGACCACTTCATCATGTGAGACAGGTTGAGGAGAAAATGGAAGAAGGCACCAGAGTGATAGGAGATAAGGAAGAGTGGAGCAGAGGGAGTTCATGGGAATGGCCTTGATTTTTTCTGTAAAAGATGAGTCAAAGTTCTCTTCTGAGAAAGTGGAGGATGGGAAAGCCATGAAGTTTGAGGAGGGATGAGAAAGTTTAGAGAAGGCCCTCTGGAAAGCAGAATAGTGTGCTGATAAGGGAAGCATAATAGGATTGCCTAGAAGTAGTAAGGGCCCAGTAGAGGTTGTACACTATAAATCTGTAGTGGATGCAGTCAGAATGGCTTTGTAATTTTCTCCACCTTCAATCAGTAGAATTTGTAAAGGACTGAAGGTAACAAATGGTAGGCTTGATCCAAGACTGAGGCTAGGCTGGGAGTAAACAGTGATATGATAAGCATGCTAAAGATTCCAGTAAGAACAGCATAGAGTTGAATTGGTTTATCAAGGAATCAAGATGGGGAGAAGAAAGTGCCTAATGAAGGGGAAATGGCCTGGGAGAGAACTGCAGGATCAAGGGATTAGAGATCACAATGCAGGATGAAGAGGAGGGTTGTGTAAGGGAAGGGAGAAAGGTTAAAAAAAAAAAACAAATCAGTGGATTTTGGCCAGATATGGGGATTTCAGAATTCTTGACCATGGATGTATTACATCTGTGGGTGTGGCTGAGGAGCAGCTCATGAGAGTTGAGTAGGTTAAGGAACTGAGTAGTTATGGTATTTGAAGGGAAATCAATATGTATGTTGAAGCCTTCTATGAGGGTAGACATTGGGGAGAAGAGAAAAAATTTAAGTTGGGTATCAAACTCATTTAGGAAGAAAAGACCTGGTGGTCTGTAGACAAGAACTACCAAGATTTTGACTAATACGAACAGTATGAACCACAAAGGAAGAAGTGAAGGTGCTGGAAATACTGGAAAAAGTGGCCAGGCAGGCTGTATCATCAGAGGGAAGCCAGGTTTCAGTAAAGGCTAGTAAATGGAAGGAGTGTGAAGGAAATAGATTTAAGATGAAGGGTAGTTTGTTGTCTATGGAACAGGCATTCTAGAGAGCACAGTGGAAGGGCTTAATCAGGATGAAACTGCGGTGGGAGAATTATGGGGGATGGTAATGAACCTAAGAGACTCCTAAGTGTTTTTTGCAGCTTATAGTCTAAAATACCAGGGGGTCTCTCACCTGTAACCTATCCTCCACAAACTTGTGAAAATAAAGTAACATAACCAATGGGTGCCTACCATGTGTTTGGCACTGTGACAGGCCCTAGAAATACAAAGACGAAAATGAAACTCCCTGCTTTCAAGGATCTTATATTCTTTAGGGGCAAGAAAACATGAATACATACAAGTAACAATTAAAATAAATACAAGGTGGGGGCAGCTAGGTGGCACAGCGGATAGAGCACCAGCCCTGGATTCAGGAGGACCTGAGTTCAAATCCAGACTCAGACACTTGACACTTACTAGCTGTGTGACCCTGGGCAAGTCACTTAACCCTCATCGCCCTGCAAAGAAAAAAGAAAAAACACACACAACAAAACAAAATAAATACAAGGTAACTTGAGGAAAGATGTAAAAAGTCCTCATGTAGGAGATGACTTGTGATGAAAGTTGAAATAGAGATGTTAAGAAGCAGTAGTGATGACTGAATGCATTACAGGCATGGGGGATAATCCCCATGGCAAAGACAGAAGATGGAATTTAAATGTGTAAAGAACAACTAAGCAGTCAGAATTTGGGAAGGGAGTATGGGTAATGGTGTACTATATAATAAGACTGGAAAACTAGATTGAAGCTTTTATAGATACAGAATAAAGCATGTATTTTAGACATGGCCAGTGTGTTCATTTATTTTGCTTGACTACTTGTCTGTTACAAGATGAGGCAGGGACAGAAATTGGGAAATAAATGATTTTTTTTAAAGTATCAATAAAATGTTTAAAAATTTAAAAATAAAAATAAAATAATTAAGTCACAGGACAGTCATTCCCCCGTTCAAAATTTTCAATGGTTTCCTAATGCCTTTAGGATAAAACAAAATCCTCAATCTGACATTTACAACCCTCCATAAACCAACCTAACTTTCTTGACCTCATGGATACTAAGAACATATGCGTCAATCATGACAACGGTATGTTCACTGTGAAGATAAGAATGTGGTCTTCTAACCACCTGGAAATAAAAAGGCACAAATGCTATTTCTGACTAAAATAGGATTCCAGAAGTGGCAATAATATCAGGAATGAGCTAACCTTATGTTGTAACATCTGAAATGTATGTTTCCCTTCATGTTGTAAGGCAATGTGGTAGTGGAAAGAGTGCTAGGCTTGTAGTCAGGAGAGACTTAGATTCAAATCTCAAGTCCAACATTCACTAACTGTAAACATAGGCAAATTACTTCATTTGAGATTCAGCTTTCTAATCTGAAAAATGGAGATAATATATGTACTACTTATGTCACAAGGTTAAGTTATTTATAAAACTTAAAGCAATATATAAATGACATAAATTATGTCATTATTCACCAGAGAGCAGGTTTTATATCCAAGAAATAGGCTGGTTCCATTAGAAACCATTTCAGATTCCTATTCATTTATCATTTTCATCTCTTGTGCTGATATTATCCCTAGTGTGGGCAATTCATAGTTTTCTGATGAAGTATGTGCATTTTCTATTCTCCATACATGTTCTGTCCATCAAAGAACATGAAGAATCAAATTAGCACATAAGGAGAAGGATGGGGAAATCTGCCTAACACTGAGCTTTTCCAAACAAGATAAAAGCTAGAATGACACTACCAACAAAGCTAAATTGGAGAAGTACCAGAATAAGGGGCTACACAAAATATGTTGCTGCATGGCATTTCAAAGTTCTGCCAGTCGGGATGCCCACTCTTCCTAGACAGAATCCACATGACATGCAATTGCTGACTTCTCCACAAAAACTGTTAATAAAGGACCCATAAGTATGACAACAGAAATTTCAATGTGGATTACTGTCCACCAAGAATAAGATAGAAGACACTAAAAACAATGCTTTTGCCCATCAACTGATTAGCATTTTATGTGTAGCCCCAATCCAGAATTAGGCAGCTCCCTATCTTTTCTTTAAGTCAAGCCACCTCATACCTGTATATTTGATTGCCATAAGATTATTAACATTGTATCATTTTCAATATGACTAAAAAAGCTCAAGGGTTTCCTCCAACAAGGATATTGAAGCTTTTTAACCTACATGGAACCTGAAACCTTTCTTTCAGCAAGGCAAAAAATTCCCAGATAATAAGGCAAAAAGTGAACTAACATTTGGAACTTCTCAGAAAGAATGAACATTCCAGGTGGAAATTGAAAGATGTTTTAAATAACTTATGGTCCTCAAACACAGATTATTAATTTCTTCAATTGTTATAACTATAAACAGTCATAAAGCAAAATTTCATTTTACTGTATCAGACTATTGGTCGGTTAACACAACAGCAACAAAAAAGATTCAGGTTTATATTATATGTAGCACAATAAATTATAAGGTAAGCGATCTTCAAAAAGCCTAATTTTATTCTTCATCATTTTAAAATAACTATTCAAAGAGACCAGGGGTACTATGGAGTCAAGTTGGCACAAGGCAACAAATTCTTAAGGGGACATAAGAAAAGATAGCATTACAATTTACTAAAGAAATTGAGAACACAATGTATTTGCAAATAATTACTCAGAGACATACATATATAACAGAATAAAGTATTTAATAAACTAGCTTGGGGCAGCTAGGTGATGCAGTGGATAAAGCACTGACCCTGGATTCAGGAGGACCTGAGTTCAGATCCGACCTCAGACACTTGACACTAGCTGTGTGATCCTGGGTACTAGCTTGTATACTAGGTTATACATTAAAGACTGAATTACAGAAGTGTAAAGACAACTTTGTGTTCACACAGGCCGGGAATCATGACTACATATTTCCTGTAGAGATTCTAAATGGATAACCAATTTTAACTAATCAAACACTCTACAATGACAAAACTTCCTATTCTCAATAGATTTTGAAATATTGTTCTGTTAAAAAGCTCTCTACCAGAATCACTTACTCCTCACTGACCTGAAACTATCTCAGAAAAGGGAAATAAGCTAAGAATTGCTTTTTGAAAGTCAGGAAAAATATCATTACTAGAATAGTTGCACTTTTACCAAAGCATTAGATCAACAGAGGCAGCTTTGTATCATAGTATAGATAGCACTGAGCCTGAAATCAGAAAGACTTGCATTCCAATCAGGTTTCAGACACTTACTAAATGAAGTTTCATATCCTTCTGCCGGCAAAGAGTTTTTAACAATGATTGTCTCCAGTCTACAACTCAAAAATCTGAACAATGCCACCTAACTATTAGAAGATAGGTTTTACTATATGATTCTGGACAAATAATTTAACCTCTGTGTGCCTCGGTTTCCTTAACGGTACTTTACAAATGGAATAGCACCCACCTCCTATGATTGTTTTGAAAATCAAGTGATAATATTTGTAAAGAGCTTAGCATAATGCCCAACACATAGTAGGTACTAAATAAATGCTTGTTTCCTCCCCTAAATTCTGCAATAGATCTGTTGTCCCCTGAAGGACCACAAGTTATCTTATCTCAGTTGATAAAAGCCACAATTCCCATTGAACAATAACCCACATTCTACATTGAAACACTGGCCCAGAATTAATTCAGAAGATACAAAGAAGCCAGCTGAACTCATATAATACTACTTTGAGTTTAAATCTAGCTTCAAGACATTTAGGTAAAACTGTACGTATGACTCAGGGCAAGTCATTTAACCTCCCTCTGCCTCAGTTTCCTCAACTGTAAAATGGGAATAATAACAGTACCTATCTCACAGTGTGGTGAGGATCAAACGAGATAACATTTCTAAAATGCTTAGCACAAGGTCTGGCATAAAGCAAGTGCTCCACGAATGCTTATTTCCTTTCCCTTTCTTCAGAAGAGTTTCCCTTTGGGTATGAATCCACACACAGAAATACACTTTCAAATACCTGGCCCACAAATTCTGATGAGATTGTGTCTCATGGTAAGTAGTGCAGCTACTTTGGAACAAATTTGGAAACAAATTTGGAACTTGCAAACTAAGTCCTATGAAACAGCCTCTCCAAGGACAAATTATCAGACACAAACCAAGTTCATGATTTAAAAACATCTACTATTTCTAGTGTTGACAACCTACTGTGAAAGAGTTACCCTGTGGAACCAAAATGATAATGAGCATGATTCAAAGTTGTCATCTCAGAGGTGAATGATGGGGAAATGAAGTTTCACGTCCTTCTGCCGGCAAAGAATTTTTAACAATGATTGTCTCCAGTCTACAACTCGAAAATCTGAACAATGCCACCTGACTATGCGAAGATAGGTTTTTAAATTAAAGTTTGGGTTCTGAAGAATGCAACAGAAATCTAAATAGAGACTGGACCCCCTGGAATTCATGGACACACAGTGGCCAGTTTTGATCGTCATCCTTCAATAACAAACAATGGCTGCATCAGTGAACAGAAATTATGAGTCATTCAACTCCAGAACAAAGGAGGAAAGAAAACAGCCAAATACCATCCTCAGAAACAGGCTTTCAAATACAGAAGAGAAATGAGTTACTAAAAACGATACAAACATCGATACCCTCATTTTAATTTGGGGCATAAAGTTAAATGGTTAGCATCCTGTTTTCTGCCCAAGTTCATCCTCCAGTTTAGAATTAGTAAATCTTCCCACCCCTACATCTCATCAAGAGTGGTAATCCTTCTATCTAAAGTCCTTCATTCCTTTCCCTACCAACCCACCGATATATTTCTCCCCAGTTGGCTTTCTCAGCTTCAGTGACTCCAACAGGTTTGGAATCATCCACTCTATACTTTGAGGTCAATTCAGTATAGCAAGATGCCCATTCTGCAGATGTCCTCTCGCCTGGATGGCGGGCCATCGCCCAGCCTACCCCAACCTCCACAGCCTGTGCCCTCCCCACCCTACCTCGCAAACAACAACAACAACAACTCCACTATCCCCACGTTCGTGTTTTCCGTGGCAGGATGGCTATCCTCTCCCTTCACAGCTTCCGTACCTACACTGTCTCAGAACCACTTTATGCCAAGATGACTTTTCCTTTGACCCATGAGAGCCCCCAAGAACTTTGCTCTGGGACCGAACCTTCTCTGGGCTGCGACGATGAGTTCCTCTCTGTCCGGAACCGAGTCCCGGTGGCCTTCGTCCATCCCCGCCTCTCTCCATGTCCCTCCACCCCCAAGTCCCAACTACGCAGGGTCCCTGAAAACCACCCCCGCCTCTCCCCAAGTAGGAGACGCCAGAGTCCCTGTGCTCCGTCCACCCTCCTCAGCCCCCACCCCCACGATCCGGGGAACCCAAGATCCAGTACCATCCCTAAGCCCCCCGCCCCGGGCAGAACCCCCGATATGCCCAGTCCCCGCAGCCCCCGGTGACCCGCCCCGGGAGGCCCCGTCTCACCTCTCCGCGCCGGGGCTGAGCTGTCCCCGGCCGGGCTGGGCCGCGCCGGGCCAGGCCGGGACGGGACGGGACGGGTGAGCCGGGCTGGGCTGAGCCGGGCCGGGCCGGGCCGAGCCGCCGCGCGCGGAGTTGCTCGGGCCGCGGAAGGCGGCGAGGGGCGGCGGCGGGAGCGGGGGGAGGCCCGCCGGGCCCGGGCGCTGCTGGCTAGCTCCCTCCGGCCGCGCGGCGCCTCTCCTCAGTCGGCGGCGCTCTCAGCCTCCGCTCGGGGTCCGCGCCAGAAAGCTTCCCCCTCCCGGCCGGCGTGACCGCCAGGGCCCCCCGGGCGGGAAACAGGAACCTCCGACAGGAAGGTTCCGCTGAGGAAACCCTGCGCTTCCCCGCCAGGGGAGACAAGGGGAAGAAAGGGAGGGGGGGAGGCCCGAAGAGAGCGCGAGGAGGAGGGGGCTCGAAGGCCCCGAGGGAGCGGCCAGGCCGGGGGCGCAGAGCCGCGTGGTCGAGCTCCTGGGGGTCGCCTCCCCGCGCCGGCCCCCGAGCGGGGCCTGGAGTCGATTCCCCTGCGCCCAGCCCGGCGACCCCGGCTCGGGCTGGCGACGGCGGCGCTAACAATAGCCCACATTGCTGGACTCCGGCGGGGGGGAGGGGGCGGCGAGCCTGGGCCCGGGGACCCGGGCGCCCCAGACCCACCTCAGCGGCGGGCGGGGAGCCTCCTGAGGCTCGGCTCGTGCGTGCGTGTGTACATATGTATTTATTAAAATAGATACAGGCGGAAGAAACTGAGGCTCTGCACGTGTGTGCGTGTGTACATGTGTATTTGGTTATTAAAATAAAACACGTGGAGGAAACTGAGGTTCTGCACGTGTGTGCGTGTGTGCATATGTATTTATTAAAATAGATACACACAGGAAACTGAGGTTCTGCACTGTGTGTACACATGTATATTTCATATATATTTATTAAATATACACACAAAGGGAACAGGCTTGGTGTGTGTATATACAGGAAACAGGCTCAGCACATGTGTGTATGTTTTTACACATATGTGTGTATGCAAAGAGCAAAACAGGCATATACCTGGGGGGTGTGTGTGTGTGTGTGTGTGTGTGTGTGTGTGTGTGTGTCAGCTAGGTGGTACTGTGGATAGAGTACCAAGACCCGAGTTCAAATGTGGCCTCAAACACTAGATATTTGATTATGGGCAAGTCACTTAATCCTGTATGCTTCAGTTTCCTCATCTGTAAAACTAAAGAAGTTAAAGAAGGAAATGGCAAGCCACTCCAGTATCTTTGACAAGAAAAACCCCCAAAGGGGTCACAAAGATTTGGACATGACTGAAAGAACTCAACAATGACAACTATGTGTGTGTGAGCAGAAAGGCAGTGTATCTACACACAGAATAAAGAGACTGTGTATGTACACACACAAACATATACACAAAGGAAACAAAGGCTCAGCACATATATACACATAGAAGAGACAGGCTCAGCAGTATACATTTATGTGTACATATGTGTATGTGTATATTTATTTATATATGTGCATTATGTGTATATACAAATCTTTAGATATACTTATATATATGCATTACATACTTAGACATACATATCTATGTGTTGTCCCTCATAATATCCTTTGAGAATTATTGGTGAAAAATTCTTGGTATGCACACATATATACTTGGTTTGTATGTGTATTTATATACACATACAGACATATGAGTGAAAAACTTTTCCACCAAAACAAAAAGGTTTTCACCAATACGTGCTCACAAGATATGAAGTTTTCAAGAGAATAATTGCAATCTATCAACCACTACATGAAAAAAAGAATGCTCCAAATCACAATTTCAGAAGTTTTCAAGCAGCAAGTCAGTCACTTTGGACTTTTCTGACTTCAGGTTGCTGAAGGAAAAAAGATTCTGGGAACTTATAGGAGGAGCTAGCAGTCTCCATCATGCCCCTACTTGCTACTTTAGAAATTTTGAGGAGTTTCCCCTTGGGTAAGATTAAGGATGGTCTCTCTTGGTTGAACCCAGTTACCTCAATCCCTCCTTCATTCTTTATTGTCCAGTATATATTCTTCTGTGTACCTTGTATACCTTCTCTGATTTCTGTTTTGCTATGATTTGGATAAATGGATTTCGAGGAGGAGGAGAGGAGGAGGAGAAGGAAGAAGAAGAAGAAGAAGAAGAAGAAGAAGAAGAAGAAGAAGAAGAAGAAGAAGAAGAAGAAGAAGAAGAAGAAGAAGAAGAGGAAGAGGAGAAGGAGGAGGAGGAGGAAGAAGAAGAGGAGGAGGAGGAAGAAGAAGAAGAAGAGGAGGAAGAAGAAGAAGAAGAAGAGGAGGAAGAAGAAGAGGAAGAAGGAAGAAGAAGAAGAAAGAATGCAATACCATTCAAGGAGTAACAACCAGCAGTTCTGAGAGCCTGAAGAAACTCACTGGTACAAAACACTCTTACAGTTAGGAAAAGAGCTAAGGCATACAACAAATAGCACAAGCATTTATTATTTACTGTTATTATTTGACAGGCAATGTGCTAAGTACTGGGCATAAAAATATAAGCAAAAAAGAAAGTCCTTCTTGCCCTCAAAGGTTTATAATTTTTGTTTTGTTTTGTTTTTTCTGGATAATGTGGGTTAAGTGATTTCCCCAGGGTCACACAGCTAGTAAGTGTCAAGTAGGGGTCAGGGTGGTGAAGTCTGGAGAATGAATGATGGCTGTTATGAGCCTTTCTTCAAAATGGGGAGGTTCCAGGAAGAAGTCACCAAAGGGAGAAGGGGGACAGAGACACAGAATGGTGCTGAAGCAAGGCTTAGACTTGGGGTTCTAGTTCTATCATGGCCTCCATATTCCAGTTAAATAAATAAAATACATTCAGTTCAACAATTTCCTAAGCATCTACCAAGTGTTTCTCTACTTTATTCTAGGTGCTAGATATACAAAGACAAAACCAAAATCAGTTTCTGCTCTCAAGGATCTTAACTGGGCTGTACCACATGTTAACAGATGTAACAGGCATGACGAGGCTGACACATATATTCTGGCATCTTACTAAAGGGGATGCACTGCCAGAGCTCATTTACTTGTTCCCTGTAAGATGGAGCTATGACAAAAGAAGATTGGTAACTAGGTCAAGTTCTCCACTCAAGTAGAACTCAAAGTCTCTGTTTCTGCTGGGATGCTAATCCACTATTGGTGGAGTTTTGAAAAGATCCAACCATTCTGGAGAACAATTTGGAGCCATGCCCAAAGGGCTATAGAACTGTGCATACCCTTTGATCCAGCAATACCACTGCTAGGTTTATATCCCAAAGATATCTCAAAAAAGAGAAAAAGACCTATTTGTACAAAAATATTTATAGCCACTCTTTTTGTGGTGGCTAAGAATTGGAAATCAAAGGAATGTCCATCAATTGGGGAATGGCTAAACAAACCGTGGTATATGATGGTGATGGAATAATATTATGCTATAAGAAATGACAAGCAGGATGACTTCAGAAAGGCCTGGAAAGACATGTATGAAATGATGTACTGTGAAGTGAGCAGAACCAAGAGAACACTGTACACAGAAACAGCAATATTGTTTGATGAAGAATTGTGAATGACTTGATTATTCTCAACAATACAATGATCCAAGAAAATCCCAAAGGACTATTGATGAAACATACTATCCACCTCCAAAGAACTGATATTGATGGAACATACTGAACCATGCTGTTTTTCCACTTTCTTTCATTTTTTTTTCTTTTAATCAAGTTTGCTTGTACAAAATGACAAATAAGGTAATGTTTTACATACTCATACATGTATAACCTGCATCTGATTGTTTGCTGCCTCAAGGAAGGGGGAGGGGACAGAGGGGAAGAGGGATAAAAATTGGAACCCAAAACTATGAATAAAAGTTTATTGTTTTTTTGTTTGTTTTGCAGGGCAATGGGGGTTAAGTGACTTGCCCAGGGTCACACAGCTAGTAACTGTCAAGTGTCTGAGGCTGGATTTGAACTCAGGTACTCCTGAATCCAGGGCTGGTGCTTTACCCACTGAGCCACCTAGCTGCCCCCTAAAAGTTTATTATTTAAAAAATGCACACAAAGTATCAGTTTCTGTCTTTCTTCTCTTTTGAATGTATGACTGGAGACCTCAGTGGCTTTCTCTTGGACTTCCCAATGGGGAGAAGGGAATGTCTTTTATCCCCCAGTAGCAGATGTGGCAACCTCACAGACATGATAATGAGAGCATGTACTTGTCAAGGTGAGCATGAAACTAGATCTCAAGTCCCTGGTGGCTTTCTATGCTGTTTCTTTCCCTGAGCACAGGTCAATGGTCAAGCAGCAATCTTGACAGATTATGGCCCTGCCTTGTGAGTATGAAAAGTCTGAAACCCCAGAATCAGAAGCTAGCTGCCCAGCTGAAGATGCTCCTTATTGTGTATGAGGAATAGCAAACTACTTTGACTGGAGGATAGTATTCACAAAGAGAAGTATTGTGCAATGAGATTTGAAAGCTTTAGTAACTTCTGATGGATAGGTAGAAGAGGTCCACTGTGTGGTCACCACATGTGTCACTTGATCTATTGTGAGTGAGATTTTCCCCACCCCTTAGTTATAAGAGATTTAAAGAGATTTAATTATGATAATGATCAGCATATTAAATAAAAATTGTGATTTATTATATTTAGATATTTTATTGTATTAGTAGATTGTCTCTCACACTTAACAATGTCAGATGATATTTTCCAATATTAAGCAATATCAGATGATATTATAGTCAGCAATATGATATGACTTAAGTTTCCCTAGAAATCATGAGTACATGTTCAACAAAGGGGCCATGCATCAGAGTTATGACCTGTTGCTGCAAGAAGATTGATAAGATTATTGGAAAATGATGATGACTTTGTCACGTAGGCAGTTTCAATATTTTCTAAGAAAAGTGTCTAGAATTAGATTCTCTCGAATGAATATGGTATATAAGTATTTAAGCCCTGTAGGGGTATAAAACCCTGTTGAGTCCTTAGCTTGAGGTCTTTCAGGTCCCACCCCTGACTGACCAGCTTTATTGTGAGACTGGTATTCTCTCTCAATAAACCTATTTTCTATGGCTTGGAGACTTTGTTGTTTCTTTCCTTTGTTGGACTTAGAAATTTTTGTGACACTATCTCCATTAACTTTTTTCTTGGTGAGGGGGAAATATCATATCAAAACTGTCATGTATATGTCAAAAACCTAATTCTTGATAGCATTAGAGATACAATCTTTCAGTCACTAAATAGCAGCTGGTGAAAGTTCTGACTGTATGGTACATGAAGGATCAAAAAGTGCTTTCCTCACAACAATCCTGAGGTAAACTATTAAAGTACTATTATTGGGGGCAGCTAGGTGGCGTAGTGGATAAAGTATTAGCCCTGGATTTAAAATACTAGCCCTGGATTCAGGAGGACCTGAGCTCAAATTTGGCCTCAGACACTTGACACTAGTTGTGTGACCTGAGTAAGTCACTTAACTCTACACACACACACACACACACACACACACACACACACAAAGTACTATTATCCCTATTTTATAAATGGGAAAACAAAGCGATTAAGCAACATCCCTACAGTAACACAGCTAGTAAATGTCACACCTTCAATTCAAACTCAGCTTCTTTGACTCCAAAGTCTTTTTTTTGTAGTATTATGTGCTTGCTACTTTTCACTTTTCCCCTAATATAGCTCGATATTTGACTGATGGTGGTGGTATAGAGGGCCAATGAATATCCACTGATTATTGGGAATAACTAAATCCTTAAGAGTTTTCCTTTAAAAACAACAACAACTTTTCTTTGGCCTGCTATATTGTTCTATCTATATATCTGTCAGTTTTCTTTGGTTACTTGCCATCTGATACCTGTACCTATAATTGTCATTATCATTTACAATGCTTTATTAAAGTTTCTATTAAAGAGTTCTGCACTCTATTAAAATTGGCCAACAGGGGGGCAACTAGGTGGCACAGTGAATAAAGCACTGGCCTTGGATTCAGGAGGACCTGAGTTTGAATCCAGCCTCAGGCACTTGACACTTACCAGCTGTGTGACCTTGGGCAAGTCACTTAACCCTCATTGCCCCACAAAAAAAATTTTTTTTAATTGGCTAACAGCCTCTTCCATTAGATTCCTTTGATTCTCAAAAATATTTTAGCAAGAGGTTGGGGGCTGTTTTGCTTGTTTGTTTTTAGATTTTACAAAGAAATAGTTGTAGGTAGAGCAAGAACCTCGTATAGTCCTTTAGGAATCAAAAGGTGCTATCCTCACATCAACCCTATGAGGTAGACAATTAAAGAACTAATACCCCATTTTAGAAATGAGGAAACTGAGAAGTAGTAATAGAAATCATGAGAAACTAATTTGTGTAAGCCACCAAGGTTTGCAAACTGGTTGCCTTTTTAGAAGAGAAAGTAAACATTTTCAGGAATTGCAAGAGATTAGGACTATCCAATCAATTCAATAAACATGAGGCAAGGTATGGTCTTGATACAAAGATACAAAATGACAGTTTCTCCCCTCGAGGAGTTGACATTTTATTAGGGATGATACAATATATAAACAAATAAGTTTAAAATGTATAATAATGCAAGGGAGGAAGTAATGGGGGGGGAGGAAGCAAAGAAGAAATCTAGATCAAATGCTCAGGTTAAAACTAAGAAGTGAGGGAAATTAGCTGGGGAGATTAGGGAAATTCTGCACAATTTAGGTCACAAGTAAAGTCTTTTTTTTTTTTTTTTTACGGGGCAATGGGGGTTAAGTGACTTGCCCAGGGTCACACAGCTAAGTAAGTGTCAAGTGTCTGAGGCTGGATTTGAACTCAGGTACTCCTGAATCCAGGGCCGGTGCTTTATCCACTGCAGCACCTAGCCGCCCCCCACAAGTAAAGTAATGAAAGAAGGGAAGGATTGCAGAAAGGTGAAGATAAGGAAAGAATGCATTCCAGAAGTGAGGGAATGGCCCACTGACAGCAGGAGACAACAAGTCAAGTATAGCAAACAGCTAAATGGTCTGGAATGTGGAGCAACATAAAGGGAAGGGGTAGAACGTGGAATATTGGTGGGGTGGGGGGTCAAAAGGGAAAGTTGGAGCCATATTGTGGGAAGCATTAAATGACAAACTTAGGAAACTTTATTTTATCCCAGTGGCCGTAGGGAGCTGGGAAAATTTTTTGAGCAGCAGAATGAGTTGTCCTGTGCCTCAGAAATATCATAATGGCAGCAGTGAGGAGGCTAGATTGGTGAGGGAAGATTTAAAGCCAAAAAAACAATTGGAAAGGGTGATAATACAGGTCTTTCTATCTCCCGACCTATACTCTGCATTAGTGCTCCTGCCAAGTGTGGAATCTAGTCTCACCTCCACCTCCACCTTTGGAATCCCCAGCTTAACTTCAGAATTCAGCTCAAGGTTCCCTCTTCTGATGTCATGAAAATAGTCCTGGAATTAGAGTCAGAGGAGCTAGGTTCAAATCTTAGCTCCCACATTGATTACCTGTGTGACCTAAGGCACTGATTTTCTTAGGGACTTAGTTTTCTCATCCTAAAATGAGAGGGTTGAATTAAATTCATTTGATGGTCTTTTCCAGTTCTAAATCTAAAATCCTGTCATAAACTTAAGAGGCTGGGATTCTATATATGTATATGTGTATATGGTTAGGAGAGACCTGAGTATATTTGTAGGTATCAAAGGAGCCAACAAGAGAGAATGAGCAATGGGGCAATCTCTCAAAAGAGACAGGAGATAGATAGATCAAGGACACAACCAGGAAGAAGGAAGGCTGGTTAATAGTTTTAAAAGTTCCAGAAAAATCAAAGAGGGTGAAGACTGAGAAATGTTGATCAGACTTAACAATTAAGAGGTCACTCCCATTTTTTAAAAGCATAGTTTCATTTTCAGAGGAGGGATGGAATTAGAAAGCAGAGGACAGAGACTGAAGAATAAAAGGTAAAGAAATGGAGGCAGTGGGTGTAGTAGATGAGTGGGGCCAAATTCAAACAGAAACCAGAGCTACTAAATTGTATATAAGGATTCTTACGGTTTGACTTTGAAAAAAATACATTGGGGGGCAGCTAGGTGGTGCAGTGGATAAAGCACCGGCTCTGGATTCAGGAGGATCAGGGTTCAAATCCGGCCTCAGACACTTGACAGTTACTAGCTGTGTGACCCTGGGCAAGTCACTTAACCCGCATTGCCCCACCAAAAAAAAAAAACCAAACCATATGTTAATATTATCTATGTTCTGTTGTATTTTTGTTTATCTTGTTAAATATTTCCCAATTTTTTTGTATTCTATTTAGAATTTAATTTTTTCCCAAATTGCATGTAAAAACAAATTTTAATGTCGATTTTTAAAACTTTGTGTTCCAAATTCTTTCTCCTTCCCTTCCCACCACTCCTTAAGAACTCAAGCAATTTGGGGCAGCTAGGTGGCCTTGGATTCAGGAGGACCTGAGTTCAAATCCAGCCTCAGACACTTGACGTTTACTAGCTGTGTGACCCTGGGCAAGTCACTTAACCCTCATTGCCCTGACCAAAAAAAAAGGAGGCGTAGTGGTGGAAGCATAAGTCTTAGAAGTAGAAGGCTCAGCCTTAAGTCATGCCTGGAACACTTAGCTGGGTGATTTGGGCAAGTCATTTAACTCCTCAGGGCCTCTTTCATTTCTTCATCTATTTGGGAGGGGAAATATTTCCAAGTGTATGTAAATGTGAGTTTATGTTCACATTAGACATAAAAAAACCCCACCCACAATTACAAAAGTATCAAGAGGCTCCAGAGTCATTGATTTGCTGTCTCTTCTCCCAGGCTGAAGGGAATTTTGATTTTTAACTACCCAGTACAAGCCAATAGAAAATGTCCCCAAATTAAGACAGGATCGAAAGAGGACCTGGAAAGGAAATCTGAATAGTCTTTGGATTTCTTTGGGTTTCCTTAAAAATAAAAAAAAAAATACATTCCCACCTCACCCCACCCCCCTCCCAGTTTTCTTCCAGGTCTTCACATCTCTAAATATACTAAAACAAGAAATGTATGTAGTATAGTGAGAAGAGCTCTGGATTCCAAGTCACAAGACATCTGTCCCAATCATGGCTGTGCTTATTAGGCAAGTTCCTTTCTATCTGGGTCTCATTTTCCCCCATCTATAAAATGAAGGGGGAGGCGGGGCAGCTAGGTGGTGCAGTGGATAAAGCACTGGCCCTGGATTCAGGAGGGCCTGAGTTGAAATCCAACCACAGACATTTGACACTTACTGGCTGTGTGACTCTGGGCAAATCACTTAACCCTCGTTGCCCCATAAAAAGAAAAAGAAAAAAAGAAAAGAAAAGAAAATGAAGGTATCAGAATAAATAAATTCCTAAGGTCCCTTATAGTGCTGAAGTTCTGTCCTACATATGAACCAATCAACTTATATAACACAGTTTATGTTTTTTAAGCTGACTCTGCCTTTAAATAGCTAAATAGTGTGTTAAAAAAGATATTGTATATGTTGGAGGGGGCACCCCATGGAGCCCCAGTAGAGATGAGCTTGTACTCTGGCCCTTTGCTAAGGGATGTGTGTGACTCATCAGTTCCAGGTTGGTCCTCATGTGACTCGGGACTGTGTCAAAAATGATTGGCAAAAAAGTCAGAACCATGCCACCCTTCCTCAGCAGGGCATAAAGAACTGTGGGAAAGCCCCACCTCCCTCTCTTGGAGGGAGACCAAAGCTGCTGGTGTTTCTTTTGGGATATGTACAAGGCCAGCACTCACTTGGACTACCAGAAAGGCAGGAGAGGCTATTTTTCTTTCTCCTCTCTTCTCTCTGCCACCAATTCCCATGATACCTGTAGACACGATAATAATAATTAAAATGTGCTTGCCCAGGGGCTGCTAGGTAGCACAGTGGATAAAGCACTGGCCCTGGATTCAGGAGGACCTGAGTTCAAATCTGGCCTCAGACACTTGACACTTACTAGCTGTGTGACCTTGGGCAAGTCACTTAACCCTCATTGCCCTGCAAAAAAAAAAAAATTTTAATGTGCTTGCCCAGGTGAGCCTGAGGTGGGACTTCAAGCCCCAACTGCTGCTTCTGCTTTGTGATTCTTTCCCCAGCACAGGTCACAGATCAACTATCCTGGGAGATGGACATTTTTATCCTTGGCAGTTGTGAGTTTAAAGGGTTGAGAGTTAGTGGCCCTGTTCAAAGTGATTTCAACAATTTCTTGGAGGAGATGACTGCCACCAGGTAGATGCTATAATTATGAAAGGGACAAGAAAGCCCAGACCATGCGTGGCTAGCCAGGGAGATGTAGACTTGTGAGTTATTCATATATTACAGATCCAAGGTAAATGTGAAGTACCTGTTGGTCAGTCCAACAAAGTTGTATTTGACTTCCATGAGAGGGTAAGAGGAAGGATCGGTTACTGTTCCATATTTAAATTATTTGTCAATGCACTCTTATGAGATTTTTGTATTTTACATATTTCCTTTGGAAAGAAATAACTCTCCTACTCCTGATATCTATACTGTACCTTTTTGTGAGGGAACCTTACTAACCCCATTTAGGGGAGACCATAAACATCAGCCATACCTAAGTTTTGTTTAAGAGTTGGCTACTTGTTCTAGAAGGATGCCTTCCTCAAACCCACTGGCCCTACCGAGGACCTCAATCACACAGTTTGTCCTAGACCTTTAGCCTGTTCCCACTGGAGGATGGACATCAGCCTCAATGCTCCCCTAGAGTAGAAGCTGCCTTCATCTGCCTGGTCTTTTACCCATCCCTCTGATGCCCCTTTCCCCAGGATTCTTAGGCAAAAATGCCTACCTATATGTAGCTGGGATCCTAAGCCTTGAGCCTGTCCTTCTTTGTGGGCCTGATACCTGAAGGAAGTGGTCTGAGGCCTCAGTTCTCCTAAAAAGACATCTCAAATGTGGTGTTTGATTTGTACTTTCTTGGATCTATATCTTGCCTTGGCACCTTATGGCCCTTCTCTTCTCTTCAGTTTCTTGTTATATAAAATTGAAGGATTAACTTTTGAGGCAGAATGGTGTAGTAGAAAGGGAATTGTGCTAGGAAAACTTTAGTTCAAATCCCACCTCAGACACTTAATAGCTATGTGACTCTGGGCAAGCCATCGAACCTCTATGCCTCAGTTACTCATCTATCAAAAGAAGAGGTTGTACTGGATGTTTTCTAAAGGCCCCGCCAGCTCTAAATCAGTGGGGGGTTTTTAGGCATTGGGCTTCTCCAGGACTGAACCTATTTTGTGTGAGTGCAAAGCAGAATCCTTCTTGTAGAAAGGGGCCCACATTTCTATTTCCATTTTCTTTCTTTCTTTTTTTGTGGGGCAATGAGGGTCACACAGCTAGTAAGTGTGAAGTATCTGAGGCTGGATTTGAACTCAGGTTCTCCTTTATCCGCTGTGCCACCTAGCTGCCCCCTCTACTTCTTTTTTTTTTTAAAGGTCTCCATTCTTTGCAAGGCCTCAAAATGTCCAGAAATTTCATATCTCTAATCCTTCTTCCTATTCAAATCTTCTCCAAAGGAATCTGAGATGAAACATTTAGATGTTAACAGGAGTTTGAATTATTGAGTTACCCCTCCTAGGGGTATTTGCATTTCTGAATCTAATTATTCCCTTGGGAATGAAAGACTCCAACCCAATTCCAGGGATTTTGGAGGGCTTGGGATGTTGGCCCTCTCTTTCTCACTCACCATCAGAGAAAGAAGTATTCTGTCATCCTTCAGGATCCTTTCTTGGGCATTCGAGATAACAGAGGGATCACAGCACCCTAAAGATGATGGAAGGATTGGACGATAAAGACTACAAGCTGAACCGTCTTCGGGGTACAAGCAAATAGTGGAACCTCTTAGGCCCTTCAACATTGTTTCAGGGACCTAATCTTCACAGAGACTTAGGGAGGAGGCAAAAGGTGGATGAAGGAAGAAAAGTCATCACCAATGAGCTAAAACACACTCATATATATATACAATGGGCATGGAATTCCCCTCCTCTTACCTATACCTAGGCAACAGGGGTGGAACTCTGACAAGCATCCTAGCAACAACAATATTCCCTTCTTTGTATGCTCTTCCTGGTGTTTCTTGGCCTTTGTGGCTTCTCCTTTCCTCATAGTTATTTCTTTGGAAGTTGGGAGAGTCCTCAGAGACCTTCTAAGTCCAGCCCTCTTCTTCAAGTCTCAACTCAGGTGCCACATCCTCCGTAAGGCTTTGCCCAATCTCCTAGCTTGAAAATGATCTTTTCACCTCAGATTTCTCAAGGCATTTTGTTTAGATCTTTCTTTTGCACTTACCTCTGTCTATTTTGTAACATCACCAGGGGGTGTACCCAGGAATCGCCTAGTCAACTTAATAAAGTTAAGGCCTAAAGACTTTGATTAGACTTTGAAGGTATCTCCCCAGTGAAAGTACATGGGGCAGCTAGGTGGTGCAGTGGATAAAGCATTAGCCCTGGATTCAGTAGGACCTGAGTTCAAATCCGACCTTAGACACTTGACACTTACTATGTGACCCAGGGCAAGTCACTCAACAACAACAACAAAAAAAAGTAGATGGATATTCTTGGATTTCAAGTCTGGTTGAGGGGATAGGCTCCAAGTACTTGGTTGGCCCTCCAGTTGGGATGGTTATTTAAGTTAAGTCTTAGCTAGTATAGATCATTGCATCCTTGGATGTAGGCTTTAAAAAAAGAAGCTTCGGCACCCATTAGCTGCACACTAGGGTGCCTCCTTCTCTTGAGAAGGAAATAAAAGAGCCTTTGTCACATCACGGCTGAGTTAGAGCACCAGCCCTGGATTCAGCAGGACCTGAGTTCAAATCTGACCTCAGACACTTGACACTTACTAGCTGGGCAAATCACTTCACCCCAATTGCCTCACCAAACAAACAAACAAAAACAATAAAAAAAGAAGCTTGGCTGAGCTGAGCACAGATCTTTCTGAGATTATAACTGAGATGCTACACCCACAATGGATTTAAGTCCTGGGAAGGTGTGTGGCAGATTGGAGCAGAGTAGTCTCCACATCTGTCTTTCACAGACCCTGAACAGCCGGGCACTGCTCATTTTGATATGGACCACCCTCAAGTCATGCCAGTCAAAGGACTTGAGTGTTGCTGGCCAATTAGCTTGGGTCAAGGTGCAGTGACCCACCTCTATCCTGAGAGATGATAAAATCCTTGGAGAGGGGGGGGGGTCAAGCTCTCTCTCCATCACTCTCTTTTTCTCTCTCTTGGCTGGGATGCTGGAGGATGCAGCTACGCGACCCCAGTCTCTTCCAACTAAGTATGTAGGGATTCTAATTCTGAGCAATGTGCTCTCTTTTTACTAACATTTAATATGATTTAATAAATGCTTAATGCCAAAGAATGAAGCTAAAGCCTCTAATTTATAAGTAGTAATATATTTAGAAACCTCAGCTAAGTTCCAACTCTCAATCTTGCTCCACACACTCATAGACTTTCATGGGAGACCATATAACTTCTTTAACAATAGGTAAATTCACATAGAAATGAAAGTGAGCTGGATTAATTTCTTTCTGTTTGTTAATTTGGGGCGGGAGAGTAAGGGAAAAGGAGATTAGCAATAATGATACTCCCTCCTCCTAAAGAGGGCTACTGTAAGACTTCTGGAAATGCAGAAGGAAACATAAGGTAGTTCAAGAGGAATCACAGACAAGCAGGGCAATTTCAAAAGTAATACATAGAATTTCTCATGTACTTTTTTTTTTCCAACTAAACAAGTCCAGAGTTTTATTAATAAATACTATGACAATGGGGGCAGCTAGATGACACAGTGGTTAAAACATTGGTCCTGGAGGACCTGAATCTGGCCTCAGACATTTGACATTTACTAGCTGTGTGACCCTGGGCAAGTCACTTAACCCCCATTGCCTACCAAAAAAAAAATACTATGACAAAAGAAAATTAATTAAGTCAGAGGACTTGTGGATACCCAGAAGTTCATGGAACCACAGTATGATGTTCAAGAAAATCTGAAAAGAAAATTAAGAATTCTGAAAGCTGAATTTATATAATAGGCCACAAAAATAATTTAAAAAATATACAAGGAAAAAAAATAAAACAGAACATAAATCCATAGTGACAAACCTCATCAAAAAAACAAAAAATGAGGACAACTGCCTGGAAATGCAATAACAAGAAAGTGAAGGACATTATGGAAGGGGAGAAGAACAAAGTAGAAATGTTAAATGAAAACACAATCTTCAAACAAGCAGAATATATTGATCTCAGGTTTCCCAAAAAGCATGACAAGTAGGAAAACCCTGGGCACCATAATTCTTTTTTTTTTTAATAACAGCATTTTATTATTTTCCAGTTACATGTAGAGACACTCTTCAACATTTGTTTTTATAAGATTTCTAGTTTCAAATTTTTCTCTGTCCCTTCCCTCCCTCCCCCCTCCCCAAGACAGCAAACAATCTGATATAGGCTATATATGTACAATCACATCAAACGTATTTTTGGATTAGTCATGCTGTGAAAGAAGAATCAGAACGAAAGGGAAAAACCTCAAAAAAGAAAAACAAACAAAAAATAGAAATAGTATGGTTTGATTTGCATCTAGATTCCATAGTTCTTTTTTTTTTTTCTGGATTTGGAGAGCTTTTTCCATCAGCTCATGTACTTTTAAAAAGCAAGTGGTATGGGATGAAGACCGGAAATTTTATAGAATGTTTTTTTGTCATTTGCTGTGAGCATAGAAATGGGGCGTGTGTCTAAGTTCAAAACTGATTTTTAAATTTTTTAAAAGAAAGTAAACTGAAAACAAAAAAGAAAAAAAAAGAAAGAAAGTTAACCAGATGCTTTGGTTGATGACTGAGAAGGGATAAAACAATCATTTCTCTCTTCCATTTCTGCTACCCACTGGATCAGAGGGGGAAAGCAGGAAATAAATATCTGACTGGCAAATTGGAAAAATTGCTTTCCTGATGAAGGGGCATAGGAGAGAAAAGAAGAATGATGTGAACTGGGTTAGGGTTTCTCGTTAGCCTCTGAATCACCACTTCAGCTTCTTTCAGCTTGTACCCTCATTTCTGAACTTACCTCTAGCTCCTTGACTGTTTGTCCTTCTAAGCAGGAAGGGGTCCCAAGAAATGTGTGAAACAGGGTCTGGCCCATATACAAAGTGCCTTTCTTGGTGTCTTCCTATGTGAAGATACTGGGAAGTCTTCTTCCAGGACAGTCATGATGGAAGTGCCCTGGAGAGACCACAGAGCACATGTGTACACTTTGTAACAGATTCTGGTCTGTTAAACATGTGACAAGGAGCTTCCTTGATTGGTTTCTGAAGCATTCAAAAAGGGCTAAGTCAGCCTCTAGCCCCTGCCTTCTGGTTGTTCTGCCAGAACTCTGTTCTTCATATGTTAAGAAGTTCCAAATCCTTCCTCATTTTATTTCCCTCAACTAGGAGAATCCTAACTGATGGATTTTTTTTTTTGCAGGGCAATGAGGGTTAAGTGACTTGCCCAGGGTCACACAGCTAGTAAGTGTCAAGTGTCTGAGGCTGGATTTGAACTCAGGTCCTCCGGAATCCAGGGCCGGTGCTTTATCCATTGTACCACCTAGCTGCCTGATGGATTTTCTTAAAGTGTGCCCAGAAATGAACATGATGCTTTAGATATAGTATAACCAGGAGAGAAGACTGACACATATCTTCTCCCCATCAGTGTACCTACCATACTTTATCCATAGTGTCTATATAGTGAAGTGGAGAAAGCCCTGGTCAAGAAAACCTGAGTTTAAATCCTGATTAGCCACTTATTAGCTGTGTGACTCTGGGCAAGTTATTTAACCTCTCTTAGCCTCAGTTTCTTTTTTTTTCTTTTCTTTTTTTTTTTTTTAGTGAAGCAGTTGGGGTTAAGTGACTTGCCCAGGGTCACACAGCTAGTAAGTGTTAAGTGTCTGAGGCCAGATTTGAACTCAGGTACTCCTGACTCCAGGACCGGTGCTCTATCCACTGCGCCACCTAGCTGTCCCCAGCCTCAGTTTCCTAACCTGTAAAATGGGAATAATTATAGTACCTACTTCACAGGATTGTTGTGAGGATCAGATAACACATGTGCTTTACAAACCTTAAAGTACTATTTAAATGCTAGCTATTATTATTAGTTATTTAAACAGAACTTCAGGCTCTGAAAACTGTAAAACAACGCCAGTCATTCCATTCAGAGACATTATAATTTTTAAAAAGAAAACATCTTCCATAGATTAAGTAACTACTATTAAGTTTTTTCAAATATAAAATCTGTTGTGATAAAAAAATTCAAATCTTTTTAGAAGTATTACTGGATTTACTCTAGCTTTTTGTCATGATGCATTTTCTGAATCAACAGACACTTATAGAACCAGTATTCTCCTCTGGGGGGGGTCTTCATACTTGAAAAGGTTGTGTTCCACTGATTTAGCACCTATGGTACAACACTGAGCTTGTGGTTAGCTAAACTAAATTAAGCTAAGGGAAGGTAATACAAGGGCAATTGTAAGTTCCTTTCAAAGACCCCTCATTCACAACTCACACAGACTCAAGTAGCTCTCTCCTCAGAACCCAAGACCCAGTGTCTCCTCTGCTCACCTTAAGGAAGTTTTCCAAACTTTGGGTCACAATCCCCAGTGTGGGGGAAAGAAGTGAGACTCTCTGGGAGAAGGGGCATGCCTAAACAATGAACGAAATTATCAAATATTTTCTCATACAACACTTCCACATACACACATACACTTTTTTTCAGTGAAAACAAAGTTCAAATCAAAGTCAACCAAAGCAAAACAAAAACAAATTCATTCTAAATCAGGGTGAATGGAACAAGGATCATTTATTATGCTATGTACCTACAAGGCCTTAGTTGAATTGGTGCATTATCAAATCTTAACACAGGAGTAATCTGCTTCTATCATCAGTCAGCATAGGTTCATGGGCACAGTTCTACAAAACTTTTACTCTAATAAGTTTTAAGTATCAGCCATAAAGAGTAGGAGAGTTTTAAACACACACACACACACACACACACACACACACACACACACATGTGCCTTGCTAGAAACATAAAAGCACTGACTTCATTACTTCTTGCTAATAATAATTATTTAGCTTTCATCTGTTTTTCCTCTCAAAAATTTGTATAACATTCCCTCTTCTCTTTATAGTTCTTTTTTGTGTCATATTTTGTTTTCCCCCCAATTACATGTAAAGACAATTTTTAACATTTTTTTTTAATTTTGAGTTCCACATGTTCTCCCTCCCTTCCTTATTTCCTCTCTCCCTGAGATGGTAAACAATTTGATATAGGTTATATATGTGCAATCACTCCATATTCTTTTCAAGGAATAGCTAAAATTTCTTTTGCTGAAAGTTTATCTTTTTTTTCTGTTTAGAATTTTATTTTCCAAATTACATGTAAAAACAAATTTTGACATCAATTTTTTAAAACTTTGTGTTCCAACTTCTCTTCCTCCCTTCCTCCCCACCCCCCACCCCCAAGAACTCAAGCAATTCAATATGTTATACATGAGTAGTCATTCAAAACATCTCCACATTAGTCAGGTTGTGGAAGAAAACAGACAAAAACAAAACTTCAGATTAAGGAACTATCAAAAAAATTATGCTTCAATCTATTTTAAGATACTATCAGTTTGGGGCAGTTAGGTGGCGCAGTGGATAGAGCACCGGCCCTGGAGTCAGGAGCACCTGAGTTCAAATCCGGCCTAAGACACTTAACACTTAACTAGCTGTGTGACCCTGGGCAAGTCACTTAACCCCAATTGCCTCACTAAAAAAAAAAAAAAGATACCATCAGTTCTTTCTCTGTAGATGTATTACAATTTTCATAAGTCCTTCAGAGTCATATTGGATCATTGCATTGCTGGAAATAATCATGTCCTTCACAGCAGATCATTTTACACTATTGCTGTTATTTTATATACAGTACATTTCACTCTGCTTCAGTTCTGTTCATCATAACTTTTATATAGTACCTTAAACTTGACAAATAATTTTCTTCACAATAGCCCAGCAAAGTACCATACGTTTTGCCATTATAATCAATCATCATAACTGTTTCCCTTCATCCTATTCCCTTCCAATGATATTTACTCCAATTTCTATCTTCTTTTACCCTATTCCTCCTCAAAAGGGTTTTGCTTCTGACCACCCCCTCCCCTGTTCTGCCCTCCCTTCTTTCGCCCTTCCCTCCTTATCCCCTTCCCCTCCTACTTTCCTGCAGGGTTAGATAGATTACTCCACCCAATTGGGTGTGTATGTCACTCGATCCTAGAGCTAACATTGATGAGATTAAGGTCTTTGAGCTAATTCTGATGTGTATAAGGCTCCTTTATGAAAGTTTATCTTTTTTAAACAATTTAGGACTAAACAACTTATGCAATTTGTGGTGCCAACCAATCTTTGCCTTTTGGAATATCAAATTTCATTTTGTCCTTTGATTTATCATAAACAAAGAGAATTCTTGAGTGATGTGGATAAGTTTTCCTGTATACATGAAGAACTTTATCTTGGCTGCCTGTGTTATTTGTTGTTGGACACTGAAGTTTTGAAGTTTGACATCATGACATTTCCTGTAAGTTAAACATGGAATTTTGTTCTGTTGGTTCTCTATGGATTTGAGCAATTTGTACTTTGCCTTCTGTTGCTAATGCTTCTGGACAACTTTATTGCATGAATTCTAGAAATAAAGGATAGCAATCTGAGTGAAAATTAGAGCTCTCAAAGAAAAAAGATTTAAAATAAAAATAAGAGAGTAGACAACAGACAGTTTTGAGCAAATGATGAAAAATCTCTAAAACAGGAGATTCTCTGAAAAATATAATGGCAGATTTGGATCCAGTATCCTGAATCATAGAGTCCATGGAGGGGAGTAAGGTATAAGAAGACTGAGTAGGAGGGGGCAGGTTATGAAGAATATTAAACACCAAACAGGATTGATTTTATATTTGCTCCTAAAGGTAATGGGAGGGGCAGGTAGGTGGTGCAGTGGATAAAGCACCAGCCCTGGATTCAGGAGGACCTGAGTTCAAATCCCGTCTCAGACACTTGACACTTACTAGCTGTGTGACCCTGGGCAAGTCACTTTACCCTCATTGCCCGGCAAAAAAACAAAAACAAAAACAAAAAGAACACAAGAACACTTAGACTCATAGTTGCTAGAAATAGAAGAAACCTTGGAGATCATCTAGTCCAAAGGTAATAGGAAGTCATTGGAATTTATCAGAGGGTTACATGATCAGATTTGTGCTTTAGGAAAACCATTTTGGCAGTTGGGTGGAAGATGGATTGGAGTGGGGAGACTTGAGGGAAGGAGACTAATTAGAAGGCTATTGAAATAATCCAGTATCAATGTGTCAGTTGCTTATGAATGAAGAGAAGGGGACAGATATGAGAAATGTTGTTAAGATAAAAATGACAAGTCTTGGAAGCAGTTTGGATATTTGGGGTGAGTGTGAGTGAAGAGTTGAAGATGACACTAAAGTGACCTAGATGAAACTCCAGAAAAAGATGCTGAGGACTGATCAGACAGGTGGAAAGAGGACCAGGAGAGAGGGTAATGTTACAAAAACCTAGAGAGGAACCAATTTCCAGGGGGTATAAGGGTACCAACAGTGTCAAAGACTTCAGGAAAGTCAATAAGAATGAAGACTGAGAAAAATCCATGTGCTTTGGAAATTAGGAGAAAAACTTGATTAAATCCTAGAATCATTAAAAGAGTAACCGTGAAGAGAGAAGTTTCAGTTGAGTGATAAAGAAGGAAGTCAGACTGCACAGGTTTTAGAATTGAAAAAGATGAAATGGAGGACCTAAATGTAGAAATTTTTCATGTGGAGCTTGGTCATGAAGGATAGAAGAGATATAAGATCACAAGTAGGCATGATCAAATAAAGTCGGGATTAAAAAAAAAAGCATAATAAGTTTTCCCCCATCCCAGGTAGAAAGGGGTATGGTTTGAAGAGAGGCCAAAATAGACATCTAAAGTCTCTTCCTCCCTCTTCTCTCTCTTTTTTTTTTTGGTGAGGCAATTGGGGTTAAGTGACTTGCCCAGGGTCACACAGCTAGTAAGTGTTAAGTGTCTGAGGCCGGATTTGAACTCAGGTACTCCTGACTCCAGGGCCAGTGCTCTATCCACTGTGCTACCTAGCTGCTCCTCCTCCCTCCTCTCTTCAAGAGAGATTTTAGTTCCTGCCAGAAGGGGAAGCAAGAGGTAGAGGTCAGGGGCTAGCCACTCTCCTCTTTTCAGAGAGAGGAGATACTGGGCTAGAATTATATTTCTCTTCTCCTTTAAATATTATTAGTCTAGAATATGTGATTTTTAGATTCAATCTGAACTACTAATTGCTATTTTTTAGTGGAAAAAGAGATACTCCAAGTTTTATATTCAAGGCTTGACTTCTTTCCCAACATATACCAGTTCTACCATAAATATACACTTAGCAAATAGCAAAGAAATCCATTTATCCAAATGAATAGTGAAACAGAAATCAGAGAAAGTATACATATGAGAATATATATCAGACAATACAGAGTGAAGGAACTCTTCCACTGAGAGAAAGGTAGCTCAACTCAAACAAGAGAGAGAGAGTTCCAGATCTCAAAGAAAGAAGAAATTCCCTGAAGTCTCTAGTGTAGCAAGGTGAGAATACAGAGATGATTGAAGTTTTGCATGTCAGCTTCTTCCCAGAGTCTTTCTCTTCCCTTTAGGGACCTGAAGAGAGGCTAGCATTACTTATCTTCTTTTTAGGAGCTGGAAGCCAGAAAAGTCCAAAGAAACTGAAGAGAATGGATTTTTCTCCTTTCTACTCTCACCAAATCTATCCCACCATTGAGGAAAGAGTGCCATACCAATAGACTTTGGATCTTGGGTTACATAAAGATAGGGGACAAAAACAAAGAGTGAGAGGATGGTGGATGAGGTGGGTCAACCAGTGGTCAAATTTGGAATCACTTCTGTCAGTCAAGCCAATCCTGACGCAAACTTAAAACAGGTTTCAGTAACTCAGCTGTTACAATCTGCTAGGAAACTGATACTTAAACTTCATTAGAACATAAAGCAGTTTACAATTCTACTAATTAGGAATTTTGCATTTTATCTTGTCTCTGTATTGTCCAAACAACTCCTACTATGTATCTAACTGGTATAACGTCCAGGCTTGGGTCAATCCTCTTGCCAGTGACTGTCCTTTTTGATGTAGAAGCTTTCCCTACAACCAACTACTTCCACACATTGGACCCAGGATCTCCACATCTCTAAAACTCAAGAAAATATCTCCCAGCCTGGACACATGCCCCATGTCCAGGAAAGGAAACAAAAGCAAAAGAGGCAGGCAGGGGCCCAGATGCAAATTCATGTTGTTGAATTTTTTTGTTTTTCTTTTTTGTTGTTGTTGGGTTTTTTTTTGGGGGGGGGGGGAAGCAATGAGGGTTAAGTGACTTTCCCAGGGTCACACAGCTAGTAAATGTCAAGTGTCTGAGGCCAGATTTGAACTCAGGTCCTCCTGAATCCAGGGCTGGTGCTTTATCCACTGCACCACCTCGCTGCCCCATGTTGTGGAATTTTTGTTTCGGGACATGGTGGAGTAGGGAGGAGGAGCTGCTAGGTGGATAGAGCATTGGCCCTGGAGTCAAGAGGATGTGAGTTCAAATCTGGCCTCAGATACTTGACATTTATTAGCTATGTCACTTAACCCTATTGCCTCAAACATACAGGTTTATCTCTAGTCATCCTGATGTATATCTTGCCACTGGACCCAGATGGCTCTGGAGGAGAGAATAAGGCTGGTGAATTTGCACAGCCCTCCCTCACTTAAATCCAATTCACTGCAATTCATGACATCACCTCCTGATGTCATGGTCCTCTTTGAGAACAAAGTAGGTAGAGGGAAAAACACAGGTTTTTCCCCACCCTGGTGATAGGAAGTCAAGTGTACTACTTGACAACTGCAGAGTAAAAAGAAGAGAGGCTAAAGAGGCCAAGTTGGAGGATTGCTTCCTTTTTGTGAAGCCACTCCAGCAGCTATTCACCATCTGCTGCTAATGAGGGTCAGCTATCACCTAAAAGGGCAAACCGTTTAGCCATGAGTCACACATAGGTAGAAAGAGGTGTCAAGGTTCTCACAATATTAATCAGAACAAGAAATGGCAAAACTTTGACCATGCTTCTTTGGATAACCCCTATAGGATGATTCAACAGTGCTATGCATGCAACAAGACAAAATTCTACATTAAACTAAACCAAAGATACATAGCTTAAGCTTAGAATTTTTGAAATATTAAACAAAACATAGTAAAAGTATATGCAATTTGGGGCAGCTGGGTGGCACAGTGGATAGAGCACTAGCCCTGGAGTCAGGAGGACCTGAGTTCAAATCCAGCCTCAGACACTTGACACTTACTAGCTGTGTGACCCTGGGCAAGTCACTTAACCCCAATTGCCTCACCAAATAAATAAATAAATAAATAAATCTTCCCTGCTTAAAAGTATATGCAATTGAATTGCTTGATTTCATAGGGAGGGTTTATGAGGGAGGGAGGAAGAAAAATTTAGAACACAGAATTAGCTCAAAAACCTTAATCTCCTCAGAGTGGGCTCAAGGAGGGAATAATATTCACACCCGATTTCTAGGAAGGAGTAATCTATTTAACCCTACAGGAAAGTAGGAGGGGAAGAGGACAAGGAGGGAAGGGTGAAAGAAGGGAGGGCAGAGCAGGGGAGGGGGCAGTTAGAAGTAAAACACTTTTGAGGAGGAATAGGGTAAAAGAAGATAGAAAATAGAGTAAATATCATGGGAAGGGAATATGCTGGAGGGAAATAGTTATGATGATTGACTATAATGGCAAAATGTATTTCGCTGGGCTATTGTGATGAAAATTCTTTGTCAAGTTTAAGGTACTATATAAAAGTTATGATGAACAGGATGTTATCAGAAAAACCTGGAAAGACCTACATGAAATGAAGCAGTGAGAAATGTACTCTATACAGCAATAGTGTAAGATGATCTGCTGGGAAGCACATGGTTATTTTCAGCAATGCAATGATCCAATATAACTCTGAAGGACTTATGAAAATTGCAATCCATTTACAGAGAAAGAACTGATGGCATCTAAAAACAGATCGAAAGACATTTTTTTAGACAATTCCTTAATTTGACGTTTTATTTTTATCTGTTTTCTCTCACAACCTACCTAGCTAATGTGAGGGTTTGCTTGACTTCTTGGGGGTAGGAAGGGAGGAAGAGAAGTTGGAACACAAAGTTTTTAAAAAATTGATGTCAAAATTTGTTTTTATATGTATTTTGGAAAATAAAATTCTAAACAGAAAAAAAAAGTATCCTGGAAACCCATTACTTCTTTTTTTTTTTTTTGTGGGGCAATGGGAGTTAAGTGACTTGCCTAGGGTCACACAGCCAGGAAGTGCCAAGTGTCTGAGGCCAGATTTGAACTCAGGTACTACCTGACTCCAGGGCTGGTGCTCCATCCACTGTGCCACCTAGCTGCCCCCTGGACCTTACATTCTAATGAGGGATTGGGGGTGTGGAGAGAGAGAGAGAGAGAGAGAGAGAGAGAGAGAGAGAGAGGAAAGAGGAGGGGGAGAACATGTTACATAACACCACATAACAAAAACCCTTGTTTTCAGTTCTCATGGTCCTACTCTCTCCTTTTTCTTTCCAATAGCTCTTGCTTTCCTCCTATCAGTGCCTTGCTGACTATATTCTTTAGTATGACTTGTTCTTTTTTTTTTTTGTGGAGCAATGGGGGTTAAGTGACTTGCCCAAGGTCACACAGCTAGTGAGTGCCAAGTGTCTAAGTCCGGATTTGAACTCAGGTCTTCCTGAATTCAGGGCTGGTGCTTTATCCACTGCACCCCCATTGACTATATTCTTTAATCCTACTTACTTCTGGAAAATGTATGCAGTTCAGGTGAGAATACTGTCATAATATTATTTCTTAAGATTTTATAGTACAAGTGGAGTTTTAAAGCTATATGCTTCCACTGGGAGAAGTCAGTGAATACAGAGCAAAGAATCACATATGGATCTAGAGTTAGAAGAGACCTCAGAGATCATCTATTTCAATGCCCTCACTTTACAGATGAGGGGAGTAGAGTACAGGGAAGTTAAATGATTTGACAACTATCATAGAGGTAGCAAGTATTAGCTATAATCAGCTTTTTAAACTCCAGAGTCAATGCTCTTTCCACTGCAATCTCTGCTACAGAATCTTGGTATAAATGTAATTAGTGGCAAAGGGGGAAGTGTTTGTGAGCCTGGGTGTGACTGAGTCTGTCATAGGGAGCAACTGAAATTTTTGAGCAGGAGTGACCCAGCCAGATCAATGTGTCGCCCTTGTGTTGACCGAGGACAGGTGAATAGGGCTCAATCTTAGAGGCTTACCAAAAATAATATCTCTATGTGGCTCATTCCCTTACTAGGGTTTCCCCAGGAATGTTACAATTTGGCTAATTTCTGGGGTCTCTAAATCTGTTCACCTATTATCAACCAAGACAAGCAATAAGCATTTTTTAACATAAACATTTATTCCAAAGATGAACAGAAAAGGACACAGATCAGACTCAGAACTGAATTTAGCAGCAAGGAACATACCAGTAACATCAATGAGGAAGACCCAATATTGCACTGAGTGCATTGCTGTCCCAGGTCCTAAATCAAGCACAGGTGCAGCATCCCTGTTGGATGGTTGCTCCACCCATTCTGCTGTTCCTGCTTCTGCAGGTGCCATCAACAAGCATCTCAGCTGCTGCTGTGGGTTGCTGCCTTGGGAACTGTCATCTGCTCCTGCTATTTATTGCTGCTGCTGCTGCTCCTGCCACCACATCTACAATTCTACAATCCCATTAGAATGTCCTAAGTGAGAACTAGTTGCCCCCAAGTCTGTAATAAAAACAAAACCCTTTTTTTTTTTGGTTCTCATAGTCCAATTCCCTTTTCCTTCCAACAATTCCTGCTTTCCTCCAATCAGTACCTGTGCTCTTAATCCCATTTACTTCTGGGAAATGTAGTCTTTGATCGCCTCCATTCAATTTATGTGTGTTTCTGCCCCAAGGATGGGGGTGGGGAAAGGATGAGAGAGGATAGATTTATATGCATAAATAAGATTAGTTTGGCTGTGGTTTGAAGGATGCATTGGAAGAAGAAGGATTGAAGGTAGGGCTATCTGTTAGGAGGCTATTGTAATTTTCTGAATGAGTGTGAAAGGTCAGAGAAAGGAAAGCAAAGAAGCAGGTCAGACCTAAAGAAAAGAAAACTATTCAAAGTCTGCCCAAATCTGCATTACAGAGGTGGGTCTGAACCCGAAATGACAAAAAGGGAGTAGCATTAATACTAGGGGTAAATCTACCACCAAAAGATGGAAAATTCGGGATACAGACTTTTGAACTAGTAAAACAAAGAAAGATCCCCTTATCTGGTAGCCAGAATCAATGAAGATTAGAAAGGCAAGCCAAGAAGTAAAATTAATATGGAATCAGTTAAAATGTATAACTTAGTTTATGCATAGGGACCCAAACTTTTTATGATATATAACTTCATAAAAGCTGTTAAACTAGCTGTGTGACCCTGGGCAAGTCACTTAACCCTCATTGCCCTGCAAAAAAAAAAAAAAGCTGTTAAAAAAATTTTAAACCCTTAACACGAGTCAACTATCTGAAATAGTTAAAAATGAATAAAATCTTAGGCTAGATTAAGAGTTATTCACAAATCATTCCCCAAATGAGAAATGGTCAAAGGATATGAACAGTCAGTTTTCAGATGAAGAAATCAAAGCTATCTATTGTCATATGAGACAATGTTCTAAATCACTATTTTTTTTTTTCAGTTTCCCAAGTTTTATTGCAATACTGTGAGTGATCACACGGAGAGAACTAGAATAGTGGAAAGGTATCTCTCTAAATCACTGTTGATTAGAGAAATACAAATTAAAACAACTCTGAGGTATCAATTCACACCTATCAGATTAGCTAATATGACAAAAAATGAAAATAAATGTTGGAGATGCAGAAAAATTAGAACACTAATACATTGTTGGTGGAGTTGTGAACTGATCCAACCATTCTAGAGAGCAATTTGTAACTATGCCCAAAGGGCAATGGGGCTGTGCGTACCCTTTAATCCAGTAATACCACTACTAAGTCTGTATCCCAAAGAGATTATAAAAAAGAGAAAAGGACCCACAAGTACAAAATTATTTATGGTCTCTCTCTTTCTGGTGGCAAAGAACTGAAAATTGAGGGGATCCCCACCAATTGGGGAATGGCTGAACAAGTTGTGGTACATGAATGTAATAGAATACTATTGTGCTATAAGAAATGATGAGCAGGGCAGCTAGGTGGTGCAGTGGATAAAGCCCTGGCCCTGGATTCAGGAGGACCTGAGTTTAAATCCAGCCTCAGACACTTGACACTAGTTGTATGACCCTGGGCAAGTCACTTAACCCTCATTGCCCCCCTCAAAACAAACAAACAAACAAAAAACAAAACCAAGAAATGATGAGCAGGCAGATTTCAGAAAAACCTGGAAAGACTTAAGTGGACTGATACTGAGTGAAGTGAGAAGAACCAGGAGAACATTGTACACAGTAACAGAAACACTGTGTGATGATCAGCTATGATATTAGCCCTTCTCAGCAATACAATGATCCAAGACAATTCTGAAGGCTTCATGATGGAAAATGCTCTCTACATCCTTGAACCTATTTTCATTTAAAATTTTTTTCTTTCTTGAGGTTTTCTCTTTTGTTCTGATTCTTCTTTCACAACATGATTAATGTGGAAATATGTTTAATGAATTATATATATAATATTAGATTGCTTGCTAACTTGGGATAGGGAAAGGAAAAGGCAGGAAGAAAAAATTTGGAATTCAAAATCTTATAAAAATGAATATTGACGGGCAGCTAGGTAGCGCAGTGGATAGAGCACCGGCCCTGGAGTCAGGAGTACCTGAGTTCAAATCCAGGCTCAGACACTTAACACTTACTAGCTGTGTGACCCTGGGCAAGTCACTTAACCCCAATTGCCTCACTTAAAAAAAATGAATATTGAAAACTATCTTTACATGTAACTGGAAAAAATAAAATAATATTAAAAAAAATTTTAACGAGTTCAATTGTTTCTGACTCTGTGACCCCATTTTGGGTTTTCTTGGTACAGATACTTGAGTGGTTTGCCATTTCCTTTTCCAGGAAGAGAGAAGAAACTAAGGCAAACAGGGTTAAGTGACTTGCCCAGGGTCACACAACTACTAAGTGTCTGAGACCGAATTTAGACTCATAAAGAAAAGTCTTCCTGACTTTAAGGCTTGCATTCTATCCACCATGCCACCTAGCTACTTTTAGATTAAGAGAGAAGAGCATAAATACAGAAAGAGGGAGGTAATGCTTCCCTGATCAGATCACATCCACAGCACTGTATTCAGGTCTGGGTGCCATATTTTAGGAAGAACAGGTGATAAACTAGCTTTATGTCTCAGTTATGTCAAATGTATCAGGGTGTTTAGGGCTGCCTACCCTCATATGTAGCATAGGTGGGGTGACTATCTCTCTTTACCTGCTATTCATTAGCTTGTTTGTCTCAATTATTATCATCTGGATTCTAAAATAATCAAAAAAGATACCTAATATTTATGAAAGCTTAGGAAGTAGGAACAAAGAAGGTAGGTAAGAATGGCAAGAGTCGGGGACAGCTAGGTAGTGCAGTGGATAAAGCACTGGCCCTGGATTCAGGAGGACCTGAGTTCAAATCCTGCCTCAGACACTTGACACTTACTAGCTGTGTGACCCTGGGCAAGTCACTTAACCCTCATTTCCTGCCCCCCCCCCAAAAAAAAGAATGGCAAGAGTTCCCCAGGGATGAAAGATGACAGAGTGAGAACAGTATAAAAACTACATGTGCAAGGTATTCAAGAGTAGAAGACTGTTCATTGGTTCAAGATTAGAAGGAAAGAAAATGAAGCTATTACAGGCTGGATATTAGGGATAAATCAGGATCATAGAAAGGACCTATCATCTAGTCCAACCCAATTACTTTACATATGAGGAAGCTGATTCATAGAGAAGTGATCTGCCTAAGGTCACAGAGGAAAAATGTTTGTTACCCATGAGATTTGGATGTATCTCTATTGACCCCAAAGCCAAAGTTCTTTTCATTTCACCAGGTGAGGCAAAGGTCACAATGAGTGAATTGGAAGTAGAGGAGGTAGAAAAACAGGAGATTGTGATTAGAGAGAATTATTTCAAAACTTGGGAGGTAGTTCCAGCTCCTCCATAAAGAGCTAGGAGCCAACATTTGGTGGTATTGCCTCTACCTCAAATGCCCTTCTTCTTCCCTTCTTCCTATGTAAATCCTATTCATGCTTGGTGATCCAGATTAATTAAGTAGGGCAACCTCATCAAGGATTATTCCATCCTGTGTGGATGGAATATCTCAAATCCCTGAGCTTTTAGAATCTGCTCCACACACTTCAGGGCTTGGGGCTTTTCCTCCCTGAGCCTAGTAGAACAATAACTTCTCCTCTTGTGTCCTCCACTGGACTATATAAGCTATGGCTGAGCACAAGGTAGATGCGCAGTATAAACTTAACTGTTTGATGAGGAAGCATGATAGTTGAACCAGAAGAAATTAGAGAGGAGAGATCAGCTCACAGAGATGAAGTTTCTGCCAACTAGCCAAGGCTTTTATTATTATGGAAATCATGACCTAAAGGAGACACATGATTTGATCACATGCATTTCTTTTTCACTAGGAGACTGAACGATCACTTGTTGAAGATGCCGTTTGGGATACTGACAACTCATGTAAGGGTTGGGCTAGATATACTCTGAGGGGATTTCTAGCTCTGAAATACCATAAACGCGTGGTTCTTTCCTGCTACATTTCCACTTGGCAGCAAAAATATGGATTTCAGGAACAAATGAACATTTTTGTTGCCTTCTGGTGCCTAACTAAAGAGGGCTGTAGTGGGAAAACTTAGCTAATAATATGAATGCTGTGTTGACAAAGCCACCCATCAAATTTTCAGAGCTTTGGCCAGGTAGCAAGCTTTACATAACCCCTGCTGCCATCAAGAGCTACATCTAGGAGGCAGCTAGGTGGTGCAGTGGATAAAGCACCAGCCCTGGATTCAGCAGAACCTGAGTTTAAGTCCGGTCTCAGACACTTGACATTTACTAGCTGTGTGACCCTGGGCAAGTCACTTAACCCTCATTTGCTTCCCCCACCACCACCAAAAAAAAGAGCCACATCTAGAACAGGTTGATGGAGATTTGTCCTAAGATACTGAAAATCAGTGGGATCTGCTATTCATCCTTACATTCAGTCAGTTACAAGTATTTATTAAGTGTTAATTATGTGCCAGATATAGTGCTAAGCACTGAGGACAGAAAGAAAGGCAAAAACATGGATGCTGAAACATTTGAGGTCTTTCTTTCAGTAGCATAGAAAAAAGTGAGCTCAATACCCAGTTAGCAAGAATAACTAGTTATATTTTTCTTTACTTTTTTTTTTTTTTTTTGGTATACGGGGCAATGAGGGCAAAGTAACTTGCCAAGGTCACACAGCTAGCTAGTAAGTATCGAGTCTGAGGCCAGATTTGAACTCAGGTCCTCCTGAATCCAGGGCCGGTGCTTTATCCACTGTGATGTGATTTTATTATTTTAGTACATAAAACAAAATTTATGCCACCAGAGGAGAGGCTGTGGATGATTCCTATTTCCAATTGGGTGGGAGCATTCTCTTGGTCTTGTGGTAACGAGCCAGCCTGTGAATTCGGCTCTCTTTGATGAGAATCAGATGGAATTTACTTTTTTTTTGGGGGGGGGTCTGGTAAGGTAATTGGGGTTAAGTGACTTGCCCAGGGTCACACAGGTAGTGTGTCAAGCATCTGAGGCTGGATTTGAACTCAGGTCCTCCGACTCCAGGGCCAGACGGAATTTAGAATCCTTATCCTTTCTGTTTCTCTCAAGAAGCTTTCAAACAGCAACAGCTTTCTTCTTCTTTTTTTTTTTTAGTGAGGCAATTGGGGTTAAGTGACTTGCCCAGGGTCACACAACTAGTAAGTGTTAAGTGTTTGAGGCCTAATTTAAACTCAGGTACTCCTGACTCCAGGGCCGGTGCTCTAGCCACTGCGCAACCTAGCTGTCCCTAACAGCTTTCTTGATCAAGTGATAAAGATCTTCAGGAAGATCAAAGGCAAGTCCCTTGGACTTGAGAATTCTCAAAATTTTGTTGCCAGTTACAAAGCGCACTTGTGCCACACCATAAGGATCCCTCATGATCACGTGGTCCGAGGTGAGTCACGTGGGCACACTGCGGCGGGACTGCAAAGCCGACTGGGACAGATCCTTCCCGGGAGCGTGCATGCGACCCATGATGGCGACGATCAGGTGGAGAAATTTCACTCTTGAAATTACTTTCTGTAAGTTATATCAACTTTGATTTATCTATGTATATAGTGTAGGCACTAGAAAGGGGAGGGGCCGGTTCCTTTTTGTATTCATGCACCCAATGCCCCACAGAATACTTTCTATGCAGTAGGTGCTTAATCAGTGTTCAGTGGATTGATCTGTTGAATTGAATTCATAACAGCCTTAAATCACAAATTCCACTTTTTTACTTCTTGTGGCTCCTAAAGCACTCTGGGACTATTATGTAGAAAAAGCCTTCCAAGTTCCCTGGAGAACTCCTGGATACACTATCGGCTGTTATATTTTTCCTATGATATCAAATATCAAATCAATATAATTTCCCCCTAATTTCATTTCAAACTGCTTGGCTAAAAAAAAAGTATAATTTTTACACATTACTTTTTTTTTTTTTGGTGGGGCAGTGAGGGTTAAGTGACTTGCCCAGGGTCACACAGGTAGTACGTGTCAAGTGTCTGAGGGGAGATTTGAACTCGGGTCCTCCTAAATCTAGAGCTGGTGCTTTATCCACATCACCACCTAGCTGCCCCACACATTACTTTCATACTATACTATCTGTACTTCTTTCTGAACTTCCCTCTATTTTCTTCTGTGCATTTAGGAAAATGTTATGATGGCCATTAAAAAAAATTGGCAACACTATTGGACCCTCCTCATTATTTATATATTTTTCTTACATACCCAAATTTTGAAAATTAGAAAGTTTTACTTCCTCCTTCTTCTTTTTTGTGCACCAATGTATTCCTCCTTTTGCCCTCTCTTCTCTTTCCCCTCTTAAAATCCTCAGAATAGAACAAGCCAACCCCAGGTCGCCTGTTTTTTAATTAATTCCCTCAGTACCCTTTGAAGATATTAAGGCTCTGAAGAGACAACTTGTTTTTTTCTCCCACTATTATCAATGTCAGCACCACATCATCACAAAGTCCCTTCAAGTTACTCAAACAAATTTACCTCTTTCAAGGTTACTCTGGACTGTTGTGATTGTATTTTGAAGTTCTTAATCACTTCTGGTCTTTTTATAAGAAATGCTCAAGGGGCAGCTAGATGGCGCAGTGGATAGAGCACCAGCCCTGGATTCAGGAGTACCTAAGTTCAAATCCGGCCTCAGACACTTAATACTTACTAGCTGTGTGACCCTGGTCGCTTAACCCCAATTTGCCTCATTAAAAAAAAAAATGCTCAAGAGTCCTGTATTCCATTAAAGACCCGTATTTCCCCCTATAGAATTATATTCACCTGTTTAGGTAAGTTATTCTTAGTTGTAAGCCTACCTCTTTTGCCTTCTGGAATATTGTATTTCAAGATCACCTCTCATGTATAATACAGACTGCCAGCTCTTTGTGTAATACTGACTCCAGTTCCTTGGCAGTCAAACTGCATCTTTCTGGATGTTGATTTCAGTGAATTTGTTTTCTCTGCCTACCTTGCCTTCTGGAAAATTTTCGTTTTTGATTTCTTGAAATACAGTATCCAGAATTATATTAATCATGGTTTTCAGTAAGTTCAGAGATTCTTTTTTTTGGTGGGGTGGGGCAATGAGGGTTAAGTGACTTGCCCAGGGTCACACAGCTAGTAAAGTGTCAAGTGTCTGAGGCTGGATTTGAACTCAGGTCCTCCTGAATCCAGGGCCGGTGCATTATCCACTGTGCCACCTAGCTGCCCCAAATTCAGAGATTCTTAAATTATCCCTTTTTGCGCTATTTCCCAGTCTGTTGTTTTTTTACATCAGATATCTTAAATATTCTTCTATTTTTATTCAGTCTTTTGATTTTGTTCTAATATGTCACTAGCTCATGGAGTCATTGATTTCTGTTTGGTCTAATCTAGTTTTCAGGGAATATTTCTTGGGTATAGTTTACTTCTTTCAGATTTAAGATATTTGTTCCCCTTCCAAATCTTTCCTCAAGAGCTTCTATTTCATTTTTCCCCCCCTAATCTCTTGTTTCATTTCTTCATGTAGTTTTTATGGAAAATCCATTTTCCCTCCATAAGTCTTTTTCAGTTGTTTCAGGGTTACTCTCTCCTTTTTTGTGAATCTCTAGATTTAGAATCATTTTTATATTACTCAGTGTTTTCTATGATTTATTCATGAATCCAGCTTTAGTTCCTGAATTGAAGGTTTGTACCAGGGCCAAAGTCTACCCCATGCTTGGATTTTTTTTTTTAATTTTTTTGGGGGGCAGGGCAATGAGGGTTTGTTAAAGTGACTTGCCCAGGGTCACACAGCTAGTAAGTGTCAAGTGTCTGAGGTCAGATTTGAACTCAGGTCCTCCTGAATCCAGGGCCTCTGCTTTATCCACTGTGCCACCTAGCTGCCTCTTTTTTTTTTCAATATATATTTTTTCCCCTATGCTTGGCTTTTGAGTAGGTAGATGGCCCTGGTTAATCTTAACTTGTTCCAGCCTTGAAGCTGAACTCCCTTTTCTGAAGTTCATCTCCCCTGGATCTTCCATGTTTATAGGACTGGATCTTCATATCTCTCTGGCATTTCAGGATGGAAATCAGAGCTTTCATATTTGAAACTCTTTCTTTCTGGCTGTTACTTTTTTCCTTTGACCTGAATTTTTTCCTTGAGGCTTTTTTCAGGAGGTGATTGGTCAATTCTTTTTATTTCCCTTTGTTTTCTGGCACTACTAGGTCAAGGATGTTTTAATTTATGATATATTTTTGAAATATGATATTCAGGGTTTGTTTTTAAAATTATGGTCTTCAGGGAGTCTGATGATTCTTAAATGATCTCTCTTTGCCTTGTTTTCTAAGTCAGTTGTTTGTAATGGGTAATAGCTTATATATATATTTGGGGGGGCGGGGCAATGGGGGTTAAGTGACTTGCCCAGGGTCACACAGCTAGTAAGTGTCAAGTGTCTGAGGCCGGATTTGAACTCAGGTACTCCTGACTCCAGGGTCAGTGCTTTATCCACTGCACCACCTAGCCTCTCCATAGCTTATATTTTATTGTTTTTCAATACTTTGATATTATTCTACTCTTCTTGTCTCAGTCATTGATTTCTGTTTTCTGTCTAATTTTAAGAGCATCTATTACATGAGCAAGTTCTAAGTTACTTATTCTTCTTCCAATCCTTTCCTCCAGATCTATTTCAGTTTTTTAACTTAATATTATTTTTTCCCAATTATGTATAAAGATAGTTTTCAACATTCATTTTTGTAAGATTTTGAGTTCCAAATTTTTCTCCCTCCCTTCCCCCTCTCCAAGCCAGCAAGCAATCTGATATAGGTTATATATGTATTTCAATTTCGTGTTTTATCACATATCATATCTTCTAGGTTTTCATGTTGTTCTTATGAATCATCTATTTTCCTCCTCTGAGTCTCAGTTTGAAATTGTTGTGGAGTTATTCTCTCATTCTAAGTTATATTTTTGAGTTATCTCTGGATCTCTTTTATTCTTTGTTTTTGTTTTTTTTTGCGGGGGCAATTGGGGTTAAGTGACTTGCCCAGGGTCACACAGCTAGTTAGTGTTAAATGTCTGAGGGCAGATTTGAACTCAGGTCCTCCTGAATCCAGGCCCAGTGCTCTATCCACTGCGCCATCTAGCTGCCCCCTATTCTTTGTTTTTTTTAAAGTGAGGCAATTGGGGTTAAGTGACTTGCCCAGGGTCACACAGCTAGTTAGTGTTAGGTGTCTGAGGCTGGATTTGAACTCAGGTCCTCCTGACTCCAGGGCCAGTGCTCTATCCACTGCGCCACCTAACTGTCCCCTCTTTTTATTTTTTACAGTGGTCTATATATTCTTTGACTTGCTCCTTTCTTCAGCCTTTGTTCCTGAATTGGGCCTTTGTCCAGGCTTTGCCCTCTTTGGGTAGGGTAGATGGTTCAGCTTGGTCACAGCCTGGGTCACCTGGGTTCTTATGCTTATATCTATCTCTTGAGGTTAGGACCACCTGTATCTTTGAAGTTTAGTATGATGGATCTTGAGGGCCTTCTATGGTGTCTCAGGACAGAATATCAGGCACCTGGGCACCCTTAGACTTAAGAGTGTAGACATTCTTGTTCTTAACACTGCTGAGGCTGTAGTAGTCACTGTTGCTCTGGGAATTTTCCAAGGTCCATTCTGATCCCCTTGGGCCTTTTTCAGGTGAAGTCCTTCATTTTGCTGTCTCAAAATATGAAGCCTTGAAGACTACATGTGTCTGGCATTGCCGCAAGGCTTTAGTCTTGTCTGCCTCTGCTGGCACTGCCTTTGCCTTTTTCCTTTGCTCAATGGCTTTTGGCTAATTTTTTTTTTTTTGTGCAGTTCTGAAGTGGTCACTTACTATGGTTCCTTTTTGGGGTTCTTGGTCACTATTTGGCCTGGTGCTATTTTTAGGTTTTGCTTTAGGAGGTGTATGGGAGTCCTTATTAAAAATTCTAGGGGCAGCTAGGTGGCGCAGTGGATAGAGCACCGGCCCTGGATTCAGGGGGACCTGAGTTCAAATCTGGCCTCAGACCCTTGACACTTACTAGCTGTGTGGCCCTGGGCAAGTCACTTAACCTCAATTGCCTCACCAACCCCCCCCCCCAAATTCTAACCACTCACATTCTATACATTTCATACTACTCTTCATGCACTCTGGGCAAACTAAAGTACTCACCATTACCTGATACATGTACTCTTTGCCCTCTCTGTCTTTTTTTCCCACACTGTTTCATAGGCATAGAACTCCCCCCATAATTCACCATCTTCCTTGAATTCCTACCAGCCTTTTAAAACCCACCATAAATTCTGCTTCCTTAAGGAAGCCCTCCCTGATCTCACCAGTCAATAATAGCATTTCCCAAATCAGACTTCATGGAACAAATAGAATTTGAAGTCAGGAAACATCCCAAATTCCATCTTTCATACTTCATATTTTAATATACTTATGAATAATGTGGCCTTAGACCAGTTATCTCATTTTCCAAAGCTGAGGTTTTCTCACTGTAAAATGGGTTGTTTTGAGGAAAGAATTTTGTAAACCTTTTAATGTTTTTTTGGTTGTTGCTGTTTTGTTTTTTGTTTTTTTGGTGAGGCTATTGGGGTTAAGTGACTTGCCCAGGGTCACACAGCTAGTCAGTGTCAAGTGTCTGAGGCTGAATTGGAACTCAGGTCCTCCTGAATCCAGGGCTTCTGCTTTATCCACTGCGTCACCTAGCTGCCCCAAACCTTTTAATGTTACTGAAATGTAAATTGTACATTATATGATATTGTGAATCAGGTGAGTTGTATGATTTTGTACCATGGTCATTTGGGTGTCTTTTTTTTTCCTATTAGACTATAAGTTCCTTGAAGACAAAGGGTTGTGTCTAGTCTAAACTTTATCTCTGCTATTGTCTAGTACTGTAAAATGCACACAATAAATCTTTGTTGAATTAAATTGAGTAGAATTCACCAATCTTTAGTAACTTTTGTTGCTAAGATTATATACAAAAAAGTCCTTTATTCTGAATTCTTTATACAAATATAGTTGCACGGTTTCAAGGCCATGATGGAACCAGATTGTCATAGAACCAGAAAAGTCATAAGGGATCATATGTTCTTTTTTTTTTTTTTTTTTTGGCAGAGCAATGAGGGTTAAGTGACTTGCCCAGGGTCATGAAGCTAGTAAGTGTTAAGTGTCTGAGGCCAGATTTGAACTCAGGTACCCCTGACTCTAGGGCCGGTGCTCTAACCATTGCGCCACCTAGCTGCCCCCATATTGCCTTTTAATACTTTATTCTAGTGACTTTACTTTGGCTTCTAGATCTGACATTTTTTAAAAAGTTTTTTATTTTTATTTTTTGTGGGTCAATGAGGGTTAAGTTTGCCCAGGGTCACACAGCTAGTGTTAAGTGTCGGAGGTCGGTGCTTTATCCACTGCACCACCTAGCTGCCCCCAGATCTGACATTTTAAGAAACCAAATACTATCTCTGAGTACGTGCCTCTGGAACCAGTCAGGAGTGTGCTAGAGCCAGCTTATACAAGCTTGGGAGAGCTGATTGTTAAATATTCAGTATGAGCATTTACATCTTGGAAATAAGCAAAAGATATTAACCAAGGTTTTATTGTTATATGCTGTTGATTGTCTAGACTTATGAAAGTGATGGGTAAAATTGGTAATAATGCAGATTAGCTTAAACTTAAGAGTATGTCCTACCTGGTTATTAAACATTTTTCCAGCACACCACTGGGGCTAGCTCTCTGCCTTTTGTATGCTGGTCTCATACTATTATATACTCTTTCTGCGTACCTGTTCCATTCCAATTTATATTCTATTGATCTGTGTATCTGTCTTCTTTTCCCTACTATGAAATAAGTAAGTGCCTTGAGTGCAGGGAAACCAACAGACGTTTGTTAGGAACCTATGACATTCAACAAACCCTTCTGTTGTTATTGATACAAAGAGAGATAGGACATAGACCCTGCTCTCAAGGAGCTTAGATTCAGAAGCAGGGAAGGAGGGTGAAGAAGACAAAGTAATTATGATTTGGAGTGTCAGATAAAGACAAACGAGGGGTCCAGGAAAAAGGCTGTGAAAACTCTGAAGAGGGAGAACTCACTTTCCCTCAATGCATCAGGGAAAGGTTCATGGAGAAGGTTGGATCTTTTTTTTTTTTTTTGCGGGGCAATGGGGGTTAAGTGACTTGCCCAGGGTCACACAGCTAGTAAGTGTTAAGTGTCTGAGGCCATATTTGAACTCAGGTACTCCTGACTCCAGGGCCGGTGCTCTATCCACTGTGCCATCTAGCCTAGGGCAGAAATTTAACAATGGGAAACCACCAAAGTGGAGTGTAGGTGCTTAATAAGTGTTTGTTGAATGAATAACCCTCTGGGTACTCCTGCCCCCTTAAAAGCTACTGCAAATCACAATAATGATGATAATAGTTCATATTAATATAGTTTTCTAATGTTTGCAAAGCACTTACAACAAACCCTAAGAAGTGCATAATACAAATAATTTTGTATAATACTTTTAAAGACAAGTAAGTCAGCAAGTATTTATTAAGCTATAGTGTACTGGGCACTGTGCTAAGCACCAATAATTTTTTTCTTATTCTTTTTTTTTTTTTTGGTGAGGCAATTGGGGTTAAGTGACTTGCCCAGGATCACACAGCTAGTAAGTGTCCAGTGTCTGAGGCCGGATTTGAACTCAGGTCTTCCTGAATCCAAGGCCGGTACTTTATCCACTGCACCACCTAGCTTCCCCCTGCCTTTTTTTTTTTTTTAAATTCTTGGGGGCAGCTAGGTGGTGCAGTGGATAAAGTACCGGCCTTGGATTCAGGAAGACCTGAGTTCAAATCCGGCCTCAGACACTTACTAGCTGTGTGACCTTGGGCAAGTCACTTAACCCTCATTGCCCCGCAAAACAAAACAAAACTAAAAAAAAGGCAAAAGGCAGTCCCTGCTCTCGAGGAGCTTACAGTCTAACATGGAATCAACACACAATCAACTGTGCACAAACAAGATGCATAAAGAGCACATTGGAGACACCAGCCTGAGACATGAAGGGAGCCAGGGAAACCAGGAAGCAGAGGTGAGGAGGGAGAGAGTTTCAGGCATGGAGGACAGCCATCGAAAATGTACAAAGCAGGGGCAGCAGCCTTGGATTCAGGAGGATCTGAGTTCAAATCCAGCCTCAGACACTTGACACTTGCTAGCTGTGTGATCCTGGGCAAGTCACTTAACCCCCATTGCGCCCCCCCACCCCTAAAGATTTCTGCCTGGCAGTTAGAGTTGTGAGACTGGAGGTCAGGAGAGAGGTTAGAGCTGGACAAATTAGATCAGCGAGTCATCTGCAAAGATTATTGAAGCCACTCAACCTGATGAGATCTCCAAGAAAAAGGATAGAGAGAAAAAGAGAAGATGAGGATGCACTGAGGCTCTGAGGGGTTAAGCAGTGATCACAAAGGTAGAGTAAATATCTGAGAAGGCCATTGGCAGCCAAGCCTCATCCTTCTCTACACTGGTGATAGAAATGTCACTGGGGTTCTGAGCCTTCCTGAAGATTAGATGGCTCACCTTTTCTCATTCCCCTTCGTCCTTCTATTACGGAAGAAAATTAAGTTGCCCTGGCATAATTTACTTTCTACAAAGGCGTCTCTGTTCTTCTTCAATTCATTATTTAGACAAGATTGGACCATAGGATGAGATCCAAATTTATTGCTTTATTTTTTAAGGAAACATAACCCTGGAAGCTGATTTTCTTTGCTCTGAGATTTGGAGATTCAACTGTTGAGCTGCTCAAACAAGGAGAGAATAGTTAGGTAAATACAAATGTGATGGGGACTGGTCCCTGCACAGAGATTGGCTGAGCACTCAGTTGATACAACTTCATCCCATGGAGGAGACTTAGGAAGCTTACTTCCTGAAGAGTTCTGATGGTGTGGAATGGATGGGAAGAGGAGGGAAAATCGTTTATGTAGCATCTATGATATGCCAAGTACATGCTAAGCACTTACAGATATTATCTCCATCCCAACAACCTTGTGAGGTAACTGTTGTTATTATCCCCACTTTGCAGTTGAGAAAATTGAAGCAAATCAAAGTTAAGCGATTTGTGTAGGGTTACACAGCTAATAAGTGTCTGAGGCTGGATTTGAACTCAGGTCTTTTTGATTCCAGGAATGGTGCTCTATTCATTGAACTGCCTCTAATGGAAGTGTCTTGGAGAGTCTACAAAGTGCACATAGGCATCTTGTAACTGGTTCTAGTCTGGTAACTACATGGTTAGAGAATTCTTCTTTAGCTGGCTTCATGGCTAGAACTAGGGAATCTTCAAAATTCCTTACAGTTCAGTCAGTCAATAAGCATTTATTAAATACCAAGTATGGGGGGGGGCAGCCAGGTAGTGCAGTGGATAAAGCACTGGCCCTGGATTCAGGAGGACCTGAGTTCAAATCCAGCCTCAAACACTTGACACTTACTAGCTGTGTGACCCTGGGCAAGTCACTTAACCCTCATTGCCCCACCAAAAAAAAACCAACCAAACACCTGGTATGTACTGTGACAGCCTTGGTCTAGTCTCCTCACTGTATTCTCTGTTCTGGTTGTTTGATTTCTTTGCTAACGGCATCTGGTGAGAGACACTGCTATAAGGGAAGAGAGGCCTTGGGGTCTTTTCACTATCCAGGCCACATGGCCCTGAGAAACAGGTCTCTGACCTTGACCTTGTTCTTTCTTGTTTTTGTGAAGTGATTAGAGAACAGGCATCCCAGCATCCCAGTGTCAGGGTTTTGCAGCCCCCACAACATCAGCGCCCAGAGGAACAAGGAGTCCCCTTTGGGAGTGACTTTCTGGACCCAGTCCAACAGTTGTTGAGATGAGGTTAAATCCAGAAGTCATGCCATATCAAGATGTGATCTTGGTGGGACCAATGTCACATAGGAAATGAGCTAAGTTTGAGCCCACACTTTCAAGAGCCTGAAATGGGAGAGAAGAGGGAGCAAGGGAAGGAGGAAGGCAGGGGGTGGAGAGAGAGAGAGAGAGAGAGTGAGCACACCCCACTCTCATAGGTATTGGTGCAGAATTATTTGTAATTCTGTTATGGCTTTATCTTTGAAGCAATTATCCCTTTGGAAAAGTTAATCAATATTAAGTGGTTAAATGGAAGTGAGACTTCAGTCATAGACTCCTAATAGTGGGTGAAAAACAGCCAGTGGGGGATCAATCTAATGGCATTAGAACGGAAACAACCTTAAGCTCTTCAGGGAAATGTTTGCACCCCGAGGGGCAAATGTAGCAGACTTAGTTCTGGGAGAGTGAGGTCAGAGACTACTCACCACATGAAATATGAATTAAGAGTCATAGCAATTATTCTAAGAACTTTGTCTTTTTTTTCTCATTGCAAAGATGGAGGTGGTTAGCTTCAGATCTGTTTTCCAACCCATGTCCTAGAAATAGGAAAGGGAAGTATTACCTAGGACCCACTTAGCCTGAAACATGAGGAGGTGTGGGAGTCAGCAATAGTCATGTCAAAAGCAGATGCCAATTATGCTAAAGAATTATTAAAATGCTTATAGCAGAGGGGCAGCTAGGTGGCGCAGTGGATAGAGCACCAGCCCTGGAGTCAGGAGGACCTGAGTTCAAATCTGGCCTCAGACACTTAACACTTACTAGCTGTGTGACCCTGGGCAAGTCACTTAACCCCAATTGCCTCACTACAAAATTAAAAAAAAAAAAAGAATTATTAAAATGCTTATAGCAGAGGGGCAGCTAAGGGGTACAGTGGATAAAGCACCAGCCCTGGATTCAGGAGGACCTAAGTTCAAATCCAGCCTCAGACACTTGGCACTAGCTATGCGACCCTGGGCAAATCACTTAACCCTCATTGTCCTGCCCCCAAAAAAATGCTTATAGAAGCTTTTCTTGTGGTGGCAAAGAATTGGAAATTATGGGGATATCCATCAATTGGGTGATGGCTGAATAAATTGTGGTAGATGGTTGTTATAGAATATTATTGTGATATAAGAAATGACAAGAAGTTTGATTTTAAAAAAGCCTGAGGGGCAGCTAGGTGGTGCAGTGGATAAAGCACCGGCCCTGGATTCAGGAGGACCTGTGTTCAAATCCGGCCTCAGACACTTGATTTTTACTAGCTGTGTGACCCTGGGCAAGTCACTTAACCCTCATTGCCCTAAAGAAAAAAAAAAGAAAAGAAAAACCTGGGGAGACTTATAGAAACTGCTGTAGAGTATCAGTAAGCAGAACCAGGAGAACACTGTATACAGTAACAGCAATACTGTACCACAATCAACTGTGAATGACTTAGCTATTCTCACAAATACAATGTCTAAAACAATTTCAACGGACTCATGATGAAAAATGCTATCTACCTCCAGAGAAAGAACTGATTCAGTCTGAATACAGAAGTCTTGATCACTTTTTTACTTCCTTTATTTTTTTCATGGTTTTTTTGGTCTGTTTTCTGTAACACCATGACTAATATGTAAATACATTTTGCATGATTGCTCATTTATAACCTGTATCAAATTGTTTACCATCTATGGGAGGAGAGGGAAGGAGAATTTGGAACTCAAAATTTTTTTAAATGAATGTTAAAAATTGTTTTTATAAGCAATTGAGAAAAATTCAAATATTCTTTAAAATAAATAAAAAGCAATAAAATAATTAAACTATTAAAAAAGAAAAGAATTATTATAGATCTAGAGAATATAATCAATAAATGCAAAAATACAACCTAGAAGGAAAGAGTAACTACAAATAGGTGCTCAATTCTGAACAACTTAGCTATTCTCTCTCTCTCTCTCTCTCTCTCTTTTTTTTTTTTTTTGCTGAAGCTATTGGGGTTAAGTGACTTGCCCAGAGTCACACAGCTAGTAAGTGTTAAATGTCTGAGACCAGATTTGAATTCAGGTCCTCCTGAATCCAGGGCCAGTGCTCTGTCCACTTTAGCTATTCTCTTAAATATGATGTGCAAGACAGTTTCAAAAGACTCATGATGAAAAATGCTACCTACCTCCCAACATAGAACTGATGCAGTCTGAATGAAGATCAAAGCATACTATTTTTCACTTCCTTTAATTTTTTGATGTTTTTTGTCTGTTTTCTTTCACAACATGACTAATATGAAAATATGTTTTGCATGATTGCACATGTATAACCTATACCAAATTGTTTGTTGTCTGTAGGGGAGGGGGGAGAGGAAAAGAGAGAATTTGGAACTCAAAAAAATTTTTTAAAATTAATGTTAAAAATTGTTTTACAAGCAATTTGGGGAAAAATAAAATATTATTTAAAACAAATAAAAATGAATAAAAACTAAATGGTTAAAAAAGAAAAGAATTGGGGGCAGCTAGGTGGCACCGGCCCTGCATTCAGGAGTTCCTGAGTTCAAATCCGGCCTCAGACACTTGATATTTACTAGCTGTGTGACCCTGGGCAAGTCACTTAACCCCCATTGCCCCGCAAAAAAATAATAAATAAATTTAAAAAAAAAAGAATTCTTATATATCTTATATATCCTATAGCTATAATGTATAGATCTAGAAAATACAACCAATAGTCCCCAAAATGCAACCTATAAGGACAAAAAAAACTTAAAACGGAAGGAGGAATATCAATCAATTCCTGATTAAAAGACCAGAGTGGTGGGGCAGCTAGGTGGCACAGTGGATAGAGCACTGGCCCTGGAGTCAGGAGTACCTGAGTTCAAATCCGGCCTCAGACACTTAACACTTACTAGCTGTGTGACCCTGGGCAAGTCACTTAACCCCAATTGCCTCACTTAAAAAAAAAAAAAAGACCAGAGTGGGTAGAAACTTTGATATACACTCAAATCAATCAGCATTTATTTAAGCACTTTGTGCCAGGCACTGTGCTAAGTACTGGCGGTTACAAAGAAAGGCAAAAGACAGTCCCTGCTCTCAGGGAGTTCACAGTTTTTTGGGGGAGACAATATAAAAACTATGTACAAACAAATTACATACAGCTTAAACTGTAGATAATGAACCGGGGGAAGGCAGCAGAATTAAGGGAGATAAGCAAAGGCTTCCTGAAGAAGGTGGGATTTCAGCTGGACTTGAAGAGAGCTAGGGATGATAGGAGGCAGCAATAAGAAAAGAGAATTCCAGGGATGGGGGTGGGGGTGGGGCAGCCAGTGAAAATCCCTGAAGTTGGGAGCTGGAGTACCTAGTGCAAGGAAAAGAAAATCCTAGAAAAGTTAATTTATTTGAGCAATTGGGAGGGACTGTATGATGATGTAAAATAAGCCAAAATAAACTTCAGCTTCAGAGGATGGAGCCTAAAGAGGTTTCAAATAGGGAAAGAAATGAACCTGAAAGGAGATGGTGCCTGTGAATTGAGGAATGGCTAAACAAATTGTGCTTTATGAATGAAATGAACATTGTTACATTGTAACAAATCATGAAGGAGACAAAGAATAATGGCCAACCATGACCGCAGAGGATGATGATGGAGCATCCTGCCAGAAAGAAGATTGACTCAAGGTGCAGTCAGTCAGTGAGAATTTATTAAGTGCTTTCAACGTCAGGCTAAGTGCTGGGTATACAAAGAAAGCAAAACCATGGCCCCTTCCCTCAAGTAACTCATATTCTTTTTTTTCCTCGATAGTATTTTATTTTATTTTTTCCAGTTACATGTAAAGTTTTCAACATTCCTTTTTGTAAGATTTTCAGTTCCAAATTTTTCTCCCACCCTCTCTTCTCTCTTCCTTCCCCGTTCCCAAGACAGCAAGCAATCTGATATGTTATACATTACATTCATGTTAAACACATTTCCACATTAGTCATGTTGCGAGAGAAGAATCAGAACAAAAGGGGAAAACCGCCAGAAAGAAGAAACAACAAAGACGAAAACCAACAACAATAAAAGGGAAAATAGTAAGCTTCAATCTGCATTCAGACTCCATAGTTCTTTTTCTGGATGTGGAAAGTATTTTCCATCATGAGTCTTTTGGCACTGTTTTGGATCACTGTATTGCTGAGAAGAGCTAATTCTATCACAGTTGATTATCACACAATGTTGCTGTTACTGTGTACAATTCTCTCCTGGTTCTGTTCACTTCATTCATCATTGGTTCATATAAGTCTTTCCAGGTTTTTCTGAAATGCACCTGCTCGTCATTTCTTACAGCACAATAGTATTCCATTATATTTACATACCACAACTTGTTCAGCCCTTCCCTGATTGATGGGCATCCCCTCAGTTTCCAATTCTTTGCCACCACAAAAAGAGCTGCTATAAATATTTTTTTTACATGTGGCTCCTTTTTCCTTTTTTATGATCTCTTTGGGATACAGACCTAGTAGTGGTACTGCTGGATCAAAGAGTATGTACAGTTTTATAGCCCTTTGGAGATAGCTCCAAATTGCTCTCCAGAAAGAAACTCATATTCTTTTGGGGAAGGAAATATACAAATAAGTATATATACATATAGATGGAGAGGGAGGGAGGGAGGGGGAGAGAGGAAAGAGGGGAAGGAGAGGGGGGAAAGAGAGAGAGAGAGAGAGAGAATGAGAATAGAAGGTAATCTCAGAGGCAAGACATTAGCAGCTAGGGGTGGGGGGAACCTCCTGGAGAAGGTGGGATTCGAGCTGAGTTTTGAAGGAAACCATAGGAGGATAAGGTGAGACTTTATTACAGGCATAGGGCACATCCAGGGCAAACACACAGTTCAGAAATAGAGGCACATGGAAGGAAAAGCAAAGAGATCAGTGTCATTAGATCATATATTAAATGGAGGTGAGTAAGGTGTAAGAGGGCAGCTAGGTGGTGCAGAAGATAGAGTGCCAGGCTTGCAGTGAGGAAGACTCATCTTCCTGGGTTCATATCTCACCTCAGACACTTACTGGGTATGTGATCCTGAACAAGTCACTTAACCCTGATTGCCTCAGTTTCCTTATTTGTAAAATGAGCTGGAGAAGAAAATGGCAAAACCCTAAATGGGGTCATGAAGAGTCAGACATGACTGAAAAGGACCCAACAATGAAAAGGCAGGAAAAGATTGGGTAGGTGGGAGCTGGGTTATAAAGGGCCTTAAGTGCTAAACAGGATTTTAAGTTTGATCCTGGAGGTATAACAGGAAACCATCAGAATTTATTGAGTAAGGGAGTAACATGGTCAGACCTGTATTTTAGGAAAATAATTTTGTCAGCTGATTGGAGGATAGAATGGAATGAGGAGAGATTTGAGGCAGGAGAAACCGCCAGATGGCTATTGCAGTAGTCAAGGAATGAGGTGATAGGGATCTGTACCAGGGTGGTGGCACTGTGATTGGAGAAAAGGGGTCATGTATGAAAGATGTCCTGAAGGTAGAAATTAAAAGATTTGACCAAAAATTGGGTATTTGGGGTAAATGTAATGAAGAATTGAGGATGACACCTGGAGGTTGTAGGTCTGGGTGCCTGGGAGGATGTTGATGCACTCTACAGTAACAGGAAAGTTGGGAGAATAAGGGAGGGTTTGTAGGAAAAGATAATGAGTTCTGTTTTTAATAAATTGAGTTCAAGATCCAATTTGTTTCTTTTTTTTTTTTTTTTTGATGGGGCAATGGGGATTAAGTGACTTGCCCAGGGTCACACAGCTAGTAAGTGTCAAGTGTCTGAGGACGGATTTGAACTCAGGTCCTCCTGAATCCAGGGTTGGTGCTTTATCCACTGTGCCACCTAGCTGCCCCCTCAAGATCCAATTTGAAGCAGGCTGGATTAGCTATTCAGTTAGACATGCTCAGTAGGTAGCTGATGATGTGGGACTGGAGCTCAGGAGAGAAAAGAGAGCTGGATATACAATGTATAGATCTGGTAATCAATCATCTGCATAGATATTACATATGTATGTGTATATATATGTGTGTGTGTGTGTGTGTGTGTGTGTGTGTGTCTGTGTGTGTATTGCCATAGGAACTGCTAATGTACCAAAAAAGATTGTATACAGGGAGAAGAGAGCCAACAAAGAACTCTGGGGTGGGGTACACCTTGGTAGTAGGGCTGACCTGGATGAAGATCTAGCAAAGGATTCTTGATCAGATATGTAGGTGGAGAACCAAGAGCGCGAGCAGGGACCTGAACATATAGAGAGGACAAAATATTCAGGAGAAGAAAGTGACCAGCAACATCCATGGCTGCAGGAAGGAAGACTGAGAAAAGATTTGGCAACTAAGAGATCGTTGGTAATTTTGGAAAGAGCAGTTTCAATTCAATGATGTGGTTGGGATCTTGACTGCAGGTTTAGAAGCAAGTGAAAGGCGAGGACATAGAGGCAACTAGCATAGCTGACAAGGGGAGGAGAGATAAATAGGATAATACCTAGTGGGGATATTTGGATAAATGATAGTTTAAGGATAAAGAAGACATGGGTATACTTTACTTGTAGTTGGCAGGGAAGGAGCCAGTAGATTGGGCTAGATTGAAGATTGTTTTTTGTTTTGTTTTGTTTCTTTGTTTTACCAGGCAATGAGGGTTAAGTGACTTGCCCAGGGTCACACAGCTAATAAGTGTCAAGTATCTTAGGCTGGATTTGAACTCAGGTCCTCCTGAATCCAGGGCTGGTGCTTTATCCACTGCGCCATCTAGCCGCCCCCTAGATTGAAGATTAAAGAGAATGGGGATAATATTAGAGGTAATCTGCTAGAGAAGACAGGATGGGTTGGAACCAAGGATTCTTGTGGAGGGATTTCCCTTGGCAAGGAGAAGCTATTTCTTTATGTGAGGCCAGGGTGAATGAAGGGTATTTCAGGAGGAGGAGGGTAGTACTAGATATAGTCTTCCCCCCCAAAAAAGAGGGCCATTAAAAGATTTTTTTTTTAAATACGTGGCAAAAACAGGAGGAAATTCAGAAGGAAACAAACAGGAGAGAAGACAGCTTTGAAAAACATGTTGAGTTTATTCTGTATGTACTTTTTTTAGACTAGCAAGCTGTACAGGATATGTGTGGTTTCATATATAGTCCTTTTTATATTCTATTTTGTATATGAAAATGCTTTCTTTTTTGGTGTTTGTTAAATTCAGGTAAAGAAATGCACTTCCCATCTCTCTGTAGAGAAAGTAAGGGGTGGGGAGGACACTACAGGGATACTGCAAGATGTGGATACTGTCTTCCTTGGCTGTAATGAACTTTCTCTTAATTATAGAGAGATAAGTTGGGAGAAAGAGAGAGATGCATTGGGTAATGTCTGTGTTATATAAGCAGCTATCAGCATCAATACTTTAAAAAAAAAATCCTGAAAAAACTTAAAGGATTGTAACAAGGTGTTCTTTAAGGTTCTTGGTGGATCTCAATCCTACGATCTGGTTCCCCATTTCATCCCCTCCCAACAGATGGTAGCTGAAAATACATAGAAGGCTGCTAGCACCAGGGGTGGAGGCTATACAAATAAATGGAAGCTCATTGGATGAAGAACAGAAGGAAGAGAAAGAGAACCCATGTTGCTCCCCACAAGCCTGCTATAGGCCAACAAACTAGGAGGAGGATCTTGGATTTCATCCAAAGGAGGCTGACCAGGCTAACAGTGAAACTGGAGTTCATACTATATGAGACAGTTGAAGAATAAGGGATGTTGAGAATGCAGAAGAGAAGACTTGGGGGAACCTGATTCGTGTCTTCAAGGATTTTAAGGCCTCTCCTATGAAGAACAATATGGCTTACCCTACCTACTTGATTCCAGAAGACAGAACTGGGAGCAAGGGATGGGATTTCTAGAAAGGCCAATTTCACTTCAAAATAAGAAAATATTTCCCAACAATAAGAACAGTCCGGAAGTAGAATAGGTTGACTTGGGGAGTGATGCGTTCCCTATTCCCATGTAGGCTGACTTCAAGCAGAGATTGGATGAATAACTGTCTAGGAAAAGTATAGAAGGGATTCCTGCTCAGTGTAGGTTGGATTATGATCTCTGAGGTCCCTTCCAATGTTAAGATTCTCTACATCTTTAGGAGCAGTGCAGCAATCCAGTGGAGATCACTGGGTCAAGTAAAACTTCCCCCAGTGTTTCAAAGAGCTCTTGAGCCTGCTTTACTCTTCACCTTACCCAAGCATGCATTATTTTGACCTAAGAAGGTGTCCTGGGGGAGAGGGAGAGAGTAGTCCTTGGTTCCTCCAAGGGCTTAGAGGGGCTTTATCTAGTTACCAGGGTCCTCAATGGCTTCCTTGTTCACCACTGAATATAACAGGAAGCCTTTCCTCTACTTGGGGACCCTTTTCCCAAACCACAGGGGTGAATGGCCAGCTTTGTGACTTCACAAGGCATGACCTCTGTGACAGGCAGAGTCCTGATGGACGTGGCAGCCGGCCTCCAGGAGGGTGGGGATGACCGTCAGCTGGCAACATGTGAAACATCATAGAGCCTGCCCCTGGAGGGAGTACCCGTGAGCCTGCCCCACCACGGTAAGAGCAGATGATGCCCCCTCTCACCCAAAGAACCCCCGAGAAAGGGAGAAAGCCATAGAAAGCTTGATCCGTCCTCTCCCTAGGCTCTGTCACGTAGACGTTACCCTTCAGTTGCCCATGGATGTCATCCATCATTGACTTTCAGTCATTGCATCCTCCTTTTTGTCCAGCTATCTGCTCAGCTCCCTACCTGGAAGGACAGGTCCATACGAAGCCCATGATGCTGTTAGCAGTTAGGTATGGAAGCCAGTCATGGCTAAGAGATGTCTTATTAGGCCTCACCAGGTACTCAGAGCCTAGAGACAGCATTTATCCCTCTGCATCTGTCTCTCCAGTCCATACCTTTGTGCCTAGTAAGTCCATTGTGACCGTAATATAGAGAGTTGCCATCTCCACCCAATGCCATGCCTGTTCTTATTATGACATCATAGATGACCTGTTGAGCAGCCCCGGGGAAGCAGGTGAGTTTCTGGCATTCACCATCATGGCTTCCCACCCAGACTGCAGCAGAAGGCCTGTGCCCTGTTCCCTGGGCATCTTTTCCTGAGTCCCTGAGGATATATCCACAAAGGTGTTGGTCTCCAAAAGACAGGGATTGATTGGCCTTGACCAGCTCCTGGAAATCACCCAACCCTACTTCCCATTTTGGTCTGGTTAAGCAACCTCATTTAGGCCCATGCCAGTTTATAGGCCCTCAGATTACTACTTTTCCAGGTGACCTTATAGCTCTGGCCCAAGAACTGTGGACTTAATTAGGCTTCTTTGAGGACTTAAAAGGAAAGTATTTTGTCTTCTGTCCTAAAATCTGTGGGATTTAAAATTGGATATAAGATCATTAAACTTCCCCTTTAACTTTTTCCCTTATATCTCTCCCAGACCAGTAAGAAAAGAAGCTTCTGAGCTTTAATCAGAGAGGGATTAGTTTTTATTGTTTGGGAATCAATTAGCCAACAAACAGGTGATACTGATTAGGGAAATAGGAAAGTAGAAATACAAATGAATAGTCTTAGATCTAAGCTTAGTCTATATTCTTTTATAAAACTCATCGAATCCCAAAACTGCCTCTCAGGCTGAAAATCAGAGTCAAATGTGTGCCACAGCCGAGAACCAGAGCCGATCACCAGAACGTGCCATCAAACCCGAGCCAGAGTGTGCGAGCCGAGAGAGAGAGAGAGAGAGAGAGAGAGAGAGAGAGAGAGAGAGAGAGAGAGAGAGCCTTTCTGTTCTCTACTCAGTTTTTTTAAGCTGGCGCCCCGGAAGTCTCGCGTGCTTGGCCACGCTCTCTTGGGCAGCAGCAGGCGCACGGCTGTTCGTCATGGTCTCCTCCACAAAAGGGTGGTCCTTGAAAAACTGGCGGTCCTTCAAAAACCATTTCAGTACTATGTGTTCAACTCTTAAATTAGAGTTAAAACTTTCATTTTTTACCACAAATCAGAGCCCTGTGGGACCAGGCTCTGGATTCAGGAAGTACTCATTTTCCTGCCTTGAAATGGGTCTAACTATATCTTTGCCTTAATCTGTGGCACTCTGTCTTCTCCTCCAAGAATATCATATTCATCTGTGGGCACAGGCAATTTACTCTGAATTAGCCATGGTCCTAGAAAGGGTTGCCCAGATGAACAAAATGCACAGCTAATTTGTGGTGGTGAGAACACGATTAGAGTCAGGAGACCTGGATTCGAATTATAGTTCTGCCATTGGCTATATAAATTTAAGCAAATCACCCTACCCCTCTGAGCAACAAGGTACTACTCATCTGTAAAATGGGTGATAATAATGTTTGTATTACCTACATGGGGAGTACTCTGGGGAGAAATAGCTTATAAATCTCAAAGCATCATTAGAATATGTTATAAGATTTAAGCAAGAGATCATTTAGTCTAATAATCCTCTCAGATTTTTTTTTGTTGTTCAGTCGTGTCCAGTTTTTTGTGACCCCACTTGGGGTTTTCTTGGCAAAGATAGTGCAGTGATGTGCCATTTCCTTCTCTAACTCATTTTACAGATGAGAAAATTGAGGCAGACAAGGTTAAGTGACTTGCCCAGGGTCACACAGCTAGTAAGTATCTGAGGCTAGATTTGAACTCAAGTTTTCTTGACTCCACTGCGCCACCCAACTGCCCCAATCCTCTCAGATTACACATGAGACCAAGGAAGGTTATAGAGACTAAATTCATTCAAGTCATCACCCTCAAACTTTAGTTTATCCAATAAAATAAATTCTAACCATCTGTGTGAAGGAGAGTGACATTAGTATAGAGAGTTTCCAAATAATTTCTGTTTATCCTTGGAATGTATTAAAATTATTTTTGAAATTTTTCTCCCTCCTTCTGACTTAGTTCAGGGGAGTGAGTTTGTACAGACAGGATCAGTACAGGGGAGGGAGGAAGGCAGAAGTGTTCTAGGGGTCAGGTAGAGTGAGCTAAGGTTAAATGACCATGAATAAGGGTGAATCCACAGGCAGACATGAGAACTGGCTACAGTTTCAGCCTTCTGTTCCATCAAGCCTTGTCCAGAGCTGCCGATAAAGGACATCTCCCTTCTGATCTCCCTTCTCATTCTGGGCCAGCAGTGATTTAGCTAAGAGGGAAAGATGGAAGAGAAGAAAAAGAGCCCCAATAATGCACAAATGGGATGGTTATATCCTTTTTTTTTTTTTTTTGGTGGGGCAATGAGGGTTAAGTGACTTGTCCAGGGTCACACAGCTAAGTAAGTGTCAAGTGTCTGAGGCTGAATTTGAACTCAAGTCCTCCTGAATCCAGGGCCGGTGTTTTATCCACTGCGCCACCTAGCTGCCCCTGGGATGGTTATATTCTTAACTGGAAGTTGACTGTATGGCCTGCCTGGTTCATTCTGAAACCCACTGGAACTGGGGATGATTTCATTCTCCCCATTTTGCAGGTGAATGAACTGAGACCCTGAAGGGTTAAGTGAATGGGTCCCTTAGTGAATTGGTGGTTGAACACTGCTCAATCACAGAGTTCCACTGAGCATTAAGGGGTAAGTCTGGGAATTAAAAGCCAATGGGTTGGGGCAGCTAGGTGGCGCAGTGGATAGAGCACCAGCCCTGGATTCAGGAGAACCTGAGTTCAAATCCGGCCTCAGACACTTAACACTTACTAGCTGTATGACCCCGGGCAAGCCACTTAACCCCAATTGCCTCACTTAAAAAAAAAAAAAAGCCAGTGGGTTTTCATGATCCATTGGAGATGGGTGATCTAGTAGGGTGGGAGGGGGAGGATAGGGAATGTTGAGGACAAATGGGGCTAAGAAAGCTGTTGTATTGTTGGAGAGGCTGGGTTGTTGTTCCCAAAGCTTAGGGTCAACCTGGATAAATGGGATCTTCTGAATCCCACAGGGCTATAGAGGCAAAGGATCCTTCTCTTCCTGACCTTGCACAGAAGGGGAAGATATGACATTCAGTAGGATTATGGCTAGTTCTGGGTATCACATTTTAGGAGTGATATTGGAAAGGAGAAAGAGTACAAGGATGGTGAGAGCTGGAAATCACAATGTACAAACTGGTTGAAGGAACTGAGATATGTGTAGCTTGCAGAAGGGAAGACCTGAGGGAAGCAAAAGGCAGCTTCACAGAGTGAAAAAGACACTGTATTTGGAGTCAGACAACCTACAAATATTGAATTCTTGTTCCCTAGATGACCTTGGGCAAGTCAGTTCCCTTCCTCTTTGCTTCAGTTTCCTAATCTGCAAAATGAAGGGTTTGGATGAGACCAATTCTAAGGATCTAGAGATCCTAGGACCCTAAATATTTGAAGAGCTGGATTCAAAGCCTTCTGCTTAGATACTAGAAACAGTGAAGTTATATGAAGAACAGATTTAGGCTTTGTGGAAGAACAATCTTCTTTGTTTTTGTTTTTATTCATTCATTCATTCATTCATTTATTTATTTTAGTGAGGCAGTTGGGGTTAAGTGACTTGCCCAGGGTCACACAGCTAGTAAGTGTCAAGTGTGTGAGGCTGGATTTGAACTCATGTCCTCCTGAATCCAGGGCTGGTGCTTTATCCACTGCGCCATCTAGCTGCCCCAAGAACAATCTTCTTAAGAATGTGAGCTGTTCAGAAATGGAAAGGGGAGAAGCGGGAGCTCATTAGGAGGCAATACTTCCTCACCAGATGTCTCCAGAGTGAGACCTTTTTCTAGATGGTATATTGTGTTTTTTTTTTAAACATATTTCTGCATTAGTCATGTTGTGAAAGAAGAATCAGAACAAAAGAGAAAAACCTTAAAAAAGCAAAAGAAACAAAACAAAACAAAAAAAAGTAGAAACAGTACGGTTTAATCTGCCTAGAGATTCCACAGGTTGGTTTGTTTTTTTCTGGCTGCAGAGAGCATTTTCCATCATGAGTCCTTTTGGAATTATCTAGATGGTATATTGTAGAGGGAACTGCTTGTCTGTCACTGGTTGGATCAAACAAAACTCTTCTAACTCTGAGATTCTATGAAGCCAAGCTCAGAAACCGGGAGGAGAAAGCATTAAAGGAACTCCCTGGCAGTTCACCTGGGACTCCCTTCCCAGCTCCCTGAGGGGGAATGGGGTCAAAGCGGGAAAAGGAATGAGAAAATAAAAGCTAGCAGAGAACTCCTTACTTCCTGAAAGGAAAAGTACTTAGCCATGAAACGTCCCAGGCACTAAACACAAACTGCCCCTATCTTTCTAGATGGATGGAGGGACTGATTTATTGGATTTAACACTAGAAAGAATGTGTCTTCTGGCTTAGATTTGCAAAGGCAGGATTGTTTATGGGAGCTGAGGAGTGTGAGCAGTCTGGGAAGTCTTGTTTCATGAAAAGCAGACGGAACCCCTGATGAATGTGGTCTCTCCCCCTTGCATTCCCTTCCTCCCCCTACTTTAGTTGGGCTGGGGAGCTTCCTGTCTCGTGGGAGAGTTGCTATGGGTGTGTAGGGGAAAAAATCCAGACAAGAGAGCTCCTAGCTCTAGATCTGACTTTGCCACTAATATTCTTTGTGACTGAGCTTAGAGAAGCCTCTTTCCCATTCTGTGCTTCAGTTCCCCCATTGGTGAAATGAGGGGATAGGGCTAGGTGGTCTCTAAGGTTGCTTCCCACACTGGCATCCCATGATTCAGTGGGATAGAGGGGCCCTCTGCTATGTACAGGAGACAGGGACTCAACCAACCTAGAGAGCCCACTGTCATTAGTGTGAAGTCAGTCCTGAGGAGAAGCAGAATTAGTTGGGAATCCCAGCATCATCTCTGCTGTCCCTCATGGGTGACATTCCATCTCTATTCAGGCTCTCTCCAGGCCTGGAATGCAGTCCCACCTCACCTCTGCCTCTCCTATCTCCCTTCAAAGGACAGCTCACCTGCCTTTTCTGATCCCTCCAGTCACCAATGCTCCCTCTCCCCCTTCCCTGCAAACTTAACTTAGGACTTTGGTATGTTGTGTATGGAGAGACAGCTTGGTGTAAAGGGTAGGGCACCAGCACATGGAAGACTTGGGTTCACATGTGTGTATGTGCGCGTGCGCACACACATAGCTGGTGTAACCTGGGGAAGCCATTCAACCTCCTCAATTGGAAAATCCTACTGGGGAATGAATGATGAATAAGACACTCAGGGAGATATGAACATGACTATTTGTCAGTTAGTAAGCATTGTTAAGCACTTTACTAAGCAAAGTGCTAAACAAGGGAGATACAAAGAAAGGTGATAACAGTCCCTGTCCTCGGACAAGCTTACATTCTAATGAGGGAGACAACATGCAAACAAGATCTATGCACAGAATAGAAGGAAGGTTATCTCAAAGGGAAGGCACTAGCAGCAAGGGAGACCAGGAAATGCCTCCTACAGTCACATAATTATAATGCAAAGTAAAATGTAATAAATGCATGAGAGGTGCAAATACGTGCAAAGGAAGTACAGAGGAGGGAGGGTTCATGTCTGGAGAGGGTGGCATTTGAGATGGGTCTTAAGAGACTTCCATTAGAAAAAAAGGGGTCAGGAGGAGACATCCCAAAGATAGAGTGAATAAAGTCATACAGGTTAGAAAAAACAGGACAGTGTGTGTGTGTGTGTGTGTGTGTGTGTGTGTGTGTGTGTATAAACAGTGAATAATCCAATTTAGTTGAAGTGTAGAATAGGTAAGGGGCAGCTAGTTGTTGAGTTCTTTTCAGTAGAGTCTGACTTCTCATGACCCCCATTTGGGATTTTCTTGGCAAAGATCCTGGAATGATTTGCCATTTCCTTTTCCAGCTCATTTTACAGATGAGGAAACTGAGGCAAACAAGGTGAAGTGACTTGCCCAGGATCACACGCAGCTAGTAAGTGTCTGAGGCCAGATTTGAACTCAGGAAGATGAGTCTTCCTGACTCCAGGCTGGGTGCTCTAGGCTGTTAGGGAGTAAAGTGGATAGAGCGTCAAAACCTGGAGTCAGGAAAACCTAACTGGCCCCTGCCACGGAGAAATCTCCCTTGTGTAAAAAATAGCCAGGCTTGCCATCCAAGGCAAAGGGTTAAAGTTTGACTGACAAGCTGATTTCCTTTGCTTCTGGGCCAGGGTCTCCAGAGGCAGGCCCAGATGGGATGAAATGGCCTGAGGTATTGAATTTCTTCTCTTCAGGTCCTATTACTTCTCAGGGCTCTGCAGCTGTGGCTATGTCTAGCGCCTGTTATTTTAGCTGTTAAAATGTAGAGAGGGGAAAAAATGTAGGAGGGAGGAGGGTGATTAACTGTCTATAAGGTTTACCCTGCCAGGCTGCTTAGTCCAGGGAGTTGGGAGAGGAAATTCAGAACCTAGATAATGGAACATGGGGAGTTCAATGAATAAACATTTCTCAAGTGCCTGCACTAAAGTCTTATTCAGAAATGTCATCATCGTGGAGGTGACCTTGTTTTTTTCAAGGGCTATTCCAGCTCTGGCAGGCCCAAAGAAGCTGGAAAGGCCTTGAGGTCAGTACTCCCTGATTAGCTGTATATGTGACAGCCTAGCAAAGTTCTGAACCACCAAACTGGCCACAGGGTGATGAATTTTTTTGGTCACAGCAACGCCCAAAGACCTCTTATTAAGCCATAAAGAAATAAGGATTTGCATTGGTGAAGGCAGCACCCAGCAATGTGCTAGTAAATGTTTAACAACAAGCTCTTTGAAAACATGTTACATTTTAGGTTTAATCTAAACATTTTTGGGGGGTTAACTGACTTGCCCAGAGTCACACAGCTAGTAAGTGTCACGAGTCTGAGGTAGAATTTGAACTCAGGTCCTCCTGAATCCAGGGCCGGTGCTTTATCTACTGTGCTACCTAGCTACCCCCTAATCTAAACATTTTAACATTTTCTCCACTGCTTTCTTAACTCTGGACAACCAAAAAGACAATAAATCAAGCCCTTATTTGTAGCATTTGTTGATTTCTGAGATGTAAATGTTCATATGGAAAAATTTAACAATCAGTTCAACTGACTGCCAGCAAACCTCTGGGCATTCCTCCATGCCCACCCCATGTACAGGTGAAATCATCAGTCACTGAAGTATTGAGAGAATTACTTGCCAAGTATAAAAATCTACTAAAAATTGTGGGGGATGCAAAAATGAAAAAAGGACGCACAACCCCTGCCCTTGAGGCTAATAGTCTAATGGGGTAGAGGAGGATGGGAGGAGGAGGCTACCCTATGTATGAGCCAAGGACAAAGGAGAGCCAACAAACATGCCACGAGAAGTTTTGTTGAGGAAAAGAATGCTCTCAGCTGGAGAAGGAAGAAGAGCGAGAGGGAAGAATTCACAATTTAGCATCTGACTTAGGCCTTCCAGGGAGGGAAGAGGGAATTACAATACAAACCACTCCCCCCACCCCCACCAAAAAAAAAAAAAAAAGACAATGAGGAAAGCCAAGAGTTCTTAACCTTTTCAGTGTCGTGGCTCCTGGGCAGTCCAGTGAAGCCTACATACCCCTACTCAGGAGAATGCTTTTGAATGTTCAAAAGAAAATGCAAGGGATTACAAAGGAAACCAGTTATGTTGAAGTATACTTTTTAAAAAAACAACAACCTTCATGGACTCCAGGTTCAGAACTCATCCATCCTAGAAATAGGGACAACATGAGGAAAAGCAGAGACAGGAGTACAGGACAAGAACTGGGCAGGGAACAGTAGCCCTAGTATCTCTGCTTGCTCCAAACCTGCATAGCATGTAGGTCCTTTTCCTTTTTGTTTTTTATCTCTTTGGGATGCAGACCTAGTGGTGAATTGCTGGGTCAAAGGATATGCATGGTTTTATAGCCCTCTGGCTATATATACACTTGAATAGTTCCAAATTGCTCTCCAGAATGGTCAAACTCCATATTTTCCAAAGAGAACTCATTATCTCTCTCTGCCCCCTCCAACCATCCGTCCTCTTTCCAAGTTCCCCATTTCTGTCTCTCTAGTCACCCAGGTTTGAAACTTTTATGCCATCTTCAACTCTTTACCCTCCTTCATCATATGTATATAATCAAGTTTCATCAAATCTGCTAACCTGTAAATATGTTTAACATGATTGTAATGTATAACCTATATCAAATTGCTTGCCATCCTTGGGAGGGGGGAAGGGAAGGGAGGAGGGAGAGAAAAATTTGGAACTCAAAAAACATCTTTACACGTAATTGGAAAAAAATTAAAATTAAAAATAAACTAAAAAAAATTTTTTTTGGTGGGGCAGTGAGGGTTAAGTGACTGGCCCATGGTCACACAGCTAGTAAGTGTCAAGTGTCTGAGCCCAGATTTGAACTCAGGTCCTCCTGAATCCAGGGCCGGTGCTTTATACACTGTGCCACCTAACTGCCCAATAAAAATAAACTTAAAAAAAAAATAAAATGAAGGGATAAGACTAGAAAATAATTTTGTCAAATCTTATCTTGCTACATCTTGTCATTTCTTCCACCACAGTATTTCACATCTGTCCCCTTCTCCGCTCACACAGTCATCACTCCAGCTCAAGTCCTCATCACCTATAACCTGGACAATATATATAACCTGAAGTAGTCTCCCCAGCTCATGCTCCTGCCTCATAGCTGTCTGAGTGATTTCCCTGAAGTACAGATCCTACCATGTCATTCCCTTTTTTTTTTTTTTTGAGGCAATTTGGGTTAAGTGACTTGCCCAGGGTCATATAGCTAGTAAGTGTCAAGGGTCTGAGGCCGATTTGAACTCGGGTCCTCCTGAATCCAGGGCAGGTGCTCTATCCACTGCGCCACCTAGCTGCCCACATGTCATTCCCTTCTACAAGTGTTCTTTATTACCTCTAGGGCCAGACTCCTCTGACTGGTATTTAAAGCCCTTTACAACCTATCCTCAACCTGAATTGATGATATGTGACTCTCCTCCATGCACTCTACATCAAACTAGCCTTATTACTTATTCGTCATACACAACATTCTATTTCCTCTCTCTGTACCTTTGCACTGGCTGTTTCTCATGCTTGGGCTGTGTGCCTTCCCCATCTCTGCCTCTTCACATTTGCCTACATTTATTTATTTATTTACTAAATCACTCATTTATTTGTTTGTTTTGTTTTTAATTTTTCACAATTACATGTAAAGATATTTTTTGAGTTCCAAATTTTTCTCCCAGCCTCCCTTCCCTCCCTTCCCCTTCCTGAGGCCGGCAAGCAATTTGATATAGGTCATACATTACAATCATGTTAAACATATTTCCACATGAATCAGACATGCCTATATATATGTGTGTGTATGTATGTATGTATGTATGTATGTATGTATTGTATTGTATTTTGTTAGGCAATTGGGGTTAAGTGACTTGCCCAGGGTCACACAGCTAGTATGAGACAAGCCTATATTTATACCTATATTACATGTTGACAGAATGTAAGCTTCTTCAGGGCAGGGACTGTTTCAATTTCATCTCTGTATACTGGGTCCCTGGCACATGGCAGGGACTTAATAAATGCTTGTTGATCGGTTAATTGATTAATTAGGAAGTTCCAGTTTGGCTAGAATGATAGACTATGAGGAGAGTGTATGAAATAAGATAGGCCAAGTACGTTGGAGCGGCTCCAGGCTAAAGCAATGGGTTTTAATGGAAAGAGCCATGGCTGGGAATCAGATCTGGTCTTTAGCTCTGCCAAGCTGTTTGGTCATGGGAAATGTTCCTTTCCCCCACCACACCTTAGTCTTCCCCTCTGCAGAACAAATGTGTTGGAATAGTCAGGGGTTGGCAAATTAAGCCAGCCTCCTGTTTTTGTTTGGCTAGTGACCTAGGAATGTCTTTGTTTTTGTTTTTTACATGTTAAAATAAAGTTTTGTTACATTTGAAAATGTAAAAGACATTCCTTTTTTTGTTCTTGTTTTTGGGCAGGGCAAGGAGGGCTAAGTGACTTGCCCAGGATCACACAGCTAGTACTTGCCAAGTGTCTGAAGTTGGATTTGAACTCTGGTCCTCCTGAATCCAGGGCTGGTGCTTTATCCACTTAGCCACCTAGCTGCCTCCAAAAGACATTCTTAACTCTACAAAAGCTGGAGGCGGACCAGATTTGACCCTCAGGCAGTACTTTGCTGAATCTTAGATTAGATGGTCCCTCCCTAGAGGCCTCTCCAGCTCTGACACCCAGCGGCTCTATGAAATGTAGCCTTGGAGGCCAGATCCCTTTGTGACAAAGGTTCAGGAAGACCATGATTGGTGGATTCTCTCTAACTCTAGCTTGCTCTATCCTCAACTGCCAATATTTTGGTCAAGGAAAATGGCCCTTTTTATTGAACGGTCCAATGTAGGCTTGGAGGAAGGGGGACAGGGAAAACTTAAAGTCCCTCTGAGTTCATACTCAGTCAGCAGTGTGGTGTTCTTGACCAAGCTGAGCATCAGACTCCAGAGAACAAGGGTTTCATTAGATTATATTTACACTGGTGAGCTCAGCCTTAACTCGGTCACCTGGAAATTGGGTGTTTGGGGGTAGGCAGTGGGCAAGGGCCTAGGGTATGGGAGAGTATTGGAAGGTTATGAAGGCTCAGACAACAGCATTCCCCCCTACTACTAGGCCTGCACTAGGCTATGTGGCCATAAAGCAGAAGGAGGAGGGAGGGAAGTGAGCTGATTCCAGCCAGGGCTGGAGCCCATAAAATTGGGGCCCACGGTGCTTTTGAGCCTGGAATTAATCTACTGAATGATTTTAAAAAACAACTCCCCAGCCCTAGTATGCTTCAGGGGGATGGCTACAGGATAGAAAGGGGAAGGGAAGAATGTTTGAGGAGACTGGAGGGAGTTACAGGTTTGGATGGGCCAAGAGGCCCTTGGGGCATTGCTCTAGTATCCTGTGGTCCACCCACTGGAAAAAGCCAAATCCTGTAGGTCCTTATCCAATTAACCAATAAACAGTTATTAAGCACCTAGTTTGTGCCAGGCACTACACTGTGGTCAGTTTGAGTTAGTACATCTTGTCTCTTTGTAAACATGTCTATATGTGTCTCTATGTAAAAGTATCAGAGAATACATGTACATATTTGCATTTGTGCCCACATATACATGTTGGATCTACATGTAAATATGTCTTTTATCTCTATGTACTAGATATCTCTATCCCTAGACATGGCCTCCAACACACACACACACACACACACACACACACACACACACACTCTTTCCCTGCTTTCAGGCATTTCTCTTTTCCAAAGAGAGTGGGGTGGGAGTGGGGTCTTTTTTTTAATCATAAAAGTATTTTATTATTTTCCTGTTACATGTAAAGATAGTTTTCAACATTTCTTTTTATAAGATTTTGAATTCCAAATTTTTCTCCCTCCCTCCTTTCTGTCCTCTCTCCCCAAAACAGAAAGCAATCTGATATAGATTATCTTTGTACAATCACATTAAACATATTTCTGCTATATATAAATATATACATACACACACACACACATATATATATATATAAACATATAATAGTCATGTTGTTTTTTGGTTTTGTTTTTTATTTTGGTGAGGCAATTGGGGTTAAGTGACTTGCCCAGGGTCACACAGCTAGTAAGTGTTACGTGTCTGAGGTCAGATTTGAACTCAGGTCCTCCTGAATCCAGGGCCAGTGCTCTATCCACTGTGCCACCTAGCTGCCCCTGCATTAGTCATGTTGTGAAAGAAGAATCAGAACAAAAGGGAAAACCTTAAAAAGGGGGGAAAAAAGTAGAAACAGTATGGTTCAATCTTCATTGAAAATCTACTTCTTTTTTCTGGATGTGGAGAACATTTTCCACCATTAGTCCTTTGGACTTGTCTTGGATCATTGCACTGCTGAGAAGAGCTAAGTCTGTCACAGTTGATTATCACATAATGTTGCTCTTATTGTGTACAATGTTCTCTTGGTTCTGCTCACTTCACTCAGCATCAGTCCACTTAAGTCTTTCCAGGTTTCTCTGAAATCTGCCTGCTCATCATTTCTTACAGCACAATAGTATTCCATTACATTCATATACCACAACTTGTTCAGCCATTCGCCAGTTGATGGGCATTCCCTCGATTTCTAATTCTTTGCCACCACGAAGAGAGCTGCTATAAATAATGTGGGTCCTTTTCCCTTATTTATTTATTTTTATTTTGGGGAGGGGCAGGACAGTGAGGGTTAAGTGACTTGCCCAGGGTCACACAGCTAGCAAGTGTTAAGTATCTGAGGCTGGATTTGATCTCAGGTCCTCCTGAATCCAGGGCTGGTGTTTTATCTACTATACCACTTAGCTGCCCCTCCCCTTTTCTCTTTTTTATAATCTCTTTGGGATACAGACTTAGTAGTGGTATTACTGGGTCAAAGGGTATGCACAGCCCCATAGCCCTTTGGGCATAGTTGGGAGTGGAGTCTTAACTCTTCTATCCATAGGAGTTCCTGACTTCCCTATCTAAATTGTAAAATTTATAGTTTGTAAAGCTCTTTCCCCATAACAACCCTGATACTAAGAATACATACTCTGTGTGTATATATATAGTAAGCATGTATATGCTAATTCCTTGGACATCAATAACTCAGAGACAATGTGGTAGAGTGAATAAAGGGTTGGCCTCAGAGTCATCAAGAACTGGGTTGCAGGGGCAGCTAGGTGGCGCAGTGGATAGAGCACCGGCCCTGGAGTCAGGAGTACCTGAGTTCAAATCCGGCCTCAGACACTTAACACTTACTAGCTATGTGACCCTGGGCAAGTCACTTATCCCCAATTGCCTCACTAAAAACAAAACCAAAACCAAAAAAGAACTGGGTTGCAGTGTTGCTTCTGACAAACCCTCGTTACCTTAGTTTCCTTCATTTCCTTTAAAACTCAATTCATGGAATCAGGAGCACCTGAGTTCAAATACAGCCTCCTATACTTATTAGCTTTGTGACCTTGGGCAAGTCACTTAACCTCGACTGCCAAAAATTAAAAACAAAAACAGAAACCCAAACTCGATAAGGCTTTTAGGTCCTCCTTCCTGGGGTCCTTTCTTCCCTACAGCGCCCCCCCCCCCCCCCCCCCCCCCCCCCCCCCCCGTCTGTAAGTCCTCTCTCCTTTTGCTAGCCATAGTTTCTACTCAGTGTGTGGGCTGTTCCTCAGGCTTGGGGGTTTCCTCACTGAGAAGTGTGCTGCCTGTAGGATTTCGGAAGGGTAACAGCACCATCCAGGGGCCATTAGGAACAATGCAAGATAGAAAGTTGCTGTGGAAGGTCCATTAGAATCTTTCCATCCCTGCTGAGTAGCTAACCCAGTCATAGAGGTATTTATTACCCATTTGAGAAAATTTCTCCCAAATCCACAGCTCTTTACCTCCACTCTGGTTCTTTTGATGGCTCAGATTTCCCAGATGGAGGCAATTTTATGAGATCACACAAGTTTGCCTTTCATAGGATTTAGTCTTAGAGATGGTTTGTCTAGTGAACTGACTCCCCTCTTTTTTTTTTCTTTTTCTTTTTTTTTTTTAGGATAAGGAAGAAGTATCATAGATAAGTTGTCACTTTCTTTCTTAGATGACCCAGGTAACAAGTACAAGAGATGGGATTTTAACCCAGGACTTAGTCCAAATGAAGTGTCCTTTCCATTATACCAAACTGATTTAGTTAATAGCTAATTAGTCACTTAACTAAGTTACCTCTCCCAGAAATATCTGTATTTTTAAAGAAAATGACCAAGAAAGAACTAATATCTAACACAAAGTAGAAAATCACTGATGGTAGACTTTGGCAGTATGCAGAGGTATTTTGGGATGACTTATTAACACTACATTTGTAAGGGTTTTTTTTTTGGTTGTTGTTTGTTTATTTTTTAATAATTACAGAAAATTTTTTTTCCTTTATTAAATCACTTTCCTTATTATCTCCTTCCCCTGCTAATCCTCCCCTTACATTCATGTGATCAGTAAGAGGGTAAGAGATTATTATACCCATTTCACAGATAAATAAACTGAAGCCTAGAATGGGGGGGAAGTCACCCTGGACCATACACCTCCCAAATCTCCCATCTCCTAATCTGAGTTCTGCTACTAGAATGTGTTGCTTCTGTCTTTTGCCTCCTTTCTTTCTCCTTAGCCAGACTGCTGACAGATGACTATAGCCAATCATTTTTCCCCTTGCCCAAAGCCAGATGTGTAACAATCTCCTGTCCATTTCTCTTTTATCTTACCTGGAGTCCTGATGATTACTGGGATTAATAGATCATAGTAATCATTAAGGGCTGGGAATTTAGCAGTTCCTATAGGACATCTACTGATCTAAGAGAAATAAGGGAAAAAACTTCTTTGAGAAGTGAAAAGGAAAATTAGTTCAATAATTTCAGTTGTGTGCAACTCTTTGTGACCCCATTTCATATTTTCATGGCAAAGATACTGGGGTGATTTGCTATTTCTTTTTTTTTTTTTTTAGTGAGGCAATTGGGGTTAAGTGACTTGCCCAGGGTCACACAGCTAGTAAGTGTTAAGTGTCTGAGGCTGGATTTGAACTCAGGTCCTCCTGAATCCAGGGCTGGTGCTCTAACCACTGTGCCACCTAGCTGCCCCTGGTGTTGACTCTTTATATACTATCTCATTCTCTGTGGTATTTGAGTCAGTAGTTGCATACTTGACTCCCTCCCTTGGCTATATTAGGTGCTAGCAAGGTATTAGCAAAGAAAACTAGCAGATTTTCTCCTATTCCCTTTGATTGCAGAAGCACATTTCAGAATAATGATCTTCCTTTCCTAAGATTTAAATGAGCTGTCCCTCTTCAAGTATTTGGGTTTTCCTTTTCTTTTGCATTTGTTTCACCTTGTCTTCCTGATATCATATAAAAAATCATGTGGCCTTCTTGGAGGGGGAGGGGCATTAAAGTGCATAAATCCATTAAGGGCAGGGATTAGTTATGGCAACAACAATAATAGCTAAGATTTATGTGATGTTTATTATATGCCAGATTCTGTGCTAAGCACTTTATAATTATTATCTCATTTGATCCTCACAACTCTGGACATAAGTGCTGTCAATACCCTCATCTTAAAGTGGAGAAAACTGAGGCAAACAGAGGCGAGGTGGCTTGTTTGTGGCCTTATTGTTTGTGATGCCTTCTGGGATTTTCTTGGCAAAGATACTGCGGTGGTTTGCTCTTTCCTTCTCCGGCTCATTTTACAGATAAGGAAACTGAGGCAAGTGGGGTTATACAACTTGCTGAAGGTCACATAGCTAGTAAATGTCTAAGGCTAGATTTGAATTCAGGTCTTCCTGACTTGGAGCCCAACACTCTCTATATAGCACTACCTAACTGCTCTTATATGTTATGTGTATTGTATTTTATTGTATTGTTTTGTGTTGTGCTGTGTTATATAGTACTATACTATATTATATTGTGTTATGTTATATTACATTCTATTCTATTCTATTGTAGTTAGGTGGTACAGGGGATAGTGAAGAAGACTCCAGACAATTATTAGCTGCGTGACCCTGGGCAAGTCCCTTAATCCCAATTACCTCAGTTTCCTCATCTATAAAATGAAGTGGAGGGGGCAGCTAGATGGGGAAGTGGATAAAGCACCGGCCCTGGATTCAGGAGTACCTGAGTTCAAATCTGGCCTCAGACACTTGGCACTTATTAGCTGTGTGACCCTGGGCAAGTCACTTAACCCCCATTGCCTTACAAAAAAAAAATGAAGTGGAAAAGGAAATGCCAAACCACTCCAGTATCTTTGCCAAGAAAACCCCACATGGGGTCATGCAGAGTCAGACTGAATAACAAAATATTATATTATGCTATGTTATGTTATTACCATAGCATATCTCTGCCCAGGACATAGTAGGTATTTAATAAATGTTTGTTGAATAAAGATGATGATGATGATAAATTAAATTTATGTAGTATTTTCATATTCATTATGTCCCTGGATTTTCAGAACAACCCCAGAGTGAATAGTACAAACACTCTTATCCCTGCTTTACAAATGAGAAAAAGGAGGCTCAGAGAGATGTGAGGACTTCCCCATACTCAAATGTCATCTAAGTGGCAGTGAGATAGGTAGGGTAAGAATTATTATTCCCATTTTATAGGCAAGACAACTGAGGCTCAGAGAAGGTGACTTGGCTCTGAGACTAACTTGAATGACTTTAGGCAAGTTCCTTTCCATCTCTGAACCTCGGTTTCCCCATTCATAAAAATGAGTGGATTGAGCTATATCAAAGTTTTCTTCACAGTCTAAAATTCTTTAATTATATAACTTGACTCGCATACTAAATTTGGCATGTGGTCCATTGCACCACCCTGGCTCCAGAATCTGCTGAAAGACAGGGTTTTGAGTCACACCTCTGTGAGTCATTGCTTGTTTTGGCCCAGATCTATGACTTCATCAGTGTAAGAACTTCCAGTACGGAAACTCCTTCTACCACTACATCGTTCATCAGTCCTGACAGCTAACTGTTCTGCAGCACGTGGTTTAGACTAGAGTTGTCTGTGGCACTGAATGCTAATTGACTTGTTTGTACCAGAGGTGGCCCTAGAAGGTCCACTTGGATTTCAAGGCTGGCTCCCCACCCATTACATTCAACTGCTTTAAACGATCAGATACCCCAGTGGGGCAAAGACAAATCCATGGGGACTGTTTTGGAGCAAGGCTTGCTTGCTATGCCGGGCATCACTGAGAGTCTCCCAAATTGGTCCTCAATGGGCACCTATCATATAGAGGCAATACTTCAGCCTAGAAGCATTCACTTAAAATTAGGAGGTTTGGACTCCTATTATGTGGGAGATGTGTTTCACCCCAAAGCTAAAAGGGAGAAATGAATGAGAGACCAAAGAATATCTGAGATTTTGGGGGGTGGTGGCAATGAGGGTTAAGTGACTTGCCCAGGGTCACACAGCTAGTACGTTTCAAGTGTCTGAGGCTGGATTTGAACTCAGGTCCTCCTGACTACAAGACCAGTGCTTTATTCACTACACCATCTAGCTGTACCTAATATCTGAGCTCTTAGGAGATCCTTTACTTACTTCCTCACTTAACATCCTCCTTTTATAGAGGGAGAAACTAAAGCCTAGAGTGGCCATGTGATGTGCCATTCAGTGAGTGGTAGAGTCTGATTGCTTTTCTTCCTTGTGCCTTAGTTTCCTCACTTACAAAATAGGGGTTGATAATCTTTGTACTCTGTACTTCACAGCCCTTAGTTAAGTGACTTTGTTTTGTCTTTTGTTTTTTGTTTTGTGGGGCACTGAGGGTTAACTGACTTGCCCAGGGTCACACAGCTAGTAAGAGTCAAGTGTCTGAGGCTGAATTTTAACTCAGGTTCTCCTGAATCCAGGGCTAGTGCTTTATCCACTGTGCCACCTAGCTGCCCCCAGTTAAGTGACTTTGGACAAGTGGCATTTTATGAGGAAACTGAGACCCAGGAAAGGAATTGACTTGTGCAAAGTAACAGAATCAGAAGGTCACACAATTGTGTATATGATATCAGTTAGACAAAGTTAAGTGATTTGTCCAGGAACACATAGTTAATAAGTGTTTGAGGTCAGATTCAAATTCAGGTCCTACTGACTCCAGGGCTGGTGGTCTATCCACTGCTATCCACCTAGCTGGACCCCACCCCCACCCCCATCACCATTCTTTTTTTTTTTTTCCTGGGGCAATGAAGGTTAGATGACTTGCTCAGGGTCACACAGCTAGTGTCAAGTGTCTGGGGCCAGATTTGAACTCAGGTCCTCCTGAATCCAGGGCTGGTGCTTTATCCACTGTGCCAACTAGCTGCCCCCATATCATTCTTTTTTTTTTTTAGTGAGGCGATTGGGGTTAAATGACTTGCCCATGGTCACACAGCTAGTAAGTGTTAAGTGTCTGAGGCTGGATTTGAGCTCAGGTACTCCTGACTCCAGGGCCGGTGCTCTATCCACTGCATCATCTAGCTGCCCCCCCCCCCATCATTCTTGATAAGAATGAAGCCAAGAGTTATAACTTTTTTTTTAAGTGAGGCAATTGGGGTTAAGTGACTTGCCCAGGGTCACACAGCTAGTAAGTGTTAAGTGTCTGAGGCCGAATTTGAACTCAGGTACACCTGACTCCAGGGCCGGTGCTCTATCCACTGCGCCACCTAGCTGCCCCCTAAATGAAACATATCTAAAAGAGAACTTAATACCTTTCCCCCTAAAACCTCTTCCTCCTAACTTTCCTAGCACTATAGAGGCCAATACTACCCTCCCAGTTCCTCGGGCTCACAACCTGGGTGTCATGTTGGACTCCTCACTCTCTTATTGCTCATACCCAAACTGTTGCCAAGGTCTATAGATTTCATCTCTGCAACATCTCTCTTCTCTGACTCTGCCATTATTCCTATGCAGACTCTTACCACCTCACACCTAGACTGTTGCCATAGCTTGCCTCAAGTCTTCCTATACCAAAGTGATTCTCCTAAAGTAGGGGGCTGACCGTATCACCCCTCCCCTCCAATAAACTCCAGTGGCCCCCATTGCCTCCAGAATCATACAAAAGTGCTTGTTTGGCATTCAAAGCCCTTGTTAACCTAGCCCCCTTTTACCTTTCTAGTCTTCTTACTCCCTGACACATCTTCTTCAATCCAGTGACACTGACCTCCTGAGTACTCCACAAACAAGACACTCCATCTCTGAACTCCTGGCATTTTTTCTGGCTGAGCCCCATGCACGGAATAGTCTCCTCTTCATCTCTGTCTGCTGACTTCCGGGGCTCTCTTTAAATCTCAACTAAAATCCCATTTTCTTTTCTTTTCTTTTTTTTTTTTTTAGGCAATGGGGGTTAAGTGACTTGCCCACAGTCACACAGCTAGTAAGTGTCAAGTGTCTGAGGCCGGATTTGAACTCAGGTACTCCTGAATCCAGGGCCGGTACTTTAACCACTGCGCCATCTAGCTGCCCCCTAAAATCCCATTTTCTACAGGAAACCTTTCTTACCCCCTCCTAATTCTAGTGCCTTTCCTCTTTTAGTTACTTTGTCTTGTATATAGCTTGCTTGTTCATATTTATTTTTTGTCTCCCCCATTCGTCTGTGAGCTCCTAGAGGGCAGAGGCTGGTTTTTTTTGCGGGACAATTGGGGGTTAAGTGACTTGCCCAGGGTCACACAGCTAGTAAGTGTCAAGTGTCTGAGGCTGGATTTAAACTCAGGTCTTCCTGATTCTAGGGCCTGTGCTTTATCCAATGCGTCACCTAGCTGCCCCCTAGCAGAGACTGTCTTTTGCCTCTTATTATAACCCCAGGGCTTAGCACAGTGCCTGGTACCTAGTAGTTGCTTAATAAATGTTTATTGACTGACTGACTGACATACACCAACTCTTGGAATACTACAAGGTTTCTTCAGGGAAATCCAAAGCAATGTGAAAGATATTGGTCTAATCCACATGGATAAAGTTGATGAAACATACATTTCTCAAATTAATGGGGCCTCCTATTACATTAGTATAATGTATCTTGAATAAGCACTGCAAAGGGACAATGAATAGAACTAAGGAGTGGGTGGATGTCAGCCTGGGTGTATTTGGGAAACACTACCATTGCCTTGATCTCAGACTATTTCCTATAGGAGCCTCTTCTTTATCACTAGTTTCTTGAAAATGCCAAATAAATCAAAGGTGAATAAAAAGGGACATGGTAAGTGTAAGTAACAATGAATTAGATATAAATAGAGGCATAAAAGAGATAGGTTCATAGGATTTAGAACACAATGTAAGACAAAAAAGTAGCAGGTTGGAATTTCAAGCTATGTTCTTTGACTAAGAAGCCAATCATCTTCTCTTTACAATCTGCATCTGAACATTTCACATGAGAACATGAATGAGGAACAGTGGATGGGCAGCCTCAGTTATAATAATGATGATAATGACAATGGTAACAACAACAACAACAACAAAACAACTTACCTTTCTATATCTCTGTGACTTTCATCACAGATGAAGTAGGTAATAGGAAAATTACCATCAACCGAAGTTAGGAAAAGGTGTGTCTTTTCTGAGGTCAAACAGTTACTAATTATCAAAGGCAGGATTTCACTCTAGGTCTGGAAGTCCCTAGTCCATGACTTAGAATCAGAAAATGTTCATCCTTCATGGGGGATTTTTAGTAAACTATTACATTGAATTTTTTTTTTTTACATTGGATAAAATTTAAGGAAAACAAAACACGCATCAAAAATAAAATAGAATGAGGTGGTATGGACCAGTTTCAATCTGTGGAGGTAGAGGGAACACTCGCTCTGAGAAAATCCCATAACCATCCATCACATTCAGCTACACTTAGGGATAGGGCAGGGGATAGTGAAAATTATTTTGGAAAAAATTGTTCATGATCAAAGGCTAGAGGAAGCCAACGGGAACCCTTAACCGTGTTGTCTTCAGCTGAGTGATGGAGGAGACAGAGTGAGAAAGGAGGGGCTAGTGACTCCTCTCCATAAAATCATGCCTCACCAGGCTAGCCTCTGTGAGTGCTCTACTAGTGCCTTGTGTGTTGTTATCTTGACTTTGCTTCCTGTAGACTCCCCCATAGCTTTTATTTTATTTTTTTATTTTTTAGTGAGGCAATTGGGGTTAAGTGACTTGCCCAGGGTCACACAGCTAGTAAGTGTTAAGTGTCTGAGGCCGGATTTGAACTCAGATCCAGGAGGATTCCTGAATCCAGGGCCGGTGCTCTATCCACTGTGCCATCTAACTGCCCCACCCCCATAGCTTTTGACTTGTTATATATGCCTCTCTATGATTGGCCACTATCTGGCTTTGCCCTTTGGACTGTGCTCTCTCTTCTTTCTCTGTGTTCTCTTGGAATCTGGCCTAGGGACCTTATCTCCTCTAGCTTGTTGAATTTAGACTAGCATCTGTTAATCCCCTTCCTTCCTGATCTCCCCCAAACCCCAGGTTAGTCGGGCATGGCACCTGTACATTATTAATACTTTACTTTCACCAAGAAGAGGGAGAATGTGCTGACCATGGAGCACATCAAAGGGAGCAATAAAAAATAAAAAAACCACACACAACTGAAATGGACTATGGACTTCCAGTTTGTGTAAAATTCCCTCCCCCTCTACCTTCTCCCTTTTTGCCCGGGAGGGAGGGAGGGAGAGAGAGAGAGAGAGAGAGAGAGAGAGAGATCATTTTCTGCCGTAGATTGAGGTTTTGCTCCATTCCTCCCCTCAGTGAGGTCGCCGGGGAAGAAGGTTTTTTTTGTTTTGTCTTGTTTTTTTTTTGCGGGGCAATGGGGGTTAAGTGACTTGCCCAGGGTCACACAGCTAGTAAGTGTCAAGTGTCTGAGGCCGGATTTGAACTCAGGTACACCTGAATCCAGGGCCTGTGCTTTATCCACTGCGCCACCTAGCCGCCCCCTGGGGAAGAAGTTTTTTTTGGTTTGTTTCCTGCAAGGGAGTAGGAGTAATGAAAATAGAGGACAGATCATCTAGGGACCTACATAGAGAGATGGTATAACTAGGATCATGAGGAGAAAATATATATTGCAGACACAACACACTGAGATAAGCAAGGGAAGCTGGGGTCCTAGATAAGAGCTCAACTCTTCACTACATTTGTCCTTCCAAGGTCCATATAGGAGTACCCACCCTTTAGCTACAGAGAGAGACTGAACCCATGGTTTCACTACCAGGTTCTAGAATCTGGAAGAGTTTGGGTCCCACACTACTTGGGGAGAAAGTAGAAGGGCACTAATGTTCATTCTGCAATGTGACTGATACATCTTTTGTGACTTTAATATTCATTTGTCCCCATTAAATGCTTACTGTTTCAGTTTTCTTCTTTGACTGTTAGTGTGGTAAGCAACTCAAAGCCCAGTAAGATTCAGAATTTCCAAATTTTTAGCCTGAAATGGGAAGAATACAATGGAAAGTTCTCATCACTCAAACCCAAGTTTATGGAAGTCCACAGAGGATGGACCAACATGCTACAAAAAAAGCAGGAGGTGATTCATTCCAGACACAGCAGTCTTTTCAGAATCAATTTTCTGTGTTCCTTAGCTGGTTCCCTAGCTGGTTACAGCAAATATCAAAGTCAACACCAAATTGGAAGGAAAAAATAAATATAAGATGATACCATAGTGCAATTATATCAGCTTTAAATTGATCTCTTCAAATAAACTCTGGAAAGTGGCCTTGATTATCATTCCTTAGAGAAGTTTAACTAATACAAAACAGTTGCTACGACAGAGGCAGAAAGAGCTAAAAAAAACTGCTTCAGCTTGGAGTCATGTAATCTCTTCAATAAGTGGAGATTCATGGCAATGAAGGGCACTCCAGGTTGAGAGTACAAAACTCATTTGAAAAAAAAAAACATTAGGAGGAAAATGACAGATGATTATGAACAGTGTTACCTCAGAAAACAGAAAAGAAATAGAGGAGAAAATGAGTATATAGCAAGTTTGGTATGAGATTCACCTGAACCAGATCATCCTGAGCGCATTTGTCATAGGATCTTGACCTTAGAGATTTCTTTGTCCAACCAGGAGGAGGGTAACAAATAGATGTGAATGGAACAGATCTGCCTCTATTTTTTATAATGATCTAGTATAAAAACAACAGCAACCACAGTAGAACTATGGAATTTGGATTCTGTTACCTCTGTCTGTAACCAGAGGGATGCTGGAGCCAGGTTGTATTAGCTCTCAAGAGCCATACCTGATGTTATTTCAGCGAGGCTTCCCATTACTTAAATATTTAAATGGTTTCGTAGATGTGGTTATTCTCTTCATTGATGCAGGTTTCCACCCATCCATGCTGGTCTAGTCTCTGCTTTTGCTGCAAGGAGTCTACCCATGTGTTGGGGGACTTCTTTGCTTCCACTATACTAATTGTTTGTTGACTACTATAGCTCCTACTTTTATTTATTAGTACTCATTTATTAATTGATTTATGAGTACTTTAAATTAAATTAAATTAAATTAAATTTTTTTATGGGGCAATAAGGGTTAAGTGACTTGTTCAGAGTCACACAGCTAGTGTCAAGTGTCTTAGACTGGATTTGAACTCAGGTCCTCCTGAATCTAGGACCAGTGCTTTATCCACTGTGCCACCTAGTTGCTCCCTGTTTGTTGAATGTTATAAAAGCATTTGATTTGGTAGAGAAAAATCCCACATTTAAGGCTTTCTTCTGACAATGTGTGTCCCATTCATAGATCGAAATTATTCAAGATTCCTTGGAAGATTCCTCGGAAGTAACAAATATAACCTTATTCAATGACCTTTTGATGATAAATACCTAGTGAGAAATATGTAAAGCAGGAAGTTATACTCAAGTTACTGAACATTGTAGAGTCTCCTGGAAGATAACCATTACCACTCAAAAGAGTTTGGCTGATCATCTGCACAGAAAAAAGCAAGCAGATGAAGAAAGATTATTATTCATATTATGACTTACAGTTGGATGAATAACCTATAGAGATTATCTATCATCTATCTATCTAGATATCTATCTATCTATCATTATCTATGGGGCAGCTAACTAGTGCAGTGGATTGCCTTTGGGAAATTTTAGAATCTTTACCCCATTCTTCTTCTAGAATCAAAGGCTTTTTTTTTTTTTTGTGAGGCATTTGGGGTTAAGTGACTTGCCCAGGGTCACACAGGTAGTAAATGTCAAGTGTCTGAGGCCGGATTTGAACTCAGGTCCTCCTGAATCCAGGGCCAGTGCTTTATCCACTGTGCCACCTAGCTGCCCCTACCACAAGCATTTATTAAGCTGATTACATGCTAGGCAAGGTGTTAAGTGCTGGAGATAAATAAGTGGAGATGACATGCACACATAAAAGTATATACAACTAAGTATAAGGTAATCTTTTTGGAAGGAGGCTGAGTTGCAGCCAAATATATCAGAAAATAGAGGTGGCATTTGAGCTGAGATGGGAAGGAAACTAGGTAGGGATTCTGAGGCCAAGGTGTGCATTGCAGGCATGGGGGTGGGGTGTGGGAGGGAAGTCTGTGCAAAGGCACAGGGGTGAGGGGGGTGGGGGTTGGGGACGGGGAGGTAGAATGTTAGGTATGAGGAACAGCCAGGCCATTTAGGCCAGACAGAAGTGCAGGAAAGCAATAGTGTAATTAACAAGGTTGGAAGGCAGGTGGAAGCCAAGCTGTGAAGGTCTTAAGATGCCAAAGAGGAGTCTGTATTTTATCTGAGACCTAGAGGTGATGGAAAAACCAAAGGAATTTATCAAGGTCAGATCAGACCAGTACTTTAGGAAAATTGTATTGGGAGAATATATTGAAATGGAGAGAAACTTGGGGCAGGGAGAGCAGGTAGAAGGTTCTCATAATTGCCCTGGCAAGAAAAGATGAGGTCTTGACCTTGGGTGGTAGCTGTGTGAGTGGAGAGGGGTTGAGAGATAGAATCAACAAAAGGCATAAAATGCTAATCTCTGAAGGAATTCAAATGAGAGTTAGCTCCTTACTGCCTCTCCCCTTTAATCATGAAGACCTGTGTGACCTTTAGCCAATCATTTCCATTCTCTAGGCTTCAGTTTCTTTCTCTTTAAGGAAGGAAATAAGTATTTATCAAAACACCTACTATGGGCCATGCATTTTACAAATATTATCTCATTGGATCCTCAAAACAACCCTGGGAGATAAATGCTATTATTATCTCATTTTTACAGTTGAGGAAACTGAGGCAAAAAGCGGTTAAGTACTTTGCCCAGGGTCACACAGGTAGGAAGTATTAGAGACTAGATTTATTTGTTTTTGTTGTTGTTGTGGGGCAATGGGGGTTAAGTGACTTGCCCAGGGTCACACAACTAGGAAGTGTCAAGTGTCTGAGGCTGGATTTGAACTCAGGTACTCCTGAATCCAGGGCTGGTACTTTATCTACTGCTCCACCTAGCTGCCCCCTAGAGGCTAGATTTAAACTCACATTTTCTTTCTCTCTCTCTATTCTTTCATTCATTTATTTTATCTGTCCATTCATTCATTCATCCATTTATTTATTTATTTATTCATTTATTAATCTATCAATCTATCTGTCTGGCAGGACCAGTGCTCTATCCATTGTACCACCTAGCTGCCCCTGTCTATCTTTCTGTCTGTCTGTCTATCTATTTTTTGCAGGGCAATGAGGGTTAAGTGACTTTCCCGGGATCACACAGCTAGTAAGTGTCAAGTGTTTGAGGATGGATTTGAACTCAGGTCCTCCTGAATCCAAGGCCAGTACTTTATCCACTGCACCATCTAGCTGCCCCAAAATTTCGTTTATCTTTCTATCTATTTATTTATTTTTTGAGCTCATATTTTCCTGGTACTAGGCCCAGGGCTCTATCAACTATGACACATAACTGTCTCAGCTTTAAAGTGACTAGATTAGGGCTTCTTAAACTTTTTCCACTCATGAACCGTTTTTACCAGAGAAATTTTTACCTGACCCTGGGGTATAGAGGAATATAAAATAGGTATACATAACCTTTTGCTGTTGCCAAATTTTTTGTGACCCCCACATTCAGTTATGTGACCCCATATGGGGTCACAATCCACAGTTCAAGAGCTTTGGATTAGATGGCTTTTGAATACCTTTTTTTTTTTGGGGGGGTGAGGCAATTGGGGTTAAGTGACTTGCCCAGGGTCACACAGCTAGTAAGTGTCAACTGTCTGAGGCTGGATTTGAACTCAGGTTCTCTTGACTCCAGGGCCAGTGCTCTATCCACTGAGTCACCTAGCTGCCCTCGGTATGCATTATTAACAGGTCTTGAACCTAGAGTTTGTTTTTTTAAAATTCCTTTCTAACCCTAGAGCTATGATTCTATGAATACCAAGGGGACTTGGTACATATGAATAGGTTTGCCACACATAAGAAATAAGATATTTTTTTTTCTTTTCTTTCTTTCTTTCTTTTTTTTTTTTGGCTGGGCAGTTAGGGTTAAATGACTTGCCCAGCCAGGGTCATACAGCTAGTAAGTGTCAAGTGTCTGAGGCCAGATTTGAACTCAGGCCCTCCTGAATCCAGGGCTTGTGCTTTATCCACTGTGCCACCCAGCTGCCCCCTAGTAATAAGACATTTCAAAGAATAAACAGAATAAAAGATATCATCAGTAAAATGCATGATCAAAAAATAATATAAGTAGGCTGGCCGTGTCATGAGAGTAAGGGAGACCAGTAGACACATGGTGTATTCCACTAGTATCCTGAACATTCCAGTCAGCTCAGCACCATGGCATTGTTAACGGCTAAAATTCTAGCTAAACTGTCTAAAATATCTAATGAGTGGTCGCCAATAAATTATAAGCTTTAGCAAGAGTTAGACTTTTAAGCATTTATTAAGGAGAATAAGAATTTGGTAAAGAGAGAGAAAAAGGCCTAGATTTCTATCTATTAAAGGGAGAGCACATTTCTAGCTCCGCTCTCCACCAGAGTCCAGAGGAAAAGAGAGCGAGACTGAGCGCCAGTCTCTTCCTTCCTCCTCCCACTAGCCCGCGTCACTTCCTGACTCCTGGTCTTGCCCTCAAAGACCTTCCCTTCATGGGCAGAACTCTTCTACAGTAAGTATCCAGCAGGTGGCGTCATTCCAATCGTTACAGCATGGAGGAGGGAAACCTCTTCTGCCCTATGTACCACAGAACGGTGACGCGGAAATTTTTGTTTTTGTTTTTGTTTTTGTTTTTGTTTTTGTTTTTGTTTTGTGAGGCAGTTGGGGTTAAGTGACTTGCCCAGGGTCACACAGCTAGTAAGTGTTAAGTGTCTGAGGCTGGATTTGAACTCAGGTCCTCCTGACTCCAGGGCTGGTGCTCTATCCACTGCGCCACCTAGCTGCCCCCTTTTTCTTTTCTTTTTCTTTTTTTTTTTTTAGTGAATCTAATCAATCTTAATATAATCAATCCCCTCGAGCTGGGGCTTTGAGCATTCCAAAATCCATTATTTTCTCACAGAGCAGAAGAGGCCAAGAAGTCTTCATGCCCAACCAATAGTTACCATGCTCAACTAAGCAAGGGCATGTGGGCCCAATACCAGATACTGAACTTTGAGTGGGTCACATTTGGAATTCTGCTCATACTTTTTCCCTATGACTAGTAAATGCCTATCTCCTACACAACCTTATGGCATTCCACCACAGATTATCTTTCAAATTTACATCAAATCATTAATAACTCTTCTAGTTCTAAATCTACCTAACTGCACTATGGTCTCTAGTCCACATCTTTTCATTTTATAACAACAAAAAAAAGAGAGATACTTATCTACAGCATTCCCTAAATCTATAATTTATGGAAACTTGTTAAAAAAGAAAAAGGAAATGAAATTAGCTTAGTGTGGCCTATTCTTAAAAACAATGATTAAAATATTCTGTTTTTATATCACTTTCATTTCCAAATATATTCTGGTGGCTCCATCTACTATGCCACATATGCCCCTACCCAGGAAGCTATCCCCTGTAACAAAAAATAGAAAAGAAAGAATTTAAAAATAGTTTAGCAAAACTGGCCAACAGGATGGTAAAGCCTGACAAAGTTCTACACTCATAGTTCTCATCCTTTACAAAGAAGGCAGGCTGGCAAGTTTTTTCATCTTTTAGGACATGCTGTTATAATTGCAGGGAGTTAATTCACTTCCTCTCTCCCTCCTCCCTTCCAAATCCTTCATATTCCTCCTTTCTTTTGGCAGTTACATTCCAGTGTATTCATGCAAAACTTGTGTAGCTCTTCCCCAGTTGACAGACATGTACTTTTGTTTTCATTTCTGTGCTACTACAGAAAATGTTGCTGTGGTTTTCCTATCTGTCTTTGACTTTCTTGGTATGTAAGCCTACTAGTGGGATCTCTAGGCTGAAGAGTAGAGACACTTCTCTTCTTTCCTCTCTTTTTGCAGGACAATGAGGGTTAAGTGACTTGCCCAGGGTCACACACCTAGTAAAGTGTCAAGTGTCTGAGGGTGGATTTGAACTCAGGTTTTCCTGACTCCAGCGCTGGTGCTCTATCCACTGCATCACCTAGCTGCCCCTTGCCCCCCATCTTTTTAAAGCATAATTCCAAATACCTTTCCAGAATGATTGGACCAACTCACAGCTCCATCGGGAAATGCTTTTTCACAACAAATCTGTGGGATCTAGAATGCACGTATTGTTATTTTCATTTCATAGAACGGGAAACTGAGGCCAAGCGATTTGGCCAGGATCAAACAGCTAGTCAGAGATGGAGGCAGGATTCGAATCGCATTTTTTTTTGGGGGGGGGGTCCTTTCTGTCACCCTAATCCCATGCTGGATTCAGGATTTTACCATGCAAGAGATGTGGGTGGAGTATTTTTAACCGGAGTCTGCCTCCGTCCCTCTGCTCCGCAAAACTACAATTCCCTTGGGTCTGTGCGGCGAAGGGCGAGAAAGCGCTCTTACGTGTCAAAGGGCCTGAGAAAGGAGTGGAGCCGGAAGGCCTTCAGGGAGAAGAGCCGAACTCCATTTCCCAGAAGCCTCCGGGTGCGCCATATCTCTTCCTCTTATTTTTTCCCTCCCCCCCACCATCCGCGCCGATCCGCGCGCGCGCGCGCGCGCGCGCGCCAGGAGCACGTAGCGTGGGTGACGCGTAATATGTGGGCCGCTTGGAGCCGCGGTCGCACCGTGTGTGTGAGTGACTGAGGGAGTGAGGCACTGAGGAAAGAAGGGCGGGAGGGAGGGAGGGGAGACTTCTCGGCGGGGGTCGGGAGTGCTGCGGGAGACCCCGGGAAGGTAAAGCTGGCGGCTGGGTATTGCCGGGGGAGGAGATGGGGCGCGCGCCCGGGGCGGGCGGGAGAGGGAGGCAGGGAGCGCGCGCGGGGCGGCGGCGGCAGCGGGGGGGAGGGGCGACACCTGCACTGCCGGAGGGGAACCGGTGCCCGGGGCTCGGTGTCACTGGGGACCGGCCTTCCCTCCTGCCTCGTGGGGGCGGGACCTCGGCACTCCTTCTCCCTTTCCCTCAGATCAACCTTATTCCCTCCCCTCTCGAGATCTCACCCTCCCCCCAAAAAACTTCTTGGGGAGTAACCTCTCGTTCTCCCGGGGAGTAGACCTTCTGTGCCCCTTTCTTACTTACTCCTTCCCTCACCTCTTTCCCTCTCCTCCGTCTCCCCTGCCTTTCCTCTTTCCCTCTTTCCTATCTCCTCCCCCCTGTCTTCCCATCCTCCGTCCTATTCCTCCTCCCCTCCCCCCGCCCCATCTTCCCCTTATGGGGTGGAGTGGAGGGGCATTGTTTCTTCCCCCCCCCTTCCTCGAAATCCGCCCTAGTGTGTACGTGATGTGGGTTGGGGGTTCCATTTTCTCCCCTCTCCCAGTTACACCCGCCTCCCACACAGCTTCCTATCACCTAGGTTGGGACCGATTGTCTCTTCCCACGTTTTCCCCTCCCCTCCCCTCCATGACCCTGTCCCGCCTCACTCCTGGACTAGGATTGGGGGAGGAGACGGGGGAGGAGACGAGGGCGGAGCTTTCCAGTTACTTTTCTTCTCCTCCTCCCGGTGGGTTGGGAGTGCCGGGGAGGTGAGGTGTGTAGAGTTCGGTAAACTGATGCGGAATTGAAACAGACGAAACCCAAAACTAAATCCTCCTCGGGTCTCGCAGATTTGTAGGGTTCCACCCCCACCCCCTCGTGTGAAGCAGCGATCCCCAGAAGTTTTCTTATTCAAAGCAATTTTTCTTTCTTCGTAGTACTTTGAGACGTCTTAAGTTTAAATTTTATTGATAAAGTGGTTGTAAAAAATTTTTTTTGGGGGGGTGATACCTGTATTTTCTCAAATTTGATACTGTGTCACTTGCATCTCATTTGGTCAGGTGGTTTGAATTTTCAGAGAGACATTAATGAACAGTGCTCTAAAGAATTTATATTGGTAACCGCTTCTTTTGTCTTTGGTCTTTATTATATGAAAGTTGAGGCGTTTATTGGATGTCTCAGCCTGTAATTTTGTTCATTTTCTACTGCATTGGATTTTAAGGTATTTTATTCCATGTTTATTTAAAAAACAAGTTAGAGTTAGTATTTTTCTTTCCATTTGTGCTGTCAAGACCTGGACATGATGTTTGGAAGTGAAATGTCTTCACTTATTTTAGTTTGTAATGGGATTTTTGAATGCTAGAGGTAAGAGAGGCAAAGAGCTTTTTATTTTGGCATTATTTTGATATGAAAAAATAATGTTGTTTCGAGGGAGTAGTTATTGGGTACAGTAACTCTTTCATGTATTTCACAGTTAAATTAAAAAATTTGGTGGCTGGTAGAATCATATTAGTATCGGTTGTTTTGAATTCACAGCTAATTTTCCTGAGTTCACAAGCTTTATGATATGAATGGAAAAATGATGGATTTTTAAAGTTGGAGATTTATTTTGTGGGTTTTAGGATGATCTCATGCTTTCAGTGATTCTTGGGCCCTACTTCAGCCCAAGTCAAACTTGTAAAATAAAGATCAATTGTAAATCTATGTAATGTTTTACTTATTTTTTTAGTTGGATTTTATAAAGGACAAAAATGACTACACAAGTGTATTAGAATGGTTATTTTGTTTGTTTTGTTTTGTTGTTGCGGGGCAGTGAGGGTTAAGTGACTTGCCCAGGGTCACACAACTAGTCTGAGGCCAGATTTGAACTCAGGTCGTCCGGAATCTAGGACCAGTGCTTTATCTACTTACTGCAACACCTAGCTGCCCCTAGAATGGTTATTTTGAATAGACAGTGGTTTCATCCTTCTTCAGGGCATGTTAACATTTTACTAAACAGTTGCTCCTTGGTAAGCCAGGTTTAGAGGATAACATGTAAGTGTGTATATGTTGAAAAATGTCAGGCTGAGGATTAACAAAAACAACAAACAAACTAAAGAACCAAACAAGGCAGCTACGTGGCAGTGATTAGAGTACTAGGCCTGGGGTCAGGAAGACCTGAGTTCAAATCCAGTCTCACACAATTACTAGCTGCATGACCCTGGGTGAATCACTTAACCTGTTTTTGCCTCAGTTTCCTCATCTGTAAAATATATTGGAGAAGGAAATGGTAAACTACTCCAGCATCTTTGCCAAGAAAAACCCAAATGTGGTCTGGAAGACTTCTTCATGACTAAACAAAACCATCTGTTCCACACTTTCAGTCAGGCCAAAACATCAAGAGAAATCTTACCTTTTGTTGAATGAAACTGTGATACAGTGTATAAGTGAGGTTTAATCAAAGAGGAGAATCTTACCTCGACAGGGAATCAGTTCTTTCCATGGCTTAACCATTGAGTTGTGCTGGGTTGATCATTCCGGAAGAGCCATTTAGTTTTTTGGGGTTCTCTTTTTTATCTGTAAAATAGGTCGAACAATTGCTACTATGCTGCAGGGCCTATCTCAAGGATAGTGGTGACAATAACTTAGGCCATGCTTTGGGCTTCTCAGAGCAAGTCACCACTAGAATTACGAGGTAGTGTCCTCATTTTGGGATCCCAGATTCAGAACTGGAAGGGACCTTAGAAGTCATCTTAGTCCATATTCATTTTACAGTTGAGGAAATTAGGACCCAGGAGGATTAAGGGACCTGTCCAAGATCACATAGAGAGTAACTTCTAGGATTAGGACTTGAACCCTGGTCACTTGACTCCAAATTCACCACAGTTCTACTGTACTAGATTTCCTTATGTTGTCATATTTAATAAAACAAACAGTGGTCAGTTTACCCAGAAGATAACACATAATAATAATTAGTATTTATATAAAACTTTAAGGTTTGCAAAGTATTTGAGAATTTTATTTCATTTTATTCTCGTAGCCACACTGGGTGCAGTTGTTATCTCCATTTTACAGATAAGTAAATTGAGGAAGACAGGTTAAATTAGAAGTTTGCCAAGGGTCATACAGCTAACAAATGTTTGAGGGCAGTCAACCTCAGGCTTTCTTGACTCCAGGTCCAGTGTTCTTTCCACCTCCTAGCTCTATGGCATCCTTCATTGTCAGTCTGGTTTCATTTAGTTTTATATACCAGTGCCCAGTTTCATTTTTTGAGTCTTAATTTCATGTTCACCTTTTTTTTTTTTGAAAAGCCTTTAAAAATTAAAATTAAAATAAAAAAACAAGCCATTAAAAATATGCTGACACACACAAGTACTGGTTGTGGAATAAATGGTGTATGATTAGAATGTCAGGAAGTTTGTTAAGGAAATTAGTTAATGAAATTTACATACCTATTTTATTTTGTCGAATATTGTTTGCTTCTTGAGAATGGTTGCTAAATACAGTTTTATGGTGTGAAATGTGATTGTATCAGGGTATAGGAAAATTTAATTTGATCTTTTTATAATAGTTGTGAGTCATGTATTTTAAACATTTTTTAAAAGACAAAATCAAAGCCATCTGTTTGAAAGAGCTTTGATAAATCCAGATTTTCAGCCGACTGCTTGTTGGTCAAGGTAAAATCATGTAGATGTTTAGAAAATATGACTTAAATATATATTTGTTATGTAGATTTGTTTCTTTCTTTTTTCTTTTTCTTTCTTTCTTTCTTTTTTTTTTTGGATGTGTAGATCTGTTTCTAAGTGATATGATAGAACTCCCCTGTAAATAACAAAAGTTTATCAGGCTAGACCCATTTTTGGTAATATAATCTTCTCTTATAGGAGATTTACCAGGAGTAGAATTAGTTACATATGAGCATTGTTTTCTAGTCTGCTATCAAAATTTCACCCACTAAGTGGTTGTTTACAAAGTTAAAATTATTTGTTTTTGAAATGATTGCTGAACATAGATTCATTAGATTAAAAGTTCTTTTTTTTTTTTTTTTTTGGCAGGGCAATGGGGGTTAAGTGACTTGCCCAGGGTCACATAGCTAGTAAGTGTCTGAGGCCAGATTTGAACTCAGGTACTCCTGAATCCAGGGCCTGTGCTTTATCCTGCGCCACCTAGCCGCCCAAAAGTTCTTTTTTTTAAAAAAATTAATCGAAAGTTCTAACATGATGGCAAGATTTTCTAGAATGTTTTCAGGGATTTACATGTATGGCTCCTTTCATAGAATTGTTTTTTTTTTTTCTAAAAAATTTATATTGACTGGATAGCTAACCATATGTGATGGCTATTTAAAATCATGAACGGAAGCATCTTATGAAATTAATTTTACCATTTACATACTTTACTATTTTGCCTATACTCTACTCCCATTTTGGCATTTAATTATGTTGATTGTGATGAAAATAGTTGCAGGAGGAGGAGGGAATGTTTTGTTGTTTAAAAATGGATTGAATTTACTTTTTTTTTTAAACCAAATATAGTTTAGGGTTGATGAGTACATATGTTTGTGGGATCATATGCATACTGGTAGATTTTTATAAGATTAGCTGCTGGTTAGTTTTATATGCCTTTTGGTGCAGGAATTATTGCTCTTACTCAGAAAAGCTAGGATCCATGTCATGTTGTTCGATTCAAAACGTATTTATTAAATGCCTATGGTGTGCAAGGTAGGTAATGTGCTAGGCATTGGGGAGACAACGACAGAAAGAAAAACAACCTCTGATTTTATGGAGCTTACATTGTACAGGGGAATATAGTAGTTAAATAGATACAAGGTAATTTCAGGAGGGAGAGAACACTGACAACTAGGGGGATCACGTAAGGTAGTCCCAGAAGAAATGGAATTCCAAGTTTGTCATCTGCTCAGTGAGTCTGGGGCACAGAAGTCATGTTTTGAAACTTAAGTAGTTATTAAAGAATACAAGTTTGTTTGGGGTGTGTCTGGATGCTCTGCTGATCAATTGCATGATGCTTTTTTTTTTGGCGAGGCATTTGGGGTGACTTGTCCAGAGTCACACAATAGTGTCAAGTGTTTGAGGTCAGATTTGAACTCAAGTCCTCCTGACTCCAGGGTCGGTGCTCTATCCACTGCGCCACCTAGCTGCCCCTTACTTAAGACTTTCAAGATTTAAGTTTGTCATATTTTCCCCTCACTTTTCTGAATGCCTTAATCCTGTTTTCTGACTTCTTCTAAATACTGACCTTTGAAGTTCTCTTCTGAATGAATGAAGACTTTTGAAGTTACTCCATAGTTTTGTGCTTCTTTTGTCTTTTCTTTCTTATTCTGAATCACTTTGAATAGAAGATCTTCCAGCTTGAGAGAGATTTTGGTGAATTATCTGTTTTCAAGTTTTCATCTTGTCAAAACTTCTTTTCCCCCTGTTCAATCTATTTATGATTTTTCCTGGTAATTTTAGTGACTTATCATAGCAGTGGAAGAGCATTGCCACTTGATTAGCTGTATTGGCTCTCTCTGAAGCCATGTCTTGACTGTCAGCCTACACTATACTTGACTATACTGTGTTTAGAACTTTAACTTGCATGTAATAGGTTAAATGACTTGCCCAGGGTCACACAGCTAATAAGTGTCAAGTGTCTGAGGCCAAATTTGAACTCAGGGCCTCCTGACTCCAGGGCTCTATCCACTGGGCCACCTAGCTGCCCTGCATTTAATATTCTTAAACTTTTATTTTTTGAGGGTGTGTGTGTGTGTGTTTTGTGTTTGTGTTGAGAGTGCTTTCTAACTAGACACTGTTAAAATGAAGCATTTCTCCCAAATGGTTTTGAAATCCATCTTGCAGCTGTGATACTAGTTGTTTGATTTTAGGTTAATCTCTGTAAGTTTAATTTTCCTTCTCTGTAAAATGAATAAATGAGTAAAATATTTATTAATTGCTTATTATATGCAGAAAACTGGGATACAAATAGAAAATTAAGACTGTGTCTGCTTTTGGGGATAATACTTGCCTCATCTCCCTTATAGGATTGTGGTGAGGATTAAATAAGACATGCAAGCAAAGCAGTTATTAATCTTTGATTTAAAACTACTTTTAGGACTTTTTTTAGTTCTCTTAATTAGAAACCTTATCATTTTTTTGTGGGTTTTCCCAATATCTTGCCCCCTAGGATTTTATGAATGATTCATTCTCAGTGGGTACCTCTGTTACTTTGACTCTTACTTAGGCTAAAAAGGATCTTTCATTTGTGAGATTGGCTCTAACCCTTTATCATAGCTTCATCAGTAACTATTCTAGATGGAAACATTATAATGTGATTGTTGCTTTCCTGAATGCCATTCTTATGAATCCAGTAATCTTGTCTGCATTTATTTTTTATTAGTTTCTGTTTCTCATTCCCTTATTTGCTAGACCAATTCTAAGTCTGGTAGAGTGATGTTAATATTTTGTTTACACCATGATACTGCAACTTGACCTTAGTTATGAGTTATCCAAACCAGACTGAACGAACCTAAAAAAAATTCTCGCTCTGATTAAGAAATAATTTTGCTATGATCTTAGCTGTTAATTCTTCATTTTATGAAAGGTTACTGGGGTAGCTAGGTGGCGCAGTGGATAAAGCAGTGACCCTGGATTCAGGAGGACCTGAGTTCAAATCCAGCCTCAGACACTTGACACTTACTAGCGGTGTGACCCTGGACAAGCCACTTGACCCTCATTGCCCGCCCCCCCCCAAAGGTTACCTTTTAAGGACTGAGTTCAATGAATATAGATAGCTTTTTGTTTCCTATCAAATATTAAAGACAATTTTAGAATGAATATTAATTATTGTATTTTATTTTAGCGATAGTACTTTTTGAGCAAAAAAGCAAATAAAACTTCATTTCTTCCAGATAACTCTCCAGTATTTGACATATATAGTCATTAATTTTTATAATATATAGGTTAAATAGTTGGACAGTTATTATCATTCTACAGATACTGTTTTTTTTATCTATCTATCTATCTATCTATCTATCTATCTATCTATCTATCTATCTATCTATCTATATGCACCAGTTCTCTTAAGTAATTTACCTGTGATTTCAAAGACAAGCATTGTTTGAGTTAAGACTAAAATCTTGAACTCTTGACTTCCAGTATAACCTTCTTTCTATTAGGTTATGCTTTTTAAAAAAAATAGCATGGTAATTTCATGAAGTTGAAAAGATTTTTCTGGTCTTATAAATACGTATGTGAATAAAAGGATAGAAATCGTTTCATTTTATGGTTAGAGAATCTGTACATATATTGCTATGACTCAGTGGTTTCTCATATTGCTGGGTGCAGGTCAGCTGTATGGTTTGTTTAAGCTTAAACAAGGAGTTAGCTAGCAGTCAGAAATAGAACCCAGGTTTTATCGTGCTAAGTATTGTTCAGTCATGACACGACAGTTAGGCATATGTGACTCTTATTGACCCCTGTGGATCATACTGTCCATGAGGTTTTCTTGGCAAAGATAGTGAAATGGTTTGCCATTTCCTTCTCCAGTGGATTAAGGAAAACAGAGGTTAAATGACTTGCCCGGGGGTCACACAGCTAGCAAGTATCTGAGATTGGATTTGAACTCAGGTCTTCCAGACTCCAGGCCTGGTGCTCTCTCCACTGTGCCATCTAGCAGAATTGTAAACACATTAGGCAATATTGTACTTAGAGTCTTCCTTGTCATTAACATCAGTCAAGAACTACTGAAATATAGGTTAGTATGTGAACAAAACCACCCTGATGATATCCACTTGTGTTATCAGAGTGGAATACCCCCCAAAAAAGTGGAATACAAATAAGTAATCAAATATAACTTCATATACCAGGTGAACTAGCTTTCCCCCATCTAGTTCACCTGGTACATGAAGTTGTATTTGATTACTTATTTGTATTCCACTCTTATAACAGAAGTCAGAGTATTTTGGGGGATCCTTGGAAGAGAATAAAAAACAGACAATTGTCATAGAACATTCACTTTGGTGTCTAAAGCACCTAAATTTCAATTTGCTTTCTGTGGTAGGTTCTCAAACATTTTTGATCTTTGGATTGCTTAGGCAAGGCAAAACCAGTAACAATAGAATTTCCTCTCTAACCTGCTGGTACTCCCGTGTGCCAGGCCTTTTTTTACCCTTTGATACTTTTGCTCATAGGTTGATGCTATCCAGATAGAGACTTTTCTGTGGTAACTTTAAGCACTGTTCCCACATTTCTGTTCCTTTACCCCCTACTTTTGGAATTTGGTCAGTTTTGTGTCAGCCTTTTTTTTTTTTACTTTCCTAGGTCCATATTGACAACCTGAGCCATCAATGTGAAGAGAAATAGGGAGGGAGAAAGAAGAAATGTCTTGCTAGTGGTTTGCTTTCCTGTGGTCTCAGATGTGTAAGGCAAAGGGAATTCAGACATTTTTAGATATTTAACTGATCTTAACAAGAGCTGCAACACATCAGTCATACCTTTTTGTTGAAAATCAATAGATGTGTTTCTTATCTGTAATAATATTTTTCTCAAAAGCCTCATGTAATGAAAAGTTTGGACTGCTTTTTGCATTTAAAAAAAATCATAGAATATTAGAAGTTGAAGGCACTTTAGAGATCAACTTTAGTCCAATCTTATTTTTAGAGTGAGAAAACTGAGGCTCCAACAGATGAAATATTTGTCAGTCTGTAAAAGTAGTTAATGGCAGAACAGGGGTCTCTAATCTAGTACTTTTTCTACTATACCATAAATGGAGTTATCTAAATTGGCCAAAGTATTGATTAGATCAGTAGGAATCTTAACAAACACCTTCTATACTCCTTCATCTGTTATTTTGAAGAAATATTGGCTTACTTTTTTTGGCCTATGCTCATTTATTATATTCCTGCTTCATAGGCCCAGCCATGACTTCAGGATCAGTGCACGTGGACTCCAAAGCTGAGCTCACTACCTTATTAGAGCAGTGGGAGAAGGAACATGGCAGCGGGCAAGACATGGTCCCTATCCTCACCAGGTAAGTCCATTTAGTGTTCTTTGAAGACTCCGAAATTTTGGTATTAGACTTGATTTAAGAATGTTATAAAATTTTAACTATTAATAATTGAAGCCTATTTTAAGTTGGAGAAGTTCTAGTCATGTCACATGCTAGTTGCTAAGATAGCAATTGGTTAATTTTTTATATGCATATGCTACATTTTCTATGATTTCAAGGCATTCTTTGCAGAGAGATTGAAAAGCAGAGGTCAAGCCAGAGAAACTTTTCAGTTGAATGTTTCAAGAATGGAATCACTGAAGTGTAGGGAAATATAAGGCTGTTCTTGGTGGCAAAGCAATAAAGGGGAGACTCATTATTTAAACAATGAAGAAATAATATGTAAGGGATAAAGAGGAAGGTAACCCTAAATAATAATTTAGTATGAATGTGTTGGGCAGAATTGTCTCCCTCCCCTACTTTATCCTTAAGTACTTTCTTTCCAACTTCCTTGTGATAGACATCAATTACAAAGGAGAATGGAGAGCTGTTTGTAGGATATTTCAGGGGAATAATATATCTCAAGATAATATTGTGGGAATGATGAGCTGATTACAGATTTTAGCAGTGAAGGAACAGAAATTTAGAAGTAGGTGGGATGTTTAGGACCATTAATGTGATCAGCTGATTGGTATATGTATTTTGAGCACATACTATGCATTTAACTCTGTATACAGATACAAAAGAAAAATAAGTCAAACATTTCTCTCAGGGTATTGAGAGCATACTTGGTAGTACAAAATTGTAACTGTCAGGGAATAAGACAATCGGTAATCACGTGTTAAAATTATGTGTTACTGATTATAAGTACTACTACAGTTAAGGAGGAGACCTTAATTAGGCAAGTAAAAGTCACATGATTTCCCTGGGCCTCATTTTTGATATATGAAAAATGAGAGAATTGAATTGGATATTTAAGAACTATGCCAACTCTAAAATTCCATGGCTGGAAGACTCTGGAAGCAGTATGGTATTAAAATGGTCCATATTTATTTAGTGCTTAGTGTTTACAAACAAATTTTTCCCAGCAGCCCTGTGAGGGAAGCTGGATAAGTATGTCTTGTCTCCATCTTCAAATGAGGATATTGGCTCATAGAGGGGAAGTGATTGCACGAACTAGTGGTTATAAGAAATGGGATTTTAGCTCAAGTCTTCTGACTTGAATTAAGCCTAGGACTTTTTTCATTATACTGCCCTGCTTTTCTAGTAGGTAGGGCTTTATGGAAGAGTGTCTCGAGATGTGACTTGAATAGGCTTGAAGTTAGGGAGAAGGGGGCATGCCATGTCAGGGGAAATAATGATTACAACATTAAGATGGTAATGAGCATGATATGTTTATTGGGTAACTAGAGACTGACTGAACTATAGCAAAAATTATATTGTGGAATAGTAGGAAATAATATTGGATCAGTAGAGTTGGATACATATATATAGGAGGACCTTGAGAGCCAAGCAAAGGACTTTATTTTTTTGTTGTTTAGAATTTTATTTTCCAAAATATATGTAAAAACAAATTTTGACATCAATTTAAAAAAACTTTGTGCTCCGACTTCTCTTCCTCCCTCCCTTCCCACCTCCACCCCAAGAACTCAAGCAATTCATTATAAGTTATACATGAGTAGTCATGGAAAACATCCCCACATTAGCTAGGTTGTGAGAGAAAACAGATAAAAAACAAAACTTCAGATTAAGAAATTGTCAAAGAAAAAAAATGTGTTTCAATTTGTTTTCAGATACCATCAATTCTTTCTCTGAAAATGGATTGCAATTTTCATTAAGTCCTTCAGGGTTATATTGGATCATTGCCTTGCTGAAAATAACCACGTGCTTCCCAGCAGATCATCTTACACTATTGCTGTTATTTTGTATACAGTACATTTCACTCTGCTTTAGTTCATATAGGTCTTCCCAGGTTTTTCTGATAGCATCCTGTTCATCATAACTTTTATATAGTACCTTAAACTTGACAAAGAATTTTCATCACAATAGCAAAGTAGGTACCATACATTTTGCCATTATAGTCAATTATCATAATAATTTCCCTCTATCCTATTCCCTTTCCATGATATTTACTCTATTTTCTATCTTCTTTTACTCTATTCCTCCTCAAAAGTGTTTTTTTGTTTGTTTGGTTTTTGCAGGGCAGTGAAGGTTAAGTGACTTGCCCAGGGTCACACAGCTAGTAAGTGTCAAGTAAACACTTGCCTGGAGGCTGGATTTGAACTCAGGTCCTCCTGAATCCAGGGCCAGTACTTTATCTACTGTGCCACCTAGCTGCTCCCTCAAAAGTGTTTTACTTCAGACTGCCCCCTCCCTTGCTCTTCCCTCCCTTCTTTCACCCTTCCTTCCTTATCCTCTTTCCCTTCTTTCCTGTAGGGTTAAATAGATTATTCCTCCCAGTGTGAATGTTATTCCCTCCTTGAGCCCACTCTGATGAGATTAAGGTCTTTGAGCTAATTCTTACTCCCTCCCTCCTCAACCCTCCTTAACTATGAAATCAAGCAATTCAATATGTCATACTTGTGCAGTTATGCAGAACATCTTCACCTTCCTTGAAAGTGTTTTGTTTTTTACTGCTCCCTCTCCCAATCTGTCCTTCCCTCCTCTCCCCCATCTCTTTCCCCTCCTTCTTTCCCTCAGGGCAAAAATATATTACTATACCCACTTGAGTATGTATGTCATTCTCTCTTTGAGCCAGTTCTGATGATAGTAAGGTTCACTCACTCCCCCATTCTTTCCCCCCTCCCCCCTCCCCCAGTCCATTTCTCCTACCCATCAACCCTATTTTAAAGATGTCATCATGGCTTGGCTAGGTGGCACAGTGGACAAAGTACCAGCCCTGGACCCAAGAGGCCCTGAGCCCAAATCTGGTCTCAGACATAAGATACCCAACCCTGTTTGCCCCACAAAGAAAAAGGATAAACAAAAAATAAATGCTTTACAGCTATCATCCCTTCATATTCAGTTCTGACCTGTGTTCAAACAGAAGACTTTAGAGTTGGTGTAGTAGAGAGCTTCTGGAGAGTTTTGAGTTTGTTATGATGAAAGGTGGTATTTAAATAGGGTTAGTGTGGCAGCAGTATAGTAAGGTTGCTATAACAGGCTGAGCCTTAAGTAAGGGAACCTTGCCAGGAGCTACTGTAGTAATCCAGGTATGAGCTGATCTAGACTGGCACTGGTGGGACTAGATAGGAAGTGTCGTGGTGTAAAGATTGGAACTCACTGTTTAGTTTCACAACTAATGGGCCATTTACAATTTTTCGGAAAAATTTTCTCCACATTTGTACAGTTTGTTTGCTTTTTTGTTACATTTTTCCAAACAGAAGAAATTTCTTTCTTTGCCACACAGTTTAGTATCCATTTATTTATAGCTAATCTAAAGGGTGGCAGGAAGACCAAGTGAAGGCAGATGAAGCCATTCTGCCCGCTGAAACTGCAGCATATATGGATCAGGCTATCTGATGAGTAGTGTACTAGAGCACAGTGAAATGAGCTTGCACAGCCACATTGGGTTCTGTTTTGTTTTGAGATGACTTGTCATTTAATTGGTAGAGGGGGCTTCCAATGAGCAGACTTTCTCTCCCAAAGGAAATAGCCATCCACTTTGCAATTCGTAGTTTGAGAGTTATGTAGGTTGGCCTTAGAGGCAGGAAGACCAAGTAATAAATAGCTAACATTTATATGGCACTTTAGGGTTGGCAAAATATTTTACATATATTATATCTTACTGGATCCTCCCAACAGTCCTGTGAATAGGTGCAATTTTTAAAATCCTCATTTTACAGATGAGGAGACTAAGGCTGACAGAGGTTGTTGAATGATTTGCCTGTGGTCACATAAGTGTCTTAAGGCAGGATTTGAACTCAGGTTTCCCGGACTTCAGCTTCACTATTCTATATATGATGCCCTGCTGTTCTGATTTAGGTTTGTTATATCTTTAATACATACTATCTTTGTGACCCTGGGTAAGTCACCTATTCCCTCAGGGCCTTAGACAACACTGTTAGGCTGTTTCCACTATTTGTTTGCCAGACATGGAGTTATGGAGACCACTGGAACTTCTCAGTGATCCTGCTGTATGTTTAGCTTTTTTTTTTTTTTAAGGCAATGGGGGTTAAGTGACTTGCCCATGGTCACACAGCTAGTAAGTGTCAAGTGTCTGAGGCTGGATTTGAACTCAGGTACTCCTGAATCCAGGGCCGGTGCTTTAACCAATGCGCCATCTAGCTGCCCCAATGTTTAGCTTTTTAAAGATTACAGTACTCATCTGAGTCAAATTTTTCTGGACAGATTTCTCCATCAGTGCTTAGTTAACAGTGGATAAAGGAATATAGAATAGCTCTTGGAGAGTGAAGTTTTTGTAGTGTAACAGAGTAGAGAAGCATTTGTAATCTCTGAGATGCAAAATGCTCTCTCTTTTCTTTTTTTTTTTTTAGTGAGGCAATTGGGGTTAAGTGACTTGCCCAGGGTCACACAGCTAGTAAGTGTTAAGTGTCTGAGGCCGGATTTGAACTCAGGTACTCCTGACTTCAGGGCTGGTGCTCTATCTACTGCGCCATCTAGCTGCCCCATGCTCTCTCTTTTAACATACAAGGAACTGGGTCTTAGGGGGTGGAGCTAGAAGTGGGGGGTGGTGTCTGATCTTATCCCTGTAAATTCTGGACATTTTGCAGACAGTAACCATTTGTTTTGCAGTAGGAAGAGAGGTATACCTCATATTTGTTGGCCATTCTCATTGCACTTTTATTCAAAGTCTTAGTGACAAATGCTTGGTAACTTTAGAGGGAGGTACATTTATATATTTGTTTCTTGTTTGATGTACTGTTCACTAAAGTTTTCCCAAGTTAATTTCCTAAGTCAAGGTGTTGGTGCTAAGGCATAGTGATCAACAAAAAATATTTTTTGGTGCTTGGTAGTCTTGGGGAATTAAAGCACTGTGGTTTACTATAAGCTTTTGTACTGAGTGTCCATTAAGTGCCAAGAGATGCCCTCCATAGATTTTGTCATAGCGGTGCCCTTTATCCTTCCACTCTTCAGTTTCAGTGGTTGTACTTTTTTCCCTTCCCCAACTTGACTCTTTGGTGTTCTACTCTTGAATCCTTTGTCCTCTTATCCTGTTTCTGATCATGCTCTGTCAAGGTCCTGTCTTGTATTACTCCCACAATCTGTAGTCTCTTCTCCTACTCATGTGCTGCTGAACAGAGTTGGAGAAAATCTCTAAACTGTGCTGGTTGTGAGTCTATTGCAGATTTATGTTACATATTTTTAATTGGTCCCTCATACAGAAAAGCTGTCTTTTACAGTTACCTAATCAATTCACAATCCCACTTACCACAGCAGCTTTTTTAAACCTTTTCATTACTCCTCAAACATCCAAAGTTTTCCCCTCCCCTCACTTTCTCAGCTGAGAACCTTGCCTAATATATATATATATATATGTATAATTTTTTAGTGAGGCAATTGGGGTTAAGTGACTTGCCCAGGGTCACACAGCTAGTAAGTGTTAAGTGTCCGAGGCTGGATTTGAACTCAGGTACTCCTGACTCCAGGGCCGGTGCTCTATCCATACCTAATATTTTATTGAAAAAAATTGAGGACATTCACTGAGAGCTCTCTTTTTTCCCCTTCTCTTGAATTGATATTACTTAGATGCTTTTCCCTGTGAAGAGGTGGTCCTACGCCTTGCTAAGGCAAACCTCTATGTGCCTACATGATCTCATTACATCCTTTCCTCCAGTAGATTGTCCCCTCTATCAGCCATACTCTTTCACTAATGCTCAGTCTCTGTGTATGACTCCTTTTTTATTGCCTACAAACATGCCCATTTCTTCCCCATCCTCAAAACCCTATCATTTGAACCATCCATCCTCAGAAACTATAATTCTATATTTCTTCTTCCTTTTGTGGTTAAACTCCTTGAAAAGGTAATTGACAATCAGTGCCTCCATTTCTTTTTCTTTTATTGGCTTCTTAACTCTGTATTTTGACTTCCAACCTCATCTTTTGGCTGAAACTCTTCTCTCCGTAATTACCAATAATCAATCAATCAAACTCTCTCTCTAATGATGATGATAATAATAATAAAATAAAAAACATAAAACATTTTTATTTAAAGTTTTGAGTTCCAAATTCTATCCCTCCTTTCCTCCCTCCCTGAGCCAGTAGGCATATAAAACATTACCATTGTGAGATTCAAAATTGGATATACAGAGCATTAAACTCCCCCTTTTAACTTTTCCCTTTTATATATATATATATATCTCCCAGACCACTAAGAAAAAGAAGCCTCTGAGCTTTAATCTGTGAGGGATTAGTTTTTATTGATTGGGAATTAATTAGACAACAAAAGGTGATACCAGTTAGGGAAATAGGGAAGTAGAAATACAGATGAATGACCTTAGATCTAAACTTAGTCTATTTTCCTTTATAAAACTCACTGAATCCCAAACTGCCCTCCAGGCCGAGAACCAGCACACCCAAAGCCGAACACCAACCACGTGTTTCTCAATCCCTCTCACCCGCGCGTGCCGCCATGGCTAAGTTTAGCAGCCAGAGAACGCCAACTTCTGTTCCTGCTCTCACTTTTAAGTCCACGCACCGGAAGTTCCTTGTGTTCTCCTCCCCAAAAAAAGGAGGTCCTTCAAAAGCCGCTTCAGTAGCATGTGCAATCTCTCAAATGATTCAGCTAAAACTTCCGATATATATCTTGGTTTTTTGTTGTTGTTGTTGTTTTTGTTTTGTTTTGCGGGGCAATGGGGGTTAAGTGACTTGCCCAGGGTCACACAGCTAGTAAGTGTCAAGTGTCTGAGGCCAGATTTGAACTCAGGTACTCCTGAATCCAGGGCCGGTGCTTTATCCACTGTGCTATCTAGCCGCCCCCCCCCCCCATATATATCTTTACCACAAATAATTTTTACCACATTCCCCCCTTTGTTTCATTTGAAAAATGAATGAGTTTGCTCAATGAAACAGCCAAAAATAATATCCTATGCTAACTAATAATATGTTAATATTAATATAGAAAAGGGAGAGAGAAAAGTTTTGTCTAGAGGGACAGTCCCTCAGGAACGTGACACTTTGACATTGATCTTGCATAGGGAGGGCCTCTGCAGAGAGTACATGTTACAGATGGTATATAATAATAGAAGGAGATAACAAAAACTAACAAAACAAAAACTGTTCATATAAAGTCTCTGAGTTCTCTTGTCTTCTTGAAGTGGTAAGATGTCATCAGGAGGAAGCTGGATTCTGGTCTGGAAAACTGGGCTCTGGGCTCTGGACTGGAAAGTTGGATTTTCTTCTTTAACTGTTTGAATTGCTGGATTTTTTACTAAACCTTAGCATAGTGTTATCAATGATCAAATTAATACATTCGATTACACCATGCAGTTATATAAAACATTACCATATTAGTCATTTTGTACAAGAATACTTGAAAAAGGAAAAAAAATGAAAGAAAGTAAAAAATAGCGTGCTTCAGCTGTTCAGTCAGTATTATTTCTTTCTTTGGAGGTAGATAGTATGCTTTATCATTAGTCCTTTGGGATTGTCTTGGATCATTGTATTGCTTAGAATAGTTAAGTCATTTACAGTTCTTCATCAAATAATATTGCTGTCACTGTACACAACGTTCTCTTAGTTCTACTCTCTTCACTATATATCAGTTCATATAAGTCTTTCCAGGCCTTTCTGAAATCATCCTGCTTGTCAATTCTTATAGCACAATAATATTCCATCACCATCATATACCACAGTTTGTTTAGCCATTCCTCAGTTGATGGGCATTCCTTTGATTTTCAGTTCTTAGCCACCACAAAAAGAGCTAATATAAATATTTTTGTATAAATAGGTCTTTTTCTCTTTTCGGGGATGCCTTTGGGATATAAACCTAGCATTGGTATATGTACAGTTCTATAGCCCTTTGGGCATAGTTCCAAATTGCTCTCCAGAATGGTTGGATATTTTCACAGTTCCACCATACCTGGTTTCTGCCATGCTGTTTTCCAGTTTTCCCAGCAGTTTTTGTCCCAGTTTTCCTACATCCCTTCCAACATCCAACATTTTCTTTTTTTGTTACATTTGCTACTCTGATAGATGTGAGGTAGTACCTCAGAATGGTTTTAATTTTCATTTCTCTGATCGATAGTGATTTAGAGCATTTTTTCATGACTATAGATACTTTTGATTTCTTTGAAAACTGCCTGTTCATGTCCTTTGGCCATTTATCAATTGGGGAATGACTTATATTTGTTTCAAAAATTCTTTCCCAGTTTTCTGCTTTCCTTAAGGATATATTCCTTTCTTGGTTACATTAATTTTGTTTGTGCAAAAGCTTTTAAATTTGATATAATCAAAATGATCTATTTTACATTTTTTATCACTTTCTGTTGTTTACCCTCTTCTACTTTATATTCTTCTCTCTCTAGTTTTTTGTGACACCACTCTCTTATGATGCTCTTGCTACCTGTGTGACTGATCCTTAGTTTCCTTTTCTGAATCTCCCGGTCCTACCTGCTAAGCATGGGTATCCCCCAAGACTCTGTCATAACCCCTCTTCTTTTTTTACACGGTAATATTTTTCTTGGTGCTCTTATCAGTTCCTATGGATGTAATTATCATCTCTGTGCAAATGAGCTCCTGACCTTCAGCCTTATCATTTCCAACTGCCTATTAGACTTCTTGCACAGAATGTCTTGTAGACATCTTAAAATTCAACATGTTCAAAACTGCACTCATTATCTTCTCCTCTCAATCCCTCCTTTCTTTTTAACTTCCTTATTGCTTTTGAGAATACCATCACCTAGGCTTGCAACCCAGATGTCATCGATGACTCCTCACTTTCTTTTTTTTCCCAAAAATAGTTGACTCTTTTTATTAAGACACATACATTTACTTGTTTTCTGGCTTGTTGCAGCAGTAGGTTAGACAACACTTGCCAGAATAATGTCTGTCAAAATGGCTGGCCATAAAGACTTTAGCACCACATTCTTGTCCAAGGCGGCTGATCTTGCCATTCTCATCAACCTTATAGTACTTCAGAACAGCAAGCTTGACTTTCTTTCTCTTATGCTTGTTCTTTTTAGGAGTAGTGTAAGACTTCTTTCTTTCTCTTCTTGGTACCATCCCTAAGTCTCAGAACAAAATGAAGCGTAGACTCCTTCTGAATGTTGTAGTCAGACAAAGTCCATACATCTTCCAGTTGCTTGCCCACAAAAATCAACCTTTGCTGATTGGGGGGAATACCTTCTTTATCTAGTATCTTTGCCTTGACATTTTCAGTAGAATCAGATGGTTCAATCTCAAGGGTGATGGTCTTCCCCGTCAGGGTCTTCATGAAAATCTGCATTGTGCTGCTGGGTCCACCTGTTGATGGCGGATGGCAGATCTGAAAGACAACTCCTCACTTTTTTGGGAGGGGGGGACGGGTGGGGCAATGAAGGTTAAGTGACTTGCCCAGGGTTATCACACAGCTAGTAAATGTCCAGTGTCTGAGGCTGGATTTGAACTCAGGTCCTCCTGAATTCAGGGCCGGTGCTTTATCCATTGAGCCACCTAACTGCCCCAGACTCCTCACTTTCAAACCACCTCCCCACGTGCCTCACATGGACAGACTATTGCAGTAACCTGGTTGACCTATCTGCCTCAGGTCTCTTTCTACTTCATTCCATCCACCACTTATTTGCTAAAATGATCTTCCTAAGTGCAGGTCTGACCATGTCATTCCTCTACTTGATAAACCCCAGATGCTCCCTATTGCCTCCAGGATCAAATATAAAATCCTGTGTTTTAGTTTTTAAAGCCCTTTATAACTTGGCCTCTTCTTAACCTTGTATTTTGCTCCCCTCCATGTACTCCATGATTCAGTGACACCAGTCTTTTTGCCATTCCTTAGACACTCCCTTTCCTGACCCTATCCATGCCTGACACTCTCCCTCTTTACCTCTGCTTCTGGATTCCCTGGTTTCCTTCATGTCTAAAAAAAAAAAATCTTTATTTTACCAGAGGCTTTTCTACCTCCTACTTCTCTTCCCACTCTGTTGGGGCCTTCCCTCTGATATTACCTCCACAGCTTACTCTGTATGTACTTTGCTTATATGTAGCTTTTGCATAATTTCTTTCCGATCTGAGTGTGAGCTCTTCGAGGGCAGAAACTGTTTTTGCCTTTCCTTTGTGTATCCAGTGCTTAGCACAGAGGAAATACTTAAATGCTTGTTGACTGACTGACATTGTTCAGGTAATGGTAGAGTTCGGACTTGACTACACATTCGACCTTCAAGGACTGGTGACCAAAGCATTGTATATCTAGTGTTGAAAGGGGCTTCAGAAATCATATAGGACAGTTTTTTCATTTTCTAGATGAGGAACAGGTCCAGAGAGGTGAATGGACTTGGCCAATATCACACAGGAAATAATCAATAAGAGCAGGATTTGAACCCAGGTGCTTTGATTCCAGAGTCTGTCAGTCATTCATTGCTCTTTCTACTCTACCAGGTTGCCTCCTGCTTTTTTCTACTTCTTGTTGCCTCATTATTAGTAAAACCCTAAAACTTTCTCCCTCCATGTGTTTAAAAAAGATAAATTGAATAGCATCTTCCTTTATTTTTATATCTAGTCAACCTAAGATTAACAAAATGTTTTTTTCAAAACTTTAAAACATTTATATTAGTGAAAATGTGTAAGCACTATTAATAATAACAATTGGCTTTTATATAACAGTTTAGGATTTGCCAAGTGCTTTATGTTGCAGTGGATAGAGTGCTGGCCCTGGAGTCAGGAGGATCTTAGTTCAAATCCAGCCTGACACACTATTAACTGTGTTACTCTGGGCAAGTCAGTTGTCACAGATCCTCATCTAAGGATGAGGAGAAAATCCTAAATGGAATCACAGAGAGTCAGATATGATTGAAATGATTCAATAACAACAATATATTGTAATAACTAATAAACTATATTGTTTTAAAGTTTGCACTTTCTATATGTTACTTCATTTGATCTTCACAACAACTTTGTAAAGTAGATGTCACTATTGTTGTCTCCATTTAACAGATTAGGAAACTGAGGCTGAGAGAAATTAAGTGATGTATCTAGGTTTACATAGCCAATAAGTGGGTGAGGTTTATTTTTGAACTCAGGTCTTCCTAACTGCCAAGTCAAATCCATGTTGCACTACACCACAAAGTATAATGGTAGAGTCAGTTCATCAAAAGAGACTTTTATGGTTCTCTTATAGAATCATGTGGTTAATATGAAGTAGTAGATGTAAATGTTTTCTTTCTTATTTCCCAGATCTAGAAATATCTGGGTTTTCCAGAAGGATTTATGGAGTCTTCAGGAGTGAAATGCATAGTTGATTGGTTTTTTTCCCCTCAGATACCTATTTCATGTAACAAGGAAATTGGTAGTACCCAAACAGGCAGCTTTGGACTTGGTAATCAGGAAGACCTCAGTTCAGATATTGCCTAGGACCCTTACTAGCTATGTATGGTCCTGGGCAAGTCACTTCACTTCTTTCTTACCTAGTTTCATGCAAAATGGGATTAATGTAGCAACTATCAGTTTTTTGAGGATAAAGTGAGATAATATTTGTAAGGTGCTTTATAAACCTTATAGTGTTATATAAATGCTAGCTATTATTATATAAATATGTGTGCAGTGTAGAAAAGCTTCCTTTTGGTTCCCTTGAATTTCAGCCTCTGCAGAAAAGGGAATTATTTCAAAGTTGATGAGGCAAAAGGCACAAACACCTAATAGGCTTGATGGGGAAATAATTTGTTCAGAGCTACCCACAAGTTTTTTGCAACAATACTTACCTATTTGTTTTGTAAAAAAGGCAGTATATAGTTTTTGTGAAGGAAAAAGTCTGTATTTATTAGGAAGTTAACAGAAGTTGTTTGGATTGACTGAACAGAGGAGGTCGGAGATGGTAACCATTGGAAAAGATCACTTTCGAGGAATGCATTGGGAATTGAGACTTGAGGCTCATGGAGTAGATATAGTCTGACCCTCATATTGTTTTCTTCCTTACTGACTCACTTCTCAGGAGCATTTGATAACACCCTCTTGGATCTTAATTTGAAGAGACAATGCTGACAGATAAGAGGAGTAGATAAAAAACCAGTCTCACTGCACAAGCTGCCTGAAGCTATGGAACTCTGAATTCCTCTTTAGTTGTGGGCCCTGTGCAGTTAGTGTGGCAATTATTAGGGAGTCCAGGTTAGCAGGCACTTGATCTTTAAGGGTAGTGACCCTAAAGAGACACTCTGCTGAGGTTTGAATTTCAAGTGTTGCTTTACTAGTCTTCCTCAGCTTAATTTTTTTTAAATGGCAGGTTTGGAGTTCTTTTACTCCAGAAAAACTTGATTTAGATTGTTTTAGACCTTGACTTGTGATTCCTCTTTCCTATTTGTTCCTGCCCTTTCCTGTTTCTTGGGTTTTTCCTCTTATTTTCCTTTTCTTGCAAAAAGGGTTATTGTTATGTGCTTTTCTTGTTTCATTGTTGCATTCAAGTGCTTTGGACAAAAAAAAACCTGTTTACATGTTTGCTTCAGTGCTGTCATGCTTGTGTTTGAAAGGAAGGGGCAAATGTTACTTGTGTTCCACTGTTTTGGTAAGTTAATGTTTCATGAAAGATATTCACATACATATCAGGAAATTTCCCCTTTTCCTATCACTGGCTTTCTTTTTTTTTTTACAAACATTATTTCAATCAGTCAACAAATTTGTTAAGTTCTTGCCATATTTCAGGCACTGTGTTTGGCTCCAGGGATACAAATAAGAAGGAAACAATCCCTACTCTGAAGGAATTTATGCTCTAATTGTTTGAATGCTTGTCATAGGTGAAGTTGAATTTTTGGTACAATTGTCAGTTTATGACCAGAATGTTTCTCTCCTTTTGTATTAGGATGTCAGAGTTGATTGAGAAAGAAACTGAAGAATATCGTAAGGGAGATCCAGATCCATTTGATGATAGACATCCTGGTAAGATCTGTTTACCAATTCTTGCGTCTGATCTTTGTAAAATAAGAAAGCTGCCAATGGAAAGAAATGTTTTATATTATTAAACTGCCTATTGCCAATTACTTCCATTGGTTCAGATGTGTTTGCATGTTACCCAGTTTGTTTCTGAGGGAGTATCTTTAAACTTTTGCAAAGATCCTAGAAATCTTGAAACCGTGTTAAAAATGAAGGGAGATTGGGGCAGCTAGGTGGCACAGTGGATTGAGCATCGGCCCTGGAGTCGGGAGTACCTGAGTTCAAATCCAGCCTCAGACACTTGACACTTACTAGCTGTGTGACCCTGGGCAAGTCACTTAATCCCAATTGCCTCACCAAAAAAAAAAAAAAAAAAAAAAAAGGAGATGAAAACCAGGAAATTCTGAGGGAAATTGAAGCATGTACAGTGCCTTGATTGTAGGATACCCTTTACTGCTCAAAAGTCACTTTGTTTAAAAACCTGAAGTGGATTATGCTTAATTTGACTGGGTCATAAAAGAATCACATTTGATATGTTTAGCAGGATCATTGCCTGAAAAATTTAAGGACTTGTTTTTTCTTTTTAGAAAACCAAAACATTTTTTGAGTGAATTAAAAAAAATATATTCTTCATTTCCCACCCCCAACCCCAAACCATTACATTTTCTTTTCTTTCTTTCTTTTTTTTTTTGGTGAGGCAGTTGGGGTTAAGTGACTTGCCCAGGGTCAAACAGCTAGTAAGTGTCAAGTGTCTGAAGCCGGATTTGAACTCAGGTCCTCTTGACTCCAGGGCCAGTGCTCTATCCACTGTGCCACCTAGCTGCCTCTGGGCAAATCACTTAAGCCTGTTTGTCTCAGTTTCTTCACCTGTAAAATGAGCTGGAGAAGGAAATGGCAAGTCACTGCAGTATGTTTGCCAAGAAAACCCCAAATAGGGTCACGAACAGTTGGACATGACTAAAATGACTTAACAACAAATTATAATGGAACCTCACAGTAACCCAACCTGCCTTATGTGATTTGGTATAATTTATTGGGATGTATGTATTAGAATTTGACTAATAAGATTAAGATCTTATAAGATCTTGCCACAGGACCTTGAAATTTTTTTCTTTTTAATACAAAATATATATATATATTTTTGGGGGGCAATGAGGGTCAAGTGACTTGACCAGGGTCACACAGCTAGTAAGCGTCTGAGGCTATATTTGAACTCAGGTCCTCCTGAATCCAGGGCCAGTGCTCTAAACATTGTGCCATCTAGCTGCCCCCAGAATTTGTTTTGAGGTGTTATTTTAAAGTTGTTTTGGAGGGGAATTTGGGAGAGCTCAGGTGAGAGGGCCTTCCTTTACTCTGCCATTTTAGCTCCGCCTCTGATTCTCCTGGTTGTTATTTTTGTTGATAAAGAAGGGAGGAGGGGGGAAGGGAAGGAAGAAAGAAAGAGAGGAAGACTGCATTTCATTTTAAAAAAGAGGGACTGAAAGAAAAAAAGGGGCAGTTAGGTGGTGTAGCAGATAGAACACCCCCCCCCCGCCCTCCCCCCCCCCCCAAGTCAGGAAGACCTGCATTTAAATCTAGCCTCTGACACTTTTTAGTTATACGACCCTGGGCAAATCACTTAACCTTGCCTCAAAAAAAAAAAAAAATGAGGAACTGAGGCACAAAGAAATTGTGGCTTGTCACAAGTCACACAAGTAATAAATGATAGAGCCAACATTTGAACACAGGTTCTAACTTTAGATTGAGAACTGTTCCCGTTGTGCTATGCCTACCATCTTTTTTGAATCGATCTGTAATTTGGGGTGTAATTGTTGTTGTTGTTGTTGTTTTGTTTTTTTTAGTGAGGCAATTGGGGTTAAGTGACTTGCCCAGGGTCACACAGCTAGTAAGTGTTAAGTGTCTGAGGCCGGATTTGAACTCAGGTACTCCTGACTCCAGAGCCAGTGTTCTATCCACTGTGCCATCTAGCTGCCCCTTGGGGTGTATTTGTAAATAACAGGAATGAAGATAGATGACATGAAAGAAAAAGATAATTTCTTAACCTTGATTTTTCTGGCATCTTCCATAGTGTCTGTTTTGTTCTCAAACACATATTCATTAGGTATTCTAAAATGGGAGAGTCCAAAGGGTTAATATTAGACCCTCTGCCATACTTTCACTGGAGTTTTTCGTGTGTAACCTTATAGAAATGAAAATATGTTTAGTTTATACCAGATGGATTCAGTAAATGCCTCAGAGTGTGATGGAATCTGAAGATAAATGTAAAAGAGGAAATCATTAAAATAGGGGAATTATGGAAGATTTGAATAGGAAATAGGCAGATGTCAGAAGAAAATTCCAGAAGTTACTATGGAGAAATGGAAAGGGCAGAATGATTATTTTAAAGCTCTAAAATTAATTTTTAAGACCTTATATTAAATTCTGTTAATAGTAACAATACAAGGCATTAGTTTTTTAATTTGTAAAAAGTTGAGGGTCATGGAATAAATGATCTCAAAGATTCTTGCAATTTAAAATATTTTGTGTTTTTGATTTTTATATTCTCTAATATACCTTTGTGGCTTCCACTTACAGTCAAGCAGCAGTGTAGTAAGTAGCCTTACTCTTTATGCCTCTCAATCTTTTTTTTCTGTAACCCAAAACAGTATTAGTAAGGTTTTGTTATCCTAAGACCTAAAAGGAAACTAAAATGATGGCCTTTATTAAATGTATGCATAATGGTGATTATTAAAAAGAAAAAACCCTCTCTTTTAACCTTAGTTTGGGCATACTTAGGGTCAGTTAGATGGCACAATAGATAGACTGGGCCTGGAGTCAGGAAGACCTGTGTTCAAATCCAGCCTCAGACACTTAGTAGCTTTGTGACTCTGGGCAAGTCACAACCTCTGTTTGCTAAGTTTTCTCATCTGTAAAATGGAGACAATCATAGCACTTGTCTCTCAGAGTTGTTGTGGGGATCAAATGAGATAATATTTGTAAAGTGTATAGCACAATGTGATGCATAATAAATGTGGTATAAGTAATCTTGTTATTACTTTTTCACATAATCTGTCAACAGCTTACTCCTCATTTCTATTGTAGTGAGATTGTAAGTGAGAAATGAAGGTGTCAGTGGCTGTTGCTTCTCTAGAACTTGGTGACTGATTAGCTGGTGAGGGTTAAGTGATTTGCCCGAAGTCACACAGCTAGTAAGTGTCAAGTATCTGAGATCGGATTTGAACTCAGGTACACCTGAATCCAGGGCCGGTGCTTTATCCACTGCACCACCTAGCTTCCCCCTGGTTGTTTTTTTGTTTGTATGTTTTTGCTAGTGGAAGAAGATGTTACTACTATCTTATTGGCTGTTTTTCTGGGGGAGACTAGTCATAAAGTCAGCTTCTTCCAGCTATATATTTTGTATCTTCCCAAAGCTTCCTTGTTAAATGCCTGTTTTAACCTAGTATTTGGTTGAAAGGCTAGATCTCTTTTCTTAATCTCCTGTGATATAGCTTCCTCAACTCTATTTTTTGTGAGACCAATATTCATAGGATCATAGATTTGGAGTTGCAAGGGAATTGTGGCCAATTTCTCATCTTATAGCTGAAAAAAAAAAAGAGACTCAGGGGAGTTAAATGGTTAGCCCAGAGTCATATAGGTGAAATAAAGTGAGATTTGAATCCTGGTTCTCTGACTCCACATCTAGTATTGGAAATGTAACATGGTGCACTTCAGAAATTCCCCTTAAAAATGCCCCACTAAAAATATTCTCACTCCTCATTTCTGCTTCCTGTATTCCTTGATGTTCCAGCTAAAATCCCACCTGCTACAGGAAGCTTTTACTGATCTTCCTTAATTCTATTGCTTCCCCTCTGTTGATTATCTCCAGTTTATCCTGTATCTGTCTTGTTTGTACATAATTGTTTGCATGTTTTATTTCCCATCAGATTGTGAGCTTTGAGAGCAGTGACTGTCTTTTGCCTTTCTTTGTACTCCCATTGCTTGGCCCAGGGCCTAGCACATAGTATGCCCTTAAATGTTTGTTGAATGCCTGATTATCAAATATTTCTGAAATCCAGTTTTTAATTTTTTTTGTTATTTCCCCCCCTTCCTCTTGATTTTCTTTTTTAAAAAAATTATCAGTATCCTGGGTCTCCTTCCAGGATTCTGACTTTGTAGAAGGGATTGGAAAGGCTAACTTTATTCCTTCCCTTTTGTCTTGGCAGGTCGAGCTGATCCAGAATGTATGTTGGGCCACCTATTGAGAATACTCTTCAAGAATGATGATTTTATGAATGCAGTAGGTTTGCTTTTTCATTTATTTCTTTTATATATTGTAATAAGCAAATGTTATAATTTCATTATCTTTTGTAATTAATTTACTTTATCTTAGCGACTTAAGTTGCACCAAATGGGAATTGAAAGGGATGGATTTGCTTTCCAAGGTGTTGGTTTATTTGGAAGAAAAGTATTAAATGAACTTCCCTGGTGGTAGATATGTACTAGTTTTTTGCTTAAGGTGTTCTCTCATTCGTCTTCTCGCCCCCCCTTTTTGTTTGAGGCAATTGGGGTTAAGTGACTTGCCCAAGGTCACACAGCTAGTAAGTATCAAGTGTCTGAGATCAGATTTGAACTCAGGTCTTCCTGACTCCAGGGCCGGTGCTCTATCCACTGTGCCACCTGGCTGCCCCTCTCATTTGTCTTTAAATGTATTTAGCTTCAAGGTGATCCATGAGACATCTCAGAGTTCTTTTTCAGTTTGACAAGATCTGTGATCTTAGCCTGTGGGTGTCTACTTCACTCTTCTATTCCTTGGGTTACAAGGTAAAAGAGTAATGGAGGAAGTGTGGCTCACTGTGATTGTTTTTTAAGAGTAGACATGTTTTTGTAAAAGCATTCAGTGAGAGGTGTCAAAGGTTTCCTTTTTTACTAGCCCAGTACCTTCTTTTCAATAATTGTCTGATTTTTTTTTCTTGTGGTCCTTCTTGTGAATTGGAATTACGCTGTACTGTAAAACAGGAAGTTTTAATCATTCTATCCTTTTTTTTTTTTTGGGCGGGGCATTGGGGGTTAAGTGACTTCCCCAGAGTCACACAGCTAGTAAGTGTCAAGTGTCTGAGGCCGGATTTGAACTCAGGTACTCCTGAATCCAGGGCCGGTGCTTTATCCACTGCGCCACCTAGCTGCCCTGATTCTGTCCTTTTTGTAAATCTGTTTACATAAACTTTTTTGGAATTCAGAGACCCTGGTTGTTGATTAGCCTTTGCCAAGGATCTGGTGACATATAATACCTCTTCTAGTCCTTGTGGCTAACATATATGATTAACTAGGTGGGGGATTTCTCTTTTATTTAATTAGCCTATTTCTCTTAAATGTCCGTTACTTCCATAGTTGTTGAGTTGTCCTCTCTTAAAAGTTAACTTTCATCATGTAATTTTTCTCTTTATAAGTATGTCATGTTATTATATTTTGAGGGCACTGTTGTAACCTGAAGGATGCCTAAAATAATTGAAGGATTAGGTATTGAATGAGAGTATTCTCATTCACAGTTTTTTAATGAAGGAATTTATTACATTGCCTCAGTTTGCATAGATTGAATGTCTAACTAGTGCTACTCCTTTATTTCTGCTTATAGTTGGTGAATGCATATGTGATGACAAGCAGGGAGCCTCCTTTGAACACTGCTGCTTGCAGACTCTTGTTAGATATCATGCCTGGGTTGGAAACTGCTGTTGTCTTTCAAGAAAAGGTACTTAATTTAAGGAAAAGTGTTTAACTTAGAAATGTCTAAAATTTTGTACCGCTATGTACTTTATAATATAATGTACACAGTTTGTGCATAAAGAAATCTGTTGCTCTAATGTTTTTAGAGAGATACATTTAAAAATATTATTATTATCATTATTTTTGGTGAGGCAATTGGGGTTAAGTGACTTGCCCAGGGTCATACAGCTAGTAATTGTTAAGTGTCTGATGCTGGATTTGAACTCAGGTCCTCCTGAATCCAGGGCCAGTGCTCTATCCGCTGTGCCACCCAGCTGCCCCCCAAAATTATAAATCTAAGCCTTAATAAGACTCTCATATACAAACAAGAACAAAAATTTTGCAGTAAACTGTAAACTATTAATTTATTAAAAATATGTTCATTAAGTTTAATATCATAGTAAATCATCCCATTTTTCTGTATCTCATTTTGAAATTTTCCTTTTCTGTGTTATTTTCCCCAGAATTACTTGTTAATTGTAGTGATTTAATTATTATGCTAGCATTCATACATTACTTTAAGGTTTGCAACATGCTTTACAAATATTATCTCATTTTATTCTCACAGTGCCCCTGAGAGGTAAGCTCTTATCTTATTATCCGCATTTTCATATGTGGAAACTGAGGCAGACCAGGTTATGACTTGCCCAGGGTCACATAGCTAAGAAGTGCCTGAAGCTAGATTTAAATTCAGGTCTTCCTGACTGTATCCAGCACTCTATCCACTGATTACCTAGCTATAGTCAGTATATATATTCTTTTAGTTTTGCTTTCTTTACTGCATTATTTCATATGTCTTCCCATAATTCTTTGGGTTTTCATCATTTTCATTTTTTGTATATGACACAATAATGTTTCCTTACACTCATATTACAGTTTGAGCCACTTAGTCATATGGTTGTTGCCAGATTTTTGCTATTACAATTGATGTTAGGAATATATATTGTTATACAGTTTTTTCTGTCAATAATATCTATAGTATAGTATAGTATAGTCCTAGTAGTGGGATTACTGTATCAAAGGGTATGAAAACTTTTGTAGTGCTTGTTGTATTGCATATTGCTTTCCAAATGGATTTCACCAACGGTGCAGGTCCATAATCATTATAATATTATGCCTGTTTTTACAAGACCCCACCAGTATTAAATTTCATTATTTTAACTTTCTTTGCTAATGTAATCTGCATGTGATATCTGAGTTGTTTTAATTTGTATTCTTTTGACTAGTAAAAAATTTGAACACTTTATGTAGTTTTTGAATTGTATGTGTTATTGATAATATATGGAATCGATAATTTTGAGGATTGTTTTTTCTTATCCTTTGTGCAGTCATTTGTTGGGGAAAGGATTATACTCATAAATTTGTGTAATTTAGTTATGGACTTTGGCTCTCATGGTGTGAGCCATGCTCTCTCCAAATATGGCTCAGCCCCTGACTCTGGACTCCTTTTGGACCTCCTCTCCCCTTTTCATCTCCCTTTTATGTATTTTCTTCCTCCGTTAGAATGTAAGCTTTTTGAGGTCAAGGACTGTCTTTTTGCTTATGTTTGTATTCTTAGCACTTTGCACAGTGCCTGACACATAGTAACCATTTAATAAATGGCCTGTTTATCTATCTAGCTATCATGACAAAAATTTTAATGCTAGACTTTGGTCAAAGTTGACATATTTTGTCCTAAATATTTGTGCAAATGGATTCGGCCACTATTATTTTACCTAAAGTAAAGATTTAAATTTGGGTCAGATGAAGCAGTCTGGAAATTTCAGTGGTAGATACAAATTAGGTGAAGAAGGTATTGGCAATAGGCTTTCAAATAGACTAACTGACCCTAAAGTTCACCTCTTGGTCAAATGGAGATAGCAGCCAAATGCAACCCCAATTGTAAAATCTTATGATGAAGCTTGGTTGGAATATCACCTCATAAAAACAGTAGAGGGAAAAACTGATTTAAAGAAAGCTTGGCAAGAGATTCAGCTAAGCAAAGGCATCCTGAAGGCATTTAAAGATGAACTGGAAAGAGGACAATACATGAATGAAAAATGAAAAAGATTTGCAAAGATTTTTCAAACACTTCTCCATCAAGGGAGCTGTTACACTTGGACTCGAACATCTGTAGCCTCAGATGTGCTTATAGAAGATATAGAAAGTAGCACTAAAGAGAATAAAGATGGGAAAAACAACTGCTAGAGACTCTGTGATCATGAGGACACTGAAGGATTGATTCTCACAGTATCTGAAGAGGGAGAGATATACAAGGCATAAGAAAAAATTTCTGTCTTTAGTACCCCAAAAAATGTGACCAAGAAAATTTCAGCTTCAACCATACACACACACACACACACACACACACACACACACACACACACACCTACTTTCCCATCTATACAAAATTTTTATAAGAATAATTTACATATGCTTTGAGGGTATACTTCTTGAGGGTATTAGTAGAGAACAAATAGGCTTTTTTTGTGGGGGGGCAAGGTAATTCGGGTTAAGTGACTTGCCTAGGGTCACACAGCTAGTAAGTGTCAAGTGTCTGAGGTTGGATTTGAACTCAGGTCCTCCTGAATCCAGGGCCAGTGCTTTATCCACTGAGCCACCTAGGTGCCCACAAATAGGCTTTTGTAAGTGAAACTCCATATTAGACCACATATTTACCATCAAATAATTGATTGAAAGATGTAACAAATGTAAGATCCCATTGTGCTTTTTGGTTGTTGACTAAAAAGCATTTGGATTCAGTAGAGCAAAACACCAGCTTAGATTCTCTTCCAATAAGGTGTTCCCTCTGCATGTCTCAAAATTAAGCAACAATCTTTGCAAGTGAATTCATCACTGTTAATATCAAGTGCAACACAAAGCTGGTAGTTTTGTGTTTGCTTTTGTAATGGAGGATATTGTAATGGAGGCTTGGTGAGCCATCCATTGTTTAAAAAGGGGGGTGACAATGAAAGGATAACCAAGTGGCGATGAAGACTTAGTTGAGACTGAATAACATCATTTGGAGATGGTTTGGTATAAAGGAAAGAGCACTGAATTCAAAAGAACTGGGTTTGAAATCCACCTGGAAAATGAACTGGTTGTGTGACCATGGAAATATCATTTAGAACCTCTTGACGCTTTAGTTTCCTCAGTTATAAAATAGATTTGAACTCAGACACTTGACAGTTATTAGCTGTGTGAGCCTGGGAAAGTCACTTAACCCTCATTGCCCTGCAAAAAGGGGGTGGGGGGACTTCTATAGATGACACAGTTATTAATGATGAGTAGAATGTAAACTTGAGGGTAGAGGTAGTTTTCATTTTGGTCTTTGTATCCCAGGCATCCAATACAGTGTTTGACACATTTGATTCTTTATCAGTTGACTATAAGATGTCATTCCTGTAAATAGCAGAGGTGGAATAAAGATATTTCATGAGAGTTGGAGATTAACGAACTGAAAAGGCTTAGTGTATTCAAGGGAAAATCACCGTGTACATATTTTTAAAATAATTTTAAAAAATTTATAATGACAAGTTGCCATTTGTTGGAAGACAATTGTTTAATTTTTTTTAATTTTAAAATTCTGAATTTAAAAAGAATATTTCCACACAGCAAACAAAAAAGGATCCTTTAGGAAACATACTTAAAAGACAGATTTAAAAGACAAAAATTAATGTTTCATCATGTTCATATTGAATCTAGATACAGTGTTGTGTTCACTTTTTCTTTGTTCTATTTTTAATTTATTGGTATAAAGAACTCCCAGGGAGGAAATTCTCCATGTGAAGGGAAGTTGACAACTGTTCTAAAACTTAAAATCTTTCAAAACCAACTTGTGCACTGAGAGGTTAAATGATTTGCTGTAGGATGGTGCCGATATGTGTCAAAAGTGGGACTCCAACTCTAGTCTTATTTAGAGGTTAGCTCTTTTATTTTGCTGCCTCTCTTGTATTCACTTTTTTTTTTTTTGCGGGGCAATGGGGGTTAAGTGACTTGCCCAGGGTCACACAGCTAGTAAGTGTTAAGTCTCTGAGGTCAGATTTGAACTCAGGTCCTCCTGAATCCAGGGCCGGTGCTTTATCCACTGCGCCATCTAGCTGCCCCTCTTGTATTCACTTTTAATGGAAATAATACAAATATCTGAAAGAAAACATCCAAATTAGCATAAATTTACATAACTTTTTAGGATAAAAAGATTGGAGACATGAATTTTGCAAATGTATCACAGCATATTATGACATGAAGTCCTGAAATTTTAGAAATGTCAATACTTGCAGAACTCATTATTTTCTTGAGTTTTCTTGAATTGACTAAAAATTAAAGCTCAAGCTTTTCTTTTTTTTTTGGTTTGTTTTTTTAGTGAGGCAGTTGGGGTTAAGTGACTTGCCCAGGGTCACACAGCTAGTAAGTGTTAAGTGTCTGAGGCCGCATTTGAACTCAGATACTCCTGACTCCAGGGCCGGTGCTCTATCCACTGCGCCACCTAGCTGCCCCGTAAGCTCAAGCTTTTCTATTCAGATTTTAATGCCAGATTGTTCACACACTTGCTTTAGAGCAACATTTTCAATTTTTTCACTGATATTGTTTCAGTAGCTATTTAAATCAAACTCTTGAGCAGTGGTGAAAATGACTTGAATCACTGGGTATATTGAAGTCCTTAAATATGACAGGCATAGCTAGGAGCCAGATACTGAGCTCTGTCAGAAAGGAGGCAAAGTGCCTTAGAAGTCCGTAGATTACAGCACCAAGGATGTGGCCTGGGTGATAAAACTCTAGATGAAGTTAGTCTCAAAAGAGGAGAGGTTTTATAGTGATGGCAGGAGAAGGTGGGTCTAAAAGTGGTGGTGGTTTGCAAGGAGTTTGTTGAATGCTGATAGAGTTTGTCAGGAGAGATAAGGGAAGGAGCAAACCACAGTAGAGAGGGTGGTCTGGGGTGGAGGTGAGATATAAGGAAGTTTGCTACTAACGGAGTGTGTGTTCCAGAGCTTGTATTAGAACAGGAATGTAGAAGAGGATAGAAACTAGGAACGGATGGGGCTGGATGGAAATGAGAGTGCACAGCTGGGAAAATTCTTTTGTACCTCCAGCCTCGACCCGGGACCACAGAGATTAGGGGAGCAGGAAATGTGAGTTTGTTAGCTGTCTAAGGTTAAAGAGGACTCGATTATTTGGATTTTTTCACCTTGTAAGGTCCTGTGATGGTGGAGAAACATGTATTGTGTAGAAGGCCTATGTACAGCTATGTTGATCTCTTCAGGGCATTTTCTCGAAAATCTAGGAAGTCAGGTTTTCAGGGGACTTCATCAGGGTAGACATTGTAATAAATTAGGGCTGTAATTGGATTTGGGAGCAGTCATATGCCCAGTAAAATTTATTCTTAGGGGGTACCAAAGTGCAGTGCTATTTTCATATGTCTTCTTTTTTTTGTTTGTTTTTTTTTTTGTTGTTGTTGTTTTTGGTGAGGCAATTGGGGTTAAGTGACTTGCCCAGGGTCACACAGCTAGTAAGTGTGTAAAGTCTCTGAGGCCGGATCTGAACTCAGGTCCTCCTGAATCCAGGGCTGGTGCTCTATCCACTGCGCCACCTAGCTGCCCCTTCACATGTCTTCTTTAGGATATGTACTTTAGTGACATGGATAGTAGGTGATCTTTCCTTAAGGCAGTCCATGCCCTCTTTTGCTTCTTCATGTAGTATGTTCAAACTAACCATGATAATGACTGGAAATTACTCAGAAATGTATCTTAAATATTCAGGAATTTTAAAACAAAGCATTCCAACTTGTGGATGATGATCTGAGTAAGGAGAGGGAATTGGAAAGAAAGGGAATGAGGAAAATTCAGAATTTTATCAGGATGAATTCTGAAAAGATATGCCTTCTGAATTGTTCTTTTTTTCCCCTTAAACTATAGGAAGGAATTGTCGAGAACCTGTTCAAATGGGCAAGAGAGGCTGATCAGCCACTGAGGACTTACTCTACTGGACTGTTGGGAGGTGCTATGGAAAACCAAGATATTGCTGCCAACTATAGGGATGAGAACTCACAGCTGGTAATGACCAGATTGGAATGAATTTTGTATGGAGGAGGAAGAAGGGTGGTGATGCTTTGTAAATAAAAATTCCTCCTGCCATTTAAATCGGATGCAAATGTCTATCCCATTTGTCATCAGGCAGGTGGGATTGCTGCTGTGCTTGATGCAGCTGTAGTAGCACAGATGTCTCCTGGCCATACACTCTGCCCTTACCATTTCTCTTTAGTGTACCATGTGATATCCTTTCCTTAATTTTTCACTACTGTGTTCCTTGTCTTAATTGCTCATCTTTCCTTGCCCTAAGTGTATATTTTTTGTCTTTTAAATAAGTTACTTGTCAACTTGTCCAGGATTAGTATTTGTTTTTGCTAGATCATTAGAAAGAAATGCTTTGTTTTTGTTTTGTTTTAAAAAAATAAGTGCAGGAGTCGTCTGTCATTTTGTGGGAGGGATAGGCAAATTTTAGGTAGTTTTGGGGAAAGGTTTATTTGTATAAAGTCATTAGACATGTTGATGCACCTATTTCAGTTCCCATTTCTAGTGCCATGTGGACTTTGAAAAAAGCAAATGAAGGTTGTTTAAAAGTAGTCAATCTATTTTCACAGGAATTTCTTAAAAATTTGCTAGTATGTCTGATGCATCTGTTTGGGTATGATGATATGACTTGCTTGAGCCAAACATCTCTAGTCAGTGATTAATATGTCATATAAGTGGGTGTGTTGGTACTGATTTCTTTTATAGAATCATATGTGTTATTACATCAAAACTGAGGCACTCTTTTTTAAACCCTTGTCCTTTATTGGATTCTGTAGAAAACAATTTTTTTTTTTTTTTGGTGGGGCAGTGGGGATTAAGTGACTTGCCCAGGGTCGCACAGCTAGTGAGTGTTAAGTGTCTGAGGCCGGATTTGAACTCAGGTACTCCTGAATCCAGGGATGGTGCTCTATCCACTGCGCCACCTAGCTGCCCAAAATACATTTTTTTTCCTATGGTCATGACTTTATTCTTACAGTTTAGTAATATTTGGCAAATGTTACTTTCGCATCTAAAGGTAAAGGCTCTCAGGGAAGGAGTATTTGTGGGGAGGGAGAATGGATGGGACTTGATTCTGATTGTAAGTAAAATTTTTAAAACAACAAATAATGATGCAATTTCATTTTATTTATTTGTGGTAGTGAGATTTAGAAGCTCTTGTTTTTTCATTAAATTCTAGAGTTGCGGAACTAAGATTGCAGAGTAAGGCAATGTTCATTGGAGTTGCTCACTTTTTCTTTCTTTTTTAAAAAATCATTAAAATATTTTATTATTTTCTAATTACATGTAGAGATGCTCACTTTTTCTTAATTGTGTTTCCAGGTGGCTTTAGTCCTTCGGAGACTTAGGGAGCTGCAGGTGCATGAAATGACTTTGCGGCAGGAGAATAAGCGTCCCAGCCCTCGAAAGTTGTCCTCAGAACCGCTGTTGCCACTGGATGAGGAAGCAGTGGACATGGACTATGGGGAAATGACAATGGATGGAGAACAGGAGGAGACCTCTGGGGATATGGAGATTTCTTTTCACCTTGATTCAGGCCATAAGACCAGTAGCAGAGTGAATTCAGCCACCAAACTTGAGGATGGAGGGTTGAGAAAAAGTAAAATGGCAAAACAGGGTGACAGAGATGGCTTCAGAAAGGCCAAACAAAAGTTGGGCTTCTCGACCTCCGAGCCAGAACGCATGTTTGTTGAGCTCTCTAACAGCAGCTGGTCAGAAATGTCCCCTTGGGTTATTGGTACTAATTATACCCTTTATCCTTTGACTTCTGCTATAGAGCAACGACTTATTCTTCAGTACTTGACCCCACTAGGAGAGTATCAAGAGGTATGTATAGAGGTATAAGGTGTATTTTTTTCCTTTGAGATGAACTTTCTGTATATTTGGGAGAGCTGAATTATTATAGTAAGAAATACTATTGTGATACTATGAGGCATGGGTTTTTCTGAATCAGATTAGTAAAGGCTTTTGCACGGGGTGTGTGTGTGTGTTTCCTTTTTTTTTTTCAGTGAAAATGGCGATAATCATTTCTTGACTTGAATAATGCCTTTTTTCTTTCTGAAGAGTTTAAAGGGTTTCATTTATATACTCATCCTTCTATGGAAGAGTAGAAAAAGTAGGTCAAGTCTTTTATCCCCATAGGATGTAACTGAATATTGGGAGGGTAACCCCAAAGGATTTTTACTCTTTTTGTTCTTTTCAGCTGCTTCCCATTTTCATGCAGCTTGGATCACGGGAGTTGATGATGTTCTATATTGACTTGAAAAGGACGAATGATGTATTGCTCACCTTTGAGGCCCTGAAGGTAAATTGAAGAATATAAAGGGTACTGGTTAGATAAAACCTATTGGCATATTTAGCATTCTCACTATACTTTCATTATATATAGGCCACAAAAACATTTTTTCAAATGGCTGTAGCATAACTGTAATCAAAGTATAGTGACTATAATAAAAATTGGTGATTACCCTTAAAAATCCTTATACTTTACATATTAGATTTATTTATTGCAATGCCTTCCTTATATATGGTAGGCGCTTAATAAATTGTTAGTTGGGATCATGGCTCATCAACTCCTTAAAAATATAGGTCATTCTCTTTTTTCTCTCTCATACTGTTTAGTACAGCATAAACATTATTTCACATTAGAAGGACCAGAATTTAAGAATAACTTAAAGGACCAATACAGTACATTTTTTTAATCTATAAAGCAAAGAAATTAGATAATAGGATGAAAATTTTTATTTCAAAGTAAAATTAGAACATTTTTGCACCAATGGCTCTCTGGGTCCTTCTAGTGTTAGAGCGTACCTGCCTTCTTGACAGTTTAAAATGTCATTTCTTTAAGAGCAGGAACTCTTGCTTTTTGTCATTGTATCTTCAGTGCTAATTATTGAATCGAGTCACTTCTCTTCTGCATTGAGTCAGAGCAGTTAGAAATCTAAAAATAGTAAGCTAATCAAGATTAGAAAAGAAACTAGAGATCATTGCTTGCTCACTTTAGGGCATCTTTAGTTATTGACACTGAATGGAAATGAAAGAATACACATAGACACATGGCAGCTTGTTAACCACTCTCATTCCTTATTAAATCATTTTGCCTTTAAAATATATTGCTGTCAAAAAGTAGTACTATTTAAATAATTGTTTTGTTTTTTCTATAAAACAATATATAAACAATATGAAAAAACTTTTCAAAAGGGAAAAAAAGGACTGTGATTTGGAGGTCGGTGTAGGATTAGCTTTGTTCTATTTGCAGAACCACACGCAATGGGTGAAAGCTGTGGAGAGGCACATTAAGGTTGGATGGCATGAAATCATTCCTAGCCCAATGAGGGTGCCTCAAAGTAGAATATGCTGCCTGGTGTGGGGAGTGGAATCCTCTGCTTTGGAAGTCTGCCAGCTAAGGCTGAACAACAAGTTGTTGAGTGTGTTTCAGTGGGTATTTCTTTGAGGTATGGCTTGGACCATCCTATTCTTCAGATCCTGTGATTCTGGGACTCCCAGGCCATGCCCTGATTTCCCCTTGAACAGACTCTGTATATACTGAAGTGAGTTTCTCTCTCTTTTTTTTTTTTAAGTGAGGTAATGGGGGTTAAGTGACTTGCCCAGGGTCACACAGCTAGTAAGTGTCAAGTGTCTGAGGTCACATTTGAACTCAGGTACTCCTGAATCCAGGGCCGGTGCTTTATCCACTGCTCCACCTAGCTGCCCCCTTGAAGTGAGTTTTAGAAAGAACTTAGGATCTTCTCTATATCACAGTATATAGTTGTTGAAACATTTATTTTGCATATCAAAGTTGGGATGATGAGTCACTATAGTATAGCCAAAATGGTGGGACCAAGCTTGGCTTGGTTCTATTGCTGACAGACACACAAGGGCAGTTTCATGGTGGAGCTCAGGGTAATTAAAAAAGCTGAAACTAGTCATAGTTCGATTTTTATATCATATCTTGAAACACCAGTAGATACATTTTAAAATGTTGCCACTTTTTAGGTGGCCCCCAAATACTGAGAGAATGCATTTTGTTCTTTGCCAAACTGACCAGCTTAAGGAGAAGGCTTCCAGTTAAGAGCTTCAAGTAGACTTTAGCAACACCCTCATCTCGTTTCTGAGACATATCTTAAAACCAGAAACCTTAGACCTCTTCTAGTGAGCATTATGGCGATGCCTTTTGTCTTTGTCTTCCCTCTAGACGCAATAATTTAGGGTTGTAGCCATCACTGGCCAGGTCAGGCTGGGTATGAGTACATAAGGCAGGAAGCTGTTGGTCACGCTGGGTACCAGGACAGGGTGGTGGCCCCATTGGTCAGGATGATCACCAGGCCCTAGCCCATTTGGTGAATACCAAAGAATAAGGGTGGTCAGGTTCATTTGAGAGCCAGTTGCCCCTCCTAGAGTTCCAGTACCTTCTCTGTGAAGCTCCCACCCACCCCCCAGCTCCCCTACCCTGGAGCTTTTTCCAAAGCAGGTAGGAGCCATACTCCATTGCCATGTACAATGTCCCTTAGATGAGACCCAGTATCCAATAGGGTGGACCCCATGACGGCTTCTCCATACCTCATTGGAACCTCAGGGCTTTGTTATCCGAGATCTTATCATGCTGCTAGTGTCAGGGAAGAAAGTGAAACTGACTGCACAGACCCATAGGGGTGCCATTTCTAGTACGTTCTTTGGGGGTTCAGTAGAAACAGGCTGAAAGGTACTGGAACCTATTTAAATAATGTTTAGAACACTGGAAGAGACATTGTGAGGAGATTAAAAAAGACATTTTTAATAAAGAATAAGAAATGCTTTTAAGGAGTTAATGAGTACAGAGTAAAGTCATTCAACAAATTTTCTTTCAAGTGGCCACTATCTGTATGCAAGTAAGACCTTAGAGATACAGAGCTAAAATATGGCAAGGCTTGCCTATATGGAGTTTACATTCTGCTAGGGAAATATAGGGTTTCTACACAGAGAAGTGTGATGCAGCAACAGAGTATGATAGTACAAAGTAAAGATCAAGTGAAATGTTCTGGGAATACTTTAGGAGCAGAAGAAAATATTTTTAGCTATAGAGGTAATCAGGGAATATTGTATAGAAGGGGTGGCACCTGACTACAGGCACTAAAGGAGTCAAAGAATGTGAAATTCTCAAATAGAGAACTGAGTCAGATTTATAAGAATACAAGTCATTCCTCAGTTGATAGTCAAAGGATATTAACAGGTAGTTTTCAGATAGTTATATGACAAAATAGTTGTATGACAAAATAGTCTATAGTTATATGACAAAATATTCTAAATCACTGTTGGTTAGAGAAATGCAAATCAAAACAACTCTGAGGTACTACCTCACTTCTAACAGATTAAGTAATATGACAGAAAAGGAAAATGATAAATGTTGAAGAAGATACGGGAAAATTGGAACACTAATGCATTGTTGGTGGAGTTGTGAACTGATGCACCATTCTGGAGAGCAATTTGTAACTATGCCCAAAGGGCTATAAAACTGTACATATTCTTTGATCCAGCAATACTACTACTAGGTCTGGATCACAAAGAGTTCATAAAAAAAGGAAAAAGGACCCACATGTACAAAACTATTTATAGCAGCTCTTTTTTTGTGGTAGCAAAGAATTGGAAATTGGGGGGGTGGGTTTTCATCAGTTGGGGAATGAGTGAATAAATTATGGTATATGAATGTAATGGAATACTGTTGTGCTATAAGAAACGATGAGCAAGTAGATTTCAGGAAACCCTGGAAAGACTTACATGAACTGATGGCTGAGCGAAGTGAGCAGAACCAGAACATCATACACATTAACAGCAACATTGTGTATTGACCAGCTATGATATGCTTAGCTCTTCTCAACAATACAAGACAGTCCCAAAAGACTCAGATGGAAAATACTATCCACATCCAGAGAAAGAACTATGGAGTTTGAATGTAGATCAAAGCATACTATTTTCACTTTTTTGTGGGGGGTGTGTGTTGTTTTTTCTAATGGTTTTCCCCTTTTGTTCTGATTCTATTTTCATAATGTGATTAATGTGGAAATATGACTGTACATGTCTAGATTGCATTGCTTGCTGTCTTGGGAAGGGGAAAGGGAAGGGAGGGAGAAAAATTTGGAACTCAGTATCTTATAAGAATGAATGTTGAAAACTGTCTTGGCACGTAATTGGAAAAGTAAAATACTGTTATGTTGATGGTGGGGTGAAAAGGAATGTAAAAGTTAAAAATGAGGAAGGAAGGGAGTTACAGGCCTGGGAGATGGCATGGGCAAGCCAGAGTTACGGTTCTCCAAGGGTAGGTGTGGCGCACAGAATCCTCCATTTGCAACTGCAGTTGGCCATGTGCTAGCTTTGGCTTGGTAGCAGGAAGCTCACAGTAGTGGCTTTATCTGCAGAATTGGAGAAATTCCAAAGCCAGTGTCCTGGTTCTGAAGGCCCAGTTGCCCAGCTACTCTTGTTCAGTGTGCCACGATCCCTTAAGGTACAGAAGACCATGCTTTGAGCCAAATGTATTGGAGGGCTCCTGGCCTAGAGGCAGATTATCATCATCATAACTGAAGAAGGGCTTGACATTTTGTCAAATATTTTATATCTATCTTTCATTCGACCTTTAAGACAGCCCTTTGAGACAGGTGGTAGTACCCTCACTTTACACATGACAAAAACTGAGGTTTGGAGAGATTAAATTGTTTGCCTCTTGTCACAGGGGCAGTAAGGACCACCAGAGGTAGCATTCCCACCCAGGTCCAACCAACCAAATACACTGTTCTGTTCACTACAACAGAATGTCCCTAATGTCGGGTTCAGGAAGGAGCTGGTGGTACAGTTTGTTTGGAATATTGATTTGTGGTCAGAACCAGATGGGCTGCCTCTGGTAGTGTGAACGTGCTATATTCTGGAACTTGTAAGTGTCTTGATGGAAGCCTCTAGGCCCAAGCTCCAGCTGGGAGTTCATATTGACTTTGGAAACGGGAAATCCTCCCAGAGAAACCCTACTCTGTACCTCTTCAGCTGCACTTCCCTGCACAAGAGCTGTTCTCATGCTTCTTGGTTAAAGTTCACAGCTACATCATTGAATGTTACAGCTTCCTGGGACCAACCTGGTGGTCAGGAACACAGGGGCCATTCCTTCTTCCTGACTGCTCCCCTTTTTGGGGAAATAGAGATGCAAGAAGGCAGAGCCAGGAAAGAAGGAGAGTTAGATAGGGGTGTGGAGGGGAGCACACGGGGGCTGGCTGGCCTTTTGATGCACATGGTAAAGAGTTATGCAAGAAACATTGGGAAGTCATGCAATAAGTGGGCCATCTTGTTGAAAAACAAACCCAAACCCCAAAATTTTGTTGTAAGTAAGGATGTAGTTGTGAAACCGATAGTGCAGCTACATTTCTACAGAGGATTACAAAGTGAAGTTACATATACAAATAAGAAGTGACATTAGACAGAAGGCTCTTGGTTTTGTAATATATAAAGTAAAAGAACAGCTGATTTTTCTTTAAATTTCAGAGGTCCCACACACATTCTAAGAGTTAACTATCATTTGCACTTCAATTTCCAGCAACAACAACAAAATAGAACTCCCCCCCCCAAAGTATTTTTTACAGGTTCTCACTTAATCTTTACAATGCCCTGTACAACAATGAGGAGAAATAGAATTATCCTTATTGTACGGATTGACTAAGGCCTGCATGTGATAAAGTAAGTGGTTTTTGAACAGACAGAGCTGGGCCTGGAATCCAGATCTCTTCAGTGGTAGTGTGGTATGATAGAAGGAACACAGAACTAAGAATTCAGTATTCATAATTGGATCATTGTATTATGTGACAAAAATGGGAAGACTGCCAGACAGACTCCTTTAATCCCTTACTTCAGGAGACAATAAAATAGTTGAAGAATAACATCTCATAACTGTGTAAACTTTCTACTTGTTAGTATCTGTTATCTCATTCTCAAGACAACCTGTGAGGTCAGTTGTCCTGGCAAAAATATCATGGTATTTTGCTTGTTCTTCTATTTTGGGGGGGGTGGGGAGAGGAAATGAGAATCATCCTACTCAAAGTTATATATGGAAAATGAGGACTTGTGTGTTAAGTGGCCTACTTTGGAGGTTTTTTTTGAAAAGCCTTACATTGAGTTCTCTTGACCCATGCTAATTCTTGCCCCTTTTCTCCAGCACTTAGCATCACTTCTGCTCCACAACAAATTTGCCACAGAGTTTGTTGCACATGGAGGTGTACAAAAGTTACTGGAAATTCCTCGTCCTTCTATGGCTGCTACTGGGGTGTCCATGTGTTTATATTATCTATCTTATAACCAGGATGCCATGGAACGAGTAAGTACAGTGCTGCCAAATATATTGTGATAATTCTGGGGGACAATTTTTAGTCTATAAGCACACTACAGATAATTGAGTTTAATAAATGGAGAGGGAATTATTGAGGGAGTTGGATAATAGCAAAAGAAGCTGGAGTATAGATTACCTGGTATTACAAAGAATTCTAAAACTTTCTGAGAAAGCTTTTATTAATGAGAATATGTGGTCATGCTTAACTGCATATTAATATATGTTTGCATCAATAAATAGGAGCTATTTGAAACAAGGGAAAGATATAGACTTTGGGCTTAGGAACTTTGGGGTTTAGGCCAAGTGCCTCCTGTTGTTATATTAACACTATTCATCTGGGTACTTTCTTCTGTATTAGTTCTTAACAGTCCTGTCCTATGTGGATTAATTTTAGCATTAAGAGGGTTGAATATAGCTCCCAGATTTCTGTTCCTAGATAGTTTGTTTTAAAGACACATGAAACAATTTTATGTTTTCTCAGGATAAAATAACTCTTATGGTATTTTAGTGGTTTTGTCTTGAAAAATTTCATTTTAATATTCTAGATAAGTAAAGCAATTTAGATAAATTTTAAAAATGCATCTCTGTCTTGTTTTTAGACAATTTTCTATCCCTATAAGTTTTTCCTTTTCTAGTTCTGTACTTTGTTTTTCTAGTAAAGTGGAGCTGCTTAACTGCAGACTTTTGATACTTGTAGTAGCTTCATGAGTCTTTGTGAAGATTTTCCAGTAATGTAGGTGAGGCATTATGAGTTTTGGGGCTTCCTTTTTACTCTCTACTTGATGCTAGGGAAGAGAAGAACTGTAGTTACATCTATACAGTGCTTCAAAGATTGCAAAGCATTCTACATCTGCTATCTGATTTGATCCTCACAACAACCCTTTGAGTTAGGTCCTGTTATCTTCCCGTTTTACAGATGAGGAACCTGAGGCTCAGAGACATTAAGTACCTTGCCCAGGGTCACACAGCTAGTAAGTGTTTGAGGTGGAATTGAATTCAAAGTCTTCCTGACTCTTAAGTCCCATACACTGTGCACTGTGCCAGACTGTCTTCTCAGCTCATAAAAACTTATTTAATCCATAATGGTTTTTGGCATATGAAATTCTGATCGTGTTGTAGCATCTAAACATCATTTATTTCTTCGTCAAATTGCATTCAGAAGTTCTACTTTGAGATGCCAGTAGTGCATTTTCTTCATGGCAGTCATGGTGGTGGGAGTAGGTACTCACTCTGCTCTGGTGGTGGTACCTTTGGCCTAGAATGCAGACTCCAGCAGGTTGGGTGCAAAGAGCAAGAATGTAACTTCAAGTGGCTGGGAAGTTGAGGGATTGGAGTGAGGCTTCTTCTGACATGAATGGGATGGGAGTTAAGAAAATGAGGAGTAGGGTTAGTGATGAGTTTTTAAGTAATAGAAGGAAAAATGGAGCCTATACTACTTTGGGGTATCCCTCTTTTCCTTTATAGTAGTGTGGTGAAAGCAATATGGCAAAACAACAAGTAAGGAATGTAGGGAAGAGATTTGAGGGTCCACTCGGTTGAACTAGACTCTACTTCTACTTACGTTCTAGGATATGAGACTTTGTAAACTCCTCGCCTGAATGACTGACTTTCTAGCAAGTATAACAGTTTTACTTGATAAAAGTAAGCATCAGCACATCTCTTTTCTTGGCAGGTCTGCATGCATCCCCACAATGTTCTGTCTGATGTCGTGAACTACACCTTGTGGCTAATGGAGTGTTCCCATGCATCAGGCTGCTGCCATGCTACCATGTTTTTCTCTATTTGCTTCTCTTTTCGTGCTGTCTTGGAACTCTTTGACAGGCATGATGGACTTCGTCGCCTGGTCAACTTGGTGAGAGCTAACACTTTTGTTTTAGAACTTAGTGGAAAATTTCTTAAAATCACACCCTTTCATTGGATTCCTTTCTCTGCGAGGGAAAGGAAAGTTACTTTTTGGAAATGAACTCTTCAGGAAACACCCTGATGATGGAAGAAGATCTGTTTCTTCGTCATTCAGGATATTTCAGTATTGGTTGTAGAGGCCTATTCCTTCATGTACAAGTTTTCCTAACCATGAATGTTTCTTATCCCAGTAAATAGTGAATAATACAGTTTCATTTGAGTTATCTGGAAGCCCTAATGGAAGGCTTTTTTGGTATGGATTAATTTAGATTTTTTAAAAAAATTCATTATGTAAGCCTGAGTTAGGGAGTAAGAATAATTGAGGTTGGTTAGGTAAGGGTGTATATAGCATCATAGAAAATCTTCAAGGAGTGGCCTATTAGCTTATAAATAGTATCTATTAAAATTTTTTTTTTATGCTGTATTCATCATTAGCTTTCCTGGGTTAGAGCTTGTTAAGTGTTTTGTGAGTAGTGACTAGATAAATCTCTGATAAGTGGCATGTAGCATTGGTGGATCCATGATTTCACTGGTATGGGTGTTCTAACAGTGTATACTAGCACTCATTTTGTGTTATTTATACCCATTTCCTTTCACAAATTGTCCATAAAAGAGTCATCCAGTATGCTGAAAGCTTTGCCTTACATTTTTTATATTTTGTGGATACCAGTATTCTCTCTCCCACTCATGATACATGACTGGCCCCACCTCATTTTCCAGTCATCCATGTCCTTGATGTTTGCATTTGATATAATTTCTTTTATGCACATCATTATTGGTAATGTGTTGTAGCCTGTTTGTATCTCCCTTTTTTCTTTTTGTTTCTCAGTTTTGATTCTTCTAAGATCTTGGCGTTAATTATTCATAGTTATATAGATACCAGTACATGAATATTGGTGTTATAATTAGAAGGGGAAAATGTGACCTCTGTTCTCAAAAGGAATTACTCTTACTTAATATAGCTTTGGTATTTCTCTCTTTTTTTTTTGTGGGGCAGTGAAGGTTAAGTGACTTGCCCAGGGTCACATAGCTAGTAAGTGTCAAGTGTCTGAGGCCGAATCTAAACTCAGGTTCTCCTGAATCTAGGGCTGGTGCTTTATCCACTGTGCCACCTAGCTGCCCCCTGGTTTTTCTAAAAGATCCAGTTTTGTACCTGGAAAGAATACATATGCATTAGTCTAACCTACTTGAGTATAATAATTTGCATCCAAGATACCAATCTTTGGATAGTGTGTTGAGCTTTTATATTGAAGACTGCTTATCAGAAAGTTAAAGTTTTTCTTCTCTAACTGCCTTTCATTTTTCTGTTGTCCTGTCCTGTTCTGTTCCCTCTGTCCCTCTTCATAGATCAGTACCCTAGAAATCCTAAACTTGGAAGATCAGGGTGCTCTTCTGAGTGATGATGAAATATTTGCCAGCCGCCAAACTGGGAAGCATACCTGCATGGCACTCCGCAGGTACTTTGAAGCTCACCTGGCCATTAAGTTGGAACAGGTGAAACAGTCACTTCAGAGGACGGAAGGTGGTATTCTTGTCCATCCCCAGCCACCATACAAGGTAAGCAAGGATTGGGAAGGGCTTATTTTACACTTTTTTTTTAAGAGTGCATCATTGGTATGAGATACACACTTGATTTAATGAAATACTGTAGTGCATGAGTTCCCGTATTAGTTTTGCCTTGTGTATAGTCATGGACTAATTAAAAGTAAAGACATAGGTTAATTTCAGAGACTCTTTCCCCACAGATTTGAGTTGCCATGTCTCTTTCTTCTTTATATCAGAAATAAAAGGTTTACTGAGGTATGTATTATACAGAGCTTTCTTTTATAAAATCCTATATCACTTCTTGTTTTTCTATTTTTTTGTTACAAAAACACAACCCATGTATTATTATAGATAATATATATTATCTATATTTAGATTTGTATATTTAGATAATAGGTAGGTAGGTAGGTAGATAATAGATGAGCTATAGTAGGCTCAGGCTGATGCCTTGGAAAAATCTGAGTAGCTTGAAAAATACTCTACCCATTTTTCTTGTACATAAAACCATTTTTAACACATTTTAAATATCTCAAATGAAAATAGAGATAATTAAAATGTGGATTTTTTTGGTTTTGTCTTTTTGTTTTTGTTTTGTTTTTGCAGGGCAAATCTGGGTTCCATTCCTACTTCTGACATTTCACTGGGTCATGGACCCCAGATATGTCACTTGAATTGCTATGGGTTTTGATCCATTTGTCTGTAAAAGAGATGATTGTGTACATGAAACTGCTTGGTAAATAGTCAAGCACTATATAAATAAAATCTGATAAAGCTGTGTAGCTATTTACCATGGCTTTTTTTTTTTTTTTTTGGCATGGGGCAGTGAGGGTTATGTGACTTTCCCAGGGTCACACAGCTAGTAAGTGTCAAGTGTCTGAGGCCAGATTTGAACTCAGGTCCTCCTGAATCTAAGGCTGGTGCTTTATCCACTGCGCCACCTAGCTGCCCCAAATATAACCCCATTTTATTTTTTTGGTTTTTTAGGGTGGTCGGGGCATTGAGAGTTAAATGACTTGCCCAGGGTCACACAGCTAGTAAGTGTTGTAAGGGGCTAAAATTCTAGCTATTATGTCTAAAATCTACTAAAATCTAATGAGTGGTCACCTTAAATTCGAAGAGTTTAGACTTTTAAAAATTTATTAAGGAGCATAAGAATTTGGTGAGGAGAGAGGGGTAAAAAATCTAACTATTTCCAAGAGACCCCAGCATCCAACCTGCCATACTGAGGTCAGGATCCCAAGAGACTCCAACGCTTCCTTCCTCCTCCCAGAAGCCTCTTGTGAAACAGGAAACAGGGCCATGTACGTATGTACGTACGCGCACGCGCACACGCGCACACACACACACACACACACACACACACACACACACCCACACACACCCTGCAAGCTAATTGGTTGGCAGCCCTGCCCTGATTGACAGGTGGAAGTTCCGAATGCCGGCCAGCTTCCAGACGCTAGTCACATGCCTTCTCCTCATGGCAGAGCTTCCCTTACAGTATCTTTCCAGTAGGGGGTGCCATTCTAATTCTCACAGTGTCAAGTGTCTAAGGCCGGGTTTGAACTCAGGTCCTCCTGAATCCAGGGCGGGTGCTTTATCCACTGAGCCACCTAGCTGCCCCATGGCCTTTTACTAATTGTAGAATTGTGGAATCCAGAGGATCTTACTTAATTTTTTATTGCTAAAACTGTACGACTGATAAAGCACCAGAGAATGTGAGATGATAAAATTCTTAATGGCATGGTCTGTTTTCTCTGCATGTAGGCATGTTCTTATACTCATGAGCAGATTGTGGAGATGATGGAGTTTCTCATAGAATATGGACCAGCTCAGTTATATTGGGAACCAGCTGAAGTCTTCCTCAAACTTTCTTGTGTGCAACTCATGTTACAGCTTATCTCCATTGCCTGCAACTGGAAAACCTACTATGCAAGGTGGGACTAGAGAATTACTCCTAAAGTTAGATTTACCTTCTCTTTAAAAATCTCATTTGTTGGGCCATGGTATAAAGGAAGACATGAAATACAATGTTAGGTACTGTATACTACTACCTCTGCTCTACCTTATCTCATCAAATAAAAAAACCCTCCTAGTCTCTTTAAGGATACTCTAGTGTTTTACACACATAGAGTACTATGTCTAGTTTGTTTTTCACTTGTAAAGGAAGATATAACTAAGCAGAATGAGGACCAGAAATGGGCAGCCAAACTGGTGAAAGAAATGGGGGGTGGTTGCATGAAAATGATTTAAAAAAATTTTTTTTTAAAAATTTTTTTGTGTGAGGCAATTGGGGTTAAGTGACTTGCCCAGGGTCACACAGCTAGTAATTGTTAAGTGTCTGAGGCCGGATTTGAACTCAGGTTCTCCTGAATCCAGGGCCGGTGCTCTATCCACTGTACCATCTAGCTGCCCCCATGAAAATGATTAAAAGAAACTTCTTTTCGGATGGATGATCGCTAAGGAGAAAGGATCAAAATTCACAAAATCGTGAAGTTATTTTAGGAGGGTGAATGTGGACTTGTTTGCCAGATGTTAGAACAGTAGAACTTAACGTTCTTAGACTTAGGAAGGGACCTGCAATTAGTAATCAATCAATAAACATATATTAAGTGCCTACTATGTGCCAGGCTTTGTGCTAAATGTTGAGATAGAAAAAGAGGCAAAAGACAGTTCCTGCCCTTAAGGAACTGACATTCTAATACTTGAAATGGTAGGACAAGAAAAAAGGAAGTGTTTGTTAATATAGATGATCGTCAACTCTTGGTACATATTGTTCCAAAAGTGGTATGGGCTAAAAATATGAGGATCAAGAAAGGTGTAGATAAACTCCTAAATGATAGACTCCTTAGATTATGAAGAGAAGCTAAGAATATTTGGAGCATATTCCTAACCTTTTGAGTTATTTTATATTTTATTTTAAAGCTCCACTGTTTTCAGAGACTGACCACAGTCTAGTCTGACATTTCTTACACATTCTTTGGCTGTATCATACTTTTCATTTTGCCAAGTTCCTTTGTCTACTCTTTTAGGAATGATACTGTACGCTATGCTTTAGATGTCCTGGCTATTCTTACTGTGGTACCAAAAATCCAGCTGCAGTTAGCTGAATCAGTAGATGTGTTAGATGAAGCTGGATCCACTGTCTCTACTGTAGGTAAGTTGAATTTATTTTTTATCATTTAATCAACAAACATTTATTAAATGTGTATTGTGTGTTAGGTACTGTGTTCATTCCTGGGGATACCAAGACAAAAATGAAATAACCTCTGTTGTCTAGTAACTTGTATTCTGTTGGGGGTGGGACCTGAGGTTGGGGTGAGACAAACCAAAAATGTATACATTAAAAAATCAATACAAGATTGTTTAAGGAGGATGCTGGCTCTTGGGAGCATTAGGAAAAGCTTCATGTAGAAGGTAGTACTTGAGCTGAGTCTGGAAGGTGGTAACGGATTCCAGGAGGTGGGGATCTGGAATGAGAGCATTGCTGGCATTCAGGGATGGCCAGTGCAAAGACCCAGAGAGAGGGTTTAACATGAATTTTTTCTTTTGGTGGTTGGTACCCTGTTTGCCGTTCGGGTTTACATTTCATAGTACTGTACTTAACCAGAAGGCAACAATTGGTTCTGTGCTCTGTGGTTTGTCTGTGACACACAGTGTAGGTTAGCTGCAGAGACGTTGTGTGAGGAAATTGATGTTTCCATAGTAATATGATGGTGTTTTTAGGGTATTCAGCATTAATAATGCCCCATTCTCTTTTTTTAACCCATATACATTCTCGTTTGTGTCACTTTTTCCTTGAGACTCTGTGGGTTTTAGGAAAAGTTAAAGAGCATTTCTTTGATACATGTGAAATTCCATGGAAACCTCTAGGAAGAACTTTATAATCTTTTTTTTTGAGACATCTTTCAGTCAGGACCTCTGATATTGGTTGGTATTGATATTCTTTATACTATTCCTCACTACCCATATGTCTAGGCAAATCATTTCTCATGTGAGTTTGATTTTACTCACCTGTCAGTTGAGGCTAGCAACACTTGTTCTACCTTCCTTTCAGGGTCCTTGTGAGTTAAGTGTTTAGGAAACTTTAAGACGACAAAAAATATGAGTTACTGTTTTTGTATATAGCTTGCCTTGCTTTTTTTTTGGGGGGGGGGTGAGGCAATTGGGGTTAAGTGACTTGCCCAGGGTCACATAGCTAGTAAGTGTCAAGTGTCAGGCTGGATTTGAACTCAGGTCCTCCTGACTCCAGGGCCAGTGCTCTTTCCACTGCGCCACCTAGCTGCCCCGAGCTTGCCTTGCTTCTGACCACCATTGAATATGACTCTTGAAGTGAGTGACTATACCCTCACTCTTTAGGTTACTTTATATAGGCTGAATCCACAGCAGTGATTTCTGCAGCAAAGAAGAAACACCTTTGTTTGCTTGGAGCAGGGAGGCTCTTTCTATTTGATTTATTTAGAATTGTATTTTCTCGAGTTACAGGTAAAATACAAATTTTGATATCAATATTTTTAAAAAACACTTTGTGTTCCAAATTCTCTTTCCCCCTCTCCCCCAAGAACTCAAGTCAATATAAGCTATACATGAGCAGTCATACAAAACATTTCCACATTAGCCAGGTTGTGAAGGAAAAAGAGACAAAAACAAAATTTCAGATAAAGGAACTAACAAAAAAAATTATGCTTGAATCTGTATTCAGATACCATCAGTTCTTTCTCTTTAGATGGATTGCATTTTTCATAAGACCTTCAGAGTTATCTTGGATCATTGCATTGCTGAAAATAACCAAGTCATTCACAGCAGATCATCTTGCAGTTTTACTGTTATTTTGTATACAGTACATTTCACTTTGCATCAGCTCATGTAGGTCTTTCCAGGTTTTTCTGATAGCATCCTACTCATCATTTTTTTTATAGTAAAGTACATTTATATGTACTTAATTTTTTTATTTTTAATTTTTTTTGGTGAGGCAATTGGGGTTAAGTGACTTGCCCAGGGTCACACAGCTAGTAAGTGTTAAGTGTCTGAGGCCGGATTTGAACTCAGGTACTCCTGACTCCAGGGCCAGTGCTCTATGCATTGTGCCACCTAGCTGCACCTATATGTACTTTATTTTTTATTTTTATTTATTTATTTATCTTTTTGCGGGACAATGGGGGTTAAGTGACTTGCCCAGGGTCACACAGCTAGTAAGTGTCAAGTATCTGAGGCCAGATTTGAACTCAGGTACTCCTGAATCCAAGGCCAGTGCTCTATCCACTGGACCACCTAGCTGCCCCCCCCTCCCCCCATAAGTACTTTAAAGAGATTTCCTTACAATAAACCCATGAGGTTGATTGTTGCCAACAACAGTAATAGATAATATTTTATATCGCTAACGTTATACCTGACACAGAATTTTCTTCACAATAGCCCTCAAAGTAAATACCATATGAGAAGAAACATGTTTGTTTTGTGATCTACAAAGTATTAAAATAAAATTAACACAACTCCCAGTTCTTGTTTCTGATGTTCCTCTGAATCTTAACATGAATATCAATTTAAAATACTGGGAGAGAAGAATAAACAAATTTTGTTTTCCTCCAAATAGGCATCAGTATCATCCTGGGAGTGGCGGAGGGTGAGTTCTTTATCCATGATGCTGAAATTCAGAAATCGGCTCTTCAGATCATTATCAATTGTGTGTGTGGCCCAGATAACCGGATCTCTAGTATTGGCAAGTTCATATCTGGAACTCCAAGACGGAAGTTGCCTCAGCCTCCAAAAAGCAGTGAACACACCCTGGCCAAGATGTGGAATGTGGTACAGTCCAACAATGGTATCAAGGTGCTCTTGTCATTGTTGTCCATCAAGATGCCCATCACTGATGCAGACCAGATCAGAGCGCTAGCATGCAAAGCCCTAGTAGGACTTTCTCGCAGTAGTACTGTCCGGCAGATCATCAGCAAGCTGCCTCTCTTTAGTAGCTGCCAGATTCAGCAGCTGATGAAGGAGCCTGTTTTGCAGGACAAACGCAGTGACCATGTCAAGTTCTGCAAATATGCTGCTGAACTTATTGAACGTGTATCAGGAAAGCCCCTCCTTATTGGTACTGATGTCTCTCTTGCACGGCTGCAGAAAGCAGATGTGGTAGCCCAGTCTAGAATCTCCTTTCCTGAGAAGGAATTGCTTCTCTTAATTCGAAACCATCTCATCTCCAAAGGGCTGGGAGAGACAGCTACTGTCCTCACCAGAGAGGCTGATCTACCCATGACTGCTGCGTCTCATTCCTCTGCCTTCACTCCTGTCACAGCTGCTGCTTCCCCTGTCTCTCTGCCTCGCACCCCTCGCATTGCCAATGGCATTGCAGCCAGACTAAGCAGCCATGCCAGTGTAGCCTCCTCTGCCTCATCTGTCCACTCTCAGTCACGGCCTCCACAGGGTCCACTTGCCCTGCCTGGCCCATCTTATGCAGGCAGTTCCCCTTTGATTGGCAGGATCAGTTTTATCAGGGAGAGGCCATCACCCTGCAATGGCAGGAAAATCAGAGTGTTACGGCAGAAATCGGACCATGGCGCCTACAGTCAAAGCCCAGCCATAAAAAAGCAGTTGGACAGACATCTTCCTTCCCCTCCCACGCTGGACAGTATCATCACAGAATACCTTAGAGAGCAGCATGCTCGTTGCAAGAACCCAGTTGCCACCTGTCCCCCCTTTTCTCTTTTTACCCCTCACCAGTGTCCTGAGCCAAAACAAAGGCGGCAAGCCCCAACAAATTTTACCTCGCGGCTAACCCGCAGAGCAGCCTTTCCAAAGTACGGAGGGGTAGATGGTGGGTGCTTTGATAGGCACCTCATCTTCAGCAGGTAAGAAAATGCTTTTAACCTCTTAGGGAACAGGGAAATCTTCATACTGTAAAACATGAGCAATGTGAGCCTGGATTAGTAAGCCTTGGTAGCTGTTTTTTAGTTAAATTATTACAAAGTCAACATAGTTCTGTGATTGTGAGACCAAGCAGTGATTCTAGGCTCCTTGTGTTGTTGTCGTAGGCATCCTAGACAGACTAACTCTTCCATGTCAGGATTACTGGCTCCTCTAGAATCTGTTCTAATGAGCTGCCCTGAACTAGACCTTCCGGACTTGTTTCTGGTCTTGGCTCATATTGGTCTTTATTCTTTTCCATAGGGTTGGCATATAAATGCTGGAATAATTTTTAAAATCCAGAAAGAACTAATAATATAAGCTTTTAGTTTTGGCTTTAATATGAAAATGAGAAGCTTTTTCTTCCTTTCATTTAAAATGGAATCAAACCAGTTTTTTTGTCATTATAGCATTTACTGGGAAGCATTTGTGACTGTACCACCCCTATGCCTCCAACCAAACTCTGTTTTTCTCTGTTTAACTCAGTTTGCCTGAGTTTTCTTTTCCTTAGAGTTTTTTGATTTATTGTGGCTAATGATCTCTGTGTCTTTTTCTAGGTTCCGTCCCATTTCAGTGTTTCGGGAAGCAAATGAGGATGAAAGTGGCTTTACCTGCTGTGCATTCTCAGCCCGAGAGAGGTTTCTGATGCTTGGCACTTGTACGGGGCAGCTGAAACTTTACAATGTGTTCAGTGGGCAGGAAGAGGCTAGTTATAACTGTCATAACTCTGCCATCACACACCTTGAACCATCTAGGGTAAGAAGCTCTTTAGAGTGAGTTTGCTAAAAGCCCTCCTGCCAAGGCCTGATTGTTTTCTCATTGTACTCCTCTCATTGTGGAAGCCACATCAATAAGATCTATCAGGTTACAGTAGATAAGGAATAGGGACTGCAACTGTGATTTCATTAGTATAGGGTACTCCCAGCTCCTTCTACCAATGCAGGATGGCACCTTTTCTTCGTCTTTTGCTTCTTAGAATTGTCTAGAGCATTATTTCTGTAGGATCACATAGCTAGGATGTGTCAATGGGGGAACTTGAATCCAGTTACTCCTGGCTTCTGGGCCAGCTTTCTGTTCAGCACACTGTGGTGCCTCATTGCTTTACATAGATATGTAGTAAAATGTTCTGGTTCTCTAGCACAGTTCTGTCCGAGTGGAATTTAAAAATTCATTTAAAATTTTAAAATATTATGAGTTACTTGGAAGAGAAATATCACATAATTCCAATGTGGTGGCATATTACTACTCTTCTCAAGTTTTTTCCCCCCAAATGGAGAAGACTCACATTATCAGCACATCATTACTAACCCCAAAGGAAGGAGACATTTACATGTTTGAGGCTACCCAAATAAATACTCTAAAATTTGTCAAGTTCTTAAAAAGTGTCTTGAACAGGAGATTTATCTTTTGTTGGCCAATGCTACAGATGAGGAATACTGAGGAATATGACGTGATTTAAAAGGAGATGGAATAAATTTTGAATCTTTTTCTTTAGAATGAGAATGTGCTCCCCACTGGAATATTTTCATTGTCATTACTATGTTAGTGACTGCCACATATTACAAGGTTAGGAGTGTATAATGTCTCCAGGAATTTTTGTGTTTCTAAGGTCCTGCTTTCAGAATATAGTTATATCATGTAACTTATCTGTTTCTGGCTCCCATAGGAGTTCCTGTGGCCTCTGTTGCTCTATAGAACTAGGCTAGAAACGTATTTTCATAAGTATATTTTTGTGTGCTAGTTGTAAATGTATATACCTGTGTAGTGATGTTTGTAAAGCATTTTGCAAACTGAAATTCTATTTAAATGTCAGTTGTTAACTGTGTGTAAATATCTTATTGTTACTTAACTCAAACCACCTCCCTTTTTAGGATGGATCTTTGTTATTAACATCTGCCACTTGGAGCCAGCCCCTTTCTGCACTCTGGGGAATGAAATCAGTGTTTGATATGAAGTGAGTACACTCTTTGTCAACCTGGTCTCTGCCTTTAAAGGGGTTATTAGGAAAAGAAGAATATTGGTTGTTAGCTACTTCTGAATAAACTTTAATCCCCTAAATTTTTAGCTTGATGGATAAAGAAGAAAACTTACTCTCTTCTTTTATTCCAGAACTGTTTTTTCTCAGATTGAACCTACCATTGCAATGTTTAATGCAGCGTGGTGTAGTGGAGAGAGCGCTGGACTTGGAGTTAGGAGAGACCTGGGTTCAAATCCCACCTTTTGACACTTACTTTCTGTGTGACCATAGGCAAGTCACTTAGCCACCCTGAGCTTCAGTCTCAATTATAAAATGGGAATAGTAATATCTATAATACCTATATCACATGATTGTTGTAGGGTTTCAAATGAGATAATTGGATGTAAAACATTTTTTAGACCTTGAAATGCTCTTTAACTGTTAACTCTCATTGCTCAGCAGCATTCCTTCCCCCTCCTCCCCACCCCAGTTGACTGGATATGGCACGCGTCACACCTGTTTCCCATAAGAATTCTGTTAACACATGGCAGTTGGCTATCTTGCTGCCTCTGCATGTGGGTAGTTTAGAGCTTGAATAAAAGCACTAGGGCCCTGCTAATTATTTTGGTGATTAAGTTTCCTTCTCTTATGAGCCGAGGCCTATTAGCACTTTTATCTTGCTTGGAAAAATTAAGGTAGGACTCTCTTGTCAGATTTTTTTCCCAAGTCTTTGAATGTTTTGGTTTTATCTGTGGGAGTTGGTGAATCTAAATTCAAGAAGTTTAGCTGTGTAGAAAGTTGGGAATGAACTTGATGCAAGTTTTAAACTTAGCTTCTGCAAGGATCAGATTCCAGAGAGTATGATATATCTGCTACCTGTTACTTGCCTGCAGGCATTCCTTCACAGAAGACCACTACGTAGAGTTCAGCAAGCACTCACAGGATAGGGTCATTGGCACAAAAGGGGACATCGCCCATGTAAGTATCTTTGATTTTGTAACTTTACAGCTGATCGTGTACTTCTGTTTACATAAGATGCTTCTGACTGGAAGGCTATGGCCCTAAGTATAACTAGGAAGAGAGTTGTAGGCTCCACAAGAAAACCTTACAATCTGAGAAGCTGACATTTTCAAACAAATGGGTTTTGCGGGGAGGGTGCTTTTGGAGGGGGGTGCTGTTTTTCCCTTTCATTGTATCCCCAGTGCTTAGCACAGTGTCTGGCAAGATAGTAAGTGCTTAATATATATGTTTATTGATTGATTGTGTAGGTTAAATATCTTGGCATTTAAGCTGCTGTGAGTATTGGGACACTTTGCTTGAGTAATTGAAGTTCTGTGTTGGGGACAAATGTGTTGGAATATTTCAAGGAAAATCTTATACTATCCAGCCTCCTTTTCCATCTTCTACCCAAAGAGAGAGAGAGCTGCCCTTAAAGAATGAATAGTCAATAGTTAGACCATCATATATTGAGTTGGAAAAGGGAAGCATGCCATTTTCCCACTAGGCTAGATATACATTGTCCTTTTCCCAAGATGGTGATAGGGAAAAGAGGATTTCCTCCTACTCATCTTGAGGGGAGGCTTGACTCCTATTTTTCTTTCTTTTTCTTTTGGGAAAGGGGTATCCATTGAAAAAGCTACCTGTTATAGTTTAGAATTTTAGCAAAGATATAGGTTGGTTTCTTGTTAGGCAAGTTGGGAGAATTGGGGGTTGAAAAAATTGTCAGAAATGAGAAATCAGGGAAAATTGGGTTTGCAGATCTTTCTGTTGCAATTTAACTAACACATAAATCTGATAAATCTTCCTCACTCCTCTTTTTTTCTCCAAAGATTTATGACATTCAGACTGGCAACAAGCTGTTGACTCTCTTTAACCCAGATCTTGCCAACAACTACAAGAGGAACTGTGCCACGTTTAATCCTACAGATGATCTAGTCTTAAATGACGGGGTCCTCTGGGATGTCCGCTCTGCACAGGCCATACATAAGTTTGACAAGTTCAACATGAACATCAGCGGCGTTTTTCATCCTAACGGACTGGAAGTCATAATTAATACTGAAATTGTATCCTTCACCCTTACTAGAACTTCTTGAGTTATAAATCCTTTAAAGTTAAGATTGGGTTATAGTGCAGAAAGGTAGAAATATAATTCTACTGATTTTCAAAAAAACTAATATCTATTTAGTTCTTTTTGTCCCTTGTACTGCCTCGTAGACTGAGCATGTAGTATGTTAAACATCTGGAAGACAAATGAAAAATCTAGTTAGTCATCCAGTGTTTTTTGTAAATATATATGGTTGTTTTGTGTAGTATGACAAAAATTGTATAACTTGTTTGATTTTGACTTTTTTTTTGTTGCCATACAGATTTGTAATTAGTTGAAATACTGCTTTTCATCAGTGTAATTTAAAGGAAATCTTGATTTAGTAGTGTGGTTAATTTTAAAGAATATTTTTTTAATAGCCTACCTGTTTGTTAACTTATTAAAGCTGTGTTATGCCTAAAAAATTATTTAAAACAACCTTGCAAATAGCCTCCAGACTGTTAGAAATACTCCAAGCTAGACAAGTTACAGTTTTCATTTTTTTAAAAAAACTATCCTTCATATCTATTAGCTAGACATTTGTAAACTCTTTACAAGAAACAAAAATTCCAACATGAAGAACATCTTTTAAAATTTTTGGCTGAGATATTCATAATTGAAGCTTGTGTTACATGTAGGCAGATTCTCTTATTGTTTTGAGATGGGCTTGAGCCTTCAAAAAACTTTTGAGAGATTTTTTAATAATAACCAATTACATAGGGAATCATGTTTTTGCTATATTGTTGAGAATAATGACTAAACTTTTTTTTTAAGTTGTTATCTTATTGAGCTTCAGTAAAGTTTTAATTTAAGTATATTAAATTCTTTACTTAACAGATTAGAGAGAAAGTCTTCCATTTGAAGGGATTTTTTTGTAGTTCTTCCATGTATAGGAAGGCAGATTGGAATACTTCCCTCTGATTCAGGTCACTATTTCTATGGCATCTCAATATTATGAAGTGGCTCTCAGTTTTATCTTTCTCTTCCAGCTTTTCCATGTATTTTAGCAACAATATTCTGGTGTCTGTAATGTGGGAAGGTGTTGAGAGCCTTCACTCTTTAGAATCAACCTTTATAAACTAAGAGATGAAACAAATTGTTAGTTTCTTTGTTGACTTTCACCCTGGGTCTAAGAATAAGTTTAAGAAAAATTTTTTATTGGGGCTCTTCCTTCACTACTATTCTTTCAGTGGGACCTTCGAACTTTCCATTTGCTGCACACAGTCCCAGCTTTGGATCAGTGTCGTGTAGTTTTCAACTATACGGGTACAGTGATGTATGGAGGTAATGAATATACCCTTTACATTCTTCCCCTTCCTGTCTTTCTCTCTTTGTCGAGCTCCTAAATCTGCCAGAGTATTGTGTAGTTTTACTCTTGGAATATTTCTCCTGTACGTTGGAAAGCATTTGGAAATTTGTGAATGAAAAACAAAGTACTTTTGGGGGGGGTGGGGTGTCAATGAGGGTTAAGTGACTTGCCCAGGGTCACACAACTAGTATGTGTCAAGTGTCTGAGGCTACATTTGAACTCAGGTCCTCCTGAATCCAGGGCTGGTGCTTTATCCATTGTGCCACCTAGCTGCCCCCAACAAAGTACTTTCATAAGACAGCAGGATAGAAAATAAAAACAATTCTTAAAAGTGCTGATTTAAGGTCATACATATTCTGATGCTTGGTAACTAACTGGCTTCAAAGATGTAAAGTCTAAATTATGTGTAATAGTGATGTAAAATCTCTTGGAAATTAGTTTCTAGTCTTCATGACTTCTTAACCTTTTGTAAAACTACCCAATCTTCATAGTTCACTTTCCATTTACCAGTTTCGTGATGTTAGAACATTGGTTGTACTGCTTAAAATATTTCAGCAGGGGGAAGTAGATGAGTGAAAGAGGAGGATGTTGCTTAAAGACAAACTTGTGGAAACTACAAGGAGAATGTATCCAGAAGAATCATAACCAAATATAGTGAAATTCCACCAATACTCTTGGTTTTTTAAAAGACAACATTGTCTGGACCTCTGATTAAATTTAAATATCTTTTTTTTGGGGGGGTTGCTTTCTCTTCTCATAAACTAGCTATGCTACAGGCAGATGATGAAGATGACTTAATGGAAGAGAGGATGAAAAGCCCCTTTGGGTCATCATTCAGAACATTTAATGCAACAGACTATAAGCCTATAGGTAAGCATGAAAAATCATAATCTTTAAGTATGCATGTTTTGTAGGAGAATGCATTCTTAATGTCATATCCTCTTTTTTTCCTTGGGAGTTCTTTAGGTGTTTACCTGTTCCTAGGAAAACCACATGCCTACACGCACACATCCATATACACACACAAACACTACCATTTTGTTTTTGCAATTATCTTGGTTTCCTAGGAAAATGACTATAACTCACAAAGGGAGACTTGTCAAGTTTGTTCCTCCTTTTTGTTTTGAGAATTTGTGATTTTTCTTTTATTTAGAAAAGCAAGGGGAGTTAGGAAGGGGAGATGAAAAATAGAGCCAACCAGGATTTCTGAAAGTATGTTGAATTCTTTAAAAGAAAAAGAAAGTAATAACAAAAAGCACTGAGTTTTGTCACATTCTGTTTTCTAGCTACCATTGATGTGAAACGGAATATTTTTGACTTGTGCACTGACACCAAGGACTGTTACCTTGCTGTTATTGAGGTAAAGGATGCTTAGAAGAATATAGATTGTCTGGAGTAGAATTTATTCAGAGCACTTATAGTTAATTCTTTTATGATACATTTATATCATGCTTAACCTTTAGGTAAGACTATGTTAGATGTTATTTGATATGTTAGATGCTATTTGAAGTGTATTACCACTATCTATTGCTGTTATCAGATGTCTTGAGTGGTCCTTCTGTACCTATTTCCTGGGTGGTTGGGGGTGGTAGTGAGGGAGTGTTACATTTTTGAGATATTCTGTATAGGAACAATATAGTAGTACAGTTTTCGCACTGTAACTTAGAATTTATATCCATGGTTATCTTTACGAAATCTTCAGCATTGTAATATCAAAGCACAGGAGAACCCTGTGTGTGTGTGTGTGTGTGTGTGTGTGTGTGTATGTGTGTAATTGTGATAGCACCTACGCCTTCTTGCACTGCTTTTCCCTCCCTTTCTGTGCTCTAGGTATAATATAACATTTGCAGTCTGCTTAACAACATTTATTATTGCAAGCATCACTTTGATTGACACAGGGAGGTAATTGAAGGAAGTAGGTCAAAGCTGAAACAGATACCTAATTCTTCGGTGCACTGACTTCATATTTTATGGGGTGGATTTTAGAATCAAGGCAGTATGGATGCCCTGAACATGGACACAGTATGCAGGTTGTATGAGGTGGGCAGGCAGCGCCTAGCAGAAGATGAGGATGAGGAAGAGGATCAGGTGAGTGGATTTTATTGGAATTTCTTTCAAAGTAAATAGCATGGTGGGAGCCATTATTTTTATTGCTAAAAAGTCCTTCGTGGTGATGGTAGTGTTCCTTTTTGGAGATCTGATCTAGTCTATGTTAAATTCTCTTTAGCTTGTCATCACTTCAGTATTTGAACATTGTCATACAAAAATTGAATGAAGTTAATCACGGTTACTGTGAAACCTTGGCCACTAACTAGACACCACTTTTAAGTTTACACAGGTTACTTTGTACACAGCGGTGGTGTGTAATAGAACTCAACTTCTGTTCCTTTGATTCTCTGTGAATAACTGTCTAGTTGGTACAATTCCTGGCTTGTTCACATACAAATAATGTTCGGTGAATAGGATTTTGTTGCCTGGTGTTGGAAAACAACAATGAAAATTGCTCAGACATGATTTGGTATGGAAATATTATGACCCATTTGAATGTCTCAGTATTTGAAGAGATTTTCTCAGTATTATAGTATGTAACCTTTTTCATTGAAGTAGTAGCTAGTAGAGAGAATACTTTGATGTTTGGGGGAATTAATTTAACATTTATTCTATGCAGGAAGATATTTCTGAATTTTTCATTTAATCTCAGCCATTTTTTACTTCCTTATTTTCTCTCTCCTCCCCTGTCCAATCTACTCAGTTGCCAGAGTCCCATCAGTTCTCTCTTTAGTATCTCTTACCTTTGTCATCTCTTGACCTTTCCATTTCCTCTGCTTCTGGCATAGGTCAGGCCTCCTAACAGGTCTCCTTGCTTCTAATTTCTTTTCTCCAGTATGTCCTTCACATGGTTTTCAAAACACTTGTCTGATTGCACGGCTTAATTGTGTCATTCCATTGCTTGAAAACTTTCAGTGGCTGCCCAGTACTTACAGGATAGAACAGGGATTTCATACACAGGCACTTGAGATCCTTCTCCAGTCTCCAATCTTCCTTTCCATTGTTATCTCATACATTCTAATATTTCAGCCCAGTTGTACTACAAGCTTCACCATCTCATCCACTGGCTTTCCACCTCTGTGCATCCTCACAGGCCATCCCTCATACTGGAATGCACTCTCCCCCCCCCCCCCCCCCCCCCCATGTCTTTATTTCTTGAGGTCTTTCACTTCTTTTAAAACCACATTCATGAAGCTTTCTCTGCTTCTATCTGAAAGTGATTTCTCCTTCCTCAAATTTTTCATAACATTTTGTTTGGAACTTCTCATTTACATGATCACATTCTGCCTTCTACCGTACTTTTTAAAGATACTTATAATACCTTGTTGGAGTATACACTTCTTGATGGTGGACTTTATTATTTTAGCTTTTTCAGCACAAAGCATAAGACAGTATCTCTAGCAGGCATTTAGATATTGAATTGAATTTTTATATTAGAAATTGTCTTGGTAGTATTTTTAGGGCAACAAGCTTGCTTGTGGAGTATTTGGGTATATGCTTTGTAGATATGATATCCCTTGGCAGTGTGTACTTTGGTTTCTCATGATGGAGAGTTTTTGGGCTTTTTTTCTACAACTGTGTTCAATATATCCTATTCTCTTTCCAACAAAAAAACCCCAAAACATTTTCTATGCCAGATTATTATATTTTAGCTTCCCAAGGAATGGTATCTTTCTGGAGGGGTAATAGAATGTTTGAGAACCAGTTATCTGTCGAAAATTTTGACCCATTGGTATTTGAGATGAGAATTTCCTTTGTTGCAAGTTTAAAGCACGTGAGGTAACATTTTGGTCAATTTGAGCTTCATTTCCTATTTATAATGGAGTAATCTGTCCTAGCTAGCCCAGCCTAGTCTATCCATCTATCCCTATCTCTCTTTTTTCCTGTCGCCTTGCCTCTGTCTATCTGTGTGTCTCTCATTATGTTTAGCCTTAAATAGTGCCTGCCACATGTAGTAAATTAATAAATGTATATCGAACTAAATTATGTCTTGCACTATTTCCCCCGTTTTGCTATAGGTGGGCACAAAACAAAAAAGGTATAGAGTAGAGGAAAGAGATGACAGAATTACACACCTACATAAGGTTAGAAGGGCTTATTTCTCAGATGAGGAAACTCTTCCCACAAGGTTGAATGAGTTGCCTAGGGTCACAGAGCAAGGATTTGAACTAAAACCCTCCAAACCCAAGGCTTTCCTCACTATATCATTCTGTCTCTTTGTGTATGTGATGGTAAAGTATTAACAAAAATGTTTGCTTTAGTGTTTGTTCCTTTCTATACTTTATTTCTGTATTCCACCTTTTCACATTTGTTATTTAGGTAAATCATGATTGAGAGAAACAAGTGGAATTGTGTGTGGTTTTTGTTTTGTTTTGTTTTGTTTTACCATTAAAGCCATGCTGGGTTAGGGTTAACTAACATATTTAGCTAATGGCTTGCCTTCATCCTTCCATTTTCTGAAGTGAAGCATCTTCTTGCAAATAGGGATTTTGTTGTACAAGTAAAGTCTAGGGAGGTTTGGTTTTGGGCTTTGGAGTGAACATGTTGACTTAATTTTGTGGGAGAAATAGATGAGATTTTCTTTAGTGAACACGTTAGGGACTTGTCTTGCTGATTTCATATTTAAACATTTGCTCTTTAGTATCTGAAGCAGGATATGAATACTTTGCTTGTCCTTACAACCTGATTATCCTTTTAACCCAGGGGGATCAGGATGATTACATATCTACAGCTATATTTAAGGAATGCTTTCCATCCAATTCTAAAGTGCTATCACTGTTGGTACTCATAATGTTTCAAGCTGAGTAGCAAGTGTTTGTTTCTGTTTCATGTAACATTTTCTTACTGGTTTCCATGCATCGTCTGAGAGGAAGATTTTTGATTGATTACAGAATGTCCCTTTCTTGAGTGTAAGGGCAGATTATTACCCTTGTCCAGGTTAGAGCAGAGCCTTTATTGGGGCCTGAATGCATAATTGGGCCTAGTCCAGTGGCCCAAACTAAAGTATATTTGGTTTCATTCTATGTGGGATATGTACCTTAGCTCAGAGATGCTAGGCTTGTGTCCTGGACTACAGAACTCTTTTCTTTGTTGGTATCTTTCTTGGTCATTTTTGCTTAACTTTTTTCTTTGTTACAAGGGAGGTTTCATTCAGTGGGGGACTGAAATGACTGTGATGAAAAGACATCAATAAAATGCTTAAAATTAATAAAATACATAGTGCCATATACATATAATATTCATTATAAATAATGTTAGGAATTTCTATCCAAAATATACAGGCTTTACAAGCTGAAGTCAGTCATCAAATGGGGTCAGCTGTTTTTGTGCTGCTGGGTTTCCTATGTTTAGAAAATATTTGTTTCCTAACTGCAGAGCTTAAAAGTTCTTTTTTTTAAAAATCACAACATATGTTGTTGGATAGGTCCTGAAACTGGTAGTTTTAAAAAATTTTATTAAAAAATTTTTTGATAGGATTTTATTTTATTTTCCAATTACATGTAAAGATTGTTTTCGATATTCATTTTTGTAAGATTTTTGAGTTCCACAATTTTCTCCTTCCTTCCCTTCCCTCCCCCTTCCCCAAGACGGCAGACAATTAGATGTAGGTTGTATATGTACAGTCATGTTATACTTATTTCCGTATTAATCATGTTGTAAAAGAAGAATCAGAACAAAAGAGAAAAGCCACAAGAAAAAAAATAACAACAACAAACAAAGTGAAAATGGTATACTTTGATCTGCATTCAGACTCCATAGTTCTTTTTCTGGATGTGGAGAGCATTTTCCATTATAAGTCTTTTGGAATTGCCCTGGATGCATTGCTGAGAAGAGCCAAGTAGTCCTTCACAGTTGATCATCACACAGTGTTGCTGTTACTGTGTACAATGTTCTGCTCACTTCACTTAGCATCAGTTCGTGTAAGTCCAGGTTTTTCTGAAATCCACCTGCTCATCATTTCTTATAGAAGCTGGTCGTTTTGAAGAAGCAGCAGGAGAAAAGGTCAAGTGACCTGATTGGCACATTAATTGTCTAATAATTTAAAATATCAGCCTCTATAGTTCTCTGGGACAATCATTTAGTTCTTGCTTTAGACATTTTTTAATTGAGAAAATGTAGTGAAAGAAATTAGCAATTTGACAAGAGTTTCAGGAGAAGTGATTTACCATAGTAGCTATAACTAATTAGGTCTTGTGGGTAGGGGCCCAGCAGCAGCAAGTTCTCATCCATAAGAAAGCTATCTGTGGTGTGTATTCTGGAGTATCAGCCACTGTTTGCTGAATGTTAGTCTTGTATGTTAAAGCTAATAGAAAAGACTTCCACTTATCAAGTTCAACCTGTATAACCCTTTATACCTTTTAGAACTAGGACTTTTGAGTCGTTATTCCATCATTGTTTGGGGGCCACATGGCAACAAATTACATTTTGGTGCAGTGGGATTAGGTGTGGTAGAAGACTGTGTGTGGGTGTGGGTGTGACCACATGAAGACAAACTCAATAATGTTATTGAGTGTCCAGAACTTTTTAAAGTTATTAGAAGAATAATATTAAGGTGTTCTATAAGCTCTCTTCAAATAGACTTTTGAAAAAAATGTTAATTTTGACTTTGGTTATAGCATACTTTAAAGAGTTACAGTATTTAATATGCATATATTGCTTCTTGTTAGTTTCAGGCTCTATTAATAAAAATGATTTTGCAGAATTATATCTGCTTTGGGTAAATTTCATAGTAGTCTCAAGATATAAACTGTACTTTGGATCCATTCATTTTATCAGTGTGGTTATATCATAGACATTTTAACTTTTCTATATTCTGTGCAATCCTTTTTTTTTTTTTTTTTTGAGGGGCAATGAGGGTTAAGTGACTTGCCCAGGGTCACACAGCCAGTAAGTATCAAGTGTCTGAAGTCAAATTTGAACTCAGGTCCTCCTGAATCCAGGGCCAGTGCTTTATCCACTGCGCCACCTAGTTGCCCCTTCCTGTACAATTCTTGAGTTTTCACATTCATTTTCTATAAGGGGCTTATCTACCTAATTGGACCTCTTTTTCTTTTTCTATCTTGGAGCTTTCCACCATGTTGCTGAGACTGTCTTTCTGTTCTCACTTCTTGCTATGTGAGTTTCTTTCTCCTTGTCTAGTCTTACATGTCCTTGTAGTGTTTTTTAAAAGCAACTCAAGTTTTTGTTGGCACGTGTGCAACTCTACTTAAATGCATTATATATCTTTTATGTTATTTGTCACTTTAGTTTTTCTAATAACAGTGGTATTCCATGATTTGTATTACTGGGATAATAAATTTACATTGGAGAGGTGGATTCTATAGTATTTAAGTCTTTTGGAATGATATAAAGTTACTACACACTTTTCTAAATTCAAACTAACCTGATTTTTGTTTTTTAAAATTTCAGTTCTGGGTTCAGTTTATTAACTGTCCAAGTTACACATTTTTGATCTATTTTGTTTTTACAATGTTCATAGTTAAATCAGTCTCTTTTGTACTGCTATTGTTTTCACTTGAAGAGGCTTTGTAGTGTTGGACGATTCAATGTACAATATCACCACTGGATCAAATATTTAGCCTCACAACCAGTATTTGTTTGTTTGTTTGGACCTTATGCTGGACTTATTCCACTAAATTGATGAATGCCTTTTGTGAATATCTGTTTCCTTGTTATTAATTTTATGTGGTCAGTATTCAGCAGGTCATTGAATGAAGCTGACAGTTTGTGAACTGTTGTAATGTGTTGTCTGATTTTAATGTATGCATGAGACATACCATGATATGAAGAGAGGGATCTTGTGTTCCTTATACCTCTCTTTTATGTGAGCATAAAGATGTGATGGTTTGTGTTTATAAAAACAAAACAAAGCTGCAAAAACCTGTCTAGTTTCATCCCCCCTTTTGTAAACAAACCAGCTGCAATCTTTTTTTTTCATTCTGTTGAAACATTCACTTTGAGATGCCCCCTGAGCGTCTTTAAAATTGTATGCCTTCAACATGACTTTTTTTCTATAGGTATACTTGTCAGGTCCAGCTCTCCTTTCCAGTTTATCTTCTTCAGTGTTATTGTCCTTTCTTTGCATAGTGCATTGGATAATGTGATGCTAGAGAGACCAGATGGGGTGGTTGTACCCTTATTGACGATAACAATGTCTTTTACGTGTGTGTATATGTACATATGTGTGTATGTACATATGTATGTTTCATTTTGTATTTTTTCCCTTCTGATTTCACAATTATCAGAATAATCTGGCTTGGGTCTTGTGCTAGAGTTCTCTTAGGGCTCATTTTCTCAAATTCTATTTATTTTTTTTGTTGAGGCTATCTTGTTGGTAGTGTTGTATAATGTTTAGCAGCTGATCTTGTAATCTCAACTAGTGTTGCTTTAGGATGCAACATCTTTGTGATGATCTAAGAGATTTACTGACTGAAGTGGCTTCTGTATTCATTCAGTTTCTACCCTATAGTGAATGTTTTGTACTGCTTAAGCTTTTAAGTAAGAAATGGTGATAGCACCTGCGTTTTTGTTCATTTTCCAAATTGTTAACATAATCATATCTATTATTGTCTTTAAAAACCTGGTGGGGGGGGCAGCTAGGTGGCGCGGTGGATAGAGCACTGGCCCTAGAGTCAGGAGTACCTGAGTTCAAATCCGGCCTCAGACACTTAACATGTACTAGCTGTGTGACCCTGGGCAAGTCACTTAATCCCAACTGCCTCACTAAAAAAACCCAAAAAAACCTGGTGGAACCAAATCCCCAAATGCCTGTATTTACCTTTTTGAGAGACCAGAGTTTGTAGTCCTTTCATAATAGCTGTTTCTTGTTAAAGTGGGGATGGTAATATAGTCGTGGTTTAGTTCCTCTCATGGTGTGTCAGGTGACTGGTCAAAGATGATATCTTGAGTGCAGTTGACTTAAGGTGTGTGCTTTTATTAAGTGATTTTATTTAATACCTCCCATGCCCTCTTCTCTGCCAATCTAATTTAGAAGAGGCCCATATAAGACCTAAGGATTGTTTTGTGTTGTGTGTTGTGTGTTGTGTTTTGTGGGTTGCTGTAGCTCTTGTTTCCCTCACCTGATTCCAAATGTAATCTGTCATTTTCCTTTTTTCCCTTTCCCTCTTCTCCTCTTTCCCCTCCATCAATAGCTAGAAATATTTAAATACTCTGGATACTGATTATAATTTCAGTAATATGTTTAAAGACTATATAGTGCTCATCAAATTTTTTTTTCAAGGGAGAAAAATCTATTTTTCCCCCCACCTTTTATTCTACCCTCATTGAAAAGAACAAAGAATAGCACCCCTCCCCCAAACAAATACACATTCTAAGGCAAAACAGATTTCAGTATTGGCCATGTATATGTGTGTGTGTGTGTGTGTGTGTGTGTGTGTGTGTGTGTGTGTGTGTCTCATTCTCCACCCTGAGTCTGTCACCTAACAACACAAAACATAGTGCTTGTCAGATGGTAGGTGCCTAATAAATGTTAATTGATTGCTGGATTGTCGTCAAGAAGTGGATAGCATGCTTCATCGGTCCTCTGACTTCTTAAGTGTTCTAAAACTATTTATCTTTACAGTGTTGTTATTTTATAAATTGTTCTCCTGGTTCTTTTCACTTCATTCTTCATAAGTCCATACAAATCTTCCCAGGTTTCTCTGAAACCATCCCTTTCATTATTTCTTCCAGCACCATAGTATTCATTATAGCTATATACCAAAGTTGTTTAGCCATTTCCCAATTATGGATACCCCCTTAGTTTCTTATTCTTTGTTATCACAGAAAGGGTAGCTGTCAATATTTTTATATGTGATTCCTTTTCCTCCTTTAAATTCTTTGGGGTATCAGTCAAAGGATACACCCAGTTTAGTTGTTTTTTGGGCATAGTTACAAATTGCTTTCCAGAATGGAAGGACCAATCCAAAGATCCAAGAGGTTGCAGTTCTTTGATTAAAAAAAAAAATAAGCCTCCCTTCCCCCCCCCATCCTCACGTGTATTTCAAAAGGTGATATGCAAATTGCCTTCCCCATAAATGGTTGTCCTTCTATAAAAGTGGGAGAAGTAATATAAAATGTTAGGGTAGGGAAGGAGGCCAATTGAATCAAAGAGCACTATCAGAAGCCTTTGGACACTGGGACTAGAGTGTTTCTTGATAGATTGGGACCCATTGGTAAGTGAAAGTTACAACTGTGTTTTCTTTCTCTTACACACCACCCCAGAGAGCCTTCTTGTGAAGGCTCAGAGGCAGGGGATGGAGAAGAGGAAAAGAGGACTGATGAATTTATTCTTTAATACTGAGATATTTAACTATTCATAGGGGAATACTCAAAGGAGTGAACTGATTAGGAATTCTGATATTTTGCATCAGGAAGGAAAGATAGGGAAGGGGAGGTAGGTGCTCTGAGACTGGCAGCCTGCTAGGGTGTCAAATTCTGAACAAGTGATTGTATTTGATAGAATCCCTCTAAGTGCTTTCTAGTTCAGGAAGGCTGAGAAGATACCAAATGTTATGGCATGACATTTACCTTCAGGCATTGTTAGAGGTGTCACCTTCATTTTATGAAATCTTATGTTGCATGAACCTGATGGAGTGGCATAGTTATGTTATCATTAGTAGGGCAGCTAGGTGGTGCCATAGTGCCCAGGGTGCTGAGCCTGCAGTCAGGAAGACCTGGGTTCAAATCCAGCCTCAGGCATTTACTAGCTGTGTAACCCATGGCAAGTCACTTAACCTGTTTGCCTCAGTTTCCTCATCTGTAAAATGGGGATAATAAAAGCACCTTTGTCCTATGGTTGTTGTGAGGTGCAAATAAGATAATAATTGCAAAGTACCTGGCACATAGCAGGTGCTATGTAAATATTAGCAATTATTACTATCTATAACATCTTTTCTCCATATTATCTATTGTTTTGGTCATCATATTTCTTAAATGTCATTTGAGATTTCTTTGGATTATATATGACAGATAAAATGATTTCACTGAATTAGGTCCTTTGCAGTATTTCCTGTTTAGTCCTCTTCTCTTTTCCGGGGAAATATTAAGAGTAGGCTTTAAACTAAAGTTCATACCTTGATGGTGAGCTTCTTAGACCCCTCTAAACCCTTTACTTTCTTTTTCTTTTCTTTTTTTTTTTTTTAGTGAGGCAATTGGGGTTAAGTGACTTGCCCAGGGTCACACAGCTAGTAAGTATTAAGTGTCTGAGGCCGGATTTGAACTCAGGTACTCCTGACTCCAGGGCCGGTGCTCTATCCACTGCGCCATCTAGCTGCCCCAACCCTTTACTTTCTTGCACTTTGATTTATGACTCACACAGCAGATATGTATGGGGGGGGGCAGGGGAGGGAAAGGGTAGGGAGTAGGGTTGAGGGTGGGGGTAGATTTTGAATAAAGCTACTTTATAACTTGGGTTTGATTGAGTCACATTTGCAGTCATGAGAATTTGTGGAGTGTGTGCCACTTCATTACATTTCCCTGCTCTTCTTTGGCCACCATAATCTTTCCACTTGTGCTTTATTTAATAGGAGCTATATTTAATAGGCTGGTCATTTTCATATGGATCATTTACTATTCTTTTTTTTTTAATCAAATACACTCAATTTTGTGCTCTTCTCAGATGTTAGTCATTTGACCTTGAACATGTGTTCATTTGATCTTTCTTTGCATGTTCACCTTACTAAATTAATGTAAAGTCTGAGTGACCCCCTGTAATCTGATAAAATGAAAAGACCAGAAAACAACACTTTTTTAATGTTTATCTTTCTCCTCTCACTTTAGATTTTTCCTTTAAAATTTAATGAGTTGAACTTCAAAGTAACTTAATCCCAACAAGATGGAGTAAGCTAGTGCCTTTTTCTCATACATGAGAAAATGTGCTCATTTTTAATTTGGAATCAGCAAGGCATAGGTTATCCCAGGGGTCATATGCCTGCTAACCTGAAAGGTAATTTGATTGAAACATAAGTAACCAGATTACTATCCTGATTAAATCTGAGACTATAGTATCTGTTTCATAGTCAAGTCTAATTTTGACATTGACATTTAGTGAAAACAAATAAACTTTAAAATTCAAACATTGTTCTTAAAGTAGCATACCTCTATAGAAAGTGACATGCTTATCAAGGTAAGAGGGCTAGATATTTGCTGCCCATAAGATTTAGGCATTTTGAAAAAGCATCAAGCAGAATTCATCTAATTATTGTTAAACATATTTTTGTAAATTAAACCTCAACAAGAGAATAACTCTATCTTTTCTCCACTCCATTTTGGAATCTATGACACATTGTATGCTGTGTTTCCTGTATTGTGTCCGTCCATGTGTCCTCTGACTGCATAGAAGCGGATGGTAAGATTCTTTACTCCTATCAATCATAGCCATAGTTGAATATATTGTTTCTGATAGGCCCACCTTTCCTGGTAAAATTAACTTAAATGTATGAATGTTAGACATTACTGGGGGAAGGGGAAAGAATGCAGGTATTTGGACCTGTAATGAAAAGACAACTTTTGAGGTTGCTTAACACCTAGAAGCAAATGTTGCAGGAAGTATATGGAACAGAATTTTTATTCTGAAAAAGACAATCTGGCTGGGCTCAGATATTAGGGTCTGAATCACATATTAAAAAAACAAGTCTTATCCTTGTTCCAGTTGTTAAGACAAGCTGCTATGTTAAACTTGTTCATTTTAAAAATTGTTCATTGGCTTGATTTGCCTGGAAAAACTAGGTTAATGCTACTTTTGTCAGAAAAGTAGCTGTTTTGTTTTCAGGGAGAACAGTTTTGAATGGTCTCATTAGAAACAGATGCTTGTGGTCATCAAAAGAAAAGATTTATCATAAAATAAATCTTGATTATCTCTATGTCATTATTATTTCTTGATTATCTCTATAAGTCATTGTAAGCTGTTCTGTTCTTGAAGGAAAATACTTGTACCCAAAAGGCCTCTTTACTGGAGAAGAAGGAATCTCTTACTTAAAGAATAGCAAGTGTTTTAGAAAAGGAAGACATTTGATTATTTTAAGATTTTCAACAGGGTCAATAGGTGATGATCATGATGATGATTATAGGAGAAATAGCTAAAAGAAAGCAAGATCTTTAAGAAATAGAGATGTGACCCAACTAGGAGCATGCCTGAGGAGCAGTTTTAATTACTGCTCAGCAAAGAGAGAAAAGCAGCTGGATTTAAAACAACTGAAACAGAAAATGCATTTATAGTTGGGCAAAAGTAGAGGCAGATTGAGAATCTTGAAAAACCACCGAATTGGTTAGAAATTGTCTCTTCTGATTTGAATAATAAATGTATCATCTCATTGATGATTTTGATTGTGAAATCCTAAATACTATCCTGTAGAGATATTGGGATCTTGTTTGAAATGGGTCACATTAGAAATCATTGCTAAAGGGAGAGATTCCATTATTTTGTCTAAGACTCCATTGCTCTTCTCCTGCCCAGTTGGACAGGAATTCTAGAGTAGAAAGTAGTGGTTCTGGTTTGATTAAAGGAACTGGAAATAATGGATTCTAAAAGGTATAGGCATTAAATATGGTAAAAATCTATCTTTAAGGAAGAAAAATCAAAATGGATTTGAAGACAATACCAAAATAGGCTTACTTCTCTTAGATATTAAGAAAAACTTTTGACATTGTTTTTTTTAAGCGATTTAAGTATATACATATTAATAATAGCTGGGGCAGCTAGGTGGCACAGTGGATAGAGCACCGGCCCTGGAGTCAGGAGTACCTGAGTTCAAATCCGGCCTCAGATACTTAACACTTACTAGCTGTGTGACCCTGGGCAAGTCACTTAACCCCCATTGCCTCACTAAAAACAAACAAACAAACAAAAACAAAATAATAGCTGACATTTTTATAATTTGCCAATCATTAATAGTTATTGTGGAGAATTTAATTCAGAGCCTGGTTTTAAGCTTGAACCTGAAGGCAGTGATAAAGCTAGATATAAAGTGTTTGTGTAACAATCCCATTTCCAAGCCACTAAAGACATGTCTTATTTGACTTAGGGTTGGGCTGGGGGCAAGAGGGAATCCACATTTTCTCTTTGGCCATTTTGTTAGTCTCACTAATAAGCCTTGCTACTTAACTGAAAGCTGGAGCACTTTGCTGCTGCTTTATACTTAGAACAAGAAGGATTAAGGATTCTCCTGGAATTTTTCTGTAAATTTTCTAAGTAAGTTAGGTGAATATTTATAAGAGCATTTTTGGCCCTAGAAGAGTTTGATTTATAATAGTCATAACTATGTGTGGTATTATAAACTAGAAATGAATGTTAAAAATCATTTTAAAAATGATTGGCTATTTAACTACTGGAGTTTAGTTGATATAGTAGCAAGGTCTCTTTTAAACATGCCTCATCGTATTTTCTTATAATTATACCAGTGTTCCCTGGTTCTTCTTTGATGGCAGCATGTAGAATTAGTTCAAATACAGGAAGATGAAATAAAAAGTTGGATTTGTAGGATTGATGAAGACTTCTCATTTCCACCTAAATTCAGGACTTGTGAATTTGGACTTTGTCTGCAAAACTTCAGAATTACTTTTAGGAACTAGGCCTTAACTAAAGTTTGAGAATTTCATCTTACCCAGTTTTCCTGGCAAAGCTAGGTAATAACATTTTGTGAGATGTTAGACCTAGAACATTCTTACTGAGCTGCTTGATTCACAGGTGACTGTTTTATCATTTTGCTCTGACTTAGTATATTCTCTTCTAACTTGGGATTTTGAAAAACTAATAATTATTCCATCTAGTACATAAACATCAGAGAACCAAAAGTTTTCCTTTTATATGTGCTTGCCTTTCATAGCAACTGCTTGTCATAGTGGTAGGGTAAATGGTGGTAAAGGCCACAAAAATATGTTGGCAAAGATGACTGCTTTTCCATCAGTTGTATCTAGTCTGTGTTTTTTGTTGGGGTTTGGGTTTTGGTTTGTTTTGGATTTTTTTTGGACTTGGCAAGGGTCTGATTTTTCCTTAAGTTTTGATTGTTTTACTTGTGTCAGTGTTAATTATCATGTGGTTTTGCAGTGATTTGACTTTTCTCACTCTTGATTCACTTCGGTTTAGTGAATATTTATTGATAACTCACAGGTACAGTGGCCTCATTTTGTGTTCAATACTCAGTGCTGTAGACCTCAAGGTGGCCCCGTAGCAAACTCGGTGCTTCAGCTTTACATACGCCACCTTTCTTTACTCTTCATGTGAGCTTCCTAGTGTTGTGGTTTTATTCTACCCATTGTGTTCTAACAATCTGTGAGTTTATGGTAATAATTGGCAATTCTGTCACTAGATGGTTAAAACTCTTACTAATATTAGTTCATACATTATATATTGTAGGAACCACAGAAGAAAAAAACACAACTAACCACACTTGTTAATTCTGGTTTGATGAAGGAAGGTCAGAGATATTTGTGGGGTTTTAAAGAGAATGGATGGACATTATAATTTTCTTGTCTTATGTGGAGCTTGTTGGTTATAGTCCCCACTTATGGTTTTGGGGGGAGCAATTATTAAGAATCATATCGAATGCAAATTACAGCAGAGATTAGAATCCCTTTGTTATTATATTTTGGTAGTTGGTGTCTGAGTCAGCCCCAGGACAGGAAGTTTGATTACATTCCTGAGCAAAGTTAAACTAGGTAACAAATGGCAAGTTGTAGAATTTGCAAAGCCCTGGGAATTGGGATCAAAACATTCAGTCCATTTCCTAGTATCTGTTCTGTCTCTGAGAAGATCTTTGGAGAAATACATTAACAGTTTAGTAGTGTGGTTGACTGATGAAGAAAGTGAAGCCTTGTGTGTTGAATTGTATTATGATTTGGGATTTGTTCTCCTGCATTGCAGTTATGATAGAATTTGTTCTCTAATTTTACGTTAAGAATAATGGGGATATTATGGTTGCATCATATCCTAACAAGAAGAAAATCAAGACTAGGACATTAGAATTGCAGTATGATCTTTGAGAAGATGAATTTAAGTACTGATTTGTCTTTAACTGGCATCTGTTTTCTCAGTTTAAAAAAAAGCAGAATTTACTTGATTATTGAGAGAAACTGTTCTATTCTTTTTTCAATGATTCCTATTTGAATTTTTTCCCTGCTTTGGCAGAGGCAGAAGAGGAATGAATGATGGAAGTGAATTCTCTCTTGTCTTATGACTAGATTTTTGTATAACTGTACATGCCTTGTTGGGTGGTTTTAAGTGAACTGCTAAAGGTTGAATAGATATTGAACTTGCTGGACAAAGCAGTCTGATATTTTGAACTGGAATTCCTTTGGAGGAGATGTGTTCTTTCTGTGCAATGCTCACTTATGGGTAGGCATAGCTTATGTATCTTAGAGCTATCAGCCTGATACTTTAAACCTTGAGATGCATCAGAATTGGCAGTAAGTCACCTTCCAGGTAATTCCCCTGTCCCTCCCATGCAGCCTGTTTGGGAAAAGCTAAAGCTGATGCTTCTGCCATGTATTTGTTTTTGAGGCATCTGTCCTTAATGGGACCTACTGTTTTCTCCACAGGAGGAAGAAGAACAGGAGGAAGAAGATGATGATGAAGATGATGATGACACAGATGACCTTGATGAACTCGACACTGACCAGCTGCTAGAGGCAGAGTTGGAGGAGGATGAAAACAATGAGAATGCTGGCGAGGATGGTGATAATGACTTCTCTCCTTCAGATGAAGAGCTGGCTAACTTGCTTGAAGAAGGAGATGAAGGGGAAGATGAAGACTCTGATGCTGATGAGGAAGTTGAATTGATACTGGGAGACAGTAAGTATAGCCGGGACCATCACTCTGATCCTAGGAAGCATCACAGAGTATTTATTCCTCCATGCCAACTCAGACGGAGAGTCAAACCTGTCTTCTTTACTCTGCCCTCAGAGGAAAGGCAAAGTCAGCATCTGTGTTCATTTGCTATCTCACCACCTAAACTGTGTAACCAGCTGGCCATGGTCCCTTACCTTCAGAGGACTAAGCTTCCTAGATCAGACGGACAAAGTTTAGTGGTTTGTCCCGTCTGAGGGGCTCGTCTGAATTCATCAGAAGAAGCTCTCGTGAGCAGTTATTCATTTCTAAAGAGATAAAGTGATAGAGTCCATCGTGTTGTCCTTTTCCTCTCGGCTGTTGGCTCCTCCCGAGAAGTGGTGGGGCACGTTCTCCCTTCTCCTTTCTTTCTGTTCTGCTTAGCACTTGTTTCTCCTTTGCCTTCTCCTCCTCCTCTTCCTTGTGATGAATAAGCCAGCAAAGCTTTAGGTAGTAAATTTCCCATTAGGACCAAATTGGGTGACCCTATATGCTTCTTAGATTAGGGTTGTCCCATGTCTTTGCTCAGGAGCCCTGTACAAGCCAGCTAATGATGTAAAATAAGAACATTTTTACAAGTTAGCTGAACTGCCGACACTCATATTTAGGGCAGGCTCCTATTTAGGCTGCTCACCAGCCCCTCAGTAAGATATGCGCATCACTGGCAGATTGATTCATGCTGTTCTTCTGTTTCGTTGTAGTGCTTCACTGCCCATCTGTGGCCAAACTCATGAATTTTGGGGAAATAATCCCTATGATCTCCAGCGGGTTTTCTTATATATAGTCCAGTCAGCACTTTTAAAGGTGGTAGGTATTATGTCCAGAGAGAAGAGGACACAACACAGACTTAATTAAAGCCAAACCTCTCCATAGTTGACCTGTTTTTATAATAGATGGGTTTGGTGGTGGCGGGGAAGGTGATGGGGACAGAGGGAAGGAAATTATGTAATTGGAGGTATAATTCAGGCATTCCCCTTAAACTTCAGGCAAGGACGTTTTCTCCGGGATAAATCTTGTTGGTTCTGATCAAAGAATATAGGACCAGCTTAGAGGAGACTGGCTTCTGTGTTGCCACTTCCACAAGCCCTTCTTTCTGTTGCTATTTTAAGGAAACTCTTTTGGGGGGAGGAGTTGGGAACCATAACTCCATCTGTTCTACTGAGAGAGGGGAGAAGGGCTGTTTCCTGCACTTGGACACTGAGATTCTAGGACAGCCCAGGAGATGGGGCAGTACTCTGGAGAGACTTTTGCCTTGTCCCCAGGAAAGGTTCCTATTCAGCAAAGGGTTTTGTTTTTGTTTTTGTTTTTTTTTTCTTTATCAGAGGAGCTGGCAGGGAGCAAGGGGTGGGTGAAACATATCAACATTATTGTAAAAAGTGGGAGGAACAGATCTTATGAAACATTTTTATTGTACTTAATAATTGGACATGGGGTACAAGCAATATCGACATTGTAAATTTTTAATTCACTTAAATGACAAGGGATTAGTGAGGCACATTAAAAGGGGTGGCAAGCAGCCGTGGCGGAGAGTAAAGTCCAGCTCGTGGTGGTGCCAGCTAATGCAAGTGAGTACTGCTTTCATTTTTTAATTTTTTAGTTTCAATGCAAGGCCACCAAAATTTGGGTTTGGCTTGTAAAATTATTTCCTGTTCTAGCCACCAGGGCACCAAGTATTTTAGATTTGGGAACTACTTTTTCCCAACCCAAAGCTACAGGCACATTACTTACATTGCTGAGAGTGGGAAGGCTTCTGGTGGAGAACTACAGCTTGGAAAAGAAGCAGCTTAAATTATGACTCTCATGGGTGCTGGGGTGGAGAGGGGAAGGGGAAGGTTGGGCAGGTACTGGTGGAGAAAAGAGTTTCAAGTGAGCATAGAGAATAACCCAGACTACGTCATGTAGTCTCAGTTGGAGTTTGAGAGCAAGTGTAGATTGTGCTTAGTCTACTTGGGTTTTCAAAGTTATGATGACACTGACAACAGAATAGTAAGCTACAAATGCCCTGTTTTTAGGGGATGAGGCTCAGGCATTGCTGTTGTCCTATCACCCTATGTTCTAGCTAATCTGGCCTGTTAGAGGAATTTGTTTGCTTACTTTAGGGTCAACAGGTTTCCTATAACTTTGCAGTGCCCTAAGAGGACTCTTCTAGGTATTTGGCTTGGTGTATGCTGCCAGGCATCCAGTTTACTCTTTTAAAAATAAATTGGGGGGGGGGCAGCTAGGTGGCGCAGTGGTTAAAGTACCGGCCCTGGATTCAGGAGGACCTGAGTTCAAATCCAGCCTCAGACACTTGATACTAACTGTGTGACCCTGGGCAAGTCACTTAACCCTCATTGTCCCACCCCCTCCCCCCAAAAAAGAGTAAAAAATAAATAAATAACTTAGGGCAGCTGGGTGGTACAGTAGATTGAGCACTGGCCCTGGAGTCAGGAGGACCTGAGTTCAAATCCGGCCTCAAACACTTGATACTTACTAGCTGTGTGACCCTGGGCAAGTCACTTAACCCTCATTGCTTTGCCAGCGGGGGCCCCCCCCCCCCCGCCAGTAGCAGCATGGGCTAAATAAATTAGAAGGAAGGCCTATAGCATGAGTTATATTGATAGGAGTGATGGTGAGGAGGTCTGGTAAAGTATTTACACAACAATGTATTTGTAAAGTGTCTTTACTGTCGAAGATCCCATAGTTTGAGGGTTTTCTCATTTCCCTCATGTAAGAAACAGTTAACTGTAGTGATGATCTTGGAAGCCAGTTTTCTTACATAATTTTTCAGGGTCCACTTTCACAGTATCAGAAGTTGGATCAACTTTTTGAACCTAGCTTAAGAAGGATTATGGTTCTGTGAACTCCCCTAATTGTCTTCTCTTGGTGGTCATGTGTGAAGTTGAGGCTGAGGGTTAGTTGTTATTCCCACAGTTGCGTCCAGTTCTTTGGAGTGAATTGTCCTGATCCATTTGGTATACCCTAGTTTCCAGCTATGTCTTTGGACCTCTCTAGGGCTTTGGGCAGGAAGGTCAAGTGCTTAGGTACACATGAGACAGTAGGCTATGTCTCTCTTCTCTGAACCCTCAGCTTCCTGGCTTCCCTTTTCTAGACTGCTGGAGAAAAAAAGCTTTAGCATGTTGATCAGATTATATACCATTAGTGATTTACTCCAGGAATTCCAGGTCTCTATTTTCTGATCTTCCTTCCTTGTTTTCTTAACTCTTAGGAGATCTTTGCTTCCTGTCCCCTTTACTTGTTTGTGACTCCTCTGACTCCAGGGGCAGTTACTTTAGCCATCTGGTCTAGCCTCTCTCAGCTCTGTTACTTCTCCTGGTCACAGTATTTCTTCTTCCTGAAAGTGATGTTTGGAAAAATGTTTTGCTTTGCCTGTAATTTACAAAAAGGTGGTTAAACTCTAGTACCAGAAAGAGTCTGAAGTATGGTATCTGATCTTTACCCATTTGGAGGCTTTGTGCCTGTTGAGCAGATAGTAAACTTTTTCTAGTCACATAGCTAAGACGAGAAGCCATTTATTTCTAGTAAACTCATTCCCTTCATCAGGAATTACAAGACTTCTTGAAAATTTTCGTTTTCTCATTTATTGACAAGCTTTCTGTTTTGTGAACAGCCAAGAAAGGCGCAGAAACACCAGACACAGGCTTTCCTCTTTGTCCTGCTTGACTTTGAATAATACATGATGACCCCCTTGAATTGACCACGTAGGCCTCAGAAAAGTAAAGGCAGCTGAGAGAATCATATTTGGCTCTTTGCATTTCCAGTCAGTGTTATATAAGAGGGCATTAGTGCAGGCTGGCAGATGTGAGGGGGAAGGGACATAATGATGCAGGCTACCAGAGCTTTATATCCATAAAAGATGTTCAGTGGTGTATTCTAGGTGGGCCTTCAGACCTGTTTTGTTCAGAGTAGGAATAAGTTACAAGGAAGTTCAATTCCTACCTTGAGTTTCAAAATAGCCTCTCCTTTGGCATTGCTTGGGAGATGGCTAATACTCCATAGGCAATTGGTATTCCCCTCCAATTTATGTTTGGAAGTCTGTACAGGCCATCTTTCTTTAGAAGGTGGTGCTGGTAATGAAGGGGTACATCGATGGTGTATCTCAGATCTTCTACCGGCAGAAAAAGATTTGATGAGTGTTAGATTAGAGGGGAGTCTGAGAAATTTAGGGAAAAATATCCCAAGTTCCTTCAAAGCAGAGCCTCATTACTGGCAGCCCCCATTTCTAGTACAGAATCTCTAGGACATGGGAATGAGGTGATTTAAAGAGAAATCAAGGTGGGATGGAATATTCAGCTTAAATGGAGCTGTAAAAATTGGCCTTCTTTGCCCAGGTAGCACTGAGATGGGGGATCCCTGTGTAAATCCTACATATTCTGCCTTAAGAACACTATGCTGAGTGACATCTTGTTGTTCTCTGTCCCTTGAACTCAAGGTAGGAGTATTGGGATCCCTTGGGCTTGGCTGCAGCTCTATGATATCAAGCCCTGCAGCAGGCCTGATCACAGGACCAGAGCTGTATGGCATGGACACCTGCTAAAGCCGTGTGTGGTGATTCTTCTGGGACTCCTGAATATCTCCTTTCTATCTGGACTGAGGTTCCCTTTGGCTGGATAGTTTTTTCCAGGCAGGGAAAGTGTTCCTAAGAGCACTTTGGCCCTTTTTAAAGAACACTGAGCTGAGATTTCCCAGGGTAGGGTATGGTTGCCAGCAACAGATGTGCTCACAGCTGACAACACCAAGGAGCTAATTGGTATGTTTTCTCCTTTCTTGAAAATGGTAATTGACCCACTCAGGGAGGATAAAGGTAGAGCACAATACTTTCTGAACACTTCCTATAAGTTCAACACATAACCTCCTCTTTACCTCCCTTTTTCTTCTCCACCTTTCCAGCTGATAGCTCAGATAACTCCGATTTGGAAGACGACATCATCTTATCTTTGAATGAGTGAGGAGTGATCATCATACGGATGCCCACTGAAGAAATTCTATTCCTGGCAGGCAGGAGACCAAATGAGCAGCGAATTCAGAACAAGCCTCCCTGACACCTTTTCTCCCCTCTCTCTATCCCTCTCCCAGGGATATCTGTTTTTTGAGAACCCATGGGCTTCAAGCTTGGAGGGTTTGGGTTTAAGCAGAGAATCAGTTGTGCCCAACAGTGGCCATTCAATAAAGAGATCAGGGGTTAGGCCCATTTTCTGCCTTCTCTTCCCCACTTCCTCCAGGACGGACAAATCTTTCCTTAAGGAAAAGCCCCACTTCTCTGGGGATATTTCACAATATATTTTCTTTGTATAAAGTTCTTTACTAAAGAACAAGAAATAGTTTTATATAAAAGTAAAAAAAAAAAAATTGCAGGTGTTTATAGCAAAGAGGGTGTGAACTCATATCCACCGGGTACCTTGTCCCCTAAGCTTCATTTCCTTTGGGAGAAAGTGATGCCCAAAGATCAATATAAAGAGGCGTTTTTACACAAGTATTTAAAATGAAAAGGAAAATCGTGGTTTCTTAAATTGATAAGGATTAAGACTATTTTATTATAAATATAATATATGATTTTTTTAAAAACAGTTTTGTTGCCTCACATGCTGTCAGGATCTTGGTGTTTTTTTCCTTGACTTGAGGTGCCTTCGTGCCAGAGCTGGGGAGGAAGGCAGGCATTGACTGCTGTTTGCCATGTATATGCACACATTCATTCACCCACCCTCATGGAATGGCAGGCAGGAGCAAGTCCTGGCATTTGGGTCATTGTGGATACTGGTTTTGTGGAGATGAGGGAACTTGTGATATAAGTTCACTCCCTCTATTTTTCTTTGTGATTCAGTTTTTTTTTTAAATCTTTTTTTCTCCCTTTCTCCTGTGTGGAAATTACAAATCAAAGGCCTTTTTCTTTAATGTAAAGTGTATTTATTTAAAAAAATACAAAATAAACTACAAGTCTGTCTTTGTTTATGGCCTTTACCTCTTCTCTTTTCCAGCAGTAGGTGGGTTCCTTCCCTCCCGATACAGACAGATTTCTTCAGCCCTCTAGAGACAGCAGCAGTGGCAATGCGGTGAGAAGCTGCCCCCCAGAAGAACTTCATTGAGACCTGAGTCACTCTAGCCAGCTCCACTCTGCCATTTCCATGCAGAGTCTTTCATGTCTTTTCAAATAGCTGCTTCTTACCCATGTAATGTGGACCAGACCTCCTCCCCTGCTCCATTCTTTGGCTTCAAGAGAGTAGGCCATGGATATGGCTGAAGCCGTAGCAGAGCCATAGCCAGTCCCTGGGAGGTGGAAAGGAGAATGGGGCTCCTGGGAAAGGGATTTGTAATTGGTGAATTCTGAAACGATAGACAACAAAGCCTTAGAGCCTCTGCCTGATCACCTCAGCCATAGTGACATAGTGGTGAGTGTACAACTGAGCAGGTGGAACATGGGAGATGGAGGAGCTAAGGGTTGGTCCGATGTTTCACAGGTTGGATGTGTGAAAGGAGCAGCTAGGTGCACAGTGGATAAAGCACCAGCATTGGATTCCAGAGGACTTGAGTTCACATCCAGTCTCAGACTCTTGATACTTGCTAGCTGTGTGACCCTGGGCACATCACTTAACCCCGATTGCCTTGCAAAAAAAATTTTTTTTCCCCAAAATTTTCCATCCTTTGAAAAGGATGTTTGAAAAGAGGGAATAAGGGTTTGACTTACCAGAAGATGTATGGTACTATAAAAACGGTAATTCTTTCCCTTCAAACATAGCTGCTCTGTTCTTAGGAGAAAAAGAGTTTAAAGAGATACTGAGGTAGTGGTAGTATGGTGAAGTGGATAGGGATATAGCCTTCAAGGCAGGAAAGACCTGGATTCAGGTTCTGACAGGGACACATCTTGGCTGACCCTGGGCAAGTCATTTAACTTCTTAATGCCTTAGGTAACTATCTTAAGACTCAAATTGCAAAGAGGTACCAACTTGCTTTGTTAGAGGGAGGAGTTTCCTCTTCTGAGTTTCCCATACCAATGTAATAACCAGTCCAAACCCTCTCCCACTCCTTGAAGAGGTGGTCATTACCACCCTGAACCCCATAGTGAGTGCCACCAATCCTAAGCATTTCTTGATTCTACTACAGTAGTGGCTTCTAGGATGCTACACCTCAACTCATTCATGTGGGGGCAGTGATAGATCAGGGTTATGAAAAAAGGTTATACAGTTAAGTAATAATTCACACAGCTGGGATGTGATCGACTTATCAGTCCAGGGTATATTATCAGGCCCATATTATACAAATGTACTCTTGATTCCCAAAAGAATAGAAAAAATGAGACACTAGCTGTGCCTTCCTTATGCCTGAAATAGAAGTTGGGGGGTGGGGTGGATTTTATCAACTCAACCTGGAGGGATCCTTATTCAACTCTGTCCCTAATCTAAGGCAGCATAAGAAAGTCACATTCCAGGTTTAGTCAGTCAGTCAATTAATGTTTACTAAATGTGCCAGAAAGGTAAGACACTTAAGTTCCGGAAGTCAGAGAGCTACAGCCTGTGAGCCAAATACAGTCTGCTGCCTGTTTTCATAAGGCCAGGGAGCTAAGAATGACTTTTGCATTTTAAAATAAGGTTTGATTGTATTTAGGAGTCAGACTTGAGTTATAGATCTGGCAAGTGTCTTCCTCTCTCAGCCCATGTCCTCAACTTTAAAAAAAGTGTGTGTGTGTGGGGGGGGGGGGGGGGAGTAGTGCATATGGTTTCTAAGGTTCCTTCTAGGTCTAATTAAGTTCTAGGATTACAACAATAGGACTTTAACCATGTCTCTGAAATGTAACTGGCTTAGAATGAAACTTGGAAACAGATCTCATGGGGATGGTGAATGAGAGGCAATGACTACCAGCAGGAAACTTGGGTTTGGTTGACTAGGCTACAGCCCCTAGGGGTATATACCCAGGAGACCCCCCCAAGGGCTGAATAAACACCTTTCCACCTGTTCCTTGAGTTGCCCGAGCTACCAAAGAACTAAGGCCACAAATCTAAGCTACTAAAAAAGAGAATATGTATTTAGAGATTCCTTATAAATAGTAAACTATCAGTGATGGGTTTTTTTTTAAATCTTGAGTCTGACATTAGCAGCAAGATAGGCCTCTAGGGTGGGGTTCTAAAGATGGGCACTGATGAAAGTCTGGAGTCCAGAATGTCTCCACAGCCAGGATGCTGTCCAAAGGGTGGACTAAGATGATAAGGGAAAAGAAAGGACCTGGTCATTTGAGAAAGAATGGCAAAGAGGGGAGAGAGCTAAAGGAGCCTTTGGTGAGGAGCAACAGAGGGTACTTAGAGAGTTAGGGACTACTTTGACCTGGAGTTGCCTATCCTTGGGAAAAAAACAAACCCAAACTCCCCAAAACATGAGAAGGAAGTGTAGAAAAATGGCCTACTTTTCAGTTCATTAGGACCTGACCCCAGTGTTGGAAGGCACTACTTTGGGAACTGAGCTCTTTAATCCAGGTGATGATACAAGTAGGAAATGGTAAGTTTTATAGTATTGACCAAATTTCAGGTCACTCTTTAGCTTGCTGAACCTTGCCTTACACTGCTTGAAGGAGGCACTAACCATATCTTGTCTGTAAGCCATCTGGGTTCTTCCAGGCCTAAGCCTGGGTTTCAGGTATTGCTTAAGTATGTTACTCCACTCTAGGGTGACCTTAACTACCAACCTTAAGGGAGATTTTATATTAGTTTGCTCCTGACCAAAAGGATAGGGGCAAAACCACATCCCCAACCTGGGTCTCAGTTTACTTATCTAAAATGCCTAAGAATCATGGGCCACAGCAGTCTTAAGCACACAGCCTCATTTCTGAGGCTGGCTGAAAGCTCAGGATTCCAGCTTGCCCACCTGCTCTCAGTGTTCTCAATTCTCTGCTGACTGCAGCTGCTTCCTAGCTGCCTGCTGGAAGAGAGGAAAGGATTCAGGCAAAGGGATTTGGAGTAGCAGGTTCTTTCTCTAAAGCTGTCAGAAATCGGTAAATTCTGAAACCTGGTATTTCTTGGTTATTCCCAAAAATGTCCTGGCAGTCAGTTTCTTTTTTGGGATTCACTCCGGAAGGACAGACCTTAACAAGGAACCTGTCTCGTAGTTACCTGAAATAAGCTTCAAGTTCATTGAGATGAATACCAGATGGTCCAATTAAAAAAAAAAAAACAAGCCTTCAGAGCCTCTTCTGTTGGAGCTTTCATCTTCCTCCTCAGTGATTATTAAAGACTCAACTTTGTAAACAATTCACTCCCCTCCACAGTGAGTTTTCTAGGCAGTGGAAGTCTGAGGCATCTGGGGTTTGTTCTAAGGTAACTGTTAATATGGCTAAGGGGCAGCATCTCTAGCATGGTCCCTTTTTGCCCCAGCGTTAACTTTCTAGCCTGAATGAGTCTTTGGAGCTTTTCAAGACTTTGCAAAGAAGCTAAATGACATACTGGGGAAGCTTGCATTCTGAAGGGCTTTTTTTTTTTTAAATACATACAGCCTCATTTCAAATAGCTGCAGACCAGAATTCTAACCCTCCAATTTGTCCACTAATTTGTTCAGGTGCAGCACTCAGCAAAATGTATCACCTATAGTACATGCTTAGGTAATGTTAACTGAAGACAAGCCCACCTGCAAGACTGAGGGAGGTGCTACACTGAGCCTTCTTGTGCTGAAGAACTGAAAGGGAGGCCATGAGCTGCTTTTAAGAGAACCTTTAATGACAGATTTCCTGACTAAAAAGACTTTCAAATATCCCCATTCCCAGTCATTGCCCTAAGTTGTTTCCTGCTGCCTCAGGTAATTATAAGCTGCCAGAAGGCAGGTGTTTGTGTTTCCTGGAGTTTGGCACATGGCTCTGCACCCTGCAAATCGGATTAATGCTGGTAGCTGATTTGGTTAGAAGTATGTCTGCTCCTGAATTGCTAGAGAAGGTTTGAGCTCTTAGATAGCTGCTGTGCCTCCTCTTGTACTCACTTTACCTCTGGGAAAACCTGTCCCTCCATAGCTCAGAAACTTAGGAGGGGTTCTAAGCTGGATCCTCCCTGACCTATGTCTTAGCAGAAGCTCACTGTAAGCCTGGTGAGTCTTTAGCCTGCCAGGCAAATGAAGACACAAACTGCTCTTTCCTTGGACCTGTATCACAAGAATTTCTTAGGAGGTTTGCTAAGCCCTGTAGTTCACACCCCATTACATAAACCCAATAGCTACATTCTGACTCCATGGCCCATTCTGCCCCAAAGCAAAAGTAACCAAGGAGGCCAATGTGTCCTTGCTGCTCATGTTCTAGTTTGAAAGAGAGCCTGAACAACATGCCACCTGAAGAACTCTCCCCAGGTCCCCCAAGCCCAGATTACAGGAGAGTGAGCCTCTCAAAAACCACTTTTGAGGATCGTTAACATTGCTACCAGGTTCACCAAATATATCAGGTAAAAAGCATCACCTGCTTTCTTCAAGCTCTTAAAATGAGGCAGTTTATATGACACCAGAAGCACACTGGAATGACAGCTATATTCTCTTAATGCAGACTAGATGGGGGAAGGAGCAGCAGCTTTTTAAGCGGTAAGAGATGCCCAGGTTTTTGTAAATGTTCTAGGAAGAAGGGCCTGAGCAGATAATTTTCAGTGTTGGGTTCTGCATGCTTTATGATAGTCGTGATTTCTAGAAATTGAGGTGAAGACACTACAGGCCCAAAAGTAGCTCAGGTATTCACTGATCCACCTCTTCTTTGGCCTTGGAGGGAAAGCTGTGTGTGTGTGTGTGTGTGTGTGTGTGTGTGTGGAAGGGCTGTTTGTGCAAGTAGTGGGAAAACCTCAGAGGGCAGGGAAGTGCCACATGCTCCATTACTTCAAAGGGAACTTCATTAAACCAGTACACTCCACAGGGTTAAAAATCGATCCTTGGACAAAGGCTTTACTGACAACTTTCCATACAGTTAGTTAAAAAATAAAATACAGAACACACCGGAAAGTGTTTCATACATTAGAAATCAATAAAATGGGAATACCTTCAAATGGGCATAAAAAAATTGAGTTTTGGTGGAGGGGGGCTTTGGCCTTCACCAAACCAACCATAATAACTGGGCAGAAAAGCCAAACCAAGAGCAGAATTGGCTTTAAAAATAACTTTTCATGACACAAAGAAAACACAAGATTGGGAAAAGCCAGGTTTTGGCTAGGCAGTGTCTCTTACTATAACTATCACCATATGCTCTTCTTCTAACTTTCCCAATGTCCTTAGAGCAGACTGGAGGTACTGCTGGGAGAATTCACAGGGAGGGAAGGCATAGAGCATGCCTGTGTTGTCTCTACCCTTGGTCCCACCCACTGGCAGGCTGATCACCCCAGCAGCCTGCTTCTGTTTCAAGTATGAGACCAGATTCCTGAGAAGCCTCCGCTGCAAACCTGGCTCCACAGTATGGGTCCCCTCTGCTCCAGGCCCTCCTGGAGAAGCTTGAGTGGCCAGAAGCACCACATAACCATTGGGGCTTCCCTGCTTGATTCTCCGAGTGACCTCATCCAGTTTGGGCTGGTCAAGTCGAAGTCTTTGGGCAATCTTGAGCTGCGTCAGCTTGCTCCCTGAAGCATGGTCTTTGAGGAGGCCACTGATCACTCCCAAGTCCCCCTCAAGAATGTGCATACAAGTGGGGAAGCAACTGTTTTTCAACACCAGGAGCCCATTCCAGCCCAGCTGTAGGGTCTGAGCATAATCAGACAGACTCTTTAGCTTTTTGGTCTCAGGTTTTGGCTCTTCGATGGGTTTCGATTCTACTTCGCTGGTTCGATGATTGCGTTCGCTGTCTCTCTTCTTCACCTGGTGAGAGTCTGGACCTCTCTCTTCTGCCCCATGCCGGTTGTTGGGCAGGGAATTGCTTGGCTCTTTCTCTGCTCCAGACTCACTGGTATGGTTCTCTCTTCGGAGCCTCTCAGGGCTTCGATCTGAGGGCAGCCCACTGATTTTGGTCCTGCCTCTCTCCTCATAAGGTGAATGAGTAGTCCGTCCATGATCACTGGATAAACTCCTCCTCTTTCGCCTTTCTTCCCAGGGCTTGGACAGGCTGCGGTCCCCATCACTGCCCCATCTCTCCCCACTGCGGCTGCGCACTGAACGGCTGTAACTTTCCAAGCTATTTCTGCGGTCTGTGCTTTTGGAGGGACTGGCCCAGTCACCCTCCACAAAGCTTCTATCCCGGTCAGAGTAGAGAAGGTGGGGGGGAGTCCTATCTCGGACCCTCAAGTCAGCTTCCAAATTTCGGTGCCTGGTGTACCCCTCAGGGAGTAACTCATAGTGCACCGGGAGTGGTGTGGCCTGGCACTGTTGGGGATATCTGGTCTCCTCAGCTTTGGCAAAATCCACCCTGAGCCTTCTCTCCGGCCCCCCCAAAGGAAAGCCCCTCATTTGGACACAGGCAGCCTGGGCTGCATCCAGGCTCTCATACTGGATATAGGCAAAGCTGTCTCCCTTGACATGGTCAATAGTTCGAATGCTTCCAAAGCGGTCAAACTCCCGGGCCAGGGCAGCCAATGAGGTATTGGGTCCCAGGCCTCCCACCCACAGGCGAGTGGTGGGGTTGGCTTTGCCGTAGCCAATCTTAATAGGGTTGCGCCCGACCACCCTCCCCGACATGGCCACTTTGGCCCGGTGGGCCATGTCCAGGTTCTGGAACTTGAGAAAAGCATAAGCTCCCCCTTGGCCCCTGGCGGGCCTTTTGATCACCACCTCCTCAATGATACCATACTTCTCAAAGGCCCTCCTCAGCTCCACCTCCGACACGCTGTGATCCAGGTTGCCAATAAACAAATTGCGTGTGGCCCGCTGGTCGTCCTCGGGCATCAGGTCCTCCTCGCACACAGCCGGATAGCCGTAGGGTCGGCCCCGGTCATCGTACAGGCCGTAGTAGTCCAGGGCCCGGTCCCGGGAGAGGCCCACAGCCGCAGCGGCGGCCGCAGCATCCAGGGCAAAGGCTGCAGCTGCCGCTGCGTGCCGGGCTCTGGGCTCCCGCAGCGGGGGCGCGCCCACGGGGGACAGGGAGCGCTGCTTGTACTGGTAACTGCCGTGCAGGGGCAGGTAGCCCAGGGGGTCGGCGGGGGCGGGGGGCCCGGGCGGCGGCGTGGTGGCTGCGGCGCCGGCGCTGCTACTGCTGCTCCGGCGGCTGCTGCTGCTGCTGCCCCGCAGGTACACGGGCTCCACCTTGAGCGGGCGGTCGTAGAGCAGGAGCTGGCGGGCGCGGGCGTGGTGCCGGGCATCGCGGGCATCCTGCGGGTGTCGGAAGTTCACGTAGGCCACCCTGCCCAGCTCTGGGGTGTGCGACAAGCGCAGGCTGATCTCGCCGAAGCGCTTGAACTGGTGGAAGAGGCGGTCCTCCAGGTGCTCGGCGGGGAGCGCGGGGCTCAGGCTGCTGATGAGCAGCGTCTTGTACTCGGGCGGCGGCGGTGGCGGGGCGGGCGCGGGCGGCGGCGGCGGGGCCGGGGCGGGCGCCGGCGGTTCGGGGAGCGGCGGCAGCAGCAGGAGCGGGGACGCCCCGGGGGACGAGGCGGACGCCGAGCCGGACTCGCCGCCGCTAGCTTTGGCGCGGCCACCGCTGCCACCCGAACGGCCGCTGCCGCCGCCCCCCGCGCGGTGGTTGGAGTCCCCGGAGCCTCGGCCGTCGCGGTGGCTGCTGCTGCCGCTGCTGCTGCCGCCGCCGCCGCTGCCGCCGCGGGGCTTGTCGCGGGCGCGGGCCGGGGCCTGGTGCTTGGCGGGGCCGGAGCTGGAGCCGGAGCTCTTGTGCGCGGCCCGCCGGCTCCCGCCGCCGCCGCTCGAGTCGGGTTCCCCGCGCTCCCGCTCGCGCTCCCCGCGTTCGCCGCGTTCCCGCTCCCCGCGCTCGCCCCGCTCCCGCTCCCGCTCCCCGCGCTCCCGATCCCGATCCCGTTCCCGCTCCCGGGGCCGCTTCGCCGACGATGACGACGACGACGCCCCGCGGGCCCCCGGGCTCGAGTCGCGCTCGCTCTGCCGCTTCATGGCGCAGAGGCCGGCCGGGCCTGGCCGGGCCCCCTCCCTCACAGCGCGACTGGGCAGCGGCGCGGGGGCGGCGGCGGCGGGGCTGGGGCCGGAGCAGGAGCAGGAGGAGGAGGCAGCGCCCCCCGGGCCGCCATCTTGGACAAAAGGACTGAGCGCGGCGGCCGCGAAAAGGCGGGGGAGGAAAAGCGCAGGGAGGAAGGGGAGGGGACAGGGACAGGGACAGCGCGCGGCTGCGTCATCAAGGTGCGCGGCTCGGCGGTCTGGAGAGGGAGGGCGGGAGCATGACCGATGGGAGAGCCCTCAGCTCTTCCGTCACTTCCCCCTGCCTTCCCGGGGCCCTAACTCCACTCGACAGCCTATTGGATCATGGGCTTTATCGCCACCTGTCGGCCAGCGGCTCAAACAACCAGACTGCTCTGGCTTTGGCGTTGTCAGTCACCTTGACAGCGAGTGAGCCCTGGAGGAACGCGGGCTTCCGAGAAGATGCGCCGTTCTGGCACTTCTCCTGGCCAATTAATAGCCGTCTGTATTTGGTTTGCAAAGAGCTTTACCAATTCGATCCTCAAAACAACTACCGGACGTGTCAGTTCAGTCGTGTCCTACTTTTTGTGATCCTATTCGGGGCTTTCTTGACAAAGATACTGGAGGGATTTGCCATTTTCTTCTCCAGCTCATTTTACAGATAAGGAAACTAATCAAACAGGGTTAAGTGACTTTCCCAGGGTTACACAGTGTGAGAAGTCGAATTTGAACTCAGGTCTTCTCGTCTCCAGGCCCAGCGCTTGATCTATTAGTTGCTTCCATCTTACACTGTGTTATTTGAGGGTCGGCCCTGTAATCCTCCTCACCCCTTCAGTTTCTGGAGGGACTGGAATTCCCCACCTCTTCTCAGACTCTTCCCTTACCTAGGACCACAAGGATCGCATTAATCCCTAACCCTAACCCTGGCATTGTACAGGACGGGAAAGTCGTTTTTGGAGAAGGAAGGTACTTTATTCTCAAGATTGCACAGGTAGGAAATAGCCGAATGGGGATTAGCTCTGGGGAGCCTTGCACCGGGCTTTTTCAGATAAAGTGTCCAGACGCTCAAGGAGCTGTCCCATGCTGAACCCCACGCCTAGTCACTTACTTGTTAGGGAGGACTTGTGGATCCCCAGAGGGAGGGAAGGACTGGCCAAGCTGTGTGGGGTAAGAAGTGAATTCCCAAGGTCACCCTCTCCTTTGGGTGAGGGACCACTTGGGAAGTTCTCCCATCTGAGCTGTAGGATAGGAATAAACCAGTTCATACTAAGGGGACCAGAAATTTTAGCTTTTACCTCCTAGGCTCTTGTGGGGAGCCCCTAGAGCAATAGATAGTGTGGCAGTGGGACTCAGTACTGCAATGAAAGTGCCCAAGGATTCCTCATTGTCTGGTGAGTGTTAGGGGGTAACGATAGCAAAAGCTGGGGAATTCAGCTGAGAAGAACAAAGGACCGTTCCTCCATCTAGGTAGCTGCACGACTGGAAGAGGCATGAAGACTTGTCCCTACTGGGTGTTGGGATTTCCACTCTCCTCTTGTCCTTGGGTCTTACTATCACCACCCTTCAATCCCTCCACTCCACATTTGAGCTTGTGAGACCCGTTATTTTGTTCTGTAGAGGACTCCATAACCCTTATTTCTGGATAGCTACATGAATAGGAATGATGATTCCACTCCACTGCTCTCCAACAGGTGAAGCGTGGAAGGATACAACTAAGGTTAGTTGTACTTCCTGAGGTGCAAGGAACATTCATAAGAACTTGGCGGTTTTGGACATCATCTGCGCCAATATGTTTACTTCATAGATGTGGATAATTGAAACCCAGAGAGGTTAAGCGATTTGCTTGTCTCACACACAGCAGAAACAAAATTCCTACCCAACTTCTTTGACTTTTTTTTTCATATTCATTGTTAGCCTATGAGATCTTCCAGACAGATATCATAGAGGTAATGAGATAGTGAATGGGGTTTGTGCTTTGAAAAGCATTAGTGTTAGGCTAAAGGTAGATTGCAAAAAATTCATGCAAAGCACTTTCTTATTTATTTTGTCATTTGTCCCTCTAGTCTATAAAAAACTTGAACCTCTGAGATAATGGAAGTCATACTCACATTTTATAAACTTTAATGCACTTAACAAGGTCATACAAGTGGGTAGAACTTACTCTCTGAGCCAATGCTGCCAACAAGGCCTATACCATTAATGCCTAAAACTGTTTTTTTGGTTTTTGAGTGGGAGGGTGCCCTCAGCGGGGCAAAGTTGAATGTGTTAAAATGCAAATGTTGGGTTTTAAGGAATACCAACATTGCACTAAGGACAGCTCAGGGACAGGATATGGGTTGATGGAGGATTTGTAACAGCTGTGGGTAGTTAGCAGGCATGAGTGCCATCCCTCCCCATCAGCTGCTATACCCGAGGAGACAGTTTCCTGAGAAAATAGAAAACTGGAGAGATTTAGGATGGGTGAACTATCATGGTGAGCTTTTCCACACTGTTAGATACATTCTGAGGAGCAAGAACAAGAGGCAGCAGGGAAGGCCCAGAATAGCCTTCCCCCCACCAGAAGATGAGGGGCTTTGCTTAGATCTCCCAAACATCTTACAGCCCCAGAATTCTGTCATTCAACTTTCTCCTCTGCACGCTTAAGTCGGAGGGCAAGCTTCAAGTTCAGGCCTTGGCTTAGGATAGGCAGAATACTGCTTGCTTCACAGGACTGCTATGAGAATCAAACGAGAGAAACCAGCTGGTTTGGAGGACGACGTGAGTCCTTTGGCAAATATATCGGCCATTTCCTTTTCCAGCTCATTTTACAGATGAGGAAATTGAGGCAAACAGGGTCAAGTAACTTGACTCTGGGTCACACAGCTAGTAAATGTCTGAGGCTGAATTTGAACACTGGTCTTCCTGAATCCAGGCCTGGTGCTCTATCTACTGCTCCACGAGACTACAAACCTAATCATTTGCCTCATTTGTATGAAGGCTTTACCAAAATTCCCTTGAAAGTGGTACTTTTATGCACTTTATTAAAAAGAGTTGTCAGGGCAGCTAGGTGGAGCAATGGATAAAGCACTGGCCCTGGAGTCAGGAGGACCTGAGTTCAAATCCGACCTCAGACACTTATCACTTACTAGCTGTGTGACCCTGGGCAAGTCACTTAACCCCAATTGCCTCACCAAAAAAAAAAAAAAGGAGTTGTCTATGTGCTAGTGGGAGACAGGAAAGTGGGAAAGATACTGCAAGAGAGCAGAGAGGCAGGGATAGTCTTTGTAACTTTGTCATCCCTTCTTGTCCTTTGTACCACATGCATACATTGTAGGAGATGTTACTAAAAGTAGCAATGGTCCAGAGCTTTTTTTAAAGGGCTCCATTCAAGCCAGTTAGAAACTATTTTTTGGCTAAGCCCTAACTTCAGCTCCACGAATTTGTTATAATGGGAGACTATGTGAGAAAGTGCAAATGTTTTTTTGTTTTGTTTTGCAGGGCAATGGGGGTTAAGTGACTTGCTCAGGGTCACACAGCTAGTAAGTGTCAAGTGTCTGAGGCCAGATTTGAACTCAGGTCCTCCTGAATCCAGGGGCAGTGCTTTATCCACTTCACCACCTAGCTAACCCTGTGCATATGGTTTAATATAACCTATTTCTGCTTCTGAGAATCCCTGCTTGTCCAGTGCTTTCCAGCCAGTTGGCCATATACTCATGGTTGAATAACCAATTTATCTTTAAACCCTTCCTCAACCTAAGTTCCCAACACTGGGAGAACATGGAATGGAAAGCAAAGATGATTCACCATATCACAAGGGTCACAAACCCCAAATCTGCCCACCACTTCACTGAGGAAACAAGTAATTCTGGGGGCAGCTAGGTGGTACAGTGGATAAAGCACCGACCCTGGATTCAGGAGGACCTGAGTTCAAATCTGAACTCAGACACTTGACACTTACTAGCTGTGTGACCCTGAGCAAGTCACTTAACTCTCATTGCCCTGCCCCCCACCCCAAAAAGGAAAAAAAACCAAATAGGAAACAAGTAATTCTTATAAAAAAAAGAAAACCTTCAACATTTCTCTTCATCTTTTTGTTAATATCAGTAATGGAGTTTTATCTCTTAGTGGCTTCCTATCTGGGGCTGGCCCTGGGGGGCTGCCTCATTATATCCAGAGGGACACTCACTGGAAAGTATGGAAATCTGGGCATCAGAAGACCTTCAAGAGCATCCAAGGGAGCTGGATCTTAGCAAATCCAATCTCTTTCAGAAGAGAAAATAAAGCTGTTAAACATGGAATACAGCATGGACTAGCCCACTTACAGATTGGCCAGGAGCCAGTTTGGTGACACATCTAAGGAAGAATTCATAGAGCCAATTATAGGTTACCAATCCTCTAGAAAGAATACTCCAAGTGTAACATTCACAAAACCTAAGCTCGTGGAGGTTTTCAGAGCAGCAGACTTGAGAACATGGCTACATCCTGCTAAGTTCTCATCTGTGAATGAGCAGAGCCTGGTGGACTGCAGTTAGAAGCAGGGAAACATGGTTTTATAATGGGGGTTCTCAGCATGTCGAGGAGAATGGGGGCATTGCTTCTGAGGATTCCTACCTTTACATAGCCAAGAAAAGAAGAATGTAAGTACAAGGCAGGATTATCTATTGCCAATGACACTGATTTTCTTACTTGTATTTCCCTCAAGTGCTGAGAAAGTCCTCCAGGATGCCAAGGCTTCTGTGGGACCTATCTCTGTGGCCATCAATGCTGGACCTGATAGCTTGACTTCTGTAGCTCAGAGCCTTACTAAATAACTCATACTGCTCTGGGGTCACCAATCTCAGGGGTGGAGTATGGCTTTGAAGATGAGGTCGAGCACAATAAATACTGGATTTTCAAGAACAGCTTGGGTGAGAGTTGGAGGAAGGGAGGTTACATGCACATGGTATTCTGCTCAAGCCAACCGTCTCAGGAGTCAGTGACACGTTTTTTTACAACCTGCCCCATACAAGTCCTAGAACTCCCATGGGACTATTTGCATCTTACTTCTTCGTGCTTTATTATTCTGTCATAACAGAAGGGGATCATTTCCCATACTGCCTCATGGTGGACTCACAAGACTAAAACTTTTCATCTTCTTTTGTTTTACATATTTTGAAAAACTAAAAAAAATTCCCAGGTCTGATTTTTAATCTCTAATGCACCCATGGAGTATATATGGTCCTACATACAGAGCGAAAGGGCAAAGTGATCCTGGACATTAATTTATACTGCAGATTAAAATATGCCCCCCTTTGCCTGCTTCCTGGCTCTCAGCAAATCTGATCATGGCAAATTTAAAGTAAAGTTCGATGGCCAAGCATAGATGTCTGGGGTCACTCCACTAAAGATTTCCTAAGTTTACATAAAAATATTAATTGCAGTATCATCCAATACATGTTTCTGTCTTGTCCGTAACAATTGCTTGAGAGATTTTGTCAAGTTTTGCTGAAATCTGTTATTTGCAACCTTACCCCAATCTACCAGTCAGTCTGGTCCCATCATAAAAAGGAATGAGGCTAGTATGGCATGACCTGTTATTGAGGAAGCCCTGTTGTTTTTTTGTGATCTTGATTCCTTTTCTAGATGTTTTTTAAGCATTTTGTTTGTTGTTGTTGTTTTTTCGGGGCATTGAGGGTTAAGCGACTTGCCCAGGGTCACACAGCTAGTGTCAAGTGTCTGATTCTGGATTTGAACTCAGGTCCTCTTGAATCCAGGGCTGGTGTTTATCCACTGTGACACCTAGCTACCCCCCCCCCCCGCCCCAGTTAAGCATTTTAAATCATTTTAATGGTAATCTTGAATGATTTGTTCTAGAATTTTTCCAGGGACAAAAGTCAAACTCAGTAGCCCATAGTCTGCAAACTACATTCTCTTTCCTTTTTTGAAAACTAGGACACTGCCTTTCCTTAATATTGTATTACTAGTCCAGCTTCCCCAGAATAGAAAGCAACTTGAAATTCCCTGATGAAAGGATAAAAGAAATCAACAGAATGGCGCTGAAGAACACCAAAATAATTAAAAAACAATATCAAAAGAAGAAATCAGGGTGGAAATCCTAGGTTCTCCAGGGTGATCATCACTTAGAGAACTCTCAAAAAAAAAAATCAAAGACAAAGATGGGAGCAGATGAGAGCTTCTCTCCAAAACAGCCGACTGAAAAAGGACAGGGGATTTGAAACTCTAGAAGTACATGAGCTCTCTACTACAACACAGAGTCAGAGATGAAGGAAAAGACACGGAGAAGTATTAAGAATTATGGTCCTTTTCAGAAAAACATAATGAAAAGCCTGTATTCCTCACGTAAGGAAATCATACAAGAAAATCACACAAAATATTGGCAAATAGGGATAAAGTACAGATCACTCACTAGATTTCAAAGAATTCTCAGGGGCAAGTCCCAAGTCACATATCAACTTCAAATATTACACACAGCCAGGAGAAAGTCCTTTATATGCCAGGGAAAAATCTCTTCCAAGTTGGAAAATACTGCTTGTTTATATTAAAAGGTGAAGTGGAATATGGTATTGTGAAAAGTAAATTAGTCTTGTTTACCTAAAAAAACCCCCAACCCCTCACATCTCTCAACTTCTTTATTCATGTCATTTTGGTTCTTTGATATTTTAACTTTCTACATATAGTGAAATACATTATATTTTCTTGAGAGGACAATAGAGAATATGATTTGGAGGCAGAGTAGACACTCAGAGGAGTACGATTTGTTTTCACTTTGTATGGCAAGATCCTACATTTGGGCCAATTTTTCAACTGCACTGTGCCCAACATGGGCAAAGATGACTTAGTTTGGGGCACAGGCTCACCCGTATCTATTTTGTTAGAGAAAAGCCAGAACTATATGAACCATGGACACCATTAAAACCATTGGCCTTTCATTGTATTTTTCCAGGGTCTAGGCTTATATTGACCTTTCTTTTAGTATGATAGGCTTTGCAGACCGATGGAACTTTTAAGGATGCAGCATTATCTAACAGAACAAAACTTAGATCAGAGAACTGACTCCATTACTTAATACTATTTAGTACCTGACTGCAGACAAATCTCTTGATCTTAAAACCATTTTATTCATCTCCCTGCCCTCCTTACTGCCCCAGTAACTCATGGTACTAGGATTTCAAGACCCCAGGCCTAAACGGTGAGCCTGCTGCTGAGTGTCAAAGGGAGATGGCTGGTTCCTCAAGCAGGGAAGACATGAAGAAGCAGATATGAAAGCTTCAAGCCACCTACATCTTGGGCAAAAACAGGAAGCATCCAACTTTTCTAATTAAAAGCACCATTAGGCTAATTTTTATTGGGCCTTAGAAGGTAGAGCTGATGATCAAACCAAAAAAGGTTATTCCGGAAATTCAGTTTCCTGGGCATCCAGGACCAAGACTGGAAAATTCTCTACAACTACCCTGAACATCAGGTCTATCAGAAGAGGATAGGGAGTGGACCTATGATTTCATTGGTAGACAGAACTCCTGGATAAACAAACTCCCTTTACTATGGCAGGGCAGAAACTTCTGGGCTTGGAGCTGTCTGGAGTCCTGAGAGGTGACTTGCCTGGCGCCACAAGTCAGTAGCACGTGAATGTTCTCTGTTGTACAAATAAAGAGTTATCTGCCCTTCTATAAGAACCACCACCAGATCTGACCGCCTATTCCTCTGTTCCTCACATTCTGGGTGGTGAGACTAGTCACCTCGTAATCTGGTTCCCGAGGAACACTCTTGCAGCAAAGACAACCTGGTCAGAGCCGAGAATGGCACGAGCTCCGAAAGCTAGAAAACTATTTTTAAAACTTTAATTAAAAAATCCCATACATATTGTGAAGTCCTAAACGAAGGAACAAGAAAACAACAAAATGAAGAAACAATACAGAGAGAGAAGCAATGGAGCTGTAGAACCAGCATTTGGAATCAAGCCCCAGGTTTCAGATCTGACACCGTCAGGAGCCCTCTTAAAAATAAATTACAAAAAGGCTGTTTGGAAACAGATTAAATGTGATTTCTTCTCAGATGCCTACACAGCATTGTGCAAACTAAAGATCAGTCCGTGAACTAGCTGCCTTGGGGGCATATTTGGGCATCAGTTCATTAATTTTGCGGATGTAGTCTGATTTTTCGGCACAGCCTTTGCATATTTCACCCCAGTCATCCAGGATCTTCTTCAATTCCTTCACTCTGAGCTTCTTCAGATCCACTGTGCTCAGGTCAATCTGTTTATCTGGAGGAGGGATGAGGGAGATGTTAGTAACTGAGAAGGAACACAGAGCAGCACCAGCTCAGCAGTTCCTGCTTTCACCCCTTTTACTCACTCCACAAACCTCTTCACTGCCATGCAGTGATATCACTTATCGAAGCTAGCTCAGAGGTGAGAGAGCAGTGAGAAGGCAATGTCAATCCCTCCAAAAGCAATACTGCTCACTAGTTCAATAGAAACCTGCTCTGTGGGAGGCACTGAGTTAGCCAGTCTCCCAATATAGAATAAAAGCTCAATACCTGCTTCAGACAATTAAGTCAGCAATATTGTTGTTGTTTTTTTTTTTAGGTTTTTTTTTTTTAGTGAGGCAATTGGGGTTAAGTGACTTGCCCAGGGTCACACAGCTAGTAAGTGTTAAGTGTTTGAGGCCGGATTTGAACTCAGGTACTCCTGACTCCAGGGCCGGTGCTCTATCCACTGCGCCACCTAGCTGCCCAGCAATATTGTTTAAAAACAATATATTAGAGAGACACTAGTCTAAGATGCAATTTTAGTGACAAACTGAGAACATCCAACTAGCTGGATCTTTTTTGCAGACTTTTTTTTTTGGTGGGTGTGGCAATGAGGGTTAAGTGACTTGCCCAGGTTCACACAGCTAGTAAGTGTCAAGTGTCTGATGCCGGATTTAAACTCAGGTCCTCCTGAATCTAGGGCTGGTGCTTTATCCTTTATCCACTACAACACCTAGCTGCCCCCAGCAAGACTACTTTTTGACTTTGTCTCTAAGTGTCAGCCTATGTTTCTATGAACAGGCTAATACGATGAAAAGGAGAACAATACTCCCAAAGTTGTTTGGACATGGCTAAGAATTTCAGACTAGTGTTGAGATCCATGCCCTGCTAGAGTAGCTGATGAGATGAAGCAACCACCTGAGAATGCCACAGGAGTGCGGTAGGAGGTGCAGCTAGTTAGTGTCTGAGTGGACAGAAGAACACTGGATCTCAGACACTTACTAGCTGTGTGACCCTAGGCAAGTCACTTAAGCTCTGCCTCAGTTTCCTCACTATAAAATGGGGATAACAGCACCTGCCTCTCAGCGTTGTTGTGAGGATCAAATGAGATAATATCTGTAAAACACTTGGCACACTAGTGTCTGGCACATAGGAGGCACTTAACAAATACATATTCCTTTACCTTCTTATCTTAAATAAATGCTTGTTTCTTTCTTTCTTTTTGCGGGGCAATGGGGGTTAAGTGACTTGCCCAGAGTCACACAGCTAGTAAGTGTCAAGTGTCTGAGGCCGGATTTGAACTCAGGTACTCCTGAATCTAGGGCTGGTGCTTTATCTACTGCGCCACCTAGCTGCCCCCATAAATGCTTGATTCTTTACCCCTGATGCTTAAGAGGTAGAGGACAGGTTGGAACTCACCATATTTGAGCTCACAGACTTGACTGTCTTTCTTCTTTAGCTTCTCACAGATCTTCTCAACAGGAATGTGGTGGCTAAGAGGCTTGGACACTTCATTGATGATTTTGGTGGCTGCATCACTGGTAGCTCCAATGTAATAGCACTAGAGGAAGAAGGAACAATTGTTTAAGAAACTTTTACATCAATTTCAGCAAAAAATAACTAACACATTGCTAAAGTCTGACAGCATATGCAATGATCTCATACCCAGAGTCTCCTACCTCTTTTTGAAAAAAAGGAAGGGAGATAGGGAGATGCAATTTCATCTCTCTTCTTCAGGGCCAAGCTTGGTCATTTATGCTTATACATTGTCCAGTTTTGAATTTTTTTGGGTAGAACAATTACTTTTACAGATACCAATCAAGCAACATTTATTAATCGCCTGTTGTAAGCCAGGGCACTGTGTTAAGTGGGGATACAAGGAAAGGCATAAAACAGTCCCTGACTTCAAGGAGCTTACAATCCAATAGAGGTTACAATATACACATGAATATGGACAAAGCAAGCTACATATAGGATAAATAGGAAATAATTTAACAGAGGAGCTGGGAAAGGCTTCCAGCAAAAGATGAAATTTAAGTTAGGCCTTAAAGGAAGCCAGGAAGTCAGCTGAGTTGAGGAGGGAAAGAGGCAGGGGAGACAGCCCATACCAAATAGTCACTATTACAAAGTCAAAATTTTATCTTTTTTTTTTTTTTGGTAGGGCAATGAGGGTTAAGTGACCTGCCCAAGGTCACACAGCTAGTGTCAAATGTCTGAGGCTGAATTTGAACTCAGGTCCTCCTGAATCCAAGGCCAGTGCTTTATCCACGGTGCCACCTAGCCACCCCCAAAATTTTATCTCAAACATTTCTTATTATGGGCTACATTTTATTACCCCGCCTAAATTATTTTAGTATATGCTTTGTCCTAGATTAAATTTCAAGTCACAATCATTCCTACTTTTAACAACCCGTTCTCCAAAAGGAACTGAAGTCAAACACTTCCTTTCAGGCACTTCTAACTCCAAGATATTTTTTTTTCTGACCACAAGAATAAACTCATTCTAACATTAGTATAAATAACACTTCCTATAAATTGTTTAAAGTTAGCAAAGATTATTCCAGTCTTGAATTTCCTTACCTTGATAAGAGCTATGGGGAGAAAAGCTGGCTGGTAAACCAACTAAGCTTAGAGGCTGAACCCAATGAGCAGATTAAATTCTTAGAAAAGGCCTTCGGGGGGCAGCTAGGTGGCTCAGTAGATAGAGCACCAGCCCTGGATTCAGGAGGACCCGAGTTCAAATCCAGCCTCAGACCCTTGACACTTACTAGTTGTGTGACCCTGGGCAAGTCACTTAACCCCAATTGCCTCACCAAAAAGAAAAAAGAAAAAGAAAAAAAGAAAAGGCCGTCAGCATAGGAAAGAAAAAACCCAACACACCACCAAACAATCTTTTATCAATGGGTTTTGACAAATCCATCTGGGAAGAAGTCAAATGTCATTTAGAGAAGGCCAAGAAAGCATTTACTCACCAAACGGTTTTCTTTTCCTTTTGCATCATTGCAAAACTTCATAAGTTCATTTTCAATGCTGCTTGGGGAAAAGGTGACATCCCGGTCTTTAAGGTCTTGGTAAAATTTTCCCAGAAAAGAAATGCATACTATTTAAAAAAGAAAAAAAGAAAAGAAAGGGAAAGAGTTATAGCAGTCACACCTGTGCTTATTCCAAATATTTGGAAAAATAATACCAAGAGATTTGCCTTCTAAGGATTAACCACAATTGGTTCTTCGATCATTTATTAGGCTTCCTAATCAATGGAACACTTGCTAGCTCACTTGTGTTCCTTCCATTATATTGTATATGATACTTAACCTATTAATGAGTATTAAAATCATTCCTACAAGTTAATATATTTATCTTTTAAACAGGCGTCTCCTGGAAGGATGTCTTTACCCAAATGAACGTGTCTCTAATAGTGGTATTTTAGGCACTGTGATTTGGAAAGATATATTTGGGGGCAGAGGTTCATTTGGCTGCTTGATCTGCCTAAACTTAGAATGGCCTGCTTGGATACCAGAGTATAAAGGTCCTGGGTTGTTAGTTGAGAATTTCTATGGGGAAAAAAAGCCTGTCTAAACTAAGGAATGCATCAGAGACCCATAAACATCCTAACAGTTTCCTGATGTGTGCTTTCACTCTATTCATCATATACTTAATGACCTGGTGATTTCATAGTCCTTTCTGGTTCTAGTTCTAATTCTCTGACTAGCCCTGCAGCTTTGAGGATCCATTACCTGGATGTCTGAGAAATTTGCTACTCAAACTTTTCTTTACAAGCATCAGCCATTCTGAAATTCCCTGACTTTGTATTAGCCAAACTCAACAAATGGAGCAGTCTCATCTAGGCCAGTACTCGCATGGGCATAAGAATCAAAGGCATGATAGAATTTTAGAGCCAGAAGGTCTTTTAAGAAAGACTCCAACTCCTCTCCCCTCCCCCCAATTTTAGATTAGGAAAGTGAAGCTCAGATTGCAGAAGAGGTTTGTCCAAATTCACATCATCTAATTTAGTCAACATTTATTAAGCACCTATCTTCAAGGAGCTTGATAGAGAAGAAAAGAAACACACCTCATCATACAAAATATACACAAATTCTGGGCCCCTGGGGTGGGGGTAGCTTGTTCAAAAGCAGAGATGCCACAGAGAGCACTGCTTCATGTGGGCGTTGTGCAGCAGACAAGTCAGGCAATTGGGAGCAGAAGGGGGAGTCATCTGAATTAAGTCTAGAAAGACAGTTTGGAGCCAGACTGTGAAGGCTTTTAAACTAACAAACAGAAAAGACTATTTAAACTTTGAGGCAATCTCAAACCATTGACAGTCACTTCAAGTAACATCTGCTACATGAAGTTATACTTTCCCTAACTGCCTTGTATATACCCATATATGCATATACGAACACACACACACACACACACACACACACACACACACACACACACACACACACACACGAGTAAATAACTACACGCCTAGACATGCTGTCTCCCCTAACAGAGTATAAGCTTCTTGAGAATAGGAATGGTCTCATTTTCCTTCTCTCTGCCTTTAGTGCCTAGCACAACACTTGGCACACTGAAGGCGCTTAATAAATGCTTGATGATTCCTTAAATCATAAAACCTGCGCTTTACAAGAAATGTCACTTCAGTAGCTGGTGGAGGATGGATTGGAGATGGGAGGAACTGGAAGCAGGGATACAAATTATGAGGTTATTGCAGTTAGGGAAGAAGTGATGAGTACCTGAACTAGGTTTCTGGCCATGTGAATGGAGAGTACAGCCTTAACTACATGAACTGACTCTAAAAACACAACAGCTCTGTCAAAAGAGAAAAGCATTTTATAGACCCAATAAGAACAGTCTTTTAGCTACTAAGCCACCGCTATGATTTTCCTGACAGTAGCATACTTGTGCTGATCCATCCACATTCTTTCAAAATATCTCAGGGCAGAGTCTCTATATGATGGATCAGTGTAAGTCCTCATCAAGCATCCTACCCAAACAGTGGATATTCGCATAGCACTTTACTATGTACAAAATATGGTGGGGCACAATGTAGAGATCCCGATCAGTTTGACATTTCAGTCATGCCCATGGTTCTTAAGTTTTTCAGATATTCCTGTTTTACTATTTAAAAGTAATATGAGGTAAAAGGTATAATTTGGGTAACTTTCAAAACTTTGGAGCTTTGAAATACTTAAAAGTTTTATTATGGAGTTAACAGTGTTTAAATCTATAGAGTCTCTATCATTACCCTTAGCCAGTGTGAATTTAACTTCTTTGGGTTGTAATTTCCGAATTGTTAAAAACAAACATAGGAGAGGGTTGGAGTAGATGATGGCCTTCAAAGTTCCTTTCCATCTCTAATTCTAGGAGCTATGATTTTAATCCCCAATCCTGAGAAACTGGTACTTCTTGTATGATTAGCCCCATCTTACAATCAGGCAGAGGAAGGTCGCCACTACTAAGAAATGATGTCTCAGCATAGCTGAGATTTTCACCGGTCCTGATGCTGCATCAGAGAAGCAGGTGAACGAGATGATCAATCTCGTTCGTCCTAGTTTCAGCTGAGAGGAACCCTGGGTTATCGGGGTGATCAAGTTCATCGGTTTAGGACAGAAACTCTCCTTTCAATCTCAATCTTTCTGTATCCACCAGAACGTCCCCGACCTTTCTCCCCATAACGAAGTCCCGCTTGTCTCTTCTCCATGACCCACAGAACATCCCCTACCTCCTTCTAAACTTGTGACAGGGTTTGAGGTCTGTGTGGAGCCTCCAGGCTCACACAGGACTTCCCTTAAAAAACCCCGGTTAATGGGATCTACAAGTTCTCACGCACGCATTTTCCGTGAGAAGCAGCCCAGGCCCAAAGTGCCGGGGGTAGAGTTAAAAACCGGATATCCCCCCGAGTCCCCTTAAGACCCTTCCGGGCAGGATCGGGGAGAAGTTCACGCTCGGAGTCAAGTGGTATCACCGGGTCACAACCACGATCAAGCCCCCCGGGCTGGGCCTCAGTTTTCCCCTCGGTACAATGGAGATGGGTGGCCTCTTTTCGGCCCACTTCCTTCCCGGCATAACGCCGCTCCCTTCCCGGCTAAGCCGGCTCCTTTTCCTCTTCCCTTTCCTGGTGCAGCCCCACCCCATGGCCAAGCCCGGCTCCTCGGGTGCCCCCGCTTCAGCGGCAGCCCCGGGCCAGCTCAGGCACCAACTAGTCTCGGCTCCCTCCTCCCCCCGCTAGGTCGGGGTCTCTGTCATCCTCACCTTCGCAGTCCCCCGGCCGTAGAGCCCGGCTTCCTCCGGGCAGCACAGTCAGGGCCAGCGCCACCGCCAGCCCGTGAGTGGCCAACATCGTCCTACTCCCGCCGCCGCTCGGACTGATCCTCTCCCGGCAACCGGGTCTTCTCCAAGCGCCGGCTCCCCGCACCTCCGCGACATTCCATTGGCTATCGCTCTCCGCTCCTTCCTACGTCTAGCTCTCTCATTGGTCGTGGCCTCACAGGACCCAGACGGGCGGCTCCACGACGCCGTTTTGTATTGGCTGACGTGGTCATCGGCTCTCAGCCCGGGACAGTTGGCGGCCGCTGATTGAAGGAGGGTGGGATATAGGGAAAAGTGGCGGTTTGGTCCACCAGCTTCCCGGAAACGGAACTGGTGTCAGGGCGGCCATCTTGGAGAGGGGCAGCTTGGTAGGTGCGCCGCCTGGTGGAAGGCGGACAAAAGCGAGAGAGCTACGGCGTAACCGTTGCGGGGTAGGGGGGTGGGGGAGAGGAAATGCTGTATTCCTACGAGAAAACGCCTCGGCCTCAGAATGGTTGGCTCTGAGTGTTCCTTTGATCCCAATCTTGTTTTCCGTTTTGTTCTAATGGCCGTTCACAGTGGATAGAACTTGGGACTCGAGGTTGGAAAGACTCGAGTTCGAATTTAGCCTCAGAAAGTTAGCAGCTCTATCATTTAACCACCTTGTGCCTTAGTTTCCTTTTCTGTAAAATGGGGATATTACAAATAGCCCCTTAACCTTCAGTGTTGTTGAGTTGGCTGCCATTACTAGCCTCAATTTTGTAGATGGGGAAACTGAGGCTCAGAGAGGTGAGTTCTGTGCCGGACCCAGTGTCTCATGAATTACAACGCCTTAGCCACTAGGCCTATCTGCCTCTTTATAACGACGTTAAGGACGAGACCCAGATTTCTAGTTTTCGAAGCGGGGGTGGTGGGTGGTGGGTGGGGGCGGGAGCGGGGCTCACGGTTCACATTTCCCTGGGAGGATCGTTTCATCCATCAAGCCGCTGACTCAGCTCAGCTTTCTCTCCTTCTTCTCTGCCCTTAGGGCAGCTTTTATTCCCGCCCCGTGCCCTCGCAAATGCACTTTAAAAAGCACTAATTCCTGGTAAAGTCCCCAAAGCTCCATCCTCTCCCTCAAGATCCTTTATTTATTTTATTTATTCTTATCTGTGCACATAGCGTCCGCATGTGAGCTCCCCGGTTTTCCTATCCCTCGCCCCCAGCACAGTGCCCAGCTAGACATAAGTGCTGGTCCGTGGCTTAGTTGATAAATTCTCCATCCTGCCCGGGCCTTCCTCTCTGCCTCTTTGGCCAATTGCTTCAGTTTGTCTGCAGATTCACTCTAATTTCCAATTGTTTGCTTTTGTTTTTGCTTTTTAAAAGGTCGTTGTTTCTATGACATATATTGCAAAGGCTTTCTTTAGAGATCTAAAGAAAGGTGACCAAGATGGTGAGGAGACTAGAGGCTATGCCATCCATGGATTTACTGAAGGAAATGAACTTAAGAAGAGAATGAGGGTGAATATGATAGTTGTCTTCAAGCATGTCATGGAAGATGGATAGCATCACACTTGTTCTACTTTGCTGCAGAGGTCAGAGCGAAGAGTGATGTGTGAAAATTGCAGTGATGTAGGCTTGATGTAAAGAAAGACTTCCTAACAATTATACCTGTTCCAAAGTAGAATGGACTGCTTTTGGTGATAGTAGTGGCTATAATGGTAGATGTTTTAAACAGTCAATAATCAACTTTTTGGGACATTAGTAATTACTATTGTAACTCCAGTCCCAAAGCCCATTGGTATAGGACTTTTTCCTCATCAGTGGAGATGAATGTCCTGCTCTGTGTGAAGGGCAAGGCAGAGTTGGTAAGAGTGGGAGAGCTCTTTAGTCTTCTCCAAACTTTTGAGTCTCTGAGTCTTTTCAGACTTCAGGTGTTTTTGTCTTCCAGATTTGAGAGAATCTCAAGTTGACCCTACTTCAGGTTGTTGAAGGAAAAGACTGGAAAGAAGCTAGCATGAGAGGAATTGTCAGTCTTCATCATGTCCCTATCCCGAGTTTGCTACATTAGAAACTCTGGGGAACTTTCCTTTGGAGTAAGATATAGGATTCTCTCTTGGTTGAGTTTTCTCTCTCCCAATGGGAGAGGTCCTTCATTGTGTATTGTTTGGCATATATTCTCCCATGTATGCTTTGATTTTTCTTTTACTATCTATTTGGATTAATGGGTTTTCTTTGATAATTGCTATGTATGTGCATTGTGGAACCAGTATTTGGAGGGAAGGTAGTCCAATATTGGATGCATAGTTTGGGGTCTTCCTTGACCCCAATATTGAAACAGTGATCAGAAGTTAGCTTGACCGTGGAACTCAAAACCCCTAGAATAATAATATTTAGTGGAGAAAGTAGATATAAATCTAGCCTGCTAAACCCCCCCTCTTTTTTTGGATTTATTGTTTTGTTTATTATCTATACTTGAGAAAGTGACAAAGAAAATCTCAGTAATGTAGATTAATTTTTTTATCATAAAGGTATTTATTTTCTAGTTATATGTAGAGATAGTTTTCAACATTTGTTTTTATAAGATTTCTAGTTCCAAATTTTTCTCCCTCCTTCCCTTCCCTTCTCCTTCCCCAAGACAGTAAGCAATCTGATATAGGTTATATATGTACAATCACATTACACATATTTCTGTATTGGTCATGTTGTGAAAGAAGAATCAGAATGAAAGGGAATAATCTCAAAAAAGAAAAAACAAAAAAAGTAGAAACAGTATGGTTCAATCTGCATCTAGATTCCACAGTTCTGTTCTTCTTCTTCTTTTTTTTTTTTTTCTGGATGTGGAGAGCATTTTCCATCACGAGTCTTTTGGAATTATCTTAGACCATTGTATTGTTGAGAAGAGTTAAGTCTATCACAGTTGATCATCACACAGTGTTGTTGATACTGTGTACAGTGTTCTCCTGGTTCTGTGCATCTCACTCAGCATTAGTTCATGTAAGTCCTTCCAGGTTTCTCTGAACTCCTCCTGCTCATCATTTCTTTTTTCTTTTTTTTTTTCTTTTTTTTTTTTTTTCAGGGCAATGGGGGTTAAGTGACTTTGCCCAGGGTCACACAGCTAGTAAGTGTCAAGTGTCTGAGGTCGGATTTGAACTCAGGTCATCCTGAATCCAGAGCTGGTGCTTTATCTACTGCGCCACCTAACTGTCCCCTGCTCATCATTTCTTACAGTATTCTTAATACACAATAGTATTCCATTACATTCATATACCATAACTTGTTTAACCATTCCCCAGTTGATGGGAATCCTCTCAATTTCCAATTCTTTGCCATTACAAAAATAGCAGCTATAAATATTTTTTGTACATTTGGGTCCTTTTCCCTTTTTTATCATCTTTTTGCAATAAAGACCTAATAGTGGTATTGCTGGGTTAAAGACTATGCACAGCTTTAGCCCACTGGGCATAGTTCCAAACTGCTCTCCAGAATGGGTAACCCCTCTCTCTGAGGAGACCAGAGTGGTAGGCTTCCCGTGGAAGGTGGGATGTCCCCTTTACTGGGGCAGTTTGAACCATGCATCTTCTCATTCTGTAGTTCTCATCCATGTTTTTCCATAAATTCACAATAGAGTATCCATCCACAACTGTGCTAGAGGCTTTTCTACAAATCCTTTTTTTTTTTTTTGGAGTACCCGTGTTACTCTACCATAAAAAGGTAAACAATAGTTTGGATTTCACAAATGTTTAAATTCCAGGTTTAGTTAAATTCTAGGTTTAGCAATGTGCTAATGGATGTGTTGTATTGTGGATTATTCTCAGAGTTATAACTAGGATGGAGTGATTAGAACTTTGACCCAGGGTGGGAGAATTTTGAGGGGACTTAGAGCACTTGTGCCCTTATAAGGAAAAGGGTGGGAATTGAGCCCAATGAGAGCAGTGGTACCATTGTTCCATCTCTGACTTGCAGGAAGTCTCCAGAGGAGGTGGTATGACCGAAGCTCTGGTTCTATTTAGAGATGAAGATGATTAATATACAGACGGTAGCCTATACCCTACTCTATAGAAGGCTGGGATAGATGCAGGCTCCTGCTACTCTTGGAGGAGGTGTCTACGCTGTCCTTCCTTGGGTAGGTAAACTTGGGGCCATTGTGTGGGTGAAGCATTTGTCCCACTCCCAACTCAGCTGCTTGTTCTGAGGATGGAGACCTAAGGCCCATGCTCTGGAAAGGCTGGTGCAGTGGACTGAGTCTAGGCCATATCTCCCCTTTAGAATGAGATCCATTTCTGTCCCTCTTTGTATCCCTAGCAATGAGCACAGTGATTGGGGTGTAGTAAACACAGATGCTTGTTGACTGACTGAAGTCACTAGGGGTCAAGAGATTTGAGTTCCACTCTGACACTAACTCTGGGCCTCTGGTTCCTTTTCTGAAGGATGAAGGCTGCGGTGCTCCTCTCATTCCATCTGCCTCTTCTCTGTTGTACAGAGTAGTGGGGAGCATGAGGAAGCCTGAAAAGTGATAAGATGTGGCAGCAAGGGAGAGGTGCTGAAGAACAAACTCTAGGACTTAGAAGCAGAGAAGGAATGAGACAAATCTCAGCCACCAGATATGTGAGCTTAAGGGCTCAAAAAGGGATAGTGGAGGAAAGTGGTGACTGTACACCTTCTTGGTGTTGGACCAGCCTGCCCCCCATCCACAGATGATGAGACAGTTGAAAAAAGATTCAACCTGATGTCCCTGCCAGTGATAGGTCCCTGAACAAGTAAGCATCGGACATCACAACCACCACATGCTGCAAGGCCGCCAGGGTTCAGGGTTTCAGAGTTTTCAGAATTACTGCTTCTGGGATCAGTATTGTTTGGGTGCTTAGCTGGACCAGGTCCAGTGGGGGCGGCATAGGAACACAGCTGGATGGCAGATGTGTTGTTATACATTGTTGCCGTTACTGATTCTATGCTAACAGCACACCACTGAATAGAGTATCCAGGTCAGTCCATTTGTTCTTGTGAGGAGTTAATTCCATTATGTCAAGGTCAAGTGAAATAGAGCAAGTTCAAGGCAGAGTTTTTGGTACAGTAGGGGTTTGGATCTGATTTAGATTGTAAGCCAATCCTAACCACACCCTCTAGACGTAGTTAGAAAAACCATTCAGAGGGAGATGAAGCTGAGATATAGAAGGTCATATACTCTCTGAGAACTGTGGTGAGGATGGCGCTTCTTTGGCATTTCTCCCTCAATAGGATGGATTGCCATGACAGTCAAGGTGAACATGGGACCCCTCATATCATTTTTCTTTTGAGTAGGCAAAGGAGGCTGTCTCTTGCCTCATTTCTTACCTAGCTTTAAATCACTGAATGGGTGTTGCCTCAGACACACTGAGACCTGGGGAAGACCTTAACTTAAAGAGGCCAAGGTCTCCCATTGAATCCAGGGCCATCTCCAGTTGTCCTGATGTATGTCTTGCCACTGGACTCTGATTCCTGGAGGAGAGAGTGAGGCTGGTGACTGCGCAGCCCTGCTTCACTTAAATCCAATTCACTTGCAAGTCAAGATATCACCCTCCTGATGTCATTGATCCTCTTTGAGAACAAAGGACAAACAACAAAACAATCTGGGACCTCTCACACCTTGGTTCTTCCTATTGAACAGAACAGGCTAGAGGCAAGAAGTGTGCACAGTGGTCTCTCTAAGGTCTCTTCTAGATCTATCAGTCTGTGACATTGGGAGATAAGGGTTCCATTAAGCTGCACTTCAGCTTAGCTTTAGTTTCTTTAAGAATCGAATGAGGGGGTAGCTAGATGGCACAGTGGTTAAAAGCACCGGTCCTGGATTCAGAAGTACCTGAGTTCAAATCTGGCCTCAGATACTTGACACTTACTAGCTGTGTGACCCTGGGCAAGTCACTTAACCCCCATTGCATGCATGCATGCATGCATGCATGCAAAAAAAAAAGAGTCGAATGAGACCCGTGACATTGTCAGTTTTGTCCTCTGTAAAGTGAGAGATGGATTAGGTAATCACTGAGAGGTTCTTGCTAGTTTTAACATTGCTATTATATTTGGAAGGCTTTGTGAGAAATGGTTGCAAGGTCTCTTTCATCTCCCCCTTCAAAAAATGTGTTTGCTGTAAGAGTTAACATTGCCCAGGAATTAGGCTTCTTAGATACCAGAAGTGAAGAAACTGACTTTAGTTCCTAGTTGTCAGGAATAATTAGTTAAAATGGGAAGGTGCCATAGATCTCCTTTCTCCTAGGGCTCAGGGAGCTCCACTGTAGTAACTTCCTGGTGTCCATCGATCTCTGACCATAAGAGCTGGTCTCCTTCTCCTGTCCTACAACTGAAGGTGTCTTGTAGCTGCTCCAGGTGTTAACAATCCTTAGTTATAGCTTAAATTATCCTTTACAAGTAGAATCCTTACCTAATGCAAGAATTTTCTAATTTAATTTTAGCACTTTTCTAGAAGGAACTAGTCGAAAGCAGGGCAATGGACATTTGACTACAGTGAAATAAAAAAGGGTATTTGATAGAGATAATTGATTTGATTGGTTTTAGAAGATAGATGATGTGATTCACCTCTCTTCCTCTAGGTCACAGCTTCTTAAACTGTGGGTTGAGACCCCATAAGTGTCATAACTGAATGTGGGGGGGGGGTCACAAAAAATTTGGCAGTAAATGTGTGATTTGTATACCTATTTTATATGCCTATACCCCCAAGGTTGCATAAAAATTTCTCTGGTGAAAAGGGGTCATGAGTAGAAAAAGTTTAAGAAGCCCTACTCAAAGTGGTGGTAGTAGGGACTACAGATACTGAATGTTTCATAAATTCTTATATTAGGAGGATTTTATGGAGCATGGGAAAAGCAGTGTATCTGGAAATAGCTGGTTTTGAAAATACTGTTTTAGGTATTAAAAATACATTTTTAAAAGAGCAAACTCTTTTTTAAAAATAAAAGTATTTTATTATTTTCCAGTTACATGTAAGGATAGTTTTCAACATTTGTTTTCATAGGATTTTTAGTTCCAAAATTTTCTCCCACCCTCCCTTCCTTCCCTCTTCCCTAAGACGGAAAGCAATCTGGCATAGGTTATATATGTACAATCACATTAAACACATTTCTGTATTAGTCATGTTGTGAAAGAAGAATCAGAGCCACAAGGGAAAAACTTCAAGAAAGAAGGGAAAAAACCCAGCCCAAAAGTAGAATCTGCATTCAGAATCCACAGTTCTTTTTTCTGGATGTAGAGAACATTTTCTATCATGAGTTCTTTGAAACTGTTTTGGATCATTGCACTGCTGGTAAGAGCCAAGTCTATCACAGTTGATCATCACACAATGTTGTTGTTACTGTGTACAATGTTCTCCTGGTTCTATTCTTCTCACTCAGCATCAGTTCATTTAAGTCCTTCCAGGTTTCTTTGAAATCCTCCTGCTCATCATTTCTTACAGAAGGATAGTATTCTATTACATTCATATACCACAACTTGTTTAACCATTCCCCAGTTGATGGGCATTCCCTTAATTTCCAATTCTTTGCCACCGCAAAGAGAGCTGCTATAAATATTTTTGTAAATGTGGGTTCTTTTTGCTCTTCTATGATCTCTTTGGGATACAGACCTAGTAGTGGTATTACTGGGTCAAAGAGGGGGCAGCTAGGTGGCGCAGTGGATAAAGCACCGGTCCTGGATTCAGGAGGACCTGAGTTCAAATGGGGCCTCAGACACTTGACACTTACTAGCTGTGTGACCCTGGGCAAGTCACTTAACCCCCATTGCCTGCAATAAATAAATAAATAAATAAATAAAATTAAAAAAAAAAAAAGGGGCAGCTAGGTGGCGCAGAGGATAGAGCACTGGCCCTGGAGTCAGGAGTGCCTGAGTTCAAATCCAGCCTCAGACACTTAACACTCACTAGCTGTGTGACCCTGGGCAAGTCACTTAACCCCAATTGCCTCACTAAAAAAAAAAAAAAAAAAAAAGAGTATGAACAGTCCCATACCCCAAAAAGGGAAAACTCTTTACATAGATGTTGTCACTTTCTTTTTCTTAGCTATTCCCTGCACCATTAGGAACTATACTGCAAAACTTTTCAAAATCTGACTATAGGTGCCCCTTTCCCCCAATGTGATAAGGATCTTTGTAGGGCTTATTTCCTGACCCCACAAAGAGTTCGACATGTTCAGGGAACTTTCCATCCTATGGTTCCTTTCCCCCATGGTCATTTCAATCCTATTGACCTTTGTCCTTGACTTGAAAAGCAAATATTAAATGGAAGAAAATATGATGTCAAGGAAAACAGAAATGGTCTTATTGGGTACCTAAGGCATGTAGGCAAGTCATTTTCTTTTCTTTTCTTTTTTGGTGGGGCAATGAGGGTTAAGTGACTTGCCCAGGGCCACACAGCTAGTAAGTGTCAAGTGTCTGAGACTGGATTTGAACTCAGGTTCTCCTGAATGGTGTTTTATCCACTGTGCCACCTAGCTGTCCCCTAGGCAAGTAATTTTTTTCTTTGAGCCTCGGTTTTCCTTGTCTGAAAAAAATGTGGATAATATTGCTTGCTCCATCTGCCTCACAGGGATGTTGTAAGGAAAGTGCTTTACCTTAGTATGAGTACTTAGCATCAGGATTATTATTAACTATGACAACAGAGTCACACTCAAGGCTCAAATGTGGAGTATCCTTGGGGCAGCTAGGTGGCGCAGTGGATAAAGCACTGGCCTCGGATTCAGGAGGACCTGAGTTCAAATCCAGCCTTGGACGCTTGACACTTACTAGCTGTGTGACCCTGGACAAGTCACTTAACCCTCATTGCCTCGCGCACACACACACACAAAAATGTGGAGTATCCTGTGAAGAAGAAGCTACTTAAGCAGAGCAGAAAGATAGACCCTGTCATCATCTCCATACTTCCATGAATCTCTGATCTCTTTATTCAGTGTGTGTGTTGAATGGTTAATTAGGAAATCAAGAAGATCTTCCCTGTTCATGAGAATATAAACTTGCAGGGACCTGTTGGTTTTTTGGGATCTGTCAGGATGATTGATAGATTTGTTTTCTTCCTCAAAAGCCTGGCTCGCTTCCTTGGAACAAAACAGAACTTCTGCAGAAGTTCCAGAAACAGATTAATGTGTTCTGGTCAAAGCAGGATGTTCTTCCTCTCTCATGGGCTTGGCCAGCCCTTGAGGAAGGAAGTAAATATCTGTGCTGGTCAAGCAAGCAGTTGACTTAATGTTGTCTTTGTTTAAAACTGTATATAAGTCTTCAGTGGGAAAGTGGTCTTTGTAATCTCACCTATGGAGTGACACTCTGCCCAGGACCTTTCCCAATCAGGACTCTGGGAGCTGTGACCTGGGATTCCCCAGCTAGAAATCCAGATGTTGGTGCTTTCCTGATTTGGTGATGTCTTTATTACTGTAGTTGTGATTGGAATTGTTATTGTGTCTTCGTTTCTCTATTTCTATGCCCCCGAAACCTATTGTCTTTGTAGAACTCACTATCCTATAATTAATAAAGTTCTTGCAACTCTAGAAGTGTGAGTGTGCTTATTATACCTGACAAATCCTGAAACCTTTACAATACATATGTGTGTAAGGGGGTGGGGAGGGTCAGAGGGTGGGAAGGGTAGGGAATGGATGGGGAAAGAAGTATTGTAGATTGCAATCTGCTCATCCCATATAATTTTTTTTTTTTTTTTACCAAATCTTCCTATAAATCCTTCATGGAAGATCCATCCAGCAAAGTTTTTCCACTTTTTTCATAATATTTAGTAGATATGAATATAGCACTTGGATTGTCCATCTGTTATTTCTCTCACTAATTCTATTGCTGGCCCATTATTTTTTCCAGGTATACATGCCCTTTATCATGTCACTTCTCATGGGCAAGTCACCCTTGGTATTATCCTTGCGGTCACTAGCAATTTTGATTTTTCAGAGATTGAAGTGTTTCATGATTCATTTGATCAAATGAGACAACATATACACAGTACTTTGTAAACCTTAAAGTGATATCTATATCTATATCTCTATATGCTATTACTATCTGTTATGATTCTCAGGCACAGAACATTACTGGAGGAATATTGGTATTAGGAAGATGGATTTTTTTTGTTTTTTGTTTTGGTTTTTTGCATGCAATGGGGGTTAAGTGACTTGCCCAGGGTCACACAGCTAGTAAGTGTCAAGTGTCTGAGGCCTCATTTGAACTCAGGTACTCCTGAATCCAGGGCCAGTGCTTTATCCACTGCACCACCTAGCTGCCTCCCTAGAAAGATGGATTTTTGTGGCAGGGAGCAGTTTGGACTCATTGAAAGCATAACATAATTATACTTGGGGTCTGATCCAATATGTTACACTTATTTAATGGTGGTCTTAGTTCATTGCTTATATGCAGTTTAAGATACATGGTACCGATGGACTAACTCAATGGGCAACTCAATTAAGCTAGATGTCATAATATGGGCAATAGGCATTTTTATCTACTTTGTTTATTAGCAAGCTCTGACAAGTATAGTTAGTGTGTGTGTGTAGCCAAGGACAAGACTAACTGACTACAGAGTGCTTCATTGGAAGATTAGAAGGTTGGCCAATAGCTGGTGAATGGTTATGGTAACCAGTGAATTTGCTAGTTGTCTCCATAGCCAAACTAAAATGGGGAGTGGGAGGAATTTGCTGGTTAACAGGGGCAAGAGGTGGACTTTGATTTTTAGTGTTGGCTTGACTTTTAAGAAGTTGTCTTTTTTGGGGCAGCTAGGTGGCGCAGTGGATAGAGCACCGGCCCTGGATTCAGGAGGACCTGAGTTCAAATCCGGCCTCAGACACTTAACACGTACTAGCTGTGTGACCCTGGGCAAGTCACTTAACCCCAACTGCCTCACCAAAAAAAAAAAAAAAAAAGAAGTTGTCTTTTTTAATGTCAAAGTGCAAAGAATAGTAAAAAAGCAGGGTTATATAGGAAACTGTGGATTTCTGAATGACTGTGGTCTGCATGACTTTTTTTTTTAATTAAAAAAAATTTTTTTTTGCATGACTTCTTGAAAGATGATAAGTGCAGCCTAATACCTCATCTCTCAAATGAAGCCAATGTAGTCGATCTCAGCTAGTTTCCTCCTCCTATACACCAGTGTCATTTTGCTTCTTGGGATGATGAAACTCCAGGTACTGGTCCTTATTCCTATGACCTTGGCCCAAAGAGGCATGAATGAATACCTCTTTGGTATCCTGCCCTGGACTGAGGTATGAAGGTATGAATTGAAGTTCTAGGCACAAAAATGCACTTGAGAGAGTTATCAGGGGCAGCTACGTAGTGCAGTGGATAGAGCACCAGCCCTGGAGTCAGGAGTACCTGAGTTCAAATCCTGCCTCAGACACTTAATAATTACTAGCTGTGTGACCCTGGGCAAGTCACTTAACCCCAATTGCCTCACTAAAAAAAGAGAGAGAGAGAGAGAGAGAGAGAGAGAGAGAGAGAGAGAGAGAGAGAGAGAGAGAGAGAGAGTGAGAGTGTTATCAGAAATCTGAGAGGAAATGAGCCACTTAATCTCCAATTTTAAAATCGATCTGTGATGCCACTGAACTGGCTACTCCCTCCAACAGTGTGGTACATAATCGACCCATGACTCCTTATCCTGCATGACTGTGGTCCATGTTTTCTCATAAATCTTCCACTGGGGGTCAGGAGGTTTTCTGCTAGGTCTATTAACATTACATGAGGGGCAGCTAGGTGGCACAGTGGATAGAGCACCGGCCCTGGAGTCAAGAGGACCTGAGTTCAAATCCGGCCTCAGACACTTAATACTTACTAGCTGTGTGACCCTGGGCAAATCACTTAACCCCAAGTGCTTCACTAAAAAACAAAAAACAAAAAAAACCCATTACATGAGTACTATGAATGTAATGAAATATAATTTCACTATAGGAGATGAATATAGTGAACACAGAGAAACACAGGAAGACATATGGAATGGTGAAAAGTGAATTAAGCAGAACCAGGAAAGCAATAAACACAATTACTACAACACTAAATAAGGACAATAAAACAATGAAACAATACTGTGAAATTATAAGGACTAAGTTTGGCTCCAAAGATGAGATTTAGGAATGCATCCTTCTTTGCAGAAGTGAGTGACTATGGTTGTGGAAGACTGCAAATAATGTCTGATTTGGTTGATATTGGTTAGTTTAGCTGAACTTTCCCCCCTTTTTGTTAAAAGGGATGACTCCCTGGGAGGGAGTGAAAAGGAGGGATACATTGAGAAATGCATATGATATAAAACAAAATGTATCAATAAAAAACAAACATCGTATTACATGGGTTTTAGTGTGGCATTTAGATTCTTCAGCTGTTCTTCATCAGCTTGGCAACATGACTGGCCTCCTTCCTTTTCTGATCATATGCCTTTGAATGTCATTTTTATGTCACTTGTGTAATAGCAGCCTGGTAGGCCTGGTCCAGTTAGGGAGGCTCTGGCCTTGAGGGGGACACTGTGACCATGGAGAAATGCGGTTGATCAGTTTTCTGGGCTCAGTTAGAGATGACTCTTTCCTTGGAGAAGCAAAGTACTTGATTAACCAGGTAGTGGTTGGTCAAACAGATAGATAATAAAGCAGCCACCCAGAAAGCTGGGCTCCTTGAATTTACAACATGAGCTTAGTTTGGAGCCAGTTGTGTTTACTATGTGATTAGGACCAGGTAGTGACAATATTCTCAAGTTAGAAATGTGGAATTTTTATTATTCATATATCCAAATAGCTAACATCATCATTTTCTTTTTTTTTTCTGAATAGTATCTGAAAACAGATGGAAACACATTAAAAAAATTTCTTTTCTCTTCCTCTTTGACAATTCCTTAATCTGAAGTTTTAGGTTTTTTGACTATTTTCTCTCACAACTAGCTAATATGGGAATTTTTCCATGACTACTCATGTATAACATCATCATTTTCAAACTGCTGTAACTTTTCAGTCTTAGGTCTCTACCCCTACTCCCTTTTCACCTCTATAAAACTCTGATCTTTTCCTTTGTTTGGGGAGTTGAAGTTAGGCTTCTTCTCCCAGCCATATTAATAATAAAAACTGTTACTTAAATTCTGATTGGAACGTGTGGGCGAGTAATTCCTTGAAAGAGGAATATTTAATGTTGAAAACTATCTCTACATGTAACCGGAAAATAATAAAATACTTTTATGGAAAAAAGAGGATTTTTTTTTTTTTTTAGTGAGGCAGTTGGGGTTAAGTGACTTGCTCAGGGTCACACAGGTAGTAAGTGTTAAGTGTCTGAGGCTAGATTTGAACTCAGGTACTCCTGACTCCAGGGCCGGTGTTCTACCCACCACGCCATCTAGCTTCCCCGGAATATTTTCTTTCTTTTGTTGTTTTTTTGTTTTTGTTTTTTTGCGGGGCAATTTGGGTTAAGTGACTTGCCCAGGGTCACACAGCTAGTAAGTGTTAAGTGTCTGAGGCTGGATTTGAACTCAGGTACTCCTGAATCCAAGGCTGGTGCTCTATTCACTGCGCCATCTAGCTGCCCTCCCCGGAATATTTTCAAGAACCCATCTAGCAGTAACACTTGCTTGCATGTAAATCTTCATTGGTAACAACTCCAACCTATTTGAATCTGCCATATATCTCTTCACTGCTCTTACTCATCTGCAGTTTTGATTCTTCAGAGACTGTGCTGTTCTATGCTTTGTAGCTATGTGGCATATTCAAGAAGAATATGAATGTTAAAAATATAGGTTTCTGTTTCAGGGAGCAGCCTGAGATTGTTGAAAGTGAGGCAGAATTTCTCAAATTCAGTCTAGCTAGCTCTCTTCTTTTTACCTCCCTCTTCAGTGTCCAAGATATAGGTACTAATTTGGGCTCAAAGGCTATCCATTCAAACGCATACTATCTATATTTTTACTGTCTTTTTTATTATGAACTTAATAAACATTAACAATGTCAAAGTGCAACGAATAGCCAAAAAAGGGGGGTATATAGGGAACTGTGGACTCTTTTTTCCCCCATCTGTTAGGCCAAATTCTTTTGAGTGGTGGCTAATATCTTTGGGGGAAGTTCTTAGTATTCTAGTACTCCTCCTGGCTTCCTTCAAGTCTCAGCTGAAGCCCAACCTTCTGCAAGAAGCCCTTTCCAAGCCTCTGTAAGCTTAGTACCTTAGACTACCACCAACTTATCCTGTATATATCTTGTTTGTATATTGTCTCCCTCCTTAGACTGTGAGCTCCTTGAGAGCAGAGGCTGAGGTTTTTGTTTGACCTCTTTTTTTGGAGGGGCATTGAGGATTAAGTGACTTGCACAGGGTCACACAGCTAGCATCAAGTGTCTGAGTTGAATTTGAACTCAAGTCCTTCTAAATCCAGGGCGGGTGCTTTTTCCACTGCCACCTAACTGCCTCCTGTTTGATCTTTCTTTGTATTCCCAGTGCTTAGCACAGTGCCTGATATGCATAGTAAGCCCATAATAAATGCTAATTGACTGACTGCCCAACTTGATACAGTCAGTACAATGTCATCTACAAATAGAAGCATCTGTAGTCCCTTACTACCTCTATGAAATCCCTCTTCCATCTGGACTTCATGGACATTCTCTATGACAGAGACAAACATCTTAGGTAAAACGTGTCCATGTTTTATACTCTGTTGTTGCATCTATCCTAATGAGCTATAAGGAGGGGCACCACCTTAATCCTAGGTAGGACTGAGTTAAAGGAACCCTGTGTAGCAAAGACACAGATCTTTAATCCTCTGGTCAAAGTTGACCCTCTCTCATCTAGACAGTTTGTGAGAGCTGCTAGCTCTGCTCCTTTCCCCTCTCTTTTAGAGAGCTTTGGAGATTCGGTAGCCTGGAATAATTTGCATGCCCCAGGTCAGTCATCCTGGTGGAACACAGGAGCTGGAAAGAGAGAGTATTTCTCTCAAGTCCAAGAATAATAGGTAGGCAGGAAGGACTCATGGCAGGTATATTATAAGGTACTTGGGAAGGAAGAGGCAAAAGGCATGAGCTCCTCACAATTGGATCTAAGATGGAAAACAGAGAGCAGACGTGTTCCCATTTAAAGAGACCCTTTACATCCAAGGTGGGTTATGTGAACAGATATGTTATGTGTGTGTGTGTGTGTGTGTGTGTGTGTTTAAACAGGTTTAAAAAGGCAGGAGGTAATCTGGTCTGGAATCATGAAAAAGCTCTAATATTATGTGTCTGTCTCCAAGCATCAACAGCTGGAAAGAGAATTGCTTAGAGGGAAGATAATGAGCAACATATATTGCAAAAGAGCTGAACTTTGAGGAGTAGCACAGCTGAGTGACTGCAGAAGAAGGGGACCCACTTTATTGGTTTGGAGTGACAAAAAATTAATGGGATGATGAATATACATGTAGAAAAGGAATTTATGATCACAAAGCCCCAGCAGAGCTTCAAGAACAAGTCATACCACACTGACCTCATTTCCTCTTTTGACAGGATAACTAGACTAGTGGAGGAGACTATGCTGTAGATGAAGTATGCCCAGATTTGGTCAAATCATTTAACAAAATTTCTCATGTGATCCTCATGGAAAAGAGATGTGGGTCAGATAATGGTACACCAAGGAGGATTCAGAACTGGTGGAATGGCTGGACTCCAAGAGTAGTCATGTGTAGTTCAATGTCAGCTTGGAAAGAATTCATTGGTAGAGTGCCCCAGAGATCTGTGCCTGGCTTGTGTGGCTTAACTTTTTTTTATACCAATAATGTGGATGAATGTATAGGCTATATAATTATCAAATTTGCAGATGACTATAAAGTTGGGAGGGAGAAATAACAGGATAGGCAGAATTAAAACAGAACAAAAAAACCTTGACAGGCTATAACATTAAGTGGAATCTAATAAGACCAAATTTGATAGGCCTCATTGTAAAGTTTTATTTTTGTTGTTAAGTCATTTTTCAGTTGTGTCCAACTCTCTTTTGGACCTCATTTAGGGTTTTCTTGGCAGAGATACTAGAGTGGTTTGCCATTTCCTTCTCCAGTTTATTTTACAGATGAGGCAAACTGAGGCAAACAGAGTGTACCTTGCCCAGGGTCACACAGCTTGTTAGAGTCTGAGGCTAGATTTGAATTCAGGAAGAGGAGTCTTCCAGACTCCAGGCTCAGCATGCTATCTACTGTGCCACCTAGCTGCCCCAAAGTCTTATACTTGAGTTATACTTCAGAAACAGAAGATAGAAGAAGCATGGCAAGACAGAAGTTCATTTGAAAAATATCTGGAGGTTTTGAGCTACTGCAAGCTCCATATAAGTTAAAAGTGTTGATACATTGCAGCCCAAATTCTGTAATATTAGCTTCATTGTGAGGGCTATTATCCAGGACTGGGGAGAGGATGGTTCTGCTGTTTTCTGCCTTAACCAGACATTTAGAATATTGTGTTCTGTGGATAGAACACCGGCCCTGGAGTCAGGAGTACCGGAGTTCAAATCCGACCTCAGACACTTAACACTTACTAGCTGTGTGACCCTGGGCAAGTCACTTAACCCCAATTGCCTCACTTAAAAAAAAAGAATATTGTGTTCTGTTTGGGGCATCATAGTTTAGGATGGATATAGATAAGTTGGATAGCATCAAGATTAGGGCAACCAGGGTGGTTAAAAGGTTTAAGATTATGCCAAATGAAGATAGGCTGAAGGAATCAGGAATCCTTAGGTTGGAAAACAGAGGATTTAGTGGGGAACAACATAACTGCATCCAGGTATTTGAAGGGCTTTTGTGTGGGAGAGGGATTAGATTTGCTTTGATTTGTCCCGCAAGGCAGTGCCAGGAATCACCAAGAGTGGAAGTTACAGAGAATGATTTAGACTCCTTGTAAGGAAAACTTCCTAATGACTAGAGCCATCCCAAAGTGGAATGGGCTACTTTGGGTTCCCCCTCCCTGGAAGTCTTCCCCCCCCCCAGGGGCAATGAGGGTTAAGTGACTTGCCCAAGGTCACACAGCTAGTAAGTGTCAAGTGTCTGAGGTCACATTTGAACTCAGGTCCTTCTGAATCCAGGGCTGGTGCTTTATCCACCTAGTTCCCCCCCCCCCCCCCCCCCGCCCATCTTTAGGCAAAGGTTGGATGACCAGTCGTTGGGTCTGTTGCCAGGTCAGGGGATCCTCATTCATGTATAGTTTATACTGGATTTAGTTCAATTCAATTCCAGCAAACATTTATTAAATGCTTATTATGTGCAAAGCATAGACACTTGAGATACAAATAAGTCTTGATCTCAAGGAGTTTACAATCTTCTGGCCCGAATAGCTTCTGTCTTCCTTTCCAGTTCTGAAATTTTAGGCTATGACAATGGCAGTGTTGCTGAGCCCTCAGCATAAGCCAGGAGCAGAAGACAGTGACAGTGGAAGAGCTTTGGGGAGAGTATAATCATCAGAGAAAGAGCAATACAGAACAGCTACGGAGGCCTCAGAGAGGAACAGTGATGTAGAGCAAATCCTGGCTTCCTCCAGAACTGTAAGTCACAAAGGCTATGCAGGTCTCTGGGGTTAGGATGGCTCATTGTGGTAGGGAGCTGTGTGGACTCATGGGATCAACTGCTAGTTTTTTGTGTGTCCTTTTTTTTTTTTGTCAATAAAATCGTGTATTTTGAAGCCTTGGGAGCCTGAGTGCATTTAAAGGAGCTTTGCTTGCTATCTTTAGAGAACTGTTGAAATTCTCAAGTTGCTCTTAGGTGAGGAACAATAAGCCAGAGAAGTGAGAAGTTCCCAAAGTATACTCTGGGCCCTTTATGTTCTTAGGGAGCCTCTGATACAAAGGTTATACAATAATTTTATAAAGGTTTCTATAGAAGAAATATAGGGCAGCTAGGTGGTTCAGTGGATAGAGTGCCAGGTCTAGAGTCAGGAAGACTACTGATCTTCCTGAGTTCAAATCTGGCCTCAGACACTGACTAGCTGTGTGACCCTGGGTCGCCCTGTTTTCTTTAGTTTCTTCATCTGTAAAATGAGCTGGAGAAGGAAATGGCAAACTGCTCCATTATCTTTGCCAGGAAAACCTCAAATGGGGTCATGAAGAGTCAGGCATGGCTGAAAATGACTGAACGACATAGAAGTTGGAATGTCTTCAGGCTTTTTGGTTAAATCAGTTGGAGAGGTAAATATAGTCCCCAAATTCACTAATCCATAGTATTTCCTTTCCCTAGCTCTTACCTTCAGTGAGCAAATGCTTCTTCCTTATTGTCATTTAACAATCATAGAATATTGTTAGAATATAAGTTGAGCAGGTCATTCTAGGTACTGGTATGTTAATGACCTCTTAAGCCCGGATTTTGTGGTCTTCTCTTAACAGTCATTGAGCATTCTAGAACGCAGGATGCTATGTCTGGAAGTAACATTGCATCATAGAACATGGAATCTTAGACATCATCTATTCCAACTCCCTCATTTTACAGGGGCAGAAATAATGGGGTGGAAGGAGGGACTTGTCCAAAGTTTCAGGGAATTAATGGTGGAGACAAAACTAGAACTAGGGTCTCCTGACTCCCAAGCCAGAGCTCATTCTATGACCACCTAGATTCTTTTGAATCCTCCAGAGGACCAAGCGTATCCCAGGTGGAACCCAACATTTCAGATGTAAATTAAACAAAGTATTTTTCATGTCTTCAATTTTTTTATTCCTCTCTCCCAAGTGCCTTTCATTGTTCCCTAGATTTCCAGGAACTTATAATATTCAGGCCACCTTAGTGTTATTAGAAATGCTATCCAAAGGAGGGTTACCCCTACAATGACTAGGTGGCAAATGGCTTAACTGCACACATATCTAACAGACTCTTGGTCTCTGCCTATCTGTTGTAGTGATTGAGAAAGTGGTCCCAAATGATGGTGGCTCTTGATTGTTGTCATGTGGAAATGAGGACTATTCTAGGTGGAGTAAAAATTTCCCAGCAAACACTCAGATTCATATAGGATAGTAATGACTCCTCTGATGGCAAGAAGAAACACTGGAGATCAAAGGAAGAATCCTAGTGTCAACTAAGCAAAGATAGGAGTTGAGGGGAATAGGGGGATCCGACTAGATCATATAAGTTACAGCCCAATGTTAACTAAACTCCCTAAGGGCAGGGATTGAGTTATTTTTCATCTTTGAATTCACAGTGTTTAAGCACAGGGCTTGGCACATAGTAGGATTTTTTTGGGGGGTGAGGCAATTGGGGTTAAGTGACTTGCCCAGGGTCACTCAGCTAGTACTTATCAAGGGTCTGAGGTCGGATTTGAACTCAGGTCCTCCTGACTCCAGGGCCAGTGCTCTATCCACTGTGCCATCTAGCTGCCCCTACATAGTAGGCTTTTAATGTTTGTTGTTCAATTGAATCTCTAAAGTCCCTTTCCATTTTAAAATCCAATGATTCCTTCTATTAGTGAGGAAATTGGGAGAAAAGGCCATAGTGTGACAACCAAGGGGAGAAGTGATTGAACAAATCATAGACTGTGAGAACATAAGAATTCTTAGAGATCAGCTAGTTCACCCCTCTTTATTTTTCAAAAGGAAGAATGAGAATCAAGTCCCTGTGCAAGGGGCTTGTTGGCACTTAGACGATGAGTGTGAGAGCCTTTCCTCTCTAGGCTTTTGGGACATAACTCTCTCTTGGTTTTTCTCTATCTGACCACTCCTCAGTCTCTTTGACTTCATCCAAGTTGAGCCTGCTAAGGGTGGGTGTTTCTCAAGGCTCGGTCATGGATCCTCTTCTCTTCTCCCTCTATATCATTTCCCTTGGTGATTTCATGAGCTCCCATACGTTCAATTATCACCTCTAGGCAGAGATGATGCTTTTCTTCTGACCTGTAGTCTTGCATTGCCAATTGCCCTGTTGATATCTCAAGTTGGCTGTCCTGTAAGGTATCTTATACTCAACATATTCAAAAGTGAACTTTTTATCTTTCCCCCAAACCCTCCCCTTTTCTTAACTTTCCTATTACTCTTGAGGGCACCACCTTCTGCCACTTATCCTGGCTCTTAAACCAGGTGTCATTCTTGATTCTTTTCTCTCTCTTATCACCCATATACAATCTGTTCCTAAGTCCTGTCAATTCTTTTTTTTTTTTGGCGGGGCAATGAGGGTTAAGTGACTTGCCCAGGGTTACACAGCTAGCTGTCAAGTGTCTGAGGTCGGATTTGAACTCAGGTCCTCCTGAATCCAGGGCCAGTGCTTTATGCACTCCACCACCTAGCCGCCCTCACTGTCAATTCTACCATTGTAATATTTCTCATATATGTTCCCTTTTCTCCTCTGACATTACCATAACTTTGGTTTAGGCCCTCATCATCATGCCTTGGACAATTGCAGTAGCCTTCTGGTTGCTTTTCTTGCCTCAAGTCTTACCACTGTGCCACCAAATTGATCTTCCTGAAAAGCAGTCTGGCCATGTCACTACCTCTCACCCTGATCTCCCATTCAATAAACTCCAGTGGCTCCCTATTGCCTTGAGGATCAAATATAACATCTTGCTTGGCATTTTAAGCTCCTTATAACCTGGTCCCTTCCCATCTTTCCATTCTTACACTTCACTCCTCCTCTGTACTCTTTAATCCAGTGACACCAGCATCCTTGCTACTCCTCACATAAGATATTCCTGTCTCTTGGTGCATTTTCACTGGCTGTCCCCCATGCCTTCACTTCCCTGGCTTCAAGTCTAGGTTAAAATCCTGCTTTCAGCAAGAAGCCTCTCTTGGTTCTCCTTAATGCTAGCTCCTTCCCTCTGAGATGACTTAAAATGCGTCATATAGATGTACTCATATATCTTGTTTGTGCATAGCTGTTTGCACATTGTCTCTCCTTGAGAGCAAGGGACAATTTTTGCCTTTCTTTGTGCCCCTGATGCTTAGTATAGAATTAGTAAGCACTTGATAAATGCGTGTTCACTGACTGTTGGTGCTTGGATTCAAAGCCAGGTCTTCTAACCAGCCAGCTCTAGAGACTGTAGAACAGCATCCAGGAAGGATAATCAGTTCCCTTGTTCAGAGAAGGCCTTCAAAGCAGGTCTCTGTTGGCCTGGCCAAGTCGGATGGGGAGAACACAAAGCATCCCAGCCCTCTGATTTTTGCAGGTGTTCCTTAACATTTTTTTTTTTTGGTGACAAGCCCTTTTGGCAGCCTGCTAAAACATATAGACAGATCTCTTTGTCAGAATAATGTTCTTTTTTTGTGTGTGAGGCAACTGGGGTAAAGTGACTTGCCCAGAGTCACATAGCTAGTAAGTGTCCAGTGTCTGAGGCCAGATTTGAACTCAGGTGCTCCTGACTCCAGGGCCAGTGCTCTATCCACTGCGCCACCTAGCTGTCCCAAAGTGTTGTTTTGTCAGAAGCTTTTTCAGTATGTATATGAAAATGTGATTTTACTGTTTTGGTTATTAATTGGATCTATCATCTTTATATTGTTCCTACTAGTGAATCAATCTGGAATTCTTAGTATAAATCCAATTTAGTCATATTGCTCCAGAATAATGTTATTAAAGAACTGAAGTGAGTGGTGAAAATAAAGATGTGTTGTTGTTTTTTTCCCTCATTCAAATTCAGGTGAACCTGAGATCTACCCATGGGACTCCATCTTAGGATACTCAGCATGTTTCTGCTTTGGGGAGCCCAAATGGCTAGTTCTTTGCCTGAAGCCAGAACTGTGTGAAGGACTTTCCCCTATTTGGCAACAGGAAGGGTCATTAGAGGACAGTGACAATGTCTGGGGTGACTCGTGTATAGGCCTTGGAAGACATTTTAGCCAAATCCCAATGAATGTCTCTCTACTCATAGGGTCAATATCAGGTAATCATCTTTAATTCCACATCACAGCAGTAGAGTGAAGAGGGGAAGGAAAGAAAAAAAAAACCCCAAACAAACCAAACAGGGGATATTTACATCTAAAATTCACATCACTTATTTGTTGGGTCCAGAACATGCTATCACAATATATACAGTAAATACCTTTGAGGACATGAGTACAAATTCCTTTTTTTTTTTCTTTTCACTTTGCTTTCCTGTATAGTTAATATAGGGTGGTTTTTTTGTAGTTTTTTTTTAAAACATGACTACACAAAAGAAGTGGTTAGAGGTTTTCTCATTTTAAATAAGCACAGAATGCCAGATTAAAAACACATTTACAGGGCAGAGTACCTGTGAGACGTCACAATCTATACATTTTTTGCTCAAATTCCTGTACAAATACATAGCATTCAAATGAAATATATACAAAGATGCCTGACAAAATGAAAATCAAAAGATTATATAATCTCTTCAAAGGAATCTCACCTCCGTTTTCCACAGCTTCCCCTTCCCCTCAAACTTGGCTGGTTCACTGATAGGGAGTAGTTTGGGGATGGGTCGTTTATACCCAGTTATACCCAGGAAATATAGGGGAAGGAAAACAATAAATCAATCATCTGATTATACTACACAGAGCAAGACTAACTGGGCCTATTATACCTTCCATAAATACACGGACCAGGTAGAAGAACCAAGAGAGACTCCTGCCTTTGGTCACTGGCTTATCTTTCCATCAGACAGCTAGCTCCGGAAAGGGATTCGGAGCTCCTTTGAGACCAGTCATCATTCCTCCACCCAAGGATCAAACCCAACATTCAATCCTGGAATCACTCAAGCCCTGGTAAACACTGTCTCAGGAACCCCAGTCAGCCAACGAAACAAAGGTTCGGTCAGAGAAACCTTTGTCTCCACCTCTAATTCCCTGAGAAGTAGGGCTGACCTCCATTTTCAGTCACTAATACAATGAGAAGAAACCTCCCTTTTCTGCTCCTAACTCAGCCCTGTTGATTAATGACACCACAAGGGTATTCTTTTAGAAACTCCCTAACTAGTGCAAACACCTGCACAACAGCCCCCAGTGAAAACAGATTTGATAAGTCCCTTTCCTTTCCCTGTTCATGGGACAGAGGTGGTCAGAGGGGAAGGGCATTCTTGCTATGAATATGGGTGCTCATTTGCCAAAAGACAAGTTACATCACCTGCCTTTTCTTCTTTGAAAGGGGAAGGGTTTAGGGCTTAAAAACCAGGCACCCAAAACGCTGGCAGACCACCCGGTCAGAGTCCCAGAAAGTCAGCAGAAGGAAAACCAGGCTGGGAAATAGATTTGAACTCCAATGACACAGGAGGCTTTGCAATGAGCAAACACTTTGACTCACACTAATGTTAACTCCAGTGAATGAAAGAAACATTAAAAAAATTTTGTTCATAGACATCGTTATTTTTTTTAAAGTAACTTAGAAGCACCCTGATAAAATACTGTTATACCCGTCCACCCCACTTCCCCAAATATTAAACCAAGAGGAAAACCAGAATCCTGACCTGATTAGAGTTTCATATAAAGACACTGTCGTCCACTAGGGCTTTCGAGAGCTCTGATATCCTGTCTTAGGCTGGTGAAGCCATGGAAAACTGTTCTTGGGGCTCACCTCCAGCAACCCTTCAACACTGTGTGGAAACACCACCATAAACCAGTGGCAGAAGGCAACAGTGTTATGTGGCTTGGGCTCCTTAGGAAGAGGATACCACCTCACCCTCCTCCCCTGCCCCCTCTAGTCCTGGGGACACCAGTAATGAAGAAGGTAATTTCATTTGCATGGGGATAAGTTTCTAAAGAAGACAAAAATGTACTTTCTAATCCATCCCAGCCAGTAGTTGACTGAGCCTGAGTTTCCTTAAGCCTGCTCCAGCAGCCCGGCTGGGCTACCAGTCTCTTTTACACAGAGGTAGTGTTGAAAATCCCTGACTCTGGAGGATGGACTACATTCTAATCGCTTCTGAAAGATCAAAGGATTTCCGAGCTGCTGAGACCTAATATTAGGCCCTTCTCTTACACTAGTAGGACTTAGCAGTGGTGGAAGGGCCTGGTGGCTGTCAGCCCAATCAGAATGAATGACATTCTGTGCCCAGGAAAGAACCTACCTCAGGGCTCTGGGCAGGAGCTGGGCTCTCCTCTGATGAAGGTGGTATGGGAAATCTTTCTTACTTGGTGTATTACACAGCCTTATTCTCCCATAACTAAACTCTAAGCAATGGTGCTGACAAGTGCCCAAAACTGAGCTGGAAGAAGGCTCTAGAGAGTGGGGTTGGGATGTTGGGAGCTACCCAATCCTTGCTGGCCCTGCAGCCAAATTGGGGAGAGGCCCTGCCTCCTAGGGTGAGGGAGGTGGGGTAGGGGCGTTAAGAAGGAGCAAATGTTCGGAGCTCAAACTAATGGAGAGAAAACTAGAGGAGGCAGCAGGGAGGTGAGTTGGAACCGTGGGGGCTTCAGCAGCCCCTATGGAAGGCCAGCAGTATGGCTAAGATGTAGAAGTCAGATCATCAAAGCTGGGCCAGTGTAGGGTAGGCCCAGAAAGCCACATATGCAAACGTTCCTGGAAGAGCTGATTTTTTTTTCATAGTAGCCCCTTTTCTCCTGTCCACCACCTGCAAGTTTGCCGTGTGCAGTCTACACAATCCCTGAATGTAACCACGAGCTTTTGCATCTATACAGCAAAGAAAAAGGTCCCTAGTGCAACTACTACTGTGCGTTTCCAAACCCAGAGGGGCCAGTTCATGGAAGAATATGTTTCTGCTCCCCTTCTGGTACTGAGATACTCCAATGTGGCTTCTGTTTGTGCAAGTCTCTACGGCTAAAGGTTACATCCACACACGTACGTGTGGGCTGGTAACTGCAGAAGGAAGAAAGCATCCACTGCACAGAGGAAAAAAAAAGGAAAAGAATGCTCCAATAAAAAATTGAGGAGTAGAAAATAAACTAAAAATAAAAGCAGCAACGTGGCATGCTGGCACCATCTCTGTACACAGTCGAAACGTAATTCACGGCAGTAGAATGTGAAGAATTGGTTTCTCTCTCCTCTGAGTCCCACACCTTTCTAGTTCCCCTCTGGGCGACTTGCTTGTTAGACCTGGAGTAATTATACAAGTTCCCTGGCTCACAGTCTCCCTCGTGTCTACTGCTCACTGATGCCATGCTCCCAGGCAACCCTGGCTTGCTCTTCCTTGATACTTCCCGGCGGCAGAGAGACTTTTCGATGCAGGGGCCGGTGTTTGCTGTCTTCCTCTTCCATCATCATCATCCCCTCTTCATGCTCCAGCGGTGGGTGTCGGGAATGGTATGGTTTGGGGGGTAAAGCAGGAGGAGGGTCCATGGGGTCCTGAGGGATCACTCCACTTGGGGCAGAGTGGCTTCGGCATGGCTGGGATTTGACTGACTCCAAGACGTCAGGCTCTGAGAGACTGTACCGGACAGGGAGGTAGGGTGTCTCTAAGTCTTCATCAGTGTTCCAGGCCTGGCTAGGCACAGAGTCCATGGTGTCTGTGCGAGGTGGGACCTCTGAAGAGTGCCCAAAGTTACTCTCACTCAAGGAGGACACACCACTGCTGGCGCTACCAGACAGGGTAGAATTGCTTCCATCAAGGCCAGACTGGGGACTTGTGGGCGATGCAGGGATGGGATGGAGAGGAGACTGTTAGAAATAAAAGAGAGGTCAATTAAAATCTCTTATTGATGACTCACCTATTATGTGACAAGGTGAGAAGCTGGCTTCTATTAATGAAGTTTAAAGACATCACCATCGATAATAGCAAACATTTGCTGACAACCGGCTATGCGCAGACGCTGAGCTAAATGCTGGAACACTGAGACCATGTTGTCACTCCAAGAAAACCTGGCATTAAAAGTTATTAGACTCAGAAATCACCAGCAGTCTACCTCCCCCTAGTTACAGCATGTGAAATCAACCAATAAAATCCACCATCTTTCTTGTTGACCTCTCAGGAACTGTATGGCCTTTCTCTGCACGGTTGGTGCTCCCTTCAGTAATCTGTCCCTCAGAGCTGTCGGGGCATTCTGGGCAGAAGATCAGGGTCCTGTAACGTGGCTAGTGTGAACCCTTCTCTTTATGGTCTTTATGAGACTCGGGCAGAGAAAGGCTCTGGTCCCCAGTCAGTCTCCAGTTGTGCTGAGGTGTCTTTAGATCATCCAGGGAAGTCAGTAGCCATCCTGATGGGCTTGAGGCTGGTTCTTGGGGGCAGAGGCCTTTTGGGGCTATCCAGTGATTCCCAGGACAGTCTAGACTCCAAGATGCTTCAGAGCGACACATGATTCTGTCTACCTTGTAGCTGAATGGAATGTGTAACACCCAAGAGGTGATCTAGACCTGATGTGCTTCCAGGCTAAGACTGCTACTCCAGGTAGGATTGGGGCATTCTGCTCAGGGTAGTTGTGTAGCTAGCTCTAGTCTTGTTTAGGTTGTCCTAGGAAGGTAAATAAAGAAGAGAACAGGGATGCCTTTGCTTCACCTTCTTTAGTTAACACCTCCTGTCTCCACACCTTCCCTTCTCTGCTTCTTGGGATCTTGAGCTGAGCTCAAGTGCTACCAGATTCTCCCCAGAGGCAGGAAGCTAGGTGGTGCAATGTATAGAATGCTGGGCCTGGAGTTAGGAAGACCTGTGTTCAAATCTTCCCTTGTATGCTTACTAGTTTTTTGACCCTAGGTAAGTCATTTCAACTTGGCCTCAGTTTCCTCAATACAGCACTCACCTTTTGAGGTGAGTCATGAGGATCAAATGATATGATATCCATAAAGTATTGAGCACAGTTTCTGGCAAGTAGTAGATGCTATATAAATAAATGCCTCCCCTTAGTCTCTATTTTATTTTGACTTTTTCAGCTAGCTGGGTCAGTGTACAGAGTACTGGACCTAGAATTAGGAAGAACTGAGTTCAAATCTAGTCTCAGATATTTATAAGCTGTGTGACCCTGAGCAAGTCACTGTGTTTGCCTCAATTTCCTGTCATCTGTACATTGGGGATAATAACAGCACCCACCTTGCTGTGAGAATTAAATGACATACTCCTTGTAAAGTGCTTAGTGCAGTTCCTGGCATGTAGAAGGTGCCATATCAAGTGTTTATTCTCTCCCTCCTCCTCTCTCCTTAAATTGGGTACATGCTGTGTTTCCTCCAGCAGAATGGACCCTCCCTGAGGGGAGGGATTGCTTTATTCTTGTTTTTATATCAACAGTGCCCAGCACACTGCCTGGTACATACACAGCAGGCTCTTGTTGAATTAGGTGCCCTCATTTTTCAGATGACCATGGACCATGAATGATGGGCCAAAGGTTACACGGGGAGTGAGAGGCTAAGCTAGGATTTGACTGCAGCTTTTCTGATTGTGAACACTGAATTATCTCTGCTCCCCTAAGCTTCCTCCCCATGGCCTCCTCTGAGCCACAGGCTGTGATGAGATGGCCGCATGTTACCTTGCGCAGTGTCCGAGCAGGGAGGGCTGGAGGAGCGTCGCCAAGGGGGTGATGGAAGGCATCAAAGTGGAGAGAATAGTGTCCTGAAATGAAAGAGAAATTCATTCTCAACTAAGAGGGGCTCCCTTCAGGATCAAGGACCCCTCTGTACACCACAGACATCATAATCTAGACCTATCCTGGCCAGCAGGAGAGACTGGATGAAGCCTGGGAGGCCTTTCCACCTTTTCCTTTTCTTTTTTTTGGTAAACACTTTTCTGGCTGTGAAAGGTCCCTCTTCACTTCCCAGTCCACTGAGAGAGAGAGAGAGATGACCTGGCTCATGAAGGGTGTGTCTGGAGGTTGTCCTGTTGTCTCCGAGCTGACATGAAGACTCTGGCAGCAGAGGGGGCTTTCCACCCCTGTGCTGCTGAGGTTTCTGGGGCAGATCACAGGCTGATAGACACCAGGCCTTGGGAAACTCAACCAGAATTTCTGTTGCCTTCCGCTCCAAAGTCGCTTGTTGTCGAGGCATCTGCCTAACTTGTGGCCCTGGCAAATCTACCTCCGCTGTTGTTCTTACCACAGCAGACTGGAGTTCTTACCATAACAGCTGGACTTCTGGCTTTGGCTAAGTTTGCCAGGTGAGAAAGCCCATCTTCTCTGCTTCCCTCCATCTCTCTTCCTGGAAGGAAGCTGTTTGCCTGGGCGGCTCCCATCCTTGTGCTTTACTGGGGCCTGAGAGCAGGGACTATCTAGGGGACCTGCTGTCAGTTTTCTTACCATGGGGAAGGCTTCGAGGAGGCACTGGTGGGGCCAAGATGTTCCCCACATGGGCAGACAGCAATGGCAGGGTTTCTCTGGTTCCGCTGTCCAGGCTCCAGCTGCTGGGGGCTGTTGACACAGCTGAAGGATGGAAACAGATGGAATTGTGGTGAGGTTACATTAAGAGACGCACTCATGGATGGACGGCTCATCGTAAGGACTGGCTCTTCTCCAGCTGTGAGTTGGCCCCTTGAATTCTGAGGTGGGATTGGGCTGCCTATTCAGGTTGAAGGCAGTGGCCTGAGAAAAGGCATTTGGCTCAAAGGATGGGATGGCATCCAGGGGCTGTTTTGAGGTAATGAGGACTGGCAACATCCTCGAGTGTACCAAAATTTGATGGATTTTTTAAATGAAAGGGAATTGAGAGAAAGTATAGCAATGAGCAATTGGTAGCAATCTAACCCAACTGGATATTTCCTTTTATTCTGTTCAGAGGAAGAATATGGGTTTTGTGAGAAGATAGGTGCTTCCCACCTTTCTGTCCTCCCAAGAGCAATGACAATAGAAGTACTACCTCTCTTAAACTGGGACATACATGGAAATAAAACCTGTAGCACTGAACAGGGAAAAGAAACTGTCTTTCTGCTGGGCAAGGTCTGGCCAAGAAGATGTGCTGACCCAAGTTTGGCATCTAGCTGCATATGTCCTTTGAAATCCCAAAGTGAGTTGCAGAATGGTACCAACTCCCCATTCCTTGTACTTGGTGGTTTCCCTAGAAAGACTTTGAGTTAAACAGACACTTTGATAGAAAGAGTTTATGGCTTGATAGTAGCAGCCTAATTCAAACACAGGAGGATACTACTGCTTTGGACGCCATTTTGCCCACAGCTTGGGCTAATACTATCAAATACCATTACTCTGTCCAGCATGGGGCAGGCCAACTGTTGATAATGATGCCAAAATATACAATTCGAGTGGAGCAAATGGTTACTGAACACAAAGATGCTAGTGAAGGGTGCAGAGGAAGAACCTTATGGAGTTTCCCATATGGAATATGCATTGGTGGCTCTGAATGCTAGACAGATATCTACTTTGTGTCTAGATTAATATAGCTTTATGAAGATTTCCCTGCACCAGAGGCTCTGGGGACTGCATGTTGGTTAACAATGCCACACTATGGATGTCTGTGTACCAACCTAAGGACAGGTAAAACAATGTTGCGTTCCTATTAAAGTTACCGGATCCCTCTGGTGGTCTCCTCTATACCTGACAAGTATGGAAATAAGGAAGAGAAATAGCAAAATCTCAAAACCAGAAGTCCGAGAAGTCTGTTTTGTGGGGAATGGGGTGGCAAGTACTATTACCTCAACTAATATGATACTGGGGAATGGATATTACCGAGAAATAATTTGTCTCTCCACCAATGGTGGTAGGCAAACAGAGTCTTATTGTTGGGGGCTAGACTTCTCCAAGGATGCCAGCAAAAGAAACCCATAAAGAGGTACAACACACTTCTTTGGATCATGGAAATAATTAGCAGCAAGAAGGACCCAGGAAACTATTAAAATACAGACAAAGAATCTCAAATGAGCCTAAGGGAGTTGCCATTTTGACTCCTTTCAGAGCAGTAAATTCTCTAGTACGATGGAGTAGAGTCTCAGGTGAAATGGGAAGTGGCTTCCTGCAGGGAGTACCATAACACAGAAGTTCCTGGATGAGACCTAATTAAAGCTGGCTTAGGAAGCTACCATGGCTCAGGTATGAGGTTTATTTAGAGGGAACAATGAGGAATCCCATTGCTCTCCTTCTTCCTCATCCACACTTGGTTTATCCTCAGCATCTGCTGAGTGTGTAGCATGGCATCATAGAGGTACCAAGCCAGAGAAGGGAAGACCAATGTGGGAAGCTCTCAGTCCTACAGCAGGTGTCTGAGAGGGTCAGAAAGCAGCATTGACTTGGCTTTTTAGTCAGTTGCTTGTGAGTATAGAAAGCTATTCTAAGCTATTTGATCCACTACAAATAAAATTTAAGTCATGTTTTACTCTTGACTTTGTGGCTCAAGATCCCAAAAGCACATGCCCTACTTCATATTATCGAATAGCAAAGAAGACCACAAGAATAATAACATGAACTTGCTAGAAAGAAGCTGGTAATCAGAACTTGGCTGATTTTGGGAACAAGATGGTAAAAGGGAATCACTGGAGGCACTTGATATGTAACTAGGTACCTTTCTGCCTTGATTTTATGGTTGAAGCCCTTTAAGCAGCCTGCTGGGTCTTTGACACTTGGTACACATAGAACCGGGATAACAAAGAGATTCTAGGATGGAATAAGTTTTGTTGGGAGAAGTAGCGATGGAGCAACTCTGGCACTTCCATTTAGATGGGAGTTGAGCTATAGAGGTTCCTCTGCTTCCCAGGTTTGCCATGGAGTATTACTGGTGTAGCACACACCTGTGAGAGCCAGTTGGCGGTGACTGAGGTTTTCTTCTCTTTTTCCCCTTCCCCTTGGCCTTGCTGGAGGGACAGGGAAGGGAGACGGGAAGGCACACCTTCCCATAACACTTTGGACTTAAGTTGCATGCTTAGACAAGAACCAAGTAGACACTGGAGGAAGAACAAAGGAAAAGAGAAGCGATTGCTCCTGGGGAGAGGGCAGTGATGAGGAAAAAAGCATAAGTCTGCAGAAATAGGTCTAGGCAATGGCTGCCTGGCTCCCTGGCTCCCTGTGAGGAGTTCCTGAGAGAAACAGATCCTGTAGAAATCTGGAAAAGGGAGTGGTAGTGGTAGTGAATGGAGGAACATGTGCCAGGGCTAAGAGCTTCAAGAGCACATGGAAAGAGGTGAACCTGAATTGGGAAACAAGGAACAGTAGGGGTCTGGGGCAGGCTCTGTGGGTCCCAATGGGTGCGCAACAGCAGGACACTTGGTCTGCTGGGACATGACCTATTCTTGCCATGAATCTGTAGGACAAGGGGCCTGGCATCTTGGGAGATGTGTGTGTGTGTGTGTGTGCGCACGTGTGCGCATATGGGTGCAAGGATGGCCTATAACTTTTACTTTTCTGATTTTTTTATTGACTCTGTGATAAAGTTGTTTCAAGCTCCAATGCCTTGGTAGCCCCTAGATGCTTCCAGGAGGAATACACCCAGGGAGAGCTAAAAATGATCCAAATCTGGACGTTCCCAGGGAAAACTCTGGGTGGAGGCGTAAGTCGATGAGTACAATTATTGAGAAGCCTCCAAGATATGAATGCGAGTCCAGAATATAAACTGGATCCAGGGCTGCTTTGGGCCATGAATTCCATTAGAAGGGAATGTTGAAAAGCATGTGAAAACTTCCCCTCCACCTGGGCATTGGTTACTGTGGCTCACAGCCAGGCCTTGCTTAGAACACCGATAACTTCAGGGTGGGAAGAGTGAGAAGAGTTACATGTGAAATTTTCTTTCTGAGCAAACATCTAAATTTTCCATCTCAGTTTTAAACCTCTTTACATGGAATCACTTGCCATTAGCTCAGCCTCAGTAATTGTGCCTTCCTTTTCTCCCAGCATTATGCTGGTCAGGCTCACCAGCTGAAACACACCTTTCTTGCACGCTGCCTGAAATCCAGGTTCACCTTGATGGTTGGAGCAGCATACCTTGTGTGTAGATTTACCCTCTTCTAAAAGCAAGCAAATCCAGGAATTAAGTCATGGAAAGCTTGGAGCTGGTCAGTTTTTCCCTCTCTGAGGTAGCAGTTGGACCCATTTGGGTTAAATATGAAGACAATGGAGAAATACTCTCATTTCCTTTTATCCAGGTGTTCCAAGTTGGTGGAAGATGTGAGGCCAGTTTAGTTTCGGTTCAAAGATGGAGTCTTCTTAGGTACTTTCATGCTGGATTTATGACAATTAGGAAGGAAGGTGACTTTTTGGGGTGACCGACCCAGAGTTATGATGGTTTCCTCAGAAAGATGTCCTTTTTATGCCCTAATAAAGGGTTCCAGAATCCAGTAACTACAGATGTGATGATGGTCATGGATAGAGGCATTCATTAATTTTTTTTATAGCCATATGGACATTTCTCCTTCAATATCATTCACAGGAACAACAACAATGATGGGGGAAACAGACGACACTTGTGGAGGTGTTGGGATGAAAATGTGAGGACAGCTTCGGAGGGACAAGGACTCATGGCACCCGGAAGAGGGTTTCTGGGGGAGTCCTGACACTGACAGGAAGGAGTAAAAGGAGGAGAGGATTTGGGGGCTTCATGTGCTGAGGAAAATCTCTTGTACTCAAGACCCACTGAAATGCTAGGCTGGGAAAAGGAGCCATTTGGATGTCCTTCCTCAAAGACAGGGCACCCTTCATATGGGACCACCCATGGCAGAAGGCACTGGAGTATATTAGAGACAGTGACCTCCCAAACACAATTTTCCACGGGCAATTGAAAACTAGCCTGCTCATTGACTCACTAACAGAAACTCAGCAGAAACAAATTGGACAGCTGTATTAATTCTTGCATTGGGAAACTAATTGAGAAGGCACTTTGACATCATGACCTGACATGGTATCTGTCCACACCCATGGTGAATGCCTCAGACACTGGCATCCAGTCCCAGAGGTCATTCTGATTTTGTTGGCTCTTGGGATATTATGGGGACAGTCTTGGTGTGTGTGTGTGTGTGTGTGTGTGTGTGTGTGTGTGTGTGTGTGTGTGTAAGATCCTCTGAGGGTTGACCTTGGGGCTCCCAGGGCTACCACCTCTGCTGTTTAGCTGGCTCTTGACTCTGCTGCTCAGGTTTGGACAGGACCCTTACTAGCAAGAGAATGTTGAAAAGCACATGAATGCTTCCTCCCTTAATAGAACCTCTTCTGGGTCAAACCTGCAGCCCTTGGGCTAAACCTGAATCATATTATCTGCTTAAAGGAACTTGTAGGGCATGAAAATGGTTCTGTGGGATCAGTCCCTCAGCTGCTGGGTTCCATGTTGAGCCTGTGCAGGGGGTACACAGATCCTGCCCTATTCTACCTGTAAGGTAGGTTTCAGGGAGAGCCGTTGGCTTTGTATGGGAGGGCATCCACTGCACACTTTGGGAAGGAGGGAAAGATTCTGTGCTGGGTTAAATTATTCTGATTTTCGGGTGATGAGACTCCCCCTAGGTTACAATGGCGATAATCTATTTAGCTCAGCGCCTACATAGAAATACGATAGAGCTCCCATTAGATCAGGAGGCTTCCTGATTGACTGTCTGAGAGTGAAATGGGGGCTGCAGAATGGGGAAAGGGGCATGATTTAATAAGTGCTCTTAGGGGCAAGTCCTTAAGTGGAGAGGTATAAAAGTGATACCCACATTTTCATCTGGCACCATTGAAATGCTGAATAGATGGGCTACAGAGAGAATCATTCCAGGTCTGGCTAGGCTTGGGGAACGGGAACTCGATGGAGGAGTTTAGAAAGTTTAAGGGCGCCGAGCATAGGACTAGGCAGTTTTTTTTTTATAGACACTTCTACTGCCCTTTCAGAAGTATTCTGAGAAAACCCACTGGGGTATGTGGGGGTGGGGAGAAGGGAAAGAAGGAGGCAGGTGCTAGAAACAGGTAGAAAGATATGCTGGCAGTTGAGAGAAGATTTCTGAATTCAGGGAGCCAAGCAGGCCCAGGGCACAGGAAAGTTCACATGTCTCAAACTGGGGTTCAGGAACACAGGATTTTTAGAAAGCAGTAAAAGACCAAGGGCCTAAGGCCTAAAGACAAGGTCTCTTGTGCCTGGGGAAGCTGACTATGGATCAGTTAGGCCCAAGACGCAGGGTCTTTCACACACCCAGTGGCTACAAGTATTATGTCTGATTATAGGAGACATTTCTTTCAAAACTTAACAGATTCAGGGCAGCTAGGTGGCGCAGTGGATAGAGTATTGGCCCTGGAGTCAGGAGGACCTGTGTTCAAATTCAGCCTCAGATACTTGACACTTACTAGCTGTGTGACCCTGGGCAAGTCATTTAACCCCAACTGCCTCACCAAAATAAACCAAAACAAAACCAAACAACCCACCCCCCCCCCCAAAAAAAAACTTAACAGATTCCCCAAGTCTGCCCTTTGTGGCTCTTGGCAGTTGACTATCGTCAACTCTACAAAGTTGTCCAGATTTGTTAAAACTATCTTCTAAGTGTCCAAAGACATGAGCCGGGATGAGCACCTGGGAAGCAGCATATCAGTAATTTTCATACAGCAGTTGAAGTTTTTTTTAAAATTTAGGCTAGATGCTAGAAATGTGGAGCAAGAAGTGGTTGGGGTCCCTCTGAGAGCTGGACACTCACAATGTGGCAGGGAAGCAGCTAGAATCTCTCTGAAGCTAGGCTTGAGAAATGGGTAGGATTCAGACAAACTCAGAAGATCCAAACAATAGCAGCAACGCTGGGCACAGTTAAATAATGGTTACATATGATTGGTGAGGCCTGCACACATTCAGACACACCCACAGCCCAGACTGAGTTCAACTCTAAGCATCCAGTGAGTAGCACTTGGTCTGTCAGGATTCTAGCTGATGGAGCGTCCGACCATTCTAGGATGGGAGCACACTTAGAAGAAAGGTAACACGGAGGAGAAAGAATACCTTTTTCAGCAACAGACAGGTTAGGGTCACTGCAGGGCTTACAGGGTCCGATCATTTGCTGGAACAATGCACGCTGGAAATTTGGAGGCTAAGAGAAGAGGAAAAACCAGAGAGGTGAAAACCAACAACCACGATTTTGTGCGGTACCTTGGGCTCCGGGAACCTGGTTATTCTGAATATCAGATAGACTGAAGTCAAAGTACTCACACAATTCCAGTCTGAGTTTTGGGGATGATCTCAAAACACTCCCAGAAATATACTCGCACGACAGTCAAAGCTTAATTATTGAAAGATGAATGATCTAGGACCCCTCCCCCCATCACTGCCTGGCTGTTCCCAGGTTTACTGGGAAAGGGGTGAAGTTGTGGCTGTAGAGGCTGAGTGCAGCTCACCACTGAACTTTAAATCCCCAAAGCTCTGGTTTACCTGCATCACCAAGTGTTGCCACTGGTACTGGTAACGGAATGTTCTCTGCTCCTGAGCAGAATAAAACTTAAACCTACCTTGGTTCCATCTGTCAGCTTGTTAGGAGTAGGGCTGGATGGGGACAGGGAAGGAAACTTGCTTATGTGGTCAGAGGGTGTCTTGCTTTGATAGGCAAGATGACTGATTGTTAGTTATATCAACAGACTACCCAGGCAGCAGTGGGCCAGCCAGGGGAAAGGGAGAAGGAAGTCCTACTTGCAAACTGGATCTCCTTGCCCAGACAGCCCAGGAGTTGTGCCAAACATCTCCTGGAGAAGGAAGAAGAGTGGCAAGGGGTCAGAGTGGGCACTGACTCATAATGTCTCCTTGTTCAGGTTCCCAGGGCAGGACAGTTTGCAGACTTGAAGGTGGCTGAAGTAACAACCAGTGACAATCAGGGGGTGAGGAGAGCTAGGGAACCTGAGGAAGAGGCTGGATGGCATGCTGCTCCAGGAAGAGTGACACACACACACACACACACACACACACACACACACACATCTCCAGGCCCCCGGGTCACAGTCCTACCAAGGCCTTCTCATGCCACGGGGAGCACACCCAGAATAATCACCTTGACTATCCAGGAACAAGGAGAGTCCAATAGTCCAGCTAGACAGATAGACAAATGCAAAGGCAAGGACACCCACCAATCCACAAATACCTACGTAGGGGCAGAAATCCTCTAGAACTTTGGTGCTCCCATACTTCAGTAAAAGCCAGCATTGATAGTGCTATAAAATGCTTTACAAATACTATCTCATTTGATCCTTACCACAACCTGGGAGGTAGAGGCTATTACTACCCCCATTTTGCAAATGAGAAAATGGAAGCAAATGGAATCTAAGTGACTTGCCCAGACTCACAGAGTAAGCGTCAAGGCAGGATTTGAACTTGGGTCTTCTTGACTTCCTGTCCAGTGTTCTGTATACTGTACTACCTTGCTGCTTTAACAGTTAACTGATCCAGGCTACCTCAGGACTTTTCCTCAACTAGACCATGCAGGGGGGCTGCAAAAGAATACCAGCTAGTTCTACAAACACAGGACAGAGAGAGATTGGCACAGAGTGACTGCCGTTTAGGAGTTCCTAATGAGAAAGAGTGAGGACAATGCAAGATGATGGCACCCCTGGCACCCACCTGGGACCCCTCTGCCTGCCCCCATACGTATGGCCATGCGCATGCCCCCAAAGCACAGGAGGAATGGGCGAGTAACTCCACTACCTGTCCATGCTCCATGACGGCGGCGGGATACATGGCACTGCTTGGGCGGTCCCGGTGAGCGGGCAGCAGCATCATCAGCTCCCGAGAATGGCGGTACTTATCTGGCAGAGAGGGAGAGCCTGTAACCAAGCGAGAACAATCACGCACAGATGACAAGCCACACATGGGAGGCTCCCAAGGGAGCCGGGGGCCTTGACAACTCTCCTGGGCCTCAAGTGAGGATGCTTTTCTTAGGAAACATGGAGGAATGAAGTGGAGTCCAGTCACCAGGTGGATATGGGTGGAAAACAGAGCTGTCCACAGCTGGGACAGATACACTACAGTTATCCTTTCTACATCACAGGGGTTAGGGGCATGGCATGGCTCCAACCCTCCTCCCCACAATCTGGAAAAAACATGTGAACTTGTCCCTCCCTTCATACCAGAGAAGAAGTCTGGCTTTTGTCTTTTTCTTTTATGGGGTGTTTACAGTACCTTATTGTAAAATTTGGGTTAAATATTTGGTTATAGGCTATATGTAGGTCAATCTTAACTTAAAATATTGTATGAAAAAGAGCTTTCTCTGTGTCTTCTGCTGGCCTTCACATGTAGCCTGCTGCTTCTGAAAAACTCCTCCCAAATTCTCGTTTAATTTGTTATGCCAATCCACGAATTGAAACGGCAATGGGGAAAGTCGAAAAGTGGAAGGGATAACTGTATTTAGGTTTGGGGATTAGGGTTCAAACACTGGCTAGGTGACCAAGTCCAAACAATTCTCCATCCCCAGAGAGAGAAACACTCAAGCATAGGATTAAGGTCCCTGCTGGCCTTGATGCAGTATCAGTCAAAGACTTGGGGTTCTGGTCTTGCTGATGGCTTGTGTCAGAGGTTCAGAGGAGGGGGGCACAGTTAGAGTGAGTTCACAGAGACAGTATATGATAAGAAAAATCACATAAAGAGATGGGCAGACACTTAGACCACATAGTCACATGTTTTTTTTTTTTTTAACCTTTAAAAACAATGCTTCCCACACACTTACCCAGTTCAGAGAATCTTGACCTTGTCTTCCATTAATACCCCCACCCCTCTGTGTTCTAACCCCAGGTGCCCAAGTCACCACCTGCTTCAGTCCCTTGAATATTATGGGATCCCTGGGCAAAGATGTGGGGAGGTCTGTTCTAGCATAATGCCCATTAGCAGAATCTAGTCCAGGGCCTGGCATGTTTATAAATTTGATTTATTGCTTCAGTGCCTCCAAGTCAATGAAATCATGATCCCAATCTGAGAGCACTGGGCTTTGAAAGTGTGCTTTACAGCTTACTTGGCTCACAGCCATGAGCTCGGAAGGAAAGACTTTCTCTCCTCTTCTTGCTCAGCTCCCTGGCCATGGCACCAATTCCCTGGAGCCATTGACCTTCAGGGCAAGTGACAACTCTGAGGGAGGCCTGGGAATGCCAGGCTCAGTAAGGCACAGATCTCATCGATTCATGGTTCTTGAGCAAACACAGGTGTACTACCTGAGAATCACTCTCCCTAGGGAGAGAGTTTTAAAAAATCCTGTTAGGAACAACTGATTAGCTTTTCCTGAGATCAGCCTGCTACAAATGGCCTCTCAAATGCCCTGAATATACTACCCGACTGGAGGCACATGCAGAGCAATTATTGTGATGCCTGCTACCTGGGGTTCTCCTTAGAAACCACCCGTAAGTGTTAGTTGGGGCTGAATGGACCAGCTTCCCTGGAGATAAGAATTGGCTGAATGAAGCCATTCCACCTGTGCTTGGCTGTCTGCCCTGAGTAAACCTGAGTGCCAGCCCTACCCTATGAAGATGGATGGGGAGTTGCTTCTTTCCCTTGGCACCCTAAGGCCAATACAGAACAGCTTGTGTTCTTTATCTAGCCGATAGCTGAAATCCAGGGTTGCTGTGGGCAAAGTATGTTCTGCGGGGGCACTTGGTCTCTGAAGCGAACTGTCCAAGCTTTCTTTTGGTCGAGGATGCAGCTTGTTAACTGGATTTAGCTGATGATAGACTCTAGTCAATTTCTTCTAATCATTCTTGAGAAATTTCTCATCTTCATTTTTTTGTTGTTCATGAAAGCTCAGCCTTTTGAGCAGCAGCTTTTTAAAGAGAGTAGAACAAGAGATGATATTAATGGGAATATTATTTGTGTAATTAATTTCCAGTGTGTCTGAACTTCAATACCTGTTTTTTTTCTATTGGCCTTTTCTTATGTGGCAATGTTTAAAGACTAAATCTCAAAAATTTGAATAGTAATGGATACTATTTCATTTTTATCTATTCTATCATTTTCCTTTAGAACATTTTCCCTGAGAACAGAGAAATCCTGGAAAAATGAGAAAGCCCACAGAATTCCTGCAGTGTCTCCTTGACCAGAAATGTAGGGCACTTCCAAAGTATTACTTTCTGGAGATCTATGGTCCCCTTTCCATCTCATAGGTAGAGAAACTGGGAAATGGGGGGAAAGCAAAGTTGGGGTCAAGTTGAAATAAAACCAGGCTCATATTCAGCTGTGAATGGGGAAACAGAAGCCTTCAAATTCTGGTCCAGGAAGATGAGCAGCAAGTTGGACAGAGAATATAAGGGCTAAGTCCAGTGACTAGTGCTCTGCCCTGAGTTGGTTAGAAAGATGGAGAAAGCACCTACTCAGGGCTTACTGTATGCCAGGCACAGTCATTCTGTGGGCTCTATCAATGTCCCCAACTTAGTACTTCCCTCAATAATGCATTCGCTCCTTGAGAACCCTGAATACCTTGTTTTCCCCTCATTTCCCCTTCTCCAAGGTCCAGCATCCCGTTTCCTCTAACAAATGATTTACAGAAGAAAGGTAATGGTAAGTTTCCAGAAACAAAAAACCATAACTGCAGCTCTTCTGATTCTTTGCACCAATAAAGATTTTGTTTAGCTAGACTTTTCACCTAGGTAAACTAAAATCTAATTTAAGCTTGGGAATTGGTCTTCATAAAGTTTATCCACTAGAGGGAGCTATTGACTTAAGTTTTGCTTTAAAAGCTCATTCCTTTGGTTTCCAAAGCAACAAGAGGGATTAGTTGGTGATTCTGGGCACAGATGACCACAAAAAGGGAATGGTTAGGTATTCCAGGTCCTCCTGTGTGTATGATGTATTAAAAAAAGATGTTTACTGAAGATATTTGACATCCCAAGGGGTTTGCATGTGACAACCTGATTTGGGGATTCTTCTCATTCTTAACTTGTTAAAATAATTCCTTTGCTACTTCTCTCTTGACTACAAAGACTTTTGATCAGATTTCTTTTGTGCTAAGCCTTTTTTGTGTCATTCATAGAGACTCTAGCTCTTGCTCTTTTCTCTCATTATCAATCACTTGTCTTCAGAGACCCCTAATGGCTGCGTTCTTTCCTTGAAGGTGCCTAGCCTTGAAAACAACCTTAGCTCCTGACCTGCTTTGTTCCCAGTGCCCAGGCTCCAGAAAGCCCCTGACTACTACAGGAAAACTGTTACTGTTTCCCAGAAGCTCATCCTAATGATGACTCTGGACTCTAGAAGACTGTTTTGATAACCGAGCAAGAAGAACTTGGTGTCATTGGTGATAGTCCTCATTTACCTCAGCAGCTCGATCTCTGACACATGAGAAAAATGGCCAGTAGTGCCAAGTGAGGTCTTTAAAAGGGTGGGAGGAAAATGTATTCATTAATTTAAAACAAGAATCCTCCCAGAATCAGGTATAATATTGGTATCCAATGAGAGTATGACCAACTTAATCTTTTTCCTGAGACTTACTGGGCCTTGGTTAGCTTTGTGTGGTGCAACAAATGAAGCCGGTCCAGGGATCTTTTGTCCTTTAGGCTCAGGTTAAGGTAGTATGGTATAGTCAAAAGACCAATGGCTCAGAACCAAGGAGAAAAGCCCTGACTATTAAGCTTACTAGCTGTGGGACCTTGGGTAAGTGAGAGCACTTGCACAGATTGCAGTCCCCCAAGACTAAGCTTCCAGGAAAGGCTCTTCCTGTTCCCATCAGCTATTTCTGCCTCCCCCCCCCCCCCGCCATTCTCACTACCTCATATTTATTTTGCATGTGCTTATATGTGCATATGCCTTCTCTCCTCCAGTAGGAAAGTAAGCCTTTAAACTCTCTAGAAATGGGGGCTAATATTGGCTGGGTCCCATTCCAATAGACTGCGATCATTTGCCTATGCTCTATCCATGTCTGTATCTCCTCAGTCCCCAGCCCAGTATGCACTTAGCACACAGCAAAACTGAATTTAGTTTAAAGATGCCTTTCCTTTGTCTGCCTTCTTTATCTTACAGACCTTTCTGATAGAGTCCAATGCATTGCTTTCACACAGGAGGACTTCAGTGACATTTGGAAAGGCTGGGCATACCCGGAGTGGATAGATCATCCTCTTCTTAGGTATCTGCAGAAAACTATTGGTGAAAATCTGTTATTTAGGTTCTGTCTAGGGTTGTTTAATATGCCACAACTTTTTGCTCAGCAGATGATTTATCAAGTTTTTCTTCTTTTTCAATGGAAAATTCACCTGTTGTTTCACCATATTTCTTCTTTTTTTTTTTTTGCGGGGCAATTGGGGTTAAGTGACTTGCCCAGGGTCACACAGCTAGTAAGTGTTAAGTGTCTGAGGCCGGATTTGAACTCAGGTACTCCTGAATCCAGGGCTGGTGCTTTATTCACTGTGCCACCTAGCTGCCCCCATATTTCTTCTTAATACTCAACATGTTCCTTTCTCTGTGTCCGCAGTTTCCATAGGGCTATGTATTCAATTCAACAAATCTTTATCAGGATCATAGGACTGTAGATTCAGGAATGAAAAGGTTGTTAAAAGCCACCTAGTTCAATCTCATTTTACAGATGAGGAAACTGAGGCCCATAGAGATGAAGCGACTTTCCCACAGTAAATGGAGCAGAGCTGAAATTGGAAGCCAGCTTATTTGAATCTGAGGCCAAAAGTCTTTTCAGTACATCATGCTAAAAGTATGCAATGGGATCTTCTGTGACCACTTAGCCTTCTTTAAACCTTAAAAAAAGAAATCTCTATTTCCGAGAATTCTTCAGGTTTTCCTTTGTATTTTACCATCTGTGGCTTCCTAGCATGGTGATGGATTATTCCTGTTTCAACCTCCCCTCCTCCCTGGTCTGGACCTCTTTGACTTACAATGCTTCATCTCCCAACCCTGTCAATGATGGCCATGGTGCTTCTGCCTTTCTTGTTTCTGGCACCAGGCCTGGATTCAGGGAACAGAAGCAGTTCTGTGAGTGAAATGAAGGTTGTGGGATGGATTGGAGTTTCTTTACAAGTTCCATACTAAAAGAAGATGAGGATCTTCCCTCTAAAACCTGCCCCCTCCTAACTTCCCCATTTGAGCATCAGAGAATCTCAGAATGAAAAGGGACATGGGAAGATGTTTAATTTAATTCTTATCTTGAGGCAACAGCTGACGTCTCATTCCTCCACTTGCCCAGGCTGGACTCCTCACAGTGATTTTTCTAGATCTTCTCTTTTCTCTTTAAGCTTCCTATGATGTGACCCTTCCCCTATCCTCACGGCTGAGGACTTCACTTTGTACCATTTTGAAAAAACAGAGGCCATTTGCTGTGAGCTGTGTCTCATGCTGAATTGATGTTATCCCCCATTCTTTCCTCTTGCACTCTGGTTTTCAGGAGAGAGCTGGTTCTTCTCTTTGCCTTGATTTCATATCCTTCCCCTCAACTGTCTTGGGCTCTCTTCTCTTGTTGCTCTACATTCTCTCTTGGAACCCTTATCTGATACCGTAGGCTTAATTATTATGTCAACAACGACTCTCAGGTCTATCCCTCTAGCCCCAGTTTCTTTCCTGAGCTTCATTCCCACATCATCAACTGACTATTTATTAGACAATTCAGGTTAGATGTCCCACAAACGGTTCCAGTTCATTGTGTCTAAAACAGAACAACATTATCCTTTCTCTCTAAACCACCCCTCTTCCAAACTTCCTTGTTCCATCCAAGGGTGTCCCCACCCTTCTAGTCCCCCCAGATCACAACCACAGCATCATCTTTCAGTCCTAGTTTAACCCATGCATGCAGTCAGTTGCCAAATCATTTCTACCTCCATAAGATTTCTTGCAACTTTTCCCTCATTTGGCCATCGTTTAAGTGCAAGCCCATCTCACCTCTCACCGACTATTGAAATAGTTTCATAATTGGTCTCTTTGCCTGAAATTTCTCTGAACTTCAATCCATCTTACAGACAACTGCCAAAGTGCTTTTTCCTATGGTGCATGTCTGTTCGTGTGACCCCTACTCAATAAGCTACAATGGCTCTCTGTTACCCGTAGGATCAAATATAACCCCCTGTGGCACTTTCACAACCTGGCTCCATCCAACCTCTCAGCCTTATTACACATTACTCCCCGACATGTACACTATAGCACAGCCAAAATGACATTCTTTCTGTTCCTCACATGACACTCTATTTCCCATCTTTGTGTATTTACACTGGCTGTCACCCATCTCTGGAATGAACTTCCTTCTCACCTCTGCTTTGTGGAATACCTACCTATCTTTCATCAAGGCTTAGCCCAAGTGCAGCCTTCTACATGAAACCATTCCTAATCCTCCAGCTGCTAGTGCTTGCTCCTCAAAATGATCCTGTATCTATGTCTATGTCTCTGTCTATATCTATGTCTATTTCTACATCTACATCAATAGCTACATCTAATTATACATCTATAGCTACATTTACATCTGTAGATACAATATATGTATATGTCTGTATATATAGATATATATGTCTATGTCTATATGTTTTATCCTTTCCTCTAGACCAGGGCTTCTTAAACTTTTCCCACTCATGATCCCTTTTCACCGAAGAAATTTTTATGTGACACTGGGTATATAGGTATATAAAATAGGTAAACATATCCTTTTACTATTGCCAAATTTTTCATGACCCCTATATGGGGTTGAGATCCATAGTTTAAGAAGCTTTGCTCTAGACTATGGTTTCCTTTGTATCAGTGTCTAAACAACGCCCAGCACATAGTAGGTGCTTAGTAAATACTTGTTGATTGACTGGAAACCTCAAAGTCCTTTTTGACCCTTTACTATCTCTCACCTCCCACATCTAATAGTTGTTAAGTCTTGTCTATTCTACCTCTACCATATCTTTGCCATCTGTCCCTTCCTCTACATGCCTATTAGCAGAACTCCAACTATGGTCCTCATTGTCCCATCACCTGTACTATTACAAAAGCCTGTTGTCCTAACTCGTTGTCCTCCCTGCAGTGTTCCACTTTTCATAAATGTCTTTTATATAGCTTCCGGAGTAATCCACATTGTGTCCAATTACTCCCTTTTGTTCCTCTGTTTAAATACCTTTAACTCCTTAGCTTGGCATAAGGTCCTTCACAATGTGGTTCAAACCTATCTTAATAATATTATTTAACTGATATTCTACTTTGTGACTTCAATGCTTCAGCCATGCTGGATGGCAGATAGTGATCTTGTCCTGCCCTTTTTATCCTCCAGGTCTTTGCACATTCTGTCACCCACATGTGGCAGGTATAATGGATCTTCCTGGGCCCCATCTCTGCCTACTGACATCTTTCTTTTCCTTTGTGGCCTAGTTATAGTGCTACTTCCTTTATGGACTGTTTTTCCATCTATCTAGTTAGAAACTGAGATTCATCCAACGTAATCTAAAGTCATTATAAATGAGCCCTCCCCTTCTCTGACTCATTTGGCTTGAGTTCTATGTATTTTATCATTTACTAACTCAAATTATGATTATTTGAACATATGTGTCCCTCCTCTACTAGACTATAAGCTCTTGAGAGCAAGGCCTATGTCAACATCTACCTCATCCTTTAACTCTCCTCTCTTTCACAGTCAAACTTATAGAAAGGATTGTCTACAGCTGATGCCTCCATTTTATCAACTCATGCTCACTTCTCCATCCCTGGGAATCTGATTTTACCACTCAACAGAAACTACTCTCTCCAAGGTGATTGGTGATCTCTTCCCTGCTAAACTGAATAGCCTTTCTATATACTCGACCTCTTTGAACCTTTGGACATTATTGATAACCCCTTTCTTCTACAGACTTTCTCTTCCCTTGGTTCCACATCTCTAGTGTCTTTCAGTTTTCCTGCTAACTATCTGAGTCAGCCTACTTATCGTGTCCTTTGCTGATTCAATTCTCATCCTCTTCTGGTCCACCAAGTGTGGACATTCCATAATGATCCATCTTTGTACCCTCTTCTCTTATCTCTCTATAGTCTTTCCCCTGGTGATCTTGTTACCTCCCAAAGTCTCAATGATCTCTATGCATCTAATTCTCAAATTTAAATATCTAGCCCTGATCGCTCCTGAACTCAGATCCGCTGCTATCAACTGCCCACTGGACAGTTTGACCTTTATGTTCTGTGGATATCTCAAGCTCCCTCTGCCTAAAATGGAACACATTCTCTCCCAAATGCATCCCTCTTCTGACCACCTTGACCCTCACCTTTCTTTCAATCTTTCTATCCAATCAATTGCCAGATCTTGTACATCCTGTCTCCACAACCACTTTCTCATCTGTCCCTTTACTTCCACTCACATCTTAGCCTTTGACCCTACTTCAGCCCCTCATTACTTCTCATGTAGGATACTGCAATAAGTTTCTCTCATTCCATCCTCTCCTCTCTCCAGTACATCTTCCACAGCTGTTTGGCATGTTGTTGGCACTTAATGAATGCTAGTTGACCAACAACTGGAAAATTGATATTCTCAAAACAAAGATATGACCATTTCACTTTCCTCTACTAAAAAAAAATATTCAATGGCTTCATGTTTTTTTTTTTAGGGCAAAATAAAAATTCCTCTGCCTTGTATTTCAAGCCCCTTATAATCTAATTACCAATTCCCATTCTAGTCATATTGCGTATCACTCCCCTTCCTGTACTCTGTTCCAGTCAAACTAGCCTTCTATGTCTGCTTGATGTATACCGCATTGCCATTCACAGCATTCTATCTCTCATCTCGATGTCTTTGCATGAGTGGCTTCCTATATCTAGAATGTATTCTCTTCTAACCTCTACCTAAAGCATTCTCTAGCTTCCTTCAAAGCATAGCTAAAATGCCACGTCCCACACAAGGTCTTTCCTGATCTTAGTAATTAACAATTTCTTCCTCTTGAAATTACTTTGTATATCTTTACTTGTATATATGTTATATATGTTGTATCCCTCCAGTAGATTGTAAGCTCTTCGTGGGTAGGGACTCTTTAGTTATTGAATTTCCAGGTCTTAGAACAATGCTTTGCACATGGTCAGTGTTTAATAAATATTTGTTGAATTTAAATGGAATTCTTAAAGTCTTGCTAGGCATACTGGTATCAAAATTTACTGCAGCTACCGTTACTGCTCCTATTTTTCATAATAATTTTAAATGGAGAAGAATAATTCTCTCTTTAGTTTGAAAGCAATTTTCCTTAATCTGTAGGTCAAACCACATTGCTCACTGTTCATTTCTATTGCCTGGTCTGCTGACCCCCTCAGGGATATATCTTGCTTACTCTGACTAATTTTCATTTCTTTGCAGATGTTTCCATAAAAAGGTCAGGGAATTAAATTTACCTATGGGATCTAGAACAGAATATGAAGGAGAGCTGATCCTCAGAATATTCATTCAATTAAATGAAAAATTGAGTTGTATTTGGCCAAGTAAACAGTTTTTTCTCTAGTTGTCCCTCAGAGATAAGCTATTTTGATTTCAAGAAAGTCCTTAGCCCTTGGTCACATTTTCTATATTTGGTTTTAGCCTTAATTTTGCTTCCAAAACTTTATCATCTCAAGACAAATGTCTCACTTGGTTTGTTTGTTGTTGTTGTTGTTTTGTTTTTTATTGAGGCAATTGGGGTTAAGTGACTTGCCCAGTGTCACACAGCTAGTAAGTGTTAAGTGTCTGAGACTGGATTTGAACTCAGGTCCTCCTGACTCCAGGGCTGGTGCTCTATCCACTGCGCCACCTAGCTGCTCGCTCTCACTTGGTTTTAATTCTGATCATTCTTGTAAACATAGAATATTAAAGCTGGGAGGGCCACTGGGTATCATTTAATCTCTTGCCCCTTATTCTACAGATGAGAAAACCAAGGTCCAGGGAAGTGAGGTGATTTGTCCAAGGTCACTCAGCTAAAAAGTGGCAGAGCTGGGCTTTGAACTTGTCTCTTGAATTTAAGTCCAGTGCAATTTCCATGACACCATTTAAATAGGCAGACATTTGAGTTTGTCATTAGACTAGGTTGCAGGAGCGTCGAAATCTCTTCTCTTACACTGTCTCTGATGCAAACGTCTGGCTAGCTCACATGACTCCACATCAGTCAGGGCAGTTCAGAGCTGAATCTCAGAGCTAGACATGCCAAGTCCAACTAGCTAGAGGAGAGCTCTTCTTTTATGGCTGATGGAATGGGGCTTCACTGGGCTTGAGACAGGACCCCAGAAACCTTTAGTGCTTAAAAACAAATTCATCTCTGAAAGTAAAAATGAATATAACTCCTAAGGGTACAGTAGGAATCCCAAGGTTTGGGGAATGCTGCTTCCCAGGCTCCTGTTCCTATTCACTTACCTCGGGCACTGGGTGGGGCAGAATTCATCATTTGGGATGGGGCTGAGTGGGTGGAGCTCAGGCTGGAGGAAGAAGGGCTGGCCTGGGATGAGGATAAAACAGAGACGTTGGTGATGGAGCCCTGGTACCTGGTGTTGGGATAAGGGAGCTGGAGCAGGGAGAGAAAATAGCAAGAAAGAAAATTGAGAAATGGGAACTTTCCCACTAGGTCATAATGGAATTTTTTGGGGGGCGGGGCAATGAGGGTTAAGTGACTTGCCCAGGGTCACACAGCTAGGAAGTGTCAAGTGTCTGAGGTCAAATTTGAACTCAGGTCCTCCTGAATCCAGAGCTGGTGCTTTATCCACTGCCAATATGATCCTACTTAACTCTGTATTCATCCTCCTTCATGTTGAAGGAGGACCCCAGGCTCTCTCCACCTCAGCTGAGCCAGTATGGAGGGAGAATATAAAAGTACATCAGGGAAGTCCAACCTGTATGGCACACATCCACAAATAAGAGGGGGAATCTTTTTCTATCTATGGTGCTCATGGTACATGTAAAAGCAATGAAGCCTGTAAGGATGCCATCATGGAAGAAGATCTGGCAGAGAAAATGTGTTACCAGGCAGGGGTGGCTGCAACCAGGGCTAACGTTGGCCAGGAGTCAGAACCAGCATGTTTGTTAGGGAACAGAGACTGGTGGACTGGACATACGGCTGTTGTGGGAAAGAAAGCCTGCATACTTTCTCTTTGGTCAGTACTTTGGGGATGGGCAAGCTGAGGAATGGCTTCCCTTTCTATGGGATCATTACTGAAGACAGAGGGATGCAGGACAGAAGGAAGGCTCTCAGGTGTGTCCTGTGCATCCTAGATTTCCCCTGGCTGCCTTGCTGCGTTACCTGCATGTGATGGTACATGTCCTCAGGAACCTCTCCCATTGAGCCGTCAGGCAGGATCACCATGTTCCCTGTTTCACTGGATGCGTGAGAGGAGAGAGAGGAGGATGAATGGCGGCCTGATCCCATCAAGTTCATTGGGCTACAAGTAAGAGGAGGAAACAGGGAAGAGTTACAGCATATACTTTTGAATTCTTTCAGATTTGAAGCTATGTGTGGAAGGGAATTTTTAAACCACTTATTTTTAGGGGGGAAACATAAATCATTTTCTCATCAATTAATTATCTCTATGGTGGGGGTCTCCAATCAAATGCAACTAACCGGTGAATAGGAGACTGACAGCTAATGTGACCTTCAGCATGGGGGGCATTTCTGGGGAAAGCTCACAGTATCAAGGAAGTACTAGCCTTTGCCCCGTTTCCCAAACTTTATGCCAACAGTGCCTTCATTTGGTGGAGATGAAGAATAGGTCACCTGCTGAAAAAATTGAATAATCTTGCACTTTGGCTATGAGCCAGGGTTGTTGCTCACATTTGGTCCCTAGACAGGGAGGGCCACACCTCATTTACCAAATATGGCAGATGGCAGCCTTTCCTCTCTTTCTTGCTGTAGGCAAGACACCGATGGAGTAATGTGAACATATCAGGTCTTTTGGGGGCAAGTTATGTTTGGGCCTCCCACTAGATGGGTGGGCATGAGGTAGCCAACCATTTGCCTTTTAAAGTTCTTAGTCTATCTGGGATTTTTCTTTCTGGTTTAGGCCCTATTGATACTTCTCCTTTAATACCCATCCCTAATCCTTTAGCAATCTCCAAAATAGCTTGGAGTCCTTAACTATGGTGCTAGGGAGTCCAGCCACAGCCAGAATTTATCCTGATGCTGCCATTACTCCTAATGAGGTAGACTCCAGTTTGCCAATCATACTCATTAGTTCTGGAGCCAGTCCAATCTGGGCAGCTGCTGTTTGGAATCTTGTATGGCTTATGGACATTCCTGGGCCAAGCAGAGCTCCTGAGCTTTGGGTTCTAGAAGTCAATCCTTCAGGCATGTGGATGTGTTCTTTCAGTGCAGATCTCATACCTGTGACGATGCACCATCTTGATGGTTTCTGGGCTCATTGGGCTGTGGGACACCAGAACAGTCCCTCGGGTTGTGTTAGTGCCAGAACATGCTGGACTCAGTTTATCCAAACCAGGAAACTCCTGTAAACAAAAGAATCACTAAAGATCACTGGGTTGAGGGGTGTGTGGGAGGAGACAAGGGTTGTGGAGGAGGGGGAGGGTTTGAATGGGAATGGTAACTTTTTTTTTTTTTACATATAAGGTATTTTATTTTTTCCGTTACATGTAAAGATAGTTCTCAACTTTTGTTTATACAAGCTTTACAATTTTAGATTTTTCTCCCTCCCTCCCCTCCCTCCCCCCTCCCCTAGACAGCAGGTAATCTGATATAGGTTATATCTATATATCTATATATCATATCCATATAGATAGATATATATACACATACATATATATACACATAATAACATTAATCCTATTTCTGCATTAATCCTGTTACAAGAGAAAAAATCAGAGCAGTGATGCAAAACCTCAAAATAGAAAAAAAAAACCCAACAGCACCCAAAACAAAAGAAATAGTATGGTTCAATCAGCATCTATACTCCACAGTTCTTTTTTTTTTCTTGGATTTGGAGATCCTCTTCGATCACGAGTTCCCTGGAACTCTTCTGTAGGAATGGTAACTTTTAACAAGTATATTTTCAGGGCAGCTGGGTGGCACAGTGGATAAAGTGCTGGCCCTGGATTCAGGAGGACCTGAGTCCAAATCCAGCCTCACTAGCTGTGTGACCCTGGGCAAGTCACTTAACCCTCATTGCCCCACCAAAAAAAAAAAAGTATATTTTCTTGGTTGACAGTAAACTACTTTCCCTAGAAAGCAACCTTCTCTATACCACTTAACTACAGTATGAGTTAAATTATAGATCTCTGAATATAGTTAGCCTCATAACACTAGATTTTGTTCCAGCATCCCATTAATGAGAGAGACCAATTTTTGTTAGGTCTACAAGAAGGAAGAGAAGTTGGGGCAGCTAGGTAGAGCAGTGGATAGAGCACTGGCCCTGGAGTCAGGAGGACCTGAGTTCAAATTCGGCCTCAGATACTTGACACTTACTAGCTGTGTGACCCTGGGCAAGTCACTTAACCCTCATTGCTCCACAAAAACAAACAAACAAAAAAGAAAAAGAAGGAAGAGAAGTTTCTTCCTTATTGTTGGAGTCTTTGCTACAGAGAAAAATTTCAGGAGCTAGGGAGACTGTGAGTGGATATTAAGCAAGGGATAAGCTGGATATCAATACTTCGTTGAGAAGCACTTATTTATTAAATGACTCCTAAACAAGGTGGAAGGACAGGGCTAAACAGATCATTGTGTGCACAGTCTTTTAAAAGATATACTTTCTCTGAGTTGAGCTGTTTGATGACACAGTCGGTAGGGTGGTAGAATAGAAAGTCTCTCTGTCAGCAATTGAAAAATAGCAGTTTTATTTTCCCATAATTAAATTCTTATTAAGATCTCAGACTACTTGGCAAGAAGGGCTGATTGCAAAGTCTATTGGGGACTACACATTTGTTTCCCATTTCTGCTATGGTTTTGGAGCTAATTTTCCCTTGATCATCTGCTTTCAACTTTGTGCCCAATACTAGTACATTGTAGTGAGCCATTGATTCTGGAGGTGCAGACATTTATCCTTTCACCAAGCAGGGGATAAATGACAAAAAGCACTACCAGTGAATGACTTCTGAGTCTAGTTTGAAGAAGGGGGTGGCTCTTCTAATTCTACGCCTTAAAGAATTCATATCATTATATTTGCTTTCAGAGCTAAGTGACCATAAGTGTGTCCATACCAGCGGCTGTCTTGTGCAGATTATAAGCAAATATGCTCTTTTTTTGCCACGTTGATTTTAATTACATGAGAAATTCACATCTCTCTCCACCTGCTCTCTACCTAAGGAAGTTTTCATGTAGATCCAATGATCTCAGCTCTCCTTTATGGAAACTTTCTGCCCTCTCTTGCCCAAGGTATGAGATGTGATGTGGGAAAAGCAAAAACACAAATGCTTGAAGACTGATATTATGTTTTGTCTAAATCAAACATCCACAATTTCTTTGGCTGTCCATCATATGAAATGGTCTCTTATCTTCTCCCCATTTTGACTATCTTCTTGACAATTCAACAAGCATAGTGACTTACTCTAGTTTATCTGTGTCCTTCCTAAATAGACGCAATACTCAGATGAAGTCTAAATGAGGAAGAATAGAATCACTTGTGTCATTCTGAATGTTAGCCCTCCCTTAAAACTGTCTGGGATAGCATTAGCTTTTTGAATGTCAGGCCATATTGTAGATTCATATGGGGCCTGTAGTATATTAAAACCTCCAGAGATTGGTCATATGAAATCACCTAATTATGCCTCTCCCATCCTGTACTGGTGAATTTGATTTTATTTGAAACCAAGTGTATGGACTATGCACATATATCACGACCAAACTTTATCTTTTTAGGTTCAACCCACTGTTCAAAGGTTCGTGGTCTTAGAGCTAGAAGAAATCTCAGAACTCATCGAAGTTATGGGGTAATAGGTCTGGCGTGTAAGGGAACTTAGAGGTCATCTAGTCCAACGCTCTCACTTTACAGATGAGAAAATGGAAACTCAAACAGATTCAGCAATTTTCCTCAAGGTCACAAAGGTGCCAGGGGTACAGCCAGGATTGGAACTCAGGTCTCCCATCTCCAGACCCAGCCTCCTTCTCACCTCACCAATGTTCTAATTTGTACCATTCTATTCACCAGTCTTCTCAGCTGTGTGTCTTCAAATTTGCCAAGCATTCCTTCATTAAAATCACTGATAACGTCTGAGCAGCACAGGGCCAAGAACAAATCCCTCCAAACTGATATTGATATTCTCTGGGTCCAGCCATTCAACCATCTCTGAATTCTTCATACTGTATCCTATGTCCTTGCTGTACATGATATGTCTCATCATCTTTTCTATAATGACAGTAGGGAGACTTTGTCAAATGCTTTGTTGACAAGCATCTTAAAGTGCTTTGATATGTCCCACATAGACACCCTGGGAAGACAGTAGACCTTGTTGTTGCTTATGTTAAAGGTTGACAAATGGCTGCCTTTTTTCCTTCAGAAAGACTTCACAGGAAGATTTCTGGCCAGGATGGCTACCTGAATGGTCAGGCTGCCCCAACTCCCTGAAATTTCTGCCAGACTACACAATGATCAAGAAATCCAACGAGACACTATAGCTAATGCCTTCTTCTACCCCTGGAACTGTACAAAAAGTCAGCCAGAAGCCCAATAGGAAAAGGGGCCATCAGCAAAGACAATGCCAATTTAAGCAGAGAAACCAGTAGCTTCACTCAACAAGTAATGACTGGAAATAGGCCAGACACACATGTAACCTCTAAAGCTCTGTGTCTGGAGGCAGCAAGGGTGGGGAGGGCTCCTTGAGAAAGCTCTAGAACAGGGACCTTGGAAGTCACTAGGAGTGGTTGGATTGTTTGGATTTTGGGGGGCATCTTTGTAATATTTGCAGAGATGCAAAGGAAAAAAATATTTTCCCCAAGGACTATCTATGACTAGAAGAAATGAAGAATAGATTCCCTGAAAACTATACTAGACCAAACAGAAATCAATGACTAGGAATAGACAGCAAGAAACAGTAGAAGAAAAAAGAACCAACAGTACTGATTCCCCTCTAATTCTTCCATTTCCTCCTTGAAGCTTTCTCTTCCCAACCTTTCAAAGAAAACCAAATTCTACTTTATCACCTGTAGAAAAGAAATAGGTTCTTCACATCTTTCATCTTTTCTTCTAGGATGGAGACTAACCTATACATTCTGAAGGGATAAGTGCTACTTGGTGCTGGAAGAAACACAAGGTTGACACATTCCCTGAAAGTCACTGTGAAATTCTCCTTACCCTCTGTTATTGTTGAAGTCAGGTGTTCTGTTCTCTTTGGCTCACTGCCATTTGTTACACCTGTTTGCTGTACTGATGAGTCGGTTACCAGGAACTCCAGATTGAGATTCGATTTATTTGGGATGGGTCTCCCAAGCCTATCTACTCAGCTGCCTTTAATTGTCATTCAGTATATTCCTCCCCCCCCCCACTTAAATTCAAAAGGAAGCAAACAGAAGCCAATCCAACAAAGCCAAGGCCTGGAAGATAAAAATATATAGCAAATATTTGCTGAATTTAATCTAATTATCTATTTTGTTTCTTTTAGGCAAAGAGTTTCAGCTAATCATTTCCTTGTTTCCCACCCCTTGTTGCTTGCTCTCCAGTCCCACCTAAGTGAGGTGGGGGCATCCCTTTACTTAAATTGATTTAAAGTGGGCTTCTAGAATTTATATCTGCTCAGCTGCTTGACCTCCTATCCATGCAGAAATGGATAACTGACATTTATATTTATAGCAGTCAAAATGATAGGTGTGTGTGTATGTGTGTTTATGTGTAGGGTCTAAGGGTATAGTTTGTGCAGAGGGATGGGGTACACAATATCTTAGAATATTGTTCTAGAACCTTAGATTTCACAGGATGGAATTCATACTCAGGGTGGCATTTTTACTTATAATTATCATAAGTTCTGCAAAATGAAATGACCAAGTATTCTATGAAATGATGTTTCTTGTTAACAGCCTTTGGGTTGCATGATGAAAAAAACTTCACCAGACCTTTATTTACCTCTCTAAGGACAACTTATGAGCTGTCCTTCATTTAGCTGCAACTTCCTTATATCTTTTGATTTCATTTATTGTGAAAATGCCAATGTTAATATGGTTATATTTCTCCAGTAGAAACTTGATTCACTGATCATCGGACCTCCTATGTAGTGTTGTTCAGGGGCTTCAGTAATGTCTAACCCTTTGTGACCATTTGGGGTTTTCTTGGCAAAGATACTAGAGTAATTTGCCATTTCTTTCTTCAGCTTATTTTATGGATGAGGAAACTGAAGCAAATAGGGTTAAGAGACTTGTCATACATCTGATAAGTAACTGAGGTTGGATTTGAACTTAGGTCTTCCTGACTCTAGGCTCAGAGCTCTATCCACTGAGCCACCTAGTTGCCCCATACTTAGAGTACCAACAATGAAATAGATGATTCTAGATGGTTTGAAAACTGTGTGATTATCAGCAGTCTTTCCTCCCTTACACAGCATTTATTCATTATCACTATAAGAATGAAAAGAAACTAAACAAGACTGAGGACCATTTAAATTTTTTCTTTGTCTCATGGGTTGCCATGGCCAAATAATCCATAAGTCTCTCTATGCTCTATGCTCTCTAGGCTGGCCCTCAGACAGCAGACACAGTCTGTTGATGGGATCATGCTAGAACCCTTTTTAGCAGGTAGAGTTTGTACACTATAGGCATTGCCTTTGAGGATACAAGTTACTGCCACACTATGATGAGGGATCAAAGTAGGACTTTCATGGAAGTTCCGATTAATGGAAAAAGTCTTCACTCAGGTGCCGGGTGGAAGAAGTCCTGACATCAGCTGTTGTCTATCAGCCAGAGAGAGCATCAAATAGTATGCCCAATCAAGGTACCCATTTTTGCAAAGGCAAAAGTCACTTATTGATAACTGTCAACCACTTATTTTTCTTTCTTATTCTTCCCTTTCAGGGTTCCCTCTCCTTTTCATTTTTTTGGTGTGTATCTATTATAGGATAAGTATTCATGAGGAGATGAGATTTTAATCACTCTTTCTCTTTGAATTTGACGGGATTGCTTTCGATCATGCGTCTGAATTTCTCCAAGACAACTTACATGGTAGAGACTGGCCCGCATCATCTGGAATTGATCAATTAGCTTCTTATGGAGAGGGCGCATTTCTGGATGAACAAATTTCTCATGAACCGCTAGCCCCACTCCAAGAACATGGACCTATTTCAAACAAGATGAAAAAAAAATTAGTGAACTATGCTGCAGAACAGGGAAGCCATTCTCTAAAAGCATGCAATGATCATAAACCTTCCCAATTTTTCAGTTAGATTATGTTACTTAGGGGGCAGCTAGGTGGCGCAGTGGGTAAAGCACCGGCCCTGGATTCAGAAGTACCTGAGTTCAAATCCAGCCTCAGACACTTGACACTTACTAGCTGTGTGACCCTGGGCAAGTCACTTAACCCTCATTGCCCCGCCAAAAAAAAAAAAAAAAGATTATGTTACTTAGCACTAGCCTATTGCAAATGTTTGTGATTGAATCAGAGGAATTCTAGTCTCCCTTCCTAGTGAAATGCTAAGAGGTACCTGTTCCTGCATGAGCTCCTTGAGTTGTGTGATTTTCTCTGCATCCCCTGGGTGCTTGGTAATGTAATCTTTATCGAAGAAAGCCTACAGGAGGAGGGGGAGACAGTAGTTAGTGACAACATCCAACAGAAAGACTCTCCGCCCCTCCACCCCCCACCCCATTTCTTCCCCGACATCCCCACTCAGTTCTGGGTCAAAGTTCCCATTGACAAGGTTTCTGGAAACATTGAGATAATCAGTAAAGGACACTCCTAATGTCAGTCTAGCCTTATGGTCTCCAGGGAAACAGGGTAGTGTACTCTCTAGCCAACCTTTGCCAATAAACACAATGGGAAAGACAGTTGAAGTACTTGACAGAAATATTTATCAGAGAGTCCCAGCCTGCAGTGATTTTGCTTTTGGGCTGAGGAGCTCTAAATTCTGAGGTTCCTTCTCCTCCCTGTTTAAAACCTCCTAGGTGGTGCAGTGGATAGAGCACTGGCCCTGGAGTTAGGAGGACCTGAGTTCAAATCCAGCCTCAGACACTTAACACTTAGTAGCTGTGTGACCCTGGGCAAGTCACTTAACCCCAATTGCCTCACTAAAAAACAAACAAACCCCCCCCCCAAACCAAAAAACCTCTTACACATAGTGGGGTTACCGCTACATTCTTGGCCAAGAAGGAGTGGAAGGGCTCTTCTGAGCCTGTTGGGCTGCTGCTCTGTCCGTCTGAGTGATCACTGTTTAATAGCACTAGGCATTTTGTGGTAGGCCCTGCTGGCCTTTGGAAAGGATAGCAAAGATTGGAGACCAGACACTGGTCTCCCACACAAACAGGGCAACAGACTACTGCTGTGCTGGCTCTGGTTCCCGTGTGCCTCTTAGAGGCCATTTAACATTTTTCCATGACTAAATGGTTTGCCAAGCTGTCAAAGAGGAGTGAAAAAATAAAACAATCTATCCTGAGGAATGAAAGCCCTTTCCTATGACCTGCTCTGCAGGCCGTGGCAAACAAAGAAGGATGGGGCAGAAATGTGGGGGAAGGTCAACATTTAGGGGCCGCAGCCTCACTGGGCAGCTATCTTTGACCATTTCTGATTATTTTCTGAAGCAGAGAAACAATTAGCCAAGAAGTGGCTTAATTAAACCTTTTTTTTTGTGGGGCAATGAGAGTTAAGTGACTTGCCCAGGGTCACCCAGCTAGTAAATGTCAAGTATCTAAGGCTGGATTTGAACTCAGTTCCTCTTGAATCCAGGGCCAGTGCTTTATCCACTGCACCACTTACCTGTCCCCTTGTTTTGTTGAGTTGTTGAATAATTATTGAATTGAATAGCTAGCAAAGATAGTATCTACATTTTGACAAGTAAGGCCTTTTCTGACCTGTCTTCCTTCTGATATTATCCTGTATTTACATTGATTTGATTTTGTACCTTTTTATATGCATACAGTTTCTTTCCACCAACAGAATGTAAGTTCCTTGAGGACAGGACTTGTCTTTCTATTCTCAGCACCTAGTTTAGTACCTAGCACATAGGTGCTATACTAAGAAATCTAATAAATGATTGTTTATTAATTGATTAATAGGATGACTAGACAGAACCTGACCTAGCTGGATTGATAGTGTGATGTTCTAAAAAAACTTTTTTAAACTTTTTTTTTTAATCTGCCTGGATTTAATGCCTCTGGCATAATTTACTACTGTCATGCACAAAAGCACTGGGGAGGACTAATGCCTACAGACTGCTCACCTCCTGATATCGGGCAATGCCCCCATTAACAGCAGCATCTATGACTCCATTCAGGCACATGCTGAGCAGGTTAATATTACCATGCATTTGCTTGTGCTGATACTGGCTGATCAGTGTCCGAAGCTCCTGGTTCTTGTTCTCAACAACCTGTATGGCATTTTCCAAAGGGCTCACTTCAACCTGCAAAGCACATAGAACATGGCTTCATCCTATTGACATTTTACAGACCCCAAACCTGAGAATCACAAGAAACCTTAGAGGTTATCTAGAACAATCCATTGCCAAGTGCAAGAAAATTCTTTCTAAAAGTCCTGATAGGTAGTCATCCACCTTGTGCTTGAACACTTAAGGTGGGTGGTTCATCACCTCTAAGGGTAGAACATTCTAATTTTGGAAAGCTTGAATTATTCAGAAGTTTTCTGGACTAAAGGAAGAATTTCTTTAGCTGTTCCAGCATCATAGAGGAAAAGTCCTACATCACTTAGGTCTAGGTACCGAGGCTGGTCTGGATGGTCACACCTGCCTCTGTAGTGGTAATATTTGGCAAAACTTGAATTTGAGTCTCAACTCTGGAATTGTTCTTGAAACATAATGACATTCAACATCCTCCAATATCAACCACTCTTCTTTTTCAAGTTGTTGGAACTTACAAGCAAGCCCTTTTTAAAAATGAAAACTTAGCATGAGCAAACACATCAATTAACCATAACTATTTTATGTAAGTGGATTGATGCCCTCGTAGATTCCCCAGTGTCTTATCCCTGAATTACATTTATTTAATACAAAAACAACTTGCTTCAACAAGCTAGAAGGAATGCTTGGGATGCCAATGCTTGGGCTGAAGCTGCATTGCCTAATGAGGCTCAGCTACAAGCAACATGCCATTTACCAGTTCTCTTCTCTCTACTTCAAACCATCTAGAGATTCCAGGTAGACTGTGGGTCAAGGTCAGAGTGGTGCGTTCAATCCAAAGACTCTGCAGAGGACAGAGGAAGGACAGCAGCAGTGAGGCAAATGGAGTATACTCTGTTCTCAGTTAAATGAAATTCACATATTGCTAATAGCTTTTTTTTTCTTTAAGTGAGGCATTTGGGGTTAAGTGACTTGCCCAGGGTCACACAGCTAGTGAGTGTTAAGTGTCTGAGGCCGGATTTGAACTCAGGTACTCCTGACTCCTGGGCCAGTGCTCTATCCACTGTGCCACCTAGCTGCCCCGCTATAGCTTTTTACCAAGGAATCAACTTCTTGACAACCTGGGGATTGTCCCCAGTGATCTGTTGAATATGTCCTCCACATTTCTGACCCTGTTCCTGACCCTTCCTACCTTGAATTCATTGTCCTTGTCCTTTGGACCTTTATGGAAAGGTCTGTCATACCGGAACTTCTTAACATTGTTGACACGATAAAAGCTTTTGATTCGATCAGGTACTCGATCCATCTGAAGGACATCCACGTAATCTGGAATTGGTGTCACTGCATAGATCTGCAAATCTGAGAAGGGTAAAGCTAAAGGAAATATCGACTTTTCAGAGACCCACTTTTGACTGTAACCATTGAAAGAAGAAAGATTCAAGGTGTTCATTCAGCCTAGGCTCTTTGTCACAATAAAAGGTATGAAGGCAAAGGTGTATATTTCCCTTGTTTTCCATCCTCTCTCCAGGGCTTCTGGGTCTGTAGCTATGTTAAGAAAAGCCTCAAGAGTGTCAAGAATCAACGACCTCTTCTCAAAGCTCTTACATTCTTGGAACCTTGATATAATAGACTAAGCCTAGTTCCATGTATCCAGTGACCATTCAGCCCACCCAAGTCAACAATGGTGGTATACCTTCCAGGTCATTTTAAGAAGGAAGAGCGAAAAGGGAGAGAATACAGATATATGCAACACGGAGGAGAGGAAACAGAGTAGGCCTTCTTTTCAATTGTTGGTAAACTGTTTTTACTGGCAAGCAACCTTAAAGCAAAATACCGTTTGGAGTCCTTGCTGGTAAAATACCAGATGGGAGGCCACTTGCCCTGCCTTCTCTGGAAAAAAAACCTGCCACAATTTTGTCAACTGCCATCTGGCTCTCTCCGCAGAGGCTGCTAAGCAGTGTTTCTGTGTCTGCTTCATGCTCATTCATACCCAAGATTTTCACCATAGGGATAGAACCCCACCACTACCAATCTGCCTTGAAAAGGATGGTAAGGAAATCCTCCCAAACAGGAGTGGGAGAAGAACTATTTGTTGGAGAATATTCTGGTTGGATCCATGACCCACATTGCAAAGTGCTCCTCCTGGCTAATTGGGTGGATAACTTAGAAACACACAGTGTGTATGAAATGAGTGACTGGTCAGTCATAAAGGTAAAAGCCAAGCAGCATGGGCCAATAAATTTCTTTACCCCAGCCATGTCAATGATCATCCATTTCCTCTGATGTAGAGCAGTTACCCAATGCTTCAGCTTGGGATGATAACTGTGTCAAATGGGAAGTTCAATAATATGGGTACACTGGTGGAAAACTTGTATGAGATTGCCAAAACTAGACAGCAGATAGAAAAAAAAAACTAAGCCCTGGTCTCTCAGGAACTAAAAGCAACATTTTATTCCCTTGGGTTCAAAGGATACATTGGGCATCACATTGCAAGATGGAGTCATCTGGGTGGTTGGGATGTTGCATGGCAATGGCGTGAGGAAACTCACTCAGCATCCTCTGTTGAAAGGCTTCCAGCCTCTCGTAGTCATGGCCCCGACAGACATACTCCTTATTCTATAAAAAAACAACCAAACCCAGAACCATACAGGAATAAGTCCTTTTGCTTCTCTGAAATATTTCCTTTCATCCTGAAACCTTTCATTAGCAGAGAGCTCCTTTGTAAATGGATCAGTATCTCACACAATTCCCATACTAAACCTCACAGATCTAGAGTTAAAAGGGATCAAAGAGACCATCTAGTCCAATGCCATAATTTTACAGATGAAGAAACAGGCCCGCAGAAATTGCACAGCTCACAGAAGGTTGCATAGGTACTAAATGGCAGATGTGGGATGTAAGCCTGGATTATTTGGCTATGAATCCAGTGGTTCTTTCACTACACAATGCTGCCCATCACACATATGCTATTATACATCAGTCAAAATGGACTAATTGCCATTTCCTGAACATGTTTGAGGAGAAGCTAGGTGGCACAGTGGGTAGAGCACGGGGCTTGAATCAGGAAGACTCATCTTCATGAGTTCAAATCCAATCTCAGACACTTCTTAACTGTGTGACCCTGGGAAAATCATTTCACCCTGTTTGCCTCAGTTTCCTCATCTGTAAAATGAGCTGGAGAAGGAAATGGCAAAACCGCTCCAGTATCTCTGCCAAGAAAACCTGGAGCAGGATCATGAAGAGTTGGATACGACTGAAATGACTGAATAACAATGACAATGTGAACACATTCTGTGCCTTCCTGCCTCCATGCTTCATGTTATTCTCTAGGTCTGGGAGGCTTTTCTCCCTAGCTCTTCTCTCCCATTATCCAAGGTTCTGTTCACATGCCATCTTCTCCATGAAGCTTTTCTTGATCTTCCCATCAGGACTTGAGCTAGCCCTACCCTGACCCCTCCCATCCCATCTCTCAGCATTTTGTATCTCTCCTCTATTATTATAATCTGCTTTTTATAATAGCATTTAAAACATTTCCTCTATCATACTGCAAGTCTCTTGAAGACATTACTATGCTTTAGCCATCTCTCTTTTCCCCTCAGTTCTGGGCATAGAACATGGGAGTACTTAACAAATGAATAACTCAATGAACAAACCATCACTGTTGTAATAAATGCTTCTTTTGGCATTGCATCCTATCAAGTGGCCCTGGTTTGTAGGCAAGGTTTCATTTTGTTCATTTTGGAAGATGAAGTAACAACCGAGAGGCTGCTTTCTCCTTGTGGTACTTAGGGTCATAGGAGAATGGTTAAGTAGGGTTCTCTTTGGAACCAAGGAATGTGCTTCCAAGATCATGTCACAACAATGAGAGAGTCATAGACTCTCAGAAGGAGATCTGGGGGGTGTCATCCACTTTAATACAGAAATCGCTTTTGACAACATCTCTGACAAGTGGTCATCCCGGCTTCCCTTGAAGATCTCCAATAATAGGGAGTCTATTATCTTTGTAGGCAGCCCAATCTACTTTCGGACATTTTTCCTCATATGAATCAGAAATCTCTATCTCCAACTTCTATTCGTTATTCCTAGATTTGCCTTCTGGGTCCGAGTAAAAGAAATCTGATCTCTTTTCTACATGAAAAGTTTTCAGAAACTATTATATCCCTTAGGAAAGATAGTAAGAATTTTCTGTTTTTCAGGATATACACTCCCATATTCCTTCAAGCAATCCATATATGGCATGATGTTTAGCTTATTCCAAATTGGTTGCCCTACTCTGAATGTGCTTCGTTTGTCAAAATTTGTCAATGTTTTTCCTAAAATGTGGTGAGGTATCTTAATAATCTCTAGTATGTCACTACGTCCAGGGGTCCACCCAAGACAGGAGATACCCTGCTAAGGCAGGGACCAACCAGATATTAATCCAGGATCTTGCAAATATTTTACAGAAGACAGTTCCCAAATCAGGCATTTGGGAGATGTTCCCTTGCAGTACTCTTCACCTTGTCAGGATATGGGATTTCAAAACATTTGTCATTTTCGCCCAGGGAAGAGGAAGAACATTTAAAAGGCTGGTCTAGATGACTAAAATGGAATAAGAAAGAAGAGAAAAATGATAAGGTCAGGGAGAAAAGCAGCCTCAATTTATCACTGGAACATGTGAACAGTAAATTTTATAAGGCTCTAGCTTGATGAACAGACTGCTTCTCTGATCCCTTCTGGAACTGGAAGCTAAGGAAGTTGCACAGAGTTGATCCTTTCATAGTCATTCACATCACAGATGTATTATAACCCCTCAGTAGGTACTCCTTAAAGACACTAAAGAAAATAACCAGAAATTCCCTCCTTCCGTTCTTAAAGGGAAAGATGTTTTTGTTTCTAGATGAACTGATAAGTGTCTTTCTAAGGATAAGGGAGGCAGATAGTTTGTAGGAACCAAGCTGAGGGTGCTAAAATAATGGGCTATGTGCATTCCTGATGATGGTGATGGTGATGAACCAACCCAGGCTCCATGGATAATGTATGAGAAGCAAGAGGGCACATTTTCTAACCTCGGAGCGATCGGTCACACCTCCACACTCTAGAGAGCACCAGTGCCTCACAGACAGACAAATCTGAGCAAGTGCTGCTGTTTTCACTGCAGATCCAAAATAGTTCTCAGTGTGACATATTTCCTATGTTGTGTTGTCAATCCTAGAAGCTGGTGAAATGGAAGATCCAGAGTGTGATGAGACCAAGGAGATGTATATGCACTATACAAAATCTTGAGTTTTCACTTGGTTTGGAGAGGGTCTGGTTGGAGCCTGACTCTCCTGACATCATGTGCTGTTTCTCTTTAAGGTGGCTTCATCGTGTATGGATTCTCTCAAATTAGATCTGCACATCCTCATTTAAAAAAATAATTCACTGAGAATGGTTTACAGATGGACATAACCCAGATTCTGCCTTAGGGTCTGCACTGCACAAAATTAAACAAGGCCTGAAAAATGGATTTGCCACACTTATGTGAGCCTGAGTGGTGTGGAAGCCAGGCTGGGCTCTGAGAAACAGATGACATAAGAGCCTTGAAATGGCCAACGGACTGAAATTTCTGGGTAAAAATTAGTTTCTAGTGCATAAGTTGTGGTACTAAACATGGAGAAATAAGTGCTAAGTACATTTGCAAAAAAACAAACAAAAAACAAAAACCCCATGATGAAAGCTGAGAACGGGGACTAGGATCTATTTTGTTGGGATTTCTGGGTAAGCTTCTTGTTTGAAATGCATCTTCACTTAATCTTCCTTTTCACTGGTCTACATCTCCATTGTTATCATTTGATCTATTCTGATGCTTATAGCTAAACAGACCATTTTAGAAATTTTTATACATGATATGATGGTCATTAGAATGAAGGGGGGAGGTTAAGTTCTCCTGAGTAGGTGACTTTATTTTTTATTTTTTTGTTTTTTTGTGGGGCAATGGGGGTTAAGTGACTTGCCCAGGTTCACACAGCTAGTAAGTGTCAAGTGTCCGAGGCCGGATTTGAACTCAGGTACTCCTGAATCCAGGGCCAGTGCTTTATTCACTGCGCCACCTAGCTGCCCCCAGGAGGTGACTTTATTAATTCCTGCCTGTTCTACTATTAGAAACACAATGTGAAATATAATTAGAGCATTACTGAGAATTACAATTAGGTATGATGTGCTGTCACTGTCAATAGCACCAATAGCCATGCTAATTGTACTCCTAGTTAGCCATCCAAGAAATGTGTGTATTACACTATCTTTCTGAAATGGAGTAAGGATTTTTGCTAACACAAGATCAGCTTCACTGCAGGTCCAGAAGCTCTTCTCTTATAAACTAAGACACTTTTGCTCATTAGCTAAAACTATGCCCCTAAAAAATACAAACCAAAAATACAAATTCCTAGGTGGAATAATTCCTAGTTGAATCTCTCAGTCATAGGGAATCTCCCCATCATTCTAGACAGAGAGCTTGATTTGAAAGAGGAATGCTTGAACCTGAGGTCAGTGGGACTAGTTCTGTGCTTCAGGTAGAGCTCTGATGCTAATGTGACTACATCCCAGGGGTCTCAGAGAACTTGTGCCTGCTGTCTGCCTTGTTAGAGAAGAGCTGGGCTGTCTCCTGGACCAGTGTTCTTCAAACTTATTTGATCACTTACAGGGGTGTGCTGGAGCCAGCTCTAAATGGCATCGTTAAATTTTCAGAGTGAGACTTTGCCTGTCAGAGAATTTACCTTCATTTATTGTTTTGTTGATTGTTTGGACTTAAGAAAGTATTAATAATGTAGATTAAACTTATAAGTGAAAAAAAGAAAACAATCTTATAAGTGTATATATACATCTTTTCTTTTCTAGAGAGTCTGGTCGTTAAACATTTACCAGCCTACATTTACCCCTCATTAAACACCTTTATCAATAAAACATTTTTGAGCTTACATCTCCTATATATGTATATTTATTTATAAATTATATATATGTACTACTGTTAGGCCTATTATAAACCATTTGTAAAGATAGAAATTAAAATGAACAAACTATTTGAAAATTTATTTTACTTAGTAACAACACAAAATTTTCTATCACTAACATTTATACACACATATTTAGTGAGAGCTATATGATTGAATTTCTGTTGCTGTTCAGTCATTTCAGTTGTGTCCAGCTCTCTGTGACCACCATGTGGAGTTTTCTTGGCAAAGATGCTGCAGTAGTTTGCTATTTCCTTCTCCAGCTCATTTTGCAGATGAAGAAACTGAGGCAAGCAGGGTTAAGTGACTTGCCCAGGGCCACATAGCTAGTAAGTGTCTGGGTCAAATTTGAGCTCATGAAGATGAGCCTTCCTGAGTGCAGGTTCCATACTCTGTGCACCATGGTGCCACCTACCTTCCCCATGTGCTTGAATAGGGGTAGGAATAGGACCTGCAATTTCATTGGTACAGGAAACTATCTCTACCCATGCAGGCTAGCAACATTTTTGTAACATCATTTTGGAGAGTTGCCTAGAGCATCAGAAGGGTGACTTGTCCAGGGTCGCACAGCTAAGAAGTATCAGAACCAGGTTTTCCTGGGTTCAAAGATACCTCTTTATCCATATATATTAAGCTGCCTTCATGATCACTTGTGACTGAATATGCTTCCTTATTTTGGAAACTCTTGGTTAACACTTTATGATAGTCAGTTTACTTGGATACTTAATTTTAGTAAGTTAAAAACCACTTTACAAAGGTAGGCAGACACCAATGGGAGAAATCTAGCGTAATCTATGCTTACTAAATCATTATACTTGTTTTTTTCATTCCCCTCCCCTCCACCCTCTCCCTTCCATTCAAAAGGTTTTTTTTGAAAGTTGGTCAGTGGACTTCCATTTTCCTTGCTGTAGATCAGTTGTTCTTGTAAAATAATCAAAAGATATTACATTTTAATATTTTTAAACAAAGCGTTCAAAACACAAAATCTCTTCATTTGTAATATTTTTAAACAGGTGAGAAAATTCTGTTTCCAAATTTCAAAAACATGCAGCAGATCTCCTTTAAAGGGAGCTCAGCAGAATTGGGCAATAGCCCTGAGCTGAAAGACAGGGGAATCTGGGCTCAAATTCTGCCTTTGATAATTACTGTGTGACATATATAACCTATATCAAATTGCTTACCATTTTAGGAAGAGGGGAGGAGAGGGAGAAAAATTTGGAACTCGAAATCTTGTAAAAATGAATGCTAAGGGGGCATCTAGGTGGCGCAGTGGATAAAGCACCAGCCCTGGATTCAGGAGGACCTGAGTTCAAATCAGACCTCAGACACTGACACTTACTAGCTGTGTGACCTTGGCCAAGTCACTTAACCCTCATTGATGACCCCCCCCCCCAAATGAATGTTAAAAAAAGATAATTACTGTGTGACCTGGGACAAGTCGATTAACTTCTCTGATCCCCAGTATTCTCATCTGTAAATGATGGACTTAGACCAGATGACCTCAGTAGTCTCTTTACAACTCTAAATTTATGTGTTTATGACAAAAGTTTATAGGTGACACATTTCTATATTCTGTGGCAATCAAAGAATAATTTTTAAATGTTGCTAATTTTCATGGCTTGTTATCATCATTAGCTAATATTTCAAGGCAAATACTAAGAGTGAGATTTATCAATTATAATGGTGGAAGTGACTCCATATTTCTTTCAAATAATCTTGATAATTTCAAAATTCTTTGGCCAACTTCTTGTTAGATCTGATTAGACTGCCAACGTGACTGCTGAGTTAGTGGTAGGTAGGCTAAGCATCAACTCCATTATTTTCTTGTTATTTGTTCATGCTTGCATTATGAGCAATTTCTTTGCAGGAATATTTTAAAGTCATTTGTCCATTTTGCAAAAGTTGATTTAGTTAAAATAGATAATATAATCCAGAAACCCATTTAACCAGGCACACATTAGTTGTATCTCAATGCAAGATGTTGAAAGTTAATCAAGTGAGAGTACCTTGATCAATCCTTCCATGTTATGGAATTCTTGCTCTTACATTAGGAGACCTCACATAACTTACATGGCCATCTGACAGATAGAGCAAGTGAACGTGCCAGGATAAATATTTCTACTAAATATTAGCAAAGTTTAATTTCTTTTTAAGAAAAAATAAACATAAATAGCAGGTAGATTATGACCTTTCCACATCCCAGTGGATTGTCTTGCACATCCCCCACTTTGGATACCACTGTCTTTGACCACCTATATTATCCAAAATGACAAGAACAAAGTCACCATACACAAATCTCTACTCAGATGTGGTGCTAAATGGGGAAGATGGGCTGTCAAATTGCTGTCATCAGTACCAAGTCAGTTATTAGTTAGGTTTTCCTTTATATTTTAGCGCAGTCTTCCAAGAGAAGGTGAAGAAAACAATGTCACTGTGGGAGACTGAGGCTGGCCAGAAAACACAGTCCAAACTGAAACCTACTGGCTCCTAATAAGGCCAATTCTACTGATTTATTATGTTTCCTTGTATCCAAAGGTCCAAGAGGGCACGGATTGTGTCTTTTGTGATGGGTTGTATAGAGCTCCTCATCTGCTCAGTGCCCAAGAAACATACATTTCTGGAGATCCTAGGCAAATGACTTTGAGACTTGGGAGTTTTTCCAAGTTTAGATATCAGATTATTCCTATGTACTTACTCATTGATTTAAAACTCCCCTCCTCGGGTTTCAGTTGATTTGGTGACAATAACAATCTTTGTAAATTCCTGATAGCAACTAAAAACTGAGAAATGTTCAAGCAATAGACTAAGAGGAGAATAGCCAACCCAGTGGAGGTGGCCCCAAACACCTTTCAGTCATCCTGATGCCTTCTAAGCAAATGCCAAGCAGAATTTAGTAGGAGAAGCAACAAAGTAGAGAGCAAGGTTCAATAAAATCTGTGCTTTGATCAAAGTAGTGAGAAATACTTTAAGATCTAATAAGATCGTATTTACTCACCCGGAGGAAGAAGGGGAACTTCCTTCCATAGAAACCAACTCTGAAGAACTCAGGCTCCAGACGTTGCTGCTCCATGATGTTATCATAGTAGGTTGCTTCCATTTTCTGTGAATGGAATAATTGATGAGCTTCACATATAATTAACAAACTGTCAAGTTTCCAAATCTTGGTGTACAACCAGTTTTTGCAGCATAAAATCCTTGGTATTTTTTGGAGGGAAGTACATCAGCCACAGCCCACATAGGACAATAGCTCACATTTCTATAGTATTTTCACACAAGGGCTCTTCTCTTTAAGGACTGGTATTAGGTAGTAGAATACAGTCAACCATAGTCTTACATGAAGTCATTCCTATCCTGCTTGGTCCTTGACTGCTCACAGCTCAGCCCATAAGGAGAAAAGAATAGTACCAGGGAGCAAACCCAGAAATTATTTGGTAGCTATATAGTCTGAAGTGACTTTCTATACAGAAATCCAGATTTTGACTTCTGCTCTCATTTATGTAAACCCTTATCCTGTGGTACTTCTTATTTAGGCCAGCAGTGGACTAGGAATCATTGCCTTCCTCACCTTTGTTCCTGACTGCTGACATATCTAAACTCCACAGTCTTCATCTGAAGTCCATGGACTCCCTCTGGGTATAGCTGCTGAGACTGGGGATGAGAATGGCTCAGCTGAGGGGGAAGCTAGGTGGCGCAGTGGCTAAAGCACCCATCCTAGATTCAGGAGGACCTGAGTTCAAATCTGAGTTCAAATCCGGCCTCAGACACTTGACACTTACTAGCTGTGTGACCTTGGGTGAGTCACTTAACCCCCATTGCCCTGCCCCCAAACAAAAAACAAACAAAACCAAAACCAAAAAACACAAAAACCCCCAAACCTCACTAAGTAGAGGTTCTTAGGGGACCTGCTTTGAGAATGGCTCAGCTGCCTACATACCTGATGCATAACTTATTCCTAGTCTTGGGGGGAAGACTGGTTTTAACCTCAGAAGGTCTGTTTATGTACAATGATTTATAGTATTTCTTATAGTATTTCCAAGGTAGTGGCAGAGGTGACCGAATCTCAGCTGTCCTAATTGCAGGCACAGGAAAACTAACCCCAGCTGTGTTGGGGGCCAACACATCAAAATCCTGGTTCCTTCGCCATTGCCCAGTTCTCCAGGTCTTTTAGACTGAATACAAATTCATCGTATTACTAAATCCAGACCCTGGAATTTCCCTTATAGAAAGAACAAAAGGGTTTGAGGCTAACTTTGAAAGGCAGACAGACCTGTAAAATGCTATGATTCTATTTTTGGCTACATTCAGTAGCCCCTACAAAGAAATGAATCAATTACTTCAACTTCAAAGAGCTGTACATTTTGTTGTTGGTTACTTCTTCCATTAATTTATACTGGAACCCTTCTGGTAACTAAGTAGACAGTTTTCTAGAGTTGTTTTAGCCAGGGGGCAGCTAGGTGGTGCAGTGGATAAAGCACTGGCCCTGGATTCAGGAGGACCCCAGTTCAAAGCCAGCCTCAGATACTTAACACTTACTAGCTGTGTGACCCTGGGCAAGACACTTAATCTTCATTGCCCCGCAAACAAAACAAAACAAAAAAATAGATTTATTTTAGCCAAACAATTTGTCACTCTACAGCCAATCTGGTTGTCTCCAACAGACCTTGAGTCCAAACCTGAAGACCTTCCTGAGTGGTTCACCCTGACCTTCTGTAGTATATATGCCATCGGCTTGGTCTTTAAGAACCCAGGTTCGCCTCCACACCGCAATGAGGCACTAGAGTGGAAGTCTACTCTAGAAAGCAAACAAATAAATAAACTGTGCCTCTGGGCTCAAGAAACAAGTTTGAGATGCCTGAGTGTAAGAAAAGTTAGCTGAATGGGCAGAACACAGATCTTTGGTGTGCTAAAGATATTACCAGAAATTTGCTGATAATTTAAGGGATACTGGAATCTAAGACTTATGCTAACAATCAGAAGACAATTCAGCTGCCACAGGCCTCTAAATCCATGGAAAATTACTCATAATTAATGCCCTAAAGGGCACTGAAACAGTTTGGGCTTCAAAGACAGGAGCAAGGTTCAGGGTATTCGAAAATTCCTCTGTATCATTTCCAAGTTTAAAACAAAGTTTTATTGATGGCTTTTTTCACCGAGTCATTTTCAGTAGTCTTTACCACAGTCATCTCCCAATATACTGACCCACCCTGCACCTAGCAAACTGTCTCCTTTAACAAAGAAGAACAGGGAAGCAAATCCAATTAACAGTATGGTCACATTTGACGGCATATACCAGAGACCAAGCCTGTACTGAGATCAGGAAGAGGACTGGTGGCCTAGTATGGAGGAAGGAGCACCGGACTTGGAGAGAGAGAGGACCAGGGTCCAAGGCCAGCTCAGCCTGTATGACCTTGGGAAGTTGTCTTCCCTCTCTGGGTCTCAGCGTCCCCTCTATAAAAGGGAGGCGGGGTTTGCATTTGGCAGCCTCTAAGAGCCCTTCTGGCTCTAATTAATGTCCAGAATTAAAAGAGTACTCCAGATGTGATGACCATAGCAGAGAAGAGGGGGGCCCGTTGCCTTCCTTGTTCTGCATATTCTATTTTCCTTAGTGTTGATTAAGGTCATATTAAATGTTCTGCCTGCCGCTGCTCAATCAAATTCAGCTTGCAGTCTACTAACACCTCCAAATTTGTTTCAGACAAACTTCTACATAGCACATATCTATCGTCCTATTTTGCATGTGAATACAACCAGCTTTATAAGTATGAGAATCTACATTTGTATTTGTTGAATTTCATTTTATTAAATTTAGTCCAACATGCTAGCTGGTCGAGCTCTTTTTGGATCCTGACTCTGTCATCTAGTGTGGTTACTGTCCCTCTTAATTTTGTGCCTTTTGCAAGTTGAAAATGCATATTCCCTATGCAGTAATACAAATCATTGGAAACACTGTCAAAAAGCATCAGGTCAGGGGGCAGCTAGGTGGTACAGTGGATAGAGCACCAGTCCTGGAGTTAGGAGGACCTGAGTTCAAATCCGGCCTCAGACACTTGGACTCTTACTAGCTGTGTGACCCTGGGCCAGTCACTTAACCCCAACTGCTTCACTAAAAACAAAAAAACAAAACAAAACAAAAAAGCGTTGAGTCAAGCATAGATCCCCAAGGCACTCCACCAGAGACCTTCTCCAGAACTGGCATTGAGCTCTTAGTGACTACTCTTCATATCCAGCAGCCCACCCAACTCCTATCAACCAGTCCATGTCTCTCCATCTTTGCCATAGGAGCCTGAGGGATTTTGCCAAATGTTTTGCTAAAATCTAGGCAAACTCTGCCTACAGAATTCCCCAGATCTCTTGGTCTAGTAACTCTACCAAAAAAGGAAATGGGGTTAGTATGGCATGATCTGGTATGATGGATAGAACACTGAATTTGGGGCTAATAGCCCTTGAGTTTGAATCTCACCTCACTTAATAGCTGAGTGACGCTGGGTACTCAGTTAACTAATACATGTTTTCAGTTTCCTCATATGCAAAATAAGGATTATGATAACATCAATCTCATTGTGAGGATCAAATGAGATAATGGGTGTAAAGTACTTTTTTTTTTTTTGGTGGGGCAATGAGGGTTAAGTGACCTGCCCAGGGTCACACAGCTAGTAAGTGTCAAGTGTCTAAAGCCGGATTTGAACTCAGGTCCTCCTGAATCCAGGGCCAGTGCTTTATCCACTGCGCCACCTAGCTGCTCCTTGTAAAGTACTTTGTAAACCTCTAAGTGCTATAGAAATGTGAGCTCTTTTGAATATTGTGGGTATGATTAAAGTAATGCTGAATCTTGTGATCATTATTTGCTTTTCTAGAAGTTAACTGACTATACTTTTCTTTGGAAGGGCTGGGATGGGTGGGGGGAGCAAGGATTGAAATCAGGTTCAACTGGCTAATAGTTGGAAGCTCTATATTTTTTCAGAATTGGAACATTTGCTCTTGCGTAGTCTTGGGATACCTCTCCTGTTCTATATAATTTTCTTTCTTCCTTCCTTCCTTCCTTCCTTCCTTCCTTCCTTCCTTCCTTCCTTCCTTCCTTCCTTCCTTCCTTCCTTCCTTCCTTCCTTCCTTCCTTCCTTCCTTCCTTCCTTCCTTCCTTCCTTCCTTTCTTCTGGGCAATGGGGGTTAAGTGACTTGCCCGAGGTTACACAGCTAGTGAGTGTCAAGTGTCTGAGTCCGGATTTGAACTCAGGTCTCCTGAATCCAGGGGCGGTGCTTTATCCACTGTGCCACCTAGCTACCCCCTCATTCTACATAATTTTAAAAGATCACTGACAGTGATTCATTAATCACATCTGCTAGTTCTCTTGGTACTGTAGGATGCAATTCATCTGGCTTAATGACTTGAACCAACTAAGGTAGCTAGGTTCTCTCTTATTATCTCCCTATTTATCTTGGGGTATAGTGGATAGAAGTGTTGGCCCTGGAGTCAGGAAGACCTGAGTTCAAACCTGGATTCAGACACATTCTAGCTGTGTGACTCTGGGCAAGTCACTTAGTCCTGCTTGCCTCAGTTCTTCATCTGTAAAATGAGCTGGAGGGGGAAATGGCAAACCACTTCAGTATCTTTTCCAAGAAAACTCTGAATGGGGTCACAAAGTATCAGACAAGACTGACAAACTAAACACCATGTATCTTGGGTTTCAACTCCCTATTACCCATTTTTTTCTGTACTTTCTTATCCAAAGATGATTGTTCTTGGCAGAGAAGACAGAACCAAAACAAGGGTTAAAATTAGTCCTGTTTCCTTTCTCTTCTTATTCCTTACCACAATCCATCTATCCATCCACCCTGATCAGCAGTCCTAACCTTCTCTGATCCCCATTTTCTGTGTGTCTTTTAAATATATTTACGAGGGAAGCTAGGTGGTACAGTGGATAAAGCACCGGCCCTGGATTCAGGAGGACCCGAGTTCAAATTTAGCCTCAGACACTTGACACTAGCTGTGTGACCCTAGGCAAGTCACTTAACCCTCATTGCCCCACAAAAAACAAACAAACAAAAAAAGAAAGTCTTCATGACTTAAATATATTTACAAAGTAGTGGACCGGTATCAGCACTGGGCCTGTGATTTTCCTGGCCTAGGGAGCTCCTAGAGAAAAATTAAAAGTATGTGAATAAAAATGATAAGGATGATGATTTTTTCATGGTCTGAATCTGTGATTTCGTCAGTGCAATGAACTCTTAGTGAGGGAACCCCTTCTACCAATATAGATCAGCAGCTACTCTGCAGAGCAATAATCTTAGAGAGATATTCCTGGCACTGAGAGGTTAAGATCAAGGTCACACGGGCAGTATGTGTCAGAACTTGAACCTAGATTTTTCTGCCTTTAGAGCCAGCCCTCTATGCATACTGCTATGTTATCTGTTAATAATAATAACAATAGACTTAGAGCCGATTTTGGACATAGTTTCTCAGATACCAAATCCAAATTTGGCTCTTTCCATTATGACATGAAGCTTCTCAAATTTCTTTCCCTGGAAATGGCCACCTGAAGAAGGTATTCTTTTCTTTTCTTTCTTTCTTTCTTTTTTTTTTTTTTAGTGAGGCAATTGGGGTTAAGTGACTTGCCCAGGGTCACACAGCTAGTAAGGGTTAAGTGTCTGAGGCTGGATTTGAACTCAGGTCCTCCTAAATCCAGGGCTGGTACTCTATCCACTGTGCCACCTAGCTGCCCTGAAGTAGGTATTCTTAAGGGCCCACCTACATATAAAGTTATGCTACATATGTTTCACACGAAGCCATTCCAGTCCACTCCTGCTCATGCTGTTTTCTCTCTTGTCAGAAGTTCTACTGGACTTACAGTCTGTATCACAGTTTAGATTTTAGTTGCATACTGCTTTGTACTGCTGGTTCTCTCTCTCTCTTTTTTTTTTTTTTTTGCGGGGCAATTGGGGTTAAGTAATTTGCCCAGGGTCACATAGCTAGTAAGTGTTAAGTGTCTGAGGCCTGATATGAACTCAGGTACTCCTGAATCCAGGGCCGGTGCTCCATCCACTGCACCATCTAGCTGCCCTCTCATTTTTTTAATGTGTGATAATCTCATCTCTTCTGTGCTGTGTCTCTCCTAGCCTGGGATAACATGGGACCAGGTCCACAGAGAATGATCAGTAAAAGAGCACTGAGACTATTTGACTGGAAAATCATCGACAATTTATAAAGTAAAACTGCCCAGGATTGTGGTACTTTTCTAGGAGCCTGTGTTTGCGGTTCTAGAGGAGGGTAAGGTATATATTGTCCACTTACCCGGATCCAGCTAAGGCTCTGATAATCATAGAGACTTTCATACTGGCATGCGAGCTCCCGGCACAGTGGAATCCCAAATTCCCAGCTCTGCAACAGAAACAGGAAGATGGCCTCAGGACCACAGGGATTCATATCAGGAAGACTAGGATGAGAGCATGACAGCTCACATTTCTCAGATAATTGACTCCAAACCTAAATGCAAAGTGCTAAGTGTTTCTTCTTCAAGATTAACATTTAAGTTATGGATGTCTATCCCCTGATACAGGCTTTGTATCACCAAGTAGAAAATCGAGGCCTATGATGCATTTCATTGACTTATCCAGATCTCATAAGTCATGCTTTGGGGAAAAAGAGAAGCACAAAATGGGGCCTTCTGAAAACTCCTACTTCAGGAGCCTTTTGGGAATGCCAAATACTACAAAGAAGAGGCAGGCACTGGGGATGCGTGTTGTTATGGTAACGAGACCATCAAAAGTAGCACACTTGGCTTGTGTGTTAAGCTTCAGTAAGTGGTGCTTGGTTCTATTTCCACCCTTTTTATGGGATCCTGGCTTCTCTCATTCTTAGTACTGCAGGTACACCTGGACATTTTCCCTCCGTTTTCTCTTTCCCATACTATTTGCAATAACATCAAGGAGAAAGAAAACACTAAGTACTTCATTTGGGGTCAAGTTCCCCACAAATCCATCACAGTTTTTATCCTTTGAAGAAACATATGCTCTACAAATTAAATATTACACAGCTAGTTAGAGAGGATACAATACACTGAAATTAGTGACAAATGCCCCACAGGCCCACTAACCCAACAAGTGTTATACATTTATACAAGACGGTGGGTTTTTTCATTGTCAGATCAATGGTTTCCAATACGGAGTATCCTTTAGTTTTCTCTCAAGCTAGTAGTAGTATTTCCAGACAATGGCAAACACTGGGAGACCAACCACAAGAACAATTATGTAAGTGCTGGTTAAATAGAATAACATACAAACACCCGAGTCTCCTGCCAAGAGCATTTTTATTGAGGACTGCTCACTTACATGATTTGTGAATGATACTTTTCATTAGGTATAACTGGCTCCTCTGCCTGAAGAGTTTAAGTAGTCAATTGCTACCATCGTTACTGTTCTCTTTCTTTTTGTCTAATGGGCATTTGAACTCTAATTTCAAGGCCTGACCCCAATTCAGAGATCCTTATAAAGATTGGCAATTTTGCTGAAAGAGGAATTATAAAGGGAGCCTGGCAGGAGTCAAAGTCATGGAGGGAAATCTGAATATTGGGGTTTAGATATTAGCAATGGCACTATGACCTAGGTTACCCTACTAGTGGCTATCCCATGCATGCCGAGGAGAAGAGGCTACTGTATGCTAGCCATATAATGGTCTTCTGGAAGGACTCTTCCTTCTTCCCTGGCTACTTTTTTTTTTTTGGTGGGACAATGGGGGGTTAAGTGACTTGCCCAGGGTCACACAGCTAGTGAGTGTCAAGTGTCTGAGGCCGGATTTGAACTCAGGTACTCCTGCATCCAGGGCCAGTGCTCTATCCACTGCGCCACCTAGCTGCCCCCCTCCCCCCCGGCTACTTTTTAGTCAAGAGGCAGAAGAAGCTCTTATAAAACTCATTAAGTACCATCTGATTATTTCCACTAGCTCTGTCCGTAGTCTTTAAAACTATGCCTATGAAGGACGTAAGTGATATTTTCATCACATGGAAGGCAAGGCATAGAGAAGAGAATGCAGAAAAGATCACTGGCAGATGAATGAATTGGCTGGTTAAGAAAATGGAATCCAAGAATGAAATTTGGATTTCTGAACATGACGTAAAATATAGGAGTGAGAGGCTCTAGGCAGTGATGGAGCATATCTAACAGAAGCTGGTAAGAATATATTTGCCTGTTGTCTCACAGATTTCATCAAAGGAGCCTTAAAAGGGATGGGTAAGGGAGAAAAATGCCTAGAAATATCTTTATATACACACACACACACATATATTTTGTATATAAACATATATAATGTTATATATACACATGTATATATACATATACACCCATACCCACACCCACATATATATATATCATATATCATATATAATATGATAAAGAAAAGCTAAACTAAGAAAGAAGAATAGTTATTCAGATACTCAGAAGCTCACAGGAGACAAATCCAAGGAAAGAACCAGTAGTAAAATTTATGGCCTCAGATATTTATGCACAAATACAGAAGGTTTAGGCAACAAGCAAGATGAATTAGTGGTCCTAATATAATGTGGCAAATTTGACTTTAATAAATTTCACTGAGAGAAGAGAGACTCAAATGTGGCTCTGGATGGGTGCATTTTATTCAAAAGAAGCAGTATAATAAACAAGGCCTGGGTGTGGGGGTGGCATCACATATCAGGAAGGCATACCTATGTGAAGAAACCAGGAAGCTAAGGGGGAAAGCATGGTGGAGACCATTTGGATGAAGATCAGTGTTCTCTTGGTTCTGTTCATTTTGCTCTTTGTTATTTCATGTAAGTCTATCCATGTTTTTCTAAGATCATTGAGCTGATCATTTCTTTTTCTTTTCTTTTCTTTTTTTTGTGGGGCAATGAGGGTTAAGTGACTTGCCCAGGGTCACACAGCTAGTAAGTGTCAAGTGTCTGAGGCCAGATCTGAACTCAGGTCCTCCTGAATCCAGGGCCAGTGCTCTATCCACTGCACCACCTAGTTTCCCCAGAGCTGATCATTTCTTATAGCACAATAATATTCCATCATAATCATATACCACAGCTTGTTCAGTCATTCCCTAATTGACTGGCATCCCTGCAATTTCCAGTTCTTTTCTACCACAAAGAGAGCTGCTATAACTATTTTAGAACATATAGGTTCTTTTTCTTTTTTCCCTTATCATTTTGGGGAAAAGATCTAGTAGTGGTATTGTTGGGTAAAAGGTTATAGGCAGTTTAATAACTCTTTGGACATAATTCCAGATTGATCTCCAAAATGGCTGGATCAGTTCACAGTTCCAACAATAATAAATTAGTGTAATATTGGTTTTTTTTTTTTTAGTGAGGCAATTGGGGTTAAGTGACTTGCCCAGGGTCACACAGCTAGTAAGTGTTAAGTGTCTGAGGCCGGAATTGAACTCAGGTCCTCCTGACTCCAGGGCCAGTGCTCTATCCACTGTGCCACCTAGCTGCCCCGTAATATTGTTTTAAGAACAGCTTTGAGTGACTAAGTAATTTTGACTACTATAAATACCCAAATTAACTACAAAGGACATAAGAAGGAAAATGCTATCTGCATCTAGAGAAAGAACTGATAAATAGAAGTATGTATAGAATGATTTTATGTGTCTAATGGTAGCCCTCTCTGGGGGAATCACTGGGAGGATAAACAAAAATGATATTGTCATCCATGTATGCTACAGACCACTGGACAGAAAGTGGAACTAGATAACTGTGGGAAATAAATGGATGATAAGTCTGAGACAGAGGCATGATATAGTAGTGACAGGAAACCTCAACTATTATGTTATGTTCTGGAGCTATTTCTCTGCCCAAAAGAGGATCTAATAGTTTTTATAAGTTTATAGGATCACAAATTTAGAGAAATAGGAAGGAAACTTTGATGTTATCTAGTCCAACACCCTCATTTTACAATCGAAGAAACTGAGGTTCAGAGAAGTTTACCTCAAGTAACTTTCCTTAATCATAATGTCATCTTTCAAAAAGTAAAAGAACCAACAAGGATGCATTCTCTTCTGGAATTGAAACTCACCAATGTGAACTGATTGCTAAAGTGGCAATGGGTGAGGGGAAGTAACTATTCCTTCTGAGAGTTTATGATAATGAAGGAGACACAGTGTCAGAGGTACTAATTCTCAAAACAAACTGGATCATAAAAGCTGAACACAATAAAAAGTTTGTGGGTTTAAAAAAATCAGGGAAAAGATCAAGATCAAAGAAAGGATAGGACTATTATTCAGGGAGGATGACCCATGACAAAGCGAAGACGGAGTGGCCAAATTATTATTTTGCTTCTGTTTTCTCTGCCAAGGAGATTGACCTCTGGGCAAGAAAAGACATAAAAATGCTGAATACTAAGTTAATACTCAAGATTAGCAAAGAAATGGTGAGAGAACACTTAATTGTTCTTGATGAATTCAAGTCACTTGGCCCAAAATGAACTATCACCTTGGATACTGAAAGAAGTGATGCATGTGATTACTGAGATATTTCCAGTGACCTTTGAAAGCTCAAAGGAGAATGGGAGAAGTACCATAGAATTGGGAAAGGGAAAACTTTCCAAAAAAAAGAGAAAAGGGAAACCTGCTATTTGTAGGTCAGTGACTTGATTTCCATTACTGGGAAAGTTCTAGAATATAATATTTAATATAGATGGCTATCTTGAAAAGCCCCAGTGATCAGTCTGGAATTCTATAAGAAAAATGACCGAACTGTTAGACCTTGGATGTAGTGATCCCTCTTTGGTTACTCTTTCTATGGAAGTCAAAGACCAAAACAAAGATCCAACATAAACCAAAATATTTATAGCAGTACTCGCTATACAGAACATAGCAAAGCAGTCTCCACTATGGTGGTAGCAAAGAACTGGAAATACAATGGGTATTCATTAATTGAAGAAATCTGGCATGTGAATGTAATGGAATACTGTGCTGTAAGAGATGAGAAATATAAGGAATTCAGAGAAATATAGGAAGATTTATATAAACTGATGAAGAAGGAAATAAACAGAACTAAGAGAACAATATCCTCAGTTATTCCAGCAACATCATGAAAGGATCACTAAAAGGAAGAGGAATGCTGTCGAACTGAAAAACTAATGAAGGTCCTAGAGAATAGATAAAGAAACATTCATTCCCCCTGACAGCAGAGAAGTGGTGCCTGCTAGGAAAAAGTACTATGTATGTTTTCAGATCTGATCCTTATAATGGATACTTTTGCTTGTCTTTCTTTGTCAGAGGTGAGGGTTCAATTTGGAGGCAGGGGTTCAAATGATGCAAAGTTGGAAGGAATAAAATGTGGTGAAATAGAAAATCTTACACTTGGGGTCAAGAAATTGATTCTAGAAGCACATGGTGAGATGATGATTTGTCTGAAAAATATTTGAGCATTTTAGTGGACAGCCAGATCAGCAGAATAAATCACATGATTTAGCAGTCAAAAAATCTAAAGCAATTAAGTGAGGTAAAATTGGGGCAAGCAGAATGGTGAGGGGACTGGATGTCATGCCCCATGAGCATGAAGTGAAGGCACAAGGGATGTTTGCCCTGGAAGGAACATGAGAGCTATCTTCAAATACCTTAAAGTCAAGAAGAGGCATTAAGCTTGTTCTTTCTGGCCACCTCCTTTCCTACACAACAAGTGCTTGTTGGGTTGCACTGACAACTTTGACCATACTCCTTGGCATGCTCCTCTGCCTGAGTCCTCTTCCCTTGGGGTGACTCCTTCAGAAAGCATCTTGCTTTTGTGGCATAAGTGACTTGGCTTCGTCATTCCAGGAACGGAATCAAAGGCTCCAACGCCTTTTCCAAGGGAATTAGTTGGATTTACCTAGTAATTCCTCAATATGCCGTACAGTAAGAATTGATAAGGTGGTCATTCTGCATGGGTTATAGAGAGTGTTGTATAAACACATACTCAGAGAGAACAAAGAATACCGTAAATCCAAAAGGATGAGTGAAGGGATTTGTCTCAGAAACCTCCAATCTCCCAAGTTCCCTAATGCAAAGAACTGTCAACAGTGGCTGGATGGGCTTTATAGTTCTTTGCAGATTACTTCTTATTCTATTTTTTTCTCCCATTCTAATATTTTATTAACACTCAGGCTGGTCATGATCCTCCTTCACGCTCTCTAAAAACTAAGCTTCTAAGTAAGATTTAAATTTGCTCGTCTGCTTATTACTAGAGATTAAGATTGGAAAAGATCCTATTAAAACACACACACACACACACACACACACACACACACACACACACACACACTCAGGAGCCCAACCAGATGGTCTGCAAATATAGTACTCCCTCAATGATCTTTGCTAATTGAAGGAAATGAGGAGAACAAATAATCTAAAACTCACTTATGTAGGTACCTACTAAAGTGCTCACTCAGCTCACTGTGAATGAAATGGCTCACCAGGGTGTGTTTGAGGAGACTCTGGGACTGACTGGTTTGGAAGACCATAATGGGAAGAAGACAGGTAACTCTGGGTACTTCACATCCTCTGCAGTGTGAATAGCACAGGCATGGATGACAGCCCTGAACATATACTTTTGTATTTATACTTTGATGATATTGTTATGGGGATGTGACATATCAAGGAATTTGGGATTATTAAAGTTTAAACCGGCCTACTAAGCTAAAGGACAAACATACCTTGAGACATAAGAGAGATAAGACCATTAGGCGTGGCTGCTGCCTGATGGGCACCAGGGGACAGAGCTAACTCCAGAAGTCTGGACCACCACCTCTCATTCAAGCTTTCCCCCACCCCCAAAGGGAACTTTCCATTGTCAGGTGGTGATCACCCCATCTACTATCTATAAAAGTTTTTGCCTTTCTTCTGTTCAAGGAGAAATGCATTTCAGAGAATAGTATCTCTAAACCATTTTCTCCCCTCTATTGGATTTGTGTGTGAGAGTAATTTTTTCTGAGCTTTTTTTTTGTGTGTGTGAGGCATTTGGGGTTAAGTGACTTGCCCAGGGTTACACAGCTAGTAAGTGTTAAGTGTCTGAGGCTGGATTTGAACTCAGGTCCTCCTGAATCCAGGGCCAGTGCTCTATCCACTGTGCCACCTACCTGCCCTGAGAGTAATTTTTTAAAGAGGAATACCTAAGGACACCACCATCACTAATTTCCCTCATGACAATATCATCATGGGTATTCTTTCCATGCGTATAGATCATAACCTATTCATGCTTTGTTCACTTTTGCCTATAAATTCTCCATGGAAGATCTATCCAATAGACTACAAGTCTTAAGCTTATCTAAAGATCCAAACAAAGTGGATCTTAGTTGAATTTCAAGAAAGCTCTTGTGATCTAGGTGATTTGTTACATTATATACACTAAAGATTCCATCTAAATCCAAATGCCTTTTTGTAAACAGAGGAATCTCCTATGTGTTGGGAGCACCAAGAATTCTTCCTCTATTTTCTAATATCTGGGCAGAAGCCATTCAACTTCAAAATTTCCTTTTTTTCCCCCCAGATGATAGTATTCTTTAAAAAAAAACCCAACCAAACATTTTCTGTTAATTTTAGCCAGACTCTCCAACCAAGTGCAGTGTCCTAGGTTGTCTGTCCTATTTCAATGTTACAAATATGCTTAAAGTTTAATAGGAAAAGAATGTTTCCCAAAGGCACCTAGTAATTCCTTTAGACTATGGCCCACATCCAGCCTGCCCATCTACAGAGATTCAAATTAGCAATACTCTCTCCCAAGTTCACTCAAAAGGAGGGACAGGACAAATAAAGAAGCAGGAAGCTTTCTGGGAGGCTGAATCAACTATGTGCACAGATCTCTAATCCCAGCTAAGTGCATTTGATGGGACTAATAAAGTAAATGAAAGAATATCGCACCTGGTTGGAACAAAGGTCAGCCTGGGGCCAAAGAGAATGTCCATTCATTTTGTTTCCCTGCACCTAAAATGCATTAGTTTGGGTAACCCACATTTATGTTTACTCTGGTAGATTAGAAAATCAAATCACTTCTTCAAGGTGCCTCTAATACATATAAACAGAAGTGTATGAAGAGCATCAGCAATTATCAAAGTATGTAAATTGCTCTTTGTGGGGTAGCTGCTCTCCTCAAACTTCAATCTGTTGGTCCTGGTTCCCCCTCACATTTCCTACTCCAGAGCTAAGTATGTTGTTTATCAAGCCTATGTGTGGGTGGCCACATGCACATACAGGCACACAGATACACGCATGAATACATAATGCCTTCATCCCTACCTCAACACACTCTCTCTCTCTCTCTCTCTCTCTCTCTCTCTCTCTCTCTCTCTCTCTCTCTCTCTGTCTCCCCATCTCTAACTTTCTCTCTGTCATCTCCCGCCTCCCCCCCAGGCCCAACCCATAATAGGAATCTAGTTGAGAAGCCAGGCTGGTAATGGAGAGGGATGGTAGTGGTCGGGAGAGGGGAAAGCTTGCCTTTTAGGGAGTCATCCTGGACACATCACATACCTTGCCTTTGTTGAAATAGTGAATGATCTTTCGGCATAAACCCTCTTTTCGCTGCCACTCAGTTTGGGATGGGTAATGCAAGAATTCCCGTAGAGGCCGGTCCTCCCACTGGAGCAACTCACAGTACAGAAGCAGAGTGAACGCAGCCTCTGTGAGAAGATAGAGCAGTGAACCTTCAGCCAGGTAGCTCAAAATGTCTTAATTTAGAAGTCCAAATTACATGTTGGCATGCTGGGCAAGGTTACAATAAAAATATACAAACCAAGGGGAATGAAAAAGCTCTTTAGAGGTAGGAAAACCCTGTAATGCCTATCTCTTACACTTAAAGAGATCACAGAAGCACAGAATTTTAGGGTTGGAAGGCAGTCATTTTATCATACAACCTAAACCTGAAAAGGAATCCCTGCTATAACATATCTGAGAAATGTTCACTCAACATAGAGATAGAGGGGGAGTGGAGAACAGAGACCCAGAGAAAAGCTGTTTGGCCAATTTGACCCATGGTGAAATGTCCTCAGTATGTCAGAACCAAAGGTTCAGTTGAACTCATTTATGATTTCCCCATCTGCTCCCATATCAACTGATGAGCAGTTCTAGTTTCTATAGCTAATGGAGGCAGCAAAAATCATCTCCAATGGTTCATCCCTCCTAGGCCTGCAGAAGAGTAATGACTATAACAGACTTGGCCTCATGATGTAGATTTTGTGACACTGTTTTCTCCTGCTTCTCCTCCTACCTGTTTGACGCCCTCTTTATTCATCTCCTCTCCATCGCTCTCTATTGGTCATCTCATCAGCTCGCCTGGGTTCAACCACCATCTGTACAGTTATTCTTGAAACTACATATTGAAACTTAATCTCTCTTCTGAGCTCCAGTTAGCCCTGTATTACCTAATGGATATCTCCACTGGATGCTTTCATGGGCATCTCAAACTTAACATGTCCAAAAACATATTTCATTATCTTCTCCCCAAACCCATCCTTCCTTAAATTTCCCCATTTCTATTCTATTCACTCTCCTTGTTGTCACCCAGGTTTACAACCTCAGTTACTCCTCAACTCTTCCTCTCCCTCAAAGCCCATATCCGATCAATAGCTCAGTTTTCTTTCTCTTGCCTCCCCATCTCATTTTTGTCCCCTTCTCCACATTCATGGTCAGTTGAGGCTTGTATCACCTCTAGCCTAGACCACTGTAACAGACTTCTTTTTGGTTTCCCTGTTTTTATGTTCTATCCTTTCCACTTTCCCCCATCCATTCCTCACACAGATGCCAAAGCAATCTTCCTGAAACACAGGTCTGACTATGTCATTCACCTGCAAAAGAGTCATTAGTGGCTCCTTAAAATAAAAACTCCTTCATTTTGCATTTAAAGCCCTGTGCAATCTAACTCATCTACTTTTGGACACTTTCTACTCCTCCCTTTCATGCATTTTACATTCTAGACAAACTGACCTACTTTCTATTCCCTGAGCTCAGCATTTCACTCCCATCTTTGTGCCTTTGAACATGCCTGGAATGGATTTCCGCCCCTTCCAAGAATCCTTAGCTTCCTTCAAGGTTCAGCTCTTGTGTTAGTCGTTTTCAGTCATGTCCAACTCTTTGTGACCTCATTTGGGGTTTTCTTGGCAGAGATACTGGGTGGTTTGATATTTCCTTTTCCAGCTCATTTTACAAATGAGGGATCTGAGGCAAAGAAGTGACTTGCTCAAGGTCACACAGCTAGTAAGTGTCTGAAACCTGCTTTGAACTCATGAAGATGAGTCTTCCTGACTCCAGGTCTGGAACTCTATCAACTGTGCCACCTAGCTCAGGTGTCAGCTCCTATGGGAAAGACATCTTTCTTGATTCCCCCTACTTGTTAGTCCTTTCTCTTTCCTCAACTAATCTTGTCTTAACTTATCTGTTTATATACTGCATCCTTCTTTAGAATATGAACTCCTGGGGGCAGCTAGGTGGCGCAACGGATAGAGCACCGGCCCTGGAGTCAGGAGGACCTGAGTTCAAATCCAGCCTCAGACACTTAACACTTACTAGCTGTGTGACCCTGGGCAAGTCACTTAACCCCAATTGCCTCACTAAAAAAAAGAAATTAAAAAAAAAAGAATATAAACTCCTTCAGGGAAGGGATTTATTTTTCTTTCTGTCCTTCTATCCTCAATGACTAGCAGAGTGCCTTACACATTGCAAATGCTTAATAAATGCTTGCCTAATTGAATTACACTATTGCTATTAAAACACCTAGCTTCTCTTCTCCAGTATTTTTGAACAGGAGAGGAAATGTTTTTCCTGTTTGTTGTCAGTAAGTTAATCTGAAATGGAGGTTCACCTTTGAACATGGAGATGCATTATTAAAAATATCTGTAGCTTCTCCTTTGACTTCTTTGCCTAATTTGTTTGCACATCCTTTCTTCCTATCTTAGAATCCTCTAACAGGATTTAATATTGATGGAGTATTTCATTAATCTTTACTGAGCCAGCCAATTGTTTCAAATCCCACACTCAGCCAATGCCACCGTTTTGGAAATGACTCTCCATCATCACTTTCATTTCCAAATAGTTTGGTTTTAAAAAATGGCATCCAAATGAAGGGGTGTGAGTGCCTGCCTATTGTGTAATTGGGCTTACAGCCTAATGCTGGGAGTCCCCTGCTCCAAGTGGCCCGAGTTAACACTGATGCCCAGTGCTGAGGCACTGTGCCATCTTACTGCAAGAGGAGAAAATTAGAGTTATTTAAAATAATACTAGTGGAATGATGTGGTTCCCCAAGTTCTAAGGGATGACTCCAATGGAATTAGAGCCACTGTGCAGGATTCTTATTAATCAGTCTGACTAGCTAAGCCTTCCAATTTCATTTGAGCATTTTTGGTAAGTTTCATATTGGCAAAGTTCTTATTTCCAAACTCTCCTGCTCAGGTGCTCAGGTACTACTCAAACTTACTTCCCCAAACTACATTCCATTCTCCTGGTTGTCCAACAATTCACCCTCTGAGAACTAGTCAAAATGTCCCTTTCCCCCCGAAACCATCTCTGAGGAAGTTGCCTGGCCAGGATGCTGCTCATGTGTTCCCTTTTCTCTCTATTGTTCCCTGCTCATGGCCTGAGGACTTCTTGTGCATGTCCAACATGTTGCCTCAGCTCTGTCTCTGTGTGAAGGGATGGCAGGCTCTCCTTTTCTTGTATTCCTTGCATGGTACCAACACTTTTTAAATAGTTCAGTCCATGCTGACTAGTTTTCCCTTTTGAAACAGAAGCTATAAATATCCCCTGTTATTTCCTTCTCTCAGTACTGTTAAAAAGTAACTCACTTTACTGTCCTAAGAGTCTGGGAGGAAATGAAGAATTTTAGGAGGTTTCATTTCTGGCCAATTGCTCTCCTGTTCATGGACACCCTAAAACGTACGCTGACTATCTTCTGAGATCTGGAGAATGACTAGGCAGTGAAATCCTTGATCTTCACAGTGGACTTTGGGACAAAACATTCATCCAAATTTAGCCTTTGGGGAGAAGATGTTATTTTTCCTTTTAGATTTGATGTTAGGAATGAAAACATGTTGGTGAAACCTGAAAGACCATTAGAAATCAAATCATGTTATGCTGTGCACAAAGGGATACAGAACTGCTCCCTGGGCTTTTAAAACAACTTTTCAATAATTTTAACTTTAAATTTTACAGAAAGACACATGCTTGGCATTTCAGGAAGTCGGGTAACATTCTCTGCCATCAGTTAAACACAGGAATTGTTTTGCTGTTAAGTGCCAGTGGTATCCTTATGAGTAGAGCTGAGATTATGTTTAAACATTATTGCTGTTACAATCTGCTATGAAAATTGCGATTATGTGGTAATCTTGTTAAGATCCTGGTTTTAATTTTCTTTTCCTTTCAGTTGTGATGGGGAAAGTACAAAGAATGCCTGCTCTCACAGAAGCTCAAGGACAGGCCCACAGAACTTAGGAGTAGAGAGGAAGTAATGATGCACTCAAATGGCTAAGGATGTCCTTGGGGGCACAGTGAGTGGGGCATCAATGAAGAAAAATAATAGATAACATAGGCATCAAGAAGCTGGGGCTATACAGAGGCGGGGGTGATGTCAGGGCTGGGAAGAGTAAGAATGTTGGTTCTGTATACACTTTATCTCTAACACACTATGCTAACTTCCCTTCCTCTCTTCCTTCCTCATTAATATGAGCTTATGAACACCCATCTTTTTCTTTTCTTTCTTTTTTTTTTTTGCTGTGGGGCAATGAGGGTATATGAGATTGGATTTGAACTCAGGTACTCCTGAATTCAGGGCTGGTGCTTTATCCACTGTGCCACCTCGCTGCTCCCTGAACACTCATCTTATGGCTGGGATACCAAGAAGGGGAGGAGAACAGTATGAAGAAAGGACCCATTAGTTCTTTTATAGCTTTTCTGGTGGCTGGGATTCATGGTGGTTGAGCCTCTATTATGCTCTGCTCTGTCCCCAGGTCCTGGGTCTCTGGTGGCTGGAATTCATGGGGGTTGAGTCTCTTGCTCTGCTCTGTATCCAGTTTCTAGGTCTCTCAGTTAAAGAGTCCTCCATGTTTTTCCACCTCCTATGTTGCTGGGAGTAGGGGAGGGGGAGATAGCCAGTACTCACCAGTATAGTTTTCAGCCTGCAAATGCATGTCACACAGTTTGTGGATGTATCGGATGTACATTTCCTCTTTGTTGATTTCAGATTTGTAAAAGTTCTGTAAGAGTGAGATGAAATTCACATTAAGGAGGGCATTGGAATTCTGGGACAAGCTGTCAGTTCCTGAGTTCACTTCTGTGTCCAGTGTAGCCCACTAACACTGGGGGAGTGCTGGTGTTGTATGCACACTGGTGCTGTATTCACATGGAGAGGTCATGTATGAACCAGAGCCTAGGAGTGATAGAGGAAAAGGATAGAGAAGAGCTTTCATATGAATACTAATTTCCTGTTGAGAAAAGAAAATGCTCAGAGCAAATATTCCTTTACTAACAGCTCTGCTGAGTGGGTCCTAAGGCCCGTGCAGCAGGGCAGGGCTGACAATTCCTCTGCCTCAGGTGGAAGCCATTCTACTCATCTGTGCAGGTGAGAATGCCTGTTTTGGGCACCTTTGTTTCTTTTCTTTTTTTTTTTGCAGGGCAATGAGGGTTAAGTGACTTGCCCAGGGTCACACAGCTAGTAAGTGTCAAGTGTCTGAGGCCACATTTGAACTCAGGTCCTCCTGAATCCAGGGCCGGTGTTTTATCCACTGTGCCACCTAGCTGCCCCGGCACCTTTGTTTCTAAGATGAGCAGCAAATATATTTTCTTTTTTTTCTCCCCAAATGATGATAGTTATATGTTACAGGAGAGAAAGAAATCTAGGCAAACTAGACCAGACATTGGGGAGGAGTGTTGCTCTACTTGCCATCAGATTAACTGTGCAGCCAATCTTCTTATTCTCCGTTTCATCTCCTTTCATGCAGTCCCTAGAAAAGAAAACTTAAGTAAGATTTTTATAATAGTATGATGCCTCTTAAATCAAAAGACAGGCCTGGATCATCACTGGACACCAAAGAATGACTCACAACCATTGTCTTTGTAACCAAATCCTTGCTATTTCTAGGCCTTCCAGATGCCTGGGCAAATGCCCTCTATTGCTTATCTAGAAACAATACTAGATACAAGTACAAGTATTCACAGGGCTATGGGCATGTCTGTGAATTTGAATGTTGAAATCCTTGAGTTATGTACAGAAAGAGGCACAGAACTCTCAATTAAAGGGATTGTTGACAATTCTCTTCACTTTGACTTTGGCCCAGAGTGGGGGGTCAATCAATCCCTTTGGAGTGGTGCTCTCATTACCCTCCTAAAGATTCAGAAAACATGGTAGCCTCCCAGGAGGAAGTCCTTCTGTGTGAATAGAGCAAGGAGAACAAGAGGTCTGGCCTTAGGGACTTAAAACACTAAGTTTGGTCTCAAAACCAAAGAGGGAGATTGGATAATGACTTGACTTTGTATCAGTGTAGGACACGGTATGGGAGAATATTTTTCTATGAAATCCAGAGTGGAGCAACATGACTCTTTCTATCCTAAGTACCCCTGGAGAGCTTCCAAGATAGGCTTGGAGTCACAGTGTCCTGGCACAAACTGTAACTAAACGAGATAAACTTTTTCAAACAAGAGGAGTTTTCTCCACACCACGTCTGGCAGTTACCGTTTGCCCCAGCTGTCACAGAATCTCATAGGTGGAAGGAGCCTGAGAGGACATTTAGCTCAGCCCATACCTGAACAAGATCTTCTTCTCCAACAAACTCAACCCAAGTGGTCGTCCAACCGTTGCTTAAAGTCCTACCTTCATGGGGAGGGATCTCCCTGCTTCCCAAAAAAGCCCATTCCACTTCTGAATCATCCCAATTGTTACACTGTTTCCATTTCTTTGATCCTAGATTGGTTTCCTTGTTACTTCTACCTATTGCTCATAGTTACACCTTCTAGGGCCAAGTAGATGAGCAGCCCTTCAAATATCTCTAGGCAGCAATCATTTCCTTCCCAAGTCTCCTCTTCTCCTGGCTCCAGTTCCTTGGACTGATCTTTCCATGGTATGGTATCAAGGGCCCTTTGACATGCGGGTCACTCTCCTCCGGATGCTTGTCAGGATCATTCCTAAAATGTAGCACGTCAAATTGAACACAACCTCTAGACATCTGATTAGGGCTGAGTCCAGTGGGGCCACCTAACACTTCTCTTATTCAGGACAAGAGGTCCCTCCTCATGCAGCAACAATCACATTGGCTTGCTTGGCCACTGTATGAAACTTGACTCCTTTTGAGCTTGGAGGTCATTATTGACCTGCAGATCCTTTTCCAGACAAACTGCTACCTAGCCACACCTTCCCATCTTGTGAAGTGATTGTTGTTGAAACCAAGTGCATGACTTTATATGCGCCATTATTAAACTTGATCTCATTCTTAGATTAAGTCCAATACCTTTGCTAGTGTGAGAATTGGAATGATACCCCCTGCTGGGAGGGATACAGTGAACTCTGGCCTGAAAAGAAACCATGTGACTTTAGCGTCCTGAAGTGACCTTTTCTGGGGTTTCAAAGGTATGTTTGGCATCAGGAAGTGATGTTTGCCCATGGGTCCTGTCAATCAAAGTTACCAACCAATTAGCTTGGAGGTATATGTGTGTGTGTGTGTGTGTGTGTGTGTGTGTGTGGACAGCCCTTTTTCCTGTTTCACAAGAGGTTCTGGGAGAAGCCGCTGAAGAGTTGGTCTTTTGGGTTCCTGACCTCAGTTTGTTGGGGTGGATGCTGGGGTCTCTTAGAGATAGTTAGATTTTTACCTCTCTCTCTCCTCACCAACTTCTTATGCACTTTAATAAATACTTAAAAGTCTAAACTCTTGCTAAAGCTTCTAATTTAAGGCAACCACTCATTAGAATTTAGACATCATAGCAAAAACTTTAGCCCCCTTACACTAGTCAACATCTTTTGGGATCCTGATCCTGTCATTTAATGTGTTAATTATTTCTCCCTCACCCCATCCCCCCTTTCAGACTCTGTGCCTATGAATTTGATAAGTGTGCCATCTATGCCATTATCACTGGTAAAATGTGAAGTGGCACAGACCCATACATGAATCTCTCAGGCACTCTGAGGCACACCAGAGATTATCTTCAAAGTAAACAATGGCAAAAGCTGACTATTAGTAATTGCTCTTTGAGTTTAGTCACTCAATCAGTTACAAGTCTACCTGACTGCTGTTGTACACATTTCTCCAGCAGAATGACACCATAAAAAAGAAAAAAAAAGAACAACCTATGTTGGTCAGATGTTTTGGTAAAAACTAAGTAAACTCTCTTTCCTGATCAACATCTAGCATCTAGATTCAGTGCCTTCAGAGTCCTATAGTGACCAGAATTCACCAGGCTCGACAGGGCAGGAAGCTCTAAGTCTGAGACCTTGTTCTCTTTCAGTCTAGGCTGAGCTGTTTTCACACAAAAGACACCTCCTGATGTGGTGCAGTGTTTGTTGATTTTGACCCCAGAGGGCAAAGGAAAGAACAGAAGGAGAGAATTCCCAAGAAGAAACTATTCTATATCATCAGAGGAAGGAACTGGCACAATGAGAGAGCTAACTCAAAATCCTTCTGAGCACCTCTTAGAGCCACCAAGCCTCTCTGGCAGCTTTCACACACTGAACATGGCGACCTTTCAGATCATCTCTACTCTAGCTGGTTGGGATTGAAGGTGAATGTAACCTCTTTTGGAAGATTCAACAATAGATATGACAATTGGGATGATCACTAGGGACAGTGTGTTACACGTATAAACAACTCTGTTATTTAAGGAGTTGATGATCAAGTGTATGTAAGACCCTGGTCTCCATGCTTATCCTTCCTCACACTGCCTTCTCTTTACCCTTTGTTTGGGAAAAAGAAAGATAATTAAAGCTCTCCCCTTTTAATTTTTTTTTTTTTTTGGTGAAGCAATTGGGGTTAAGTGACTTGCCCAGAGTCACACAGCTAGTGTTAAGTGTCTGAGGCCAGGTTTGAACTCAGGTACTCCTGACTCCAGGGCCAGTGCTCTATCCACTGCGCCACCTAGCTTCCCCTCTCCCCTTTTAAATTTAACACTTTGGTAGCAGTTCTGGTAGACAGAACAGCCTACAGTTTGAAAAGGGGGAATGGGCTAGGGTTTAGTTTTTTTTTTTGGTGGGACAATGAGGGTTAAGTGACTTGCCCAGGGTCACATGGCTAGTAAGTGTCAAGTTTCTGAGGCCAAATTTGAACTCAGGTCCTCCTGAATCCAGGGCCAGTGCCCTGTGCCTCCTAGCTGACTCTTGGCTTAGTCTTTTAACATTTTTGTTCAGTTGTTTCAGTCATGTCTGACTCTTTGTGACCCCATTTGGGGTTTTCTTGGCAGAGATACTGGAGTGGTCTGCCATTTCCTTCTCTGGTTCATTTTATAGATGAGGAAACTAAGGCAAACAGGGTTAAGTGACTTGCCCAGGCTCACACAGCTAGTAAGTGTCAAATGTCTGAGGCCGGATTTGAACTCAGGCCCTCCTGAATCCAGGGCTGGTACTTTATCTACTGTGCCACCTAACTGCCCCCACTCTCTGATTTTCTATGAGGTAGTTGCCTGTTCTTGTCCCCTGCTCTCCTAGAGTGATTATACATGAGAGCACACAGAGGAAGTTCTTTGAGGTCAAACTTTTCTGATGAAACATATTAGGAATATTCAAGGTATGATTTCTAAGTCCGTCTTAATATTAAGGTACATTTTACATATGTGCTGCTATGTGGTTATAAACAAACAAGGTTCAGCTGCCATGGGACAATTCATCCCTGGGCATCCTCCCTGCTAGACCCCTACCAACCCCCGCTGACTTTAGAGATGATTGAATTATTCTTCAGCTATCACCTACAGTCAGGTAAGAGCATCTATGTTCACATAGCATTGTCTTAAGCATTGGCTACACCAAGAAAACACTGTGCCTTTATTTTTTACATGGCATCTTTTGAACACAGAGCATAAGAATCAGACTATACCAGCCCTTTGTTGAGAAAAGCTAGCTCAGGCGTGGTCCCCAAGTACTCTACTTTGGAGTGATGCAGGGAGTCATCCATTTTGTCAGTGCAAGAACCTACAGCCCATGTCTCACAGGAGGACATGACGATAGTACCTGGCAATCAATGGTCTCTTTTTTCTGGAAATACATTGAAATTTACACCAGGTGCTATATTCTACTTGACCACAATCAGACTTTTTCATCTTGGATGGTTAAACCAAAAAGTGCACTGTTAATAAGGTGGTACCCCAAGGGGCTTCTCTGCCATGTCTGTGAACAGTCAAGTAGCACTTGTGTTTACTATTCAATGCTTTCCAATTTCGCCTCTTACAGCTAATGTTCCTTCAAGAACATCAAAAAATATGCTTCTAGGCTTACAACAGCAACAAAAAGAGAAACTTTTTAACAACCTCCAGATTTTACAAAGCCACTTTCCCCTTTTATTGTTTCTTCTGAGAAAAAATGTGGCTTACCTATGCCTGAAAGACTTAAATGCATTCTATTCTTTCTTAGTTTGGAGCGGGTTGGGTAAACTCTTTCTTCCCCCTTAAATTTAATATCTTCTCAATGAACAAACATTTATTTTCTGTCTCTTTCATTTTCCCTCAACCCCCTTAGTGGAAAAAGAAAAAAACAACACCAAAATCCATGGAGAAAATAGTCATGCAAAACAAATGCCAGCATTGCCCTTGTCTGAAAAATATGTTTTACTTTAGACCCTGAGTCTACTGCCTCTCTGTCAGGAGGTGAATAGCGTCCTTCATGAGTGGTTAGCCTGGGGCTGGATTAAATGGCCTCTCAATCTAAGGATTCCCTAGAATGTTCTTGAAAAGTCCTACATCATTATGGAACTTGGCTTTCAAGATCAAGATTCTTAGCCCCAGGGAGCAGTTAGGCGGCACAGTAGATAAAGCACTGGCTCTGGATTCAGGAGGACCCGAGTTTAAATCCAGCTTCAGACACTTGACACTTACTAGCTGTGTGACCCTGGGCAAGTCACTTAACCCCCATTGCCCTGCCCCCCCCAAATTCTTAGCCCCAGAAACTCAGCCGGGTTCTTTCTGTTCACGACTGCCTGGGACACTTCTTGAACTTTTTTGGGCATTGGTTCTGTGATTCGTGAAGTAGGGACACTCCCTAATAGCCAGCTACCCAGTCGATGTACAGTTATAGAGATGAAAGTGCTTTCCAATCCTCAGGAAAATCTGTATTTCTATAAGACCAAAATAAGATTAAAAAAAATATAAGACCAAAACCCTCTTTGTTTCTCACCAGGCTGTAATCTGGACTCTTCCATCATGCCCCAGAAAACGCTTCATCCTGGAAGGTTACTTCAACCCTGTGATTCACAACTCAAAGTACCCTCAGCCCCTGCAGCCCCTTCCTCTGATCTGATGGCTCCTCCCAGAAGCTTGATTTAAGGAGGTCACCTAGGCTATCTCTCTCTTCCTTTTTCACCAGACCGAAATCTGGACATCGCGTCCCCAAGCCCAGGTATCTCCCAACCCCTTTCAGCTTTCTTTTCTGTACTGTCTTCCCCCAATAGAATGTAAGCTTCTTCTCCCATGAGAATGGGAGTAGCTATTTTTCTTTTTGCTTGTATTTGTATCCTTTGTGTTTAACACAGTGCTGTACACATACCAAATGCTTCATACGTGTTTGTTGTCAGATTGATTTTTGAAGTCCCTGTCCACAAATTTTTATTGCAGTCTACAATTAGGGTCTATTATCCTTCTTTTGGAATATGTCCATAGCTTGTACACCCAGATTGCTATGGGAAAACACCCATGTCTGTCAGTTATCTTCTTTCTTTCTTTCTCTCTCTCTTTCTTTTTTTTTTTTTAGTGAGGCAATTGGGGTTAAGTGACTTGCCCAGGGTCACACAGCTAGTAAGTGTTAAGTGTCTGAGGTCAGATTTGAACTCAGGTACTCCTGACTCCAGGGCTGATGCTCTATCCACTGTGCCACCTAGCTGCCCTCTTTCTTTCTTTCTTTCTTTCTTTCTTTCTTTCTTTCTTTCTTTCTTTCTTTCTTTCTTTCTTTCTTTCTTTCTTTCTTTCTTTCTTTCTTTCTTTCTTTCTTCTTTCTTTCTTTCTTTCTTTCTTTCTTTCTTTCTTTCTTTCTTTCTTTCTCTCCCTCTCTCTTTCTTTCTTTCTTTCTTCCTCTCTCTCTCTCTCTCTCTCTCTCTCTCTCTCTCTCTCTCTCTCTCTCTCTCTCTCTCTCTCCCTCTCTCTCTTTTTCTAGGCAGGGAGGGTTAAATGACTTGCCCAGGGTTATACAGCTAGTAAGTGTCAAGTGTCTGAGGTCAGATTTGAACTCAGGTCCTCCTGAATCCAGGGTCGGTGCTTTAGCCACTGCACCACCTAGCTGCCCCATGTTTTCATCTTTCAACTAGTATTCACTTGAATATGTATTTGTTGGATTGAAGCATTTATAGCAAAGCCCTTGACTATTTCCTGCACAGTGTCCCAGTGACAGCCCACCCTGGGGGGTGACTACTCCCAGGGAGACAGAGAGTAGTGACAGACACTTGGGTTAACACTTCAAACATTTGACTCAGCAGGAGCAGGAGAGGCAGGGAACTGAGAAGTAATGAGGGAAAAAAATGAGCAAGCTTGGAAAAATGGCCCTGAGGAGCTTTTGGCTAGAAGGCAGGGGTTCCTGAGCTAGGAGGTACCTAAATGTAAATGAATGGAAGGAAGACTTGGTCTCCAAGATCATGTCCCATTCCTTGGTAATTCTATTTATTATTCTGAGGCACAAAACTATAGGTGCCATGTCTGTGGCAAGGTTCACATCAAGTCACAGACTACACTACTGAACTACACAGGATTTGCTCTTCACTCTCACTTCCAGACTGCCCCTTTGCCACCACTGGTCAACAATCTCTCCTTTTTGAGGGTCACTTCATTCATTTTTGGGGGGCAGCTTGGTGGCACCACAGTGAATAGGATACTAGGCCTGGAGTCAGGAAGATTCATCTTTCTGAGTTCAAAATCAGCCTCAGACACTTCCTAGCTGTATCACTCTGGGAAAGTCATTTAACCCTGTTTGCCTCAGTTTCTTCATCTATTAAATGATCTGGAGAAGGAGAAGGCAAACCACTCCAGTATCTTTGCCAAGAAAACCCCAAATAGGGCCACAAAGAGTCAGACATGACTAAAAAAATGACTGAACAATAAAACTCATCCATCTTTACTAATCGGTCCAGAACTATCTTGTTTCAGGACATTCTACCTTCTTTCTTAAGGAGTTTAGCACCTGACCCAAAGTCTTCTTTTCCTCAAATGCTCCCCTCATATCTGGGCATTTTAATATACTTTTTGATGTCTCTGTGAGCACCCTCATCTTTCAGTTTACTAGTCTCCTCGACTCCTATGACTGATATTTGTCCTGCATCTCATCTACTCATGGTATGGTCAGATCTTTGATCCCACCATTACCCATAACTGTTCTATCTCTATAATCCTGAATTCCAAAATCCCCATCTCTAATTAACAGCATATGCCTCATTTTGTACCCACAGTTTACCATCCTTCTGAGGGAAGAGAAATATGCTTTGCTATCAGTCCTCTAAAGTCAAGAGTAATCATTGCATTGATCAGAGTTCTGATGTCTTTCAATGTTGTTTTCTTTTACATTATTCTTATAGCCATTGTGAAAAGTGGTCGGCTGGTTTTGCTTACTTCGCTCTTCATTAGTACATACAAGTCTTCCAAGTTTCTCTGGATTTTTAATATTCGTAATTTCTTATGGTTCAATAATATTCCATGACATTGTCATATAATGATTTGTTCACTTATTTCTCAATTGATAGATGTCCATTTTGTTTCTAATTCTTTGTTACCACAAGAAGTACTGCTATAAATATTTTGTATGTATAGGATCTTTTCCTTTATCTTTGATTTCCATGGCATATATGCCTACTAACAGTATCACTGGGTCAAAAGATATTCGTAAGATAGTGACTTTTCAGGTTTACTTTGTTTTCCAGAATGGTTGCACCAATTCACAATTCCACAGAGTGTTCCTATCTTCCCATGGTACCAGGCCTGCATGGTATATTTGCATCTTTTGTCATCTTTGCCAACCTGATAGCTGTGAGGTGAAACCTTAATGTTTTTAAATAACTTACATTTCATTTATTGTATTAATGATGTGGGAATTCTTTCATATGGCTATTGATCATTTGTATTTCTTCTTTTGAAAATTACTGCTTTTGAGCATTTATCAATTGGAGAATGATTCTTGATCTTATGTACTTGTGTCAATTCCCTATATAACTAGGATATCAGACCTTCACCAGACATTTATTGAGAAGATTTTCTATCAACAAACAGATTTTTTCTTATTCTAGTATATTGTCCTTGTAAAGACTTTAAATTGTGGTTTATACACACTTCTCTGTGCACGTGCTGTATTCCTCCAGTAGAACATAAGTTTCTTGAGGGCAGGGATTATGGTTTTCCCTCTGCCCCCCCCCCTTTGTATTCCCAGCATCCCGCACAGTGCCTTAATAAATATTTGTCGACTTGAAGAGACTGGTTTATCCCAAAGTGCTCTGCACCTGCTTGACTCATTGTGGCATTTCCCATTTCAGCAATCATTGCAGGCTGTGTGAGCTGCCTCTTTGTCTCCTGAGTCCACTTGTTGAGAAACGCCACCCCCCCTTCTCACCCCCCCATATGTCCACAGCAGAGAGGAGGCTACTGCTACTAGGGGGATGCATTTTCTCTCTTTATCGCTCACCTTCAGCAAGCAATGTCCTCTTCCTTCAGCCTCCCCAAGATGCCCTTTCCCACCACCTGAGCCCTGCTGAGACAGTAATTAAGGCAGAGACTGGGGCTTCACCAACACTTAGAAGCTGTTTCAGAAAGCCTTGCCTGCTGCTAGAGAGAAGGTGGAGATTTCAGGAAGAACACCACCACCCTGTGGAGGCCCAGAACCTCCTGTCTACAAGGATCCCAAAGCATCGAACTCATGGTTTTCATGGTAGACAAGGAACAAGGAGACTCTGGTTGAAGAAATGGAGGCATGGAGAAGTAAGATGATTAACTCCACAAAGCAAGTCATCACTGGAATGACTGAATGGAACTCAAGTTCCTTGTTTTGAGTCCACAACTTTGCACCAGAAGAGATTTTTCTGCCCATTTATATTCTCAAGGCAACCATGAACTCAGCAAACATGTATAACTTGACTTCTCTCCCCTGCCCTACTAGACTCTGCTCTCCTTTTCTTCTTCCTCCATTTCCTCCTCTTCATCACAGTGCTCCACTACCCCACAGTTTTTTGTTGTGTTTTTCACAGAGCCAGGTGACTGACATTTTAGCCTGCTAAAAATCCAACCTCCTCATGATTTCCATTGGACTCACCAATTATTTGTTTGATCTGGGACACAAGTTCACAAGGGCCACATGAAGTGTTGGTGGACTTCAGGGGTTATTTTAGTCTTTGCTGGGCTCTGTATTATCCCCGAAAGAATTTGGTTTGTGTGCCAGCGAGAGAATTCTGATTGGTGATTTTTGTAACTGGTAAAGACAGTTCTCTCTCCAAATAGTATTGGCCATCATTTTAAGGGTCATTAGATGTTAGCCCAGGAAAGTCAAATTCATGCCAAAGAAGAGTACCTGTAGTCAAGGAGGCGCTCCATGAGACGGGTGACAGAAGTGACAAACGAGAGGCCTGTTTCTCTCCATGTTTCCTGTTCAATTTTCTCTAGTAGACTGTTGGAGAGAAAAAGACAACTCCTGAGACTTGACTACACATCGCCGTGAAGCTGCAGAGAGACAGTGGGAGCACCCAGCTCTTGGAGACAGCAGACTCACCAAACTGCAGCCTTACCTCGGGTAGGGCCCAAACAGCTGAGTTCTGCTCCACGCAGCAGGAAGCAAAGACAAGGAGGTTACTAAGCTGATAGCAAAGAATGAAGATCCGCTGTCCTCTCCCATTGCCCCAGAAAAGGTTATAAGGACAAGACCTGTGCCCTAAAACACATGGGCTCAGAGCATACCTAGGGGTGACAGTGTGGATCTGAACAGCAAAGACAGACACAGAGACAGAAATGGTGAGAGTGCAACTGACAGAGAAAGAGGGAGAAAGGGAGAGAAAGAAGGAGGGAGGGAGGGAGGGAGGGAGGGAGGGAGGGAGAGAGAGAGAGAGAGAGAGAGAGAGAGAGAGAGAGAGAGAGAGAGAGAGAGAGAGAGAGAGAGAGAAAGGAAGAGATGGAAGAAGAAAAAAAGAGGAACAGAGAGAAGATCAGAGGGAGGGAAGGAGAGGGAGAAGGTGAAGGTGAGGGAGAGATTGAGAAGGAGAAAGGGGTGAAAAGGAGCAGGGAGAGAGTGGGGAGACAGAGAGGATAGGAGAGAGGAGGTGGAAAAGAAGGGGAAAAGAGAGGGGAGGATCAAGGTAGGGAGAGAAAGTTGGGAAGAGAGGGGGAGGGAGAGAGAGAGAATAAAAGAACAATGATAGGCATATTCAGAGTTATCCCAAGTTAACATTAGCACTACTTCAAACAAACCATTCTCAGGAGTTCTGAACTCCCCTTTTATGAAAAGTAGCATGGAAAATTCACTCTCTAAGACCACCAATTGCAAAGCAGGTAGTGATTTTCATTAGCAGAGGGAGTTTCCTTATACCCTGCACCACTGAAATGACAGGTCTGGTCCCCCCAATTTTTTTTTTTTTACTTTGCAAATTTGTTTTTTTCAGCAAAAGACTTTCTGGCTTGTAATTAAAATACCACTTAGGTAAAGAAAATCCTCAAGTTTGAAACCACAAGTGAGATGAGAGGGGCCTTTTTTTTTTTGCTATAATTGTTCTCTATTTTTCATTCTTTGGCATAATAAAAACAACATCATTTATCTTTAAGTGGGAGGCCTCAGGGAAATAAGATCTTTTCTTTTTTCTTAGCATCTTACCTGGTAGGATGTGTCCTACCACAGCACTGAGACCCATGGGAAACTCGTAAAAATTCTAGAATATCAGAGCTAGAAGGAGAGCCTTAGAAACCATATGGTTGGATCATCTGTTTTACATTGTGCAAATCATGTAACTGAGGACCACAGTGGGGGAAATGACTCACCCAAAGACTCAAGTTTAAACAATGAGTAAATGGCACCACTTGAGCTAAAGACTAAGTCTCCAGGAACCCAGGACTCAGTCTTTTTTCTTATTTTAAATTAATTACCAAGGATTTATCTTCTCTCCCTCCACTTTCCCTATTTCCTACCCCCAACACCCTCTACTCGGCAAAGAAAAAGAAAATTCTTGTAAAACATGGGTAAAACAAATCTCCTCCTTGGCCATGTCCAAAAAATGTGAGTCTCTTTCTGCATATTTAGTCCATTCTAGTGACCAGAAGGTGACTATTGTCTAGCAGCAGAGGTTCCTCACCATCCACAAGAAAGACCTCATTCCTTAGAAGAATGAATTGATCTCTCATAGATGTAGTACCACAGTGCAAAAATGTCCTGGATGGGGAAGAATCCTTTTCTTTTTGCCATAGGCGGTTTGTTTTTGGATAAAATAGAAAACAACATTTAAATGGTTAATTCTTCCTTACTTCGTGATCTGCTGCTCTTTCCCCTGTGCTAGGAAGCTTTAACTGGTTAATTCTTAGGAGAAAAGACCAAACTGATGTGAGTGATATAAGATGAAATAGAACCAGCCAATTAAGATGAAATAGCAATTGTCTTGTATTAATGTGATGTGTTAAGCCCATCCTTTAGTGCGGGGGAAACTACCAATATCTGTTTTCTGAGTGTTTCAGATTGAAGATGTTGAGAATGACGGTGACCTCATAAGAGGACTAAGGGCTGACATGGCTTACAGTAGGCTGAAGAGCTCCCGGTAGTTTTCATCTCCTTTCCCTTCAGATACCAAGCTATCCAGTTTATCGATTAACTCAGCTTCCACCTAGAGGAAAGAAGAGACTTCTCAGCAGGTGGACAATGGGGTAAAAAATTCAGCCATTCAAATGGGGGGAACTGTGCCTGGCTTTTGCTTTCTTCCTGCTGTCTTTCTTGTTCTAAACAAACTCCATTTGAGACAGATTGTTGCATACCACTCTGATTTCAAGCTGCCCCATTTATTTTATTGAATGATGAGACCTAGAGGTTTCAGATATCCTTTCCCTGAACCAAGGCAAAAAACAAACCTACCCCGGTGAGAAAGGCATTTTAGTTCTCAAAGAAGGCTTTGTTAAGCTGTTTTCTTTTGCTTGCAGCAATATCCATATACTGTCTTTGTGTAGAAAAAGGGAATTTGGCTAGAACCTTATCCTCTCTTACCAGTCAGTCACAAAGGAGAGCTCACTGGGAGACTAATCCACGGTATAATTGCTGACATTAGTTTGTGGTGATTATATGAATGAAGAAGGGAATTAGAGGGCCATGGAACTTCCCATTCAGCAATTCACCTTGAAGAGCAGCACTCTTTCCACAAAGTAGATACACACTGGGATCTAAACTCTTTTGTGCTGATGCTATTTACCAGTCAATTGGAAGTGTTGGATTTTTATCCAAATTCTAAAAAATGAGGTGCAATAGTACTTCTGCTCATAAATTATTCCTTTCAAGGACACAATGCATAATAATTCTGTTTATTAGCTTTTTACCACATTGAAATCGAGACAGGGATTGGTCATATGTGAAATCAAATCAAATCTTTCCAATCTTGGGATTATTTTTGACTTTCTTCTCCCAATACTACACCATCACCCACTAAGTCTTTTATTTTATTTTTTTGTTAAGGCAATTGGGATTACGTGACTTGCCCAGGGTCACACAGCTAGTAAGTGTTAAGTGTCTGAGGCCAGATTTGAACTCAAGTACTCCTGACTCCAGGGCTGGTGCTCTATCCACTGCGCCACCTAGCTGCCCCCCACCCATTAAGTCTTTGTGTGTGTGTGTGTGTGTGTGTGTGTGTGTGTGAGGCAATTGGGGTTAAGTGACTTGCCCAGGGTCACATAGCTAGTAAGTGTTAAGTGTCTGAGGCTGGATTTGAACTCAGGTACTCCTGACTCCAGGGCCGGTGCTCTATCCACTGCACCACCTAGCTGCCCCAGTGCCACCTAGCTACCCCCATCAAGTCTTAAAAGACACAGAGGAAGGCCTCTAGCATGTTGAGTCTATATAGGAGGAGAGGGATCAGAACTGCATAGCATGCAAAAGCATGGTTGGGTTGCACTCTGCACCACTGAGGAGAACATGGATTCTTTAAAGTACTGAAATATTCAGATAGATAAAAATGGCACATATGCATTTCCTGAAAAACCAAAGGAATGTCCTTTCACTCTGTAATATGCTTCTCCAAGAAATACAAGGGAAAGATGAGAAATAGATATAATGACTCTGAGATTATATATGAAGCAAAGTGGTATTCTAAAGGTCCTTAAATAGGAAACTGAATAGGTGAGTAAATAAGGCCATATTTCTAGAGACCTATTCCAAACCCTAACTACTTGAACAGAAGAAAATTCACAAATCCACAGTTTGCAGAATAGTAGAGTTACAAGGGACCTTAGTGGTCATCTCACCCTCAATTTACAAACAAGGAAATTGACAGCCAAGGAAGGGAGTTGATTTGGTCACAACCATACAACTACTTAATAGCAATGCTGAGATTGGAATCCATTTTACCTGATTACCAATCAAGTATTCTCACTACACAAACTTTAGCTGTATGTTTCCTGGATTTCAAATAACTGGTACAAGAAGGACTAATGAAGACCTGACTTTAAAAGGAAGTCTGACGTCCTAGCTGTGTGACCCTGGGCAAGTCACTTAACCCCCACTGACCCGCAAAAAAAAGGAAGTCTGATTCTGGTTCTGGTTATAACAAAGGAACCTGCTTCTCCCCCCCCTCCCCCCCATATCATACAGGTAGACCAGTTTCACAATTGAGAGTAAGGAAGGACCTGTTAGAGAAATTTGGTTAGGGTCTGAAACAATGAATGGTGAGAATGCTACTGTATAAGAAGATTTAGATATAGACAGTAACACATTTGCCAAGTGATGGGAAAAAAAATTAGACTACTTCAAGTATTTCCAGGAGCATGAAATGAGGGAGAGATTTTGGGGAGAGGTCTAGAATGACAAAGAAGGAAAAACTAAACCATATGTCTCCAAAGTAAATATATCTAAGCTAAATGGAAAAGGAATCTATTCGAACCTGTAGCGTTATAATTCACAATATCGACTCATTTAAGTTTATAGCAATTGCTTTTATTCTGACCATTAGGAGAACTAACATTCCTGAAGTGAGATCTTGCTTTTCCCATTTATTCTTCAACAATGAGTTTTATATCCCAGAGGCTCTTTCCATACATCCAGACAAGGTTTTCTAACCACCAGAGTTGCAACCTTAATTTGAAAAATCAAGCTGTGTTTGGCTTGCAGAACATGTTCTATTTGCAATTGTTTTTTTTTTTTTATGCAGGAAGAACTCAGAGGGTTACCCTGCTGCAGAGCTAACTGGAGTTCAAATTGCTTTGCTTTGCAGTACTGACTACGACAGAACATAAGAGCTCAGCTTTGGACTTGACATATATAGTACGAGCTCGGTAAAGATCTGTTGAGTTGAAAAATTGATTGGTGACCTGGACTCTCTTGAGAAGTAGCTATACTTTTTGCTTTGTCCAGTAGATAGAGGCTGGCATACTGGGCAAGGAAAGGCCACTGCTAAAGGCTGAAAGAACAACTGTCCTCCTTTCCTTCCCTTGACTTTGGATGGAATCAGAGGCAGACTCTGGCCATGGATGGTTTTCTTTTGAGTTCTGTGTAAGTTATCCCTTCACTTGCCTATCAACTGTCACGCCATTACAGAGGAATGAGACCAGAAAGAATGAAGAAAGGAGAGGCTGACATTGAAGGGGCAGAAACACATGGCTTTGGGGGAAATAAGAGACCTTTTTCAAAATAGTGATTTCTCTTGACTTGATTTGTGACCAGCACCTTTGTTCAGAAAATCCAAGAAGGGGACCCATGGGAGATCTCCAGAGATCACCCAGTCCAACCCTTTGCCTTCAAGCTAAGGTTACTATGGTAATACTACTATAGTAAACCCTCTGGCTCCTCCTGCATTAAAAAAAAACCCTATTGTAAGCAAAACATATTCTACAGACTAGACTTTTCATTTAGTATCCTTCAGGGAGGATGACACCTCCTGATTCACCATGGGCACCCTCTGTGTCTCATAATAGTCCTCCTGGCTCCTGGAAGATGAAGTATTCTCCCTGTTTGTTCTCTCCTTGATCATACTTAGTCCTCATGCTTCTTCCTACTCTCAGTCCTGGCCCTCTCACTGCATAAATAAGCTAGGAAAAGTAGCTCACTGTTTCAAATCATTCAAAATCAATCAAAACAAAAAGCAAAACGTGTTAACAGAGCCCCAAATGGCAAATCCTTATGTAACTGATGGAAGATGCCTAATCTCTCACCAAGGTGCAATGAACTTGGTGACCCTGCTTGAGGAGGCCTGGGTCTAAGAGGAGAGTATCCTGAATGACCCTGGGAAGTTGTCTTACCTGCTTGAAGTTGCCATTTTTCCTCTGTTCCCAGTCCATCATATCGTGAAAGATGGGGATCATGATGTTACGGACCTCTGGCTGTGGGACTAGTGTAACACCCAGAAAAGGACCAATCATTCCCGGAATAAAGTGGATTTTATGTTCACCTAGATGGCGAGACAATTTATGTTTGATTAATGTCTAATACTTCCCCCCGACATAGGACCTAAAAATGCTAGGGTGTCAATAAACCTACTGGGTTGTTAATACTCTTAGAAAAAAAGCAAATTCTCCATCTAAGAATGTTTGAAGAACTCTTCCTTTTGTTATCCAATTTTCATGAGTGAGTCCATTGTGGTTCTGTTAGGCACACTGTATCCCCCTTTCTAGAAACCTAAGAGTATTTTCTATGAATTCCCTGAAAACTTCAAACTAAATCTACTTTATTCTCAAATCAAAGGGTAGAATGGGTATTGTTTGGTGTGGACTTTTGTCTTTATTCTCATAGTTAGGATGAAGACCCTGAAACCATTCCAAAGACAGTCTATTTATTTAGCAAATGGCACTTACTGGTTTCAATTTCATTAAAGAGCAGCCTTATTCTGCTTTTGCCTCTGAATATATATCACTAAACTGGGAAGGCTTAAGCTTTTCACTACCATTACTATGGAATACACACACATCTTCACAAGCTTCCTACACCCCAGCTTGAGCATAACCTCCCAGGTATCAGGTAGTGGCACGACATTAGCTGTCACTAGGCTGGAATAGAATTGGGACACTCAAAACTAGCAACATACTTCCATGTGATTATCTTTTTCCACATTTTATAGTGAAAAAAGATTGGGTCCTTTATTAAGAAACAGAGAAGGGGGCAGCTAGGTGGCACAGTGGATAAAGCACCAGCCTTGGATTCAGGAGGACCTGAGTTCAAATCCAGCCTCAGACACTTGACACCTACTAGCTGTGTGACCCTGGGCAAGTCACTTAACCCTCACTGCCCTGCCAAAAAAAAGAAGAAAAAGGAAAGAAAGAAAGAAAGAGAGAAACATATATACCCGGATCTACTTCAAAAAGGAATTAAATCCTTTGAAGAAGCTCTTCTATATAATTAAAAGGTACCAAATTCTTGGTTGGAAAAATAAAAGAGCTCTGTAGCTTGTTTGCTTTTTGTGATTGTGTGAGTGGAAGAGAAGACAGGCACTTAAGCATATTTGCCCAGATCATGGCTGGGCCGGTCAGCAATAGGAAGTTGTAGCTTTCTCTTTGGGTTGTGAAAGAAATGTCTGGATTACAGTAACCACATCCCAAGAATAGCATTGTCAGTCTTTTAAAAAACTAATGAGAGGGGCAGCTAGGTGGCACAGTGGATAGAGCACTGACCCTGGAGTCAGGAGTACCTGAGTTCAAATCCTGCCTCAGACATTTAACACTTACTAGCTGTGTGACCTTGGGCAAGTCACCTAATCCCAATTGCCTCACTAAAAAAAAAACAACAACAAAAAACCAAAACAAACCAAAAAAAAACCTAATGAAGAGCAAACTGGTTTTGTGTGCCTGCTTATGGTGGGGATGACTCTTCATGGTCTTTGCTACATGGCAATGATAGCTTATCACCATGTAAGGCCATCTCATAGTGATCAGAAAACATCATTTATATCAGCCCCCAAAGGCAGAAGTTACTATGAAGAAGAAACTTTTGAGATTACTAACTGTGCCCTGAAAAGTCTGGGAAACTTAGCATATTTTGAAAGTTTATTGAATGAGCATGTTAATATGATGCTATAGACTGCTCACCTGGTGATGGCAGTGATATCATGAGTGCTTGAGGATTTTAGGACCAATTTGGGGGCTAATATGAAATCATTTCTGTCATAAAGAATTTAGTTGGATGGGAGAAAATTAGAACACTGATGATGGTTTTCTGCTTGACTGCATTCACCCTGAAACAAGCAAGATATTAGCTATTTTTTTTTTTTTTTTTGCAGAATGATCACCCTCTTTCTGGTTTTTCCCTGGACTTGTTTTGTGACTATAGCAGCTAAGTGACAAGGGAAGGCTATGTGATAATTCAACCTAACGTAGAAGGGCCAAGTATGCCACTGAAAACAAACTTTGCTAGGTGAAGTAGATGGGATGTATCACCAGGATGACAGATCCTTTATTACTCAAACTGGTCCCTCCCAATCTTACAGTGAAAAAATGATGACAGCATCACCCATCAAGGCAATCTAAAGATTCCTATTCTGAGTGTATTACTTGAGAAAGCTGCTGTAGAAATTAAAACCACAGAAAGGCTGTAGTCTTCTGGAGGAGAAAACCCCCAAATTTATGAACCTTCCAGACAGATCTGAAAGCTCAGGTAGTACAAAAAACTCTTTTCTTGCATCCATCAATTCTGCAGTTTGATGTCAGTGATCAGAATTGAAGGCCTGATGAAATAGGGTGACAGAGTATTTGGTGTATATTCAAATAAAAATATTATTTACCTACATTTCTTTTAGGTGAAATCTAATTTCTCATCATTTCAAATTAATATGACATATTTATATAATCTAGCCAAATTTCAAATGAAACTTAAAAAAAACTTGGTGTATTATTATTGTTGTTGTTGTTATTATTATTTTTTTTTACAGGGCAATGAGGGTTAAGTGACTTGCCCAGGGTCACACAGATAATAAGTATCAAGTGTCTGAGGCCAGATTTGAACTCACGTCCTCCTGAATCCAGGGCAGGTACTTTATCCACTGCACCACCTAGCTTTGCCCCCAGTGTATAATTCTTAACAACCCAATAACAAACTGGGTAATTTCACTTAGAAACCAATCTGGCAGAGTTCTTTTACTCATTTATTTCCTATTGTTAGCTTAGGACTTTTGGCAACTTAGAAGGACTATCATGTCCAACTATTCATAGTAGGTGGTATATCTCAGAACCAGATGTGTCCTCATTGGCTCTTCAAATCTTCCTGCATCAGGAGTTCTTAACGTGGGGTCTGTGGCTTTGTAAAAAAATATTCTGATATGTGTATTTTTTTTTGTAGTTGATTTCTTTGGTAGTCCTCTGTATTTCATTCTGTGTACTTAAGAAACAATATTCTGAAAAGTGATCCATTGGCTTTACCAGACTGCTAACGGGGTCCAAAATATAAAAACATTTAAGAAGCTCTTGTCCCAGATACTAAAGTAGTATTTTGTTCCCTTATCCTATCAAGAATTGCTTATTAAATTAAAAGCTGAATGCCCTTGATAGATGAGTTCCTAGAACTATGTTCTAAGACTAAAAAGAAAAACAAAACTAATATCATTAGCCCATGCAAAAAGGTTCTTTTTTCTTCTTGTCTTTCTTGACTTTAGTTCTTAAAAATTAGGGCAGGGTATTCTTGAGACTAAGTCTAAACTATATTGCTTAGAAAAACATTCCTTTCCCACTCTTCCTTAGTTAATTAGTGACATTGTAGGAGACCTAGCTTTTTTTTTTTTTTTGGTCAATTCCATACTTGCTACAGCCTCTGTGTAGTATGTCTAACAACAGGTAAAAGACACGGCATGAATGTTGTTTGATTTCATTAAAATACACGGGGAGAGTGATGATTTCCATTACCCATATAATATGGCTGTATAAGACATGGAAGTGAGGAAGAGGGAAACAGTAGAGACCTACCTAAGTTCTGCCACATGCTGAATAGTTCATAAGCCATCATTACTCGCATGTCACCATATCTGGGAAAGATAATACACATTCCACCTATTACAAAAATAAAGTATAGCACAGCAATGCACTCAGCACAATGAGATCAGTCTTTATGCCCTGTTTCCAAGCTTTGCAGAATACTGTATCTATGGTTTGCAATTCTTAAACTCGCTCCTTGGGGATGCTTCCATGATGAGAGCTAGTTCCCTGACCACACAAAGGAGGTCTTTCATGGAAATATAACCACATCTGGAGCTGTGGTGGTGAATGAAGGATCAGGAGACAACTGTCTTACTTGTCTAGAATCTTCTTCCTCTTGGCTGGAGTGACAATTTCTAGCTGGAGGCTTGGTTGATTTATGAACAGGACTGCCAGGCTAAAATAGGAATTCCACACCTAGAGAGGAGGAACAGATGAAACAGGTGACAAGCCGTGTACAGACGGCATTTTTTTTTCCTCCCCTGGCCTTGCAGAGAAAGCACTTCAAATATAGTCATCTAGCACAGATTTTGTGCTTCATTTTTTTCAGGTGAAGATTTTTGTTTTTAAATGTCAGTGCCAATCAGGGGACTTGGTGTTGGAAGCAGTCAAGAATGCTGAATCAGTTCCCGAAGTTACGCACATGCTGAATGTCATTTAGCACACCGACAGAGGGCATCCTTGGCTGTACCCCGTGTTGGGGAACTGGCAAACATAAGGGCCCATCTCAGCTCTTCCATGCAGTGCCAGTGATACACAGGGGAGAAGAGAGGGACCCCAGAGACCAGCCTTTGTTCAGGCTTTCTGGTAGCTTTAAAAGAGGCAAGTGAGGAACTGTTGGAGAACATACCTTAAAATCAAAGTCTGTGTCTGTGAAATTCTTGTGCAGTGCAGAGGATAAGTACTGGACAGTAGTGACGATGATACTGTGGGGAAAAAATGAAAAAGGTGGCGTTAAATGCAGATAACAGCAAAGAGGTAGGGTTTAGCCCATGAGATGTTCAGGAACGGGGCCTGGGTCCACACCATTGTGTGATTCACATCCTTTTCCTTCAGATCCAGAATTCAGCTTTCTAAGGGGCTAAGGTGGAAAAAAATCATTCTGACACATTTAAAGAATGATCCTAACTGTTTAAATGATCAGAAAGAAATGTAATCTGAGCATTATTTTTAAGGTAGAATTTGTAATAGTTTGCAAATGGAATGCAAATTCAGGGTATACTTCTCAAAAGTAATTCATGTACGTTTAAGGTAGGACTATAAAGTAAAGAGATGGATTCCATAAGATGCATATGAAAATCAGTCTCATCATAGGGCATCAGTGTGAAACAGTGGGAAGGGTGTTAGACTAAAAGTCGGGAGTTGTCAACATTAGTATTAACTCTCCCATATGTCGGCTGTGTGACCTTGGGGAAGTCACTTTTCTTTTTTTTTTTTTGCTGGGCAATTGGGGTTAAGTGACTTGCCCAGGGTCACACAGCTAGTAAGTGTCAAGTGTCTGTGGTCGGATTTGAACTCAGGTCCTCCTCATTTCAAGGCTGGTGCTTTATCCACTGCGCCTCCTAGCTGCCCCTTCACTTTCCTTTTGAAACCTGAGTTTAGGTACCTATAGCTTGAGCAGATTTAGATGTGCTAAGGTGCATTTTAGACCTAATATTCTGTGATGCTACAATCCTAACCTTGGAACCACTCGAGTAGGTGGCACATCGATTCTCATTTCTTTCTTTCTTTTTTTTTTTTGGTGAGGCAATTGGAGTTAAGTGACTTGCCCAGGGTCACACAGCTAGTAAGTGTTAAGTGTCTGAGGCTGGATTTGAACTCAGGTCCTCCTGAATCCAGGGCTGGTGCTCTATCCACTGCGCCACCTAGCTGCCCCTTCAATTCTCATTTCAAAGGACTGGGAACACAATAATTCAATTTTAAATGGTGGCAGAGGCTTCCAGTTGTTATAGCTTTGCTTTCAGAGCAGACTGTTTGTTGTTATCTATCAATCTGAGCAAATGGAATATATGGAAATGATTTTGCAAGCCTTAAAGTACCGCATAAATGCGAACTAATTGTTAGATCTCTCTCGTGCTCAGCATTTAAGTCAGGAGCACCATCTACAAAACTAAAACCTTGTTTCAATGGGAAAATAGTCTCCATTTCCCAAGAGTCTGTTTTATGATATAATTCATAGTAATGCACTGGGGCAGCAAGAGGGAATCTTTTGTTCACTTTTTTTTTACCCCAGAAGTGTCCAAGTCACACAGTACCAGCAAAATGGGACTCTTAAAAGTTCCAGGTAACTAGCTGTTTCTCCTTTTTTGTTTTAATAGATTTTAATTTTTTGTTTCCATATTAGGACTAGAGTGCAACATTGGTACCCCACGTCACATTAAGCAAAGCCATTTCAGGTGCTGGCTTTAGCAGATATAACTGGATCAGGATCGCCACATGTAATGCACTTGTGTGATAGAGGCTTTATAGTTTGCCAGGGACTTGGTAGTCTCTCATTTGAGCCTCACAACAGTCTTGTGAGGAGGACAGGACAAGAATTATCAGAGCAGTTTGACAAATGAAGAACCTGAGATTCAAAGAGATTTGTAACTTGGCTCATAGCTGACTAGGGGACGACCTCGTAACTCAAGAATCATTTTGTCTTAGCTTTGTTTAGGTTTTGTACATAGTTATCTGCATATGTGGGACACTTTACAGTAGGACCATGGATTTATAACTGAAAGGGACCTTTATGTCATCTGATCCAACCCCTTCATTTTATAGTAGAAGAAACTAAGACCCAGAGAGGGTTGAGTACTTGTCCAAGGTCACAGAGGTAGTCATTAGCAGAGTGACATTTGGATCTAGGCCCTTTGACTTCAAATACAGAACTTCCAGTATGTGAAACTTAGAATGGAAGTGTCTTGAGGGCAGGGACTTTGTCTTTGTGTTTGTATCCCCAGAGCTTAGCACAGGGCCCAGGATGTAGTTGACATTCAATAAATGCTTGTCAAATTGAACTGGCTTGAACCTAGGTGTTTTAACTCCTTGTCCAGTACTCTTTTCATCATCCCATTGATGATAGGAAGTTTTACTGCTGTGGCTATTTCTCTAATTGACATTATCATTTAAGGCCAACCTCATGGCACGTTCCTCCTTTCCAATTTCAAAGACTTGTTTCCTTGACCCATCTATGGAAATGGTAACAGACAGTTTAATGGCTGAGAAATTTCTAATGTTAGAGGACCATGAATAATATGGTTTGTAACAGTGCTAAATGTTAAATACTCTACTAGGGAAATGCTGCACATATTAGGTACTCAGTAATGTTTGAGATGAATATTTGTTGTGGTTCCAGTCATTTTCAGTTATGATTCTTCATGACCTCATTTGGGGTATTCTTGGCAATGATACTGGAGTGGTTTGCCATTTCCTTTTCCAGCTCATTTTACAGATGAGGAAACTGAGGCAAACAGGGTTACAGGGTCACACAGTTAGTAAGTGCTTGAGGTCAGATTTGAACTCATGAAGATGAGTCTTCCTGACTCCAGGTCTGGCACTCTATCTATTGTGCCACCTAACTGAACATTTAATTATTTGTTAAATTTAATCAAATAGAAACATAATCTAGTAAAGAAAAAGATGCCAGATGATTCTCTCCCTCTCTCTCTCTCTCTCTCTCTCTCTCTCTTGCAGAGTGATGAGGGTTAAGTGACTTGCACAGGGTCACAAGCTAGTGTTAAGTGTCTGAGGCTGGATTTGAACTCAGGTCCTCCTGAATCCAGGGCTGGTGCTTTATCCACTGCACCACCTAGCTGCACCCTCAGGGGATTCTCTTTTGGTTTCTCTCAATAATATGACTTAATACTGCTACTTTTCAGGGTTTAGCTTCCGTTTTTTGCAAAGTTTTTCTTCTCCTCCCCTTCCCCCCGCCACCACCTTTTTGGCTATCCCAACCCAATCTTATTTCACTAATATTATCTCTGGGCTACCATTTTTCTTAGCAGGGTTTGGTAGTTGGACAGGATTTGTTGCCTATGATGCCAGGAACTCACTCATTCCTCATCTAATCCTTCATCCATCAATAAGCATGATCAGCGTGAATGGCCCTTTGACACTCACTTGCTTGTGAGCAGCCTCATCACCATCCAGTCTCGAGGGAAGACGCTCATCTTCATCAGGTTCCGAAATACACAGAAGATCTTAAGCAGGAACTCCTGTCATAGAAGAAGGGCACGACACAAGGGTCATTAGTATCAACACATCTTGCCTGTTTTCTTGGACTCTAATAGAGTCAATGAGGGGCTCTAACCACCTCGAATCATTTTGTCCTTCTGAGGCATCTCCTAACTTTGGGGTAGGTGGTCTGGGGGCTTCCAAGGGATCAAAGAATGGCCTAAGACTCCTAAGAAGGTATGTCAGTCAGCTCATGAGCAGTACTATGCATGTTTAGCTTAATGCCCAAAGTTCTACTGATGGGACAAAGAAAGGGTCTGGCAGCAATATGAGTACAAAGAGTCTGTCTCCTGTGTCCATCTACTAGTGAGCTATCCCTGGGTTGTACATTATGCTGTGCTGTTTCTCATTTTTTTCATATTACCTAAACCTTAGAATGCTTCAGCAGAAATAAAGCCATAAACTTTTATTTCAGGTTAGGAACTTTTCAACAGATTTCTACTTTTTTCCCTTGACATTGGAAGCACCATCTAGGAGATTAGCTTTCTCCATGTTAGTTTAGGGAACAATAGCCTGTGTGGGTGTCCTTGGAGCATCTAAATGGTGCAGCAGATAGAGTGCTGGGCTTGGAATCAGGAAGATTCCTCTTCACGAATTCAAATCTTACAACATTTAGCATCTGTGTGACCCTGGGCAAGTCACTTAACCCTGTTTGCCTTAGTTTCCTCATCTGTAAAATGAACTAGAGAAGGAAATGGCAAACCACTTCAGTATCCTTGCCAGGAAAACCCCAAATGGGGTCACCGAGAGTCAGACATGACTGAAAAACGACTCAACAACAAAATGAATGTCCTTGCAGTGAGCATTGCCACAGACACATATTCTTCAAATTCCAAGTCAAGCAGCCATAGCCTATGTGCCTGGGACTTTGCATAAAGCAGCTCCTCTTGGCTATCCCAACCCAATTCGATCTTACAGACATCTCCATTGAGGATAGGTAAGGAATGTGGCAAAGCACAAGTAACTAACAGTATGTGAAAGCTAACGAATCCCAGTGACTATACAGCTGGATAAGGGCAAAAATGCCACCATGTTGTTTTGGAGACCTATTCTGGAATACTCTTGCTTGGTTCTGCGGGCCAGCTTCTTTGTGCTTTCTGCTCTAGTGTTTGCAATCCAAGTTGCTACAGCCATATAAAGGGTAACGGGTTAATGTGGCAATTGCCACTTTCTTGCTCCTGACATCTTCTTGGAATTGTGTATTAATGAAGGGAAATTATTCCATTAAGTCAGTGAGTTACCACTGGGGAGAACTTGACAACCTGTAGTTTGAAGAAGGCTGTAATACCAATTCCAAAGAAAGGCCAAATATCTGTGTCGCCTCGACAATTTATTTCATCTATCTCATTGAAATACTTGTCTCCTCCCTAAAAGCAGGAAGCCAACACTGATCTCCCATAACTTTGACCTCAGTAGCCTTCCATGTATAACAACCTAGCACACTGTTACCGTACTATCCCGCCTGCTCCTACCTTTAGCTCATCCTTGCTCTGAAAGTTGTCCAGTAAATGTTGGAAATGTGTGTCTGACATCTGACGGAGCAGAGACAGGAGGCAGGACACATACTCCCCCTGTCGACCAATAGGAACATACGCGCTTAGCACAGACAACTGCAAGGATCATTTCCCCAAAGTCCACCTGGGTCAAGGGAGAAGGGGTGGGTTTGAAATGGCCCCGATGTCCATGGAAAGATGGTGAAAACTATCAAGCTTTAGTGGTAGCTAGATGGTGAAGTAGATAGAGTGCTGGGCCTGAAGTCAGGAAGCTGAGTCTTCCTGAGTTCAAATCTGGCTTTAGACAGTTGCTAACTGTATGATCCTGGGAAAGTCACTTAACCTGGTTTGCCTCAGTTTTCTCATCTGTAAAATAACCCAGAGAAGGAAATGGACAACCGTTCCAGTATTTCTGCCAAGAAAACCCCAAATGGGGTCATGAAGAGTCAGACACTACTGAAAACGACTGAACAGTAAAACCAAGCTTTAAGTGAGCTTCATTTTCTGGTAAGGAAGGCTAGGTCTGCTCAAAACAGGGCATTTGCCACAATGTAAACAAGGTTGGAAAGTGTCATCACATTATGGGGTCATTGAAAATAACAACCCCTAATGAGGAAGCATGCAAGGTGAGAGGCTGATAATCTTCCTTACAATTAGCTGATACACTATGCTTTCCAGTTAACAGTTTACACGCACAGGCCTCTGACTTCCCTTAGTGGCAGAATTCTCATCCAGCCCCTGTGAAGCAAAGTTTCCCACAGAGGATTCGGACTTTAGAGGGTCTCTGTGGCTCCAGGGTTTTCCTGAGGTTGGGTGTGCAAGGATGAAAGGGCTAGGCAGCAGTCAGAAAAAGGAACCACACAGAACATTTCAAAAGCAGGAACCAAAAGAGCCCAAACAATGGGGACAAATAAGGAAGCACTGTGGAGTGGAAGGCAGCAGAATTTAGGGATAAAAATGAGAGTCCTTCCAACTGATTCAGGTGTCAAATATGGATCCTGGCAGCACCCAGATGCCCAAATAATGGGGCAGCGAATGAGTTAAGCAGGCAGAAAGATATCTATTCTGGAAGACATGTGGAAAATGACTTCATTGTGCATGGTTGGGTTTTTTTTAGTATTCTTAAGACCAAGGGAACCTGACCTCAATCCAATATTCATATCCAATTATCTTTGCTGGAGAATTAAAATTGTCATCTATGTGATGTACACATTTAAAGCTGGAAGGAACAGTGGATAGAGTTGACCTCAGAGTCAAAAAAGGCCTGGGTAAATAGGCTAGGGGGAACAGTGGATAGAGTACTGGGTCTGAAGCCAGAAAGACTCATTTTCCTGAGTTCAAATCTGACCTCAGACAATTACTAGCTGTGTGATCCTGGGCAAGTCATTTTAACCCAGTTTGACTCAGTTTACTCATCTGTAAAATGAGCTGGAGAAGTAAATGGCAGTGTCTTTTCCAAGAAGACCCCATATGGGGTCACGAAGAGTAGGATAGGACTGATATAACTGAACAACAACAACAAAATAACTTAATCTCTTAGTGGCTCAGGAAACTCTGCAACCTATAGTATAGATTTGTATAAGTGGAGGTAGTTTCCTCCTTCAGTGAAATAAAGATCTAGACCTCTCTCAAACAAGATCATATTTATATAACGTGCTCAGCGTTTTAGTGCCTGACACACAGTAGGCACTCTTTAAATGCCTATTCCCTTCCCCTTTTCTTCCCTCCCCTTCCCTCCCCTCTGATGGATAAAATTCTATTAAATATAAAGAATCACACATGTTAAGAAATTTAGCTTTTATAATTAATATCTACAGTAAAGTTCCTCCCTTTCCCTCTTTGCGCATATGTTTATTTATAAGATTCCTCCAAAGCTAGAGAGCTCCCAAATAGGGGTACCTCAGGACATTGAGGGGCCCTTTTTACAGCAGGCGTACCCCAGTTACAGGCACAATGTCTCATTGCATAAGGCTGATGTTGCTTCTCTCTCTTCCTCTTCCCACTCCCCAAACTCTCTTCTTTCTCTAGAATGCTTAGAGTTTAGTCTTTTTCCCCAGAGGATTTAATTCAAGAGATTACTTTTAATCCCCATCTGCCAAATGGAAGGCTTTTTAAAAAAAGACGTTGCCAGCAATGCTATTCTTTCCTGTTCAGAGCATGGGGACTAAAATGTCTATTCTAGATCTCAGCAGTGCCAGGTCCCTCTTCCATTCTGGAAGCCAGGTAACTGTTTTTCTACTCCTTCTGAAATACTACTTTCTCCTGGTTCTGTGCTAAATCATTTTTGCATAGCTATTTTTTTCTAGCAATCGTATATTTCTATCTCATCATTTTTTTGCCTACATTTCTGATGCTTGAACTGCAGACAGAAGCCATATGCTTCCCAACAAAGGCAAATGACAATTGAGCATCATTTTATTTTGCACACGACCTAGACTTCTACTAAGTCAGTGTTCTGTGATGATATCTGGAATCAGATTAGGAAGGGATTTTCTTTCTCATCCTCTCAGCATAGTACATGGGAATCTTTCCTAACCATTTCCACACCTTGGAAAATGATTGACCCCAGAGGCCAGTGCCAGAAAGCATCAGGAAAATCAAGAGAGCTTTCCCTACAATCAACTCACTTTTGCTGCTCTTTCAGAGAGGCACGAATCTGGAATGGTGACTTGTTTTCAGGATAAAGAAATGCCATGTGACTCAAGAAGGAAAGGAGGCATGCTCTGATCAATCGTGCAGGAGAGATGGGCATGGGATGAAGGTGGGTGGTGAGGTGGGTTGGGTGAAGGAATTAAAGGTTAGAAAAGCAGGCAATAGAACCTGATTGTTAGTTACTAACAGTGATTTCGGCTGTGCACTGCGGGCACCGCTGCCCTCTTACCGCCTCCTGAGACTGTGATTTACTCATGATAGTGAGCAGAGTCTGTAAGAGCACATCCAAGAGGCTCTCCACCATCATTTCAACCTCCTCCACTACATCTGCTTCCTGGAGCAAGCAGCAAGAAAGCAAACTGTTAGCATTTAGGAGATGGAGAAAGCCCAGTCGGCAGCACTTACGAAGGTAGTCATGTTAGGCACTGTCTTCACACTAGACTGTTCCACACCTGCACTGCAGCTGTGTTAAAGTTAATGGCCAAAATACCTGGAAAGACTAGGAGATAAGGGGAGAACTCCCTTGGATGTTTAGTGGAGCGTTCATACCGAAGGCAATCTTAGCGCAACCTTGTCTTCACTCGTCAAACAAGGCTGAGTTATAGGCAGAAGTTTAAAGTTATCAGAGTGGGAAAGCAAAAGTCTGATTTTAACATCTACATTGTCTTCCCTGGAAGAAAAGCTATAAAGGACTCTTTACACTGAATAAAACAAAATTCAAATGATCAGATCATTCTCTATCCAGCAAAATAATGATTGTTTGAAGTATAGAACAGTGGCAAATTTATCATTAACAAGCACTGAAACATTTGGGTCGCTTTAAGGTCCTCCATTTTCCTCTAAGTTTTCTTACTGGAGGATCCCAACCCTTTGAAACTCTCTGCCTGCAATTACAAATCTCAGTTTGGTAATTAAAATCCCTCATAATCCAATCTACCCTTCAGGATCATTCCAAATTAATTCCTCCCACTTACATCCAGTTGAACTGGTCTTATAATTGCTTGTCATACATGACACTCCATTACCTATCTCTGTGCTTTGTCCCAGCTTTTAGAAAATGCCTAGAACATACTCCCTCCTCAACTCCACATCTTAGAATCCTTAGCTTCCTTCAAGAGTCAGTTCAAGTTTCACATGAAGCCTGTCCTGATTTTCCTGGCTGCTCATGTTCCGTCCAATACTCGAATCAGTCTATAGCTACTTTTTGTCTGCATGTGTAAATATTGTTTTCCCCAGTGGAATGTAAGCTACTGGAATGTGTGGAGAGTTTCCCTTTTGGTTTTGTATTACCAGCACCTAGCACGGTGCATAGCACATCGTAGGTGCTTAATAAATGCTTACTTGCTTAACTACATGAATTGGTCACATCTCTACTTTTCTATCTCCCTTTCTTGTGTCCCATTATCCATATCTATGTTTCTTATTTCTACAAATTCTATCCCTGTACACCTTATTATCACTTCAAATGAACCTTGGAAAAGATAGAATACCCTTCCTTCTCAAATGCCCAGTAATCATTTTCCAATTTCACTCTATACTGAGTATTGGGATCATCTTTAGTCCCTCTCTGACTCTCTCATATTTAATCTTCAATCCTATTGTTAATACTCAAAAGTTTTTACACACAGGGCCTTATCTATCTCTCGGCTAGATCTCCTTTTCCCTTAGAATTTTCTTTACTATTATCAGCCTAAACATCACCTTACCAGACTATATACTTCATAAGAGCAAAGATGATGTCTTAATTAAACTTTATTTCCTTCAGGGCCCAGCACTGTGCTCTGCACATGGTATACACTTAATAACTATTGAATGATTTCTTGGCTATCAATTCAATCACTCTCCTAAAAACCTCCAAGAGCAGTCATAAGCGACCTATTGGCATCATTTTTTCTCTCTCTCTTCTTCATTTTTTTCTTTTCATATTTCTTCTCCTCTTCTCCTTTTTCTTCTTCTTTTTGTTCTTGTTCTTGTTCTTCTCCTTCTCCTCCTCCTGCTCACCATTAAAGGGTTTGCTGGCTCCTCTCCTAGAATTTCCCTTCTAACTTTCTAGGGAACACTCATGCTACTTAGACTGAGTCTGAAGTCCCTCCCTATCATCTTGCACAGTTCTGAATCACCTTTGCCTCCTTTTACTCCCAGCTGTTCAAACCTTCAAATCCTTTTTGTTTTCTCATCCCACTTCTGCCTCAACGTTTTCTCTAGGGGCCTCCCATATTTGTGGTACAATATTTCCCACTTTCTATTCATAGAGTTTTCATTTAAAGTGCGATCCTTGCATCAAGCTTTCCTTGGTTTAATAAAATAATATAATTACCTTTAACTATGGTAATATTGTACACACTTGCCTGCTTTAGGTTTTGTAAAAAGAAGGAAGGAAGGAAAAAAAGAAAGAGACAAGGAAAGATAGAAAAAGAGGAACAAATGTTATATTGAAATCATCCTTCTTAAAGTATAGTTAGTTGTATAGTTCACCTTCTTATTTCCTTACATCCCTAGTGAACCAAGTTTGAGTCTTTTAAAATCTCAGCTTGCCCTATATACATTGTGAGTATTCAATAGTTACTGAATCAATATGTCTCTGCTTCTCTGATGTCTGGGCTCTCTTAAAGAACCAAAGGAGGATACTTTCTTCTGGGAAAGATTTAAGCAACTTGGTCCAACCTCACTGAAGCCATCCTTGGGGGGGGGGCGTGGAATCCTTAGGAACTTACCAGAAATCCATAACTAATGTCTTTCAGGAAATACCTAGGGAATATCAATATGGGACTTTGCTTTCAGGTCCTATAGATAACTGCTACAAAGCTGGCAGTGAAATTTAGAAAGTGCCAACCTAATATAGATTTATAGAAGTAGAGATTTTTTTAAATGGAAAGAACACACTGTATTGAAAATGCCAGAAGGTGTGTGCATGTGTGTACACACACATAAACAGAGCTCATTCACTCGAGCATCCTCTCATTGCTGAGAGAAGCTCCCCATAATGAATAATGCACAGAGCATCTCTTCTTGGTCTATGCCTGCTCATGGTAAAAACAGACTAGAGCTAGTCCAGTGGAAAAGGGAGACCATTACCAACGAACTGGTCTTGATGATGGAGAAAATGCTACTGAGGATCCCAGAGCAGATCAGCAGCTCCTTTTGTTGCCTTAGGTGTAAGTGGATATGATGAAGAACCACAGGGAGAAGGATGCGTCTGGATTCTGCAAGAAAAGAGGCAGAGAGCCCTAAGGTGACCTTTGGAGAATCAGCCATTCGTGTTAGCCTTGCTTGCCCAACCAAGCAAACCTAAACACTTGTAGAAACGACTGACTTGTCTCTATAGCTTTCAAACAGGGCTAGAATTGGGTGATGAGTAAGGTTATTTACTTTTTTTCTAGAAGACTCTGAAAACCAAGCAGATACTTTTGAGCATTTCATTCCTTCTGGCGAGCCAACCTTTATTTTTCCAACAGAAATGATAGACAAACCACCCCATTTCCCTTCTACTCTCATCTCAAATGTTGCTTATAATGAGTGACATGTGGTACGGGGTGAGTCAGGGGAGAGCTTCTGAATGAATTTATTTCAATGACTAACTCCTAAATTAAAAGCACATCTCATAGTGAAAAGTCCATTTAAATAGGACATCTGGCCTTAACTGCATTGACTGGACATGAAGATTTTATGTGAATTACCCTTTGTTAGCAGGTGTGAATTACCATTTGTTCATATCAATCCAGTGTTGAGTGGTCACACATACATATCCTCTTATGTCTCTTCTCTATTATAGCTGCTAAGCATATAATGGTTTCACCTCAATCTGTTATATATTAAAGTTCTGTTTCAATAGCAATTAACAAAATGAGGATACATCCTTTGTATTTTGATAAGCTTTTGATAATTGGAACAATCTAATTGCCAAATTTTGTTCTCCTTCATGAATGTAGATGACTTTCCTCTTTTTTCCTTTCTCCTAATATCATCACCTCAAGTCTCATTTATTCAGGGTATGACAGCATCTAGAGCCTTTGGCTAGGTGCAGGAAACATGCTTTCTCTAGATCAGAGGTTTTTAACCCAGGATTCACAGACCAATAAGGGGTCCAAGAATAGACTTCAGAGGGCCTGTGAACTTGGATGAGGGAAAAAACCCTGTGTCTTTATTTTCAGTAACCTATAACTGAAATTTAGAATTTCCTTCCACTGTGAATGTAAGCAACAAATCATTATTCTGAGAAGGAGGTGATAAGCTTCACTAGAATGTCAGAGGGAGCAACTCTGCTCTCTAGATCATCTCTGGCCCTAACTCACTGTTGACATCTATAGATCTTTTTTCCATCTATAAAATGCTGTTAACAATATGTTCTGAACCTAGTTCACAGCATTGACGTGAGGATGAAATAAGATGACGAAGACAAAACTGCTTGAGAAATAGTGCTATCTCCATGAAAATAATACCAACTTCAAACTTCCAACGAGAGCTAGTTCTACATAGGAAGAGAAGTATAGAATGTTGTACTTCTAGTGAAATTTGGAGGAGGTTGCGGGGCGGGGGTGGTGGTCTAGCACATGTACAGATTCCAGCAGACTGTTTGGCTGATGCAGCCTCAGGGAAATCACATCACCCAAGCAAACTGATGGGGTCTGTGCATACACCAGTTTTATTATTATGATAAGAAAAATGTTTTGACTGTGAGGGTTACTTGGATAACAGTTATTTGAAGCATCCTTTAAGTTGTTCATGCTGTAGTTTTTTTTTTTTTTTTTTTACCAGAGAAGGAAAACAGACGGCTATCTACTGTGCGGGCAATAGATTGAAGTTTCACCACGTCCATGGACTGTCCAATGTGCACTGTGCTGGGCATGCTCCCTAGAGTCCCTCTCACAAACTCTGCAACCTCCTGTACGGTGAACATCTGCAGCAGCTCATCAAAGATAGCCGGGAAAGAGTTCAGCAGAGCGGCCTGCAGAAGGAAAACAAAGCTGCTATTATTAGCTCAGGTTGGACGTGTCGCCAGTCAGACTGCAGAGATGACAGTCTACTGGAGGCAAAGGTTGGGTCGACACTCTGACCTCATCTTTCTCACTGGTTCTGAAAGAGTGTAACTTATGGGACACACGAACGACTACTGGGTTCTGCTGCCAGCTACATGGCAGAACTTTTAATATGAAGTAGGAACAGTGGGAGCTGGTCACAGGAAGATAGCAGAACCTCACCTCTGAGTGGCTCATTGAGTGATTTCTTTGCTAGTGAAGAAGATTAAGGAGATGAGAAAAAGTCCTAGGGCTTCTGTTACTTTTTTTTTTTTTAACTCAGCAAGCATATAAGAAAAGACTCCCTCTGTTTGGAAGGCAAGCTCTTGAGTACCAAGATTTTGCTCCTGAACAGATTTAGAGATGAATAAGCCTTCCAAAGGAGGCCGTTGGTGTCAGTAATAGAGGCTTGAAGCAGCTCTGTATGTAACAGCTCAGGAGTCTGGTAGCCTCAGGCCCACCATGGTGAACTTGAAAGCTTCATACTTCTGCAGGAGGAAGGAACTTATTTTCAATTATGCAAATAGGGGACTTTGCAAATTACATTCTTCACAAGGAATTACCACTGCTCTCAAGGGTAGATCTTGAATGGCTAGAAGTTTGGAATTTTTCAGGCATGAAATTCTCTAAAGAGGATTGTGGTAAGGGTGAATATTGGGATTTCAGAGCTGGATGGAATTGTCTAGTCAGTATCTCCATTTTACAAATAGAGAGGTCGAGGCTCACAGTGTTCAATTTTGTGATGTCGAACATGGTATTTTAGTACTTTCAGCGACTGGATGCAGAGGAAAGCACAGATATCCTGATTACCAGCCCAAGGAACCTTCTGTTAGACTAAAGAGCCTCTTTATTGTGTGACACAGTGACTTTGGTGACCCACAGTTGATAATTTGGTGTTGGTGAAAGTGGAGAGAATTCTCACGTGCATCCAGGGCCTAGACAGACAACTTACAAATCCCCTGGACTGCCTTTATTGGAGATGATCATGATCCCAGAGATCTGTCCAAATGGGAAAAAGCTCTGGTCATTTGTGTTAGTTCCTTCTGACAGGCTGTAGCCTAGTGGCCTTTCACCCTCTCTCAGATCCAGGAGGGAAGGCTTAAGATTTGAGCCCCCAATTCAGAGCAGCTCTTACCTCATAAGCACTGAAACTATCAAAGCAACTAAAGGCAAGGATCACCAAGTCTATAAAGGACAGAGAGTGGAGATTTATGGGACCACCAGGGGGCTTGTTTATAGGCCCTTGCTTCTAATGAGAGACATTTATTCTGTGGTAAGCTAGGGCTGGCTGGCAAACTATTTGTATGTGCAAATTTGACCTAGAGAATTCTGAGGTTTCTGTTGGATATTAAGACAGCCCTTGTTCACACTGAGAGGGGTCATTAGGCGCCATATGCCTTGGCTACCTATCTTCTCAATCTAATAATATTGTCCTTTGTTGGGTACAAGGTCTTGTGATAACAAGAAAACTTATGGTTGGAATGAGGCTCAAATTATACCACCGAAAATTTTCAGATATAGGAAGAAAAAAGGAGGACAAGAAATCATTGGTTACTCCCAAAGGACCATCACACTCAAGTTTTTGTCCCTGGAAGTGTGAACTCTGCTGTGTCTTGTTCACAGGGATGAGAGAGAAAAATATATTTCTGAGTTTCCTGTGCTACACTTGCTTTTGTCGTTTAATAGATAAACCAAAGACATAAAGGAGGCTAAGGAAGCCAGTTCCAGCCCCAGCAGAGCATCAGATTAGTTGAAGAGGTCATAAAGCTGACCTGAATTTCTGCTTATTATCTTAACAGAGGATGCATGTGGGATAAAGGCATTCCCAAATTTTTTGGAATTAAATTTGCTTTTGTCAGTTGCTGTGTGCTCCCAAAGCTTTTCTCTGGCTAAGAGAAAGAGCAGTTGCCTTGGATCTATATGGAATGCTGGAGCAGCAGGAGCAGATGGGTTGGGGGAGGGGAAAAGGTCACTCAATTCACCTACCTTAAAAGGTATGTAGGGGAGCTCTGACTTACAGAATTGAATGATGACCTTGAGGTACCCCCACTGTTTTGTGAGGTACAATTGCCAGCTCTGTTCACCTGTCCTCTGGGGCTGAGAGGCAATTGGGGGCAAGGAGCAACAGAGTGGCAAGTAGAAAGCAAAGGGTAGACTTTTCAAATATTAAATATGACAGAGTTTCCACATACAGAGATATTTGTAACAAGGTGATGAGGAAAGCTGTCTGATTCCTTTTTAGGAGGGATGGAAACCAACTGAACATTTTTTTTAGCAAACTTGCTTCAATGGCACATTCCTACTGTTAAACCATCCCAACAGTTTTATTTCTCCAACAGAAATGATAGAGCAACACACACACACACACACAAAAGAAAGACTGAGTGGGTTCAGGAAGAAGATGTTACCTATAAGCAAATGCTCAGATTGTCTACCACCATCCCTCTTGGCCAAGGTTTTCCACTTATATCTTCTAGACCTGAAACATGCTGATGTGAGGATATTAACTCACACTGTGATTAACAAGAGGCTTTAAGTAGCCAATATATTCAGAAAGATTTTTATGAACAAGATACTTCTAAAAACTCTTAAGAACTCTGATAGTTGCAAGTTAAGCCTCAAAGGTGTAAAGAGGGTGAATAAAGTTTATTCTTTCTTTAAAAAAACAAACAAACCTTGAACTTGTGATTTCTTTGGTATCAGGAATTTCCAATAAGGAAACTTTTGATGCAGGTTGGCAACTATTCTGAAACTTCAGTTTGTTGGGAAGATGCTGTGGGAATTGGGAGATTTGATGATTTGCCCAGAGTTACCTAGCCAGTACATGTCAGAAGAGGGAGTTAGACTCTGGTCTCTTTGGTTCTGAGGCTGGCTCTCTAGTGACAATGTCATGCTGTCTCGACTTCTATTCTTCACCAGACGTCTCTTCACCTGGGAACCATTTGAACAGTGGGGCCACAAAAGAAACTATCCATTAGGATGAAGAATCAGTCAAATCTGGTTCCAGCACAAAAGTGTAACTAACCTGTGTGAAGAGGAGTGTTTCAGAGCTTCGGCTATCCAAGCTCAGGACAAATCGGATGGACTGGAAAAGTTCTTGGATGCTGGATCGGAATTGTTCCTCCTCCATTCCACATGTAGCTCTGGAGTAAAGTATCCGAGACTGGACAATGAACTTGAAAAGGTATTCCAAAGCCTTAGGGAAGCAAGAAGAAAGTGAAAATGAGAGCAATAAAGAGAGACAGGAAAGGAACCAGGTAGCAAAACAGCAGAGTTAGTAAATTAAAATTTGGATCAACGTAAAATTATAATGGGTTGAACTGCACTTTCTTTTCTAATGTGTTTTTCAAAAGACAACTCTCGAAGTGGTGATAAAGTTGATTGCCTCCTTCTGATAGGTGAACCTGTCAAACAGCTTTAAAACTATTTTCTTGGGTACTGGTATTATAGAAACATGGACTAATATTGGAAATATCTGGATAGAAGGAAAAGGAAGAAATTTAAGCCATATAAAAATTAAATTTCTGCTAATTTCTTTTAATGGGTTTGGGAATAAGCAGCACCAATAAAAAAGATGGTAATACTACTTCGAATTTATACAGTATTTTTATTTCAAGGAATAAAGGCATCATCTCTTCATGAGAGTAGCCTAGGGCCTGGCAGTGGTACTTCTGTCTTACGTTCATGGGAACAAAAATACAGTGAAATGACTTGTTCAAGGACTTTTCACGGCAGGCCGAGCCCGCGTCATGGGTCTTCCATTTCTTGGTCCAGCTGTTTTTTCCACAAATAGTTCATAAACTACATGAAAGATAAAGGCATCTAATTTGTTTCTGGAGTTTAACTGGAGTTTGTGATCTTCCATAATGTTAGCTAGGACCACAAGCAAAAGAAGCCTTTTGCAATACAGGATAAAGATGGAACAACAGGTTTGCTGATCCAAAATAAAAAAAGCCAGATTTTCTAAGATAATTGAGACTCTTGGCAGCCAGTGAAGTCAAGGAGACATCAGGAAGAAACTCATCCAAGAAAGTAATGATGGGATGGTTTATTGAAATATATAAAAGAAAATTCTGTTCTCAAGCTCCTATATACGGTCTATCTGTCGATGGGCTAGCAAAAGAAAATTCAATATTCTGCTGCTCATTCAGCACTCTCTTGGCACTAGGGACTCTATCAGAGTTAAAAAATCGCCTTCTAGTCTTTTTGGAGCAGAAGATTATTAAATTAGAGTCAAAGTATAATCTACTCTTTGCTATATGTGCTACAAGCAGTCTTTTAACTATTGGCTTGTATAGACTTGGTAAAGCTTATCATTTTCTAACCCTGGGAAACTGGAATGAAATACAGACAAACAAAAATCCAACAAATTGTATCTCTATATAAATGAACTGTTATCTTAAAGAAAAAAATACAAGACCAGAAGTACCTCAATAATTAATACTGATAGGCAAAAAAGTACTTTCGAGTATAGGGTTGTAGAATTATTGACAACTGTTATTCATTTATTCTAAGAAGTATGGTAAAAAAAAGAAACATCTGAAAAGCCCTGTAAATTTTAGTACAAGTTGATTGATTTCAAATAGATCTGGTAATTTTTAATCTTTAACTTTTAAAAATAAGTTTAAATTTCATCCCTCTTTCAAATAATCTCTGAAGATCTGAGTCCCCTTATATGACATGTATTCCATAAGGACAAGTGAATCAGGCAAGTATCAGGATAACCGCCTTCCAAATGTATTCAGTCTTCAAAAACAGGTTTAAAAAAGTATAAAGCTATGAAAACAAAATCTAAATTATGTACCTATGGTCCGGCTTATGAACTGGAAAAAAGTACATTTTTTATGTATCAGGAAAAAATATATTTTCCTGTTACATAGCCCATAGTACAATGCCAGCCGACAGATCTCAATTAGGTTCCCCCTTTAACACATTATTTTACTGTTAACTTTGGCACTGATTGTTACATTACTTGTTAAAAATCACTATTTTAGTAAAGAGAAATAAGAATCTAAAAGATAAAGTTTGCTAAGGGAAATAGTGGGACAAGACCCATATTCTTCTTCTTTTTTTTTGCAAGGCAATGGGGGTTAAGTGACTTTTCTGAGGTCACACACCTAAGTGAGTGTCAAGTGTCTGAGCCCAGATTTGAACTCAGGTCCTCCTGAATCCAGAGCTGGTGCTTTATCCACTGTGCCACCTAGCTGCCCCTAGACCCACATTCTTATATAATAACACCCTTCCCTTTCCTCCTGGTAAGAGAATTAAAATAATGTGATAATCTCTGTATATCATTAGGAGAATTAGTTAGACCTGATGAGGCAACCCCATTACAAGAGGCAAGCATGATACCTACCCTCATGGCCTCTTGAATATGGTCTTGTCGAACAAGTTCTGCTGAGCGGTCCATATACCATTTTAAACAACGGATCAATTCTCTGTGGAGGAGACACATGGATGAAAATCCTCCTTTAACCTTGGAGGGACAAAGCTTGCAAAATTGGGGCTGGCAGACTTTGATTTAGGATCATGGGATGTACTGAAGGCTGTCCTATGTCAACTGCAGTGAATGGTTAAAGGCAAGAGGTAGATTTATGAGAGTGATGCATAAATGTGTGATAGGGAGGATTATCTGTCATTAGGAAAATATTCAGGTACAGAATTAGTAATCAAGTTTTAAATCACTCAATTGTCAATAAATCAACTTTAGGGATGAAGAGGAAAAGCCTTCCTGACCTTAAGAAATGATACTTTACTGGTGGAATTTTAAGTACACAACTGGCCATGGGGGAGATAATTTGGGGCAAGAGTACCCTTCCTTTCATTCCTAAAATTACAACACATGGATGGTTTCCAATTTTACCTGTTCATAAAGACAGGCAGCATTATTTAAACTGCATATCAGTGATGTAATTGGTCACTAATTGTATCCACAATCTGTAGTACCTCTCCCACAGTGGTATATGAAAGGGAGTTCTTCTTGGTTCCTCTCATATTGGGGTAGGAAGTCAGTGGGATACGGGATATTGGAGGAGGGCCATTTTGGATATGTCGTTTTTGTGTTCTAGTGGTTCTTTTGGGAACACTTCTTCATGGTAAATAACAATCCCACCTGTGACTATCTAACAATGTTCCTGATCTCTTCTGGTTCTGGGAGATAGGACGAAGTCTAGATTTCAAATGCCTCCTCCTTAGGAAATGTTTAAGAAACATTTATTTTAGAAGGTAAGATTGAGCAATTATTTCATGAAGCTTTGGTATTGAATATCATTTGGCCTTTGAAACCACTAAAATGAGATTTTCATCCTGCCTACCAAAAAGGCAAAAGGTCGAGCAAAAACCAGATAGATGATGGTCAAATGGGGCTTACTTGTATGCCAATGCTCCAGCAAAGTGCTTCTGAATGTATGTGTCCATCACAGGACGAAAATGGAAATACTTGCTGTCCCGGAGCAGATTAATGATGAACACCTGAAGGAGATTACAGAAGAGCATCATGACTCATTAACAGAATTAAACATAACCCCTTGAAGGTGATGGGAGTGGACATTCTTGATTTATTTAAGGAACAGTGAAACATTAATATTTTATCTACTTGTACTCATAAATATTTGATTTCAGCTGTCTCTTCAAGGGCCATGAGCCTCTATCTTTAGACCCTGAGCTCCACCCTCCTCCTCGGTGCTATAAAACAGAATCAAGACTTTGGAGATGATATCCTCTTACATACCTTGGGCTGGGTACTTACCAGGGACTGAAAGACCAAAAGACCATATTTTTCAGTATTATCATCCAAAATCACAAATAGAGTGTCTAAGATGTCTTGCAGAAACTGAAAGAGTATCAAGAGACAAAAGAGATTGGTTACAAATCCCTAGTTCATTTACTTCCCTACAAAGAAAAGGAAGAACCCAATACTTTAACTGGGTAAATTCTCACAGGAACTCAGAACTAGTATTTTTTAAAAAGTTACTAGATTAAAAAAAAACAAACACAAATGGTGCTGAGAGATAACCTGAATGGGAGAAATCTTTGAGTGGCTAAAGACATTGACAATATTTCTTGAGGAATCCTATTAAGGTTTCCCCTTTTTTGAATGAGTGCTAAATTCAATGGTTATAAATGCTTTAAAATTTATTAAGAAAAGGTAAAGACTTGAAAATACAAGAAACACACATGTAAACAATTTGGAAATGAAGACAAAACAATGGATTCCTTATTAGTTCTAGATTTGCCTGAAATCTTTTTGATGGAATTCTCTGTAGCTCACATATCTTCATAACAAGTTAATAACTCCTTGGTCAAGACAAATATGTTAAAGTTAGAGTTATACTGTAAGCAAACAAAGAATTTATTCCTATATGAAAGGGTTCAACTTTATGATGCAAAGCATAATATTTTGGTAACTCGAATACGTTTTGTAGCTTAGCCATATAATGCCAGGTGCTTCTATTGTATACTTCTCTAGCAGACTATGCACACTTATAGCGAAAGCTTTTTTAGTAAAAAATATGGAACCCAGGGAGGAGGAATTGGCTAGCAGAAAAGAGTTTCAGGTGAAAGAAGGAGATCTGGCCGGATGGTTTCTTTTGATCTAGAACACTTATGGTTCCAAGATAGAAAAACAAAACCAAACCAAGGCAGAATATGATAAGAATTGAGAAGTGCTACATTCCTGTAAAAAGGACAAAAATCAGATGAAATGGAGCTAATGTTCTGCTGGTCAAAATCCAATCTCAGAATGGAAATAGGTTCTATCAGGTTTAAGATGAGTTAATGATGCCAAACTTAAATGTATTGATAAGATGTGCCTCCTTCCATGATGAAAAATACACATTCACTATTGCAGGATTCTTTTGTGAATATGCCTTCTGGACTTATTGTTTGATATATTTTCTTGTAAAGAAAAATGGGATGTAAGAATTGATCTTAATGGCAGAAGTCCAATATGATTCTATAAGAACTTAAAAAAAATTATAACAATCTGGTCACTTTGTGAAAATGAAATTCAAAATGAATCTCTAAAAAGCACTAGAGTAGCAGACAGGTTTTCAAAGTCTGTCTGATTTGGAAAAAGATTGAACTCAATCCTATTCAGGGCTGAATCTCATCTTCTCATGGTTTAAAAAAACATGTGAAAATGACCTCCCTGGGACAACTTGGTGCCTTGTATGGAAAAGCCTGCTCAGGCAGTGGGAGAGGCAACAGGACAGAATACAAAGAGATCTGGGTTTGGACTTAAAGGATCTTGGTCTGATCCCTCTAGAACTCCTTTTTACTATCTATGAAACCCTGGATAAGTGCTTGTTATTTATGAAAAGAGGGCATGGCACTTGAACATCTCTACACTCCCTTCTAGTACTAAGCACATAAATCTAATAAAAGACAAAGTGACAGGTACAATCATGCCTGAAGACAGGGAGGGATGAATGAGATCCTTTAGGATGCATTTCAGAGCCCAAATTCCATACTTAATTTCTGAATCTCAAAAAAATTTTCAATTAAAAAAGTATTTTATTAAGATTCATTGTGTAGGACCACATTCTTAGGAAGGAAGGTTCATCTCATCTTTAGTGAGTGGTGGAGGCGTTTCTGGAGCCAAGAAAGGACAAGTACTCATTCTAGATTTTATGAGTTCTGAAAACAACCCTGGACTTGAAGAGTAGATTGTTTCTGTGTCATCAATCCTTCCTAGGCCAGGAGATGGGAATTGTAACTAAGTGCTTCAATTTCAAAATGATCTGGGAAAAGTGGCCATCTTCACAGGGAAATCATGGTGCTTCCTTTGGGTCCAAAGTAGAGGGGAAAGAAGAGTTAGGGATTACTGGTGCAAGTGGTAGCTAAGATAGTTATTCAATTAGCTCTTATTGCGAATGAAAAGAAGAAAAAAAATGATCAGACATCTGGTTCTTTTGAGAAGGAGGCTACAGAGCAAGAAAGACAGTATTTGGTGAGGAGCAAGGTAAAACAAATCCAAGGCAACCTCTTAACACTGGGATTTCTTGTTTTCCAGATTAAGCTCTGGCCACAGTATTTTTTTTTTTTACTAGTGTTTACTTTGCCTTAAGAGAAGAAAATACACAAGACTTCTAGAAAGCACAAGTAATAATTCAAATGTTGATTAAAAAAGGGGGAATGCACATTAAAAAGAAAGAACAAATTTGACCAAAAAAAATAAAAGAGGTCCCTGCTCTTTACTTAATATTCTGTACTCTGGGATAATGGCAATATTGATAGAAGCTTAAAGGGGGTTTTAATAATGATCATTAGAGAGAAGGGTAAAAAGATATTTTTTCCCTAGATTTTTTGCTCAAATAGCATGTGTACAATCTCTAATGTAAAGTCATAATTAAGGCCTGGAGGTTAAGACTGTGTGAATACCTTAACAATTTCCTCTCCACTGACATGCCGGAGGCGTCCCAGAATATCCATGATCCGGTCTGGATAAGCCTTCCACTTCAGCAAAGCAAGGAGGTCCACTATAAATTAAAAGAATAGTGCTCCTTTAGATTATGGTAATAACTGACATTTGTACAGCACTTTACAGAATTTTTAGTCTTATAATATTATGAAATAGGTATTACAGATATTATTTCCCCCATTTTTTTGTAGAGCAATGAGGGTTAAGTGACTTGCTTGTGGTCACAAAGCTTATAAATTTCAAAGGTCATCATATCTAACAAAAGTGTCAAAGATGACAAAAGATGGAAATAGTTTATGTTGGAGGGGTTGTGGAAAAATAAGCACCCAAATGCACTGTTGGTGAAGGTATGAAGTGATCCAAGCAGTTTGGAATTATGCTAAGTAAGTAGCTAAGTGTCTATGATCTTACCCAGAGATCTAGGCTAGGCACAACACATACCCCTAGGAGATCAATAATAGAAAGAAAGAACTCATATTTGTCAAACTATTTATAGTAGCACCTTCTATGGACTGGAACTGGAACTGGAAACAAAATCAATGTCCATCAATTGGTAAATGGTTAAATGAGTTGTGTGGTTTGTGAGTGGGATGTGGTATAAGAAATAATGAATACAGAAAAACATGAGGAGACGTTTATGAACTGATACAAAATAAAGTAATCAGAACCAGGAAACATTATATACAATGACTACATTAATGTAAATGGAAAGAATAACAAGCACAAAACAATAGAACTGAATGCTGTGAAATTATAAAGGGATACACTGAGAAATGTCAATGATATCAACAAAATGATATTTAAAATTACAACATATTTAACATATTTAAAATTACAACAAAATTATTAAAAATGTTGGAGGTGGGGTTTAAATCTTCAAATTCCAATTCTGTTACACTATTGGTTACACTACACACTATAAGTGATAATCAGAGAAGCCAACTCATGGGCATATCAGGCACCACTACTATGTCTGATTTGGAGCCTAATTTCTGTTTCTCTAACAGGACTTCAATAGGCAGTGGAAATTCCTCAACCCACTGCAAAAAGGTTGGCAGTGCCCATCCTGAGGGCTGAGTGCATCTAAGAAATTCAGTCGCTTTGGGATTCAATTTAATTCAGTGTGCATTTATTAAACACCTAATGTGCTCTGCAGAGAAAGAATGAGGAAAAATTTAAAGGATCATGAAAGTCTTTTCCATCCTGTCTTGCACATGCCCAGTGAAGCAAAACCAGGAAATAAATGTAGATGACAGTTCTGACCCTGTAGAAAGCCCCAGGTTGTTTACTAGCTATGTGACCCTGGGCAAGTCACTTAACCCTCATTGCCCCGAAAAAAAAAAGCCCCAAGTTGGACTGCCAAGAAGTCCAAGTGGTTAGTATGGGGTCCTGTTTCATTACCGTACCATTCTGAGTGAGTTTGGTGGAAGAGAGCTGTGTGGAGATAGAGAAGGTCTCTTTGGTGCTGCGCTGGAAGATGAGGCTGGAAGGAATGTTGGGACAGCCATTGTAGTCTTCTTTGCAGCATGGGAGGCCCAGGTAGAGTGCATGATTATTAAATGTACTATTCTCATCACACTGCAGTGACAGAGAAAAGACAAGACATATGAACCAAGAAGTTCCTTTAGCCATTCCACATACTCATGTCTTATTAGCAAGATTCCGTTACCCAGAAAATCTAGCTCTTGACCAGCCTCATTCCCTGGCAGTCTGATGTATTTAGCTGTGTGTGTCCCAGAAAGGATGGTTTCCTGTTCAGACGTCCTACAAGCCCCCTAGAGCTTCTAAGAACCCTTGTGTAGAAAACATATCTGGTCATAAAGTTTACCATTGTTTTTCCCAGTGAAAGAGAGTACTATGAGGAAGCTTAGACTCTCCATTGTGCTTTCAGAGACTGTATTGCCAAGAACTGAAGCTGTAGTATTGTAGAGCACATATGCCCACAAGACCACCACAGGCAGCAAATTCTGCTCCGGAGACCCAAGATAGGGAGCAAATGATTTGCCATCACAATGTGTGGAAAGGAAAGTCAATATTAGCCCATGTTTCATCCCTCTGGCTGAAACATTGCCCTTAACATATCTGGACTCTCCTCAGCTTTATGTGAATGTGTGTTTAACACATTCTACAAACACATGCTACGAAGCCCTTGAAAGAGAAATTGCCTTGAGGGAGTGGTTAACAGTGCTGCCCTTGGTTTGGGGGAGAGATAAGGCACTGGTGGCCCCATACCTTATAGACATAGAGCTCATGGATGTCATCCGACAGGGTGGTGCCATCATCTCGCATCAGAGGAGTGAATGCAAAGCCAAACAGTTTCTTCTCTCCTTTGTCTTTTGCTGTAATAAGAGTCAAGGGATGGAGACTGGTTATTTTTTCCTTTGTTTTGCTTTTCAAATAGGGACCCTTCTTGTACTAGGATGGCTTCGGTTCTTTTTTATCTTTCAGGCATCTCATGGATTCAGGAGTGAACAGGACTGCAAACAATGGACTCAGGCAGTCTTTCACTTAGGCCTCTGGGTGCCTAATCTCTCTAGACCCAAGCTGCTACTCTTAATAGAACAGAACTCTGCAGGGGAAGTTAAACAACCACCACAAGAAAAGATACCCTGAGGAGAAGTGAGTTTCTCAGAGAAATGAAGCTGGGGACTGTCTACTCCAACAGAAGGGCTTCTATCTGACATCCTGGCTATGGACCATTACTTCTGAAATCTGGAGGAACAATTTCTGACAATATCATATCCCTTGAGTTCTGGCTTGTTGTAAACCTTTCCCCCTGTGCTTCAAAACAGTTATGTCTTTATGGGAAAGGGGGGTATCACTGGTGCTCTGTGGGGAAGCCATTAAGAAGTTTTACTCACTAGAACAATGTCTGAATTCAAAACGCAGGTGGGAGCCCCGGAACCTATCTATAGGGATGGGTAATTTGATGATTTCACCCCAGCGGGGGCTGTTACTATGGTAGAGGACAAAGGAGTGGTAAGAACTTCTGCTGGGTTCTCCTGAGCCAAGACTGATGCAGTCCTAGAAAAAAAGAACAGATAAAATCAACAACAGAAGAAAGGCTGGCTGAAGGACAAACTAAGATGTTATATCCCAGAAACATAGGTGAGTCCTTGTATTTTTTTTGGGGGGGGTGCTTCACCTGGAAATGACCTCTATTCTTCCATTTAATTTTTACTCTCTACTATTTCAAAGGCCAAGAAAAAACAAGAAACCGCAATTCTATGGAATCTGACATTCTTAGTAGCAAGTTTTGTAGCTGTTGCTAAACCTTTGTGGTCACACACCAATAGGATGATGATTCCTGAAATATCAATTTGGGACAGAAGTGACCCAAGTATAGCTGCCTATCAAACTGAAAGAAAATGGACAACATACTTGAGCCATTAATATAAACTGCTCATTCTAGGTCAGAAAGAAAACCCAAACTGTATAGGACAGTGGGACACTAAGAAATCAACTGCATGGGAGATTTCATCAGACCAGAGAAAGCCAACGAACAAATTACAGGAAAGAGAGCATCTATTTCTACTGTTTTACAATGTTCCCCAATACACCTTGCTCTTCTGAGTTGTCACACAGCATACAAACTTGAATTGAATGTTTTTGGAGACAGACCCGAGAAACTTAAAAAGTTGGATATATCTGGGGTTTAATTTTGCTAAAACTCCCCAACTCTAAAACCAAAAAGTGATGCTAGTGCTGTGTAAAGACCTGGCATAAGGCTCTTCTCTGGAAGGTGAGGCTTCTTGGATTGCCCAAATAGAAGATACTGCTTTGAGCTGACATTAACACCATAGGACAAAGCCTAGAGGCTGCTCTTTCCCAACACACCTTCCATACAATTAAAAAAATTCAAACGCGAATGAGCAATTTCTACGATTGTCCTCAACATTAATTTCCATTTCTCTTCAGTCTTTATGAGATGGTTTTGATTAACTTCATTTACCTTCCATTTTCTTGAGATTAAACTATTACACTGATTGTTTGATAAATGGATACAGCCCCAAGCATAAGCAATGTTTAAAATCTCTCCTAAGGTTGCATCCTCTTTAGATGAGTCACTCAGGGGTGTTTGGGGAGATGGCAGATTTCTTCCATGGTGAGGGACTGAAATGAAAGTCCTATGATGGAAACACTGAGCTTACACTCGTGACAGTTCCTTGTAGACACAACATTGTCCTAGTAAACACTTAAACTATCAGTGGGTGAGCAATCCTACCTACACTTGACTGAAGACAAAATCCAATTCACTGAAGTCACTTAAGGAAAAGAGAACCGAAGGAAACTTAATGGTTATCAAAGGGGTAAGAGGGGACTGGATGAGGGAGTGAGGAGCTGATCTTTTTCTTCACATGGAATATGATAAGAAATAATGGGTTCAAATTGTAGGAGAGAAGACTTACGTCAGCTATTCAGAAGGATTTCGTTGAGGGTTGTGAGATAATAAACTGGGTTACCAAGGGAGATCATGGAGTTTCCTTTAGAGGTTAAACAAACAAACACATAAATGCCTATGGGCAGGTGACTACCTATCTGGGATGGTTTGAGGATAGACTTGCTTCAGAGGCAGGGACATGAACCAGATGAGCTGACAGAGTCAGGTTCTGTAGTTAGTCTGGTAGGGCATCCATGCCCTAGAATTTTATGTCACTGGCCATGCAAGTCTCAAGCATGCCTTCAGTTGTTTTTCTTACCTTTAAAATTTCTCCATCTGCATAGAGAACATACATGGTGACTTCGATATTCTTTTGCACACTCTTCCCGCCTCTCTCGAAATCTCCCTTTTCCAGGGTTAGGTAGAGGTCATTTCGGATATCGCCTGTGGTGAAAGAGAAACGAAAGCTTCTCACAAGGAGCAGAAGCCGCAGAACCTCATGACGATGACAGAGAACACGCCTCCCTGTGTTGTTCCTCTGGGGGATGCGCCGACACCCAGTGCATTCCAAGCCAGGGGTCAGTAACCATGGACATTCCGGTATCAATGAAGCAGAGTTTAGGGTGCTTAGTCATGTGTTCTTTAAATGTGAATTCAATCACTACCCTGGGATTCCAGGGGAAGAGAACAGTCTAAAATGACTGTCAAGTCTAGGCTCCAAACTGGGGGAGATTTTGGAAACAGAAATGTGTGCCCAATCATCCTTCCCGCACTAATTTTTCCTTTCCCTCACCTGCAAACCTGAATTCGGAGCTCTCTTTCCCCCCTGCTCTTTGGAAAGGTGTTTTACAGTTCAGACCTCTCTTTCTCCTGAGCAAGAATACTAAACCTCCTTCCTGCTGGATTCTTGGCTCAGAAGCTGGTTCCGTGCAGGTGTGCCAGACAGAGGGCACTGGGCACGCCTGCCAATTTTTCATCACCTTGTTTGCAAGTGTTCTTGGAGCAGATGACTCTATCCAGAAACACAGATGCTAGGTCAATGGAGGCAACATTCTGTCAACCCCTTGTGGTATCAGCTTCTCTAACCTCCAGTCTACTTTACCGGTCTTTACTTGGATATAAGAGACTTTGGTCTCAAATTCAGAACAGCCAGAATACTATGCTTGTCCTTGGGGGGATGCTGACGTAAGGGAAAGCAACGGCATAATACCTGCTGATTATACATGTAAATACATACAAAATGTTCATATTTAGGCTGTCCTAGCTTCTAAATTTGACATCTAGCAGAGTTTCTTCCACATATTCTAAAAGAGGGCTCATGACTTTCAGGAAAAATAGACAAGGCAAGGCAAAATATCTTCAAAGAAAGAAAATGGCAAAAATAATGGGTAAGGCAAAATGGAAGGTGAATTAGCAGCTAAGGAAACCCAATAATGAGGGAATGGAATGTTTTGATAGCAAAGGTGGAACCAATTCAGGTTGTCAGATTTTAATACCTCCCCTCCTCCATTTTTGTCCTGATGCATTATAATCTGTTTATTGACAAGGAATGTTTATTTCCTGGCACTTTGAGAACTCTCTGGGTTGATCATAAACTCCAGAATCCTCTTATATTTTACACCAAAACTTAAACATTCCTGCCCCTTTTCTGCACTGACCACACCTGAAGATTGATGGATTATTAAGACATGGCCAAGCTGTTACCTGTTTGTAAGGACAAAGCTGCTCTGGGGCCTGAATGTGCAGGACCATCTCATATTTTCAGAAATGGGTACATTTCTTTGAGAAGGGGAATCCATATGAATTGGAATAAAAGCACCTCCTATTGCTCAGATTATTCTCTGAACCTTTATGAAGTTGAGAATTGCTGCTTCCTCGAGGTGCTGCTTCTTAAATTCACTGTTATGGACTGGGAAATGTTAAAACTCAAAGAAAGAAAAATACCAGTCCATGACAGACAAATAGTATACTACTCAGAAACTAACCATAATATATACTTAGAGACTGATCTTAATGTGTATCTATAAACTGACCAAGATACATATTCATAAACTAACTAAAAGTTATACTCAGAAGCATGTCAGAAACTGACCATAAAGTATACTGAGAAACCTAACCACATATATATATATATATATGTATATATATGTATATATATGTATATATATATATACTCAGAGACTGATGATGAGATATATGCAGAAATGGAGAGTAACACAGGCTTGGAAACTGACCATAAGGCGTACTCAGAAAACTGATGGTAATGTATTTCCAGAAATCTCATTAAGCGTTTTCTAGAGCTTGTGAAACCTAAAATGTCTCCAAGACTACCGTAATCAAATTCAGTTACCCAGAAACCTACAATAAAGGGAAAAGTAGAAATTTATTTCTAATCAAGTCACTGTTTCACGATGTAGGGGAAAGGAAGGAATGAGCTTGTTAGGAAATAAGCATCTAAATTCAACCACCAATTAAGGCAAAACACCTTTCACTTACTGGTTTAAGATCCTAAAAGTTTACAGAAAGGGTCAAAGTTCTCTATAAGGCACAATATTTATGGTCTTCAACGTATATGTAACTATTTGGCAGCTTACATGGTTTAAACTGTAGATGATCCCTACTTCATCTTCTTCTATTTATCTTGACCTCTGCTCAATGACATCTTTATTAGAGATTAAATGTGTTAGTCAGAATAAACTGTTTAAAACCAGGGTCTCTGTGCAGCATCTTTAAAGACAGGAGATTATAATAGCACTTGCTGCTAGGGTCTGATGACACTGTAGGGGATATATCCAATCATGTGATTGGAACCATCATCAGAAGGTCTCTTTGCCCAAAATATCTCCCCTGTTGTCCTGCCATGTTCCTGAAATGACTATCATTAGAATCAGGCATTTAGGTGTAGGTAAGGCATTATTTTCAGACAATGGCATGGTTCCTGTTAAATGGAACAGGTTTACATGGGATGAGAACACTAACCCAGAAATGATTCTTTTCAAAAATCACCCATGCACAGGAGATAGGGAAGCTATTTGATGAGGGAACTGGGGAAGAATAATCTGAAATATGGAATGGGACAGGTGAGGGCAGGGCCTTGGATAGACAAAGCAGGATACAGCAGGCCCAGGTGTCAAGCACAAAGTAGAGGGGTGGAAAATGATGGAAGGGGTATATAAGTGTGTGTATGGACAAACTTCACAGAACCTCGGAGGTCATCTGGCCCTCCCCTTACACAAAGAGAAATCCTCTCTCCAACAGTCCCAACAAGTGCTCCTCCTCTGAAGTAACTCCCCTGATGGGTAAGCCATGACCACCTAAGGCATCCCATTCTATTTGTGGATAGCTTCAATAGCTTTACAATTTTCTTGACCCCATATAGGGTTGTATAACTGAATGTGGGGGGGGGGGTCACAAAAATTTTGGCAACAGTCAAAGGTTATGTATAGCCATTCTATATACCTGGGGTCACATGAAAATTTCTTGGGTAAAAAGGGGTCATGAGTGTAAAAAGTTTAAGAAGCTCTGCTTTAGACAGTAAACCTGTCTAGAAACTTGCTTTTCTTCCTAGTTTTCTTATATTTCCTCAGACAGGTTGACCAATTCATGGCTCCTCTAGCCCCTCCTTCAATTGCTTCCATTTTGCTCAGAAATGTTTTTTACTAGAACCTCTACAACAGTTAAAACCTATTTCTTATGCGGAGAATCAGAATGAAATACCAAAGTGATTACATGGCCTTTCAAGGCTAGACAGCTACAGAAGTGATGGCTGTCAATATTACTTCCGTTCCTGGGAGTATGGAACTTCAAAGAGAGTGTTAATAAACAACAGCTTCACTACAAAGGGCTGTCTCTGTTTATCACTTCATGTCAAAGAAGTTTCTGAGGAGTCTGTCCCCTATGGCTGTCGTTAACAGATAGAATAACTACAATAGTTTAATCTAGATAGGGCCAGATAAAGAAGAGATGTACTGGAAAACTCCTCAAGTCTTCATTGGTTTGAAAGCCTACTTATAACCATAGTATCTTGTGTTTACAAAGGTGAAAATTCTGGTTTGGTGAAAGGTACACCTGGTGCTAGGAAGAAACAAAATTGTTATTCCATGAGGGGAGATAATGATAATGGCTTGTTTGATTTTTATGCTCAGAACTGATCTCTCTGAAGATAACGTTTGCTATGGCAAGACCAGAGTTCCTTAGATTATTAGTCCATCCTTCCTGTGTCTGGCTCGGCAGATCATTCAGAAACATCCAGGTCTGGTTTAGGGACTAACTTGGCAATAAAGGATTTTTTCAAGAAGCTTCATCCAGGATATTTTAGACATTGTCTAGGTTCTGGTTCTCAGGAAGCAGTGTGTTGTCATGGGAAGACCATGGTCATAAGAGCTAGGCTCAAGGCTACACTTCTGCCACTTTCTATATTACATCACTTCCTTCCTTAATCAAGTGATCATAATTTCTGCTCTGCCTCTCTGGCTGGGCCACTGCAAGGCTTAGATGAGCTAATGCAAGGAAAAATGCTCTGTAAACCATAATGGTTATACATATAAATGAGTATCATAATTATTAATGAGAAATAGAGTAGAACTGAACTTTTGACTATTTGAATTTAGGAAACTGATATTTCCATTATTAACCAATGGATCAATTAGTTTTTTTCCTTAATATGATTTAGTAAATATTAACTAAACACCTATTATGTGTAAGGTATGGTGTTTGGCTGTGGGAACAAAAAACTTCTAAGAAACTTAGAGAGAACTTACAGAGGAGGTTTCTGAAATACTCACTGACCTCACATGGGAGTGTATAAACTGGTTTTTCCCATTCTCTCCTCAAATATCAAATGGTGAATCAGACAGATTTCAAAAATGATTCTTTGACAATAAGCTCCAGTCAGCATATTAAGGAATTTCCCCCTTTCTTCTTGAGGCACCTTCACTGAGAACCAGAATGGCCCCTGGGTTCTCTAGCTCTCCAGATCCCTGGATTTACTCAAATGCTGGACATACTCTTTGGATGCACCAGAGTACTCCATTAAACAAGAAGCCCTCCTGTCAGATACCATTGCGTCAAAGGGAGCTGAGCTGCAAAATGCCCTGCACCAGGGAACCTCCTTCACTACAATACCTTCAGAGACAGACAAGACCAAGAAGTCTGGAATAATATCTCAATTTACTCTTTCTCCCCCCCCCCAAGTCTTTGTGGATTTCCTTCAAGGGACTGTAGCAACTTCCTTTCAGGACCTTGTAAGTGTCTTTCACTAAATCGAGTAGCTTTAGATTCACAGATTCCCACAAATATCATTAAACTTAGAGATGAATTATCTCTGAATCTGATCAGCAACCTTCTCAGAGAAGGCTTACTATTCACTTTATCTCTTCATGCATTAGAATAGCAATTTTTCCATGTGGTTCAATGAAAGGCAGAGAAGGCTTCTGCACCCTTCCCATGCCTATCCATTCTCAACCCACAGAAGAGAGAACAAATAACGGTCTCTCTCCCCACATCTAGACAGTCAGGGGTACGAAGATAAGTTCAACTTAGCACCTTTTCTTGAGGGGCAGGATGCCAAAGAAATAGACTATCAAATCAGATTGCTTTCTTGGGAAATACTGTAGAGTTCTGCCTTTTTTTGTGTGTGAGGCAATTGGGGTTAAGTTACTTGCTCAGGGTCACACAGCTAGTAAGTGTTAAGTGTCTGAGGCCGAATTTGAATTCAGGTCCTCCTGACTCCAGGGCTGGTGATCTATCCACTGTGCCACCTAGCTGCCCCTAGAGTTCTGCCTTTTAAGGGCCAAAGACATAGAATCTATATTTTTCTGAATGTTCATCAATGAAAGGTCTCTATTTTCTTTTTCTTTTTTAATTTAAAAAATAAACATTTTTATTTAAAGTTTTGAGTTCCAAATCCTATCCCTTCTTCCCTTCCTTCTCCCTGAGGCAGCAAACAATCAGATATAGATTATACATGTGCAATTATGTATAACATTGAACAGTTTCTTTTAAAAAAGTTTATTCTAATTAGTATGATTAAAATATGCTAACACTGTCTCTTTCTCGACATGGCTACATTTTGGGAAGGAGAATGGGATCGGCTGTGGCTAGATCTACAATTTCATCTGTGTAAGGAACTTCTAGGCTCCAAAGCAAATTGGTAACTGAACTAGGGCTTACATCCATGAAGAGTAGTCTGGGTCACTGGGTTAGGTGACTTGCCTGAGGTCACACAACTAGTATGTGTCACTAAGAGGACTTGAAACCAGTCTTTTAGACTTACAAGACTATTTCTCACTCTACTACCTCCTCCCTTACTGCCTGTCTCAAGGCTACAGGATCATGTTTATTCCTTTCTTGGGGCCAAGGAGCATAAATTCTCCTCACTCTCCCCTCACAGAGCAGATGGGTTGATTCCACAATCATCCCTGAGAGACAGTAGGCAGTTTGGTGGCACAGTGGATAGAATGCTGGATTTGGAGTAAGGAAGTCTTGAGTTCAAATTTGGTCTCAGACACTTATTAGCTATTTAACTCTACACAAGTCATTTAAATCTCTGTCTGCCTCAGTTTCCTTATCTGCAAAATGGGGATATTAATAGTACCTACCTCTCAGGGTTGTTGTAAAGACAAAATGAGATATTTGTTAAAGTTCTAACTAATTATTATTATTATATTTGCCAAAATTTTCATCAGACACTTCTGATTATAATCTCATGAACCAATCTGTAGTAGCTAAGGGCATCACCCTTCCTTAGAAATGAGTTCACTGTAAACAGTTAGTTCTTTTACTTTATGTATGTTTGGAAAGAGTTGAAAGAATAAATGGTAATGAACTAAAAAAGACTCTTAGGATACCTTTTTATCCCCTGCTGCTGGAGAAAAGAATGACACTCAGTCCCTCCTTCCCTAATGTGAGTAACGGGCCTGTCTTTTTTCACAAAAAAAAATCCCTTCATGTCTTTGTAACCTGTTCTATTTCCCCTCCAACTTGGGAATGGATTCACCACAAGAGTGTTCTGAAAACGCTGATAAGGTCTCCATTTTGTCAGCTAGAAATGCTCCTCTTGCTAAGATTTACTGAAGGTCCAACCAAAGTGGGGCCTTTCAAAGTCTTCAGGGCTGTGCCATCAGTTTTGCTTGCTGGACCTCTCCCAACAGGTCTTCATTCTAATCTGCCCAAGGTAGGGGAGGTTGGTGAAGGGTGGAGAATGTACATGATTTCCCCCCAATATTGCAATGATTTGTTACCTTCACCAACATTCCATGAAAAAAGTGGAGATGGAGAAAAAGCAAGCAAGCAGCAGACATTGAACAGAAAAGCAGGAACTTACACCCAACTATCTTCATCTCTGCATCAGAAAGAAAGGGGAGACAATGAAGGGATAACACAGAGAGAACAAGAAAAATTAAGACAGAGAGAAAGAGAACAAGAGAAAGAAACATCACTCACAGATCAATGATGAAGCATGCACTTTTCATCAGAGGCTCAGAGTAAGAGGCAGAGTGTACTACTAAGCAGGTGAATAAAGGGAAGGGTATCCTTGGGAAGACAGACACTGCCATGCGTAGGCAACTGATTTCTACTCAGCAAATTCAGTATACAAATCAAGGATCATTCCAAAGGCAAGCAGCACATGGCCTGGCCCACCCCATATCACCCTGGGAGTGTCAGTCCTACTTCCTACCCCCCTCCCCACCTCTGCCCCAGGATCAAAGCAATCTTATCCTCTGAGAAAACCTCAGTCAGCAGCTAGAAACACACACCCTCAACCATAGGGCTAGTTCAACTGAATCCTTTTTCCTGAATGATAAAGACAGACACAAGAACATTTAATTATCATTATGATGCTTGGCTCATGTCATAACCAAGTTGGGAATTCCAAGGTTAGAGAGCAAGCCCAAGAGTTTCCAGAGGAATTATTAGCCATGATCTCCAGAGGCATGCCATGACCCCAATTCTCCATGAAAGGCTGGAGATCAGAAGTGTAGAGTCAAATTGGGGAGGTGGTGGTCATGCCAATCTTCATTAGCACCTTGTGGGTGAGCATACGGCATGCTGTTAGTTTTTGATTTTCTGTATTATACAGTAATACACAGAGAAAGGGAAGGTTAATCTCATAAGAAAATGGTGGCTTTGTATTAATTGTCTTTAAATGGGTTGGAAAAGGGCTCCTGCCCTTTCTTAGCCTGTGATGTTTGTTCGATAAAATAGATTTAATTTAATACATTTAATTTCTTTAATAAAATAACCCTAAAATAAAATTTCTTTAATAAAATAGATTTCAAGCCATTCATTTCAAGTTATGGTCTTTTAGGTGATAGTGTTAAGAATCTGCAATGAATCCTGGAATGGAAGTCACACTGACCAAGGGAGTCTTTACTTTTTTTTATTTAGCAGGTTTATTCTGCTCCAGTCTTTCCTGATTATCTTGTTAAGAAAATCTGTAAGGGACCAAAACATTTGCTATAGAGCTATTAGCTTGTAATGCACAAAAAGATGAATTTAGAGATAAATAACGAAGAACATAAACATGGAAGCAAAAATGGCACATGGCTAGCTACCCCATCAACAAAAGATAGTGAGTTCAGTTAAGAAAAAAATGATTTGCAGAAAAAATATTTCTAAAACCATCATTAAAATTGGCATTTATAATCAAAGATGATATCCCCAAAGCTAGCATTTTATCTGCCACTATCAATCCAGGAGCTTGGGGTTGGCTGGAATAGTTTATGGCTCATGGTTAGAATTCTCCTGCTTATGTCCCTGTATCCTGAACAAAGTAGGGTGGCTGTCAGATGGCAGGGCCCAGAAAGAGCATTTGAAAAATAACTGTAACAGTACAATCAAAGTTTCATCCCCTTTCTTAATACCGGTCGACCAGACAGTGAGAGAACATGATGTAAGATGTTGTGGTATGACTGGAAGGTAGAAAACATTTCACTTCTAGCATGGTAAATATGCTCTGGCCACAATCTCTATTCTCCTTGTGCTTCTTCTGATGCACGACCTTCAATTAACTGCCAACTCACCGTGGTTTTAAGATATGGTTCTTTTCCTACCAGAGATTCTAATAAGACACATTTTTTTTTCACTTGGACCTTGGAGTGATGGAAAAATTACCTTCACCTACTTAGCCACGATGGCCCTATTTACTGTGACTTTCCAGGCTTGTTAGATAGCTAAGTGGCAGCTCCATTCACAACTTTAATGGCCATTTCCTTAAGTACCCATTTGCCACAACTGTAGCTATCCACTACCTTAAAGCTGCATGTTTTGGGGGAATAACATCGTGCTATTTCCCATTTCTGAAGTGGATAGGAAATCAGTGTAATGAGGCTCTAGGACAGACAGCTCTATCATCTGAACATTCCTATTTAGCAAATGATTGCTGGCTCACTGACATTGGGGATGAATAGGTTGATCTGCCATAGAGAAATTGTCAAAGCTGGCACATCTCTGAAGGAAGTCTGACCAAAGGGTAAATAAAGCCTTGCCACTATAATGTTTTGCAGAGCTATGGGATCTTTAGGGCCCAATATGAGAAGGACTCAGGAGGTATCAGGACGCTGTCCTAGCCGGTGAGAGGTCATAATCCTGGTGATGACAATGTGTACAAAAGAGTTTTTTTGTTTGTTTGTTTTTTGCTCAGTAGAGGCTCGAACTCTCTCTGCCTAGTGAAGAAGCCTGTGTGTGGAAGCAGAGTAGGCAGATGTGGTGGGGCTGCTTCCTTCTCTTGAGGCACTCCCAGCTCTGCCACTGCTGTGCTGGCTCCAAGTCTCCAATTTAACTGACCCAGGAATCAACTTCACTTAGCAGGTGCAGTGTGGTTGTCCCTGGAGTGGGCTGATGGGGGCAAATGACATGAATTTTTTGAAGAACTGACTTTAATGATATTCCATTAGCCGTCATTCAGAGGACCCAATTCATCCTCTTCTCTTATTTCAACTGCTCTGGGGAATGTATCCATAAACCCTTTACAGACCCTGCTATGCTGATGAGGCAAAGTGACACCCAGCTGCCTTATCAAAGGACCTTTTTTTTTCAAATGTGACTTTGAAAATATCTCTTGAAATGAAATTCTGCTTAAAAACATTTTGACTGAAAGATGCTTCTCTCCTGTCCCCATTCATATCGTTTAATGCACATCCTAATATGAAGGCTTAAAACGTACTCTCTTCATAAACAAATGCTCACAACTTTTAGAGGAATTTGATCTCTGAAACAGGGATGGGCCCGGAAGAAACATTACATGTTTCATTCAGTGTCATCTCAGAAGGCATTACCATTGGAAAATGTGGAACTAGATGCCGAAAAGATGCTTCAAAGGACAATAAGAAGTAATGACATCAGTTCATTCTTTAGTGAAATGGTATCTACAAAACTTCATTATTGGTCCTTTGGTTGGCAGGCTAAGACAAGAAGTCAAGGATCATATGAGACTATGGGTTACCTTAGAGGGTTAAGGTAACAGAGGGTCAGAATATCTTGGACCTATGGCACCTGAATCTGAGATTCCTTTTGGGTACTTGCATATTTACACATGTTTAAGCTGAGGATGCCTGAATAGCATATTTGGAAATAATCTTTTTATGATTCTGCATTATTATGATTTAAAAAAGAGGTCTCTCTTTAGCTTTCACAGAGTGATAATCATTCTCATCAAAATTGCATTCCTATACTTGGTCATTTGTTATACCTTTAAAGAATAGGGCTTGTGGTCATTTCCCAGCAAGACTGGTGATATAACAGGAAGGTGAAAAGTTATCCTTGTTGACCTTGGTGTACATATTTTTTCACTGTGAAAATCACAAAGGGTCTGAGATAAGAAAACCCATCTGATGTGTCTATCAGTGTAGCACTTTGGAACACTGTTCTGTATGATTTTGTGAGAAGATTCTAGCACCTAGAGTTAGCAGATTTGATTGGTGGCTCATCAGATCTACGGATGCCTCAGAATAGCTATACTGACCAACCACAGCTGAAAGAGTTGACTTGATTCTGTGAGCCCCCTCCGGGAGAACCAACCCCCCCCCCCCACTGAGCAGTTCTGCCTACCTGGCATGATGACGTCAGGGAAACCCAATTTCCTGGTAACTGCCAACCCTCTGTTAAAGATCATAGGATTTTCCCTCCGAATCTGGTCCATGTCCCCACGAAGAAGCTGCAAAGAAATTATAAGACCTGCAAGAAACAAAAAACCCTTTTTTTAGAATCACAATTCCATCTTAGAAAGAAATTCACAATTCCACCTTGAGTTATATGAGGTGCTAGTGAGCATAACTCAGGAACTCCTTTCGCAGGAAAATTTATTGATATGCAGGGTTTTTCTTTAGAAAGCCACCATGCAGAAAATATAAGCTACTCTGCAGAAATATTCTGCTATTCAGAAATACCTCGAGGCATAAAACTAATGGAATATGGGTCAGAGTGACCTTGACAAATGAAGAAATGATTTAACAAAAATAGGATGAAAATTTTGATGATTTCTAGGGAAGGGGGTCCACTTAGGGATAGCCCCAAAGAGTCGATAGAAACAAAGATGGATAAAGACTATTTAGAGATATGTGTGCCAAAAAGACCTTCTTGCCAGGGTGTACAACTGGCTAGAAATGAATGAGCAATGTTAATATATTGGGTTTTTTTATCCCGGGAAGTATGCCAAATTCTGGAAGGCAGTAATCCTGTATTTATTTATTTTTCTCCCAGACAGCTTCCGATTATATCCTTCTATTCTCCTGCCTCTCCATACTCTTAATTCCTTCTGAACCTACTCCTTCAATTCCTCCATCCTTCCTGTTATCTTACTCCACCACTTCTGGCCTCACTTTCCTCCCATCAAAATTTTGACGTAATGGCTGACTAGTGCAACTGCACACTACCTTCTTCCTTTAAAATCCCTTCCTGTTTACTGGCCATGATATCAGACATCAATACCAGGTTACTTTCAAGATCTGGTTTTTCCATTCTTCTTGATGTGCTACTGAATGCAGATAGACAGAGTCATGTGATTGTACCAAGACAAAATGATGTGATTGTACCAACTGGGTTCACTATAAATTAATGTTGTCTAATCTTAAGTAGGCTTTCATTGCTGTGAGGAAATTCTTTTATTCTTCCCTGATTAATTCTCTGTCACATTTTTCACAGCAGTAATTTCAAACTCTTTGTTTTATCTCCAGGAAACCTTTCTTTTTCCCTTTCCCCTTTTATCTCAGCAGAGAACCTCACTTTCCAGAGAATATGGAAGCCATCTGTCATGGTCCCCCCTCCTTCTTTCCTATGCCGAATGACCAGACTCCTTACATTGTTGTTGTATTACTTCCTCCTTTGCTCCAGTCCCTAAGGAAGAGATTTTCCTTCTCATTGTCCTTTTCGTGCTCTTTATCCCAGCTCCTCCCAGCTCCTGTGGGACCCTGTTCCCCCTCATTACCTTATTTTCAATATTTTCTTATCTACTACCTCCTGCTGTACAAAGATGCCCAAGGCTCAACTATTCTTTTCTTTTAAACACTTTTTTTTGGTGGGGCACTAAAGATTAAGTGACTTGCCCAGGGTCACACAGCTAGTAAGTGTCAAGTGTTTGAGGCCACATTTGAACTCAGGTCCTCCTGAATCCAGGGCTGGTGTTTTATCCACTACATACCCTGGGCTCATCTATTCTTCAAGCAAACAAACAAAATCCTAAATCAACCCTACCAAGTTATTGTCTTTATATCACCTCCCTTTCACAGCCAAAAGACTTACACTTATCACCTCCCTGTTTTTCAGGTGGCTTCCAATTCTACAACTCAGTTGAAATCACTCTCTGAAGATTTCTTAATTAATAAGTACAGTGCTCTTTTCTCCTTCTTCCTTCTACTTGACTTTCTTTCAAGGTTTTATAGTATTCATCACCTTCCCTTCCTAGAAATTCTTTCCTACCCTTGGCTTTTGTGACAGTTCTGGCTTGGCTCTTTTACCTGTCTGACCTCTCCTCTTTCTCTTTAGCTGGATCATCATCCACTTCTCTCCCCCCACTCCCTAGCTCTATCCCCAGCCTTTTTAACTCCCTAAAATATTATCAACTATCATTAATATCACTTACGTGCAGATGACACCCAAATCTATGCACAGACAAACTTAATGTCTGTCATGAACTCCAGTTCTATACCACCAACTATCTGATATTGTTGTTCGGTCATTTTCAGTCATATCTGACTCTTCAGTATCCCTTTTGGCATTTTCGGGCAAAAATACTGGAGTGGTTTGTCATTTCCTTCCCATTTTACATATGAGGAAACTGAGGCCAACAAAGTTAAGTCCCTTGTCCAGGGTCATACAGCTAGTAAGTGTCTGAAGTTAGATTTTAACTCAGGTTTTTCTGACTCCAGGCCTGGCACTCTATCCACTATGCCAACCAGCTGCCTCAAACTACTTGATACATTTCTCCAACTGGATGTTCCAACCACCTGATAGATAGCTCCAATTGTATGTAACATTGTTATTTCAGATCTCCCAGGTCTGAAAATGAGACCCATAATATTTCTCTTTAAGCACATTCCTTCTCTAAACTCCCTCATTTCTGTTGAAGCCACTTTCATTCTTCCAGCCACCCATATTTGCAGAGTCATCCACTCCACTTTACATTTGCTGCTCTCCCTGGTTTCTACTCCAAGGAAGAAGATGCCACCCCAGGAAAAGCTCACCCATTACCTCTAAATTCACCACCATGTTGCTAATTCACACCTTGACTGACTCGACCTCCTTCAGCTTCCTCTCCCCTATGATTGTAGGCTGGAGGGCAGAATATCAAATATCTCCCAAAGCCTTCCTTTGAAGGCAGAAACTGGGCTTTCACATCAGGTCACTTTGCATCTGCATTTGCTGCCCTGCCTGCTTTCAACTCCATGGAAAAAGATGGCTGTGCTGGGTACTGCCTAGTGTCCTGTCCCACCTCATTCCTTTTCCTATCTTCCTTTGTGTGTTGTTTCCCCTTTTAGATTATAAGCTTGTTGAGGGCAGGGGCTATCTTTCTTTTTATTGTGTCCCCAGCCTTAGCACAGCTCCTGGTACAATAGGCACTTAATAAATATTGATTGCATAGGATTGGATTTTTGACACTTCCCTTTCTTTCATCCCTCAGATCAAATAGATTGCCAAATCCTTGTTGAATTTACCTCCACAACAGCTTCTATATCTGTCCCTTCTCTTCACTCACCTCCCTAATTTAGACCCTTTTCAGCATTCAGAAGTATTATTGTGGTATCATCCTAATTGGTCTCTTTGCCTCAACTTTCTCTAATTTTTTTCTCTTCAATTCATCCTCTCCTCATCCTCCAATTCATTCATGCCAAAAATAGTATTCTTAAAACAGATCTACCATTCATTCTCCTATTCTTAAATCTTGACTTGCTTCCTGTTGCCTCTTGGCTCAAATACAAACTTCCTCCCTAGCCTGTCATTTAAAGCCTTCTAGAACCTGGCTCCCACCTACCTTTCCAGACTTCTTTCACCTCACCTCCATTCACTAGGTTTCAATCAAATCAGCCTCCTCGCTGTTCCCTGAATGTGGCTTGACACCTCCTATCTCTGTGTCTTTGAATAGGCTGGCACCTATACCTAGAATGCTGTGCTTCTTTATCTCTGCCTCTTAGAATCCTTTGCTTTGGAATTTTTAAATAGTACTGATGAGATGAACTTGTTTCTCTCTATGGCATAAGAAGGTAGTTAATTTAAAATAGTGGTAATGAAAAATTATCTATGACCTTCAGAATTGTAACTTGCTTAGGGAACCTATTGAAATAATGACAAATGACAAATGCAAACAATTCTTGGTTAGAATGGACTTTAGAAAAAGGAGAAGGGCAGCTAGGTGGCACAGTGGATAAAGCACTGGCCCTGGATTCAGAAGGACCTAAGTTCAAATCCAGCCTCAGATACTGGACACTTACTAGCTGTGTGACCCTGGACCAGTCACTTAACCTTTATTGCTCAGCAAAAAAAAGAAAAGGAGAGCTGGCCAGTAATCTTCTAATACTGCAAAACAATATGAATTTATTAAAAGACTGCTATATCACAAAGAATGGGACATGACTGAAACAACAACAACAACATTTTAGGCAGTGTTAGGCACTGGGGATGAAAAGACAAAGCACAATAAAATTAGACTATTCCTATCCTCAAACAGTTCCCATCCTAACTGGGAGACAATATGGATCCATGTAAATATAGGGAGAATAAATACAAAATAAACACAAGACAGTTAGGGAGGCAGGACACTTACAGCTGGGGTGGATGGGCAAGAAAGACTTTGTATAGAAGGTGTGGTTTGAGCTGATTTTGCCTGCCCCCACAACTGTATTTGGGAAATTGCACGATGAATTTAATGGTCCTAATTGAGTTGTCTTGAATGAAGTGAGAGGATCTATGAGGTGGAGAGAGAAGATGCAACCACATTTCAAGCATGGCAACTGGTCTATAAATGAATTGAAAAGGAATCACGTATATGGAGACTGGAAAGATATGTTAGGATCAGGCTGTGGAGGACTTTATACTTTTTTCCTAGAGGAAACAGGGCATTAGTGAAGTTTATTGAATAGGAAGGTAACATTTTCAGACTAGGGCTTGAGACAAATCATTTTGACAGAGGATGGATTAGAATGGGGAAGAGACTTGAGGAAAGATCAATTGGGAGGTCTGTGCACTGTTCCAGGTAAAAGGAATGAAGTAAGGTGGTAGCTGTGTGAGTAGTGAGAAGTAGATGGATGTGAGAAAAGAGTATGGAAATTTAGAAGGAGAGTGACTTGCCCAAGGTCATTTAAGAAGTAAATTGAAAGAGCTAAGATTGAGATCCAGGTCTGAACTCTAACTCTTACTGATGAGTCATCCTATAGATAATTTCCAAGCTGTTGCATGGTCTCCCAAACCAGTAACTTTAACTTAATTGTATAGAGTGCCTTTTGGTTCCTTTAATCATCCAACATGAGAATACTTTAAAATTGCTTTAAAACGAGCAACCTAAATTTAATCGAATATTAAGTTCTGTTCCATTAAAAGTAGTTGGTCATAGTGACATTTATATGAGACATTTGTGGGTTGGCAACATGCTGCCATATCAATCGTGCTGTGGAATCTTCTACTTGTTGAATGGTTGAATGGGGATTAATTACCTAAATTAATTTCAGTCCAGCTGTTGAAATAGTTCTGTGGTTAATATCCTAAATATAAAAATACATATTTAAAATATAGAAAAATTGCCTGTTAAATGCTTAATTTGTCTACAGCTATTCTTAATGATGTCTATGTGAATGTGAATTACTTCATGTTGAATGATAGTGTATTTGGTATCCCAGTAAGCCAAATGATGTGAATATTATTAAAAGGGAGAGAGAAGGAAGAGGGAAGAAGGCAGAGGGGAAAGGAGGGAGGGAGAGAGGGAGGGAGGGAGAGGGAGAGAGGGAGGGAGGGAGAGGGAGAGAGAGAGGGAGAGAGAGAGAGAGAGAGAGAGAGAGAGAGAGAGAGAGAGAGAGAGAGAGAGAGAGAGAGTTAGAGGGGGAGAAGAGAGAGGAGAGAAAAGAAAAAGAGGGTGAGCAAGGTAGGAGAAGGGAGGGAGGGAGAGATGAGAGTATATTAGAGTTATTGGAGAATTATATATTTTCTTAGTACCCACAACCAAAACAGAAATTTATTTCTGTAATTCTAAATGACAACTTTAGGGAAAAGCATCTAAGAATCTTTGAAAGTGATTGCATTAGAAGTTCTAAATTAACTTTCCATAGAGCTTAACTCAGGTTGGTGATGGGATAAAGCAAAGGATATTTATTTTCTAAAAAAATGAATCTTCAATTGAGTAGAATAATAGAATGAAGCAAGATTTAGAATTTGGTCAGCAATAATCTCTAGCAATTTAAGAAATATTCAGAAATAAATCTATCAGGGTACATGTGAAAGAGAATTAATTTACAGATATAAATTCACATGTGTTTAGAAAAGTGATCTATTCATCTCTAGGAATTGTTATATTGTATATCCCTAGGCTTTTCTTATACCTGTATATTTCTGAAGATGACATTGGTAACTTTTCCCTTTACAATTGAGGATTGTTGAAGACCTAACTTTGTTGCAGATGGGATAGCCTCCCTTCATTATCTTATCATTTGAACACTGTTCAGGCTCCCAGAACTTTGAAGCTACTATGTTACTCCTGGTGGCCTTGAAAGCAGCTTTGGGCACTTTCTTATGTCTGTACTATCCTGTTTGTGCTATCCTGTTTGATTTTCACCAAAGTGAGAAATATAGGCAGATGAGGCCAATAAAGACAGAGTTAGCTAGGGGAAAAGCACAACACCAGAGACCTAGGTTACAACTTTGTAGGAAATGGGGTTTGTGGCATACTGGATATTCCCCATACACTGGGGCTTAGATGGAAGCACAGTCTTTTACCGTTTCCCCAAATTCAGGCAATAGTTAATCCTTATAGTGGAAGAGTAGTTATCTCTATGCCTGGTAAAGTCATGGAAGACAGTCACTACGTATTGGTTAATTGCAACTAGAAGGCCTGTATTGTCTCATTGTTACTTTTCTTAAAAACCATTAGCCTATTATATTGTGAGTTTCTTGAAGACAGGAATTATTTTTTGCCTCTTCTTGTTTCCTCAGTGCTTGGCACAGTGCCTGGAACATAGTAAGCACTTAATAAATGCTTATTGACTGACTGTTAAGTGCACAATATATCTAGACCTTGAACAAAAACAAAGAAACAGGGAGGAGGGGATGACAGACTAGTCATTGCCTTTACATTAAAAGCACCTAGACTTTTAGGGAGTAATGTAAACCCAATCTTTTTAAGTGTTTGGGATTATGGTATGCAGTTGCCCTTTGGGATTGCTTCCTAATTAATGTGTTCCTACTGCTCCCACTTGTCTTAAATATGTCACATTAGTTTTAATCATGTTTTTATCTGAAGAACTAGTAGTCAAGGGCATCATTTTGTGAATAAAATAAGTAAATAAAACAAAGAATGTCAGAGAGATGAAAGGGGACTGAGTTTCCATAGATACCTTGGGACTTTTTCCTCTTTTAAATCCTGTTTTTGGCTGATTCTTGTTTTCCTCTTATTTCAGAGAGAGGTTTATTGTGCTCACACATTTACTAGACCAAGGCTCTGCAATTCTGAGCACCTAGGACAAGGGGCTCCTTGGCATCCAGATGGCAATGACAGTCATCACTTTGTGCCTAATCCCAAAGTACACATACAAGGAAAAGCAACACTGGCTAAATAAATAATTCAGTAGGTATGGATGACACCCACACTGCAATATGTAAGTGGAGCCAAACATGCCTTCCAGAATGTTTCTCCTTCTGCAGCCTCTGGCTCAGAGCTGCTCCAAAGATCCTCCTACTCAGATATCCATTTATATTTATAGAGCAAAAAATAAGCTCCTTCTGACAGTCAAAATTGTCTAGGAAGTTCTCTGCCTGCAAATGGCATGTTGGTTTCATATTGTCATTCTAGACCAACTCATACTTCTCAGAAAAGTCTGTGTAAGTTTGAGAACAAAAAAGGTTAAGGAAAGGTGGTTATAAAGTAACTTACTGATGAAATGGCAAAAATAAACACCCATTCGTGAATTCAGTAGCTAAGTTCAAGATGATTTCAAGAGTCATATATTTTCCCAACCACTATTTTCAGATTTAATCACAAAATAATTTGGAAAACAAAATCTTCTTCATATTCATAGTATCCCTAGGCTTTGATGGCAAGGGTTTCAAGAGCTTCTGTTTGAAAAAGTTCAGGAAAGATATAAAAGTCACTTAGAGGGAAATGTTTTTCTATTCTCATCCTATAGTGACTGATCCTGCTAGATTAATCACTGACACTCACTAGTCACATGATTCCCTTGTGACAAACAGAATGAGCAGTAACTGAAAAAGAAGTGATTTTACTAAGTGTCAATTTTATTCCAAGTTGGTGGTTTTGTTGAAGAAAACACAGGTCTTAGGAGGCTGACTCCAATGAAACATTTCCTCAACCTGAACAAAGGAAAGGCATAATGAGGCTTGACCTCAAGTCACATATCCAGAGTGTGACAAGGGGAGAACGAGTAGGTAACTTCCAAGTTTAGGAATAGACATTGGAATGACCACAAGGCCCGAGCCCCATTATGCAAACTTCAGCAAGTGATTCTATTTAGAAGAAATAGATTACCGTAGTTGGAGCTGGGGGCAGTGTATTTTGTGCTAGACTTTCGGATGATATTTTCATGGACCTGGTACCATTCATTTTCATTGTTGCATCTGAAATAAAAAACACACACGTGTTAGTGTCTGTCATTTTACTTTGATTCAAAATTGATTCAAGGTCTAAATGGGGCTTTATGAGTCATCTAAATAAAAGTTTCTTAAACTGTTGGTTGCCACCCCATATGGAGTAGTGTAATTGAATGTGGAGGCTGTGAAAAATTTGGCAACAATAAAAGGTTTCTGTATACCTATTTTATATACATATATACCTGGGGTTATGTAAAAATTTCTCGGGGTGGGGTGAGGGGGAGAAATGGGTATTGAGTGCCAAAAGTTTAAGAAGAAGCCCTGATATAAATCAACATGGTCATTTTACTCAACCCAGAAAGGTTAAGGGAGCTGTCCAAGGTGACAGAGGTAGTTAGCAGCAAAGCAAGGATTCCTATAAAATCCTCTGACTTTAAATCCAGTTTACATTAAGCATGGAGGAGGGATCCTGAGCAGAGCTGGTGGGTGCCTCAATAAGGAGTAAAATTCCTTTCCTGGAGAGTCATTCGGTGTGAGTAAAGAAACAACTGAGGAAAGAAAGGGGAAAGGGAATTCTAATGTTGACATTCAAAAGGAGAAGGGTCAGAAAGACAACAACATAGTCATCTCTCTTCCCAAATGATAATGCTGCACCTTCAATTTTCACAACACCCACTGGGGAGTACTTCAGACAATGGAAAACCTCCATCATGCAAACACTGTCTACAGAACTATCCCTCAATTAGTTACTCTGATCTTCTCCCTGAAAATGCCATCAAAAACAAACCTACAAACGCCATTTGATGAGAAACTTGTCACCTTCTCAACAACTATCAAGCTTTATGTGCTTGCTCAAATACCATACAAGATTTTTTCCTTATTTACACAGTCTAGTATTATACAGCTTTCAATTGAAAACTGTAGGTAGATACAAATTTTTAACATTTAAATGCACCTTTAAGTTTAAGTCAAATCCTATAGGTTTTAATATGAAAATGTTTAGTTATTGGGTAACTGGGAAAGACAGTCAGCCATATGTTTACAACTATTGACAAGCACTGATTATGAATTTTTTTTAGCCCGTTGAAGATAACCTGCATTATTACAGTTAGTTGTTGCTTTAAATTATTGAATCAATCAACTAACAGGCATTTATTTATTAAGCACTTACTATGTGTCAAGCAATGTGTTATGTATTGGGGACACCCCTCCCCCAATAGTTCATGCCTTGAGGATTATACATTCTAGTGAGGCAGACAACACGTACTTAAGGTGTCTTTTTTGTTGTCATTTCAGTCGTGTCTGACTCTTCATGACCCCATTTTTTCGGATGAGGAAACTGAGGCAAGCAGGGTTAAGTGACTTGTCCAGGGTCACATAGCTAGTAAGTGTATGAGGCTGGATTTGAGCTCATGAAGATGAGTCTTCCTGATTCCAAGTGCAGTGTACTATGCACTGTGTCATCTAGATGCTCACTATGTTTGTAAATTAGACCAAACCAAACACAGAGAAATGGAAAGTAATCTTAGAGTGGAAGCAGTAGGAGCTGGGGGTGGGGGTAGAGAAAGGCCTCCTGCAGAAGAAATGCTTGAGTTGAGTCTTTTTTTCAACATCTGTTTTCATATGATTTTTGGTTCCAAATTTTTCTCCCTCCCTCCTTTCCCTCCCCCCTCCCCAAGACATAAAGCAATATGATATAAGTTATATATGTACAATCACATTAAACATATTTCTACATTAGTCATGTTGCGAAAGAAGAATCAGAACACAAGGGGAAGATCTCAAAAAGAAAAAAAACAACCAAAAAGTAGAAACAGTATGGTTCAATCTGCATTCAGAATCCACAGTTCTTTTTTCTGGATGTGGAGAGCATTTCCCATCATGAGTTCTTTGGAATTGTTTTGGATCATTGCTCTGTTGAGAAGAGCCAAGTCTATTACAGTTGATCAGCACACAATGTTGCAGTTACTGTGTACAATGTTCTCCTGGTTCTGCTTAATTCACTCAACATCAGTCCTCTTAAGTCATTCCAGGTTTTTCTGAAATCTGCCTGCTCATCATTTCTTACAGCACAATAGTATTCCATTACATTCATAATACCACAACTATTTCAGCCATTCCCTAATTGATGGGCATTTCTTTGACTTCCAATTCTTTGCCATGACAAAGAGAGCTGCTGTAAACATTTTTGTACACGTGGGTCCTTTTCCCTTTTCTATGATCTCTTTGGGATACAGACCTAGTAGTGGTATTACTGGGTCAAAGGGTATGTACAGTCCCATAGCCCTTTGGACATAGTTCCAAATTGCTCTCCAGAATAGTTGGAGTTTGAGTTGAGTCTTAAGAAAATTCAGGAGTTCCTAAGAGTCTGAGCTTAGGAGGCAGAACATAATTAAGAATCAAGATCATTGGAAACTTTTTATAGTTTGGAGCCTCCCTGTTCGTAGTGGTTGCCACAGTAGGAGAGAGGGTGGCCTTGAAATGGTGCAATTCCTATTTAGTCAGATTCTTTCTGGAGCTGAGAGTGAACAGCACCTTCAAGCTCTTCATTATTTGACTTGCACCATGTCTTCACTTGTCAAACCAATCAATACATCAGAGAAGTATCTAGGTGTTAACAAGGTAGGAAAGACTGATCTCCCTGTTGGTCTCCCCTTGTCACTTTCCAGGCTTACTAGATCAGTCATCACTTGCTTGAAATGCAACCTGTCTAGAGGTTTCTGGAAAGAACACTCATTGCTGGATCTGCACAGAAAGAGTATTGACAAAGAAAAACAAATGAAGAGAATCTTTCACTACTCCCTCAAGCTAGAATATTCCTAGATCACTTAATAACGTAGGGAAATACTACATCAACAGTTTGGTAAGTACTTTATTGCAAATTTTGTGTACAATTTACTTAGATTTCAGACTTTTTTATTCCTGTTAACTTTGGAACATTAGTCCATCTATTCCCAGAATTTACATGCTTTATTACCAAAAGGAGAACTTAGAGTTTTGTATTTGTATCTACTTGTATGTTGTTGTTTTAGACTCTCTGTGCCCTTATTTGAGGTTTTCTTGCCAAAGATACTGGAGTGGTTTGCCATTTCCTTCTCCAGCTCATTTTACAGATGAGGAAACCAAGGCAAACAGGGTTAAATGACTTGTCCAGGGTTACACAGCTAGTAAGTATCTTTGAACTAGGGTCTTCCTGACTCCAAGCCTGGTGCTCTACAGTACATGTAAGCTTACTCCTTAAGGCCAGGGACTGCTTTTATGTGACCCTAGTCTAGTGGATGCTTTAAAAATGCTTGTTGAATGGAATTGTTGACATGTACTGGTGAGACAGTACTATAGTTTATAGCCAAAGGAAGAAGGCAGGGTAACACCCTGAAGAAGGCAACTGGCCCAGAGCCTTTTAAGAAGGATTCTTTTCTTGTTATACATTGAGAAAAAGTTAGACATGACAGTGTCAATTACTGCATTTTTCTTTTTAAATGATACAACATCTAGGAAAAATTCATCTGGATTAAAACCAATCCATGTCATGTCAAATTTATTTTCCTGTTGCAAACTTATGGTTTTGCAAGACTGTAGAAAAGGTTGTTTTCTAAAAAGCAAATGGTCATTTCTTTCAATCAAGAGTTATAAATCATATTTTCAAGTGTTTAAAGATACTGCCATGAGTGAACAGATAAGCGCAGTAACAAGGTAACATGAAAGATTCTGGTTTTCTAATAATGGAAAGATAGATTGTTATTAGAGAACAAAAGCCTGTTTATTGACCAAGTAGGAAAACAAAACAAGGAAAGGGAAATGGGAAAAAATAATCTCTTCTGAGGAAACTGAAACTCATGGAAAAATTTAGATTTCCAAAGACAAGTAGGAAAGATGGAAAAAAGGGTGGCTACCTGAAGATGAATATAAAAGACCGGCACTTTTGTAAAAGGATAGTGTCAGAATTCTGAAGCTTGGAAAAAAGCTTAAGCTAGGGAATATAATAAACATGATAAAAAGATTTTTTGGGGGGGCCAAGAGAAAATTAAATTAGGGATAGGTTTGTTGGCAGTAGTGGATGGGAAAGTGATAATAAAAAAGACAACAGAATGAAGGCAGAACTACTCAGTTGTTTGAGGAAACTGTAGTATAGGACAGAGAGATTGCTAAACCTGAAGACAGGAAGACTAAGGTTTAAATCTTGCCTCAGGTCTTTCTAGTTTTGTGCCTCTTTGCAAGTCACCTAACCTCTTTCTGTTTCAGTTTTCCCTTTTGTAAAATGGGGATAATATTAGGACTTATTTCATAAACTTATAATGAGGATGAACTGAAATATTATATGCAATGTGCAAAACTGTGTAAAACTTTGTGTTATGTGAGCTATTATTACTAGGAAAGAGAACATTCTTTAGACTCAAATGATAGAACTAAAATTGAACAGGTAGTTGAAAACTGAGATGAGGAAAGAAATGGTAAGAGAACACATTTGTCTTCAGGAATAATTATTTACATTTGTGGAGGACTTTAAGCTTTTTAAAGCATTTTTTTTGCAGGGCAATGAGGGTTAAGTGACTTGCCCAGGGTCATACAGTTAGTAAGTGTCAAGTGTCTGAGGCCAGATTTGAACTCAGGTCCTCCTGAATCCAGGGCTGGCGCTTTATCCACTGTGCCACCTAGCTTCCCTGGCATTTTATTTATAACAATTTTGTCAGGTAGGTTACTGCAAGTGTTATTATCTCCATTTTACAGATGTGGGATCTAAGACTCTAAGAGGTTAAGTGATTTGCCCATAAGCATATTTGAATCCAAGTTTCCTGACTCCAAGTGCAGCACTCTTCCCACTATGCCACACTTTCTCTCAATGAATTTGATTCACCAGGTTCAGATGAAATAAGTGCCAAAATGTTTAAAGAATTGGCAGAACTGATTTTGGGGCCGTTGGCAATTTTAAAAATCCATAGAGGAGTGGTTAGCATTTTCCATATGTTTTAAAAAAGGAAGAGGGTAGAGTCAATCCAGTGGGCTATACTTCAATTCTAAACATATTATGGTATGGTTTGTAAGAATTTACTACTCAAAGGGAAGCAATGATCACAAATAGTTTCATCCTTTATTTGGTTCATTATAATTTTCAGGGAGTTTGCATGTGTCAAACTGTTAATTTCCTTTTAAATTCTTCCATAGCTCTTATTTCTTTCCCAATTAACATTTTTTTTTATCTCCGTGAAAAACAACAACTCTTGCTTCATTACTTCTAGGAAATCTAGTTTAAATTGTGCTCAAGCTATATTTTTTTTGGAAGCTTTACTTTTTGGTTTTGGAAACATTCCCTTCTTTTGGGTTTGAGCAACCCTATCACCATAATAGCTTTTTATGGTGGGATTTTTCTTTTGTGTGCTCATTCTTCCTATCAATTTTCTGACTTTGAACCCTGTGCTAGGACAAGTCACTATGCACTTCTAGAGGGAATATTTTGGCTGAGCTCTTGAAGGGTCCTGTGGCTACTTTCTTGGAATAACGAGTACCGTTATCCCATGACAGAGTCGTGTTGAGCTGGGGATCTTTAGCTTTTAGTATTCCCAAAGCAGTCTGACACTGTATAAAATCTAGTTACTGACCTCCTTGCTTGAACCCTATCAGTTCCTGACCTGGGTTTGGGTCTCAGAAACACACCTATGGGTTTGCTCCTGATTAGACTGCCAGTGTATTGCTGTTGGGCTCAGCCACTATCAGCTATTTAGAAAGCTTACCTGGTTCAGAGTAACAGAAATATAGGCTTAGTTGGGTTTGAGCCAATCATAACTCTTACAGCAAGGAGAGCCATAACTAGGGTGGGACAATTTAGACTTTGCCATAAGCACCTCTAAAGTTATAGGGCTTGTTGAAAAGACAGTCCCAGGTGGGAAGGATTGGCTATGGGATTCCAGACTACTGAATGTGGGAGGGATAGGATCTGGGTAACATGGCTTATTTGGTCTGGTCCAGACAAAGGTGACCAGGAAAGTTAGAAATAGGCATCTTCTCTTCCAAAGGGCTCATTTGGGTTCCAATATCCTAGGGCAAGGTTGGAAAGAGCATGGTAATGGGAATGGCTAATAGCCAATGAACTTCTGCTTCATGGATGTACAAGGTCCTTCAGATGTATGTGGTAGAAAGCATGAGGTTTCCAGGCCACCAAATAACATTCTTTTTTTAAAAAAATTAATTAATTTTTTTTTTTGGTGAGGCAATTGGGGTTAAGTGACTTGCCCAAGGTCACACAGCTAGTTAAGTGTTAAGTGTCTGAGGCCGGATTTGAACTCAGGTACTCCTGAATCCAGGACTGGTGCTCTATCCACTGCGCCATCTAGCTGTCCCCAAATAACATTCTTGGGAACAGGGTAACAACTATCTCTTATCCTTTTCAATTTGGCCCTGGACTAGAATTTCATACTGGGGTCAAACAGTGCCCTACCCCAGGGTAAAGTGGTCATTATTAGAAGATTAATTAAGCAGCCATACCCTAATGCCTGAGGATAGGGCATCTGATTAGCAATATAGCAGGGGTGTGCTGGTAAATGTTTAACAACCAGCTTTCTGAAGAAAATATGTACAACATATTTTTTAATTTAATCTTCATTATTAACATTTTCTGCATTAATTTTTTTTTTTGCGGGACAATGGGGGTTAAGTGACTTGCCCAGGGTCACACAGCCAGTAAGTGTCAAGTGTCTGAGACCAGATTTGAACTCAGGAACTCCTGAATCCAGGGCCGGTGCTTTATCCACTGCGCCACCTAGCCGCCCCCTTCTCCATTAATTTTTAAAGTCTAGATTATAAATAAAGTCTAGATCGATAAATAAAACAATAAATCAAGCCCTAATTAATATTTAACAATTTCTGAGGTGTAAATGCTCACTGAAAATTTAACAATTGTCTCTTGGTGAGCTGGCAAAAGCCATTACTAGTACACCCCATGCCATTGAAATGATGTTTCTGTAGTCTTCTGAGGATCTTGACCTTTTCCTCCTAGGTCTAGGGCTCCTTGAAGAGTGATAAGAGAAGACAGGTAACTGGGGGCCAGGCAATATCACGAGGTGGGAGTATAGTGGGTGAGGGCCTGTGCCTCTCTTTCTTCCATACTCGATGTGGTGACACTTCCTTTTGCCACTCCCTTGTAACATACATGATGGTGGTAAGAAGGAGCAGACATGTATCTGCTTGATTTAGGTTGGGTTGGAACCAAAGCTTTAAACTCCTACTCCTACTGCTTCTGTCCTCAGATGAGGGATTATGGTCCTTTGTTGCTTCACTGACTAAAGCTTAGCCTTACTCTCAGGACCAAGAGGTACCTGAAGGTGCAATTGTGAGTAGACAGTTACACTGTGATAGTTTTGCTGTTGTTCAGTCATTTCAGTCATGTCTGTCTCTTGGTGACTCCATTTGGGGTTTTCTTGGTAGAGATACTGGAGTGGTCTACCATTTCTTTCTCCAGCTCATTTTACAGATGAAAAACTGAGGCAAACAGGGTTAAATGACTTGCCTAGGGTAACATAGCTATTAAGTGCTTGAAGCTGGATTTGAACTCAGATTTTACTGACTCAAGGACTGACACTCTATCCACTGTGCCACCCAGCTGCCCTGTTCAGCATTACCTTAATATAATTTTACTCTTGAGAAGTATATACTTTGTATTTTTCCAATGCATTACATTTTCCTTCACAACAAGCAGCCCATTTTGCTTTTTTATCATTACCAACATTTTTTGCTTTTAAATTTAGTTGGTCAAATGTATTCATGACTGCTCTAGTCATTTCTAACACTGTGGTGACCCTAATCATTTCAAGGCTGCAATCTAGTCATCTTTTATTCCAGCAGCCTTTACCTTTTACAAGCAGTGTATTTATTAAGACCACATTTGGGCCAAACTGCTTTACCATCTGTTTCTGACAAACAGAAGAATCTCCAGAACCTATTATTATATTGCCCAAATGACCAATCATACACAGCAATAAACCTTCACCTTCCTAACCTCAGCTAACCCAAGATCTATTACTGAGTGTAAACAGAATACTTGTATTTCAAAACTACCAAAAAGAATCTCTAACAAAATTCTTCTTTTACTTGTGGAACATAAGTAGCACAACTTGAATCTCCATTATCAGTCAATAATTTTCTTGAACAATTAATTACATTAATCTTTTCTTTCCCTTCCAGAACCCCAAATTTCTTTAGCATTTTTTAATAAGTCATTTTCACTAAATAAAAATAACATCTAAAGGAATGCTTTTCTCAAAACAGGTAAAGAATTTATTTTGGCTTCTTTTGAGTCTATTTAATGCAGGCAATAAATAACTTGAGATATGAAGCTTTTCTTATAAACAAATACTTTGGTTGATTTCAGATTTAGTAACAATATATGTCTTCTAATTGGTACTGATGTTCTTCCTAAGAACTTGATGGCTCTCTGAAATATCAGAAGAGTCAATTTAGTATTTCAATTTAAATCAGAAATTGGAGATTCAAGGTGCTTATTTGTTTTTTCTTCCCCACAATTTATTTATTTAGCAGTAATTGCTTTCTAAATGGGTGATTTTGTGATCAGTAGCCACATTGGAAAAATGAAAGGCATATACCTCACACAAAACTTATATGCCTGAACACAAATTTACTCAGATTAAATCTTGGGATAAATAAGCTGGTTCTTAGTTTTATAGCAAGATAAAGGAACTCAGCTATTGAATGAGTACCTAGGCCCTTTCACATAAAAGCCTATTGCATCAGGGCTCTGGGGTTCTGGCTTTGGGCTCACTTCGAATCCCACTGGTCTAAGAGCCTAAAGCCAGGATGCAGGTCAATGAATAAAGTAGAAGCCCAGAGATAGAATCTTCATGCATTCTACTATGTGCAGGAGAAAATTCAGCTTTCTAAGTGGGCTATAAAATTCTGATCAATCTTTTCATTCAAAAACTAAGGGACCTAGCTCAGGGTTGGGATGTTTGATCCTTGTCTTACTCAAGACGTTGGGCTGAGGTGTATGGAATCTCATCATCTTTACCTTCTGACAACAAGGGGAATGATCCCTCTGCAACATGATCATTGTACATATAGCTATAGCTCCTTGCAAGTTTGGAAAAGGGGTCTGAGCCTCATGGCTCAGCAATACAAGGTTAGCAAATTGAATAAAACAAAACAAAACAAAACAAAAATCCAACCAAAAACCCCAGTACCCAAAACATTCTACCTTACTCTAAAGGTGTTATTAAGTCTGCTCAGGGCCTAAATGTATGCCATTTTTTCACTCCAAAACCAAGATACAAAGTGAAAACCATGTTTTACACATTCAGAACTTTTGTGTGGTATTTCATATGTTAAGGTTTCTTACATCTAGAGCTTGATAAGCCAGCAAGTACAGAAGGCTAAAGATGCTGTTAGAATCATGACTAGCATTACTGTAGCTCTGTCCAACATAAAAACAAACTCTCCTTCCATACCTGCCTCCTCTCCCCCCCCCACCTAACCAATGGCTATCACCAAAATACTTTATATGTTGTTATTTATGTTGAAATCTTTATTAAGGAATACAGGAAATTCCAACTATACATTTGAGATGACTTATTTTGGGGGTCTCTTCTTCAGATCTTCCCTTGTTTGGTGTCTACGGACTACTGAATGTCAGTAATGAATTTAGCATGCAGAGGATGTAGGCATGATTTCATTCTAAAGCACCAAATTAGACATGCTTTTTTTCCATTAATTTATACTTTGCAATTGAACAAATTCTGAAGGATTATTTACTAGCACTTCTAGGAGTAAGATACCTCTGGGAGTTTTTGGAATAAGTTAAGATGCTATTAACTTCCACTTTCCCTTTGTCTTCAGTTTTCCCTGAAAACATGTGACAGACTATAGCATGAATACATTATCAATTTCTATATTGCCACCCAGAGAGAATGTAATCATTTGTGATCCAGTTCCCTGGATGAATAGATAACTTTTGCTGATAGTGTCCTAGGCTGTAAAGAACAAGTATCGTAACCATTTTTAACTTGAAAACCCTTTACAAAATTCTTAAAGACAAGATTATTCTAATGTGAAAGTGCAAAAAAAAGAAACATCATGAAACAGAACTTTTCAAAGCACAAAGGACACGAGAATAGACTCAGGTAGTCAGGCAAAATTAAGAAATGAGGTACACTATTAAAAACCAGAGGAATCTGGAGTCCCCTTTGAAAAATAAAACAAAAGACAGAGAAATAAAGAAAATTCACATATATATGGTTCATATTTCAAAATAGGGAAGCCTTAATAGATTAAAACTACACCATGACTCTTGGGATACCCTGTATAACAATTTAAAAAATAGGGTAAAATAATGGAAATTATCAGTTGTGTGAACATTTATTTCAATTTTGTGACTTTATATAGATTATTAAATAGTTTTAAAATAAAATCAAACCTTTTATTTTCTTAAGTGCTGAGTTTATTGTTGTGGTATTTTGTTACCTTTGTAAGATAATTTCACCACAGAATCTATAAGCTGTACAAGCTGATCATTGGGCAATAATCAATCAATCAATAAACATTTATTAAGCTCTTGTGTATCAGGGATCTTTAGCAGCAAGGGATGGGCTTAAAAAGTTTATAAAAGTACATTTATCTTGGCACAAATGTCCCCTCTTCTGCTTGAGATAATCCTCCTTTTAAAAATAATTTAATATACAGTAGAAACAAGTGTTCTGATTGTTCACATCATGGATCAGTTCTTGTTTGATATGTCTTTCCAATTTTGGATTGTTCTTCCTGACTCCTGCTTCTCATCACTTAGTAATTTTCCTGTTAGTGACTGCTTTCCTACTAGGAGGTCTCTGAAAAGTGTCAAGTTTCCCAACTTTACATATCAGTCTTCTTTGGTGCTATCCTATCAAATTATCTCTTAAAACTAGAGATTAGCACTTCACTTGAATGTAATGATAATTTTATTCTCTTCTACCAGTTGGATAATATATTCAAGTGAATAATGACGATGTTTCTTTTAAGCATACTGGTGGATTCATTAAACTTATGACATATTGATGAGACATGTCTAATACTGTGTCATGGTATTCTTTGATTTTTAAAAAAATCCACTTTTCAGTTTCAGTTCGGATGAGAGATTTGCAATTCATCTGAACATTTTGAGCCTTCATTTTTAGTGTGGGATAAAGAATAATTGCCCATCTCCATTCATAGTTAGCCAGCAATAATGAAATCCCTCACAAATTTTAATGTACTTACAGACCTTACAAATGGAAAAAATGTTGATTTTCTCTGCAATAGTGGTGGGTAGTTTGTTGATTTTCTGGAAAAAAAGCCTATCTTCCTCACACACAGCCAATCTGTTGCCAAGCCCATAATATCTCCCTTATAGGTCCCCTTCTCTCTATTCTCACGGCCACTATACCCTTATCAATTCACCCCAGGACAATAGTCTTCTAGTAGGTCTTCTTACCTCAAGTCTCTTTCCATTCTAAACCATCCTCCACTTAAGTGCCAAAGTTATTTTCCTAAAGTTTAAGTTTGATTATGTAACACTCCTCTATGATATTCAATAAATTCTGGTGATTCTATGTTATCTCCAGGATCAGATATAAAATCCTCTTTTACTGCGGGGTACCACCCCACACGTATAAAATTGGCTAATATGCCTAAAAAAGAAAATGACAAATGCTGGAGGGGAATGTGGAAAAATTGGGACACTAATACACTATTGGTGGAGTTGTGAATTGGCCCAAGCATTCTGGAGAACAAAAGGAACCATGCTCAAAGGGCTATAAAAGTGTACATACTCAGCATTAGGTCTGTATCCTAAAAAGATCAAAGGAAAAAGGAAAAGACCTATTTGTACAAAATATTTATAGCAGCTCTTTTTCTGATGGCAAGAATAAGAAATTGGTTGCCCATCAGTTGGGGAATGGTTGGTTGAACAAATTGTGGTATATGACTGTGATGGAATACTATTGTGCTATAAGAAATGATGAGCAAGATGGTTTCAGAAAAATCTGAGAAGACTTATATGAACTGATACAAAGTGAAGTGAGAAGAACCAGAAGAACATTGTACACAGGAACAGTAACTGTGAATGACTTAGCTCTTCTTAGCAATAAAATGATCCAAGACAATCCTAAAGGACCCATTATGAAAACTGCTCTCCACCTCCAGAAGAGAGAACTGATGAACTCTGAGTGAAGAGTGAGCATTTTTCTCACTTTTTTATGATTTTAAATTTTTTGGTAACATGGATAATATAGAAATATGTTTTGTATGATTTCACATGTGTAATTGATATCACATTGCATTCTCAATGGGTAGGAGAGGTGCTGGAGGGAAGGAGAGAATTTGGAACTCAAAAAAAAGAATGTTAGAAAAATCTTCTCTTGCTTTTAAAGTTCTTCACATCCTGGCCCCCTTCTTACCTTTCCAATATTCTTACTCTTAACTCTTCTCATCAAACTATCATTTAATGACACTGGATTTTTACTGATCCTCACATATAACACTCCACCTCTGACTATGTGCCTTCTCATTGGCTCTTCTTCATCTCTATAATACTCTCCCTTCTCCCTTCCACTTACTAGTTTTCTTTACTTGTTCAAGACTCAGTTCAAATCTCACCTGCAAGAGGTCTTCCTTGGGTCTTATCACTGCTCATGCCTTCCCTCTTGTTTCCCCCTCCATTTACACTGTATATCTCTTGCGTGCACATTTTTTGCATATTGTATGATCCATTAGAATGTGAGATCTTTGATGGCAAAGACCATGCTTTTGGCTTTCTTTGTATCTCCAGTATTTAGCACAGTGCCTGCTATATAGTTAGTTCTTAATAAATGATTGTTGACTAACAATGTTCTATTGGAATGACTTGGGTTTCAATTCTTGAATCAACCCAGCTTCTCAGCACATAGAAGGTATTCACTAAATGTTGAATTGGGAAAGGGTGGCAAGTGGTCTAGTTTAGAAATAAGACAACTATTTCTTGATATTTCTGCACTTTGAAAGGGAGCAATAAACAGTGAGGTATCAGTCTTGGAATTTTCTACCAGCTAGGAATCTTTTAATAATCATGATGGATATATCCCTAGGAATTTGCCAGGCTTGTGTGTGATTGTATTCTAATACTGCCAATCTTCCAACTGGATTAAAACCATTTAGGTATTAAATATATATAGCATTCCATTTTTGCTGGTTCTAAATTAAAATTCTTTCTCTTTGTAATGATGACATGATTTGCTGTGTTTTTTTTATTACCATCTTAATCTCTGCAAAGCTAAATTCTAGGTAATAGCCTTTAGGGTCAATACATTGTATATGCTAGGTGCTCAATAAATACCTGTCAGCTGAGCTTTTTATGTTCATTATCATTGAATTTATTCTATTAAATCTTGCAATGTAGAAAGGGGAGAGCAGCAATGAAATCTAACTGAATTAAATTCATCATGTGAATGAGTGAGGGGTAGAGAATAGACATTTATACAGCACCTGCTCTGTACCAAGTACCATGCTAAGTGCCTTACAAATATCATCTGACCATAAGAAAAAAACATACTTCATTGCTAAAAATGCCTATTATTGGTTTAAGTAAAGGTACTAAGACCAATCTGTCAACAGCGTGGGTCATAATGGTACTTTATGGCTGGGCTCCTATGTCTACCCATTATTATCCATATAACATCTGCTTAAATCTTGAAGAAATTTTCTGATCTGTGTACCAAAAATACCACACTGAAAAGACAGTGCTGATTTGTCTGCTGATCACCTTAAAAGCCTGGTTTTCTGACAAGTAAGATAAAAATAATTCAGTTTCACACTATATGGTAGGCAACTACAGAAGGAAATCCTGCCAACAATTGCCTGAGTAAGTCACAGTGTTGAGTTGTCTCTGGTAAGCAAAGCATGAGATACTAATGGAAGGCAAAATGAAGAAACTATAAAGCTGCAATTCAGTTGTATTTAACTTAAATTTATTATTTACTTTAAACAGTCTTTTTTTGCAGGGCAATGAGGGTTAAGTGACTTGCCAAGGGTCACACACCTAGTAAGTGTCAAGGGTCTGAGGCCCGATTTGAACTCAGGTCCTCCTGAATCCAGGGCTGGTGCTTTATCCACTGCACCACCTAGCTGCCCCCTATTTTAAACATTCTTTTAAAAAATTTCTTGAGTTCCAAATTCTATCCCTCTCTCTTAACCCTCCCTATCCACCGAGAAGGTAAACAATGTGATATCAATTATACATGTGAAATCATGCAAAACATTTCCATGTTAGCCATGTTGCAAAAAAAGCAGGTGAAAAAAATTATGCTTCAATTTGCACTCAGAGATCATCTGTTCTCTCTCTGGAAGTGGATAGCATTTTTCATCATGAGTTCTTTAGGACTGCCCTGGACCACTGTATTGATCAGAATAACTAAGTTTTTCACAGCTGATCATCATTACAGTATTGCTATTACTGCTGGTTCTGCTCACTTCACTTTGCATCAGCTTCATATAAGTCTTCCCATGTTTTTCTGAAACCATCTTGATCATCATTTCTTACAGTACAATAGTATTACATCACAATCATATGCCACAACTTGTTCAACCATTCCCCAATTGATGGGCATCTCATCAGTTTCCAATTCTTTTCCACCACAAAAGAGCCGCCATTAATATTTTTGTGCACAAAGGTCCTTTGCCCTTTGTTTTGATCTCTTTCAGGGTACAGACCTAGTAGTGGTATTGTTGGTTCAAGGGATATGCACAGTTTTACAATGCTTTGGATATAGTTCTGAATTTTTCTCCTGAATGGTTAGACCAGTTCACAACTCCATCAACAATTCATTAGTATATCTATTTTCTTTCATCCTTTATAGCATTTGTCATTTTTGATAGGTGTGAGGTGGTACCTCAGAGTTGTTTTAATTTGCATTTCTTTAATCAATAGTGACTTGGAGCATTTTATATGACTAGAAATATGACTATAGACAGATAGCTTTGATTTCTTTCTCTGAAAACTGCATTCATATCCCTTGACAATTTATCGATTGGGAAAAAGCTCTTATTTTTTAAAATAAATTTGAGCAAAGAAGTCTTTATTAGAGATATTTGCTGTAAACATTTTTGATATTACTTCATTGTCTATTGTACCTTTTATAAAAATGTAGTTTCTCTTTATATTAGGTTGATTTTAGCTTTTGCTTTGAGATCATATTGCTTACTCCTGCCTTTTTTAACTTCAGCTGAAACATAATAGATTTTGCTCCATCTCCTTATTTTAACTCTGTTAGTGTGTCTTTTTATTTCAAGTGTATCTCTTGTAAATGATGCATCGTTAGATTATGCTTTCTAGTTCATTCTGCTATGTACTTCTATTTTATGGGTGAGCTCATCCTACCAGAATCAAAGTTATGGTTGTTGTCATTCTGTCCTTTTCAGTTCTGTCCAACTCTGTGGCAAAGATACTTGAGGGGTTTGCCATTTCCTTCTCCAGTTCATTTTAGGAAACATGGTCAAATGACTTGCCCAGGGTCACAAGTAGTAAGTGTCTGATGTCAGATTTGAACCCAGGAAGATGAGTCTTCCTGACTTTAGGCTTGGCACTCTATCCACTGCATCACCTCTCTGCACACTTATGATTACTATGTATTTCCTTCCATGCTATTTTCTTCTGTTTTTATCTTTTTATCCTGTCTCTCAAAAGTCCATTTTGCTTCTGAGTACTACCTCTCTTAATTTGCTCCCTCTTTTATCACCTCTCCACATCTCTCACCCCCTTCCCCTCCTTTTTCCATGTTGGGTAAGATAAGTTTATATTCCCAACTGAATGTATGTATGTATGCATGTATGTATGTATCTATCATCTATTTATATTTCCTTCCCTTTTGAACCACCTGCCCCCTCATCATTTTCTCCTCCATTGTAAAAGCTTTTCTTTGTGCACCTCTCTTATGTGAGATAATTTCTCCATTCTGCCTTTCCCTTTCCCTTTCTCCTAGTATATCCCTCTTTCTCAGCCCTTCATTTTTTGGAGATCATCTTAGTATAACCAACTCACACTTGTGCCCTCTTTGTACACTTCTTCTAACCACCCTGATGATGATAAATTTCTTTGGAGTAACATCTATAATCTTTTCATATAATAATGCAAACAGTTTAACTTTATTTAATCCCTTATGATTTCTCTTCCAAATTTATAGTTTTTTATACTTGTCTTGAGTCTTGTGTTTGAATCTCAAGTTTTATAATCAGCTCTGGTTTTTTCATCAGAAATACTTGAAAGTCATATATTTCATTAATATCCTGTTTTCCCTTGGATGATTATACTCAGTTTTTCTGGTAGATTATTTTTGGGTGTAATTCTAATTCCTTTGCCTTCTGGAATGTCACATTCCAAGACTTCTGCTCCTTTAATGTGGAAGCTGATAAATCTTGTGTGAGACTGACTGTGGCTTCATGATATTAGAATGGTTTCCTTCTGGCTACTTACTACTTCTTGACATAGGAGCTCGAAAATTTGTCTATAATACTCCTAGGAATTTTCATGTTGGGATTTCTTTCAGGAGGTAATAGCTGGATGTTTTCAATGTCTATTTTACCCTTTGGTTCTAAAATAGGGCAGTTTTCCTCGATAATTTCTTGAAATATCATGTCTTTTTAAAAATCACAGCCTTCAGGTAGTCCAATAGTTCTTAAATTATTTCTCCTTTATCTATTTTTGAGGTCAGTTATTTTTCTGATGAGATATTTTGCATTTTCTTCTATTTTCTCATTCTTTTGACTTTGTTTTATTGTTCTTGATGACTCATGGAATCATTATCTTCCAGCTGACCAATTCTAATTTTTAAGAAATTGTTTTATTCAGTGAACTTTTATACTTCTCTTTCCATTTGGCTAATTCCGCTTTTTAAGGAGTTTTTTTCTTCTGTGTATTTGTATTTGTATATCTCTTTTCATTTGACCTATTCTGATTTTTTAAGGAGTATTTTTCTTCAGTGAATCTTTGTGCCTCTTTTGCCAAGCTGTTGATAATCTTTTCATAATTTTCTTGCATCACTCTCAATTCTTCCCCTAATTTTTCCTTTACCACTCTAATCTCTTTAACTCTTCCAGGAGTTTATGTTGGCTTTGAGTCCTATTAGTATTATTTTTCAAGGCTTTGTTTTTAGCTATTTTCACACTGTTGTTATCTTCTGAGTTTATGTCATGTTCTTCCCTGCCACTAAAGTAGCCTTTTATGGTCAAGTTCTAGTTTTGTTGTTTGCTCATTTTCCAGCCTATTGGTGGACTTTGAATTTTGTGTTAAAGTTGGGATTCTGCTCCCCTCAGGGTGTGGAGGAAATGTCCTAAACTTCAGGCTTTTTTTTTTTTTGGGTGAGGCAATTGGGGTTAAGCCCAGGGTCACACAGCTAGTAAGTGTCAGGTGTCTGAGGCCAGATTTGAACTCAGGTCCTCCTGATTTCAGGGTCGGTGCTCTATCCACTGCACCACCTAGCTGCCCCAGCTTCAGGCTTTTTAATGCTGCTGTTTTCAGAGCTAGTTTTGGGGGTCTGCACGTTTTCAATGTTTCCCAGGTGTTGTGATCCAGGGAGAGGTCTGGTCACTGCTCTTCTGGTTTGTTCTCAGGTTAAGACCAAGGAAGAACCCTTGTTCCTCTGCAGCCACAAATACTAGCGTTCCTCTTGGCCCTAGAACTGGGACCAGGCCTTTTCCTCTCCTGTAGTGCTCCTCATGGCCTTGGAACTGTCAGCAGGGAAGGTGCTCTTTTGTGTCTGACCATAAGCACTCTTTTCCATTGGAGCTATGACCCAGAACTGTGTGTGGACAATAGAGTCACCAATAAGCACCAGCTGCATTGAGGTCCCTTGAATTCTCCTTCTGACCAGTTGTCTGTTCTCTTTTCAGAGCTCCTGAAGAAGCTTCTGTCCCAACTGCCTCCAAGACCTGATTCCCACTGGTGCTGCCTCCATGTGCCAGCCCCCACCCCGATGTCACAGGTGTCTCCTGTTGCCTTCCTAAGTGGTTTTGGGCTGGAAAAATATCTCACCCTGACCTTTTGTTGGCTCTGCTGCTCCCTAATTTGATTTGAGGTATTATTTTAAAGTTGTTTAGAGGGGGAATGTTGGGAGAATTCAGCTTGGTTCCTGCTTCCACTATGTCATTTTAGCTCTATCCCCTCTGAATATAATTTTTTGAAAAGCTATTTGAAAATCTGGATTTACCAAAGAGGTAAAATGATGATAATAATTTGCTTTATGAAAATCGTCATAATCAGAGGTAAAACTTGAACCTAGATCTTTCTATCTTGAAAGCCAATTCTATCACTGCTGCTAAAGCATAGTAACCAGTGTTTAAACTATTTCTGGGTGACAGTGGTTTACCATTAGGAACATCAATTAATTATACTGTGGTGTGCTCCAGTGATGCCATCGGGGCACACTGAGGTGTATAGGGTTATTTGCTGTGCTTTTTGATTTCCTGTAACTGCTTATCATATATTTTTTTTCCCTTTTCCCCATGCTATTAGCTCCCACTTTTCGATATTGTCATTATGTCTACCTGTAACACCCACTTTACCCCTTTTAAGTTGCTGTTTCTATTCTGTGGTGGCTTAGAAACCATATAACAAAGCTTGTTAGAATTTTAGTAAATGTAATTTGACAATAAATAGGCTCAAGTGTGGGTCCGAGGTACCTCTCCATGAGTAAGATGAAAAAAATAAAAAGAAAATAGTCATAATAGTATTCCTTGAAACCAGGAAATCCCTTTAGTACATTTGAAATATGACTCAATTTATGTTCAACCATTTAGACACCCACTGACTGTGTAAATTTAGGTCCATCTTCATTTATTTCTGGAAAAACTATTTCTCTTGGTGAAATAAATTCATTTCAGAGACATGAAGGAATGGAAAATGGAACTGGATGAAGAACAAAATCCAAATAGCCTGACCAGTGATCTCAAACTCAAGCTGCAGGTCTGTTGTAAGCTTATAGCACTCTTCTATTAGCTACTAGAGAAATAGCTATTTCTCTTAAAAAAGGCTTAATATGCTTATTATTGATGGAAGAATCTCAGTTGGAATGAACCCCAGTGGATAGCTATAATTCTACTATTCTCAGTGGATCTTAAAACTTTTTTGTTTTAAAACCCCTTTAAACATTTAAAATTGAGGACTTCAAAGAGCTTTTGTTAATGTGAGCTATGCTTACTGATATTTACCATCTTAGAAATTAAAATTGGTTATTTACAAAAATTTGTTAATTCATTTAAAAGAACAATGATAAGTCCATTTCATGTTAATATAAAATTTTTATGAAAAATAGCTACATTTTTTCAAAATTAAAATGTTAGTGGAAAGAGTGGTATTGTTTTCATTTTTGCAAACTATTTTAATGTCTGGCATTAGAAGACAGCTAGATTCTCATATCTGCTTCTGCATTCAATCTGTTGTGATATGTTATTTCAGTTGAAGTATATGGAGAAAATTTTGCCTCACACAGATATGTAGTTGAAAAAGAGAGGAGTCTTTTAATAGCCTTTTCAGATAGTTGTGGATATTTTTTCTTTCATACTATTCTAAAACTTGACAAGTAGTAGTTCCTTAAAGGTTAGTTACAATAAGGAATCTGAAACTATATCAATGACCTTTTCATATTCTGTTACTTTAAAAATCCATTGGTTTATCTCACACTTTGAATGAACCTTTCACCTATGCATGATTTGGTAACCTCATGCTTTAGTCATTTGGAAAATACTGGTTCACTAAGATGTTGACACATTTCATTATAAAATATAAAAAAAAATCACATTTGCAAATAGCACCATTAATCTCATCAGTAACGTCTTTAAGCACTGGGAAGCTCTCAAGCTTACTGTGGTGGATATGAGTTTTCCAAAATTTTAATTTTTGCTTGTAAGCTTGAATTTTATCACTGGCAACAAATATTATTAGTTGTTTTCCTTGAAGTTCATTTTTCGAGAAAATGTCTGCCAAATATCCAAGTCTGAATAACCACAGTTTGTCTGTCAATCATTCTTTCAAGTGAAAATGGTGTTCCAGGAAAAAAAAAAGCAGCTTGTTCAGCTTGTAACTCAAATGATTGTACACGTGTTTTTCTTTTGAGACAAGATTCTTATTGAGGCAGGCAGCAGAAGTGCTTTATGTATACTTCCCATTTCATTGTCCAGAATATTGAAAAAGACGTGTACAGAAGGGTTGAGATTTAATAAAATTATTCATGCTTACTGCTTCATCAAGGACATTCCTAAGTGAAGCTGGCATTTTTTTCTTGTATGTTATGTTCTTGATGAACACAATTATACCTAACTTTTTCCATTGCCTGATTTGTGCCAAGGTGGCAGCACTTTTAACCACCATTGCTTTTATAGCATCAGGGTAAATGTCAGCACAGTTGTATCAGGATACATTAGGAGATTACAAAATATTATTCAATACTTAGCCTATTTCAGCTCCACTTGTGTTTGTTGACAAGCATTCATAGAAAAGATTTTCAGTGATTAGTTGGTGCTGAAACTAGGCAGACACAAGCAAAATAGCAAGTCCAGTCACATCTGTAGATTTGTCCTTTTCTAAAGCAAAAGTATCATTCTGTAGATGAGATATATTAACTCAGCCTTCATGTTTGCAGCTAAATCTTTAATAGGTCAGGTAGCCTCTGAAAAACTCCACTATGAACTCATGAGAGAATGAGCATGAAAAAGTCAAATAATGTAGTATTTTTATGTGTTAGCATTAATATGAAAATAATTTTGACCTTGTAGATTCCCTGAACAGGCCTTGAGGACTATTAGTGGTCCATGGACCACATTCTAAGAACCACTGCATTAATTGTTAGGATTTTTTTTCCTTTTGTCAAGCTGAAATTTGCCCATCTCTTTGTTCTTCCCTATAGGGCTAACTAAGTCGTGTTTGATCCCTCTTCCCCATGACAACATACTTGAGGACTGTTATTAGGATATCCCTCAGTCATTTCTCCAGTTCCTTCAAAAGATCCTTTTACATCAAAATTGCTCTTCCCCCACATCATGGTTATCCTCTTCCTAGAGTACATTGTTCAAATAAAGGGATAAAGGGCTACATAATATGCTTTTTATTTGCTGACCTATCACACAGGTAGGATTTACTTCTTTCGACGATTTCATAGTAAAATCTTTACAAAATATCAGGAATAGAGGCCTTGAAATGTTTACAATCCAATTAAATGTAAAAAGCCTCATCACAAGAAGGTTGGTTATCAGGTGATGACTACTTTGGTCAGAACGATTCATGACGCAGTAATTGCCTTTCATCTGGATCAGTGGGGGGGGGATTAACCACATTAATGAAGTATTTTGAAGTATTAAAGAAAAGCACATATTTTATAAGTGATGCATTGTCAATTTTAGCATACAATTTGTGCATTAGGACTAATGACTTAACTGTAATTCCTGTCTGTAGCAAACAAGTACAAACTCAAGAGTTTGTGGTGAGTATTCAGACCAAGCCATTATTTTGGGGCAAGATGTATAAATCTTTTATGACTTGGTCTGAATACTCACCACATTTTTCTCCCAAATTTGCCTTGTATAAAAGTAGAGGTCAGCCTATGATCAATGTTATTTTCAGTGTATGCTTATATATTTTTCCTGTGACAAAGATGTCGCTTTAGATGTATGGTCTATGTTTGGGGATAGCCTATAAATGGACTAATATGATAATTAGAAATTCATAAAAAACTTTTAATTTGATTATAAATTATTAAATAAAAATGTTTGTATTTCCACAGAATATGTCTGAATTTCACACCAAGGAATAATGCTTAGTCAATACTTTTACTTGCTAAAGGCAATATTCGAGTGAGATGGATTTTCTGAAAGCCAAATTAATTTTAATCCGCTATAAATAAAATATGTGCCATTTGGCAATTTAAACACAGGGTGACACTAAAGTAAAAATGACCAGAGGCCATGACTCCAGAAAGGCTGGGAAGCAATCTATTGGGGTCTTATTGAATTACATTCTTAATGCAGGGACCAACCCCTCCTCCCAACACCATCTCATTAACTTACTTAGAGGAGTAACCTCTAAGATTGCCTGTGGTATTTATTTTCTGAATTGGGATTAGAACCAAAAGAACACTTTAGGATGAAATAGCAAGGTTGTGTCCTAGCCAGGTCTCATTGTTCTCACAAAATGGTACTGCCAATTATACATATACTATTCTAGAGAATCCAAATCCTGATGAATAGGAGCGATACAAATTTTAGGGAGTGGGAACAAAAGAGAATAGTTCTATTTGCACTCTATAGCCAGTGCCTTGGGAACTAGTTTTACAGGAAAGAACTGCGTGACCCTGGACAAGTCACTTAACTCTGTTCACCTTAGTTTTCTCATCTGTAAAATGAACTAGAGAAGAAAATTGCAAACCACTCCAGTATCTTTGCCAAGAGAACCCCAAATGGGGTCACGAAGAGTCAGGCATGACTGAAATGACTCAGCAACAACAACAATAAAATCCCAAGTCTTCCACTATGACCAGTGAGCCTGGACTATATATTGCAATAGAATTCTAACGGGCCTCCCTGACTCATCTTTTCCCACTCCATTCCATCCTCCACACAGCTGCCAAACTGATTTTCTGAAAGCATAAATATTATCATTCCATGCCCCTATTCAGTAAACTCCATTGGTTTCTTTTTTAATTTTAGGATCAAATATAAACTGTTTGGCATTTAAAGTTCTTCACAACCTTCATTACCTTACATTCTTTTAATAACTCCCCTCCACAAATTCTATAGTTGTTATACTGGCCTCTTTGCAGTTCCTCACAAACCCTTCCATCTTCCGTCTGGACCTATGCACTGGCTGTTCCCCATGACTAGAATAGGGGGCTCTCTTTCCTAAATTCGGACTCTTATAATTTATGTCTTACTTTGAGACTCAACTCAAGCATAGCTTCCTATAGGAGGCCTTTTTTCCAGCCTCTCCTCCTGCCAAATATCTTTCCCTGAAGGCTACATTACATCTACCCTGCATTTCTGTTGGAGGTACCAATTTATGAATATGTTGTTTCTCTCATTAGAATATAAGTTCTTTGTTGGGTCTTTACGGTGGTGCTTGCCTATAATTCCTGCTATGGGGGGAGGTTGAGGTTAGTGGATTATTTGAGTTCAGGAGTTCTGAGCTGCTGTAGGGTCTGGGTGTCTGCACTGTCTGGCACCAACATGGTAAGTCCCTGGAAGTGGAGTGCCAACAAGGCGACAAAGGAGAGGAAACCAGCCCAGGCTGGAAAAAACAGAGCATGTTAAAGCTTCCATACTCATCAGCATTGGCATCAACCCTTTGAATGGCCGCTGTACTTCTAGCCCAGGCTAGACAATGAGACCCAATCTCAAAGAGAAAAAAAAAGACAACATGCTTTTTGAGAACAAGGACTGTTTGCATGCATGGTGCTGGCACACAGTAAGTGATTGATTGATAGCAAGAGTACCATACCACAGTCACATAATGTGGATAAAAAGCTCATGATTTGGTCTTTAGTTATTTAGGCAAATCTCTTGTCATTCTGTTGGGAAGACAAAAAGAGTCAGTCATTTGGAAGAGAAGCAAAAAACCCCAGGGCCACAAATGAAATGTCAAGGATTCTACTGTGCCTTTTTTCTCCTACTAGAGTAAGGTGGACTGATCAATCAAGCAATAAGTATTGATCGAGCATCCATTTTATGCTTAGCACTGTGCTAGACACTGGGGATCTACAAATGATGGGTGAGACGGAACACCTGCTGTAAAGACGACCCCATGGCACGGCACAAAGTTCTTTCATCCATTGGGGAAAGAATCAGTGTAGCACAAAGCATCTTAAGGATGAATTCCCACTTTTAGGTATCAGGGAGAGGAAAGTACATTGATGAGATTTGGGACCTCATTGGAAGGATGAGACAAAAGTGGGCCTAAGCTTGATTTATTAGCACTGTCCCAGCTATCTATCCCTTCCCTAACCTGCCCATGTATGTCACACTCTGGTCCTCATGATATCTTCTTAGCACTTGAGAAACAATCTAATGTCCTTCAGTCCTGGTTCTCCTCCTTCTATGTGTCCTGCACAAGCTTTCAGATTAATCTTTTTTTTTAACAAAATATTCATTTTGTTAACTATTCCTCAATCATATTTAAATTTTTTTAACATTCATTTGAAAAAATGGTGACTTCCAAATTCTCTTCATCCCCCCATCCTTCTTCTAGCCACTGAGAAGGCAAGCAATATATCAATTTTACATCGACTGAACAACAACAACATTGTAAATTATGATCTAGAAATTCCAATTCTAATCTCAGATACCACTTTCTTTGTCAGCTGACTGCTTCCCAAATTAATTTTTCCTGAGTTCAAATCTGGCCTCAGACACTTACTGTGTGACCTTGGGCAAGTCACTTCACCCTGTTTGCCTCACTTTCCTCATCTGTAAAATGAGCTGGAGAAGCAAATGGCAAACCATTCTAGTATCTTTGCCAAGGAAACCCCAAATGGGTTTACAAAGAGTTGGACATGACTAAAATGATGAACAATAACAACAACAACAACAACACTGTAAACCATGACCTAGAAATTCTAATCCCCATCTCAGATACCATTTTTTCTGGAAGCATCTGATTTCTTTCCAAATTAATTTTTCTCCTCTGAATCTCTTGCTTTCAATGACAACAGTGAGGAAAACAGCCTGTAAACCTTTGGTTTTCAGTTGCTTGTCTAAGATTTCATAAATGTTGGCAATAATTTTAGGTTCCTCCTGGCAGTGTCATTTATGCCCTTCTGAACCTTCCAAAGTGGGTAGCTGCCATCTGACTTGATATGCTTTGGGAGGTTCTCTGTTATTTTGGATCCATGCCCCATGAAGTCAAAAGGATGCTTTTGTTGTCATCAATAGCTTCCTCAGTATCCCTGAGCAGGGAAGCATCAATTACTACTGCTCTTCTCTGTCTTTTCACCCTCACTGAGTGATCTCTCACAGAAAGCTTCTGTGGCTCTAGCGCATCATTTTTTGAAGGACAAACAGCTTCATCCTCCTCAGAGAATCCAGTGCTCCCTTCTTCAGGAAGTGCCTCCAATTTGGTTTTTTCTTTTCTTTTCTTTTTTTTTGTGGCAGGACAATGAGAGTTAAATGACTTGCCCAGGGTCACACAGCTAGTGTCAAGTGTCTGAGGCTGGATTTGAACTCAGGTCCTCCTGAATCCAGGACTGGTGCTTTATCCACTGCGCCACCTAGCTGCCCCCAATAATGTTATTATTTAATAATTATCATGAGAATTAATACTTAATGACAATTATTATCTATGTTATTTTGTATTTCTGTTTATTTTTGTTAAACATTTCCCAATTACATTTTAATCTGGTCCTGGCCACTCTTGGGAGTTTTCCCCATGCTGCCTGTGGGCTGTGAGTCTGATGCCTGTGACACTAGAAGGGCGTTCTTCCTTTTGCAAGTAAGCAAGCAGCGAGCTGAAGAGGTTAAATAACTTACCAAATGCATCCACTGAGTAAGTGGCAGAGCAGAAATGAGATCTTTAGAATCTATACTTCTGCGATCTGCCTCAGTGGAGGATGAACACACATTAATGAGATCCCTGACCACTCCAGTAAAACAATCTCTCATAGGAAGATCTACAGGGAGATGAACCCAAAGTAAGGAAGCTCTAATGATAGTTTTTTTAAGTGCTCTGGTTCCTGAACACCAAGAGCTGGTTCTGTACCCCTGGTGATGACTGCATATTGAAAACTATGAGACTAGCAAGAACTAATTGAATCTTTTGTTTTTTAAAAACCCAATCCCAGTGATTAAAGCACTTCAAGAGATTTTTTTTTTATCTTTGCAAAAAATCCTGTTGTTAGTATATGTTGTAGCATTGTCAATTAGCTATGAGCAAATATTTTAAGCTTCTAGCTCTAGTGAAATAACAAACACCATTTTCCCTGGAAACCCATTTTAAAATATTTCTAATAAGTGCTGGCTACATTATGCTGATATAACATGTAGGTTTAAGTCCTATCCTGGTCACAGGAGAAATTCTTATTCTGCCCACAATAACCATTTCCCAAATAGCAATCATTTGGAGGACCTATTTGAAAGTCTGAATTTTAAATAGCATTGTTAAGTGGGGAAAAACCCCCTTACTTACATCTTCATCTCAATTTACCCTTTAATAAAGCTAAAAAGCACTAGCTTCCTTGGGAAAGTCTCTCATTGGTTTTTGAGAATTTACAGTTTGACTAAGTTTGTGGAGAGGTAGCTTACTCCTGTCACATTTTTTGCAAAGCAGCATACTGGAATCAATATCAAGTTTGGCTGCTGCTTTTAAAGGGATTAAGCCTTAAAACATATCTTCAACAAATAATCAAACCCAATCTGAAATTAAAATTTCAATGAAAGTCATAAGTAGCAGATATATGTGGGGAGAAGAAAATATAGAGTATGTGTAGGTGGTAAAGGGGAAGCTGAAGATGGACTATTGTATTTAGCTCCTTGTAAAATGAAGAAAGGCAAAGACATAGGCAAAGGTAAAGAAGTAGGCAGTCACAGCTGGAACAGCTGGAATAACCTACTGGTATATAGTGATTTAGCCTGCCACAAATACCAGGACAGAAGGAAGAAAACAGATAATGTTTTCAATGTAATTAACCAATAATAAATGGTACTTATGATCCAATAAAATGTAGCACTTCCTAAACATCCAGGAAATTCCAAATGAGTTTAGAAGAGATTTTGTTAATTTTTCTGTAAGAGGTCAAATGTAGTTGATGGTGTCAAAACTTACGCTAAGCAGAAACACATATAAATGTTAATTAAGTCATCGGCTACTGTAGAAAACTTTGGCATTGTTTTAGGCAAGTCTGCATCATATCATAGCTACAGTATGCTTAGGATTAATTTATTAAAAGGAAGTAAAAACAATAAGAGGGAAGGGATCGATTTTAAATTCTCTTAGGTGGGATAGAATATATTGAAAAGTTCATGGAGATGTCTGCTGGTAATTTTTCAGCATTATTGTATATTGCTTTTGTGAGAAATGGTAGTTGGCTTAAAAGCACATTTTCAGACTAGTCTCATAAGCAGTGTGATAATGCAGTTTATAATTCTCCTGTGGTAAACTGATGGAAAGTGAATTTCAGTTCTTCAGAGAATTTGGTTTTCTTTTAATAGGTCAGGGAAATATGACCCATTATCATTCTTTGAATGGCTACATATAAGGGACCAGATCCCGGAGCTGTGAATTGCTTTGGCAATTCTGAAAAGCAATCTGACACTGCCCAGAAACTTACCAAACTGTGCATATCCTTTGATTCAGGTATATGGCTATAGGCCTATACCCCAAAAAATCAAAGAAAAAAGAAAAGGATTTATAAGGACAAAAATATTTGGAATAGCAATTTCTGTGGTTGTAAAAAATTAGGAACTAAGAACCAAAAGACTCTGATTAACACAATGATAAATCAGAAATCCAAAAGGACGAAGATGAAACATGATATTCATCTCTTGCCAGGGACATGCAAAAAGAGATGTGCGTTTTTGGATGTGGCTCATGTGGGAATTTGGTTTGCTAGACTATGTAGCTATGTATTGAGGGATTTAAAAAAATGTGCTTAACGGGGATGGTGGAATGATATCATGAAGGACAAATTAAAAACAACAACCCTGAGCACTGGCCCTGGATTCAGTAGGACCTGAGTTCAAATCTGACCTCAGACACTTGACACTTATTAGCTGTGTGACCCTGGGCAAGTCACTTAACCCCAATTGCCTCACCAAAAACAAACAAATAAAAAACCCCAACCCTGTTATTTGAAAAAGGAAAAAAAATGGAAAAAAATGTACATACACCATCAGGTCCAAAAATACAATGGATATTTATTTGCCATAGAATACTTCCCACAGGTGGCATTAGATTATTAACTTAATTATTAAGTAATTAAGAAAGGGGAAATCATGTTGAGTGGGAGAGGAAAGATGAAAACTGCAAAACCTTTACTCTAAAATGTAGTTCTGAGAATCTATCTTGATGTAAATGGGTGGTCATATATTACCGAATAACTGGATAGACATTGTCTACTCTACTTACGTGTAAACTTTAAGAACAAAATCCTTTTCTTCCTTTAATTCAGAAAGTGACTGCAGAACATCCACAATGCTCAAGACTGCACAGCCATAAGGGCGCCGGTAGTGTAAGTGGGCAGGACCTTTCTTGGAATCGTTTAGCAACATACGACCTAGGAAATATCAGAAAATTTGAGTCAATCGAGTTTCAACTTTCATTTATGCCATTTGATAACTGATTTATATATATACACATTTGGGAAATATAGAATATCAGAGCTGTATGGGACTGCAAAGATCTCCTAGACCAGTGGTTGGTAAACTTTTTATATAAAGGCCCAGATAATAACTATTTTAGGTTTTGAGGGTCAAGAGGCAAAATACAGGATATTAGATAACAAGAGAGAAAATAAATTTCCACAAATTTTTATTGATTCAATAAATAACAACAACAACAAAAATAATATACTTTTTTTTTGGGTAATACAGGTCTCCTAATGAGAAAAATGGAATTCTTTTTTTGGGGGGGGGAATAACATTTCAAACTGTTGACTTTTTTCTCATGACTCTCCTGCATTGCTCTCATTTCCCTTTCCATTCTTTCCTCCTTTTCTCTACATCTTCTTTCTATTTCTCCTACTTTCTCTTCAAAGTCCATTTTGAGGGGGATAACATTTCACTTAATCGAGGTTCAAAGTTAGTATTCCCTATCATTAAAATTGATTGCAAGTGTAATCTCTTAATGATTATCTGTATGAGATCTTTGAAAATGCCTTTTCACACAGATAAGTACTGACAAATTCTGGTATCAATACATATGCATATAATTTTCATTGAACACATTCATAGCTTGTAAGACATTTATAGAATTTCATATTCTTCTTTGTAGTACGCCAAGCAGTGGTGCAAAGCAATGAGAATACCACATATAGTCTTTGTTCCTCCATAACTTTACCATTGCAGTGTAAAAAGCAGCCACAGACAATTGCTAAATGAATGAGAATGGCTGGGTTCCAATAAAATTTTACTTTTGGACATTGAAATCTGAATTTCATATAATTTTCACATTATTAAATAGTTTTCTTTTAATCTTTTTCAATCATTAAAAATGTACAACCCCTTCTTAGCTCATGGGCTGTCTAAAAGCATGGGGCAAGTCAGATTTACCAACCCTTACTGTAATAACATTTAACTTTATATACTGTTTCCTATGTGCCAGGTACTCTGCTAAGTGCTTTACAGTTATTATCTCACTTGATCCTCACAACAACCCTGGGAAGTAAGTGCTATTATTATCTACATTTTACAGATGAGGAAACTGAGGCAAACAGAAGTTAAGTGAGTTGCCTAGGATCACACAGCTACTAAGTGTCTGATGCCAGATTTGAACACAAGTCTTTCTGATTCCAGGCCTAGGTCCCTGTTCACTGTGCCACCTAGCTGCCCCAGTTCTAGTTAGAAATAGATTGACTAATTGTACTTGACTGTCCACAAAGTTAGTTAGTGGCAGAGCCAGAACTATAACCGAGGTCTCCTAAAGACCGGCCCGTTGTTCCTTCAATTACATTCGGATTTTCAATGTACTAGACCTTGCTTACACTTCATTTTAACTTTACCCCTTGACAATACAAAAATCTGATTATGTGTGGATTTTATAGAAATGTGTACCCTGGGAATGTTAAAAGATTTATATTAGTAATCTAAACTTTAGTTTATTGGCCAAGTAGCAATTGATGTAAGGAGAAGGATGACAACTTGCACTTCTTAGCCAAAGTTATTTGATCCATATCATGCTTCAGGGGATTGAGCCAGACCCTCATCCCACCTTAATATAAGGAAGAGAAGTCTTCAGTAAGCAGAGCAAAGTTGGCTTTTCTGCTTACTGTAGCAGCCTCTACAAATGGTCAGAGCACATTCACATAAACACAAAATATAGACTGCTCTAAGTTCCTCATTAAGCAAAGTCCAAGCACACTAAGTAGATCTTTGTTTTGCTAACAAGAAGTTGTAAAACACTTGCCTGTATGAATGTATAAATACCCTGCACCATAAGGAACAATGCATTCAATTGCTTCCCAGAAAAACTGATTAGGGACATTAATCATACCAACAATATCCAATCATCATAATAAGAAATATAAATAATAAATACTATGTCTTCCTTTGACTACAGTATAAAATGATTCAATACAAATAGCAGAGTAATAGACATAGTACTAACATTTAGTGGGAAAAACATATATAATAAAATATAAACATACATGCAATATAAAATTTGCCTGACAATTAGCTAGTGCTATTTTTTTCAATTAACAAAAACTTATTGTTTCTCTTTCCCTTCTCCTCTGCACACTCCCTCAAACTAGAGCTATTTCTTGTTGAGTTAGGAGTAAAGGTTTCACTTTTTGAAGGCATAGGGATTAATTCTTTTAGTCTTAAGTGACCTTTAGTGTTCATGCCATCAATCCTGTAGTATTCTCATACATTTGTCATGGTACCCCTAGGAATGTGTGTGGGGTGGTCTTTGGATTGGGCAAGAATACACTTGCCTCTACTAATAGAGAAAAAGGGCAGAGGGTGCATCAATATTATCCTAGTTGTTCAGTTTATGTCTAAGGCCACAGAAAGAAGACATGGGTTGCCAGGTAGGACAAAAGTAGAGGTACAGGATTCATGATGTTTATTCTTAAAAAATTGACAATTTTAATGGATAAAGCATACAGTACCTATTCGGATCACATGGGCAACTATGTATAAATCTCTCTTCATATCTTTGCTGCTCAGATCCTAGAGAAAAGAGAAAAACATTGAAGCAAACCCAATGCAGCAAGTACATACAAAGAACTGAAAAGTTATTTTTTTTCAGTGTCTAAGTATGGTAATTTACTTTGGTTACATTTTGCATATGCTATAAATAAATAAATTTAATACATAAAAGTAAGTACTATTTTACAAATGTCAAAATTCCTTCATATGTTCAGGTGCCTGGTATATTTTAGGATGTTATATGCTTGATGTAGTATCTGTATAGTTCAGATATATAATACCTAGAAAATTTAATATATACAAGAAAACCTCTCTCCCATTTACAAAATGAGAGAGTATTGTAATGAATTACAGTCTTGCTCTATCTTAAAATTGCATTTCAATTAAGTTTAGAGACTGAACAATTTCTTATAGATTACCTAATGCCTAGATGTATAAGAAAAATGAAAATAAAGGAACCCTATTCCAACATGCATTGATAGATCCACAGAAGGAAAGATGGGGTACATCTGAGCTACATTGATGCAGCCTCAAGGAAACAATTCTCTTGGTACATGAGGCATCTGAACACAGATGAGAATTTTATAAATAATTTGGTCACCATTGGTTTGCAATTAGTCATGCAGTATTTCAGATATAGTACATATAGTTTTTCTAAGTAAAACTGTTGAAAATAATCCTGTACCTTTTTAGAGATTTACTTGTAAGGAAGACTATATAATCTAGAACGCATGTCTTTCAAATAAAAGTTTAGGGACTGCTTGTTGTGCCATAAAGTATATTTATATTTATAATCTAAAAAATATTTATAATTAACATTGATATTTATGATTTTTTTTGTGAAACATAATACTATATAATTTAGGATAATCTGTTTATGCCTTACTTATTTATTGTGCTCCAAAGCAAAAACTTTGTTCTTAATCCCTTCTAGTGCAGGTTTTTCATTAAGCCAGCCTGGCCTGTTCCCATTTATTTGCACTCAGTAGGGTATGACTGATTTGGCCTTCCCTAATGTAGAAAATTTCTTTGTTTTTCTTTTTCTCTCTAAGCTACCCTTTCTCCATCTCTTCATTTGTAACCTTTGGACTGGTTTGAGATGAGTCTCACTTTTGCTGAGTAGGCAAGATAGGAGGGCAACCCAAGTGACTTGAGTGGTTTTGCATGGACTTTTCCATTAAGACGGTCATGCCTATTGCTCATGTATTTTGCATAAGTGTTTTCAGTGGGAAGTATGTAAAGAAGAAAGACTAAGTAGTCTATGCTAAACTAGACAACAGAATGTTTGCAGGGAAACAGTTTCAAATGCACATGAGGTGGGAGAAGTCTCAGCCTCTAGGGTGATTTTTAGTATACTTTTCAATGACCATGAAGGAATTAAAGAAGAATTCTAATTTAAAAGTAATGTCATTCTACCAGGGTGAAAGGTTTAGATTCCAGAGAGTTATTCAGTTTTGCTGGGGACCTAATAGGATAATCCAGCACACTAATATTGATACAGAGATGATTAACAGATATGAATAATATTAGGAGAAAACTGAGATCAAGAATCCCACTAGTTTTTAATGGGACATATATCAAAGGCAACAGATGAATAATATCCAACTAGAGATGATAACGACAAGATTTATATAGTGCTAATTATGTGCAAAGGGCTTTGCAATTATTATCTTATTTCATCCTCACAATAACCCTGGGAAGTAGGTGATATTATTATTCCATTTTACAAATGAGGAAACTGAGGCAAATAGACTGGCTTGAGGTTACACAGTTAGTAAAGTGTCTGAGGTCAGATTTGAAATCAGGTCTAAGTGGATGATAATTGCCTGTTTGCAGGAAAGCTGCAACCCTAAGGAGGGGGAAGTATATCAAACAGGTAAGTAATATTCACTGATTGGCTGGCAACTCTACTTTTACTAAGAAATCTGACTGCAAGACTTCTTGTGGGGAGAACTGTATGTGGTCAAGGGCTAAGTGGGACAAAAGGGTCAAAGTGAAAGAAAAGAAGAGTTATTTTTGTATGCCTGCATTTGATGTTGTATAGTTCCTTGCAAGGATCAACAATGCTGTTAGGATTGAAATTTATAAATGACCCACTCTCTTGGTAGGCTACAAGCTAATTGGAAAATAAAGGTTTACTAAATGCTTTTTTCATGAAATATTCAAGGTACTCTGTGTCTCCCAAGTGTCATGACCACAGGAAGTGGTAAGAGCTAGCAAATAATAGCGATAATTATAGTAATGATAGTTAAATTCTTAAACCTACGAGGAAGTTCTTTGCATTGACATAATCTTTTGAGTGAAAAATAAGGGCATTCTGGACTCCTTCCATTATTTTGTATTTTAAACAATGGAATTAATATTTGAATTCCCATTAAGATTATTGCTAAGTATAAAAAAACAAATATCAATTTATTGATAAATATCAGATTATTTCGTATGAATAGACATTAGGCCACTGTTTTGAGGAACAATTGAGATGGACTGCTAAAGGACAGAACATTTTCAAATGAAATGATTCCCTCTGGGTCTAGGCTAATATGATTCAAGCTACCACAAAAGCCTAGTATTATTCACCCCAATGTACATCTCTGTGTTCATAGTCCCATAGCAGATCACCATAGAAAACCACCATAATAACCAGTCATTCCATGTACACTAAAATTGGAATTCTCATACTTCTCTTGCTGGTTATTAATTACAATAAAGGAGCCTCAAATGTAATTTAACATCGAATGAAAAAAATGCTTATAATGTTTTTAAAGTGACAGGGTAGAAAAAAACTAAAGTGACTGGGTGGGATTCTGGTCTGGACCATACTGTATATGGTACTTAGAATTCAGGTTGGTACTTTATAGGTGTTGATAATGATAAAAGTAATAACAAAAATAATTTTTGGCAAATGTAAATGAAAATTGCTGTTAGTTTCATAGTACATTAAACTTCCAATGTAAAAGCTATCTTGTTAAATGTAAATTAAATGCACAGTTAAACATAATTTTGGCTTGATAAAAACATTGCTCTTTCATAGTGAGTATCAAGTATGATTTATAATATTAACATTTAAGAGACAAATGGAAAACAAGGGAAGGAATGAGAACACAGGAAATTCAGTGCTGTCCAGCCCTAGAGTCTGCCAGCTAGTGGGCAGAAGGTGGGTGGGGAGGGGACTGGGCAATTTGATCTAAGGCAGAGAACACGGAACTCAGTTAGGGTATGCTATGAGGTGGCAGAAATATAGTTAGCTCCCCTATTCCTCAGCATTTACTCATTGCCTAGGGATGGTATGAAGATCTTAACAATAAAATAAAATAATACCAATAGTTAAAAAAACCCACAGAAAAAGGTAAATATAACTATGTCATGACATCATGATAGAACCATCCAGTTAGACTCCCAACTTAAATTAATAATAGTGCAAAATTTTATCATTTGGGTTGTCAACTCAAATATGATAAAACTATTATCAAAGTAAAACACTTTATATTCATGTGTCTATGCCTTAATTACATATACATAGTCACTCATGTACTACACACCATGAAGAGTGAAAAAAAACTAGCACTTTTTTTGGGGGGAAACGTCAAATTAAAAATTCCTTGGAAATATTTTTCCTTTTATGGAGAAGTACTAAAATCTAACAAATCTGGAAAAGGGAAAGAATTCCCAAAGAGAATCCTATGATTCACAAATGACAGTTTATAAATTGGAAGAAATTATCTTAAGAAAAAGCTAAGATTTGTATGAAGAGAAATAATAATAGTCGATTATTGAGTTTTCCGGGCTTGTCTACATTAGCCCTTTTCTGTGTCTACACTACAGGAATTTCATAACCCACTTCTACTTTTCTAAGACATTGATTATGAGGCTTTTAACATAAATGGCAATCTCAAACTGTGCTCTTTTGCCTTCAGTAGAGAATCAGGTTTCTAGATTAGTCTATAAGATAGAGTCTAGCCAAAATAATGGCTTTGTAGAGCTGGTAGTCATGTTTTAGGATCCCATGTGTACCACAGCAAGACAAAATTATGTCAGGAACCTTTACAAAAAGTGCCAAAAGCAAAACCAGCCCCAAACTCAGTCATTGTGGATAAGCCACAAAAGAAAAGAAGTGAATGGGAATTTGGAACATCCATGAGAGTATTAGGGAACAAGAATATTCATGATTCATTGATTTTTTTCATTACCCAAATTGGCATCATTAATTCAATATGTTTGTGCATTTATGTGGCTGCTGGAATATGGGCTTGGATTCACATGCAAAATTTAAAATATTTATAACATGAAATGTTCAATATTCCATAATCACTTTCAAATGCCTGTCATAATAAATTTTATCACAATCAATCATTGAGTATGAGGATGAACTCAATGGGAATACACTCAAATCTCTATTTCCATTGCTGCCAGAGAGCCCCAAGTGAAAGACTTCTATTGTGATTTTATTAGGCAAGGTCAGAATGTCAGAAATCTTTAAAATATTGCTCATCTTGTTCATTTCCCTGCCTCTAAACTGAACTGCTCTAGATTATTCAAGACAGTTGTCTGTCTTCTTCTTACTTCCGTCTACTCCAGTAGCTAACTTTGGGTCAGTGATTTAATCTAAATCTTTTAAGACACCCTTCCTCTTTTACCTTTCCTTTTTTTTCTTCTTCCCTCCTTGGAGAGGATAGGAAATTCCTTAGTATTTTCACCTTTCTTTTCTCCTGAAAAAGTTATATCAATGTTCCTTCTGTTTTTTGTGTAATTTTCTTACCCATTTCTCTTACTGAATGCTTTCCTAATTCTTAAAATAGTGAACTCAAATAGAAACACATTACATAATTTTGACTTATTAATTTGATTTTTTTCATATATTTGGTTTCAATATGCACTGTCTCCTCAATGACGGGTGCTGTTGACTGTCTAATTGACAAGCTATTGTACTACTATTTGACCTTTAAAGAAAGTAGCAAAACAAACAAAATTCAGGTGAAAAAAGTGCAAATTTTTTTTCTGTAAGAGTCAGATCACATTCAAGTCTCTGAATTAGTTTCACTTACACTTAAGATGTACACAAAGGGTCTGAAGGTGACTAATACTATTTATATTGGGATAATACTGCAAACTAAACAGAAGGGCAATCAAGGTGGGAAGCATTACAGTATCTTTGGATTAAATGGATTTTCTCTAAAACCATATCGTATCGTCCAAGCACAGAGTACCAACAACAGTCATGACTATAACAAAACATTGTACTCTTTTTCAGCAAATCAATTAATTACTCAAGTAAATGAAGCACGTTAGCTGTTCAGTGCATAAATAAATGGCGAAAGCATGAGAAGCAGCTTGGAGAAAATTTTGGCAGTTTCCTGATGGTGGAAACCTAGAGTATGTTTTTCTAATGAGAACCTTACTGTGTCCCTCACTGTGCTGACATTTCTAGGGTGTTGGACCTTTGAGAGTAACTTTCTTGAAAGTAGTATTATGAATAGGAGTCATTTGTGAAGAATGAAACTGATGTGTACAGATTCCAATAGAAAATGGACCCAGGATTTGGTAGTTTTGAGAAAGTAAATTTGAGTGGACAACTTTAGAAGGCTTTCCTAATTCCAAATCAAGAACAGAATAAAAAAGAACACCTCCCCCCTCCATTTTAAGTGTTGAGTTTACATATTGGATATTAAAACTTAAAAATCAGCCAAAAGGCACTTGAAAGTATTTATTGCATCACACAAATTCAATTAAAACATGTAGTTGATTGCAATCTTCTTTAAACATTTCATTATTATCTGTCAAAAACATATAGCTAGTCTTATTTGCCCTAGTGTGTAGGGAAAAATTATGTCAGTTTTTGGGGTGATAACATCGACAAACCAAAGCCTTGGTCAGAAATGGCCCCATCCACAGTGTAGCAGGGAAAGAGAATTCTCACATACTGTAAAAAGGGCACACATTCGATCTATCTTCTCTGGGTTCCTTGGCCCACCATTCTTGTTCAGTCTCACCAGAAACCGCTCACTGAAATGTAGGAAAGAGAGAGAGAAAGAGGGAGAGAGAAAGAGACAGAGAAACATGAGGGACCACAAGCTACAGAACAAAGACCAGGGCATGTATAAAGAATAATGTATAATCTCAGAAATCCTAAACACTCATGGAATTGCACTCAGTGATAGGTGGGTAGGGTACAATGTGGATGCAATGTCTTTTTAGACATGACAGAAAGGCAGAGTGATCTGGTGGAGAGATTTGGACTTGAAGTCCAGAGAGACTTGGCCCTAAGGTTGGCTTTAGTTGTGTGACCCTGGGTATCTCATTTAACTTTTGAACTTTATCTGTAAAATGGGCATAATCTTTGTAATATCTTTCTCACAGGATTGTTGTGCTTTCCATATCTTAAGTTTTATAAAGGTGTCATCATTGTTCATAACAATGTCAAAACAGTAATAGTCATAATGATACAGTTTCAAACACTTTAAAAAATAACAGAACAAAGTCTTGTGTAGGATAAACATTTTTTAAAAGGCGCTATCGTTTAACCATTTAATGTGTATGTCTTGTTTCCCTTATCTCTTGTGCTTCTTGGGAGCAGGGATCACGAGTTTTATATTTCACCTGTATCTATCCCCAAGACCCAAGTTCACTTTTCAACACAGAGGAGTCACTAGGATACCTTGAAGTGAATCACACAATTAGTTCATCACAGCAGAAGAAAACAATACATATTATAGGCCATCTGGGAGAACAGAAGTTCCAGTAGACTATAGGGTATCCCCAAAGTCTTAGTGCAGGTGTAAGCTTTAAAAGCTTTAATGCCACCTGACTTTTAATGGCTTAAACCCGCACTAAGACTTTGGAGATAGCCTGTATACATAGGTCCTTTGAAGGTATTTCATTCTGTCTTTGTTTCCCTATCCTAGAAGTGGCGTGTGTGTGTGTGTGTGTGTGTGTGTGTGTGTGTGTGTGTGTGTGTGTGTGTGTGTAAGAGAGAATTATGGACATATGATTTCATGAGTATAGGGAACTCCCAGAGTGAAAGCCCCTTCACTGATGCAAGCTATTGACTTCTCTGCATTTTATAATTTGATTACATTAGGGGTAGTGAGAGTTTAAGTCCCTATTGCCTGGCCCACATCTCTCACTACCTGCTAGACATTTTCACTTTGATGAGCCATGTAGAAATCTCAAATATAACATGTCTGAAAGAGAAATCATTAGACCTCCTATCTTCTTTTGGGCAAGGGCATCACCAAGCTGCATAACCCCTGAGTCATCCTTGACTCTTCTCTCTTCTTCAATCCTCTCCACCCATCATCTGATCAGTTGCCAAGTCTTGCCAATTTTAATTTCACAACATCTCTTGCCTCTGTTTCTGGTCTCCACTCACCACCACAATCTCCCTTGCTCAGGTTCTCATCACCTCTTGTTTGGACTATTGAAATAGTTTCCTTATGAGCACTTCCATCTCAGGCCTCTACTAGGGAGGCTCCTAGGGCTCAGATTGAACTATATCACTCTAATGGTCAAGAAGCTTTGGGGGCTACTTCTGATCTGGAGAATAAACTACAAACCCCTCTTTTTGACATCTGGAGCCCTATCAGTTTGTTCCTAGACTGCCATTTTAGGGTGATGTCACAGCATTCCCCTCATTCCGGAATATTAGCCTACTTGCTATTCTCTATACACGATATTTCATCTCTCTTCTGTATAGTTTTACACAAACTCTCTCCTATTCCTGGAACTCTCTCAATTCTTCACCTGTGCCTCTTGGGACCCCATTTCCTTTCAGTATTCAACTCAAGTGCCACTTCCTTCCAGAGGCCTTTCCTGATTCCTGTAGTTAGCACCCTGTCCCCAATCATTTTGTACTTATTTGTATATATTCTGGGTTTGTTTATTTGTGAACAGGTAGTATACCCTTTAGGGGTAGCTAGGTGGCAAAGTAGATAGAAAGCTGGGTCTGGAATCAGGAAGACCTGAGTTCAAATCCAGCCCCAGACACTTAATAGCTATTCACAACAAGTCATTTAACCTTGTTTGTCTCAGTTTCCTCATCTGTAAAATGAGCTAGAGAAGGAAATGGCAAACCACTCCAATATCTTTGCCAAGAAAACCCCAAAAGAGGTCACAAAGAGTTGGACACAACTGAAAAGTGACTTAACAGCAAATTATACCCCTAGTAGAACATAAGTCCATTGAGAGTGGAAACAACCTTTTTTTGGATTCTACTGCCTAGCACAGTGCCTAGCATGCACTAGGCACTTAATGAGTGCTTGTAATTCACTGATTAATTAATCCTGGACTACAAGGCAAGCTCTTCTAGCATATCATACTATCTTTCATGATGCCTTGCACAGAGAAAGCATTTAATTGAATTACCCAAATCACATCCACCCCTACAGAGCCACTTAGATCTGACGGGGGAAGAGGCAGGGAGGAATCCTATAGAAACAAATGTCATGTTGAGAGTGTGAAAGGTAAAAACACAAAGTGTGAGGAAAATCTAATTAATAGAATGCGCAGTCAGAGTGGAGACACTCAAAGTTTTATCACCCAAAGTAATCCACATGCTTTTGGTAGGGAGTTGATAACCATTTCAAATACCTTGTGAAACCATGTCAATGTATTTTATTTTGGCCAACTATAACTGTGGAAAGAGTGTTGGACTTGGATTTGAGAAGACCTGAGTTTAAATCTATCCTTGGACACTTACTAGTTGTGTGACCTTGGGCAAGTCTCTTCATCGCTGTCTGCCTCAGTTTCCTCATTTGTAAAATGGGGAAGATAATAGCACCTACCTTGCAGAGCCGTTGTGAGGATCAAATAAAATAATATCTGTAAGATGCTTTGCAAACCTTAAAACGCTATGTAAAGGCTAACTGTTATTACAATCATCATCTCTACCCTCTTCTCGATTTATGCTCTGTTTGCAAAATCTCAATATTTCCATGATCTGTGCTTTCCTTCATATGGATTCCCTCTCTCCTAATGCGTATCTTAAGCATACAGTCTTCATGAATTGCTGAAAAAGTCATCAATCTGTAGCAACCTGGTAATGGACTTCTCTGAAATTAGCCAGGATGGTATTTAGACAACAGACATACAGTCCATTGAAGACATGAAGGGGCTAGATCAGATGATTTCCAAGGTCACTTCCGGGTCAAATCGTAAACATAATCATTCAAGTGATTTATTTTTCCCTTGATCCTCCAACCATGCCATACCTGAAGTATGTATGACAAAAGAATGACAGGTATTGCAAATACTATGCTAGGATGACAAAATACGTTGTGATTTTAACTGTAAAGGTTGCTATAGAAAGAGGAAATGGGGATAGTAAAAGCGTGAAAGAATCAGGGTTACAGGAGGGGTGAGGAGTCAAAATGGAAGGAAAACTTCAAAGGCTGCATGCTGGGAGCCACTGTTCAAGCCACATAATAAAGATGAATGGAGCAACTACCCCTGGCTGCCTACCGTGCTGGTACTAAAGCATGAGGATGCTCTCTCTGTTCAAAGCACAAGAGTTCCACGCCGAGGGAGGCAGCTCATGTTGACCTGATTCCAAGATATGCCCCTTCCCTCCCCCTACCAGATTCAGTACAGCTATATTCAGTCTAGGCTCTAAATTTCACAACTTTACAACTTAATTTGTCCCTTATGGCAGAGAAGTGGGAGACAACTAGGTCAGAACAACTGATACAACTGCAGGTATAATCCCTTATTGGATGTTTTTGTTTTTTACCTTTGACACAAAAGAATCAATGTGGCAGTGGACTTGGAAGTGTTTGTGAAATCAATTGAAAAAGGCATCAATAAACAGTATTTTTAAAAACCCAGAAAGTGGGAAAGCCTTAATAGAACGAATAAAATGAATTCAGCCAACTCAATAACAATAAATTAATTCTTTAATCTGCTTGACACTTTAATTCCTAGATGTCCTTTACTCTGGTAGTGTATGACCTAGAAACTCGGGGGCATCATACATTTGTAAAGGGAACAAGTGAAAGTCTCAAACATTGGTTATTTAGGAGCTTTAAGCATCTTTCTTTTTAATGTTGAAAAGATAAGGTGAATTTCCATTTTAAAGATGAGCTTCTCAATTGTCTCTCCTAGCCTGGAATGGTCAGGAAAGTGATTCAGACAAGTGTTTGTCAATGGGGCACAAAAGGTATAACCAAGAATGTTATGTGGTGGTGGTGGTGGTGGGGTGTGTGTGTGTGTGTGTGTGTGTGTGTGTGAATAAAATAAGGCCATGTAGTCAGAAGTTGCCTATAAAGGTCATCCTCTCCTTCCTCTATAGAAGTTTGAACACCTTCCCCTTTTGCTTCTCTGTCTTCTTTTAGTGGAATATAAAAATGGGAAGGCCATCTCACTGTGGCAATTCATAATTAATCAATCCATATCCTGAGGATTAGTCTGTTTGATCTATCTGGCTAAACCACCATGGAATTGAGCTTGCAGGCATCGAGAAGAACCCTTTAGACAGCCAAAGTAGCTAATTCCACGGTGCCATGATGATCTCATCACGTACAGAAACTTTCTGGGCCTCTTACCCCTCATTGCCCCACAAAAAACCAAACCAAACCAAACTAAACCAAGACAAAAGGTGAACGTTTTGTAATCAGGGGATGATGGTGAGGATGATCATAATAATAGCTAACTTATGTAGTGCCTACTATATATTAGGCACTATGCTAAGCACTTCACAAATATCTCATTTGATCTTCACAACCACCCTTGGAGGTAGGTGCTACTATTCTTCCCATTTTAAAGCTGAGGAAACTGATGTTGAGGGCCTTGCCCATAATCACATATCTAAGTAAGTCTCTGAGGCTGGATTTGAACTCAGGTCTTCCTGACTTTAGGCCCAGCCTTTATCCACTGTGATACTTAGCTGCCCATAGGGGCAGGAATTTAGGAAATTTAGGCAATTAGGTAATGAAAGTAAAGGTAAAAGACTCCTGGGGGGCAGCTAGGTGGCACAGTGGATAAAGCACCAGCCCCGGATTCAGGAGGACCTGAGTTCAAATCCGGTCTCAGACACTTGACATGTACTAGCTGTGTGACCTTGGGCAAGTCACTTAACCCTCATTGCCCTGCAAACAAAACAAAACAAAACACAACAAACAAACAGACAAAAGGAAAGACTCTGAAGTATCACTTGTTAGGAAAAAGTCAATGGTTTGATAACCCAGAGGCCAAAGAAGAGATGAAATGGGGCAACAAGATTTTACCTGTCCAAAAGGTCAAGATCTGGATTCCAGGAGGTAAAGTCAATAAAACAGTCAAGTAGGACAGCCAAGGGTGAAGCTGGCCTGACCTCGGCATGGGTACTATTCAATCCATCTGCTACTTTCCCATAATCATTAGCCACAAATATAACTTGGTGATTATGAAATTCTACAAATATTTATTTGGTATCTACTCTCTGCAAGGTACTACATTAACAAAATAAACTATTACAAAATATATGTGTTAGAAAAAACCCCACAAAACACTGTGGCATGAAGCTTTCATGTTAGAAAGCAAGCAACAATAGGGTCAAGTTCATCAGGTGGTAGATGATGGCTGGTTGGGTCAAAATCTGGCATTGGTCAACTGGGTTTTGAGGTTAACCAGAAGCTGAATATGCAGGAGATCTTAACCATTTTTGTGTCCTGGACCCCTTTGGCAGTGTCTGGGGAATTCTTTGGATCCCCTTCTCAGAATCATGTTTTCAAATGCTTTAAATAAAATGTATACTATTATAAAAGAAACTAATTAAATTGAAATGCAATTATCAGAATATTTAAACAATGAATTAATGAACTTTAGGTTAAGAAAAGAGAGTAACAGAGCCAAGTTTATATTTAAATCCACTTTTTTCTAATTATAAATCTTAGACTTTAAGAGAAAAATAACTGAACTTGGGAATTGAAAAATAAAAAGATTTTTATCCTTTCATATTTAAGTACCCTTTGGCAGCTGTGTAGGGGGAAGAATGTAGTAGTGATACAAGTGTAAATACAATAAATTCAACTCAACAAACATTAATTAAATGCCTACTGTATGAAAATATGTTGTCTCTATGTTCAGCCCAAATGCACAGAAACAAAATAACATAAAAGTAATATTTATAAAGTTTTAAAATGTGCAGATCACTTTATATCCTTTTCATCTACCCCTCACAACAACCCTGTAGGGTAGGTATGTATTATTATTCCTGTGTTATGGAAGAGGAAAATGAGGCTTGCAATTACACAATTAGCAAATGCTAGAAGCTGGCTTCAAACCTAAATCTTCCTGACTCGGAGTTCAGCCCTCTCCCTACTAGGCTAGGCTGCTACATCTTCTAACAGCTTGAGCCAAATGATGCTAAACATAGTATAATATAAACACCTGGATGAGGTCGGGTTTAGCATAATAGTGTTTGACAGTCTACACTCATGACCAAATGACCATTCCCATTTTGTGGATGTGCTGCCAAAGTAAGCCCCTCACTCCAGTTCCTTGAAAAAACAAAACAAACAACCAAAGAAACTCAGCTATCCTGCCCCTTGGCAGTTTGAGGAGCACTAAATGAGTAATGGACAAAGAAATGCTCACAGCATAGGTGAAGTGAAACTTATCAGACGCTTACCAATGTGAATTCATAGAAGGCCATATTTACCATCATCCAGATCAATGTGAAACACATATCACTCACTGGTCACACTGAACCATTGTGAAGCCACAATGTAAGAGGCCAATTCAAACTATAGGAAATGGAGTTAAGGAATGACCAAGGAGAAGCTGATTTGTCATCAACTGTAAGTCCCTCTTGGGGCTTGGTGGCACAATGGATAGAAGTCCATGCATGGAGTCAGGAAGAACTGAGTTCAAATCCAGCTTCAGACACTTACTAGCCTGGCCAGGTCACTTAACCCTGTTTATTTCAGTTTCCTCATCTGTAAAATGAGCAGGTTCTACAAGGAAATGACAAACCACTAGTGTGACCCAAACAGGGTCATGAAGAAACAGACATGACTGAAATGACTGGACAACAGCAAAAAAAAGGACCCCATTACAAATAAGCCAGATTTCAGCATAGTCCCTTCCAGCATAGCAGGCCCATTCACTGATTTTACTCTGAATCACCCTTATGCCAAAATGAGCTACAATCAGATGACAGACTTGGAAAGAAACAGAACCAGGAGAAGCAAGCTGTGGACACTGTTAAGATGCACTCTGGAAGAACCTGCTAACTATTCAGGACTCCTTTAGACTATTTGCTTGCTATAAAAGAAGTGGCAACAACAGAAAGCACTACAACCATTTACAAGTCTGAAAATGCATTTTCTTACATCATTCAAGGAAGGTTCAGTTAACTCTGCCAAACTTGTTATTGCTCGAGCCAATGTGAAGCCCTGGAGAGGAAGCCAGTGATCCTAACAACTGCTGCCTGCAAAGCTCCAATAAATTAGAACATTTTGGAAATGTGGTCACCAGGGGAAAATTTTGCTTTTGTGCCCATGATATTACTCAATGCCAAGGAGAGCTTATGATGGCTGGAAAACCCTTTTCTCTACCCCTCTTTCCATTTTAAGCCTGTCCTGAAGGCAAGAATTTTCCCAAAGATGCAGCCTCTTTTAGCCCATAGTGATTCTATAAACATTTTGTAAAATTCCAGAATAAAAAATAGATTATTGAAAATAATGATAATAAAAATGTAAAACAAATATTTTAAAATTCAATGTTAAACATTCAGAGTTCAGTTTGCTTGTTTCAGGTATAACATACTAGGCTAGGCTAGCGGACCATCTCATTTGGTCCTTTGCCTGGTTTGTCCACATTGGAAAAGCTTTGAGTGTGTGGCTGATGATGCTGTTTGAGAACCAGACAGATTAAGTTTGGAGAAGGTCATCAATCAGGTTGACTGAAGAGTGATGAATTTTTTGGTCATAGCAATTTTTGAAGACAAATAAATCGATCAATAAGCATTTATTGAGGGCCAACTATATTCCAGAATTTGTTTTTCTTTGGTTTTTTGAGGGACAATGAGGGTTAAGTGACTTGCCCAGGGTCACACAGCTAGTAAGTATCAAGTGTCTAAGGCTGTATATATTCCAGAATTTGTGCCAAACGTTGGGAATACAAGGATGAAAACACTACAATCCCTGCCCTCGAGAAGCTTAAATTATACTGGTTATAGGAATTTATGCTTGTACCACAACTTGTTTACCCTTTCTCTAATCTATGTCAAGCCTTATAGAGAAGTCTAGACTCACTTCCTCACCAACTACTCATGTCTTACCCTCCTTAAACATGGCTTCTTCCCTTACTGCTCTACTGAGATTGCTCTTTTTAAGCTTACAAATAACTTCTTATTATATCCAATTCCTTTTCTTGGTACTTTTCTGCTTTGACCTCAATGCAGTGTTTACCATTGTTGAAAACTGCCCCCTTTTTGAAATTCTCTCTTTTGAAGGCTGCTGAGACATTGAACTACATTCATGCTTTTCACACATTTCTGGTTCTTCTCCCATTTCCCTCCTACATGTATTTGTTTCCCAAGGTCCTGTCCTCAGTATTCTTGTCACTCAACGCTATTTCAGTTTTCTATCTCATCCTCTAAATTTCAACTATTAACTATATAAAGATGATTCTCTCTCAAACTTCTGTTTCTAATTCTGAACTGCCTGCTCAACATCTTCATTCGGATATCTGTTGGGATTTCAAACCCAGTCTTTCTAAATGTAATTATCTTTTCCCCAAAATGATTCTTTCTCTTTATTTCTGTTAATGGTTCCATCATTCATTGAGACAGCCATATTCTAAACCTGGATGTCATCTTTAAGGTTTTGAGTTTCCCTCCCCCTCATTCCTCAACACATCCAATTTATTGCCACATGAAATGGATTCTAATTCTGCAATCTCTCTCATATGTTCCTGACTTTCCATTTCCACACCCACCACTTTAGTTCAGACTCTGTCTCTCACCTAGAACCTTGCAGTCACCTCCTAATTGATTTCTTTATCTCTGTTTTCTCCCTCCTCCAGTTTATCCTAAAAATGCCTCCAAGTGTCATCTTTTTTTTTTTTTTTTGGCTGGGCAATGAGGGTTAAGTGACTTGCCCAGGGTTACACAGCTAGTAAGTGTCAAGTGTCTGAGGCTAGATTTGAACTCAGGTTCTCTTGAATCCAGGGCCGGTGCTTAATTCACTGGGCTACTTAGCTGCCCCAAGTGTCATCTTAACCCATAACTCTGATTACATTGCTTCCCTGTTTAAAAACCTCCAGTGACTTTCCGTTACTTGTTTAATTAAACTCAAGCTCCTTGGCCTGGCTGCTATCTGAGGTTCTCTGAGATCTGTTATCAATCTCTTTCCTCTACTTCATCTCTCATTACTCTCTTATATATACTCTATTCTTAAGTGAAGTTGGAGTATTCCTTATTTTTCCAACATGCCCTTCATTTTCCTTTTCTTTTAAAAAAATTATTTATTTTTATTCGGAATTTGAGAAATAAAACAAGCATTCCCTTATCTTTCTTATCTATCCACCTTTACTGACATAATTCCTGTCTTCTGGAATACCTTTTTCCCCATCCCACATCATGTAAGGCCTCATCTAAGTGCTACCTCCATGAAGCTTTCCTCGATTTCCCTGCCTATATGTGAATGGAAGCCTTGGAAGGAGTGAAATCCCTCACTAAACAGTGGCAATAAAATATAAATCTAAATATTCATAAATAATATGGAAATGCAAATCTCAAAATTAAGGCATGTCTATGAATATCTTATTTTAGTCCCACAACAATAGCAATGTTTGCAAATTCCTTGAAACAGATACCATATTTAATCTAACTTTCCAAATAAAAAATGCATATTACTGTATTGTTATAGTCACTGTTTGATCATAGAGATCATAGGTTAGAACCAAAAGGCACTTTAGAGAGACTTTTGTGGAAGAAACTTGTTTTATTGAAGAGGAAACTGAGGCCCATTGGCAATGAAGTGACTTGCTTAAAGTCTAATTTCAGGACCAGGGCTCTCTTTAACCACACTCTGCTGCTTCAGTTGGCGATGAAATAAAATTGCTTACCTGCTGATAAATAACCTCATAAGTAATTTATTACTAGTAACTGAATTGCTTCAATTGTGTCTATAAATGAGAAATGATCATGGGAGTAGAGGGAGCAGGAAAGGGAATTTCTTCATTAGTGTGGCCAACAGTCCCACTTGTCAAGCCTATAGACTTTTTCCCTTCTAGCCCAACTAAAGGCTGTTTGACAACTAGCACAGGGACAGGAAGAAAATTGGGGCTTGTTGGCATTGGGATAATTATCTTAATATCTATTGGTTTTTACATTGCTTCTGGTTTCCTTCTCAATAGTGGTACTTCTTTTTTCAAATCACAAAGGGTCCTCAGGGCTGGGACTTCCGTAGCTTTATTCAACTTCTTTATTGGATTTTTAAAATAGGACTTTTCATAGGAATGACCAACTTGCACTTTTATAATAAAGTAGGCATTTCTCTCTCCATTTCATTTCATAGATCTTCACTTTGGTTCTTTGGCATATTTCCATGGCTGCTTCACTTCTCCTCATAGGGTACTTATGTTTTTGCTTGTCTAGGTTGGAAACAAAAATGAAAGCTCTTGATCACGAGCAACCTGACAAGTCCCCGATTAATTGGTTCTGGAATCAGTGTAGGGTGAGCTGCTCTAGTTTTTAGTATAACTCCTTATTATTCCTTTGGGTCAGGAAGAAAATGGTGAGGTCTGCCTCTGATAACGCATCTTCCCCTAGGAAATGAAAATATTCCTTCGTGTGAGGGAAAAGCATGCACTGGCTCAGTCCTGAGGAGGTATTATTAAAACATGGGCAGGATGATGACTCCTTTTTTAGCTGCTTTCCCCCCATTCATTTGCTAGATGGATGAACTGCTAAAGAAGTGCGGTGCTGGCCAAGGCTTCTCCTCTCTATGATCTAATGCATTTCTGGGTCTTTGGATGTGGGAAACAACTCTGCAACATGGTAGATAAGAGCATGTTGGCCACTGCAATGGGTTTTGGTACTCATTTATATGATTAGTAGGTATATCATTCTCCTGTCTCTTTAATACAGAAAAGACCCTGTAAGATTCATCACCAATCTACCTCTAAGTCCACAGTTTTCACTATAGTTGAACATCTCTCCCTGTCCCCCATTTTGTTTACCTTTCCATGTATTCTGATGCCCCATGTATATTTGAAAGAGCCTGCCTCCATGGGCTTCTCTGCACATGCCCATTTCTAACATGGAGATGCCCTTGAGAAGCCTTTAGAGCATTCCCAGTTTGCCTAACTCGGAGCCCACTGCATCTCTTACCATGTGAGTAGAGGTATCCTCCTTTGAGTGACTCCTCGAGTTTTAAAAACTGGTGACTTTGAGTCCTCCTATACCTTTTCAGTTGTGTTCTTTTCTACTCCTCTCTTTCTGCTTTATTTTCCATCATCTTTATCTGCTGCATCCAAATGGGAAAGATCCCAGTTCACCCACAGCGAAGATGCTATGAACTGAACTAGTGAAAGGGGAAGGACTTGTTCTCCCTTGTTTCCTCTCTTTTACAATGACTCTGAGAACTGGGCTTGGAGGTATTTGTTTCTGTTTTGTGTTGTTTGTACTTCTTGGTTTCAGGTACTGAAAAGGAGATTATCATGGGACCTGGTAGTTCAAGTCATAGTGACCTTGGAGCCAGGATTGTAGGTAGAGTGGTACAGCCAGCCAAGTATGGAAACCCTGAGAAACCAGGGAGTCTGAGACTCAAGTCCAAAGCAGATTTTGGACTTGGAACTGGGACTGTGCTACATGAGAAGTGAGTTAAGCTATAAACCCAATCCCCTTTCTATCCTCAGAGGCTGAAATGGTAAAGCAGGGGATTATGCCTCCCATGCTTTGGGGAGTAAATTTGTATATTTGGGATTATATATTTTTGAAGGAGATATTTCTTTGTAAAAGCAAATTCAATTATTAGTGGCTAAATGGAATTGGGATGCAGGGGACCACTCCCTACATTTGAGGGAATAACACTGGGGGTGGGGGTGGGAGGATACCCCCCCAATCCCTTTCAGGGTGCTGGAGAACCCTGGGGAAGGAGTGAATACTAAGCCTTAGGTAATGGAGCCTACAGTAATCACTGTTATATGCCTATAGTTCACTATCTTCCTAATCCTAATCCATTTTTCTTCATTTTTTTTTGAAGAAGGAAAATCATCATAAACCTGAAGCACTGGCTTGGAATAACAGGAATGAGTTCAGGAATACTGCACATTCTTGAGAGAGAGGCTGACCCTTGCCAAAAGGTGATTTTTATTGTAGTGTTTTTTGATTACTAGCTCTTCAGCATTATATGGGCAACAACCATGACCTCAACAGTAGCAAAGTACTATGGATGTTTATGTGGAAGTCTCATGATGTCCTGTCAAGAGGTATGTGTGTCCAGACCAAGAGGAACCTGTGCCAGGAGAGGGCGTCATTGAGCAAGAAGAAAGGAATTATCTAGGGGGTCCTTGGAAGTCTCTGATGCCAGATGAATGCAATTCTGAGGTGGAGCGAGGCAAAGCTATAAAATGAAAAGTCACCAATAAGACTGCATTTGCTCTACTGATAGCAACCAGTTTTTGGAGATAATAGTGTCTGAGGTATAGAATTTTTTTTTTTTGGGCAGGGCAATGGGAGTTAAGTGACTTGCCCAAGGTCATACAGCTAGTAAGTGTCAAGTGTCTGAGGCCGGATTTGAACTCAGGAACTCCTGAATCCAGGGCCAGTGTTTTATCCACTGCACCACCTAGCTGCCCCCTATAGAATTTTTTCTAACTCCAGAGGTGCCTCAACAGCAGATGTCTGGCCTTTTTATGGGAAAATGACATGAACACAGAAATAGGTAGAGAAAACAGATTTTGTGATGTATATGCAACAGCTACAATCAGTGAATAGACCCTCACCTGATGAGGAAACTGAAAGTGCTTCTAACTGAGAGGTGAAGACCTTAGAAATCACTCACCCTGTAGCATTCCAAGAACTAGATTTCAGCTTAGTTCAGATAATCATATAACGACGCATAGGTTCTATTACAGATACTCAAGATCTCTTGCAGAAATAGTCCCCATTTTTCTAGGGTAATGATGAAGAATCAAGACATTTGGATTTAACGTAGCTAAATGTAAACTCTGACAAGAAGTTGCTGCTTCTGAAAAAGCAGGTGAGCAGTTGCCCCGCTCAAAGAGAAATAGTTTAGAGACTTGGTTGCTATACATCACATACATACTAGTTTTTGAGCTGGGGCTCTGTAAATCAGAAATGACAAGTTCCTATGAGGGCTATCAGTGGGACACAAAGAGTAAATTTTAAATACTTCATAGGATAAGAGTTTTGACTATAATGTTAAAAATTAACTTTTAAACAAACACATCAGAACTTATTACCTCCAAATGAATATTGTTCCCTTCAAAGAAGTAACTTTGGTAGGCTACATCCTTAATTAGTGCTGTCAGAAAGATGCGACAAACAGCTTTTGGGACATTCAATGTTGACAATATCCGTCCTCTGAATGCTGGAAACATCTAAACACCATTCAGCATAAAGTATGGTGAAGATGAAAAACTAAACTGAATCATATTTTAGAGGGCTCAAAATGAGCTATAGCTCACTTTTATGTAAAGTACTGAGGCTGTTTTTTTGGCATGGCTATTCAATCATAAAATGTTACAGCTGGAAGAGACACGAGAAATCATTTAGCTTAACCCACTCATTTTGCGGATAAGGAAATGGGTCCAGAGTCCAGTGCCTATAGTCACATGGTTGCTAGGGGAAGCCTACTTACTCCCCATCCACCATACTGACTGTAACTGGCTCTGAAATGGAACTAAAAACCACAAGTAATTCTTCTTTACAGCTCTATCTCACTCTTCTGGCAGCTGACATACCTCACTTGATATGTTTCCACAAACAAAACTACCAGTCTATACACAACATTACATATTTAATTTAAATGAACATTTATTTGGGGCCATTTCATAATTATATTACTATGAGCATTGATGTTTTTGACTATCATACTTTAAGCTCCGGAGGAGCATGTTGTTTTCTTGAGAGGATTGATCTTCTATACCCAGAAAACATAACACAATGAAAACACCACCTCTATTAATTTTCTTATTCAATGCCAAGCCAATCAAGCTACCAAAGGATTATTTTAGAGTTTGAAAAAATAATGTTGAAATCCATCTGGGAGAACAAAAAACCAAAACTCTCTGGGAAAATAATGAAAAGAAGTGAAGAGGTAAGTAGTGCCAAACTCAGGCTAAATTTCAAAACAGTAATCATTAAAATAATTTGGTACTGTTTAAAATTCAGAGAAGTTGATCAGTGGATCAGATCAGGTAATCAATGTTCCGAAGTATTAATTCGATACATCTAAAGACCCCAGCTACTGGGGTAAGGACTCACTATTTGACTAAAACTGTAAGGATACTGGAAAGCTGACTGGCAGAAATTAGTTTTAGACCAACATTACTAAGATAAACTCCAAATGGAAACACAACCTGGATATAAAATGTTATGTCATAAACAAATGAGAGGGAGGATTTCAGAAAAACCCAGGAAGACTTATATGAATTGATGCAAAGTGAAGTGAGCAGAATGAGGAGAACAATGTACACAGTAAGATAAAGTAAGATAAAGTAAGATAAAGATAAACAATTGTGAAAGACTTATTAAGGCTGATCAGTACAACAATCCAACCAAATTCCAAAGGGCTCATGATGAAAAATACTATCTACCTACAGATAGAGAACTGATAGCCTCAGTGTATATAATGAAACCTATCTTTCCTTATTTCTCTTGCTTCTCTCTTCCCCTCTCCAGGATATGGTTAATGTAGAAATGTTTGCATGGCTTCATATGTATAATAGAGATAGTATTTTTTTTTGCTTTCTCAATGGGTGGGGGAGGGTAAGGAGAAAGAGAGATTTGGAACTGAAAAGAAAAAGAAAATATAAAAAGAAAAAAAAACCAAATGAGAGGCGTAAGGAAAAAATGACAATTCAGATTTATGGATAGAGAAAGAATTCATGTCCAAACAAAGAATGGATAGGAGCACAAAAGATAAAAGAAAATTTTAATTATATAAAATCAAAAAGTTTTTACACAATCAAATTCAATTCAGGTAATATTAGAAGAACAACAACTAACAGAAAAATCTTTGCAGCAACTTTCTTTGATAAAGGTCTCATTTCTAAGATATATAAGGAACCGATTCAAAATTATAAGAATAAAAGCCACTTTCCAATTCATAAATGGTCAAAGGATATGAACAGGTAGTTCTCAAAGGAAGAAATCCAAATGATCTATAACAATATAGAAAAATGCTTCGAATTACTTATAATATGATAAATGCAAATTAAAGCAACACTGAGGTTCTACTATCAGACTGGAAAAGTTAACCAAAAAGGAAAATGACAAATATTGGAGGTGCTTCAAGAAAGTAGGCACATTAGTATACAGTTGGCAGGGATGTGGATTCTACTGCCATTCTGGAATCAGTTTGGAACTATTTATCCAGAAATATCTTCACCAGGACTCTACCCCAAAGAGATTAAAGAAAAAGCAAAAGGTCCTATACATTCAAAATATTTATAGTAGCTTTTTTTTTTGTAGTGGCAAAGAAGTGGAAACCATGAGAGTGCTCATTAATTAGGGAATGGCTGAATAAATTATGGTATACAATTGTACCACAAGAAATGATGAAAGGGATAGTTTCAGAGAAAACTAGAAAGATTTATGAAATGATATAGATTGAAGTAATCAGAACCAGGGATATAATATATATAATAACACTGTAAAGAAAAACAACTTTGAAAGACTTCAAGGGGCAGCTAGGTGGTACAGTGGACAAAGCAGTGGCCCTGGATTCATGAGGACCTGAGTTCAAATTTGACCTGACACTTGACACCTACTAGCTGTGTGACCCTGGGCAAGTCACTTAACCCTCATTGCCCCGCAAAAAATCCCAAACAATCCCCAAAACAAACAAAGAAAAAAACCACAAAAGACTTCAGAACTTTAATCAATGCAATGGTCCACAATGATTCCAGATAATGAAGAATACTACCTACTTCTTGACAGAGAACATGTGGACTAAATATACAGAATGTGACACATTTTTGGACATGAGCAATGTGGGAATTTGTTTTCCTTGACTATGGATATTTTTTATAAGGGTTTTATTTTTCTTTTCTCTTTTTCAGGGGAAATATAGGACAGAGAGAAAATAAATGCTTGTTAATTGTGGGGAAAATCCCCCCAAACCTATGTCCACAATCCCTTTGAATTCTTTATGCAAAGCTAAAAAATCTTTATCAAAGAGTCTAGGTTCACATGAGGGCCAGAAGAAGGAGAAGCTAGCTCAAGAGAAAGGTCCATAATGTTTAATAAAAGCTAACAGAATTCAACTGGCCGAGGTTATATCCTTTGCCAAATGTGCTCCAAGGGAAAGATACATTAACAGACTGCCACCCTAGAAAGTGGGTTGTAGCATGTCTCCAATTACACACAGGTAATAGAAATTTATATAGTGACCTAGTATATCATATTAGGATAAAACGTCCTTTCTTGCTGTCTTCGCAAGAGGTAACACTTGCTTTTAAACATATTCTATAAATGAGATATTAGTTAATATTCAGAACTCTGAATGTTCTCATTTGTTTTATACCATCCATTGTTAGATGAAAACCATCATCTAACTAACTCCCATTTCTCATCCTTCTTTTACTGTTCAAAGTCAAAGGGAATGAAGAATTTAACAACTTTTTCACATAAGTCAGATAAATTTCCATAATGTTTGGACTACTTCTCTGCTCCACCAAAAGTGTATTGGTGTACCTAATATCCCATAATATCTCTAACCTTAGATATTTATGTTTTTCATCATCTTTGCTAATTTGATGGGCATAAGGTGAAACTGCAGTTGTTTTATATGTATTTATTATTTTATTTAAATTTCCCTTAATAATAAAAGATCTGAAGCATTTCTGCATAGTTATTGAGATTTTGCATTTCTTCTTTGGAACTCCCTCATTAAACAGCTAGGTGATGCAGGGAAGACCTGAGTTCTAATTCAGCCTCAGACATACACTAGCTATGTGACTATGCATGAGTCATTTAATTTCTACTTAATCTCTGCCTCTATTTCCTCAACTGTAAAATAGGAATAATGGTACCTACTTGTTGTAAGGGGAAATGAGAGAATATTTATTTGTAAAACATGGCCTAGCACATAGTAGGTGCTTAATAAATACTTTTCCCTTTCTTGCCTTCTTACAGATGAAGAAACTAAGGCCTAGGGGTGGTTAAGTGATTTCCCGACAGGTCACACAGGAAGAAAGAAGTGAGATTTGAACTCTGCTCCTCCATCTGCAGAACCAAAGCTCTTTCTGCTGTTCATTTCTCCAGCTCTCAGTTTACTCATCTGAAAAAGAGGGGCTCAGAAGATCTCTAAGGTGTCTCCGAGGTCTTAATCCTGTGACGATTTATGGCTTTTGATGACCCAAAATAACCCCGGATCGAAGACTCAATCTGTGTTAGCATTTTGAATTCTGTTGTAGAGCATGTTTTACAAAGGCATCTTGGAGAAAGGCACTCCAAATTTGTGAGGGAAATGAGGTTGGCTCTGAAAAATAACCCTAAGCAACAGAGTTTGCTTCCTAGTGAATTCCGGCTCAGTGCTGCTGAATGATTCAGCTCCTCTGTTGGCGACAAGCCACAGGGCATTACAGGCCTTACAGATGAGCTATTTCTGCATTCACTGGGTTTCCATAGAAATACAAATGGGCTAAAATTACTACCTGTCACCTGAGCTAACTACGTTTTAACAAGCAATAACAACAGAGCCTTAATAAAAGATGCACAAGAAACCAAAGTATTGCTTGTGCTCTTTGGTGTTTTGGTTAACTTAATGCCTGGAAATGCCTGGAAGTCCTAGTTTGTACATTTGAAGCAGGGCATGAAAGAAGGGATGCAGGCATGCTTGCGATGGGGGAGAGAGTTGAGCTTGTGGTAAAATCTGATAAAGCATATGCTTGTCAGAAGAGCCCTCAACTCGACTTCTTCTCAGAGTGTTGCTTTTAAATAATTAAAGGAATGTTAAATTTCAGTTGGATGTTAGTGAAAATAAAGACATATTTTTTTCCCATCTAAGGTTGTAGACTTCCCTGAAATCTAACCATGGACCCTTTGGGGATCGGCAGACCCCAAGTTAAGAACTCTTGCTTTAATTAGGTGGACAAGGGGAGAAGAGTTAAAAACTGTGTCGGAAAATATGGTTCTGGGTCAAAATATGACAGAGGCCAAAGGTGTGTGGTTGGCTTGATTAAATTCACCAAGCATATATTAGGTTCCTCCTGTGTGCAAGGCACTCTACTGGGTGCTAAAGATTCGAAGATTAAAGATAGTTCCTCTCCTCAAGTAGCTCATATTTTATTTGGAGGTGGGGGTGATCCCATAGGAACACAAGAATATTACAAGATTAAGAGTAATGGTGGCAGGGGGGACCAAGGAGAGAGCCAGACACAATGTTTTAGGAAGATTTTGAGAGGAAAGAAGAAACTAAAAGCTGGAGGTAAAAGGGGAGGCCACTTCAGAGAGAGGGCACTATAGGTGGCATACTGGATAGAGACCAGCCCTGGAGTCAGGATTATCTGAGTTCAAATGTGGCCTTAGACACTTTACTAGCTGTGTGACCCTGGGAAAGTAACTTAACCCCTATTACTGAGAGACAGAGAGGGTGACAGAGAGGGTGAGAGAGAGAGAGAGACAGAGACAGAGAGAGACAGAGACAGAGACACAGAGATGGTGACACAGAGAGACAGAGACACAGAGAGAGAGACAGAGAGACAGAGAGACAGAGAGAAAATACTGGAGCTGAACAATGAAAGAAGGGGATAAGGATTTTTAAAAGGAGAAAGGAACACATTCCTAGCATGGGAGATAGTCTATGGGAATGTATGGAGGTGGATTATGGATTTTGGAGTCTGGGGAATAACTAGTGGTTCAGTTTTGCAAGAATGGAAAACATGAAATAAGTTGGAAAGGGTAGGCAGAAGCTGCACTCATGGAGAGAATTAAGTGATAAATCAGGCATTTCTGTTTTATCTCCATGGCAAAAGGGAGATACTGAAAGTTTTTGACTGTGTCAGATCTGTATTTTAGGATGATTATTTTAATTACCAATCCCCTGCATGAGTTTGGACCCATTTATCACTTATTGCATACCAAAACTGCAAGGGCAACCTCCATTTTAGGAGATTTCTTTCCAAAGTTGAAGAAACTTTTGTAATAATTAAAGTTTCTTGTAATCTTTTTTTTTTTGCTTGCACATTAAACTAATAGTTTTCTTTGAAGTATAGCTGCTTGTAACCTTATAGTCTGCATGCTAAAGATTTCAGAGGTTTCCTTTTAATCTATAATTTTTTTCCTAAGAAACCTTATTGGGTTTTGTCCTCTTCCAACTTGGATAACAACAATAGCTTCTTCCAAGGTCACTGGGAGTGGAGGAATCCTGAGCAGAATAATATAAACCCTGCAGGATGGCAATGGGTTCAGAACATTTTTTAATGTTTCTTGGCAAAAAAATCCTGAAAAAGTCCCAGAAAATGTGCTGACTCCATTGCCATCTTTGACAACTCAAAGAGCTGGTCCATCAATATATAACATTACTAATATTCTGGTGATGCTATATGACTGCAAGCCCTAGAATAGTATAATCTCTGAAGAACTGACATTGTGGGTTACTTAAAGGGCACCAGAGTGATGTGGTAGGAATGGGTAGATTTCAGTATGTTACCAAGCAAGAATTACACAGAACAAGTGGCATAAAGGTTCAATAAATCAGCAAACATGAAATTATTAAACCACTCTTATGTGCTAAGCACTGGAGATGCAAAGACAAAAATGAGATAGTCTCTTCCCTCACAGAATTTACATTCTATTGTGGGAGACATGTAGATGAATAAGCATCTGTCACATATGTACACCATCAGAGAGGGTAATTTTTTTGGGGGGTAGGGAAGGAATTAGTGGCTGTGGAGACCAGGAAAGGCTTCATGTAGGACATCACATTTGAGCCAAGTTTTCAAGGAAACAAATTATTCTAGGAGGCAAAGGTGAGGTAGGGGTGTTTTCCAAGAATGAGAGACAAATACTACAAAAATGCAGAGACAGATTTTAATATTTGAGAAATAGAAAGAAGATTGGTTTGGCTGGATCATAATATGTGGGAATGGGAGTAATACAGAAGTTTGGAAAGGTGGATTGGACTCAGGTTGTGAATGGCTTGAAAAACTATACCAAGGAGCTTGTAATTGATTGTAGGGGCAATAGAGAGCCATTAGAATTCATTGAGTAGGGAAGTGAGATGGTCAGACCTGCACTTTGGGAAAATAGATTTGTATAGAGGATGGTTTGGAGATGAGCCAGACTTGAGGCAAGGAAATGAAACAGAAGGTTGTTATAATGGTCTATGGGAGAGTTGAAGGAGGCTTGAGCTAGGGCAAGTGTTGGTGAGTGAGAGTGATGACCTAAGAATTATTGTGAAAGTAGAAATGAAAAAAAAAGGCAACAGATTGATACATTGGGTGAGAAAGAGTGAGGAATAAAAGATAATGCCACAATTGTATCCAATACCTTCAGAAGGAAAGGAGAATTTCCTGGGGACTGAAAGAAAACTGCAACTAGAATCTTAACTGGGTAATAAATTTGAATCATATAAACTTCAAAGAAAGAGAGTCTGGAGAGTGATGGAGAGTAAACTCTATTCACCATGGAAGTGCCCATGGAGATCAAATAGCATTCATACCACCTCTCCAGGACCAGCATGCCTAGGGCGAGGTATGAGAGAAAGCGAATCCAGTGTGGTAGTGCATGGTCAGAGTGTCAATATCATCTTAGTAAAGCCATATTTCCATGAGTTCAAGTAGGAAGAAAATGCCTAAAATGAGAAGTTTGTTATATAAATCCATGCTCCAGGGTGCATGGAAGAAAGGGAAGAGGGTAGGGTGATAGTGGTACACTATCAGCAAGAGGGCTGAGGTACCTGGGAATGGGAAAATGGGAAGTGGGGAGTTGGAGAGAGTATCGCACTATGCAGCTAATGATTTGCCATCACAGGGGTGAGGAGAGGAGGAAGTGTGATGGCTTTGTTAGTTACAGAGGCCAAGCCCAGGCAGAGAGCACCTGTGGCCCTCCTTGTACTTAGTGGTCCCTGTTAGTGAAGGAAAGAAAGATCTGTCTCAGCTTGGTCTCACAGGGTATCACTTCTACATTGCGGGGGGTCTAGGCAGGGTGGTAGAGAGTTCTCCATGGCCTGCTCTATCCCCAGGTGGATGAATGAGAGCTAATCATAATCTGCGAATAGTAAACAAGCTCCACTGGTATGCCCACAGAGCAGGAGGCTCTAGCACTTTGAGAAGATCCGGAGTAAAGAATTTATGGGAAGGCATGAATAGCTGTTGTACACAATGAGAGAGCATGGATGGGCTGGGAGAATTATATGTCACACAAACATCTCAATTCAATATGTCCAAATAGAACATGTTACTTTCTCCCTGACTCCAAAACCACCTGCACTTGTGAAATTCCCTATTTTCTTTCCAGGATACCAGTATTCCTACAATCACCTAGGTTTACAACCCTGGTATTATCCTTGACTCTTAGCTAAGTAGGACAGTAGATAGAAGGCTGGGCCTAGAGTTAGGAAGACCTGGGTTCAAATCCAGCCTCAGACATTTACTAGCTGTGTGACCCTGGGCAAGTCACTTAAACTCTACCTGCCTTAGTTTCCTTAACTGTAAAATGGGGATAATTGTAGCACTTACCTTCTAGGGTTATTGGTTTTTTTGTTTTATTTTGGTTTTTTTGGTGAGGCAATTGGGGTTAAGTGATCTGCCCAGGGTTACACAGCTAGTAAGTGTTAAATCTCTGAGGTCAGATTTGAACTCAGGTCCAACTGAATCCAGGTCTGGTGCTCTATCCACTGTGCCACCTAGCTGCCCCTCTTCTAGGGTTATTGTGATCAAATATTTGTAAAGCACTCAGTACAGTGCCTAGCACAGCTTAATAAATTAAATGCTTGCTTCTTTTCCTTCCTTCCTCCTCATTTTCCCTTACCTCATATGCCCAATCAGTTGCCAAATATTGCCATATTTATCTCCACAACATCTCCTTTATCTTATCTCCTTCTCTCTATTCACACAGCCCACCACCCTAGTTCAGATCTTCATCCCTTTTTAAAATAGCCTCCTAACTAGTCTCCTCATCTCAAGTCTTTCCCTATTCAAAGTCATTCTCCACACAGCTGCCAAGATGATTTTCCTAAAGTAATGCTCTGACCACATCACTCCTCTATTAAACAAACTCTCATGGCTTCCTGTTGACACTAGAATCAAAGGAAGGGTCCATTAACTTTTTTTTTTTTTTAGTGAGGCAATTGGGGTTAAGTGACTTGCCCAGGGTCACACAGCTAGTAAGTGTTAAGTGTCTGAGGCCGGATTTGAACTCAGGTACTCCTGACTCCAGGGCCGGTGTTCTACCCACTGCGCCATCTAGCTGCCCCCTATTAATTTTTTAAAATTTCATTTTCTGTGCCTTATTCTAAAAAAATTTCTCTCCTTCATTCCCTTCATTATTTTTCTTCCCTTTCTATCTATCCTAGAATTTTGTTCTTTGATTCATGACCTGCATATTTAGCATGTTTTTCTTTATTCTCTGTATTCTTCATAGAATTAAAACTTTTGAGGTGCCTGTTTTGGGTTCCCTCTTCTAAAGGGTTTCTATTATTGTCTTGTAGATCTCACTCTCAGAAATACCAATTCCTGCAAATGATAGAGAGGATATCACCTCATGGTAAGAATCTTCCTATGGCCTTGATCATGCAGTTCATTATTAACCTTTACCTTTCCTTTGGTCCCTCCCCCCAATTTGTCTTAAAACTTCTTCCCTGGGTTTATGCCCTCCCACTCTTCTAGGTCTCAGTTTTGCTCAGGATCACTGATTTTCCTCCTCCTGAGGCAAATCGAGTGATCTCTCCAAGCGCCAAATTCCTGTGGATAATGCCCATGGTAAGATCCTTCCTCTTCCTTTTTAGGGGTCTATTTATAGAATACCTCTCTTCCCCTACAGGACAATTCATCAGCAGTACCTCTTCCACCACTGAAACAAGGTCTCCTCTTTTCTTTCTTCCCTTTTAAGCTTCACCCCCACTTTGCCTCATTGTCCATTCTTGTATAGGCTCTCTTCCCTCTGAGAGACTACATGAATTATTTTTTCCTCTTTGTTGGACTTTGACTTGATTAGGGTGAATCACCTATTTCCCCTACTCTCTTTCTCTCCTCTCCCCTTTTATGGGCCCACCTATTCAGTAATTGAGTCCTCCCCTCCAAAAAATAAAATGAAACAAAACATCGATTCACTTGTAGGCGGGGTGTTTTGATGTTTAATCCATGATATTTTAGGCCTATTTATCTACCACTTCTGTTTGACTTCTGTCTTCTCCATTGTCTCCTTGTATATACATTCTGAAAAAAATTTCTTAATGGTTTCTCTATTGTTATTTTGTTGCTGATGTCACTGCTTGCTGTACTAGTTTGCTCTTTTTGTATTTCTGTTGTCTGAGGTGTTTGAGAAGCAAATAATTTATTCAAGTCTGGTTTTCTTTCTAGGAATGTTTAGAATGTCTCTTTTGTTGCACACTTACTTTTAAATTTTCATGGTTAGACTTAAATTTACAGGGTAGGTCACTTTGGGTTGCATCTTGAATTTCTTTGCTCTTTGGAACACATTATTCCAATATTTTCCTGTGGCTTCTTGTGTGTGCAGAATAGTCCTGTGCCATTTGAATTTCCTTTCCTACATATCTGAAAGTCTTTCTCCTGGTCATTTGCAGAATTTGTCGTTTGTCTGTGGAATTGTTAAACTTAAGCACAATGTGTCTTGGAGTTTTCAGTACAGTTTTTTTTCCTTCTAAAGGCTCTCCTAATTGGCAGTTGTTTTTTTATCTTCAGAATTTCTGGGCAGTTTTTTTATATCATTTCTTGTATTTTTGTTTTTGACTTGTTTTCTTCTGGAAGACCTACAATCCTTAAGTTGTCTCCAAGTTGTCTCTTAAGTTGCTTGTACGGAGACCAAACTTTGTTTTAATGAATTGCACTTGCTTTTCTTCTTCCAGATTGTCCTTTACTTTCATGTATATGTATATGTATATGTATATGTATATGTATATGTATATGTATATGTATATGTATATGTATATGTATATGTATATGTATATGTATATGTATATGTATTCCCAATCAGTTCTCCTCTCTTTTTCTTCTTTGATGAGACTTGCCACTATAGATTTAAGTTTTTAAAACTTCTGACAATGATTTCTCCTGTGCAGACCATATATTCTGCTTTCACAAATGTTATTTTTCTTTTAAACCATTCAGGAACTTGCCATGGTTCCATGCTCTCTTGGGAATTGACAGGGTCCTCTGCCTCATCAAGTGTTGATTGATTTTCTTGGCCTTATAATACTTATTCATATATGTCTGAACTCTTTTCCCCCTCCTGATCTGGAGGCAATTTCCCTTCCTATTATAAATATCTTCCTCTTTGTTTTTTCTGCATATGCTCAAAGTCTTGACTTGTGTTTTGCTCCTCCCCAGATCTTTGGTAATTTCAGTCCTTTTTCTTTATTTTCCCCTATTGCTCATTTTCTAACTCCCTTCCCTTTATGACAGTTTCCCTGAGGGCTAGATCTCAAAGCTGCCTCAGCCTACTCCCATGCTGGGAAATTCATGGCTCACTAGCCTAGGTCTCTGACTCAAGTCACTTCTAGGGGAAGAGAATTGGCCTCAGCTGGATTCTGAGCTTTTCCCCTAAGGCTTAGAAAGTGCCACACTGCACAGCCACCCCTCCCCACCCCATTTGTCTTGCCCCAGGTCCTTCTGTTCTATAGTTCTCTAACTGAGCCCTGTTTATCCAAATGTTTCCTCCCTCCCCCATTAGATTCTGTATTTCTTAATAATGAGTATTGTGGCTACATGCAGCTGTATTGGAACAGGTGAAAAACTAGAAATGGGAAGATCAGTTAGAAGAGACCACAATAATAGTCAAGGGGTGAGAAAATTTGGGCATGAATTAGAGTGCTGGACAGAAGGGGACATATGGGAGAGATTTTTAAAAAGTAATAAACATTTTTATTTATAATTTTGAGTTCCAATTTTTAAATCCTCCTTCCATCCCTCCCTTTCCCCCTCTGTGAGGCAGTAAGCAATCAGATATGGTTTATACATGTACAATTATGGAAAACATTACCACATTAGTCATTTTGTACAAGAACACTTGAATAAAAGAAACAAATTAAAGAAAGTGAAAAATAGCATGTTTCAGACTGTGTTCCATCAATATCAGTTCTTTCTTTGGAGGTGGATAGTATGTTGAGAGATATTGTTAAGGAAAAATCTCCAGGACTTGGCAACTGACTGGATTTGGAGGGGTGTATGGGAAAGAAAGAACGAAATTTGACTCTGAGGTTTTGAGCCTAGATAACTGCAGGATGGTAATGCCATAAATGTAATCAGAGTTCTAGAGAAAAAGGCAGGTTTAGGAAGAAAAGGTGATGAGTTCAATTTTGGACATGTTAAGTTTAAGGTACTGATGGGACATCCAGGTTGAGCTCTCTACCAGACAACTGAAACTACAAGTCTTTAGATAAAGGATGAAGTTGGAGGTAGAGATATTGATTTGGAAATTATCTGCATAGGTCTGATAACTGAAACCACAGCAATATATGAGATGACCGAGAGAATGTAGAAAGCAAAGAGAAGCGAACAAAGCTGCAGAGACGAACGAAATGAGAGACCGCACAATTTTTGATCTATCATCAGAAGCAAAGATGCATTTTTAATTCTATGCCACAGATTATGGCCCATCATGAAGGTTTCATTTTTCCACCTCTCGGGCAAATTTCTTCAATGTTTGTTTCCGAGAAGCAAATGGACTTGAATATTAAGTTCATGTATTGACCTGACTCTACTAAAAGGATATGATTTCATTTAAAAATCTATTTTAATAATGAATTCTTTCTATATTTTTCAAATATGACCTTGTTTTGGAAGTAGTTTGATGACAACATTTTTATCTGATTTTAACTGTTCACTTAAACAAATCAACAATCTTAGAGGGATTTTCAGCCTCCTTGAGGTAGGACAAGTTTTGAATCCAGTGAAATGTCCGAGTCTTTGGATAAAGAAGAATGACCTCTTGATTCTCCAAACAATTGAGATCATTTGGAAGTGGGGGATGGGGAATGAGGGGAGACCCTCATTTGAACTGGCAGCTCTCTTCTCCTCCCTTCTAGGAATCCATGTATTGTACTTACTGATTACATCATTGGCTTTGTGAGTTCTCTGATGTGGGTATTGTGATGTGAATGGTTGAGGTCATAGCCTCCTCATGATTCTTCACCTTATGTGACTGGTCCATGTCCTCTGATAAATGTTCCATAAAGGATCCCCCTGACAGCTGGGTGGGGCATCTCCCAGATTTCTTGAAGTTAAGGCGATAACAGTGGAGTAACTGGACTCTCCAGTTCACCTTTTTTCCAGTCATACATTTCTGTGATGACATTTTTAGCATCACTTCTAAAGTGTAATTCTTTACTGGTAATATGCTACAACCTGTTTCATTGCCATGGATCTCTCCACAGCCCTGAACAAAGTCACACTCTGATGCACCATTGTGGCTGCTCTTTTAAAGAGTAGGCTGGCAAAATATCAACCCTGGCAGATTCTGCCATGCTAGAAGAGCTTTGAGCATGATGCTAGAGAGAGAAAATATTTCCTCTCAGAGGACCATGCTACCTAAGTATGGATAGGTGGCAGAATACTGGATCTGGAGCCAGGAGATGTGTGTTCAAATCCTAGCACTGCTATGTACTAGCTGTGTGGCACCAAGTAAGTCACAACCTCTCTGGAACCCCAATTTTTCATCTGTCAAATAAAGAGATTGAACTATATGGCCTCTGGGCCCCCCTAATAGCCCTTTATTTATGGTCTTGCGATGAGTAGGCTAGCCACTAGGTGTTGATTTACTTGGCCAAGGCAGTACGTGAAATAAAGAAGAGCAAAGTGGCCCTAAGGTGTGTGTCATCTCCTTTTGCTCCTGCAGTAAGGCAAGGATTGGGAAAAAGCACATTAAGAATCTCAGAATTAGGGGCAGCTAGGTGGTACAGTGGATAAAGCACTGGCCCTGGATTCAGGAGGACCTGAGTTCAAATCTGGCCTCAGATGCTTGACGCTTACTAGCTGTGTGACCCTGGGCAAGTCACTTAACCCCCATTGCCCCCCCCCAAAAAAGAATCACAGAATTTGTAGCTTGGTTATAAACCTTAACTCAATAGTTGTCTAATTAAATAACTTTGAATATTATTTAATAACTGCTGGCAATAGGGACAAGACTTCATGTCTAGTGGAAAGAATGTTCAACTTGGACTCAGGGAAGATGGGTTCCAATTTTTATGTGTGTGACCATGGACAAGTCCCTTAACCTTACTAAGCTTAGTTTCCTCTTCTTAAAATGGTATCATCTAACCCACAGGTTATTTTGAAGATTAAGTAAATGAACATAGATAAAGTACTTTTCAAACCTTATGGAACAAATTAAATACCAGTTGCAATTATTATTATTTTAAATGTATAGACAAACATCAAAAAAGCATTTTATAGGGCAACATGTTTCTTTTTTTTTTTCTATTTTTGTTTGTTTGTTGGTTTGTGTGTTTTTTTTGGTGAGGCAATTGGGGTTAAGTGACTTGCCCAGGGTCACACAGCTAGTGTTAAGTGTCTGAGGCCGGATTTGAACTCAGGTCCTCCTGACTCCAGGGCCGGTGCTCTATCCACTTCACCACCTAGCTGCCCCAGGGCATATGTTTCTTACAGAATTAAAAGATTTCTTTGTAGGGGAAAAAAGGAAGAAATTTCTATACTCACGATACTTTTTCACTAAGTCATTTTTATAAGCAATATATATTAGAGTAGCAGCCAACACGTAAGTATATTTTTCATAAGAATCCCATTTTTTCAGGTCTTACCTCCTCAAAGAAATCACATCCTCCTTTAATTTAGTACAGATCTCCTTTTGCGCCCATAAGGTGCCACCTTGTATCATACTTATTTGTGTAGATGTAGGATCTCTTCTTGTTACTTTGTCAGAAAGAATGGGCATTTTTATATGGATGATAAAAAGTCAGTCAGGTACCAAAAATCTGTACGGTCATGAGTCCCTTTTCATTCTTTGAGGTTGGGGTTAGTCTATAGAAAACAGATGAACCCAGGCTTCTAAGCTAATTTTTCTAAACTAAAGGCTGTTGATTTGAATTTTACAAATGAAACTTGGAGAATTCCAAGAACAAGCAGGAAGCTTGTTGGCATCCAGGTCAGGTATATTTAGAAAAAGTGGTTGTCCTTTACACAGTAGAGCTGCTGGTGCCACCAGGAAGGAGAGTTAGAGAGTTATTTCTGTGCAAGGAAAGGTGAGCATGGTTCAGTCTTTTTACCTGTGTGGCACTGTGCTAGGCCCAGAGATAAAAAGAAAAAAATATGACAGGACCACTTCTCAAGAAGACAAAAAAAAGGAGGAAGGAAGGAAATAATCATTAAACACATTATATGCCAGGCACTGTGCCAAGTGCTTTATAAATATCATTTCACTTGATCCTATACTGGGAGGTGGGTGCTATTATTATTCCCATTTATAGATGGAGAAACTGAATAAAACAAAGGTTAAGTGACTTGCCCAGGGTCACACAGCTAGTAAGTGAGGCTCAATTTGAACTCAGGTTTTCCTGATTACAGGACTAGCACTCTATCTACTGTACAATCTAGTTCTCCTGTCAGGTATGAGGAACCATAAGAAAGTGAATTTGGCTGAATAGTAGAGTGTGAGAAGAAATGTATTGTGTAATGAGGCTGGAAAGTTAGTTTGGGGCAAGGCCAAAAGAAGTTTGGATGCCCAAATGAGTAGTTTATATCTGATTCTAGAGGTGATGGGAACTAACAGATTATAGTGGTTAGATTTGCACTTTAGAAAAAAAAAGATTTGCACTTTAGGGGAATCACTTTGGCAGGTTTGAGGGGGATAGTTTGAAGTCAGAAGAGACAAGGAATAGAGAACAATTAGGAGGCTATTGCAGTGGTCCAGGCAAGAACTTATGAGGGTCTAAACCAGAGTTGTGGCTGCAGGAGTGGAAAGAAGGGTATGGCGGTGAGAGATGTCATAAGGTTAGTAACATCTGTCTCCTTGACAATGTTTTCTGAGTACTTTGCTATTTTCTGAGGGGTGACTCTTTTAAATATATTTATTTATTAATAACATTAATTACCTTTTTTGAGTTTCAAATGATCTCTGTCCTTCCTACTCCTGCCCCATCCATTGAGACAGCAAGGAATATGATTTCATTTATACATATGAAGTCATACAAAACATATTTCCCTATTGGCCATGCTGCAACCCCCCAAAAACGCAACTCCAAAAGCAAGAAACATAAAGAAAGTTTAAAAAACTATGCTTCAATATGTACTCAAAGTTTATCAGGCCTCTCCCTGGAGTTGGATAACATTTTTCATCATGGGTCCTTTGTCCTGGATCATTGTATTGATCAGAGTATCTAAGTCTCTCATAGTTGATCATCATTACAATATTGCTGCTACTGTGTACAATGGTCTCTTGGTTCTGCTCATATCACTTTGCATCAGTTCATACAAGTCTTCCTAGGTTTTTCTGAAACTATACTGCTTGTCATTTCTAATAGCACAATCATACTCCATCCCAATCATATATTAGGTGTGCCTCCTGCCAAACGTTGTAAGACTGGTAGTCAGAGTACACCTTTTAGTGCCTTGCATACAGTAGGCGCCTAATAAATATTTGTTCAATTGAATTCAAACACTTCCTTTTTTTTTGGTGGGGCAATGAGGGTTAAATGACTTACCCAGGGTCACACAGCTAGTAAGTATCAAGTGTCTGAGGCTGCATTTGAACTCAGGTCCTCCTGAATCCAGGGCCGGTGCTTTATCCACTGCACCACCTAGCTGCTCCCAAACATTTCCTTTTCTATAATAGTAGATGATAATTGAGTAGAGGAGAGATACATTGCTAGGAAGGCTTTGTAAAATAGATTTTGACATATGAATGGCTTCACAAGCCAAACAAAATATCTCCAAATGCACAGAAATAAGAAGAGCTGAATTATTCAGTAAGCTCAAGTGTTCTAAGAGGTAAAGCTGGGAGCACATCAAAGGTAGGACCATTTAAGGACTGGTCAGAGGAGACAGCCCAGGAAAGATTTCTCTGGAACTTGGCATTGTTTTTAAAGACAGCATCACTGGTGGACTGGGGAAAAGGCAGAAATCAGAGGTAGGAAAGCTTTTCTCTGGAATTCCCTGGGCCTTACAGGCAATTGCTACAAAATAATACACTGGGAGCACAGGCTGAATGTCTTGGTAATGAGAAAATCAGATGATTAAAAAAGAACGAAGCAATTGAAAGCCTTTTAAAAGATCCCAAAGACTAGAATATTGGTATAGAGAAGATACAGTTGTGAAATATAGGGAAAATGTGGACAAACAGATACAGAAGAGTCATGGAGGCTGGTATAATCATTGGAGCTACCACACAATGATAGCGAATCCAGGTGGTCTAAGTAATTTCTGGAATACTTCTCTAAAGAAGCATCACTTTAAATGGTTTTTTGTTTTGTTTTGTTTTGGCAGGGCAATGGGGGTTAAGTGACTTGCCCAGGGTCACATAGTAAGTGTCAAGTGTCTGAGGCTGGATTTGAACTCAGGTCCTCCTGAGTCCAGGGCTGGTGTTTTATCCACTACACCACCTAGCTGCCCCTTTAAATGGTTTTAAAAATAATTTTTGCAGGGCAATGAGGGTTAAGTGACTTGCCCAGGGTCACACAGCTAGTAAGTGTCAAGTGTGTGAGGCTGGATTTGAACTCAGGTCCTCCCAAATCCAGGGCCGGTGCTTTATCCACTGTGCCACCTAGCTGCCCTGAAGCATCACTTTAGATGAGGGGTTTTGTGCCAGTTTGTATTTTGCCAGTCTGGTGAAGCCTATGGACACCTCAGAGAATGCTTTTAAATATATAAAATAAGATACATGGGATGATAAAGGAAAAAAATTAGTGAAAATAGAGATCCAACTTTTTTCCTATACAAGTTCATAGATCCTCTGAAATCTACACATTAACTCTATCTTTGGATCCCAAAGTAAGAACTCTTGCGTTTGGTTAACCAAATAATGGATTGAATTAGCAAAGTTTTATCATATACACTTAATAGCACAAAAGACTGTTGGAATGCTGGAATTCTTTCCTCAACCAAATCAGAAAATGAGAGTATAATTTTTGAATAGCACAGTAAAAAGGTCACTTTACATTTGATTAAAAGCTTTTTTTCTTCTTTTTCTCAATCAGCTTCAGAAAACATCAAATCAAACAAAAGTCAGGCAAAACCATTCCTCAGTGAAGGAAACCAACTCTCTGGGGTTCTTAACATCCTCAACAGCCTTATGAATTTTACATTTCTCTCTCCCTGTGAATTCAATCCCATGTCATATTTGCATCTCTCTAAAGCCCAGTCTATATGAGTATAATGACTAATTTCTGTCTTAATTTTCTGTCATTTGGGCCACGATAGTGATTGATATGGGTTATTTCAATGTTAATTCATCTACAAAGGTCAGAGCTGTATCTATTGCTCAAGAAGCCCCTGAAGGCTTCTAGGGGGCTCTGGGGCTGAAAGGACCCCACGAAATCTGCCCAACAAGTCTGTGGCACTGATCTTGTGACAGTTAACGAGTTCAATTAGTTCCAAAAGGAATATTTACAGAATGGTAGTAGGAGCCTCTAAGAGCAAAATCCTTATATACAGTATCCACTTCATTTAAACCTATAAGAGGTATCCATTTGCTGAGAACCTCTTTCTTTCTTTCTTTCTTTCTTTCTTTCTTTCTTTCTTTCTTTCTTTCTTTCTTTCTTTCTTTCTTTCTTTCTTTCTTTCTTTCTTTCTTTCTTTCTTTCTTTCTTTCTTTTTCTTTCTTTCTTTTCTTCCTTCCTTCCTGCCCCCCCCTCCTCTCTCCCTCCCTCCCTCCCTCCCTTCATAACATATATAGGTCATCTTTCCTAAAGTATATTTCACTTAGCCTGCTCTCCCCATGAGGCTTATATCTTCACTTCCTTTTGGGGATAATCAAGTGGGACATTTAGATTTTTGCTATTGCCTACATGTTAAAAGGATCAGAGAATGTCCAGAATTGAAAGAGACTTCAGAGGGAATTTAGCTCAATTTGTACCTAACAACATTCCCCTACAAATGGTCATACCAGTACAATCTTAACTTGAGGGCTTTAAGTGATGGGAACTCATTACTACTGCCTTAGGCACTTCTAGATAGCTCTAACTTCTACAGAATTTTAGAAGAGATCTTAAATGAAGAAACTAATGCTCAAAAAGAGTTAAGCATCACACTTAAATGGCACACAGCCAATAGATGACAGAAGTAGGACTCCAACCTATATCTCTGGTCTGTGATATCAATATTTTTGTCTTATTGTTTCCTTCCCAACTTGCTATAATCCTTGTATTCCTACCACTCTACTGAAATGATTCTCTTGAATTTCTTTAACTTCTAGTTAATTCCTTTCCTTTATCTTTGCTTAACCTCTTGACAATATTTTACACCATTGACTACTCTCTACTTCTTGAATAGCTTCTTCCTTGATCTCTCTGGCAGTGTACCACCCTGGTTCATTCCCTACCTCCACAATTATAATTTGTTTTTCATTTCTTACTTCTTCGTAACTTTAAGTGGGATTTCTAAAGGTTTTGTTTTTTATTTTTCTCCTCTTCTCCTATTTTCTTTTTCTTTCTTTTTTTTTTTAGTGAGGCAATTGGGGTTAAGTAATTTGCCCAGGGTCACACAGCTAGTAAGTGTTAAGTGTCTGAGGCCGAATTTGAACTCAGGTCCTCCTGACTCCAGGGCCGGTGCTCTATCCACTGTGCCACCTAGCTGCCCCTCCTATTTTCTAAAGAAGAAAATTCCTTCTTAGAGCTTCAACATTAGTTTTGTGCACAAACTCTCCAAAGAACCCTCTGTCCCTCACCTCCTCCATTTGTTCTGGTGATATATTTCCATTTGCTGACATAGCATCTCTTCTTTGACTCAATATGTTACCAAATCATACTCATCATCTACTCTGCCAAACTGGCTCCTCTCTGTCACAATTTCACCATTATGTCAGGACAGAAACCTTGGAGTTATCTTTGAGTCTTCATTTTCCTTCATCTTCTCTAGCTTATTTGTCACCAAGTCCTCTCTGTACTCCTTAGATCACTTTGTTTGGGCCCTAAATACCTTATGCTAGTATAGCTTGGAGTATAGCTGCCAGCCAGAGAACGAGTCCACTGGCACATTAGCATCCGGCTTTTACACGACCTCACCTATAAATCCTTAGAATGTTTCTATATTCCCTTCCAAGTAAAGGTTCTTATAAGTCAACAGGTACATTAGCAGACTTGGTGCTGGAGTGGATAGGGTTAGGATCAGTCAAGGGGAAATGATTTAGGAACAGTCTAGTTGTGTGAGGCTTTTCAAGAAGGAAAAAGCACATAAAAAGACAAAATGGTCATTTGGAGGTTGCTGACTTGTAGCCCTATGGATACTTTCTAAATTAAGACTTTAATACCAAGGCTGCCTCCTTTCAACATGAACAGCCTCAGAGGCAATCAATGAATATATATGTCAGCAAGGGTGGGAATCCTTGCCAAAACAGAGAAAATAGCAGTATGGAAGTGGGATGAGGTGGGATCTTGGAAGAGGAACCAGTGTCCAATTCATATTGTCAATGGAGCCAAAGGCTCAAGTTGCTTTTGCTATGACACTGGCCAATTTGAGTGCCCAGATTACTAAGTTATCCAAACTGCCTAGGCATTGATCCTCTGGAAAGTTTGGCCATGCATGGATCAATCCTGGAGGATGAGGAACACCTATTACCTCCTAATAGGAATGAGTTATGCATGGAGGGACTGAGCTTTGACTTTTATGATTATGTGTATAGACCAGGGATTCTTAATCTGGGACCCATGGATAGATTTTGGGGCCTCTATGAACTTGGATGGGAAAAACTACATCTTTATTTTCACTAACCTTTGGTTTCCTTTTTGTAATCCTATGTATATTATTTTACACTTTAAAAACACACACATTATTCTGAGAAGAGTTCATAGACTTTGCCAGAGAAAGGGGACCATGATACAAAGAAAAGTAAAGAGCCTCTACTGTAGACCAAAGGAGGGAGTTGCTGCTAGTTGATCTGGGAAAAAGCCAAGGGCCCCTTTGCCACACAGGCCACTTAATGTATTGACATTTCTCTTCTGATGATCATGATTAAAGAGTTATGTAGAGGTGCAGCTAGGTGGCACAGTGGATAAAGCACTGGCCCTGGAGTCAGGAGTACCTGAGTTCAAGTCCGGCCTCAGACACTTAACACTAGCTGTGTGACCCTGGGCAAGTCACTTAACCCCAATTGCCTCACTAAAAAAAAAAAAAGAGTTATGTAGAGTTATGTAATGCTTGTGTTAAAGAATGTCACTGAAATACCCCAGGGAGGGTTTCCTCTTGCAAATGTTCTTAAAATACCATTTTCATGGTTTCTACTGCTCAGAAACTTAGAATCATTCTGCTCCCCTATTCCATCAAGTCTAAACTCTCATGCCTCACCCATAATCTAGGTTTCTTATTTAAATTTATCTCCCACTTTGATTTTCGGAAACTGCTTAAGAATACCTCTTGAGGGCAAGGTGCCTTGGAAGGAACAAAATCAATTAAGCATGGTACTTGCCCTCAAGGAGACAAAAGTCACTAAGAACCATGGTTCTAGTTCTATAATATGTGGACATATGAGACGTGGCTTACATTTACATCCAACTGTATGCACTTCAGGAGGTTGATCATTTTTGTTGCATGTAGGTTTGTGTAGGTTTTTATGTATTTATGGCAAAGATTCTAATATGTCTCTTCCTTGGTACGATGATCTTACAAAATATAACAAAAAGGCACAAAGATCTTTACCATCTTTTTTTTAAAGCATGAGACAAATATAAATCTAACTTGTCAAAGTATATTTGACCATTTCTACTAGTGGCAAAAAGAGGCCTCAGGCAAATATTTAATATTTCAGTTCACAGATCAAGGTAGGGTTTAATCAAAACTCAAAGAATGATTTATGAATATTTCCTTTTACACATGTATTGATAAAAATCACTGCCTCTGTTCATTTTCTAACACCATAGTAGGGACTTCAAAATGGAGAAGGGTCTAGTTTTCTTGTTAATTTGCTTCCCCATTGCTTACTCTGGTTCCTCAGGAGGAAAGGAACATTGATAGTCTATTCATGACAACGTTTTCTTTGAGATGCAGTCATTTAAACAATTCCTCTGATAAGCCATATACAAAAAGGAAATAAATTTTACTTTGTAAATATTAGTTATGCCCTATGTGATACTCTTGTAAACCTCTGGGATTTCTGAAGATTGCTTTTGGAAAGTGATGCAAGACTGAGTTAACATCCATCTGTAATAGAAGCTTAAAGCTCTATGGTGACAGAAATCTAAGGAGTTACCTTGAGATACCATTTATTTAAGATATAGTGGATGGTACCAAGAATATTGTAAAGAAAGAATATTGAGCTGTCATGATAATATTGGGAAACTAAAATTGTGTTTCTGGAAGCAAAATTTTCAATGTCACCAATACAAAAGAGGAGCATGCATTTAATTAACTAGCCTACTTTTTTCTATTTAGATAGAAAGGTTATGGGATTATTATTGAGACATCTTCAAATGATTTTAAATGTATCTAGAACTTCTAAAAATATGTGATAATTTTCTGCTTTTTAAATTGTTTTTGGTTAAATAGCATAGGACATAGTTTGAAACTCCACTAAATCTAATCATTGTATCACAAAGAAACCTTCATGTTTATCAACAGTCAATTAATATGTACACCAAGTATCACCATTTTGTTTTAGCTCTCCCCAAGTAGGTGGCATAAATACAACTACTATCATGTTGGGGAGATGAAAGCTTATATTTGAAGATACTAGGGACTTCTGCTTCATTAAGTCCTACAAAGCTATAGAGGCTTTGAGAATGGGTCAGGCTGGGCATCTCTCTTCTATGGATCATGTTACTTCAGTGTGAAAAGGCTTATTACCAGAAGTAAGGCTGTCAGGTGATGATTTTTTATTTTTGGTCTCACTAACTCATGAAATATACTAAAGTGAAGAAGCTGTGATCTGTGGTGGTGCAGGGAACAAAACACAGATGAGCCCTTTTGAAACCCTGAAGTAATTGCAATATATTATGTCAGAAAATAAAAAAAAACAAATTAGGAGATAAAACTACATGGCATATTTCGTGGGACATTTTTGGTCAATTTGGCAAGTCAGTTACAGAATAGAGATGATGAGGACAAGGGTCATAAGTTAAATTTCCATACGGGTCAGTTAGCTTACTTTGATCTATGGCCACAAACTGAATTTAAAAATCTTAGATGATTATTATGTATACATTTACAGTTGGTCACAACAGAAACTGGGGGAAGAATGCCAATCTATTCTCATAAATGGAAAAACAACTCAAGGCATATTCCCTACAGAATCTTTTGCATCATGTCCCACCATACAGGAGAGATAGAATGTTATTTTTACTTGGATAAGAATGAAAGTGTAGGAGGTATTATGAAATATTCAAGATACCATTTTATGCTGTGATATTAGCACTTAGAGGCTTCATTTCCATGTACATTAAACATGATGGCCATAAATCAAATAACTTTCTTCAGTTTTTTAGGAAGTAAAATCAAAGGAAACACCCTTTCAATATTAAAGGTCTCCAATCAATTAATCAAGATATTGACCTTCAATATGTGTTCCAATAAGAGGATGCTATTTTCTCCTAACAATCTATGTGGGTTTCACAAAGTACCCTTATTTGTAGCAAAAATCAATCCATACCAGACACAATCCTTACCTGATCTGCTTGCCCTCTCGCATGTCATACAAGGAAAAAAAGACATCTGTATCTTCTCCAATTGTATTGTAGGTGAAACTCTTTAGACTGAGGAAAAAATGATGTGGCACTGGTATCCGGCAGGCTTCTCCATGACGTGGACGAATGGTATCCACCTATGTGGAAGGATGCAGTGATATTTGACATATTTTAATGACACGTTACTCAACTAATTAATTAATAAATATTTATTAAGAGCTTACTCTGTGCCAGGTATGGTGTATAAATGTTGAGGATACAAGAAAAAAAAAAAAGGAAAACAGTCCCTAAACTCAAGGATCTTACATTTGAATGGGGGAGATGACATGTACATAAATTGGTAGATAGAAGTTTGTTGTTGTTGTTATTGTTTTTCACCCTTTGTTCTTGAAGAGGATCAATGATATCAGAAGGTGATGTTAAAGGGGAAAGCACTGGCATCTAGGGAGCCTGGAAAAAGCCTCCTGAAAAAGGTAGAATTTTCACTAAATCTTGAACAGAGCAAAGGATTCTCAGAAGCACAGATGGGAAAGGAGAATGTTCTAGGCATGGAGGGATAGTGAGTCCAAAAACACAGCGACAGTTATATTCAAGGAAATTGAAGTTATATGTAAGGAAAGGCAAGCAGTCCAATATGGTTGATCCAGAGAATTTGTGGAGGTGAGTAACGTGTAAGAAGAGTGGAAAGGTAGGGAGGGGCCAGATTGTAAAGGAGCTGTAAATGCCAAACAAAGAAGTGTCTAGTTGATTCTAAAAGTAAGAGGGAACCTCATGAATTTATTAAATTGGTGGTGGGAGAGTAAAATAGACTTGTGTGCTTTGGGAAAACCATTTGGGCAGCTGTGTAAAGAATGGATTGGAGTGGAGAAAGACTTGAGGGAGTGATGAATTAGAGGGCTAATGGAGTTGTTGAGGGAAGATGTGATGCAGGTTTGAATGAGGAATAGTGGTCATGTAAATGGACAGACGTGGACATATATAAGAGATGTCACAGAGAAAGAAATGGCAAGGTTTGACAAATGACTGGCTAAGTGGGACAATTGAGAATGAACTGCTGAGGATGACAATGAGAATGTGAACCTGGGTATCAATGCCTCATTAAAGAGAGTCCAAGGTGATTTACATTCATTAATATCTCTTGAATTAATTGTTGCAGAGAAATATTTTCAACTTTTAATAAAATTCTCATATGCTTTTCACTTCTCTTCTCCTCACTGTTGATGTGTGTGTGTGTGTGTGTGTGTGTGTGCATGTGTATTAACTGGTATAAAGTCAATTTCTTTATGCCTGAAGGAGCCAAGAGGATAGAATGCTAGTGTTAGAGATAGATAGGATTTCAGGAGAGACTGGAACTTAAGTCTCTTGGTCACAGACTGGATATTTGATTAGCTTTCTTTTGAACAAGAAGATCTCTGATAAACTAGAGAAAAATCTCATTTTCATTTATATATCTATAGTCAGTATATCAAAACTTGCTCAGAAAGTATCAGTCCTTACAGAAGACTGTGCAAACATACTCTGAGAATACTCTGTGCTGAGATAGGTTAGCAAAAGTTAACTAAAATAACCCCTTTGGAATAAGCCTTATGTTTTTACAGTTCTTTAGGCTTTTCAAAGACTTTTATATATATTATCTCGCTTGAGATAATACTAAATGAAGCTATAATAACATCTCTGACAATGAGACTCTTTTTAATAAAGGGGCATGCAGATTAAAGGATTTGTTATTGCTAAAAATATGGCTACATTCATTTCAGTTTCATTTAAAGCACAGGCAAAAAGACACTGACTGTTAGCTATGAGGGGATAAATAATACTGATTAGGGTCTGCATCAAGGTGGTAATGAAACCAACTAGTATTATCATCTAAGAATATAATACAAAGAATGGGAAGGTCAAAAGGTCAAAAAGAAGAAGCCTAGAAATAAAAAAGAGCAAAGAAGCACAATAGCAATGAAAACAATTGAAAATATAAAATAAGAGTCACTGGGTTGCTGTTGGCAACTGGATATTTCAGGCTGATGAGAATGTGGGGACTATTGCTCCAGAACCAGGTTCTAGATTTTTTGTCAGTGCCATGAACAGCTGGTGATGTTGGGAGCATTTATTGAGGGTGTTGGCGCCTGCACATTCTGGTTATGTTGTGTGTATAATGAAGCTATCGGACCGGCAGGCAGGGAGCTAGAAACCAAGAGGTTGGTTCAAGGTTGGTGGTGCTTTGCTACTGGCTCCTCTCAGAAGAAGAATTTCTGGGGATCAATTTATAGAATAGATAGTAAACAACCCCAAATTCTGCGGATCCAGATCACACCCCTCCCTAGCATCATGGTTGATTGCATGTCATACTTTGTGTAAAGTATTGGATTACCTTTTTCTTTTTTTTTTTTTAACTCTCACCCTATTCCCATCAAGTAGGTAAGACCAGTTGTTATTAGTTCCATGTTACAAATGGAGACATGGATGGCTAAGGACGGCATAGAGTTTGCTCCAGCATGCACTGTGAATTTGTAGTCTTAACTGGGAGAACGTATTAAAGAACCATTCCCCTGAGGCTGCTTTTGGATAGCTAATTTCAAGGTTAGGTTGGAAATGAAATTATGAAGCTATTATATATTCATAAAAGGGTGACCTTACCATCCTCTGACTACCTGAGGAGTTCCCAGTTCTATGAGGAGAAAGGGATAGCTTTTGCAGAGTGAGTGCTATGCTGCCAAGAGATTATGTGCTGTTGTTAAGTAACTGCCAAGTGGCTGCCCTGCCCACGAGGGCTTGAAGTTTTGGGCAGGGAACCTAATCCTTGAGAGTGCTGACATACTCAAAGGTCAGTTGATTTATGGGTCATGGTCCTAAGATGAAAGGTGACTTCAAACAAGAAGCCAAACATTTCTCAAGGCATTCTCATATCTTAAAAGAAAGCAGCCAACTGGAAATGATAAGGAGTATTTTTTTTTAAAGTCAGCTTACCTGAGATGTACTTTGCTGTACACTGTGCCGGCTAGATAAGTGCTAGGGAAAGAAAAGAGAGCAATCCTTCAGTCAATTAGCAGTTGTTTATTTTCTGAGTAACAAATCCCTCCCCACCACAGTGTGATATATAGGTTCCATGGGGCTTTAATTTTTACTTAAGAAGAATTCTTTCTATAATACTTATATTACAAACCACTTGCCATTGTGGGCTAAATATATGGATAAGCCATATTTCCCCTCCTCTCTACAACTGCCACCTCTGATACATCTGAAAAAGACCTTTATCAGGTATACATAATTATATCTAGACACACAAACACACATTCTCCCCAACCTCCACCCAACCCCTCTTCATGGAGGTTTCATTTAGGGATAGACAGGACTCAGTAACCCAAATCAGCTTCATATTTGAATTTTCTCCTAATTTCCTAATTAGCTCCAACCTGAATACATCTTGCATTCTCCTGCCTTGGCTATTTTCCTCCTATGGAATAGACATCTTCCTTCTTTCTGCCTGTGGAACTTCTACGTACCATTCAAAGTTCTGCTAGAGAGTGAGCTGTACTATGAGGCTGGGCGTCACATCTTGAATAAACTGTGTCTATCCTAAGAGTCTAGTACAGTAGGACCTTAAAGTACGCATTAAGTTGAATTTGGAAATCTCTCCTCCTCTGTGGAGCTTTTCCTAAAATCACATGCCTGACACATAGGAAGTTCTTGATAATTGATGGCCGAATTTAATTGATCCTAGCAGTTGTTGATTCCAAAGCTCAGTTGTCCTGACTTTAATCTGATAACACAAGGAGCCTAAGAGGTCATCTAATTCATCTCTCTAAAACTAATTGCCATCTTACTATCTTCATTGAACAATTTTGGTGTTGACATTTAATAATGTTATTCTTTCTGCTAATAATCAGACAAGCATTTACTGTGACCCAAAGAAATGATTAATACGTTTTAGGTATTACTACTGTACTACAGTCACAAGTTGAGGGTGGGGTGGAGGGCAGAACATATTCAGACAGAAAATTTTTAAAAACCCTGGTTATCAGTAAATCAACAAGGATTTATTAAGTACCTATTATATTCCAGGCACTGAAAATAAAAATACAAAAGCAAGACAACCCCAACACTCAAGGAGTTAAGATTTTAATAGGTATCAAAACCAACTCAAGTGGACGCTACTAGTCCATGAACTATATAACTTGATTATCTTGATTAGCTGGGGTTATAGAAGAATAATTTCCAATATACTGGAGTCACTTCTAATGTCTACTCTGATCTGGCATCAAGAAAGCAAGAGAGCTGTTATAAGTATTTTTGAACATATAGGCACTTTTCCTCTTTCTTTAATCTCTTTGGGGGTATATGCTCAGTAAGTGGTATTGCTGGGTCAAACAGTATGAACAGTTTGGTAACTTTTTGGGCATGGTTCCAAATCACTTTCCAGAAATACTGAAGTAATTCACAGTTCCATAAGTGAATTAATATACTTGTTTCCCTTCAGCCCCTCCAACATTAGTCATCTTTTATAAGTTTTGCCAATCTGATGGGTGTGAAATGAAACCTTAGAGTTGCTTTGATTTTCATTCATCTAATTAGTGGTCTAGAGTATTTTTTCCATTTGGCTTTAGATATCTTGGATTTCTTTCTTTGAGAACTGCCTGTTCATATCCTTTGACCATTTATCAATTGGGAAATGACTTTTATTTCATTATATCTTAATCAGTTCCCTAGAAAAACTCTCTGCAAATATTTTTTCCCCTTCAGTGAATTATTTCCCCTTCTAATCTTTGCTGAATTGGATTGGTTTATGTAAAAACTTTTACATTTTATGTAATAAAAATTGTTTACTTTAACTTCTGTCATCCTCTTTAACCCCCATTTGGTCATGAATGCTTCCTTTATCCATGGTTTCAAAAATAATTTTCTTCTTTGCTTCTCTAACTTGTTTATGATCTGACCTTTTATAAACAAGTAGTACAGCCATCTGGAGCTTATTTTTGCTATTCCTATTTTTTTTTCTCTTTCATCTAAAGCATGACAGTTTTTTTCAGCCTCCCAGAGTCTCTCTCTACTACCATTATTCAGTAACCTCTCTTCCTTTTGAGGTTCACACAATTCATATTTCTCATCCAATCTGTATTTATTCACCAGTTGATTCTGGTAGCTGTTTTCTTCCTACCTTCAGGAAACTCTCCTTCCTTTTTCAATGAGTTCAGTGCCTGGCTCATAGCCTTTCTTCACCAACTTATACTTATACTTGCCTTATACTAGGCAACTATAACATACACATTTATAGTCTCCTCAAACACCTGTACTTCCCAGTTCCTCACTTCAGCTACTATACAGCTGGCCACACCCTGGATCTTGCCATCACCTACAAGTATTCCATTTCATGTCCATGAACTCTGATAGTCCTTTATTTAATAAAATCCTCTGTTTTGCTCTTAAAGACCTTCATAATTTGACCCTTCTAACCTTTCTAATCTTCTTACACCTTACTCCCTTTCATGTGCCCTATGATCCAAAGACACTGGCTTCCTTGATGTTCCCATGCAAGACATTGTTATCTTTTGACTTCTTACATTTTCACAGGCTGTCCCCCATTCCTGCCTTCCTTTGAGTCTCAACTAAAAAATCCCACCTTCTGTGAGAAGTCTCTTCTCTTAATACTATTGCCTTCCTGTTATGATTATCTATAATTTTTCTGGTATATAGCTTATTTGTACTTAGTTGTATGTAGATTGTCTCTGCAATGGGATTATAAATGTCTTGAGGGCAGGGACTGTTGTGCCTTTCCTTGTACCCTCAGTGCTTAGCAAGGTGTCTTAAATATGGTAGGTGCCTAATAAATGCTTTTTAACTTTCTTTGTTTGTTGCCTTGGAAAAGAATGATGGCAAGGAGAACTATAGCTATTGCTCAAAGACAGTGGATAAAAGATAAGAGACAATGGAAAGCTGGAATCACAGGGGGAATAGAATGGCTGAAAGTGTACCACAGTAAACTTAACTCTTTATCTGCATATGCAGTAAGAGGCTACCTGAGAAATAGGAGGTCTAAGAGCAGTAAGCTTTTTGGATTAGCATGGAGGTATGTTATGGGGAGGTTTTAGGTGGGCTTTCCATGAATGCGCCATTGGAAATTAAGGATTGTAAACTTTTTTCTGCTTTTCTTTTTGTCTTGAAATTTTTACTGATGTCTTATGTTTTTAAATCATAGTAATTTCTGGGAGCCCTTTCCCTTTATCCAGATTGAACCTTCTCTTATGACAAAGAAAAATAATTTAGAAAAAAACAGCTAATATAATAACTTCAGCTGACAATGTAAAAAGTATTCTGACTGAACAATTCATGCAAAATCTATTAAATTGTGTGTGATCATATCTCCTAACTCTCTTGATCTCCATTTTTATCCTGTCACACAGAAGTATGGTCAGGTCCTTAATCTGACCTTATTCTCTAATATAAAGAGAATTAAAGATGGAAGAGACCTTGGTAGTCATTTAGTCCAATCTATCATCATTTTACAGCTGAGGAAACTGAGGCCCAGGGAGGTAAAGTGATTTGCCCAAGGTCACAGTGGTAGAAAGTAGCTGAGGTAGGATTTGAACCCACGTTCTTTGATTCCAAAAACAGGGATCCTTATTAGATGTACCTCAATGATACTTGCATTTTTTTAAAAGGTGAGAGAAGCTATGAAGGGAACTAGGCTACATTATGACCAATAATGTAGAACTGGCAGGTTTCATCTTTTTGATTGATGAAGAGGGTAAAATATAAAATAATACCCACTAGACTTGAGGACAATAATTGAGAGCATTTGGGAAAATAATAGGTAAAATCCCATTGTCTAAAGTTTTATAGGGAAAGTTGGTACTTAAGGAGAATTCTAATGACATAAATGGAAATAATTCTAATGAAGAAGAAGAGGAGGAACTGTCTGAAAAGGCAGATGCAGATGCCTAGGAAACTCATCAACCAGAATATGTTTAAAAGTTGTATAAAGGATCCAGGACAGGTGACTGAGGATGAATACAGTCACACAATAAGAACCTATGATAGTGGTGTTAGGATTGCTAACAGAATGAGTTGAGGCTGGAGATGAGTACAACAAAAAGGGCTTAATAATTATGTCTGGAGAAAGAGGAAGATCAAAGAAGGAAATGTACCAGTTCTAAGGGTAGATGGGAAGATTATAAGAGGGAGAAACCAGAGGAGCTAAGTGGTCCTGTATTGTGTCACTTCTTTTCTCTCCTGGGCCATCAACAATTTTATGACTAAAAAGTCCAGGCTCTTTGCTCGGTCTTAATTATAGGTGGCTTCTCTGTAGCTTTTGTCATTTCAACCATGCTCTCCCTCCTGGACATCCTTTGCTCCCTTGGTTTCTGTAACATGGTTTCTCTTGGTTATCTTCCCATTTGTATAACTATTTCTTCTCAGCCTCATATTCTGGATCATCTTAATTTTCCTACCCATTAAGTATGGGAATCCTTTAAAGATCTGTCCAGAGCTCTCTTCTTTCTCCATTGTTTTCCTTTGTGACCAGATCAGCTCCCATGGGTACAATGATCATCTCTATGCAGATGACTCTCCAAATCATATCTAGCTCTGATCTCTCTTCTGAACTCTTGTTCTGCATTACCGATTGCTAGGCTGTTCTACGTGGATAACGATCTCAAATCCAACTTATTAAAAATAGAACTTTTATTTTCTTCCATACCTATCCTTATACCAAGTATCATTATTTTTGTTGAGGGCACAAGCATCCTTTTAGTCACTAAATTTTACAGCCTTGAAATTATCTTTTTTGGAGGTGGGGCAATGAGGGTTAAGTGACTTGTCCACAGTCACATAGCTAGTAAGTGTCAAGTGTCTGAGGTCGGATTTGAACTCAGGTCCTCCTGAATCCAGGGCTGGTGCTTTATCCACTGTGCCACCTAGCTGCCCCCTTGGAGTTATTCTTAACTCTTCCCTGCTCTTCTCCCCATATTTGATAAATTTCCAAGTCTTGTCTGTTCTACCTGCAAAACATCGCTCTCCTTATTCCCCTTCTCTTATGTATTCTTTTTTTTTGTAGGGCAATGAGGGTTAAGTGCCTTGCCCAGGGTCACACAGCTAGTAAGTGTCAAATGTCTGAGGCTGGATTTGAACTCGGGTCCTCCTGAATCCAGGGCCAGTGATTTATCCACTGTGCCACCCAGTTGCCCTGACTTACTCATTTTCTACCTCAGTCCAGGCCCACATTACCTGTCACCTAGACACTATAATAGTTTTTTTTGTTTGTTTGTTTTTGTTTTTTTTTTGTGGGGCAGTGGGGGCTAAGTGACTTGCCCAGGTTCACACAGCTGGTAAGTGTCAAGTGTCTGAGGCCGGATTTGAACTCAGGAACTCCTGAATCCAGGGCCGGTGCTTTATCCACTGCGCCACCTAGCCGCCCCCTATGATGACTATAATAGTTTTCCAACTGCTCTTCTCATTTATAGCCTTTCCCTGTTTCCAATACTTCTTCCAGAGAGCTGCCAAATAAGTATTCCTAAAACACAGATCTGACAAATTCATTCTCTTACCCCCAAATTTCAATGTTTACTCATTGCTTTTATAATAAAATACAGAAAATCTTAATCCTCCACAATCTGCCTCTTGCCTGCTTACAATTTTGGTCTTATTTCTCTGTTTCAATCATACTATATATGTGACATTTTGTTTCCAGGCCTCCAGGCCTTTGCCCAAGTGGTTCCCTAGGTCTCAAGTGCCCTCAATCAGCACCTCTAGAATGCCTTAGAATAATATATCTTCCCTTAGACTTAATTTTTTAAAAAAGTGAGGCAATTGGGGTTAAGTGACTTGCCTAGGGTCACACAGCTAGTATGTGTTAAGTGTCTGAGGTCATATTTGAACTCAGGTCCTCCTGACTCCAGGGCTGGTGCTCTATCCACTGTGCCACCTAGCTGCCCCCTTCCCTTAGATTTCTTACCATTTTATAGAGATCGGAGACACTAATCTGATCAGAATCCACCACTTCAAAGTCCTTTCGAGGAACTAGGTCCAGGCCCAAATGCCTATTAAAGAGAGAGTTAAAGAATTATTAAATTCTTAAAACTATTAAAGAAACACATAATATATCCCCAAATCTATCTACCAACTTTTTGTGGTCACACAAAGGACTCCACATGCTATGACCCTTGAGGCCTCAAGGTTCAAACTTCTTGTTGACAATGCTGAGTTGAATTTGCCTCTGAATTTTAGGAGTGAGTCCTTGCTTGCTTGCTCAGTAAATGAGGTCAGGGATTTTGTGACTGATAAAATGTCAGCAACTGAGTACTTCTATTTTTCCTTGTAATTTAAGTTTAATTATTCATCTGATGACATTTTTATAGCAGATTCCTTGAGTGTCTTAAGAGTGAATTTGTAGCAGGCTAGTAATCAGTAGTTCACTTTAGCTTTCCTTTTTCTTACTCTTATAAACTATTGACTTGGCTAGGCTATGCATAAGATAATTCACCAGATAAGAAGACTGCAGAAGGACCAAGTTAATCTGTCACAAAGTGAAACATGTTAAGAATACTACCTAAAGGTGTTAAACCAATATGGAGGTTTTAGAGGATCTTAATTCATTTTCAATTTATTTGCATTAATATTGGCAAAAATTCCCTCACAGACACTTAGCCATATGTAGCTTTGGTATTTTCAGAAAATCTGCACTGAAAATGACTACAGTAGGATCCCGTTTTTGCAGGGTAGGTTAGGTTCTAAAGTCAGCACAAGGGTGAAAATTGCATGTAGTCAAAGCTACCTTTGGAAAATCACCCATAAGTATGGTGTCTTTTTTCCCAGTTTTATCTTATTTGTAGTTCCAAATCCTCTCCCTCTTCCCACTCCTCTCCCACTCCTCAAATAGGCAAGGAATATAATACCCATTACATATGTGAAGTCTTGTAATACATATTTCTGCATTAGCCATGTTCTGGAAAAAAAGATAAAGCCAAGAAAAAGAAACAAAGAAAAAAAAGTATGCTCCACTCTGCACTCTGATTCAATCAGTTTTCTATCGGGAGGTGGGCAGCATTCTTCATCATGAGTCCTTTGGAACTGTTGTGGGTCATTGTATTGGTCAGTGTTATTAAGTTTTTCATGGTTAATCATGTTTACAATATTGCTGTTACTGTGCAAATTGTTTTCCTGGTTCTGTTCACTTCACTTTGCATTGGTTCATATAAGTCTTCCTTGTTATTTCTGAAACCATCCCGTTCATTGTTTCTTACAGCACATTCATAGACCATCACTTGTTTGGTCATGCCCCAGTTGAAGGGCATCTCCTCAGTTTTCAGTTATTTGCCACTACAAAAAGAGTTGCTATAAATCCTTTTCCTTTTTCTCTGATCTCCTTGGGGTGTAGACTTAGTAGCAGTATTGCAGGGTCAAAGGATAAACATAGTTGAATGGCTTTTTCGGCATAGAAATAGTGGGGCTAATTCACAGTTCCACCAACAATGCATTAGAACTATCTTCCCACATCCCTTTAGCATTTGTCATATTCCTTTTCTGTCATATTAGCCAATCTGTGTGTGTGTGTGTGTGTGTGTGTGTGTGTATGTAAGTGAAGTGGTACCTCAGAGTAGTATTATTTGCATTTCTCTAATTATTAGTGATTTAGAACTGCTATGAAAACAACTGAATGAAAATTTTATTTTTCATGGGGGACACAGCTAAGCTATTGATCAGTAGATAAGGGGAACCAAGATAGCTCCCCAAAGGGAAAAAATTAGTAAAGATTTAGATGTAAGAAAAACTGATGACCCCAGGAAAAATACTCTTGCAAAGGTTTCACACATAAATGTGATGGCATTTGAAAGTGGTTACATCATCATATATTTGTTTCTTCTTCCTGTTTTACCAGGAGGCAAGAAAGAACAAAAGTCAAAGGGAGGGGCTTTCTAGCCAACCAGGGATGCTAGGTAGGCCACCTAAGGATACCTCCCCTCTCCTAGACTAAGCAGATTAAAAGGTTAGTTAAAGCTAATGCTTACAAAAGCTTGGTGTTTTGCAGAGCACCTTACAAATTTTATCTCATTTGATCCTTCCGACACTCCTGTGAAATAGGTGGTTTTATTATCTTCATTTTACAGATGAGGAAACTGAGGCTGTCTGAGAGAGTTTGTAAATGGCCCAGGTGTCTGAAGCAGGATTTAAACTCAAGTCTTCCTGACTCCAAATCCAGCATTCCCAGCTGCCCTAGACTGTCTGAATGAATAGAAAGCCTTTAAATAGGATGAAGAGGAGACCCTGGAATCACACAGTGTAGTGGAGGTGGCCGGAATGTTTCTCATTTCCTCCCACCACATTCTGGGACATACACTCCTAGTGGAGAATGGCCGTAGGATAGTTAATCTGTTATCTCTTTCTTTTTCTCTGTTGCAGCTGTAAAGTTAAATTCACATAAATTAATCATGCAAATGATTTGACCGCCCTGTCCTTATATGGAAATGCTTTTTCATAAACAGGGACCCAGGGAAGGTGGTAAAGAACTGGTAGGTCTTACAGTTGATAGGATGAGCAGAAAGAAGACATTGATTATGGAGGGAGAAGCATGCATTCTTATCTGTCCAATAAGATTGTACACTTCTTGGGGCCAGGTGCTCTCATATATTTCCTCTCTCTTCCTTATAATGGATGGCCTGGTGCTAGCAGGAGTTTAACAAAGAAATAAACTGAATTCGATGAATAATATTATGAGGAGGAACTTTCCACTGTTCTTATCATACAATTCATTAACAACTGGATGACACAGTGAACTTTACTAATTATTGTATAAGGAAATCATGGGAGATGGAAGGTATTTTTATCCCTATCAAATTTATCCTGAGGAATTCATGCATCATCAGGTTGCTAAAGGTTAACACCAACACTAATGCCAACCAGTCAGTGTTGCTAACACTGTGTGATAGGATATTACTAAGAAGAACAAAACATTTCAGTCTACTTTTAACTGATATTAGCATTTCTAATTCTACAGATTCTTTCTGTGCAGAAATACCTCTCACTTATTTGAAAAGGTGCCTATGTGTTCCCCTAAGTACAGAATTTATTAGTGATATTTTTGTGGCAAAATGGGCAATAGCCTACTATTAGCCTCAAAAACAGAGATGAGGCATAGTATAGTATAAATAGCATATCAAACTTGTAAATCAAGACAACCATGGTTCTTGTCTTAATTGTAACTAGTTATACACTAGTTAAAAACTACAAGAAACTTAGAGTCTGTGGGAAAGTAATTTTTTCACTGAGTCCTTTTTCACTCTTCTCTGTAAAATGCAGTATTAAAACTTGCACTTTATGCTTTTCAGGATTGTTATAAGGAAAGTGCCTTGCCAACCTTAAAGTTCTAAAAAAAGACAATATTTTGTTATTATTATTATTATTATTATTGCCTTATAAAGTTATTGGCAAAATGAAATTGAAAGTAAGGCAAATTATTTTAAAGAAGAGACAAGAGCCAGTCTCAATGTTGAGTTCCCTCAACACATTTAAATGAAATGGTTGATTATAGATTCTGATTCTCTACCTCTGGGATCTAATTCTCAGAGCAACTGTGGACCACACTCCACTCCTTTAATCTGCTGCTCTTGATTTCTTTGAAATAACTTTATACCAGTGGCTTCAAAAAACATGTTCTAAGTCAGTAATACTTCAATGGAACAACAAAAATACAGCAATATTCTCATTCAATCACTTTCTTGCTTTGAAGACCATCTGAATTTTTAGAAGAGTTTTATTTCACATTCTTCAATTATGGGATGGCATAAAGCACAAACTTGGAAACATCTGATTGCAATAATCAGGAAGCCAAGATTCTAGCATGACTTGAATCAGAATATTGGAGGGGATGCTTTGTTGATGCAGTGTATAATGGTCCTTGAAATCAGTTGTAATAACAATACTGGAGCCAAGGATTCACTTTATGACTGAAGAGTTCTAAAACTAATCTTCACCATTTCTGGAATTGAATATTATGGCACACATAGCCCAATAATGAAAGTTCTAGAGCTCCTCAAAGTTTTCTATATCCAGTATCATGACAATCATCACTATAATCAGGATTTTTTCCTTTCTCCTGCTAGATAGTACACTCTTGGAGTTAGGTTAGAGTCCAAAGAAGAGCAAGTTAGTGGCTCATCCCTTGTCAATGTCCTGTTATACACATGAATATAAACTAAGGTTTTTATCTTAGCTTATACATTTTGTGATGACAAGAAATGCTTTTTTCCTTTGAGTCATCTCAAATTCATGTCTGTTCAAAGAGCCATATTCAATATTGTCTGATAACTGTCCCTTGATGATAAGAAAGGTTGCATAGAAAAAGAAAACATACATAGAGAAATCTTCCTTGAAGATCACCTGTAAAAGTGGTATTAAATTCCAGAGATGGTAAAGGTTCATTCAAGAACTCTTCAATGACAGAACATGTCCCTGGCTCCAATATTATTACTCAAGAAGCCAAAACAAATTTCATCTCTGGATGCTTTTATGAGAGATTTGTGGAAACCAGCTCTAATGACAGGGCATTTTAGCAGATGAAACTTTAGACTAAAACTCAGAACTGTCACCAGTTGGGAATGGAAACAAACTGGTCATGCCTTGGCTCCCCCAGCTGGGAAATGAGAATAGTACTTATAAAAAGCCAAGTCAGTGCCTGCAAATAGTTGCTCACCTACTGTTTGTGCAGGGTGAGTGGGAAAGACTATTTCCTTGGACATTCTGCTATCACTGCCAGAAATGTGTGGGGGCTGACTTATTTATAAGGCTGATTTACAGGAATGGCAATACATAAATTCAAAATATGCAATAGCAGCAAACTTTTGTGGCTGGAGTTAAAGTGGAAGCTATAGTTCTTCTACACTGTGATACAAAAATAGATATAGCATGGGCAATACCTGCAAATTGGTTTCAGGGAATTTGAGCATTTAATATTTTTTTCTAAGGTTCTCATATATATGTACATATATATCTGTGCATCTACCTACTTATCTATGTATCTCTCTGTCTGTCTGTCTATCTATCTGTCTGTCTGTCTATCTATCTATCTATCTATCTATCTATCTATCTATCTATCTATCTATCTGTCTGTCTGTCTATCTGTCTATCTATCTATCTATCTATCTATCTATCTATCTATCTATCTATCTATCTATCTATCTATCTATCTATCTATCTATCTATCTATCATCTCCTTCCCTCTTCTCTCTCCATAGTCTGTGCCGCTGTTGATCACTGCCTCCTGGATACTTTCCTCTAGGTTTTCATGACATTGCCCTCTCCTGATTCTTGTCCTGCCTGTATGACTACTTCTTCTCAGTTTCCTTTGCTGGATTGTTCTCTAGGCCATGCCCAGTAAACATGATCTCCTAGGATTCCAATGGATTCAATTATCATCTCTCTGCAAATGATTCCTAGATTATATATCCAACCCTACTCTGTCTCCTGAGCTCCAGTCTCATATCACCAACTGCCTTTTGGATATCTCAAACTCAATAAGCCCCAAATAGAACTAGTGGCTCTCTATTACCCCTAGGATCAAAAATACAATTCTGTGGGGGCAGCTAGGTGGCACAGTGTTTAAAGCACTGGTCATGGATTCAGGAGGACCTGAGTTCAAATCCGGCCTCAGACACTTGACACTTACTAGCTGTGTGACCCTGGGCAAGTCACTTAACCCTCACTGCCCCGCAAAAACCCCACAAAAATAATTCTGTTTGGCATTTAAAGCCCTTAAAAGCCTGGCGCCTTCCTAACTTTCCAGGCTTCTTGTACTTTTCTCTCCCCTATACATCCAAGACCCTGGAACAATGGCCTCATTGCTTCTCTTCACATGTGATACTCCATCTCTCATTTGTGCCTTTTCACTGGCTGCCCCTGATATCTGGCATTTGGTCCATTTTGATTTTCATGTACTGACATCTCTGGGCTTCCTTCAAGACTCACCTCAAATCCCTTTCCTACTTCCTGTGATTGCTAGTAACTTTCCTTTTGATATTACCTTCCATTGTCTCTGAATGAATATTGAATCCACATAGTTGTTTCTACCATTAGAACATGAGTTACTTACTCACAGGGTTTATGTTTTTGCCTTTCTTTAAATCCCCAGAGCTCAGCATAGTAACTAAAAAAATAGTAAGTACTTAATAAATGCTTGTTGACTAACTGACAATTTTACCATAAGTTAAACGGAAAATCCAGGTTTTACAGATTTTCTTATCTTCACATGTATTGATGGGAAGAATGAAAAAAGACAGGGCAAAGCAGTTATAATTTATTTGTTCCTTGGAAACCATTGATTTTGCTTTTGAAAATTTTACCCTTTGCGGTAGAAGAGGACGGACTTAGATTCCATAAAGTTATTAAAGAATGTTTGTTATCAGTAATTTAAATTGGCCAACAGGATCCCCTATCTGCCATTGTTTTTCCAATACTGCAAAGGTGCTAGATAAAGTCTTTGCCTCTTTGGGACCTCCAAAGTACCACCTATGAGATCAGACAGGAGCTCCATGGGTAAAAATCAGAATATTTTGGATCAATGCTTTTAATTCCACCAAAGGTATCCTTGAGATGAAGGCCCAGCTTTTAAATAACAATATTCTTCCAGTGATGCTATAATAGTGGCAAATCTCCAAAGAATTAAAGTTGAGTCATCAATCATGCCTTCCATGTCTCTCACCTCTAGGGAATTGTGTAATGGACTGGACAGCAGAAATCAATTAATCAGCAAGCACTTGCTAAATGCCCATCATGTGCTAGGCCCTGTGTTAAGTGCTAGAGATTCAAATGAACCATTCCCTGCTCTCTCTGAGATTGTGACACTTCAGAATAAGACATTCATGGGCAGCTAGGTGGCGCAGTGGATAGAGCACCAGCCCTGGAATCAGGAGTACCTGGGTTCAAATCCGGCCTCAGACACTTAACACTTACTAGCTGTGTGGCCCTGGGCAAGTCACTTAACCCCAATTGCCTCACTAAAAAAAAAAAAAAAAAGAATAAGACATTCATGTGAGAATCTGTTTTGTCGGAGGCAAAGAGTGAGGGTGAGCTGGTGAGATACTAGGTAGTCATAGAGATTACAAAAAAAAAAGAAAAGGGAATCAATAAAATGATGAAATACAAAGATGAAAACAAAAAGTTCAGAAATTCAGGCAAAACACATAGAAATTTTGTTACTACTGAGTTAAGTGTCATACCCACTCTTTAAAAAAGACATTTATTGGTTTTTAATTTATTATTATTATTTTGGTGGGGCAATGGGGGTTAAGTGACTTGTCCAGGGTCACACAGTTAGTAAGTGTCAAGTGTCTGAGGCTGACTTTGAACTCAGGTCCTCCTGAATCCAGGGCTAGTGCTTTATCCACTGTGCCACCTAGCTGCCCCACATACCCACTTTTTAAGAACAAAAACTGTACATAAGGTGAGCTCATGGGTTCATATACATTCCTCCGTTTTGCTCTTCTTTGCCTATTGCATGTTAAACTATTTGCTGGTTTCCCTGGGTTGGCTCACTCTCAAGGTAGCCCAGCATCCATCTCTGCCACCTTGTGGGCCATCTCAAAGGAAGTCCACATGGAGAAAGCAAAGGAAGGAAAACAGGAAGGGAAAAGAGGAAGAGTGTGCCACAGTGTAAAGACAACATCCCTTTATCTTATGTGGCTTCTGTTCCTGTTTCCAAGTAGACACAGGGAGAGGAGAGAAAGCCATGACCTTCTAGTGTTCAGAGCAGCAGAAACTGGTCTGCGAGTTTCTTTATGAGTTACATCATTGGACTCAGACGAAAACGATTCACACATAGGTACTGGATGGCATTCATCCCATGATACATAAATTATTTAAAATACTCTAGTCCTTCCTACTCTATATGATTTCTTCAAGTTAGTTTATGAGTTGACACACATGGTATTATTTTAGAAATTAAGGGAATGAACTGTTACCTTCAAATATGACTTCCACTTGGAGAGACACAGATCAAAGTAACAAGACATTTGGGAGGATTTTCTTCCATGTCCTGTCTTCTACTTGAAATAGTGAAAATGATTATGCCAATTAACTATGTCTACCTTAATCCTTAAGGAAATTTTGTTTGATCCTCTCTTCACGGTCTTCTTTAGCCAATATAATCTCAAAATTGTCTAATAAAACAGAACTCCACATTAATAGGATTGGCCTGGTGTAGCGTGGAAAAGTCATTATTTACTATTTTGTACATTTAATGTGTATTTCCTTCGGGAAATATTATGAGAAAGTACATACCATTCAGATCTATAGCTCATGAGCCCTGACTAGGGCAAGCATCACATACATAGAATTCACAAGCTGGCTTAGATTGGATTGGTTTTCACTTGAGATAATTACTCACATATTAATTTCCAATCAAATCCCCTCCAACCCTCATTGCTCCCCATTTCCCTCATAAAGACACTCTTCTCCAGTGGGTGATTTAAAAGAGAAGTACATGGATTACAAGATCAACGGAAAAATAAAAGGAGAAGGTTCCAAGTCCTGGTATAGTCAGTCTTTCTATCCCAAAGCCTCAGATTTTACCTGGTTTAATAACATCGCTAGTAAATCTCTGCAACTGCTACACAAATAAATGACACTTAAAAACAGAACATGACAAAGGCTATTTGGCAGCACAGAAACCTATTTGTGAAATTCCTTTATACTCATACCCATTAAAGCAGCTGTAGATTTAAACATTCTGAACTATCATGTAATATAGATAAAAAACGATAAGTATTCCTTATATGTAATTGACATGGTACTTGAAGGTTTGCAAAGTGCTTTCCATTTATCTCATTTTTTCCACACCACAACCGTGAGACATGGCAGATGCTATCATTATCTCCATTTTACAAATGAAGAAATTGAGGCAAAAGGGTTAAATAATTAGCCTGGGGTCACCCAATTAATAATAGATAACATTTATGTAGCACTTACTTTTGTTCAGACACTTAGCTAAGTGCCTTACAATTTTTGGGGAGGCTGGGCAATGAGGGTTAAGTGACTTGCCCAGGGTCACACAGTGTCAAATGTGAGGCCGGATTTGAACTCAGGTCCTTCTGAATCCAGGGTTATATCCACTTCACCACCTAGCTGCCCCTAAGTGCCTTACAATTATGATCTCATTTGATTCTCACAACAACCCTGGGAGGTGGGGGCTATTATTATTCCCATTTTATATATGAGGAAACTGAGTCAAACAGAGATTAAGTGACTTGTCTTACAGGTCTTCCTTAGTCTAGGTCTAGGGGCCTCTCCCTTTCTTTTTACCTCAGCTGTTTCACTTAGTATTTTTTTGTTCAGTCATTTTTCTGTTGTGTCTGACTCTTTATGAGCCAGATTTTTTGTTTTGGGGTTTTTTTGGGGCAAAGATACTGGAGTGCATTGCCATTTCCTTCTCCAGCTCATGTTATAGATGTGGAAACTGAGGCAAACAAGGTTAAGTGACTTGCCCAGGGTCACACAGCTAGGATAACAGTATTAAAGACAGCAAAACATTCAGTGTCAAAAAGAGTCATTCTTCAACTAAAGAAGCAAACTCAAAGACATCTGGATACTTGGAGAAAGGGTTGAAGTAGAAATCATACTTACTCATTTCCCCAGTCCAAGCGCACTGTGATGTGTCTCTTGACCTCTCGCACCTGATCCTGAGTAAGGTGACCTGAGAGCAGCTGCCTCCGAAGGTCAATAAGTTCATTCATTACATGACGTAATTTGTAGAAAAGATCTACTTTGTGTTTCTGTATGGGGATTTTTGGTGTTAGGGAGAGAAAAGAGGAATAGGGATAGGGATTGAAAAAAAGACAAAGAGGAATCAAATTAAAATTACAAAACACAACTCATTTCTCTGATCCATAAAAACAGCGATTCAAAGAATAAAACTGTTTATTTGCCCCTTTTCCATACAGCCTAAAAAAACTTTGTTAATTTCTCATTTGCATAGGTCTCATAAACATATTCATAAGTTTAAAAATATATCACTAAAATGTGCCTAGAAAATTAAAATAATGCAATTTTACAATGCATCCATTTCCTGATTGTTTAGCTAGTTCAGTAGCTAGGCCCTTATTTTTGGTTTATTTTAAAGTTTTTTGGTTTTATTTTCTGTGACCCTATTTGGGCTTATTTCACTTTGAGACAAAACAAAACCATTACAGCATAATCAGAAATTTAAAAAAATAATAGATGGGAGCCTCCAGCTTAGTTAGTTCCCTGAAAACAGCTCCTGCAAACTGCTTACAGAATAGGTTTTTATAGCCTTAGATGCCTATTGAAATCTGTGGCATGGCGTAAGTAGTTTTGGTAAATATTGGTAAAAATAAAAAATTTGGTTTAAAAGAACTATTGTAAATTTCAAGTGTTGAGAGGTGTAAGGGGTGGGAGGGTCATTGATCTAATGCATAAAGACCTATGGTCAACATTATTACCATTAAATTCAGTGTAGGTTTCCAAAACTCATCTAGCTTTCTAAATAGATTTTCTAAGTATTTTTAGCATTAGATCTTTCAAACTCTTCCTCCTAGGATCAAATTTACTCCTTCACTTCTATTCTTGATGACTAATTATAAGTGCCACCTTCATAAGAATAAAATGGAAACATTTTCATACAATTTATTGGGAACAACTGTAATATTTTGGTTGCCCAATTGTTTTTTAGTAATGTCCAACTTTTTGTGTCCCCATTTGTGGTTTTCTTGGCTTAAATATTGGAGTGATTTGTCATTTCCTTCTCCAGCTCATTTTACAGATGAGGAAACTGAGACAAACAGGCATAAATGACTAGCCCAGGGTCATACAACTAGTAAGTGTCTGAGGCTGGATTTGAACTCGTTTTCCTGACTTCAGGTCCAGCACTCAAACCACTGTGCCACCTACCTGCCCATCTGTAATGTTACTTTTATTTAAATTTTAGTGCCATCTCGTACCTAGAGAATTTCTCATGGTATGACAACTGAATAATGAGTCAGGATTTAAAATATGGAATTATATATGTTTACAAACTAAATCTAGAAGTCAGAGTGCCCCATATTTTTCTTCATTGGAAATAAATGCAATTTTAAAAATAAGCATTGACATTAATAAACTAAAACTTCTATCTTAATACTTCCTTTGTAAAGGTTCTTGATGGGTATAAAAAGAAAGAGGAGTGTGGTGGAGGAGCATTGTATGTTAAGAAAATATATTTATGTGAAGAAACTTAAGGAGAGGGAGGAAATGATGGAAAGAGTTTAAATGAAAGTTAATGAAGGGAGAAACAGAAGTGATTTTGTTATTGCAATTTACTACAGCCATCTGGACAAAAAGAGAAAATAGGTGAGCAGTCTAACAAGATCTCAAGGTTATAATTATTTAGATATCTGCTGGAGCTCTGTCTGTCTGTAGCTGTCTCTCCTTCCCTCTCTCTCCCCCCTTTACCTTCTTTCCCCCTCCTTTGTCTCTGTCTCTGTCAGTCTCTCTTTGTCGGAAGCAGAGCAATTAATAACTTCTTGACTTGCCTTAGTCACAATTTCATCCTTCAAAAGGTAGAGAAATCAATAAGAAGGAATTCTATTCTGGATCTGATTCTCATAACTATGAAGGAACTGACTGCAAGAGCGGAAATGATAGGAACCTTGGGAGTTGGGTAGTGGTGGAGAGGGAAGTGACCCCTCCTTCTAAGAATTTGTGATAGAGAAGAAGAGGAAATCTGGACCTTATATGTCATGCACTCCAGATTTTGGGAAAATAAATTTCAAAGAATTTAGAGAAAAGGTAGGACTAAAATGTTATCAGGAAAGTCAGACTAGGAGGGATGGGATATCTTCAAGAATCAAATGTTTTTCATCATATTTCCTTCTTCTGACTCCTGCATTTCTTCAGGAATATTCTTAACATACAATGCTTCTCCATAGACACCCTCTCATACCTGTCCTTTTTCTTTTGTATAGCCATTGAGAACTTCTGAAAAGGAAGTTCTCAGATAGAAGTTCAGAGGAGATGATTCCAATTTGGAGAAAAATGAGATTTGTCTGAAAAGCCTGCTGTGGATACACAGAGGACTCACTGACTAAACAACTTGCATTAAGAAAAAATGAAATGTATCTCAGGAGATAGAAGCAAGGCCAGCTAACAGCAAGAATATAAGAGCATGGCATGATACTGTGAAAATAGCCTCAGGAATGCTAAGTTCTGGAAGAGAAGTTCAGGAAAACAAACAAACAAAAAACTCCCCCTGTATTTGAAGTGACCAATAGGTGATTGACAGCCAAGACAATGAAGGAAATAGTAAAAGAGCTCCTTGCTGCACTTTATGAATTCAGGTGACCCAGATGAACAACATCTTTAGGTACTGAAAGTACCAGCAGATGTGACTGTTGAACCCCTGGCAGTGATATCTGAATGATCAAGGAAAATGGCACCAAGAAGAAAGGTTTTTAAAGGATTGATGCCAAAGAAGAGAACAGAACAGAATTCATAAACCAGAGGCCTGTTGACTCTAGGGAAGATTCTAGAATGGATCATCAAGATGATGTTGGTACAATTTTAGAAAGGAAAGACAAGATTACAATGAGCCAGCATGACTTCATCAAGAATAGGCTGAGTTCTATCAGTACCAGATCTCAAACTGTATTACAAAGCAGCAATTATTAAAAAGATTTTGTAATGCTTAAAAAAGAGAAAGGTACACAAAATACAGAAGCAAACAGACACAATAAACCCAAAGTCCACAGGTGCTGGAGGAAAGAAAGACTCACTATTTGAAAATTTTGCTGGGAAAACTGGACAAAGCAGTGATTAGATTTCGACCAACACCTTACACAATATACCAAGGTAAGTGCCAAATGGATATATTACCTAGGTATATAAGGTCATATTATAAATTAGCAGAATGAAAACATTAACTTTCAGATCTATGAGGTAGGGGGAAATTATGATTAAACATGTTATAGGATCACACAAGATAAAAATAGACAGTTCTGGTTATACAAAATCTTAAAAGTTTTTGTACAAATCTAAATCAGTAAAAATTAGAAGGGAAATAAGTGATTGGGAAAAATCCTTTGCAATAAGTTCCTCTGATGAAGGTCTCATTTCCAAAATACATAAAGACCAGATTCAAATTTACAAGATTAAGAGACATTCCCTAATAGATCAACAGTTAAAGGATGTGACCAAGCAGTTATTAAAGGAAGAAATTCAAGCTATTGACAATCGGAAAATGCCTCTAAATCACTAATAATTATAGAAATGCAAATTAAAACTACTTGAGGGCAGCTAGATGGCACAGTGGATAGAGCACTGGCCCTGGACTCAGGAGGTCCTGAGTTCAAATCCGGCCTCAGACACTTAACACTTACTAGCTGTGTGACCCTGGGCAAGTCACTTAACCCCAATTGCCTCACTAAAAAAAAACAACAACAACCCCAAAAAAACCTACTTTGAGGTTCTACATCATACCTATGAAAATGGTAAAGATTACAAAAGAGGGAAATGACAAATGATGGCATACTATTAGTAGAACTGTAAATTGGTCTGGGCATTCTGGAAAGAAATTTGGAACTATTCCCAGAAGGTTACTAAACTGCATATACCCTTTGACTCAGCTATTGGGCCAAAGAATGATGAAAAGGATGTATGTGTCCAAAAAGATAGCAGCTCTTCATTTGTATTCCTAAATTGGAAACTAAGTTGGTATCCTTCTATTAAGGAATGGCTAAATAATTTGTGGTATATAGTTATAATGGAATATTATTACAATATATGAAATGGACAATTTCAACATAAATGGTGAAGACTTAAATGAAATGATGCAGAATGAAGTGAGAAGAACCAGAACAATTTATATAATGATAACAATGTTATGGAGAAAACAACTTTAAAGACTTTAGAAATCCGATCAATGCAATAATAAACCATAAGTCCTAAAGAATGGATATATAACATGCCACTTATATTTTTGCCAGAATCAATGAACTTAAAACGCATGAAGTGATTTACATTTTCATACGTGGTTAAATGGGAATTCCTTTTGCTTGACCATGTAGATATATAGATATTGATATATTTTTGTTTTTAATTTGCTCAATGAGGGAAGAGCTAGTGAGAAGGACAGATTAATTTTAAAAAACCTCATTACTTGAAAAAGAATGACAATGATACTTGAGTGATCAAGGGAAAGGCTGTTAAGGGGTAATGTAAAAAAGAGAAGAGAACAGAATTTATAAAGCAGAGGCCAGTGGGCTTGACTTTGACTCGTGGGAATATTCTAGAATGGATCATTGAAATGATGTTAAAATTTTAGGAATGGAAGAAAAGGATAAAACAGAATAAAAGCCATTGAGATTTAAAAAAGATAATAGACAATAGAAATAAAAAGGAACAAATTGAGAGTAAGAATTGCTTCAGTCCTTTATTTGTAATACCAGTACTTAACACAGTGCCTGGCACATGGTAGATGCTTAATAAATGTTTGTTGATTGATATCAGACTAATCATTTCATTTTCTGATGGGATTATTAAACTGGTAGATGAGGACTGTGGATGTAGTTTATCTAGATTTTAGAAAAACTTTTGATAAAGTATTTAATTCTAACCTTGTGGAGAAAATGTAGAGCTATGGATAATATGGATAAATTCTTAACTGGCTAAATGGCTGTACTCAAAGAAAGGTTGTTAAATAGATGAATGGCGGGGGGGGGATGTCTTCAGGGGAGCACCCTAGGGATCTGTGCTTGGTTCAGAGATGTTTCTATTTTTTTTTCTTCTTTCTTTTTTTTTGGGTGAGGCTATTGGGGTTAAGTGACTTGCCCAGGGTCACACAGCTAGTAAGTGTTAAGTGTCTGAGGTCGGATTTGAACTCAGGTCCTCCTGAATCCAGGGCCAGTGCTTTATCCACTGTGCCACCTAGCTGCCCCCAATGTTTCCTATTTTTATTAGTCACTTGGATAAAAGCAAAAACAGCATTCTAATCAGATCACGTTGGGAGAGATATCCGACATAGTGGACGACAAAGACAAGAGGAACGCAGGAAGCTAGAATGTTGGGTCGAATCTAATAAGAAGGGTTTTATTAAGGATAAATGTAAAGCCATACACATGGTTACAAAAAATTAGTTTCACAAGTACAAGATTGGGAAGATGTAGTTAGGCAGTAGTTGGTTCTAGAAAAAGATAACAGGGTTTTAGTAGATCGTAATCTTAGCAGGGTCAACAGTGTGATGTGGCGACCAAAAAATCTAGTGTGGCCTTGGCCATGATAGGTAAGTGATGACATTCTGCCATCATCAGACTTTACCTGGAAGACTGAGTTAAATTTTTAGTGCCATAGTTTCAGAAGGACATTGATAAGCTGAAGGATGATCAAAGGAGGTAATCAGAATAGTCAAGGGCCTTCAGCTCATGTCATAAGAGGATTGCTTGAAGGAACTGTGTGTGTCTAGCCTGAATAAGAGAAGGCTCAGGGGAGGCAGGCGAGGTATCTTCAAGTATCTGAATGGTTGCTTTGTGGAGGAAGGGTTCAATTTGGTGAGTCTGGCCCCAAAGGACCAATGGGTAGAACAGAAACAATGGGTAGAGGAAGAAGACAAATTTAGGCTTGATGTCAGGAAAAATTTCCTAACAACTACACTTATCCCAATGTGGAGCAGGTCATTTTGAGAGGTGCTCGGTTCCCCCACTCTGAGGTTTTCAAGTCGAGGCGTATTGGATATGTTATGGTGGAGATTCTTTTCATGTATAGATTGCTGCTGAGGTTCCTTCTTACTCTTAATTTTTGTGTTTCTGTGACTTTTTTCTGAATATAATCATGAATGCAAGTCACAAATCAGTGGCATTAGCTAACTCATCTGGGAAGTTGATAACCTGTGATAAAAAATGCCAAAGACAGAATTGGAGAATTGGAGGGAAAGAAAAGGTCTTAGAAATCGTTTAGTTAGGCCCATATGGCTAAAATCTTTAACAAGCTGGGCATCCAGTTTCTATTTGAAAACTTCTATATATGGGGAAGTTACAGCTGCCTTGAGACTTTTGGACAACTCTGATTGTTATGTAGTTTTTCCTTACATAGAACTGACATATGTCTCTATGTTGCCTCTTTCTATTGGTCACAGTTCTGCCCTTGGGGGCCAAGAAAAGCAAAACCAATTCCTCTTCTATGTGACAGATCATCTACAAATGATTTTGACAAATTTTAATTTATTAGACTTGAGGAGGCTACTCTTTATAAGAAATTATTTTTAGTTGGAGGATCCTAAAAAGGAACTGTCTTGAATAGCATCCCATTAGGGGACATATACATTCCTTTTTCAGTCAGATATCAGGTTGAGAGTATTCAGTATCTTCAGCTAGAATTGATATCCCCAATATCCCAAACAGCAATATGATGGAGAAAATGATGCCATCTGTGGATTTAAAAGAATGTATGTGTTTTAAGTCCTAGATGACTGGACTAAAGCATGAATCACACACACACACACACACACACACTCATCTTGCTACAAAAGGATCAAAATTTAAAGCAAAAAAGTTAGAAATGGTTTGTCTAACCCTCAGTTCTCAGGCTAGGAGGTGAAGTAGATAGAGCACCAGACCTGAAATCAGGAAGACTTGAGTTCAAATCCAGATTCAGACACTTACCAGCTGTGTGACCCTAAGCATGTCACTTAACCCTGTATGCCTCAGTTTCCTCATCTGTAAAATGATCTGGAGAAGGAAATAGTAAACCACCCCAGTATCTTTGCCAAGAAAGCCCCAAATGGGGTCACAAAGTGTCGGACATGCCTGAAATAATTAAATGATGACAGTTTTCAGGATACTGCCTGGAGATTACTGCCATGGACAAAACTATCTGACTTTAGAAATGGCCAAATCAATTCTGTCCCAGAGTTCAGCAGTTTGCTAATGTTTTCTGAACATGGCTCTGGTATTTATGAGATGGAAGGCCTGAAGAGACCTTCTATTTTGCAGCTATCCAGCAATGAAGGTAGCGGGGAGGATGAAGCACATGCATTTGTTCACTGGACATTTGCTTTCAGTCTACTGTGCTGCCTGCTCAATTGTGGGGAACAGATGGAAGAAAAGACAGTGCTGACCTTCCTGGCTGGTGGCCAAGAAGTATCCAGGGATTATTTAGATTGTTCACCTCACAATCACAATCTCACCCTGAATTCTCATGTATGTCTTATGTATGTATCTGATTATAAATTTTAAAAACCCAATAACCTGGTGGTCATACGGATGCATTTTCAAGTGGTTAGTAACAGCTCAGATAGACATTTGGGAAGAAATTCTGACCCTTTCAAAGAAACAGGAGACATTATTTCTCTTTCAGTGCAAGCTGAAGTGCAGAGGAGGGGTGGATACACATCCCATTTGGACTTTAAGCAAGACAGATATAATTTAAATATAACCCACAGGAAAATGAAAATTTCCCATATGTAGAGTAACTTATAAACATATGCCATAACATACATAGTTGTTTTTTAAATTAGTTTTTTTTATTTTAATGCATTCTTTAAAAAATGGTTGCTTTCAAGGGATCTATGCAAGGCTAAATTTTGATAATGAATTGAAATCACTCAGCTAGCTTCTCTCTTGGTATTGTACTATGTTAAACTGAATATTTTTCTCATTTTATTTCAAAGGTGTGCTATGAGGGTAAAGGAGAGGATCATGTAGATCAGGAATTCTCAACCATTATCAGTCTTTCTACCCTTTGTTGTTCAATGTTGCCCATCTTATACTCCTCATTCAAAAGAAAAAGAAATAAATCATAGAGTTTACTGAGAATGTATATACAAGAAATCAACGTGATATTGTGTGGCCATTTGGGAAAGTGATTTGGAATTATGCTCAGTAAGTTACTGAATGGTGCACGCCCTTTGACCCAATGATATCAGCTATAGACCTGTACTGCAAATAGATCAGAGAAAGAGGAAAAGGACCCATATGTACAAAAATATAGCATCTCTTTTTGTTGTGGTAACTGGAAACCAAGGAAGTGCTCATCAACTTGGGCATGGCTGAAGAAATTATAACATATCAAAATAACAGAATACTAATTTTGCTATAAGCATTGTGCGAGGGACAGTTTCAGGGAAACCTTGGAAGACCAGGGCAGTTAGGTGGTGCAGTGGATAGATTCAAGAGGACCTGAGTTCAAATCAGGACTCAGACAGTTACTAGCTATGTGACCCTGGGCAAGTTGCTTCACCCTGTTTGCCTCAGTTTCCTGATGTATAAAATGAATTGGATAAGGAAATGCCAAATGACTCCAGTATCATTGTCAAGAAAATCCCAAATGGGGTCATGACCAGTCAGATATGACTAAAATAACAACAAAAGTGAACAGAACAAGGAGAATAATTTATATAGTAAGAGCAGCATTGTAAAGACAATGCTAAAAGACTTGAGAACTCTGAAAGAACATTGCTCAACCATAATTCCAGAGAACTAATGAAGTATGCTACCTGTCTCCTGACAGGGAGGTGATAGACTTGATGTGCAAAAATAGGCATTTCTAGGTGTGGCTCAAAAGTTTTTTGCTTTGTTTGACAATGTATATTTATTACAAAGGTTTTGTTTGTCTTTTTTCTCCCTCATAGCTGGGGGAAGTGGTAGGGAAGTGGAAGGAAGAGAAAAATAAATACTTGCTCAATGGAAAAATTGTCATTGAGCTGTTAAATGTTTGTAAGCAAAAAGATAAATTTGAGATCCTAGATTATGTTTCTTATCAACTGTTTTATTCCTGATATAATTTTTGAAAGGGACACTTGCATAAACCTCCAGTTTGTTTCTTGCTTTGGATTTGATTAAGAACAGAACTGAGAATCCCGAATTACAGAGACAAGTTCCTATAAATAAAATTAAGTTTAGCCTTGTGAGCATGTTTAATAAGAATGAAATCTACTTCTCCAAGTTACAAATTTTGGAACTTCATATATTGGAAATCAATTCAGAGTTTCTGGTTATTGCAGAAATTAATTTACTTCATTCTTCACTCAATCACTGTTGTTGATTTTTTTCCAGTTCAATATAAAAAGGGTTTTGAAACCAAAAATTATTCATTTGGTTTTGGACAGTAGAAATTATTGCTTCAGCTGTCTCTTTCAATTTTTCAGATGCATTATCATGATCTCTCCCTTTCTCATCTCAGCCCAGCCTCCTCCTTATTTTTCTCCAAACTACAAATCTTTTCATTAACACTACTACTATGGAAATATTTCATTAGGATAACATAGCTATTTACTAAATATTCTCAATACTCAAGGAGGTATTTGAGTCTCATAATCTAGATCCAAGGTAGTATCGTTAAAATAATCTCCTGAGAGAATATCCAGTTCAATCTATGCCTCGTTGTGAATCTCTTTTACGACATTCTCAAGAAGTAACTGTCCTCCTTGGTTTAAGAGGGAGTCCCTGAAGGCAGTTCAATCCAACAAGGACTTATTAAATTCCTCCTATGTACCAGGTGTTGAATATTCAAAGACAAAGCAAATGACAATGCTTGTCTTAGAGAAGCTTATAATTCTAACAGAGAGACATGACATTTAACTGATAGTTTGATGAGGGAGAATGTCCTCTCATCTCAGGGAGGCAGTCATAAAAGGCTTCCTTAGCAGGTCCCACATGAGCTGAGTATTGAATGAAAGCAGGTGTTTTAAGTAGAGGCTAGGAGGAAGCGCATTCCAGGCATGCAGAGAAAGCCTGCCCCAAAGCCATAGCAAAGGGAGATAGAGTTTAGTGTCCATTTTCGTGTCTGTCAACCACCTGCTTGACATATTTAACTGTTTAAGCTAATTTGATATGAAGCCTTGTGATTTTGGTCTTTAGAAAGAAAGTTTTTTTTTTATTAAACCATGTATAGGCTGGTGAGAGAGTAGAGCCAGTGCCAAGGGAGGACAGTGGCTACTGGAGCTTCTTCCAAATGGTGTTTGTGGTAGGACTGGCAGGTATTTCATGTAAGCAGGGTTGATACTTTACATTTCATCATGTAAGACTTAATCTAGTTCTTACAATGAACAGATTTGTTATATCCTTTGGATAGTTTTCCTTAGAAAGGCATACTGCACTATTTAATATATTCTAATTCCACATTTTTTTGTTGTTCAGTTGTTTCAGTCATGTCTGACTCTTTGTGACTCCATTTGGAGTTTTCTTGGAAAACTCCATTTCCTTCTCCAGCTCATTTTACAGTTTTACAGTTGGAGAAACTGAGGCAAACAGGGTTGTGACTTGCCCAGGGTCCCACAGCTAGTGTCTGAGGCCAGATGTGAACTTGGGTCTTCCTGACTCCCAACCCTGTGTTCAGTCCACTGTACCATCTAGCTGTTTATTGTGATAGCTTATTGTATCAATTCCCATCATGCAAATGAACAGTTCACTCCTGCAGAGAAACTTCTTTGCCATAGAATATGGATAACAACACTAACTAGCTTTTTATTCACATTCTTTTTTTTTTGTCATTACAGCCCAACATTTAATTGGCTGCAGCTACTCAAGTATAACATGAAATCAAATTATGAAAACACAGAAGCCTATAACCCAACTTATTCAATAATGTGCCTGGCATCGCTAAATGTTCAATATTCAAATACAAATCAAGAACCCTACAGAATTTTAGCATGAATGTGGAAGACAGCAGAACTGACATATTTAGACATATCAGAATACATCCAGGTCTCTTTAATGAAGCAAAAATGCCAAGTAGAATTTGCCTCATCACATCAAAGAATTCCTGCTGCAAAGTTTAAGCTTTGATGCTCCAGAATTTGGTGTTCTTTTTATTAAACCAGGTAAAGGCTGGTGAGAGAGTAGAGCCAGTGCCAAGGGAGGACAATGGCTCCTGGAGCTCCTTCCAAATGGTGTTTGTGGTAGGAGTGGCAGGTATTTCATGTAAGCAAGGTTGATACTTTAACACTACAGGGAAGCCATTTTGTTTCCTTGCTTCCTAGAAGTATAAAACACCAGGCTCAGGAGGAAATGGAGCCCAAGTTTCACCTTGCTCCTTTCACTTCCTTCAAGGGAATAAATACTTTCTTGGTTGTTTGCTCTGCTGTAACGTTCTTTTAATCTAGCATCCTTCGAATGGATTCTATTAATTTTCACTTAGAAAAGTTGGTTTTAATTGTGTTTTGTGCTTTACTGGGGCTTAGAGGATTTAAGAAAATGTATACTTATCTAAGTCCTTTGTCTACTAGAGCATAAACTCCAAGTGGTTAGAGTTAGGTGAAGTTACTCTCCTTGTACCTTTCCTTTACACAAATTTGACATGTCATGAATAGTATTTTAATGATTGTATGTGTAACACCCCCCAAGGTGGGTGTGAATAGTTCCTTGATGGATATGCCTGTGACTCTGCATACAGGCAGGGAGACTTGACTCCTGATTGGCTGAGAGATCTCTGGGCCCAGGACAGTACATGTGAAGGGCCGGTGAAATAGACCTCCAAGAGGTTGAGTAGAGAGAGAATTGGGGAGAGAAGGCAGTGACAGACAAGAGACATCCCCAGAGCTGCAGCCATATGGAGATGTTTCTTCATTCACTCTATCTGCATAGCTGTCCCATAGAGTACCATCAGACTTCCCTGCTGAACTTTTATCTTTTTTTTTCTTAATCAAAGTGCCCATTTACTCTAATGTATACCATTATCTATCCCAAAATGTACAGCTTCCTCCATTTTTGTTTAACCATTTGCTTTGACAAATGTTTGCTTATTCCATGTGATTGTCCCTTAGGTATTAAACATTTGGTGGGAGGGTGCTGAGTGGTGAGAAAGGTGGCTAATAATTATCCTTGAGTTAAGGGGAAGAACTGCTTCTCCTTGGACCTTTCAGGGAAAAATGGCTCTTATTCTGAATGTCCCAAAGAGCATCCTACCCTCAGGCTGGCAATATCAGATGTGGAGTAGATACACCTTTAGCTTAATATTCCTCTTGGAGATAAGAAAGCAGAGGAGTTATAACCCAGTCAGGGTTGTCCTCCTAATCTCCACACCGGCAGAAATCACAGTCTCCTTGGGAGCCATTGAGTGGAGTATGCCAGATATTATCTACCTAAATGTGTCCCTGCAATACAACTACCCTTAGTCCCCTTGCTTCAGGTTAGACTCTTAAATATAAATTCATATTAGACAAGTGGATTGGATTCTTGCTTGTGGCAATCCTAGACTGAGCGGACATTGGCAACCCTGAGCAGACTTCTAAATAGCTTGTTGGGGAAAGGTTTGAAACTGAATCTTGGAAATTTAAAAATCTCAGCTCCCATAACAGAGTAATTCCTCTTTTGACTCTATACTAAAGCTGACTACCATCCCTTTCTCCTTTGCTTTTTTCTTTTTAAAGATTGGGTCTGCCCATCTCGTCCAGGCTGTAAATACGGGGGCCACTCACAGAACTGATCTGCCTCTAAGCACAGGAAATTAGACCTGCTCTGTTTTTGGACCAGTCTACCCCTTCCTTAGGTAACCTGGGGGGTTTTTGCTTTCAGGGGCTTGCCATATTAATATCACTCTTATGTAGATAACTGATCATCTTAGTTCATTACAGCTTAGAACTTCTGAGCTCAAGAGATACACTAACCTCAGCTTTCATGGTAGCAAGGATTCCAGGAGTGGGCCACATGCTTAGCTTCCTTTGCTCTTTTTTCAAAAATTAATTTTTATTCTCAATTTGACACACAAAAAGAGCACATTTTTGTATATAAAGTATCATGAAAAAGAGGATTGCATGTGAAATTGATTCACCACTTTGCACAGATTTCCTTTTTAAGTAAAGATGTGTAACAAAATTAATGGTTTCCATTCAAAGTTGTCTTCTTTCCTTTAGCGCTCTTCTGTGCATTAAAAAATACTTCAAGGGGCAGCTAGGTGACGCAGTGGATAGAGCACCAGCTCCGGAGTCAGGAAGACCTGAATTCAAATCTGACCTCAGACACTTGACACTTACTAGCTGTGTGATCCTGGGCAAGTCACTTAACCCCAATTGCCTCACCCCCCCCCAAAAAATACTTCAATGACCTCCCCCCTTCCCCCCCCCCCCGCCTTTTTGGAAGCAGGACCGCTAGTTCCTTTTAGGCATTTCCCCCTCTCCCAATTTAATAAAGGAGAAAATATTCTTGTAATAAATAAGCATAGATAAGCAAAGGGAAATCACACTATGTAAACATCCAAAAATGTATCTCTCATTCAGCACACTGAGTCTTCACTTCTCTGTCAGGACATGAGTAGCATGCTTCATTTCTGGCTGGGTTATGGTTTTTATCAGAATTCTTAAATTTTAAATTTCAAAGTTATTTGTCATTACAATAATTTTTTTAATGTATAAATTGTTCTGGTTGTGCTCACTTTCACTCTGCATTCAAACTCATAAAGGTTGCTTAATATGAATATATGGATCACCTGGATTTGATGGAAGTGCTTATTATCCAAAAGTATTTTTATGAAACCTGAGTTAATAGGAGCAAAATGTCCTTCAACCTCAACTCCAAAACTTATCCCAGATAGCTAGCAGATAAAAGTCCTTAGCTGGTCCCTAACTTATGGAGACATCTGGGCATCTTCATTCTTGCCAAAACCCTTTTTTTGAATCCTGTAATCTTATCTGGTGCTTTTATATTTCCTTCATACTTGTTATAACTGAAAATTATTAAACTGCTTTTGCCTTCGGGGTGAATTTGTATCATACTATTGAAACTAATAACACTCTGTAACCAGTGGACAAAAAAACCCTTATATCCCCTCAGAAAAATGGAGTCTCCACATGATCATGTTTCTTTTTGGGACAAAATTAATTGGTATTATGTTTTTTTTGTCTGTCTCTGATCTGGTTTTTCCTGTAGGAGAAATGATGAAAAATAATTTTTCTGATTTGATCTGGTTTTGTCCTGTAGGAGACATGTTCTTTGATCTGTTTTTTTGTAGGAGATATTATAAAATTAATTTCTCTGATCTGTTTATTAATTAATTTTTTTGTAGGAGACAGGTAGATAAAAACTATATTTAATTTTCTACAAGGTCTTCCCAGGGTTCTCTGAAATAGTCCTTTTTGTTATTTCTTATACCATAGTAGTATTCTATTACATTTATGTATCATAATTTGTTCATTCTTTTCCCAACTTATTGGCACCCCCTTAGTTTGCAGTTCTTTGATACAAACAAAAGAAATTGGACAGTATGATGGAATAAACTAGATTAAGACCAACACCTCACAACTTATACCAAGATAAGTTCCAAGTGTATATGTGACTTAGATATAAAAGATCATATTGTAAACAAATGAGAGAAACATGGAAAAATTATCTACAAGATCTAAGGATAGAAGAAAAGTTCATGACCAAACAAGGAATAAAGATGATCATAAAAGATTAAAAAATAATAGGCAAATTTTGATTACATACTACTAAAAAGTTTTTGCACAAACAAATCTAATAAAATTAAGAAATTAAAAGAGAAATAATTAAGCAGAAATAAATTTCTACAGCTAGGGCAGTTATATGGATAGAGTGCTGGGCCTAGAGTCAGGAAGACCTGATTTCGAATCTAGCCTCAGACACTTATTCGCTGTGTGACCCTGGTGTATATTTCAATTTCCTCATCTGTAAAATGATCTGGAGAAAGAAATGACAAACCACTCCGGTATTTTATGCCAAGAAAGCCCCAATGGGGTCTACAAAGGAGCTTATACATGCCTAAAAAAAACTGAATAAAATCTCTGCAGAAGTTTCTCCAATAAATGTCTCATTCTAAGACATATAAAGAACTGTTTCAAATTTATAATAAAAAGCTATTCACCCCAACTGAGTCAGTGGTCTAAGGATATAATCAGTCAATCAATAAACATTTATGTGCTAAGCACTGTGAGCAGTTCTCAGAGGAAGAAACCCAGGTTATTATAGCTATGTGAGAAGAATGCTACAAATCTCTAATAATTAGAAAAATGCAAATTAAGAAATTCTGAGGTTTGGCAAAGATAGCAAAGTTGGGAACTGATAAATGTTGGCAGGGTCTGTGAGAAACCAGGCACCTTGGCTGCATTTTGGGGGACTTGTAAATAGTGTAATCATCCTGATAAGTACTTTGGCAATAAACATACAAAAGTTAATAAACTGAATGTGCTCTTTGACCCAGGTATATTATTGTAAGGCCCCTGCCTTAAAGGACATCAAAGAAAGAAGAAAAAAGGTCATTGTGCACAAAACTATTTAGCAGCTTTTTATGATGGCAAAAACTGGAAATTAAGAGCATTCCATTATCTGAGGAATGGTTAAATTTAATTGTAGGTTATGAATGTGATATCATGCTATAAGAAAAAAGATGGACTAAAAACATGTGAAAACGTGAATAGATGAACAATGATAGAGTCAGAAGAATAATTTATATTTTAATCTAGGATGTTATAAATTTTAAAAATTGGAACACATTTTGAAGACTTTTAGAACTGATAAAGAATGAATGAGCAGAACCAGAACAATTTATATAATACAATCACATCGAAAGACGAACAACTTTGAAAACTATAAGAACTATGTCAGTCTAATGACCATTTATGATTCCAAAGGATTGATAATGAAACATGTGATCAATTACAGAGAATTTGAGACAGATTTAGATTGCAGAACAAGACATATATTTTTATATACTGTCACTGAGGATAGTTGTTTTGACATATGCCTATTTGTGACTGATTTCTTTGTATTTCAATGTGTTTGGGGTGCAATGAAGAGAAAATAAGATTTCTTTTTTAAAAAAATAGAGAAGTAGGGGAGCTGTACAGATGTGAAATGTTTCATGCACTTTCAGATAAAGTCATTGTATTATTAGTTTTAATGAACTGTTCTACTTTGTAAGAAGAGACTTCTCATGAAGTGACATAATCTGTAAATGTTTGTAATGTAAAAAATAAAAACATATCAATTAAAACTTAAAATTTTAAAAAAGAGTGAGCTCAGAGGAGGTGTTACATATATATCATGAATTCAATGGATTTGGTTGTTTTAAGACTATCTTAGGAAACACTCTTGGGGATCTATTGTGTTAAGTTGAATCTGATAGCTATTTTAGCAGAAATTATAGAAAAATCATCAAAGATTTTTGAATAATAAAGTTTCTTTTGAGGACTGTGTCTGTAATGCTTTTCTAAAAAATATGCAAAAACTAGCTTCCTCAAGCTAATTACTTATCCCTGCTTGCCCTCTATGGAACCACCTATTTGAATCATATTCATTGATAATATGATGTCACAAAGGCTAGATTCTCATAAGCAAGAGAAGAAGAATCTAGGAACAGATAACAGAATGGAGCTTGAAAAAGTAGTTTTTAAGTTAAAGGGGAAACAGTTACAAAGATGTCTCATAAACTAGATTTTCAAATTTGAAATTTATAAGTTAGTATTTTGCATGTGTAGAACTTGTTGATCTGAAATACAACTTAGTTGTGGAAATTATAATTAAGTCTTTAGGGCTGACAATAAAAATTCTGTAAAGGGAAAAATATTCAGTGTTGTAAGGGTTGTAGAAACATGAGCTCATTAATCCTTCATTGGTAGAGCACTGAAATGGTCCAACCATTGTGAAAAGAAATATGGAATTATTTAAATAAAGGGGTTAAACTATGTCCTTTGATCCAAAGATTCTACTGCTAAAAGTACACCCCCAACAAAGTCAATGACAAAAAGAAAGCACCCATATATGCAGAAATATTTAAAGCTACTTTTTTGTTGTCACAAAGAACTGGAAACAAAGTAGATGCCCGTTGATGAGGGAATGGTTGAACAAATTGTGGTACATAAATGTAATGCAATATTACCATGCTATTAGAAAGGATAAGACTTATATGAAATGATGCTGAGAGAAATATGCAGAACTTAGAAAGCAATATATACAATGACTACAATAATATATATGGAAAGATCAATAACAAAACAATGAAATGTGAATAGTATGAGATTATAACATCCAAGGTTGATGTCAAAGAAGAGATGAGAAAAAAACAGCTTTCCATGCTTCTTTGCAGGGGTTGGAGGATCACAGATAGAGAACACTGCATGTAACACCAGACTTTTTGATATATTGGTAAATTTCTTATGACATAATAGTATTCCATTAAATTGATATGCAATAGGGGCAGCTAGGTGGCGCAGTGGATAGAGCACTGGCCTTGGAATCAGGAGTACCTGAGTTCAAATCCGGCCTCAGACACTTAACAGTTACTAGCTGTGTTACCCTGGGCAAGTCACTTAACCACAATTGCCTCACTAAAAAACCCCCAAAAAACAAAAAAAATTGATATGCAATACTTTGTTCAGCCATTTCCTAACTGATACGAATTCTTAATTTATAATTCTTTGCCAGCCATGACAAAAAGAGCTGTTATAAATATTTTTGCACATATTATGGATCATTTTTCTCTTTCTTTGATCTTTTGGGAATATAAGCCTCTTTGCAGTATCTCTGTGTCAAAGGGTTCACATAATTTACTAACAACTACTACTTCTTCTTCTTCTTCTTCTTCTTCTTCTTCTTCTTCATCTGGCAATGAGGGTTAAGTGACTTGCCCAGGGTCACACAGCTAGTTAAGTGTCAAGTGTCTGAGGCCAGATTTGAACTTGGGTCCTCCTGAAATCCAGGCCTGGTGCTTTACCCACTTCACCACCTAGCTGCTCCCAATTTAATAACTTCTTGAGCATAGTTCCAAATTGCTTTCCAGAATGGCTAAACCAATGAACAGATCCACCAGTATTGCATTAATGTACTTTTTTCCTTGCGATCCTTCCAAGATTTATTTTCCTTGACAATTTGATAGATGAGAAATGTAACTTGCTTTAAATTTGCATTTTTCTAATTACTAGTGATTTGGAGCATTTTTTCATATGGCTGTTAAAAACTTGATTTTTTTCCTCTGAAAATTGCCTTTTCACAATCTTTTACTATTTATCAATTGGGAATGGCTCTTATTTTTTAAAAACAAATTTAAATCAGTTCTTTATATAGCATGGAAACAAGATCCTTATCAGAGAAAGTTGTGACATAGCTTTTTTCGCCTCTTTGTTTACTTTCTAATTTTAGTTGCATTGTTTTGGTTGTGAAAAAACAAACATCCCCAAACTTTTAAATTTTATATCATCAGAATTGTCCATTTTATCTTATGTAGTTCTCTCTGATTCTTGTTTATTAACAGTTCCCCACCCATAAATATGAAAGGTAATTTCTTTCTTGCTGATCTAATTTACTTTTGATAATACCCTTTATGTCTACATCATGTATCAATTTGGAGTTTGTTTTGGTGTGTGGTATGAGTTTTGGGGCTATGCCTACTTTTTGCCAGATTGCTTTCTAATTTACCCAGCCATTTTTGACAAATAGTGAATTCTTACCCTAACTGTTACAATTTGTGAATTTACACAAAACTAGCCACTCTACCAATTTTCTTATCTGTCACATATGTCAGTGGTGTCACATAGAAATGGATCCCTGTGGGCCACATGTTGACTTAGAAAGCCAAAAATTAATATTATTTTTCTTGTACTATATTTTTATTTATTTTAGTGAATATTTTCTAGTTACATTTTTTTTTGGAAGCAGGGCAATGGGGGTTAAGTGACTTGCCCAGGGTCACACAGCTAGTAAGTGTCAAGTGTCTGAGGCCGGATTTGAACTCAGGTACTCCTGACTCCAGGGCCAGTGCTCTATCCACTGCGCCACCTAGCTGCCCCCTTCTAGTTACATTTTAATTTGGTTCTGGCTGCACTCAGGAGTTTTGCTGGTTGCATACTGATTTTGGGCTACAAGTTTGATACCTTTCATGTACATAATCTATCAACCTCTTAATTTCTTACCTGAGACAACATAGATTTGATAATTCATACTTATAGCTTGAGATATGATACTGCTTGGCCTCTTTATTCTCAATTTTGACTATTTCCCTTAAAATTCTTGACTTTGTAATTTCTCCAGATTAATATGATTTTGTTTTCTAGCTTTCTGATTTGTTAGTGATGTTGGTATGGCATGGAACAAGTAGCCTAAAATAGGCAGTATTGTCATTTTTATTATATTGGCTAGGATTAGCGATGGAGAACTAATACTTCTCCAATTTCACAAATCTGTCTTTATCTGTATAAAGAATGTTCTATAGTTTCTGTGTGTGTCTATTTACATGGACTTCCAACAAATATCCTATACACTTTGCAGTTATTTTAAATGAAGTTTCTGTTTCTGTCCTTTTCTGCTGAATTTTGTTGGTAATATGAAGAAATGCTGATTTAAGTGAAATTGATTGTTCTTTAAATATTTGATAGAATTTGCTTGTAAATACATCTGGTTGTGCATTTTTTATTTAAGAATGCATTTATTCAATTTCCTTTTCTGAGATTGGGCTAATTCTTCTATTTTCTGCTCTGTAAACCTGGTCATTTTACATTTTTATAACTTCATCCATTCCCTTTTGTTTGTCAGTTTTATTAGCATAGAATTGGGGAAAACAATTTCTAATAATATCTTTTATTTCTTCTTCATTGGTTCCTTCTTTTTAAAAATGAAATTAGCTATTAGTTTAAATACTTTATTGTTTTTTTAAAAATAGCTCCTAGTTATATATTTACTAATTCCAGGTTTTTCTTTTGATTTTGTTAATCTCTTCTTTGATTTTTTTAGTATTTCTATTTTGCTGTTTAATTAGTTTTTAATTTGTTGCTTTTCTAATTTTTTTAGTTGCACATTCAGTTTACTGATTTGATAAAGATCTCTTTTGTTTCCTTGTTATCTTTTAAAATTAAGTCCATTTTTTGCCATTGCTTTGTCTGAGCTCATGTCTATTTTTTACTTCAGCTGAAACAGAATAGATTTTGCAAGGGCTCCTTATGTTAATTCTATGTCTTTCTGATTTGTTTCTTGTAAATAAGATACTGTGATATTCTGCCTTCTAATCAATTCTGCTATTCTACCTTAGTCTAATTTCAAACTGATTTCCAAAATGGTGGGACTAATTAATTTCTCTGACAGTGTATCAGGGTATCTGTCTTTTCACAATCCTACCAATATTGACTATTCCTACCTTTTGTCATTTTTGTCAATATCCTGAGTATGAGGTAATAACTCAGACTTATTTTGATTTTCATTTTTAATGTGAGTTTTTTGGTGCAATCTTTCCTAAGGTTTTTTATAATTTTCAGTTCTTTATAGAACTGTTTATTCATTTCTTTCTCTCACTTATCCTTTGGGAATTATTCTTCATCTGTAAATTTGCATTAGTTCCAGAAGTATCTTAGATATCAGGCCCTTATCAGTGATGTTTGATGCAATTCTCCCCCTTTTCTCCTCTCTCCCCCATTGGCAACTTCCTTTCTTAGACCAAGGCAGATAGATGGCAGTGGACACATCATCAAGCCTGGAGTCAAGAAGACCAGAGCTCAAATCTAGTCTCAGACAGTAATTGTGAGCCCCTGGCCTAGTCATTTAACCTGTTTGCCTCAGTTTCCTAATCTGTGAAATGGAGATAATAATAGCATCTATCTCCCTGGATTACTTTGAAGAGCAAATGAGATAATAATCATAAAGGGCTTAGCACAGTGCCTGGCACATAGCATTGTATAAATGCTAGCTATCATTATTCTTCATGAAAAATGATTCCCTATTTTATCTTGCGATCGTTTCTCTCTCTTTGTTGAGAATTCTCCCCCTAGTTAAAACATTAAAGCCGTCCTTTAATTCAGTTCTTTCCTAATTTTATATGATGTGGCCTTGATTTTCAGGTGTCATATCCATTTTGAGCTGGGGAAAGCTACTTGCCCAAATCCAATTTTTGCCAAGTTACTTTCTATTTCTCCCATCAATTCTTGTCAAAGAATTCTCACAGAACTTATGATCTTGATTTTACCAAACATAAGTTTACTGAGTTCAATTGTTTCTGATTCTTTCCCACAGATACACTTAACCTATTTTTTAATGAGTATGAAACAGTTATGATGACTACTGCTGTATAGTATAATTTGAGGTGTGGATGTGCCATTCTACTTTTGTTCCTCCTTTGAAAAATAATTATGAATTTTATTTTTTCTGTCTTTGTGAAGTATTACCTGGCATTAAATCTGTAAATTAATTTAGGTAATAGACTGGTGAAGCCCATCAATGGGCATTGAATACGATGGAAGGAGTTTCCACCGAAAAATATTTGATTGATGATAACACAGGTCTGCCCCCAAACCAAATAAACTAACAAATCCCACCCACAACCCAGTGCAAAACAATAACGAGAAGAGCAAAACAACTGGTGTAAGTCAGAGCTACAAATAATGACAGGCTTTGCAAGGATGCAGAGCAGTCCCAGAATCACATAATCTCACAGCTGTGAGAAGTCTGGCCCATCTACAGCTGAATGAGAACACTCTCTCCAACATCCCTGGTCAATGGCCAGCTTGTCTCAGCCTTAGCCCCTTAGCTGATTTGGAATCTACCACATCAGAAGGTATCCCATTTCACTTCAGGACAGTTTAAATTGTTTGGAAGTTTTCCCTTACACCCAACCCAAACCTGCCCCTGCATCTTATACCCACTGTTCTTAATCCTTTCTTTTGTGGTCAAGGAGAAGATATCTTAGATCTGATAACCTTTCAAACTGGCTTCAAAGCAGCTGTCATGCCACTCTACACCCCTCGCTCAACTTCTCTCTTCTCTTGGATAACCATACTGAGTTCTTTCAAACTTCAACTGCTCCTCATATGGAATCAGTTTTTTTTTTTTTTTTTGTCTTTCAGCATGTTCTTTGTTCTCCTTCAGGCAGGATGATAGTTTAATCTATTTACAATTTGGATGGAGGAAATCACCTGTAATGTGTTATTTCTTTTCAGTGTTATTTTAACAAAGGGAACTAAGTACATCAGAAGTATTATGCTGATATATGAAGGGAAATAATATGTAAAGCTGGAAAATAATATGTAAAGCTTTTGTAGGCTGAGAGTCAATTAATTTTATTTCAAGGTTCAAATACAAGGAATAGCAGACGAAAAGGTACTGTTCTGCTAAAGCTTAATTCTTTGAAAAGAAATTCTATTCTTCCTGAATTAAGATCTGTCATCAATGAAGAACAGGATGGTGACTAATACTCAGACCTGTTATCACCATACTCTGTAATTAACAAGGAATCAACTTGGCCCTAATTTTTGAGTTTCTCACACATTGTTGGAAAGAGAAATTAAAATTCTCTCTTTTCATAAAAGACAAAGGCACATTCCTCCTCTTTTTCACAATTCTCCTTGCCTAGTTTTTAAACACCTGAGTCAATTCCCTTTTCTTATTAGATTAATGGAAATGACTAGGTTGTTTACTTGATAGAATATGGTTACTTAGCATAGACCAGGTGCTCCTGGGTATCATGAATAAACATTCATAAAACCACAATGTCTAAAGTGGAAAAAAAACTAGCTAATTTCAATAGAGCAACAGTTTACTGTAGAATGTTTGTCTAGTTTTTTGAACTGAAAGAATTCTGAATGCCATAAATGAATGCCTCTCTGATTGAATTAATTAATTTAAATGAATAGCATAGAATAGTCCCAAGATTTGATGGTGAGATAAAATGATTTTCTACAGTTCCTTAAAAATTAATTTCATGACTATATTAAATTAATTTGTCCTTAAAAAGTCTTACATGGCCCCAAATACTATGTGATTTTCCTACGTAAAATGTGACTAAAAGGTAATATGACTGATATTTTAACAAACATATCAGATGTTATAAATGGTTGGCTAGGAATGTAATAGATACAATGTTTAACATTAGGGAAATTTAATTAGTCCAATTAAAACCATCTCAAACCACATCATTATTTCAATAGATGCAGAAAAAAACCTAGATAAAATACAACACATATTTATACTAAAAACTCTACAAAGAGGGGAAGCTAGGTGGCGCAGTGGATAAAGCGCCGGCCCTGGATTCAGGAGGACCTGAGTTCAAATCCGGTCTCAGACACTTGACATGTACTAGCTGTGTGACCTTGGGCAAGTCACTTAACCCCCATTGCCCTGCAAAAAAACCCAACAACAACAACAACAACAACAACAAGCCTCTACAAAGTATAGGCATAGAGGAATCTTTTAAAATATCATTAAAAATATTTACCAATTGCTTTTTGGGGATAAAAAAAGCTTTTCCAATGCTTATGTACATAAGAGAAAAAAGAAATAATATAACTCAATAGCCTAGTGTTCAATAAACACAAAAGCAGAAACAGTTTAGGAAAGAACTTTGATAAGAACTACCAGGAAAAATGGGGAGAAATCTGCTAAAATCTAGATTTTAACCAACATCTTATATCATATTCCATAACAAATTTCAAAATGAATTTTATTCATAACCTGAGTATTTAAAACCATACCATAAAATAGTGGGAAGAGAAACAGATTATAATACTTCTCACAGCTATGGGTAGATGTATTCTTTTTTTTTTTTTTTTTGGTGAGGCAACTGGGGTTAAGTGACTTGCCCAGGGTCACACAGCTAGTAAGTGTTAAGTGTCTGAGGCTGGATTTGAACTCAGGTCCTCCTGACTCCAGGGCTGGTGCTCTATCCACTGTGTCACCTAGCTGCCCCCGGTAGATGTATTCTAACAAATGGGATCGAGGAAAGTATAAAAGACAAAATAGGCTATTTTGATTATATAAAATTGAAAAGCTTTTTCACAAATAAAATTAATGTATTTAGGCATAAGAAAGGAAGTGTTCAAATGGAAGACATCTTTGTATCAAATATCTTTGATAACAGTTGTGTATCAAAGATATAGGACAACTTCCAGAAATATGTAAGACCAAAGGCCATTCCTCAAAGATAAGCGGTCAAAGGATATGAAAAAAATATCAAAAGAATTGCAAACCATTAGCAAACATATGAAACAATACTCCAGATCACTAATAATAAGAAAATTATACCAAAACAAGCCAAAGTTTCACCTCACACCCAGAAAATTGGCAAAGATGACAAAACATGGCAATAGTCAATATTGCAATTGTTGCAGAAAGAAAAAAAAAACCACTAATGGATTGTTGGTAGAGCTGTGAAGTGTTCCAACCATTCTGGAAAATAATTTGGAATTATGCAAATAAAGTGACTAAAATGTCTATACCTCTTGACCTAGTATTTCACTGCTTTGTATCTACCTCGAAGAGGTCATTGATAAAAAGAAAGACTACTTAGACAATGCAATATTATCAGCAGTATATTTTCTGGTAGCAAAGAATTGGAAACAAAGTAGATGCCCATTGATGGGGAAAAAAGGCTAAACAAATTGTGGTACATGAATGTGATGGAGTATTACTCTGCTCTATGAAAAAACAATAACAACAATAATAACTAACATTTACATAGCTCCTACTATGTGCCAGACAGCATGCTAATTGATTCACAAATATTACCTCATTTGATTCTCGCAATTACCTTCCTAGAGAAGTGCTTTTATTATTACCATTTTACAAGTGAGGAAACCGAGGCAAATAGAAATTAATCGATTTGCCTGTGGTCACACAGTCAGTGAGTGTCTGAGGTCAAATTTGAACTCAGTCAGGTCTTCCTGACTCTAGACTCAGTGTTCTAAACACTCACTGCATCACCCAGTTTTCTCAATTCAGAAAAGCATGGAAATATCTACAGATTGCTACAAAATGAAGTTAGGTATAGTCACTAAAAGGGCAGCTAGATGGTACAGTGGAATCAGGAAGATTCATCTTCATTAGTTCAAATCCAGCCTCAGACACTAAGTGCTAGACCCTGGACAAGTCACTTAACCCTGTTTGCCTCAATTTCCTCATCTGAAAAATGAGCAAGAAATAGCAAACCACTTAAGTATCTTTGCCAACAAAATTCCAAATGGGGTCACAGAGATTCAGACACAACTGAAATGACCATGCAACAACAGTCAATAAAACAATAAGCAACTATGTTCATGGGGAAAAAAACCCCACAAATGTTGCAAAATTATAAAGAACAAGTTTGACACCACTAAAGCCATTCTTTGAGGAAAATTTCTACCTCTGAAAACATATGAACAAAAGAGAAAAAAAGAGGATCTATGACCTCAGTATGCAATCAAACGGGTTGAAAAATTAACTGTACTGGAACTGTAAAAATGACAATAGCACCTAAATTAAATTACAGACGAAATGCCTTATGAATCAGACTGTCAAGGTATTATTTTGTAGAACCAGATAAGTTATAACAGAATCATTCAGAGGAACAAAAGGTCAAGAAAAGGAAATAATGAAAAAAAAGGAAGGAAGGAAGGACAGGGTCCCAGCAGTACCAGATCTCAAACTATATTGTGAAGCATCAATCATCAAAACAATTTTCTACTAGTTAAAAAATAGAAAAGTTGATTAATGGAACAGATTAGGTAGACAAGATCCAGAAGTAACTGAATACAAGATCAAACTGTTCAATTAACTCAAGGACACAAACTACAGGGTTAAGGACTTAGTATTCAACAAAAACTGCTAGGAATATTAGAAAGTAGCCTGGGAAAAATGAATCTGTGATCAACATTTCACTAACATATACCACACTAAGCTCTAAATGGATACATGTGAACTAGCTATAAAAGATCATATAAGACTGCAGATTTTAAAAAAAAGACGGAAAAGAACCCATATGACAAAAATATTTTATAGCAGTTCTTTTATGCTAGTGGCAAAGAACTGGAAGCTGGGGAGGGTGTTGTTCACTCAATTGGGGAATAGCTGAATAATGATGGCATATGAATGTGATAAAATACCATTGTCCCATATGACATGTATAAGGAGATAGATTCACAAGAGCCTGGGAGGTCTTGCATGAACTGATGTGGAGTGAAGCCAGTAGAATTAGGAGAACTATTTACATAATGATCAGAACTTCCCTTTCTTGGGTGGATTGGAGGTGCAAAATGAGTCATAAATCTTCAGAAATACAACACATTTTGTTTTGTTTTTTACTTGGCTATACTTGATTGAAGTTAAGACTAAAGTGTGGGAGGGAGTGCAGAGTGTGGATAGTAGTGACAGTAACGAAAATCAACAAACTCAGAAAAAAAGCATCAATCAAATATTTAAAAGATCTACAGGGGAAAAAAAAACCAAGAAAGAAGTTCAGAATGGGATACAGGGAAGCAGGGCAATATTGGTATTACCATACTGTATCTAATATACTGTCTTGTGACTATGGAAATGTTCATGTTTTTGGATTATTTTCTAGTTAAATTTTTTTAAAAAAATAAAACAATATAGAACAGGAATGGACAGCTAGGTGGTACAGTGGAAAGAGTGCCTGGGCCTGGAGTTAGGAAGATTTGAGTTCAAATCCAGCCTCAGATATTTACTTGCTGTGCGATCCTGGGAAAGTTAGTTAACACTGGGTTCCTCAGTTTCCTCATTTGTAAAATGAGCTGGAAAAGGGGATGGAAAACCAGTATCTTTGCCAAGAAAACCCTAAAAGGGGTCATGAAGAGTCAGACACAACTGAAACAACTCAACAACAATGACAAAATAGAAAAGGAATGTCGGTACAAAGCTTCTGGTCCAAGGGTTTGATTCTATTTTCAATCCAATTCAACAAACTTTTATGTGATAAAACACCATGCTTTCCACAAGAGATGCAAAGGTAAAAGATTTAAAATGACTCCATCTTTGCCCTTAAGGAAATTATTATCTGAAATTTTAAGACTTTAACCTTTGGGTGGTGGGTACAGTTGTGTGACTCATGTCATCCTATTAAGAATACAATTCTGAATAATAGATAAATAAAACAAGGTCACTGTTGATCATTTCAAATTTTAAAGCATCACTCAGAGTAGCACTGCTAAATACAGTATCCAGCAGTACTTCCAAAAATGGACAATACCTACTAAAATTTGTACAAACTGCTTAGAAAGCTTCTTAAGAGAAGTTTGAAAGATAGGCAAAACTATCACAAGCCAGGAAAAAATCATGATAAGCATAACGAATAATAGGCTTTGAGAGGACACAGCCCCATACATCTCAAAAATATCTTCATGTCAGCATGATATAGGATCTTTGCCACTTTAATATTTGTATACCCTCTTGGGCTTCTTGGAGATTCCATTTTTCCCATCTGTAAAATTAAGGGGTTGGACCAGTCCACTCCTTCCAACTAATGTACTTAAGCAGTATGTACCCATGATTTTTTTCTAATCTACTGTTATCTGACCAAATTAGAGAATCTTTGCAAAGCATAAACACTATAAATTATTATTGTCATCATCATCCTTAAAATATCATCTACACAGAGGTAACAATATGGTGTATTGAGTCCCCAAAGAGCTTGGCTTGGAGTCAAGTGTTGTCTTTGAGACATCCTGGCTATGTGACTCTGGGTGGAGTCACTTTAACTCTTCAGGCCTCTCAGGAAAACACTCCCGTGATAAAGATGAAGAGTGGTTGTCTACATATATTGGTTAGAGCGAGGGTTCCACACTGGGAAATTCCCTGTTAGTAAATGAAGTCATAAGTCCATTTGAAAAAAAAGAAGTCACTTATACGAACATCATCTCTATTCATAGCAATAAAGCAACTCCTAGGTTTACTCTGTATGCCGACTGTTAAGTCTGTTGCTATTCTTAAATTCTGAATTAAATTAAATCCCAAATCTCACAGTGATATTGGCAAAGAATATAAAGCATTTGCTTTGAGGACGATCCCAGATATAATAATAGGAACATTTGTATGGGTAGACCATATTGTGACATTTCTACCAACCATTTTCCATAAATCCAAGAATTCACTGTGTTTCCCCACTAACATAGGCTGTCTCTTCATAGGCTGTAAGTGTATTAACTTGTTATATCTTATTGTTAAAACTTATAGTATATTCACATTGGGAATTATTTCTGACTAAAGTGATCCAATGTATCTAATTGTTACATGTTTAAATATTCTAATGTATCCTAACTTTAGAGATGGGGAGAACATATAGATGATTGTCAGGCCTCTTTGTTTCTTAGATGAGAAAGGTGAAATCCAGAGATGTTAAATATTTTGCAATAGGTGATGTAAGTCATAAGTAGGATTGGGTTAAAACCTGGGTCCAGTGTTCTTTCCACTACTCAGATTCATTCACCTAATTCAATATTTATGAACATATATGAAGTGGAATGACCATTACTGGGTTAATGATCTTCTATACATATATTTGTAGGTATAACATATTGATAGGGAAAAGAGTATTAAATTAAAAACCCTCGTCCAAATAACCTAATTTTAGTTTAAGTCTTATTTCAACAAAATGTAGTTGCATGTAACTGTGATATACAGGTAGAGATCATATTTAGTCAGAAACAAAATAATTGTTGGTATTACCATATTACTTGGTCCTGGTAACATAAGCAAAATGAAACAAGATGTGAATCTTCCCTACACAGTGTTAGAAAAAATAGAACTGGTTCCATTTCCTTCCATGCCTGTGAAGTCAGGGGGCAGATGACGTACATTATAGACAAAGCACGAAGTAGTACTAACAAGGCTGTCTGGAGCTCACAAACATTGCATGGACTTCTCCTGTGCACTCACAACATTTATATTGAAATAACAATTCAACAAACATTTGTCAGTTGGCATGACTGTGTGGGTGGTCCTGGTGACCGAAGGGAACTTTGCATTATGAAACAGCTCAAGGGAAAGGAAAAATCTATTTTCTATAAGTAAATGACACTTCCCTATTCTGTAATTTTAAAATTTCACTTTTTCCTGATTTCCCTAAAATTTTTACTCCTTATTTTAATTCTGTGGCTTTTAGTTTCATTATCTCATAGATGTTCAGACACATTTTTAGCATCTTAAGTACTATGTGGGGAAAGAAAGGACAGGAGAAACGCTGAACTGTTTACATTTCACAAGATATTAAATCCTTAGTCTCTTATATTTACCCTTTGCCAATTATTTACATGTTAATGATATCTTGATACTTTCCGTGAAAAAATTTCTTCATATTATATACCTTTTGCATTAGCAAAATGTACATTTTAAACAAAACCTTACTTAACTTATTGTTTAATCAACCTTCTTCCTCTTAGAACCTAGAACTCTCTATACTTCAGTTCAACATTTTTAAGCTTTTACTACATGCAAGACACTGTGCTAAGTGATAGAAATAAAAATCTACAAGAGCCCCTGTGCTCAAGGAGTTTACAGCCAAAAGACACATAAACAAAAGTGATGTCACAAGGTGGACTGCCATAAGTACAAAAATAGATGTCCAGGCAATGGGTTGTGAAAAATCTATCTCTACTTTACTTTTTTGCAAGATTCTTTGGCACTTTAGATCAAGAACTGGTAACTATATTTCTTAGTGAGTTAAACTTGGGAGCCCACTCTAATATAATCCTATGGATTCTGTGATTTGTTGTCTTTCCCCAGTATTCTTGTCTTAAATGAGTTATGACAATATGGTATTCATGTCCTGTGTCACTGATAATTCTGACTGTTCCACTGAATTTTATCTGCAAGATTGGATGAGGCTGCTCCTAGAGACCTCAAATATTTTTATAATTTTGTTAATTTTTTATTATGCTCTGATATTTGTTGTTCTTTCTCTGAACTTTAAAATTCTAACCCCACCATTTTCTTTTTCTAAGTATATGCTGCTTTATTAAGGTTTCTATACTATATTTGAATCTAGTGTTTTAAAATTTCTCTAAGAGAACTAATTTCCTTTGTTTTATATATATATTTTAATTTTTTTATTAGCATCTCAAAAACTCTTGAGGTTACTCTAGTTCTTCCAACTATAATTTCTGAAGGTTTAGTAGTTATTATTGCAGTACTATTTCTTTCTTCTGCAGATTTCACTTACCATTGTCCCTATAGTATTTATTGTGTTTTTTTTCTAGGCTAGTTTTGTGCCAGGGCTTCTCTATAAGGATTTATTTTCTTCTCTTTTTTCTGTTATTCTTAACTTATGTGGCACAGTTCTTGCTTTTTTGACAGCAAGGAGGTGAAGGGGAACTGGGCATAACTCAGCCATCCTGCAAGAAACCACATATTTTTAGATTTCAAGGATAAATAAACAAAAAGAAACTCTCTTAATTGTTAGACTAAAAATCTTCAGTTTTGAATATTCATTGTCTCCTGCTCCTTGGTGCCTCTCCATTTCCCCATTCCTCTCCCAGCCTCTTTCTAGTTTTTATTACCACCCCAGAATTTCAGTCATTTATAATGAAAATTTATTTTTAAATTTAGGTTATTTTTTAGTGAGGTTCCTCTTCTCTCCAATTCCATACCTCCAATTCCCTTGACAGCATCCTCTATTCTCTCCTTAAAGTAGTCTTTCCTTCTTAATAAGGACAGCTCCATTATTTCTGTCTTTGGTTCCACCCCTCTCCTGGTACCTCTGTAAGTTTACCCCTCTCATCATCTTCTCTCTTACTCTAATTTTCAATATTTACTTATCTACTAGCTTCTCTGCTTCTTACACAAATGTTTAGTTCTCATTCTTTTTTAAATCAGTTTTTAAAAATGTTTTCCAATTACATGTAAAAATAATAAGTATTTTTTAAAAATTGATTTCTGAATTCTCTCCTTCCTTCCTTCCTCTCTCCCTAATTGAGAAGGCAACCAATTTGATGTAAGTTTATATATGTGTAGTAATGTAAAACATTTCTATAATAGGCATGCTTTGAAAGAAAACATAGACCCCCTCTCTCCAATAAAGAAAGTTTTAAAAAGTATACTTCAATCTGCATTCAGACTCTATCAATTCTTTCTTAGGAGGTGATAGCATTTCTCATCATATGTTCTTTGGATCTATTTTGGATCTTTGTATTACTGAGAATAGCTAAGTCATTCACAATTGATCAGCTATTACTGTGTACAATGTTCTCTTGGTTCTGTTCACTTCACTTTGCATCAGTTTATGTGAGTCTTTTTAGTTTTTTTCTGAGAGCATTCTGCTCATTATTTCTATAGCACAATAGTATACCATCACAATCACCTATCATGACTTGTTCAGCCAGTTCCCATTTGATGGGCATCCCCCCCAAATTTCCAACTCTTTGCCACCACAAAAAGGCTGCTATAAATATTTTTGTATATATAGTTCCTTTCCTTTTAAAAAAAATCTTTTTTTTTTTTGGGGATACAGACTTAGTAGAGGTATTTCTGGGTCAAAGGGTATACACAGTTTTATAGCCCTTTGGGCATAGTACAAATTGCTCTCAACAATGGTCAGATCAGTTCACAACTCCAATAGTGCACTAGTGTCCCAATTGTCCCACATTCCCTACAACATTTGTTATTTTCCTTTTCCATCATTTTAGCTAATCTAAAAGGTGTGATGTTATACCTCAGAGTTGTTTTAATTTGCATTTCTCTAATCAATAGTGCTCTACCCACTACGCCACCTAGCTGCCTCCATATATTCTTTTGAGCTCTCTATATATGTGACAAATGAAGCCTTTATCAGAGAAACTTGTTATAAAATTCATCTCCTCCCCCCGCCCAGCTTTTTGCTTTTCTTCTAATCTTGGCTGCATTGGTTTTTGGGGGGCAAAACTTTTAATTTGGGGTAATCAAAATGATTGATTCTTTCTTCTGTAATGCTCTCTATCTTTTAATTCTTCCCTTATCTATAGATCTGAATGATTCCCTAATTTGCTCATGATATCATCTTTTATGTCTAAATCATTTGCACATTCTGACCTTATCTTGGTATATGGTGTGAGATGTTAGTCTATATCTTGTTTCCTGCCAGTTTTCAATTTTCCCCAGCAGTTATTGTCAACAGGAAATTCTTTTCCCCAAAACTGGGATTCTTGTATTTATCAAACACAAGATTACTATGGTCATTACCCACTGTATATTCTATACCCAATCTATTGTACTGATCTGTCACTCTATCTCTTAGCCAGTACCAGATTGTTGTTATATAGTTGTGTGCAACTCTTCATGATCTCTTTTGGGGTTTTCTTGGCAAAGAGTGTTTTGTCATTTTCTTCTCCAGCTCACTTTACAGATGAGGAACTGAAACAGGCCAGGTTAAATGACTGACCCAGGGCCACAGAGTTAGTGCTGTGCTACCTAGCTGCCCCAGGTGGGTTGATAGAGTGCCAGGCACAGTGGATACAGAGCCAGTCCTGGAGTCAGGAAAACTCATCTTGAGTTCAGATCTGGCCTCAGACACCTATTAGCTCTGTGACCCTGGGTGAGTCACTTAACCTAATGCCTCAATTCCTCATCTGTAAATGAGCTGGAAAAAGAAATGGCAAACTACTACAGTATCTTTACCAAAAACCCCCACACCAAATGGGGTCGCAAAGAATTGGACACAATCAAAAAGCAACTGAACAACAACATCAGATTGTTTTGATAATTACCACTTTGTAATACAGTTTGAGATTTAGTATGGTTAGGCTCTACCTTCCTTCACATTCCCATGCCCCTCCATTAATTCCTTTGATATTCTTGACCTTTTGTTCTTCCAGATAAAATTTGTTATTATTTTTTCTAGCTCTATAAATTTTTTGTATAGTTTGATTTGTATGGTGCTAAATAGTAAATTAATCTAGGTAGAATGGTAAATTTTATTTTAATGGCTCAGCCTATGCATGAACAATTAATATTTTTCTATTTTTCTGATTTTAATGTATGTGAAAATTGTTTTGTAATTGTGTTCATATAGTTCCTGGGTTTGTTTGTCTCATTCTTAAAAAACAAAACCTTCACTTAAGCCTAACATCCCCTCAAGATATTATTCTACATCTCTCATTTTTTTTCCACAAAGTCCTTGAAAAAGCTGACTACATTTATTGCTTCCATTTTCTCATGTCACTTATTTCTCAACCCTTTGCCATTTGTCTTCCACAACTAAATGAAACTACTTTCTCAAGGCCAACAATAATTTCTTTATTTCTAAATCCAATGACCATTTTCTTAGTCTTTATTATTCTGCACTTCTCTATAGCATTTGACAGTGCTGACCGTCCCTCCTCACTGTGTTTTCCTGACATTATTCTCTCCTGATTCTCCTCCTGTCTAACCCATCATTTTCTGTGTCTTTTGCAGGATCATCATCTATATCCCATCCCCAAACTGTGGGTGTATCCTCCTCCTCCTCCTCCTCCTCCTCCTCCTCCTCCTCCTCCTCCTCCTCCTCCTCCTTCTTCTTCTTTTACTGTGTCTTTAGCTCTCATGAATCTCATTAGCTTTCATGAAACTATTATCTCTAAATATTCTACTTATCTTTCTCTCAGTCTCTAGTACCACATCTCCACTTACTTGCTAGACATCTTCACTTGGACATCCCATTAATATCCCAAATTCAGTATGTTCAAAACAACTAATTATCTTTGCCCTGAAAACCCACCCTTCCTCCTAACCTTCCCTATTTTTATCAAAGATACTATCACTCTTTTCAGTCCAAAATCTCATAGTCACACTTTTATTCATCCTTTCTCCATTATCTAATCAGTTGCTGAGTCTTTTTGCTTCTATCCTTCACATATGTTTACTGTTCTCCTCTTACACAGCCACTAGCCTAATTCAAGATTGTATTACTTCTTACTTAGACTACTGAAATAGCCTTCTGATTCATCTCCCTTTATCCAGCCTTTCTCCTGTCCATTACAGAATGAGAGTGGAAGGGACTTCAGTGTTCAGTCCAAATCATGCACAAAAGGAATCCCCATCATAGCATATCTGACAGATGGTCATGCAGCCTCGAGCCTCAAAGGCTTCCAGAGAAGGAAAACCCACTACCCCTTGAGGCAGCTCATTTCACATTTGGACAACTTTAATTATGACAATGTTTTTCCTGACATCAAGCCTAGGTTTGCTCTCTCAATTTCTACCCATTACTTCTCATTTTGCACTCTGTGGCTAAATCAAACTAGTCTAGTGCATCACGCGTACGACAGCTTTTTAAATACTTGGAGATGACCATCATCCCTGACCCTTCTCTTCTCTAGGCCAAACATGTCCAATTCCTTTGGTCTCTCTTGATATGACTTAGGCACAAGGCCTTTCACCATTCTGTTTGTCCTCTGGAACTCTCTAGCTTATCAATATTCTTCTACTTAGTTGCCAAATTAATAATTCTAAAGCATATATCTGACCATATAAATTCTTTTTTTTTTTTCAAGAAGCTTCAGTAGCTCCCTATTCTCTTAAAGATAAAATGCAAATTCTTCTGTTTGGTATTAAAAGCCTTTCATGGTCTGGCTCCCACCTATTTTTTCTCCAGGCTCGTGATACTTGACTTCTCACATGTTCAACTTTCCAACCCAACTGGACTATTTCACTTTCTTTATTAGCGACATTTCATGTCCTATCTCTGTGCCTTTGCACACACTCTTGTGCTGGGAATGTTCTCCCTCACAATTTCTGCCTGTTGGTGCTCACAGTTTCCTTCAAGGCTTAGTTCAAGTGCCCCTTTCCACATGAGTGCTTTCTTGACTCCCCCCAGTTGTAATGCTCTCCTTTGAATTACTCTGTATTTATTATTTCATTTTATATTTATTTGTGAATGTGTTGTTTCCTCCCACCCCAGGAGAATGTAAAGTCCTTGAAAAAATTGAGACTGTTTTTTGTTTGTCTTTGTGTCCCCCTTAATGAGGGCATTAATGAGGTACATGGTAGATGCTTAATGAATACTTATTGAATTGAATAAAATACAGAGGTCTACACTGATATCAAAGCTACAGTTAAATGTCTGGTCACTATACTGTTCAGAATGACTATGGTCAAAGGCAAGTCTACATTTCTTTACACAGAACTGTGTTGCTTCATCATCTACTGCAGGGCTTGCAAAGCTTTTAAAGCATATGCATAATGTGTGTTTATATATTATTCTACTTCACTAATTCAAATGAACTTTGATTTCATCCTCTGTATATCAGAATTCCTCCATTTCTTGGCAGATGGTTTTATGAGCTGCTGAGTGCAAAAGAAGTCATCACCTGGTGTCTAACCTTCTGGTGATGAGTCTTTCCTAATACTGTTAGGCTAATCCTCAGATGACAGACACAGGGCCCTCTGCCAGACCTCTACTGGGAGCCTTACAGGTTAACAGGATCTGCCAGACTTTGCATTGTCCTGACATAGAACTTTGAGAACCCTTGGTCACCTCTATGCTACAATGAGGTTTGGGGAGAAGACTTCAATGGAAGTGATGTTGTTACTTTAACAGCCATGCCTCAGAAATACTGACTAAGGTTCAAGTTAATCAATAATGATAACTGATATTTAGATACCACATAATTATTATTAATAATAAACCAACCAATTGCTACTCCTATTTGTACTGATGTTTTCTACAGGAATCATTCTAAGGTTTTTGTTACAGCTTTAGCTCTATGCCACATGTGCAATAATGGATTTTCTCTCCAAGATTTTATCAGATAAATTCTTTAGAAATATTTTGCTTAATTGATAGCACTAAATGGTTCACTAAAATAAGCTGTAATTATAACTTCTTTTTTTATTTGCAAAGAAATCTTGACACCATAAGTTAATTGGGCTTAAATTTAAAAAGAAATTAGCAGAACATTATCATTTAAGTACAGATTAATACAGAAATAATCCTTTCTTTAAAGCTCACATTTTAGGCTGAATGTTTCAGGTCGAGAAATTAAAAGCAAGAGAATCCAAAGAGGAGAGGAATGCTAATTGTCTTTTGTGTAGAGATATTCAGGCATATCTAAGCTCTAACCTAAGGTATTAGTCTGGGTAATTAGAAAAGTTTAATGAAAGTCCTTTAGTGATTGAATCAAGTATGTTTTGTTTTTTAAAATGATTCTTTTAATTTATTTTGTACTCTCAGTTTTTAGAGAAATTTGGTGTAGTGAAAAGAGTCCTGGACTAGGAATCAAGAGAAGAGATGCCAGGTCTGGTTTATCTGACAAACTGCTATGTAATTTTGTATATATCACTTTCCCTCTGGATGCTTCAGTTTCTATAAGAGGTATGTTGGATTAGGTGGTCAATAAGGACCCTTTTGGCTCTAACATGTTATGGTTTTGTTGTTCTATGAATAATGGTTGGCAAATAATGACCATTTGAAATACATAAAATATACTTCTGAGGAGAAAGTACAAACAATGGTCTTAAGAAAAAAAACAGAACTCTTAATCTTGGACAGTATCTATCAACTCAATAAACAGAAAATCTACAGTTTGTACACTATTACAATTTGTTTTTAGTAAGTATTTAAACTGTTGGGATTTTTAGTTGAAAAGATTTCATCTGCTTTAATACAAAGTGATACCAAATGATGTCATGAGATATAAAAATGTTATCTCTTTTTGAGGGATGAGAAACATGGAGAAGAATTTTGATCATCAATTTAATATCTTTCTGAAGCTAAGGAAAAGTTAACAGAGTCCTATTCATCCTTCAGGGTTCAGCTCAAAAGCTTTCCATCTGCTTTCCTTGTTCTCTCATTCAGAAGTGAGATCTCCCTCTGAAATTCTATAGAACTTTCCATTACACCTCTCATATACTTATTTTTTGTGTTTTTTCCATATGAATATTTTATTATTTTCCAGTTACATTTAGAGATAGTTTTCAACATTTGTTTTTATAAGATTTCAAAATTTTCTCCCTCTCTCCCCTCCCTTACCCCTCCCCAAGACAGCAAGCAATCTGATAGAGGTTATATATGTATAATCACATTAAACATATTTCTGTATTAGTCATATTATGAGAGAAGAATCAGAGCAAAAAGGAAAAACAACAAAAAACAATAGAAATAGTATGGTTCAAACTGCATCCATATTCAACAGTTCTTTTTTTTTCCCCCTGGATTTGGAGAGCATTTTCCATCATAAGTCCTTTGGAAGAATCTTGGACCATTATATTGCTGAGAAGAATCAAGTCTATCACAGTTGATCAACACACAATGTTGATACTGTGTACAATGTTCTCCTGGTTCTGCTCATCTCACTCATCATCAGTTCATGCAAGTCCTTCCAGGTTTCTTTGAAATCTGCCTGCTCATCATTTCTTACAGCACAATGGTATTCCACTACATTCATATTCCTCAAATTGTTCGGCCATTCCCCAATTGACAGGCAACCCCTCAATTTCCAATTCCTTGCCACCACAAAAAAGAACAGCTATAAATATTTTTGTACATGTGGGTCCTTTTCCCTTTTTTATGATCTCTTTGGGGTGTAACGATTGGAATGATGCCACCTGCTGGAGACTTACTGTAGGAAAGCTCCACCATGAGGAAAAGGCCTCTGAGGGCAAACCGTGCAGCTTTTCTTTGGCATCAGGAAGTGACATTTGCTTGTGGGAGGAAGAGGGGACAAGGCTGGCTCCTCTCGCTATTTTATCAGGACTCTGGTGGAGTGATGGAGCTAGAAATGCGCTCTCCTTTAATAGATAGATGAATCTAGGTCTTTCTCTTTCTCTACACCAAATTCTTATTCTCCTTAATAAATGCTTTAAAAGTCTAACTCTTGCTAAAGCTTATATTTATTGGCAACCACTCATTAGATATTTTAGGACAGACTAGCTAGAATTTTTAGCCCCTTACGGGGAAAAGACCTAATAGTGGCATTGTTGGGTCAAAGGGTATGTAAAGCTTTATAGCCCTTTGGGCATAGTTCCAAACTGCTCTCCAGAATGGTTGGATCAGTTCACAGCTCCACCAATAATGCATTAGTGTTTCCAATTTTTCCACAGCTTCTCCAACATTTATTATCTCTCATATACTTATAGTACTCTATTTTGTATTGTATCTACCTGTTTATGTGTCTTCTACTATGAGACTTAATGGATCAAAAAAATAAAGCTGCTTAAGGAGGGACTGTATTTTATAGATCTTTGTGTCTTCCCCATTTCCTTGAATATGGTAGGCTCTCAATGTGTTTAAATAATTAAAATATTCATCTTAATTATTCAAGGTCAGGGGATCAAAGTGTGTCACTACCTTCAAAACAACTTTTTGAGCCACTGCTTAAATACCATCCCATTAATTACATATTAGTATAAATCAAAGAAATTTAACCCTTTACCTCACAAAGTTATATTTAACTCTGTTCAAAAGATCAAATTGTAAAATAAGGCAGCCTTCTAGTTGTGCTGGTCAGAAAAATGAGGAGAGGTTTGGCATTCACAAAATCACCTAAAATTATCAACTCTAAAAGGATTATATTAAAATGTTCTCTTTAGGTACAAATTCATTTAAAAGAGAAAATTGAATCATTATTGGTACTTCAAAAAAAAACCAACCAGATGGTAAAAATAGAAAGAAGTAGTAACCTAGGAACCTATTAAAGTTCTCTCTCATCAAGCTCAGATAATGATGGCAACTTTGAAAAGAGTATCATCAGCAGCTTGATTAGTATTGTTTCTCATTCTAGTCAAGGGTCTTCTAGGAATTCCTGTGTCAACTTGATATAACATTTTTCATCATTAGGCATAGTGCCTCTCTCTTTTTTTAAAAGAGAGTTCTTGTCATGTAGAGAAATAGCCAGAAGAGTTACTTTTAAGAGGAGCAACATGGTCCAGGAAAAAAAAAAACTGGACAGTTAGGATAGCAGGATTCAAATTCTGGAGCCAATACTTATTAACTGTGTTGACCTTGGGCAAATCACTTATTCTCTCACCTTTAATTTCCTTATCTAGAAAATGGGAATAGTTGTGATCCTTACCTCACAGAATTGTTGTGAGAAAAACAGGTTGTACACCTTAAAATGTTATTTTAAATACAAACCATTATTAATACTATCAAATTCATTGCTTAAAAATGTGGTCCTTATGTGGTCTATAGGTAAAATTTAATTCCCTTGACATTTAGAAAAATTTAAAATTCACAGTATTGCTTAATAATTTCCCTAGGGGGGACAGTGATATTGGTGTTTATATTCAAACCTCATTCCTTCTGACTGTAGATGTTACCTATATAGCTTAATAAACCAATACTCGACTAATAGCACTTCTCCAACTACATATGTGAAAAGCTGGATCTTGGTTTCTGGATGTACTTTTTTTGGGGGGGGGGGGCAATTTGGGTTAAGTGACTTGCCCAGGGTCACACAGCTAGTAAGTGTTAAGTGTCTGAGGCCGGATTTGAACTCAGGTACTCCTGAATCCAGGGCCGGTGCTCTATCCACTGAGCCATCTAGCTGCCCTTGGATGTACTTTTAAAACAAGGACCAATCATTGTTTTTGACTCTGCCTCATATTCATGGTAAAGCCTGAATTTTTGGTCAAAAAGAATTCTTGGGGGCAGCTAGGTGGCAAAGTGGATAAAGCACTGTCCCTGGATTCAGGAGGACCTGAGTTCAAATTCAGCCTTAGATACTTGACACTTACTAGTCGTGTGACCCTGGGCAAGTCACTTAACCCTCATTGTCCCACCAAAAAAGAAAGAAAGAAAGAAAGAAAGAAAGGAAGGAAGGAAGGAAGGAAGGAAGGAAGGAAGGAAGGAAGGAAGGAAGGAAGGAAGAAAGAGAACTCTCCATTTCTCAATCAAGGGATATCAAGTTTCTGTATTTCCAAATCCTCTACCTATCTTTAAAGGTCCAGGTCACACCTCTTTCATGAAGCATTTCCTGAAAAACTCGAACCCAGAGAGATCTTTTTTTTTTGTTCTTTCAATAAGAGGACTTAATGGCTAAATTACTTCTTGGAAATTTATCTTTCATTACTTTATATAGTTAGTTATCTTTTCATGGATATTTAAAATTTGGTTTCCCAATGAGAATTATTTCCTTAACAGCAGGAATCATGTTTTATATATAATTTGTATTTTCTAACAGCACATAGTGTAGAACTGGGTACATAGAAGATCCTACTTAAATATCAGTTGATTTTTTATCTATCTATCTATCTATCTATCTATCTATCTATCTATCTATCTATCTATCTATCTATCTATCTATCTATTTACTTATTTGCGGGGAAATAAGGATTAAGTAACTTGCTCAGGGTCACACAACTAGTAAGTGTCAAGTGTCTGAGGCTGGATTTGAAGACAGGTCCTCCTGAATCCAAGGCTGGTGCTTGATCCACTGCACTACCTAGATGCCCCTAATCTTTGTTTCTTAACCAAAGGGACTGTCACCTGTTGTTGCTTCCTAGTTAGTTTACATCGATGAGTTATTGCTTGCTCACTTTCTCCTTAGAATTTTCCTTTTGCATCTCCTGCCTGAGGATGCCAAACTACCTTAGTATATAGGACCTTCTGGGCTAACTGCTGCCATCCATTCTCTGGAATGTGCTCAGTCAAGGTGAAATATGTTATGATGAGCCATGCTTTAATGCTTATGTGATTTCTAGACTTTTACTTTTTTTTTTTTTTTGGTGAATGTGTCTTTTCATTTGACAGCAAGTATAAATTACAGATAGTAGCTATAAAGCTGGTAAAAACCCTATGGCCAGGTTTTGTTTAAATATGAAAAAAAAAACCTAGTTGCATTGATCTTCTAAGGAGTTATATCTTATGCTGTTTTTTAAAACATTTCATTAGAGAAGGATGAAGAGGATGTTCAAATTGCCTGACATTTTTGGATGAACTTAATAGCTTAAAGGACTTATTTCTTCTTTCAAGTGGCTATAAGAGCCGATGAACTTAGAAGATGGCAAAGCAAGAAATTATTTTTATATGAAGAGGGAAATATTATGATACTTTTACTGATTCTGATATTTCAAATGTTGAATTGTTCCTGTTCTCCTGGATACATAGATTTTGTTTCTTGTTTTTAACCATCCTAGAGACATTCAGATTCACTTTAAGAAAACAGCACTCTTAAAAAAAAGAAAAGAAAAAAGGAAATAGCACTCTATAAATTTAGGAAAATGCTTTGGATTATTGTTGAGTTTTGAATAATTATGCATTAGAAAAAGCCTCAATGACATTCATAGCAATCTAGATAAATGTGATTGGTTTTAATCTACATACATTTCTCTGCTTTGCCTTTTTAGCCTCACTTTCTGGTTTGCTTGTCATTTTAGTATACAAATGAAGTGGAAATATGAACACTCAGGTTAAATCATTGTTTTTTTCTTTTTGGCAAAAGTTTGGAGATTTTTTTTCATTTTTAACAATGTCTCTAAAGTTCTCATATTTGGTAACTAAGGATGGCTAGAGAAAACTCCATTTTTTAAACTGTCAGAAAAATTGTCATTTCAAAAAGTTGTGACTGAGGTTGGAGCACTGAGGGGTTGGAAAGTAAAATGCTAACAGCATATGTTTAACTTTACATTTTAATGATCTTACTATTCAAGGTTAACCAGATTAAAAAAAGAATTCACATATTTTCTACACTTCTGTATATGAGGGCTGTATGAAGTTGATTATTATTGCATCACCAAGAATATGAAAACTACTTAAAAATGCTCAGTCCAAAACATTACAACCTTGTTTTGCACAGTTAGAAGCTGATGAAACAGCACGTTTTAATTTGAGTATATGTTTAATCTTTGCTTCCATGAAAAACAACCTCAAATATAAGCTCTGGATCCTCATACTTTTTTTTTATACTGAGAAATTATGTTTCAACATAGCATCCAAAGCTTAACTGATTCACCATTACACTCTCCACCCCTCACCAATATGCCATCCCTGAAAACAGTTAAGCTAAACAGCCCAAAAGAGTGATCCACAAAGCACTGAATATATAAAGACAAAATGAAAACTTGTTTCTTCTGTCAAGAAGCTGCCATGTTACTTAGCAAAATGGCTGAGTGAGAGGTTGTATTTGGCCCTTGATCACACCATCACCACCACAAAACAAGAAGAAATGAGCCAAACAGGACAAAAAACACCAAACAAAAACACCAAGAAAAGGAGAGGGCATACAGCTCTTCACAATCTAAGTCCTATAGAAAAAAAATAACAGTTGGTCCAATTGTATGCTAACCACTCTTGTCTGGAATTACCCACTTATTGTATGTAGGGCTGGGCCCCAGAGTTCCCTGCCCTGGTCAGTGCACTAGCAGGGTATCTATCTGAGGATTATGGTCTCTCAGTGTCTTACAGTTTCCTTTTGGTAGTGATTCAGGCAGACGTTTTCCCACTCCTTAAAACACTGCCATGTTGACTAAAAAAAAGCAGTACCTAGGTGGGAGGAGTGTGGTACAGAGGGGAAGAAGAGGAGGGCAGAGCATCACAATACTATGTACAACAAAAGGCAAGGAGCCTTTGGTAGGAGTATAAACCCATTACTCACTAGCAGCCCCCTACTCAAAAGCTGAAAGTACACTAAGTAAACTGAAAAAAGTAACAAGTATAAGAAAAAGAAAGGATGCTTCAAGGAAGGTGGATAAGTGAGAGGAAATGACTGACTACATCTCCATCCATCACAGTAAGGTTACAGATAGAGTAAAGGAATAATAATAATAATCAGGAAAGAAGGGAAAGGGATGAACTCATGTAGGACGGCATGCATCATAGATAATATAACAAAGAGACTGATGAGAAAAATGAGCCAACAAAACCAATATGATGAATAAATATTTGAGGAGTCAAAGACATGCTTAACACAAAGGAAAGTAACACAATGAACTCTCCTGGACTTTGAGAAATAAAAAAAGAAACAACTATGAGATACTTCAGAATGGTTTGGGGAGAAATAAAATAATTAAAGAAATAAGGGTACAAATTAGGACAGAATAGGATTGCAGGATCATAGATCTAGTGTTATAAACTTAGAGATCCAGTACAATCTCACCATTTTACAAAAAACTTAGGTCCAGAGGACAAAACCAAGATAGTGGAGTGAGAGGAACATTGGCTTCTAGATCTTTTCTCTACCTCTTTGACAAAAATCTGGAAAATTCACTGGACTGCATTCTGTTTTTTTGTTTTGTTTTGCGGGGCAATGGGGGTTAAGTGACTTGCCTAGGGTCACACAGCTAGTAAGTGTCAAGTGTCTGAGGCCGGATTTTAACTCAGGTACTCCTGAATCCAGGGCCAGTGCTTTATCCACTGCTCCATCTAGCTGCCCCTGGACTGCATTCTGACTGGGAAAGTCAAGAGATTACAGAGAGTCATTTTTCCAGATCATGGTGGCATAGGAAGATGTACAGAGAAGTCAGTGGACTATGGGAAGGAAGTCTGGCCAGGAGTATATGGCTGTAGAGCTTAAGAACTGAAAGAGGGTCAAGATAGTTCACAAGAAACAGATTCCAGGAAATCCCTGAATAGGCACTGGGTACATGAGCAAATGTCATCTGGTAGCTATGGCTGGGTTACAGACCCCAGGTAGAGAGGAGTGGCAAAAAGCAATGGTGCTAGCTGTGTACTGAGCCTAGAACAAGATAACCTTTTCTTTATACCTGTTTAAAAATACAAATAGTACTGTTATGAATATTTTTGTAAAATTTGATTTTTTCCACTGTCAATTATTGCCTTCAGAGTATAAATCAAGTAGCAGGATTACAGCATCAAAGGGTATAAACAGTTCTGCAATTTTCCTTTACTAATTCCAAATTACTTTTTATAGCAATGTGATTAATTCATAGTTATATTAGCCCTAAATTTGGATGCTTCCCAGAATTATTCTTATACAAATGAAGCACAGTAAAAAAAAGACAGCTTACCTTACAAAAATTCCCTCTCTTACTCTTCATTTTCTGAATGTTTGTAGCTTCCTCATGACATATTAACACAAAGTTCAGTTATTGAAGAAAGACTCAAATCATTTTTTATGGTGGATTTGATTAAATTCAGAGGAACAGTAAGTCCTGTCTGATGGCTGGAAAGCAGCTATTTATTGTTAAGGATGGATGCATGGCAAAATCTTAAAGCAAGCCCAGAATGCACCCAGGTGCCTGCTGATTATCTCTGTGTGTTCCAATGAGTTCAGAATGATAGGTGAGATAATATGAATGGCCCGACATAGGTTACCACCATCATCAATCTCAGAAATGGGATTTTTACCAATATTTTAAAAGCCAGCAGTATTGGCCATCTTATTGGATACTATAAATATCCAGATGTAGAAAACAAATGCAGGAGTCACTTATGGATACTGACAAGTAAGTAACAGTACTAAGATAAAGATCAGATCAAAGCTTTCTCTGTTTTCTGTCACATTAATAACTGAGATTTCTCCTTCCAGGTATTGCTTTAAGCATCTCTCAGATCCTTTGTGTATCATCAACCATATATGTTCCCTTATTTGCAGAAGGCTGTATGTTGGGAAGCTAGCTATAGGGAAATAACTATTGGGGAAAGTCATACAATTGTTCCTGACATGATGAAATACTAATTGCAATGTGAATTCCTTTTCCTCTTTTGGAAACAAAGGGAAAATATTTATTCCTTTCCTTTGCCTATTCTTCCACTATAGAAAGAATACCCTTCTATATAACTTAAAAATTGCTTAATATGTAATATCCCTATTGTTCCTAGTTGTATCACTGGTATGTTAGAGCCCCCCAACCAAGTCACAAACTTTATATCTCTTACTATCTGTTTTTGCTTCTTTTATGTGAGATATTTTACCCCATTTCACCTCTCCCTTTCCCTTTCTCCCAGAGCAATCCTCTCAACCCTTAATTTTATTTTAAAGATTTCATCATAGGGCAGCTAGGTGACAAAGCACCTGCCCTGGACCCAGAAGGTCCTGAGCCCAAATCTGGCCTCAGATACAAGATACCCACCAGGAGCATGACCCTGGGATACAAACCACCTCTGCCCCACAAAAAATAATAAACAAAAAATAAATGCTTTACAAATATCTTCTTTTCCTAATCAATTCCCACCTGTAGCCTCTGTCTAAATTTATTCCTATCCTCTGCCCTGATACTGAGAAAGTTCTTATGAGTTAGACATATCATCTTCCCATGTAGGAATGTAAACAGTTTAACCTTTTAACATTCCTCATGATTGCTTTTTCCTGTTTACCTTTTTATGCTTCTTTAGGGTCTTGAATTTGAAAGTAAAATTTTCTATTCAGTTCAGGTCTTTTCATCACAAGTGCCTGAAAGTCATCTTTCTCATTGAAGTCCCATTTTCCCCCCTGAAAAATTATACTCAGTTTTGCTGGGTAGGTGATTCTTGGTTGTAATCCCAATTCCTTTGCTGTCTGGAATATCATATTCCATGGCCTCCAATTTTTTAATGTAGAAGCTGATAGATCTTGTGCTCTCCTGACTGTGGCTCCACAGTACTTGAATTGTTTCTTTTTGGCTGCTTGCAATATTTTCTCCTTGACCTGGGAGATCTGGAATTTGGCTATAATATTCCTGGAAGTTTTCATTTTGGGATCTCTTTCAGGAGGTGATCAGTGGATTCCTTCAATTTCTTTTTTACCTTCTGTTTCTAGAACATCAGGGCAATTTTCCCTGACAATTTCTTGGAAGATGATGTCTAAGCTCTTATTTTGATCATGGTTTTCAGGTAGTCCAATAATTTTCCAATTATCTCTCCAGGATCTATTTTCCAGGTCAGCAGTTTTTCCAAGAAGATATTTCACATTGTCCCTTATTTTTTTAAATTTGGATTTGCTTTATTGTGTCCTGGTTTCTCATAAAGTCACTAGTTTCCATTTGTTCAATCTTAATACTTAGGCAATTATTTTCTTCAGAGAGCTTTTCCATTTGGCTTTTCAAGCTGTTGACTTTTTTCATGACTTTCCTGCATCACTCTCATTTTTCCCTCTACCTCTCTTACTTTATCTTCAAAGTCCTTTTTGAGTGCTTATATGGCCTGAGACCAAGTCATATTTTTCTTGAAAGATTTGGATGTAGGAGACCTGATGTTGAAATCTTCCTCTGAGGGTGCACCTCGATCTTCCTTGTCACTGGAGAAACTTTCTATGGTCCTCACCTTTCTCTGTCTTCTCATTTTGCCCACCTATTTCTTGACTTTTAACTCCTTTTTAAAGTAGGACACTGCTTCCAGGATGCACTGTCCCAAGCCTCAGAGGGTCAAGGTGATACAATTTGAGGAAGGGAAGGTTTTTTACTCACCTGGCCTGTGTTCTGGTCTGTAAATAACCCCAAGGCTACTTGCTATTCAACCAGGCAACAAAGTTTTGTTTAGTTGGGTTGAAAGCTCTGGTGAGCCTGTCCCTCTCCCCAACCTGGGCTGCTGTCACTCAAGATTTCTTCCTGGTTCCCAGCTGGGGTAGAATAACTGAACTCTACCTCAGCTCCAGCAGAGACCCCTGTATTCTCCCCTTGGCCAAATGCTCAGCCCTCTCACCAGACCGTGAGCTTATTTCCAGAAGATGCCTGCTCTTCAGCTGATTCAGAGACTCTATAGGGTAAATTTCTCTGGTACAGCCTACCTGGGGCTGGATCTGTGTCAGCGTGACCATGGGGTTGGGCTCCACTTCCACCCCAATACAGCAGCCCCTTCCTGCCAACCTTCTAAGCCATCTTTGGCTGGAAAAATGATCTCAGCCCATCCTTTTGTGGCTTGTGCTGCTCCAGAAATTGTCTTATGGCATTATTTGGAGTTTTTTGGAGTGATTGTGGCAGGAGCTCCGAGAGCTTACTGCCTTTCCTCTGCCATCTTGACTCCTCTTACTTTCTTTATCTTTTAAAATCTGGGTTATAATAGTTTTCCACTAAGAAAATTATTCTAAGGATAAAATGATGCTGGGAAGGTTTGACTTAAGTGAAAGATTTTAGGGTGACTCATCTTTATAGCATGGTGCAATTGAGGGCTGATCTTTAGTGTTAAGAAGACCTGGGTTCAAATCTTGCCTCTGGCACGTACTATCTTCATGACCATGGGAAAGTCACATAAACTCTCAGTTTCCCCAAGCAAATAAGACTATAAGGTACAAGTGGCTGTTCTGTGTTAGTTAAGAAAGTTTCCATGCCATGTAGTTCCCAACTGTGGTCAAATCCCAGGCCTGTCCCACCTTCTCAAAAAAAAAGCCCAACAACAAAACTTCACCATCAAAAGAAAATTCTTCATATTAATATTTTGAAATATGTCTAGTAGTTTAAATATAGATCAATTCTAGCAATGACTGTTTCAACAGAACAAAGGAATAAACAATAGAAGAAAGTCTAGGCAGAGGAAACTTATAAGTAATGGTCAAACTTGACCTACAAGGTTGTATGGCCTTGCCAAGTCAACAAGTACTTATTGTGACAACTGTGTTCCAGATATTGTGCTAATAATGGCAAATAATGGCAAAAACAGTTCTTGCTCTCAGGGAGCTCAAAGTCTAATGGAGGAGACAACATGTAAACAACTCTGTGCAAACAAGATATATACAGGATAAATTGGAGGTGACTATAGAGGGAAAGCACTAAGATTGAGGAGGACTAGGAAAGGCTTCTTGCACAAAGTAGGAGTTTAACTGAGACTTCAAGAAAATTGGAGAAGCCAGGAGGTGGAGATAAGGGAGACCTTTCAGGATAAGAGGAAAAACCAATGAAAATCACCAGAGCAAGGGGATGGATTGTTGGATATGAGGAAGCAAGGAGTCCAGTGTCATTGGATCCCATGGTACAGAATTCAAATAATTCAACTATTTCATGGTATTCATATTTATACTAACCATGGCCTGGTTGTACATGGAGGGGAATAACCTCTCCGCAACTTCAGTCTTGTACTTCATACATTCCAAGTCCTCTACACCCCTCCCTCAGATTGTCTGGTTCCTCCCAGAACCTCTATTTTAAAGAGGGCACCCAGAACATGTATGTCTTCATTACTCTTCAGGCTGTACTCCTGACTCTCCTCCCAGACTTTTTCAATAATGTCACCATTCTGTCAAAAGTACTAAATTCTGGGGCAGCTATGTGGCACAGTGGATAAAGCACCGGCCCTGGATTCAGGAGTACCTGAGTTCAAATCCGGCCTCAGACACTTGACACTTACTAGCTGTGTGACCTTGGGCAAGTCACTTAACCCCCATTGCCCCACAAAACCCCCCCCAAAATTTTTTTTAAAGTACTAAATTCTTCCCTAAGTCTCTTTCCAGTTTTCTTTTACATGTTCTCTTCCCCCATCAGAATATAAGTTTCTTAAGAGCAGGGTTTGCCTTTCTTTCTACTTGTGTTTTTATTGTCAGAATTTAGCATAGTGTCTAGCACATGGGATGGTTTAATAAATGCTTGTTGACTTGGTTTGACTTCAATAAGACTTCTTGTGAAGTTTGGAAATGTAGGAAGGGTTTATGAAAGTCTTTAAAGACCAAATAGAGGTTTTTATAGGCAATTGGGAACTATTAGAATTTATTGAGGAGAGGTCAGATCTGTGGTTTAGGAAGGTAATTTGACAGCTGAGTGTAGGACAGATTGGGGTGGGGAGAAACTTGAGGCAAGGAGAAAAACCATCAGGCTATTGCAATAGTCTAGGTAGGCAGTGATGAGGGCCTGCCTGCACCAGGGCAGTGGCAGTATTACAGGATATAGGAGAGATTCAATGAACTAGAATACTGATTGGATATCTGGTGGGGAGAGAGTAAGTGTCAAAGATAACAGCAAGGTTTGGAATCTAGGTGACTGAAAGGATGAAATTCTTTTGACAACAATAGGGAAGTTAGGAAAAGGGGAAGGTTTTGAGAGAGAGAGATAATGAGTTCAATTTTTGGCATCCTGAATTTAAGATGGCTACAGGTCATCTGGTTCAAGATGTCCAAAAGGCAATTGGAAATGCAAGACTTAAGGTCAGGAATGAGGTTAGGACTGGACAAATATATTTGAGAATCATCTGCAGAGAAATGATAATTGAATCCATGGTAGGTGATAAGCTCAGGAAAGAGCTATATGTCAACTGACAATATAGCTGATGGCCATAAATCCAAAAGTCATCTTTGGTATAAAATCAAGAGGCTGAAAAAGAGAAAACTGACTGGAGAAGTGTCAGCTAGTGAAGAGAAGGTTTTGTATTTCACTGCTAGGCAATGTGTTTTCAAGCATCAGTCCCTCTCAAGGACCAGAAATGCATATTGTTCTGGTAAATGCATTTTTGGTGGGTAGGGAGGATCAAACCCTAGTGGGGAAAACACGACGCATGAACAGCTTTATGATCTTATATCACTCTTATTAATAAGGTTTTAGCTTGAAAACAGAGTCATGAAAATATAATTAGCACAACCTTTTTTCTTTTTATTCGTTTTATGATACATAATTTAATATATCTCTTGTAAAAGTCTATTCAATGAAATAGGATTATTTTTAACAGCTAAAACATGACACATGTTTTGGGAAAGGAACAGATTAAGCTTATTGGTAGAGGTGATACCCAGAAGTCGATATCCATCCAAATTAGGTGGGGAGGCAAAGTAAATAGTAACACAGAAAATATTATGAAGTTTCAAAAGGGCTTTATTTGCTTTGAATGGGAAACCACAAATCTATGAAAGTAGCTGTCCCAAGAAAGCACAATTGAATCAAGCATATGATAGACAGATGAGGACTTTAGAGAAAGAGACTTCATTGTACCCATGTCAAATCTTTAGATTTAAGTCTATATTGGTCATGTTTGAATATTGGTTATAGATTTTCCTAACTTAGAAGGTCAAAACTCGTCTTCACCTATGGATTGCAAGTCCAAAGGTAAACCATAATTTTGTATTCATGCAGACTTATAGTGGCACGGGCAAAAGACATCTTAGATTCAGTATATCTACAAGTGAACTTATTATCTTTACCTCCTAAAATTACAACTATCTTCTAACCTTTTCTACTCTTGTTGAAGGTACCACCATCCTTTCAGTTTCTCAGGTTCATCACTTTGTCATTTTCCTAGATTCTTCTTTCCTTTACCTCTACAAGTCACCTGGCTCCAGATGCCCTTTGCCCCATATATCCATTCAGTCGCCAAACCATTCCATCTTTTGTATCTGATTCTTTTTTGACACCAGGCAGCTACCAGTTTAGTTCAGGTTCTTATCACCTATGACCTAGAGGGAGTCTATGGCCAACTTTCTATTGTACAGTGAGTTAAGAATGGTTTTTACATTTTAAAATACAATAAAACTCTAATCTTAGTTCATGAGTCATACAAAAACAGGTGGTCAGCTGTATTTGGCCAGTGAACTGTAGCCAGTGAGCCACAATTTGCTAACTCTTGGCCTGGATTATTGCAACAGACTCCAAATGATACTCCCTGCCATAAGTATCACCTTACCACAGTATACCTATTTGCCACTTTAAAAGTAATTTTCCTTAAATATATATCTGACAATGTAATTCCCCTATCTAATCAATTCAAATGGTTTCCTATCACCTTGAAAACAAAATAGAAAGTCCTCTGTTTAGCTTCTAAAGCCGTTCACAACTTGAGTCCATTCCAACACTGACTCTTACTTCCATACTGTATTCTGTGATCCAGTCTTCTCTTTCTTACCACAAACTCCATGCCATCTCCCATATCTGTGCCTTTCCACTGGCCATTCCCCATGTCTGGAACACCCTCCCTCCTTGCTGCCTCTGCATCATAGAGCTCCTTCTTCTTTTCAAGATGCACCTCAAGTACCATCTCTGCATTCCTGATTCCCCAACTGCTCATGAGTTTTTTCTAATACTACCGTGTATATGTTTGCATATTATTATTTAGTATTTTTATGTTTCATAGATTTTTATATATACATATTGTCTTCTCCATTACAATGGAAACTCCTGAAAATTGGTGGGGTTTTTTTGGTAGTGCAAAAAATGGAAGCAAAGGGGATACTAATAAGTGAATGTCTGAACAAATTATAGTGTACAAATGTAATGGAATAGTATTGTGCTGTAAGAAATGATGAAGGGAATGGTTTCAGAGGAACCTGGGAATACTTGTATGAACTGATGCAGAGTGTAGTGAACAGAACCAGGACAACATTGTGAAGAGAAACAACAACTTTGAAATGCTTAAAAACTCTAATACAATGAGCATGTGTCTAAAAGGACTAATGAACTATGCCAACTACCTCTGATAGAAGAGATGGAGTCAAAATGAAGACTAAGACAAACATTTTTGGAACACAGTCAATATTGAAGATTTGTTTTGCTTGACTAGGTTAAATTCCATTATAAGGGTTTTTGTTTTTCTTTTTTCTTTTTCCTTTTAAATTGGAGGAAAGTGAGAGGGAAAGAAATGAAACCAACTCTTGGACTGAATTATTGGCCTGGAAAGAAAATAAACTAATTCTTGGCTTTGCTGGAGCAGAGTCAAGATGGTAAAATGATAAGGACCAAATCCTGATGGGGAAATCCAGAAAAAGTCACACTGAGTCATTTGTCCAGCCAGTTCAGTCTTGGGAGACTGAGAAAGAGATTTGTAGATACTGGTGATGGTGTCAGCCAGGAGCACACCATATATGAAACACTCCATGCCCAGAGAGAGTCTTGCACCAAAGGAAGAGGAGTGTGGGGCTTTACCAAACTCATACTGGGGTACTGAAATGGGGACAGGTGCAGACTGGCAGTTTTATTGCCCATTATCCAGTTCTATAACAAGTGGAAAAGATAAAAAAGTATCACAATGCCCACCTTCTTGCTAGCTTATCAAGAAGGAGACCTGTGCAGGAGAACGGCATTCCTAGGAAGGGAGGTTTTGAGCAGCTTATAGAGGAAGGAAGAAGTTTAGAAGCCAGCATCAGTAGCAGTGGTGCAGCTCATACTTCAAGCTTAGAGCAGGGTCTTACTTCAAGCATTCAATCCAGCCTGCACAGGGATAACCAGGGTAGGAATCCCAGATGAAGGGATCCTACAATTCTGTCACTTTGAACCATCATTATGGTGGGGTTCTTTTTTGTTTTTGACCCATTATTCCAGACTACTTCTTGACTTCAGACTACTTGTTAGGCTGGGTTTACCACTTTTCTGGAGGGAAGGTCTGGGTTGATCCACTTACTGCTTTCTTGGAGTATTGAACAGACTGGAGATTTGCAAGATTTCAATATTCCCAAAGTGGTCCAATGTGGGGTGATGTCTGATTGCTACCACCATAGTCTGAACACTTCAATTTCCTGACTTGGGTTTGTGTCCAAGCAAGAGTAGATTCCACCCACATCGGCCAGCTCTCCCAGTCATATGCACAAGCTTTCTTCTTGGACCTCATGAGAGACATTCTATCCCGGGCCAACAGTCCTACCTTTATCTTAGGGCTTGGTACTGAGAAATCCAAGTTTTGTTCTCTGATACAACTTTTTTAACCATCTGTTTACATGCTCTGATTTTCCAGATATTTGCCTCAGGCTGACAGCATGCCTCCATTGTGAAATCTGGTTCCTTTTCAGTATGGAACTTTCAGTTTCTAGGATGTGTCTTCCTTTAAAGAGCATTATTCCATGTTCTCTTTGCTGGCAGAAGCTCTGGGTCCTTATCTTTATCTGGACCACGGAATTTCTGCTTCCTACACATCCAGGTTCTTGAGGCCACAGAACCATTTTTTAAACAAAATAAAACTATTGTCTTCATAGCCCCAAATGTCTTGTACACAGTAGGTTTGTTGCTTGCTTGCCATGAAAAAGTCTAAAAACTTACCACATGGTATAAGAATAGAAAGAATTCGGGGGCAGCTAGGTGGCGCAGTGGATAGAGCACCGGCCCTGGATTCAGAAGGACCTGAGTTCAAATCTGGCCTCAGACACTTAACACTTACTAGCTGTGTGACCCTGGGCAAGTCACTTAACCCCAATTGCCTCACTAAAAAAAAAATAATAATAAAAGAGCCCCCTTACAGAATAGAAAGAATTCCTTCTGGGTTGTTGCTTCGACTCTGAAACTCACTGACACTGGTTTAGATTTCTTTTTGCTTTTCTCTCCTAATCTTGAAGCAGTTTTTTCATTGTTCAAAGAATACTTAATTTTTTCTTGATAAGCTAGCAAGAAGGCGGGCATTCTGATACTATTTTTATCTTTTTTCACTTATTATGGAAACAAGCATGCATTTTTGCACAGAGTGGTGATTTGGCTCTGGAGAAAAACAACAACCCATACTTAGAGCATCATCTCTTTAGGTCTTAGAACACAGTTCCTTTGTGTCTATAAAACTGATACCTTTAGTCCTCTATGGTTCTCACCATTAACTCTAACTATCACAACTACTATCCATGACATGGAGAATTCCTAAATGAGCCTTTTAAATGGCGGAGTTTTCCTTCTTTTTCTCTAGCTTACTTTTTCTCCCATTATTTGGTACTACTTATTCAAGTTCATGAAATCTGTAATGAGCAAACTCCTACCAATGACTAAAGCAGCTTCCTTAACCATTAGCTGTGGAAAACGTCTTCCCAAGAAATCAGATTTCCAGACCTTTTTTCCTCTTCTTTCCTCTCACTGTCAGCAGACACTCTTTTGTATACCTTGCTTCTTCACATGCCATCGTCTCCTCTCACTTTTGTTTGTAGCATATGACTTAGTATTTACATCAACAAGCATTTATTAAGTACCTGCTATGTGTCAGATTCTATGCAAAATGCTGGAAATACAAATAGAAGCAAAATTATAGACAACTCTTGTCCTCAAGGAGTTTACAGTCTAAAAGGGGAAGCCAAGCTACAAAAGGGAGCTAAAGAGGCAGGAGTTTCCCATGGAGAAAGGGGATGATGGAGAAAGAAGTCCTGAGAGTTAGGAGCCAGGCTGTGGAAGACTGAAGAACTTAGGTATATGCTGTATTGTCTTTATGCGTTTTAGTTTTGTTTTTGCCATCCAGATTATATATTCCTTGAGGTTGGGACTCCATATTTTCTTTCATTTCTCACAGCCCCAGATTAATACTTATTATGTGGTAAACCATTATTACAGATTAAACATTTATAGAACTGTATTTGTTGTACCTATGAAAAACATTTATTACTTGCCTACTATTCAAAAGACACAGTGTTAGGTGCTTGGTAAATGATTCTTGATTGATTCTATGTATTTTATTATACATATAGTGAGTGTTCAAAGAATACTCAAATGAGATGAATGTAAATGCATTTTGTAAACTGTAGAGAGCTATGCAAATATAATGTAATAATTTTGGGAATACAAATTTAAGCCTTAAGGTGATTAAGTATAATACATCAATGCCAAGCTAACAAAAAAATCTTCAGTATTATTAAGTGAACATTCTGCCCACATATTTATCTAATCTCTGATTTTATACAGTTTATGTGGCAAAACCATAAGATAAAGGAGATTTAAAGTAATTGTATATGATATTTAGGGAGAATCAGAAATCTCACTGTTGATAAAATTATGGCGTTGTCTGAATAAGTCACTAAGCAGCTCATTAGGGCATTTCAGAGAAATAAAGGAACAAAAGTATGGGAGGAACCTTAAAGGGAAGAGGAAAGGGGATGGAAACAGTAATCCCAAAGCAAACTCCTATTTTTGCAAAAGGAGTAGTTCAAGGTAAACGTGTCTATGTGATTAGTAATATAAGCTACAAGAATTTTGTTAAGAATGATTTTATTGTTTGGGTTAATAGCAGAAATGATATGTGAATTACCTTCTGATAGAATGATTAAAGACCAATTTAACCACTGTAAAACCAAATTAGACCAAAATGAATAATACATTTGTCCCAACTATAGAGACCTGAAACATTTTTATCAATCAAAGAAAGAAAGAAAGAAAGAAATCAGGACAAAATTAGTTGGCTTGATTATACATAGATAAAAGGAGTTTACACCAACAAAGAAGGATACCTTCCTGAGAAAAAGAAAACAGACTATAAGCTTATTATGCAAATTCAATTCTCTTACACAAGCATTTACGACATGTTCCCGACATATAATGCATTGGAGATAAAAAACAAAGATAAAAACACTTCTGGCCCTCAAAGATGAGTATTTTCTTTCAGGTAGACATTAGTCTATGTGCCTCTGGAATTCTTTGATTCTGAACTTAATTCACCTAGAAGGCAAAATATCTACACTGACATAGGAAAGAGAGAATTAAAACTGGATGAGGGTTGGACTGTGTGGTCAGCAAAGGCTTCATGTAGGAGGAAGCATCTGAACTGGACCTTGAAATAACCTAGAGATTCGAAGAGGGAGAGGTGAAGAGCAAACGCATTCCATGTCTGTGGGACAGGTTGTGCAAAGACAAGGGAGGCCAGAGATGGAATGCTGAGCTAGGGGAAGATGGTAGGCCAGTTTAGCTGAAAAGGGGAGCATGTAAAGGGGAGTTATAATACATATTTGGAAAGGTAGGTGGGAGTCAGATTGTGAGAGGCTTTTCCTTTCGTTCTGAGGAGTCTGTATTTTAAATAAAGGAACTACTGAGGATTTCTGAGCAGGGGAATGATAAGACATGTTTGTTGGATTGAATTGTCACTTACTACCTGTGAGACACTGGGGGATTCATTTATCTCTATCTCTTATCCTCATCTATAAAATGAGACGTTTGAACTGGATGCCCTCCAAAGTTCCTTCCAGCCACAAATATGCAATCCTAAATATATCAGATAGAGGTCTGACATCCAGAACTTATGAAGAGCTAATACATGCCTGTAAAAGTAATAATATACAGTCCAGTAGTCAAAGGACATCAATAGAAAAATTTTAAAGTAGGAAATAAAGGCTGTTGACACAGACTGTTAACCATATGAAAAGATGCTCAAATTTCATAATAATTAGAGAAATGAAATCTGAGAAAACCTTAAAATGCCATCATAAACATATTCAAATAGAAAAAAATAGATTTAAATGATCAGATTTAATATTGATAGGGCTACGGGGAAAGAGATAAACACTCTGATATTGTTCTTGTGCCTATGGATTGTTGAAAACATTTTGAACAGTAGCTAATATACACATTATGTATACATATATGTGTGAATATACATGTGTATATATGTATATATATATATAAAATCACAAAAGTGATATATATGTAGTCACAAATGTGATTATACTTGATCCAATGATTCCTTTACTAATACTTTACCTTAAAATAACAATAAGAGGGAAAAAAGCACCAATCCTTATAAAAATATTCTTTGTTATACAAAACTATCTATAGCTGTAGACAAATATGTCCAATAATTATCTAAGTCAATTATGATATATTAATATAACAGATTATAAGAAAGAGAGAAAAGTGAATACAATGATATATTGCAGGACATATATAAAGTGATACAAATAAAGAGGAACAGAACCCAAACTCTATAAACATTAACTTATAACTATCTACCTGAAAACAAGACCAAAGTTAGGGGAACCACAGGCCAACATGGACAGAGACAGAGAAATTACATTTGTAGTTTGCAATCTGTTCATATGTGTTTGATTCTATGCTGTTAAATGATAGAATGATTTGTTTTGTGGATGTGTGTTAAGTTTAAGTTTCTTTTTAAAATCCCAGAGCTTAAAATAACTTTCAAAGCTAAGAATGGACAAAGGTGTAGTTCATTTTGTCTCTGTGGTGCAAAAGGAAAGTTCCTGGGAGGGGACAGATCTCCTGGTCTTCTTTCCAACCTCTATCTCTCCGTCTCTGTGACTTTCTTTCCAAATTCTCCATCATTTTCCTCTGTGCTGTGTGTAGAATTGGAAACATGACTTTGGTACAAACTTGACTAGTGCTGAGTAAGCTAGGAGAGTTGGTGTCTGTGTTCTTAGTTAATGTGTTATATTTGCTTCATTAACTAGACTTTGCTGAACTCAATCTCTTTTATAAAGTTTAATCAGGATTAAGTGATTCTTTCCCCATGATCAACATTCTCCCCAAGATAATATAAGAACTTTATGAAATTGTCTTGTTGGGAGGCTCAGATCACTCTGGTCTGTCTGCTGGAACCACTTACCTTCCCACTCCATCCAAACACTGGCCAGGATGGCATCAGAAGGGACCTTCCAGCTAAGATGGCCATGTGAATGGGTGTCAAACTGTCTAGCTCCCTTAGACCTACTGTAGTAAAATCCTGGTTTGCACCAGCTGAATAATGACCAAGAAACCTAATGAGAAACTACAATGACACCTCAGCCAACAATTACATGAAAGTTAGCCAGAAGCCCAGTGGTAATAGGAAAGGGGTCCCTCTAGCAAACTGAATTCCAGGGTGACCAAAGACTGATAGGCTACACCAAAGCCCCAGGGCTGTCAGAAGTCCCAGGCTGGGGACCTTGGAAGCCCTGGGAACTGGCAGCCAACAGCAATCACTGCAGCACTCAGAGCAGGAAAGCCTGGTCACCCACTGGCTCTGACATCCCTACTACTCTGTACTAGGATACTGGAGAAGCCCCTGAAGACAGCATTCTGAACCTCAAAGATCAAAGGGGATGAACCCTGACAAGCAGAGGTCAGCACAAGGACGCAAGTTGCCCTACATGGAAGTACGGCAGAGGGCAGAGCCTGGCCCTGGCACAAAGCCCTAATTCAGGAACTGGAGAGAGAAGTGAATTGAAGAAAACATCAAGTATAAAAATTATTGCAAATGTAACTCAGTAACATTTTTTCCAAAGAAAAAATGGATTATGTACAAGGACTACATGAGCACCTAGAAGAAACAAAGCAAGAGATAACAAAGTAAAGGTTTTCGAGCAAAGAGTTAGGAGAACAAGTAGCTTAGAAAAGAAAATTGTAAACTTTACTAGAGGAATGGGCTCCCTTAAAACAAGAATGCACTAAACAGAAAAAAGTAACTCCATGAGAGAGTAAAGAACAAAATCAAGAGATTGAAAAAATAGAAGAAAATGGCGAAGTGGCATCTGGGTGGTACAGTGAATAGATCCCTGGATTTGGAGTCAGGAGTCCTGAGTTCAAATGTAGCCTCAGACACTTATCCCCTATGTGACTCTGGGCAAATCACTTAATCTCTGTCTTCTAGTAATAATGATGTAAAAAAAAGTGTTATTGAAATACATTATTTTTTAAAAATTTACAGAAGAGAACAGAAGAATGTTCAGAAGGAAGTGCAGACAAGTAGGAGATGTTTAAAAGCAATGGGTGGATTTTATAATATAACCCACTCTCTTGTTCCACTCTTATCAGCCATGTCTGTCTTGGGATGACTGCCCTGGTCCTGCTCTCCTCATTGATGAGTTGGTATGGGATGACTTTAGGAGTCCCAACCATGCTTGCTTCATTTCCAGCACTGCTCACTCTCTGGTTTATCTCACCTCTTCACCAGTCATGCCTCAAACCTTCCCACCCCTCCAACCTCCCTCCTGACACATTCTACATTTTTGTCTTCTAAGTTCCTTGACAGTAAAGACTGCCTTGTTCTCTAGCATTTGTATCACTAGTGCTCAAGACAACTCCTATCATGAAGTAAGTGCTTAATAAATGCTATCTACTTGCGCTTATTTTTTTTAAAGCAAATGATGTGAAATTTAGATTCATGGTTTCATAAAGAATACTCTTTTTACGTTCTTCTCTGTGTACAGAAATGATCTTTTTTGATGTTTAAGTTCAGGATATTTTTTGTTGTCATTTATTTTGTTTTGGTGAGGCAATTGGGGTTAAGTGACTTGCCCAGGGTCACATAGCTAGTAAGTGTCAAGTGTCTGAGGCCGAATTTGAACTCAGGTCCTCCTGATTCCAGGGCTGGTGCTCTATCCACTGTGCCACCTAGTTGCCCCCAGGATATTTTTTTAAATGATACCAGTTGAAGGAAAATTCAGTTGATGTTCTTTTTTTTTTTGATACCAATGACATATGGGGAAAAAATACAAACTACTAAAGGTGTTATGAAAGACAGAGAAACTCAGAAATCCAGAGATTTGGGCCCAGTCACATTTGAGGACATAGATAATGCTAAAGATACTATAATGGCCATGAATGTAAAGTCTGCTGATAGCCAGCAGATTAGAGTTGACCAGGCAGGTTACATTATAAAACTGGTCCATAGATACTGAGTTGGTTCATTCCATGGTTGAGGAGATAGAGGTTACAGCTTCTCTAGAGGATGGAGAGATTGAAGTTAGGGGAAGTGCAAGCAGCAGATATAGTTAGGAAGTGTGGACATAAAGGTTTTAGGGACTGTTATATCAATAGCAGGGGTCAAGGAGCTCTGTATCAGATCTTCCAAAGGGCCCGACAGAGACAGTACATAACACACAACGAAGAAAATCCTTCCTGCATCAATACCATCCTTTCAGTGGCTGTATTTGCAAAGATATTTAGCTTTGCTGAATCATAATTGTATAGTGCACATCTATTTGTATTCATTTTTGTTATGATCATCAGTGTCTGATCATGTCAAACACAGCCTAACAGCTTCTGATAGAAGATGACCTAATTAGATGTTTCTTTTAAGAGAGCTCTTGTCCTATTTTCAAGTGTTTCTTTAAAAGTGTTTTTGAAAGCATTTGGGTTTTATTTCTCCTTTTCCACATAAACCTAGGTTGTTGTTTTGTTTTTTAGCAACAAAACCTTGGAAGTTGGGGTCATGATTCAGTTTTCTCTGAGACAGAAAAGGACCTTTATATAAGTGTTGCTGGAAACTGAAAAAAAAAGTGGAGGTCTGGCTTTTTTTTTTTTAAGTGCTTAACCTTCATTTCTTTTAATAACATTTCATTACAGTAGCTAAGGCAGGATTGAGCTTGAAGGATGAGGAACGGCAAACCACCTTGAGATATCTAAAAGAAATTGCTTATCTATTCAATCAGAACGAATCTATTTTTGCTGTATACTGTAAATACCCAGAAACAGATTTTCAACTTTCCACAAAAGAAGTTCTTAGAAATGTTCATTTTCATTGTCCTTTTTATTGGAATAAGTATGCAGATTCTATTGATTTTGTATTTGAAGTGTTTAAGGAATCCTTGTTTGTAGCTGTTTTGTTTTTTTTTGCTTTATAGAGGCAGATGGTGTAGGGATAGAGTACTGGGCTCAGAGTCAGGAAGATTTGAGTTCAAATATAGCCTCAAATAATTATGAGCTTTGGAACCCTGGGCAGGTCACTTAAACCTCCGTTTGCCTCGCTTTTCTCAATTGTAGAGGATAGTAATAGCCCTTACCTCCCAGGGTTGTTGTGAGGATCAAATGAGATAATATTTGTAAAGAACTTAGCACAGTGCCTGGCATATAGCAGGTGCTTGATCCTTCCGTCCCATAAACCATGTACTAAAAGAACATCTGACATGAGGGAAAAAAAGAATTATGTGAACTCTGGTTTGTTCTTTTGTTGGTATTTGTTTATTTCATGATTTTCAAGACTCATTTGGCTCAATGGCAAGAATATGAAAAGGTCTCAGGATTTCTATGTGGAAAAAACAAAAATCTATCATCATCTTCATTTCTTGAGGGTGGAACTCTGCCCCTGCCCCCCCCATCCCCCACAAAGGAATTTTTACTCAGTCCAGAGAAACCAAAACAGGCAGGAGTCTCCACTGAAGCCAGTTAGAGAAAGGTGCCTGTTCTATTGGAGGAGGTGTTTGCTTCATTTTGCAAGAAGTAAATTGCTTCAAAGATGGACTTGCCCCTGTGAAGCTGCCATCCTAATACCTGTAATGCTGCTGCCAGAGCCCTTGTCTTGATGTTGCAGTGAATCTATCACAATGAGAACCCACATGCATCAAGGAAGGGGAAGTAGCAATGCTCTGTGTAGCATGCTTGCTTGCCTGTTAGTTTCCATGGGGATTCAGGGCAGCATCATGAATGACTCTTGCCAGCTAATTCCTGGCTGGACAAAGAGACCCTTCCTTCCGCTCACTCTAATGGCAGAAATAGGAATGCAAATGCAGAATGCCTTGGTAAAACTTTCTTTTCTATAGATCAAAGCAAGTCAGAATCTAGCAAAGGCTTTTGGCTAGATTGAAGCATCATCACTGTGCTTATAGAAAAATATTTTCAGTGAAGAGTTTGCTCCCGGGTAAAAACAATGAGTCATCTAATCCTGTCGAGGAGCAGGAGTTCAGAGAAGAATGCTAATGGTGGAGGACTTATCACTCCTTTGTTCCAAGTGTTCCCCTTGACAGTATTACTTTGAGGAAACTCAGTGCTCCCCCCTGAACCTCAGCTTCTTCATTTGTAAAATGGAATTGGTCATTCTTGTCCTACTTCCCTCAATCTATAGGGAAATTGGTTTATAAATCATAAAATGCCAGGTCAATATAAGTTGTTCGTTATAATTTCTTTTAGTCTCTGGGCCCCTGCTATATGGCAGTGTGCAAAAGATATAATGCGATGGCATGAAGTATATATATGGTGTGACATATACTATGTAAATATACTATGTAAAATAATGTAAATCATATTTTTGTAAATATTGTCCGATTTCAAATCAGAGATTCCAAGTCTCATGGAGTCGGAGCCACTGGAGGGCCCAAACAAAAGAGGACTCATATCAAAAGAGAAAGCTTTGGGTTCAGGGATCCGAAGGCATTAGTAGTTCTATGCTTTCAGGAACTCAGAGACTGAAAGCCAACTGCCTATTTCATGGGCAGGGTATATTTGGACTATTTCCCTTCCTACTTCTTCTACTCCATTGCTATATTATCATCCATCTTCCTACACCCTACGCTTGGGTGTCCCCCAGTGTTCTGTGCTAGTGATCTCATTGGTTCCAATTTCACAGTCCCAGCTCTCTGTTTGACATCTCTATATGAATTTCCCAAACTGAAAACAGAACTTGCTATCTTTTCCCTACTCTTCCTCCAAACATTTCCCTTTTTATCGAGGATTCCAACCATCCTTCTAGTCACCCAGGAGTCATGAATTTTAGAGTTACTCTTGAATTTTCCCTCTTCCTCACCCCTCATCCAAAGTACCCATTAACAAAAACAAACCCCAAACCCAACAAACACCCAACAAAATACCAATTAGCAACCAAGTCCTGTTGAGTTTATGTACACATTTCTGGTATCAGTTACATTATCTACCCTTACACAGTACTTTCAAACCCTCAATATTTCTTTTCTGGACTAGTTCAACAGTCTCCTAATTGTTCTTCCTGATTCTAATCTCTCTCTACTGACAACCTCCAAACAACCACCAAATAAATGTGTCTAAAATGCAAGTGTGCACATGTTATTCCTTCACTCAAAAGTCTTCAGTGTTTCCTAGAATGAAACACAATATCTTCAGTATGGCATTTAAATCCCTCCATAATCTGGCTACCATCTACTTTTTTTTTTTTGGGGGGGGGAGGGCAATGAGAGTTAAGTGACTTGCCTAGGGTCACACAGCTAGTTAAGTGTCAAGTATCTGAGGCTGGATTTGAACTCAGGTTCTCCTAAATCCAAGGCCAGTGCTTTATCCACTGTGCCACCTAGCTGCCCCCGCTACCATCTTCTTTTTCAAATGTATTTTCTATTATCCCCATCTATAAACTATTCATTGTAGTCCAATGGTTCGCAGAGAGTGTGAAGTGGACATTTAGCCAGAAATACAGCAAGAATACACCTTCTCCAGACCCCTTCCCTCAGATGTGGTTGTCTCTTCTTCCTGGACAGGCATTGAGAAGGTCCCAATCCAAAAAAAAATGAAGAGAGGAAGGGAAGTAGAAGTGGAGGAACCCCAAGGTCCAGGTAATGGGTCTGAAAGCCTAACTGTTCTTCATATCCAAGTTAAACATTCAGTTTGCTATGAGCAAAAGAAGTTTGAGAACCACCATTCTTGACTGAAATGACTTAAGAGTCAGTTCCCTACATTCAGCATTCCATCTCTCATCCCCATGCTGTCTGCCTGCCTAAAATATATTCACTCCCTTTTCAACTCTGCCTCTAGGAATACCCAGTTTTCTTCAGGGCTTAGCTCAATTGCTCTCTCCTACAGGAAGCTTTTACTGATAGCCTTGACCATTAGGGCTCTGTCTCTTTTTAAATAATCCCATTTTTATGCACATGTCTCTGTGTGTAGTACTAGTAGAACTGAAGTTCATGGAAGATAGAAATATGTCACTTCACTGCCTTAAACATATATAATAAGTGCTTAATAAATCTTTCTTAAATAGAATTTAACTGAAATGCACTGAGAGCTTCCCCCCCCCAAAAAAAGAAAGTCTAGGTAAATTCTTTAGCAAAGTGCCCCCTCCCCCAGCCAATCCCTAATTTCTTGTATACAAATCTGGATTTTCACATACCAGGCTGACCTAAAGCAAGGAATCTGTATCCAGTAGAGGACCTCCAATGTTTCTCACTGAGCTTTGACAGTCTTTGTGCAAGACTGTCTTCATTATTAATAGTAAATGTTAAAAGTTGGCAGCATTTTTCATTCTTTACTTAAATCTCTGCAAAGATTATAGTTTTCATTATTTCAATTTTGCTTGACTTTTAGATGTTTTGAATCCATTTACCAAAAAAAAGAGTATTAAAAATATTCTCTGCAGAAATTATGGAAAAAGTAGGAGCCTTTAGACAAAAGCTTTCCTTAGAACACAAAGTATTGTCCCTTTAAAATAAAACTTCTGTTAAGGAAAATGTATCCTCCCAATTGGGAACTAAAAAATTCTTAATTAACCTTACTAAACTAAATTTTATATCAATATCACAAGAGACTGAATAATTTCTTTATATCAAGTCAAACTAATCTCTGATTTATTTCTACTTAAGACTGTGACAGACTTCTAGTGGGTTGTTACAGTTCCCACATCCCTAAGACATGTAAAGGACCATGTGTTACGCAGTATCATATGGATTCAGAAGACCTGGACCATGAAGGTAGAACAGTCTCTTAAGAGAAAAAGGAGAAACTACTTTGGAGAGATGGCTCTGTCTACTTAACTGAGTTTTTTAATCCATGTAACCCCATATCTGGGTTTGTAAGATGACTGCAATGTGATATGGTTATGCTATTTTGCTTCCTTAGTGAGTTTACTGCTATAAATATTTAACAAACAAACAAAGGAAGCATGACACAGTGGATAGAGTAATGGACCTGGAGTTAGGTCCAAGAATATGAACTCATATTCTTGAGTTCAAATCTAGCCTCAGACACTTATTAGCTGTGTGACTCTGTCATGTAACCCTGTTTGCCGCAATGTCCTTATCTGTAAAATGAGCTGGAGAAAGAAATGGCAAACTATTCCAGTATCATTGCCAAGAAAATCCTAAATGGGATCACCAAGAGTCAGACGTGACAGAAAAATTACTAAATTACAACAGAAGAAGCATATAAAACTAGGTTGAAAACTATTGATAAGTTTCTGGAAGAAAAGTTAGAAAAATATTACTCTATCCCATGACTAGTAGTGAATAGTGTCCCCAGTACCCTGTTTGCTTAAAGTTGCTCATAACAAATGTCTAAATGTTACATTTTGATGGAAATTTTGAGGCAGAAAACAGAAATTAAGCTCAATTAATGCCCTAGGAAAATGCCTCCTATGCTTTTGGCTCTAATGTAAGGAGATCTGCAAAGGCAGGCAATCTTTAGAATGTTAATTAGGTGTTCTCAGATCATGGAAATCAGGGGGGTTGTTAGAAATCAAACAACAGAAATCTGTTATTTAGAAGGCAATTTGATATTAAATATTTTAAAATCTTAAATATTAAGCCAAAATCAATTTCACTTTCCTTTAAAATACTTTATCTTGCCAAATGCTGAATATCCCCTTCTCTGGCGATGACACTTCTGAAAGATTGGTTTTCAGAGTTAAAAAACAGCTGCTTATGTTTTTAATTTTTTTATAAAATTCTAACATACTAACATTAGCAAACTTTTCTTAAGCAACTGCATTAATTTAAAGAAAAAATAAATGAATATCTAGAGACATAGAAAATATTTTTAAATGATAATAATTTGTTCACATGCTAAATAGCTGTATTTTCAATTGAAAAGTCTAATATGAATACTCACAAAATTTCTCATTTAAAATCCCTAAATTAACACTTAATGACATAGTGATCAATATGAATTTGTTAGTATTTCTAATTATGTCTGAATTTCTCAGAATAATTCAGCATGTAGTCTGATAACAAGATACTATTTTTTCCATTGTTCTTGCATATTGTAGGTGCTCAGAGCAATTTTGCATTGCAAAATTAACTTTCATGTTATTTTTTCTTCTGTATTTGGTTGGAGAAAATGATAACATGAGTTTGGTCTGACCGAATATTTTACAAGACAAAGATTCAGAAAGTAAATGTATTAGAAAGAACCTAAGAATTACCACAAACTCTTGGGAAACATATGAGTGCTCGCCTACCCAACATTGCCATAAGCACTAATGTTTCCTGTTAAGACATTCAGCTTTTCTCCCTGTATTACAGATGTAGGATTTGCAAATTTCACCCAGATGTATCTTTGTTAATGGGGAGAAAGCCTATATGAGGCAGTTTTAATTGAAACAGGATTATTATGTATGCGGCATGCAAAAAAAAAGAGAGATCATTGCCTCAAAAAAGAGGAACACATCAAAAATCCTACAGTGATAAGCTGAATGCCATTGGGAAGGAATCTTTATACTGCTCTCTAGAGAGACTTGCATATGAAACTAAATATTATTTAGCTTACTTCTCTTTTAAAATTTATAATAAATTCGCCATGTAACTTTCAAAGCTATACTGCTCATCTGTAATTTTTTCTGGCCTTCCTTCTGTTCTCTTCTGACTAAAAAAGGAATGTTTTAGAATACTATCTCCCCCACCAACCAAAAGGAGAAAAAAATAAACCTTACAATAAATATGCATAGTTAAGCAAAACAAATTTCACTTTGGCCACATCCATGTCCAAAAATGTCTGTCTTGTTCTTCCTCCTGAGTCCATTATCCCTGTCAGGAGGTAGATAGCAATGCTTCATTACTGGCATTCTTGACTTGTGGATGGTAACTTTACTGATCAGAATTCCCATGTCTTTTGAAGCTGTTTGTCTTTACACTATTGTTATTGTGTAAATTGTTTTCCTAGTTGGGTTCTCTTCACTCTGAAGCATTTCATAAAGTATTTGCTGGTGTCTCTGAAACCAGCACTTTCAACATTTCTTACAGCACAATAATATTAATTCCATGCATGTTATAATTTATCCATTCATTCTCCAAATGAAGGACACTTGCCTAGCTTCTAGGTCTTTATCACAACAAAAAGAGCTTCTATAATACTTTTGTACATAGGGGGTCTTCTCTTTCTTTGATCTCTTTAATACATAAATCTAAAAGTGATATCCCTGGGTGACTTTTTGAGCATATTTCCAATTTGTTTTCCAGAATGGCTAGACAAGTATACAGCTCCACCAAGAGTACAAAAATGTGCCTCTTTTCTCACAGTTCCTCTGACATATGTAATTCTCCATTTTTATTGACTTTGTCAATCTGATGAATGTGAGGTAAAACCTTGGAACTGCTTTTTATTTGACTTTGTCTAATAATAGGTTTAATAATATAGTAAGTGCAAGAGACCATATTAATAACCAGAGCAACAAAAGTCTTGTGTTTATATCTAGATGCAAAGAAATTGTTGACAAAATACAAAACCCATTTATGTTTTAAAACAACCACCACCAAAACAACTAAGAAAGAATAGGAATAAATGAAGGTTTCCTTAATATGATAAGTAGTAAAACACATTTTCATATCATTGATAGATTGAATTTCAAAAATTTCTTCCTTCATTTTTTGCATCATTTGACCATTTATCAACTGGAGAATATTTCATGTTCTTATAAATCTGAATCAGTTCCTTACATATCTTGGAAATGGAACTTTTATCGGAGAAATATTTTGCATAGTTCTTTTTCAAATTAATTATTTTTCATCTAATTTTAACTCACTGCTTTTGTTTATGCAAAATATTTTCAATTGTATATAATAAAAATCAGTTATTTTATCTTCTATTACTCTTTCTTTTACCTTTTTTTGGCTGTGAACTTATTCTCTATCTATAGATATAAAAGTTAATTTCCTCCTTACTCCACTAATTTGTTTTTTATGAGACCTTTATATCTATGTCATGTATCCATCTGTAGCTTATCTTGGTAAATGGTGTGAGATGTAGGTCAAAACCTAATTTCACTCAAACTGCTTTACATTTTTTCCCAGCAGTTTTGTCAAATAGTAAGTCTTTCCCCCAATAGCTGGGGTCATTTAATTTATCAAAACTAGGTTTCTACATTTGTTTTTTTCCATAAGTTATGTACCCAATCTTTTCCACTGATTAGCTTCTTAATTTTTTAACCAGTACCAATCTTTTAAAAAAATTTTTTTTGCAGGGCAATGAGGGTTAAGTGATTTGGCCAAGGTTACACAGCTAGTAAGTGTCAAGTGTCTGAGGGCAGATTTGAACTCAGGTCCTCCTGACTCCAGGGTCGGTGCTCTATCCACTGTGCCACCTAGCTGCTCCTAGTACCAATCATTTTGATGAGTATTGCTTTGAGGTACAATTTGATATCTGGTGCTGCTAACTCTCCATATTTTTTCATTATTTCCTATGAGATTCTTGGGTTTTTGTTCTTCAAGATGAGTATTATTATTTTTTCTCGCTCTATAAAGTAGTTCTTTAGTACTTTGGCATGATAATGAATAAATTAATTTAGCAATTATTGTCATTATTTTGACTGTCTACCCATGATCGATCAATTGATCTATCTATCTTTCTATCTCCAATTATTTAAGTCTGTTTTCATTTCTGTAAAGACTTTTATAGTTCTATTAATATAGTCATATGTTTTGGTAGGTAGCCTCTCAAGTATTTTATAGTTTACTTATTTGAAATGAAATTTTTCTTCATGTTTCCTCTTGCTGCATTTTGTTGGAAATATTTGAAAATGCTGGTAACATATGTGGGTTTATTTTATGTCCTACAACTAAATTTTTACTTGCCTCTACTGGCAAAAGTAATTATTTTGTTTCCTCCTTGACTTTTCTAATTTCCTCGAATTTTTTTGTTGTCATAGCTACACCCAGTATTTCTAGCATTATATCAAATAATAATGGTGATAATAACATCTTTGCTTATCCCAATTATATTGGAAAAGCCTTTAGTTTATTCTCATTGCATATAATCCTGGCTCTTGTTTTTAGATAGATATTGCTTTTAAGGAAAGGTCCATTTATTCTTTTTTTGTTTTGTTTTTTTGCAGGGCAATGGGGGTTAAGTGACTTGCCCAGGGTCACACAGCTAGTAAGTGTCAAGTGTCTGAGGCCGGATTTGAACTCAGATCCTCCTGAATCCAGGGCCAGTGCTCTATCCACTGTGCCACCTAGCTGCCCCCAGGTCCATTTATTCTTATGCTTTGTTAATTTTATTTTTTTAAACAGAAATGAGTTTTGTATTTTGTCAAAAGTTCCCCCTCCCCCCAAAAAAGTTTCTTTGCATCTAGATATAAATACATGAATTTTCTTGCTCTGGTTATTAAGATGATCTGTTGCATTTAGAGTTTTCTTAATATTGAAACAACCTGACAGGAAAGAGCTGGGTTCCAGATGGAGAATGAGACATGTATTTTTGGACACAGCTGATGTGGGGACTTATTCTGTTTAACCATGCAAAACTGGTATAATGGTTTTGTTTGCATTTTCTTTTTCAATGGAGGGAAGAGTTATGAGGGAGGGAAAATACTTTTTAAAAATTGTATATTTCTCTTCATTTTGTTCTATATATTTTTCTTCTTTTCTCACTGGTCTCCTCTTTTAGAAAGAAGAAGGTAGAAAGAGGTCTGTGGTCCTAGTGATCTATTCTTGGTGAATACTTTAATCTAAGATATCAATTATTATATTGTATCTATATTAAATATTATATTACAGATATTATATATAAGATATATAAGATCAAGAACCATTTCCAATATATAAAATGTCAAATGACATAAAGTTTAAAAGGAGGAACTATCAACAATCATATGAAAAATGGGTTCAAATCACTAATTTAAAAAGAAATATAAATAACAATAATCCTGATGTTTTATTTCATACCAAATTTCTTTCTGTTCAGTTGTTTTCAGTCATGTCTGCCTCTTTGTGGCCCCATTTGGGGTTTTCTTGGCAGAGATACTAGAGTGGTTTGCCATTTTCTTCTCTAGCTCATTTTACACATAAGAAAACCGAGGCAAACAGGATGAAATGACTTGGTCAGGGTCACCCAGCTAGTAAGGGGTTCTGAAACCCCACTGTGGGTTCAGAGAGATACAGCTGCTGTCTGCTGTTTTCTTGTCTTCTGTTGAAAAACAATAGGAGGCACAGATCATTTCCCATACCAGAAGGTTTTGTGTAAGTATTTATAGCCGGGCCCCCACCCCCCCTTAGTATCTACATGCCTCTAGCTATCTCTCTATAATGGAAACATGATCCACTAGGATTTTCCCTCTAATTTACCCATCACAATCTAGTGTTCTTCCTCCATCTTTGTTGGAGCAGTTGTAGAAGAGGGTTGCTTTGTACTGCTTCCTCTTAATCTACTTCTTTATTAATTCCTCGACATGACTAGCTAACCAACTGACATATGATAAATGTAGACAACTGATATAATATCCTAGTTAACCCTTACTCTTGTTCTTCTCTAAGCCTAAACCCTTTCTATTTAAGCCAAATGAGAGTATGTTTTTTTAATGTTATTTTTTCCATTTTACACCAGTTCTATCAAATGTGTACATCAGGGCAAGGATGTAGTTGGAATAAGGCCTGACATATTGTATTACACCAAACTGCTGCCACAATAATTAGTAATGTGTTGAATGAATTAATAGTAATTTTCTGATAGCTGATAGTTATTACAATTGTAAAATAATTTAGGAAAAAGAAATAGTCTTCAAGGGGAATTTAATACTGCTTTGACAATAGCATCAGACAAGCTCAAAATCTACTGTGACAATTTGTTTTAAAGATTATTCTTTTGAAAGTCAATTTTTACAAGGTTTAAAAGGAATTCTAGCAGAGAGAAGCAACATTTTTAGGAGAAAAAACCTGGATGTTTTGTTATATATCTGTGAACTACGTTGAGCATTCTTTTAGTTTCTGTATGTCACAACGATGAAATAGAGGAATGACCCTTTTCCTCCAAGGGTTTATGTGTCAGAATTGCTTGATGAGCATTTAATTCTTTGTATTTGGAAAGCCTTAAGCTCTGCTGGTAATTGAAACATCTTGAGAAAACTGCGTAGTGGCTTTAGGATGAAGATACAAAGATGTTTTTCTACTTTTAGAAGTGACTGGCTAATTCTCTATAGAAAACTTTGTTCTTCCTTTTTTCTTTGAGAAATCTGACATTACAACTGTCACTTGTAAACACAGAATCATAGGATCTAAGAGCTTTCTGGAGAGACCTCAGTCATCATCTAGTACAACTTGTAATCTGAAAAGAATCCCACCTATAGTATCAACTAAGAGACCTCCAAAAAGGGGGAACCTATCCCCTCCTGAGTCATTCCACTTTTGGACAGTTCTATAAATTAGCAAGTTGTATGTCCCCTGATCTCAAACCTAAATCATCTTTCTGTAACTTCTACTCCCAGCTCTTGGCTCTGTCCTTTGGAACCAAACAGAACAATCTTTCTTTAGCATGGCAGTTTTTCAAAAGTTTAAAGACAACTAATGTGTTCTTCTGAAGTCCAAGGGAGGTATCTTGTATAACTATGATTAGGAGGAGGATTCTCAACTAAAGAGTAATAGTGGCCATAAAAATAAAATAGAGAATTGAGCTATGTAAAATTAAAATGTTTTCTGCAAGATCTAAATCAAAATAGCTAGGCTAAAAAGGAAAACTCAATCAGGGAAAAGTTCTTCTATCAAACATTTCTGGTTAATACTTAAATCTAAGACATAGATTACTATATTGTATCTATATTAAACATTATAGTATATCAATATCACATTATTAGATGTAAGATATATAAGATCAAGAACTATTCCCCAAGAAGTTACAAAAAGAGTAACTATCAACAATCATATGAAAAAATGGCTTCAAATCACTAATTTAAAAAGAAATATAAAAAACAATAATCCTGATGTTTTATTTCACACCAAACTTCTTGCTGTTCAGTTGTTTTCAGTCATGTCTGCCTCCTTGTGACCCCATCTGGGGGATTTCTTGGCAGAGATACTATTTCCTTCTCTAGCTCATTTTACAGATAAGGAAACTGAGGCAAACAGGGTGAAGTGACTTGCCCAGGTCACCCAGCTAGTAAGTATCTTCTGGACAGCACTGATGCTCTATTTATTGTGCCACCTAGCTGCCCACACCAAAGCTGCAATAAAACAAAAAATGTAAATACCATATATTGGAGTAGTTGTAGGACAACAAGCACACTAATATACTCTTGTTGAAATTGCAAATTGTTTCAAAACTTCTATAAAATAATTTGGAATTATTGTAAGCAAAGTCATTAAACTGCTCATACCTTTTGATCTAGAGATCCTACTACTGAGACTATACCCCAGGAGGCTAAATACAGAAGAAAACCCATGTATAACAAAACATTTCTAACAGAACTTTTATGGTAGGAAAAACTAGACTAGAAACAAAAAAAATTCAGAAATGTCTGAACAAGTTGTATGAATGTCATATAACATTAGTTTGCCATAAGAAATAATGAATACAAAGAATCTATAGAAATTATAAAAGATTTGTATGAACTGAAAAAGTCTGAAAAAGCAGAATAAAGAAAACAGTTTACACATGGACTAAGATTAAATAAACATGAGGTTACTAAAACAAAGTTAAATTCCAAATAATTGTAACGTCTAATCTTCTTTGATCTAGAGAAAGAATGAAAAGAACTTTTATCTTTTCATTCAAGATGTTGAGACTAGCGGGGGCAGCTAGGTGGCATAGTGGATAGAGTACCGGCCCTGGATTGAGGAGGACCTGAGTTCAAGTCTGGTCTCAGACACTTGACACTTACTAGCTGTATGACCCTGGGCAAGTCACTTAACCCCCAACTGCCTCACCCCCCCCCCAAATAAATAAATAAAAAAGATGTTGAGACTATCAGAGTAGAATGGTACATGCACGGTCAGACACAGTCACTGTTAGTTGGTTTACTTAATTTTTTTTTGTTACAAGAAAGGACTTTTTTAGGGGGGAGTCTCAAAATGACTAATAAAATAAAGTTTTTAAGATGTTTCTGTTCTAAACATTGTGTGTAAATACATAAGCACAGTACAGATATGTGTGTGTATATGTATGTATAGTTTATCACATTTAAGAAAGTTCCATTTACATTGTTGGTGGAGCTGTGAACTGATCCAACCATTCTGGAGAGCAATTTGGAATTATGCCCAAAGGGCGATAAAGCTGTGCATACCCTTTGACCCAGCAATCCCACTTTTAGGTCTTTTGCCCAAAGAAATCATGGAAGGGGGAAAGGGACCCACATGTACAAAAATATTTATAGCTGTTCTTTACGTGGTAGCAAGGAATTGGAAGTTGAGGGGGTGCCCATCAATTGGGGAATGGCTGGACAAGTTGTGGTATATGAATACAATGGAATACTATTGTGCTGTAAGAAATGATGAGCAGGAAGAGTTCAGAGAAACCTGGAGGGTCTTACATGAGCTGATGATGAGTGAGATGAGCAGAACCAGAAGAACATTGTACACGGTATCATCAACATTGAGTGTTAACCTACTGTGATGGACTATATTCTTCTCACCAATGCAATGGTACAGAAGAGTTCCAGGGAACTCATGATAGAAGAGGATCTCCAAATCCAAGAAAAAAAAAGAAAGAAAGAACTGTGGAGTATAGATGCTGATTGAACCATATTATTTCTTTTGTTTTGGGTGCTGTTGTTTTTTTTTTTTTCTATTTTGAGGTTTTGCATCACTGCTCTGATTCTTTCTCTTGTAACAGGATTAATGCAGAAATAGGATTAATGTTATTATGTGTATATATATATATGTATATGTATAGAGATATATAGATATAACCTATATCAGATTACCTGCTGTCTAGGGGAGAGGGGAGGGAGGGGAGGGAGGGAGAAAAATCTGAAATTGTAAAGCATGTATAAACAAAAGTTGAGAACTATCTTTACATGTAACGGAAAAAATAAAATACCTCATACATTAAAAAAAAAAGAAAGTTCCATTTATTTCGTTTTTAGTGTTTCAAACAAAAATGAGTATTGCATTTTATCAGATATTTTCTGTGCCCATTGATACAACCATGTGATTGTCATTGTTTTTAATTAATGTGTTCTTTTATGGACATAGCTTCCCAATGCTGTACCGGTTCTACATTCCCGATACAAATTCAATCTAGTCATAATGATTACTTTTTTTTTTTTGGTTTGTTTCTTTGTTTGTAGGGCAACGAGGGTTAAGAGACTTGCCCAGGGTCACACAGCTAGTAAGTGTAAAGTGTCTGAGGTCACATTTGAACTCAGTTCCTCCTGAATCTAAGGCCGGTGCTTTATCCACTGTACCACCTAGCTGCCCCCCATAATGACTACTTTAAAAATATACTGATATTACTGCTTTGGTAAGATTTTATTTCACATTTTGTACAAACAGTCATTAGTCTAAGATTTTCTTTCTTTGCCTTATTTTATTTTGGGCTTGAGTATGAGGATCACATTGGTCATGTAAAAGGAGTTTGGAAAGGAATAGTCTATCTCTGTTTGTCAAGTGATTTTTGTGATATAGTAGCTAACTCTCAAATCCCTCAAACAGATCCCTTATAAAAATATTAAAGAGAAAAGAAAAAAAAAAGCTAACAAAACAAACCAGTTTTTCAACTGAGTCTTACAGAATAGATGGTATTCAACACCTCTCCATCAAGGCAAGTACAACTTTCATCACCTCTGTACCAATATGGTTATTACAATTACACTGCATTATTCAGTTTCAGTTTGTTTGTTGCTGCTGTCCCGTCCCCGCCCCACCCCCCTTCCCCCGGCCATTTACCTTGTTGTAATTGGGTATATTGTTTTCTTGGTTCATTCTGTACCGGTTCATAAGTTGTTCCAAGATTCTCTGAATTAATATTCATCATTTCTTATGGCAAAATAGTATACTTATACATACAAATATATTTCTGTACTACTATTTGTTTAACCATTTAACAACTGACGACTCCCTACTTTCTAGTGCTTTGCTACCACAAAAGTGCTGTTATAAAGGATGAAAATGGGATCTTTATTTCCATATTTGACTTCCTTGGAACATATGCTGAGCCATGGGATCTCTGAGACAAAGGGTATCCACATGCTAGTGCCTTACCGAGCTTTATGGCAAACTGTTTTCCAGAATCAGCGGGTGAATCCATAGCTTCACTAACTATATTAGCGTATTTACCTCCCCATATCAACTTTGACTAATCTCTCATATTTTGCCATCTTTGTCAATTTTTGGGGTGCGCATAAAGCTGTGAAGTTGTTTCGATTTGTATTTCCCCTTTTATTAGTAATTTGGACAATTCTTTCATATGGTTGTTAACTGTTTGCAATTCTTTTTTTGTTGTTGCTCACATTCTTTGATGACATTCACTGGTTCTTGGCCTTAAATATTCCTGTTACTTGTCTATATATCTTAGATAAGATATGCTTCTAAAAGATATTTGCTATAATGATTTTTCCCACCAACTGCTTCCTTTTTCCTTCTAGTTGCCTTATTTTATTCATGGAAAATCCTTTATTTTTAAATTTTGTCATAGTTTTAAATTAACAAGCACTTATTTTTTTCCTCTGTCCTACTTACCTGTTACCTCTATCCATGAACAACAACAACAAAAAAAGAAAACCCTCATAACAAATTTGCATAGTCAAACAGATCCAGTTAACTCATTAACCATGTCCAAAAATGTTTGTGTCATTCTGCATTTTAAGCTCATTAGCTCTTTGTCAGAAGGTCAGGAGCATCCCTCATATTTGGTCCTTTAGAATTCTGACTTGTTATTGCATAAACAGAGATCTAAAGCCTTTTAAAGTCGTTTTTTCTAAAGAACATTGTTGTACATTTTTTCTCGTGATTCTGCTCATTTCACTTTGCATTATTTTGTACAGGTATTCCCAGTTTTCTTTGAAACTGTCCACTTCTTCATTTCTTATGGCACAATAACATTCCATTCTATTCATATACCATAATTTGTCTAGCTAAGTGACTTCAGTTTCCAGGTTTTTTTTTTTTTGCTACTAGAAAAGTCACCATAAATAATTTTGAACATATGGATCATTTTTCTCTTTCTTTGATTTCTTCGTGGGTATAATGAAAAAGCTTTTCAATTTCATGTAATCAAAATTGTCTATTTTATCTTTTGTGATGTTTTATAGTTTCTTTACCTGGATTAACAATTGTGCCCTTCTCACTGAAATACATTCTAGCACCAGCATGTTGGCTAGACATGTAGACAACCTACAAATTAATGGTGCTTATGTCATAGGGTCTAACTTGAAACCAAAACAAGAGGCAACCCATTTGAGAAGTGTTTTAATAGAAGAGGTCTCCTGTCTTAATCGAGAGGAAAAATAGGGAAATCCGTACATGTAATAAAATGACTTCTCTCTCTATATATATATATTATGGAATAGTAAATGAAATTATTCAAATACTGCTAGATATATTACCAATGATTTTGTTGCTGTTTCTTAACTAAAATCTAGTCCTTAACCATATCACATTGGAAATTTTAAAAGCACACTTGGGATTTTATTGTGGTAGGGAACTCTAGTGAGAAAAGCCTCTCTAACATAGATGGACACCTGATCATAGTCCTAGAGAGTTATTTGTTCAGAAAACAAAACTTATGGTTCTGAGTACAAATATATAAGCAGATTCTTAATTTCCACTGATTTAACTAACTCTTCTTTATAAAGTTGACTCCCAAATATGCATCCATTGGATAAGGTGGATAAGGTGCTGGAAATCAGGAAGATCTGAGTTCGAATCTGGCCTCAGACATTTACTAGTTGCATGACTCTAGGCAAATTACTTAACTGATTTTAGCCTCCATTTCCTCATCTCTAAAATGTAGATAATAATAGCACCAGCCTCAAAAGGTTGTTGGGAAGCTCAAATGAGATAATATATGTAAAGCACTTTGAAAACATTAAAGGTCCTATGTAAATGCTCACTGTTATCTTTTTCTGAGCTACAGTTTACAGTTCTAGCTGTCCATACATGCCCCCTACGTTCTAGTAAAAATGAACTAATTTCTGCCCCTGGCAAAATGCCTTGAGTTTTCCCATCTCTGTGACTTTGCTCATGCAATCCTTCACATCTGGAATATCTTCCCACCCTCTTTTCTTTTTTCTTTCTTTCTTTCTTTCTTTCTTCTCGCCTTTTTTTTTTTTTACAAGGCAATGAGGGTTAAGTGACTTGCCCAGGGTCACACAGCTAGTAAGTGTCAAAAGTGTCTGAGGCCAGATTTGAACTCAGGTCCTCCTTAATCCAGGGCCGGTGCTTTATCCACTGTGCCACCTAGCTGCCCCCCCCCTTTCATCTACTCAATTCCTACCTAATATTTAAAACCCAATTCAAATGCCATCTCCTCCAAGGAGTTTTCCAAGATTACCTGTGACAACAAGCTACCCTTCACTCCTTGCCCTTGGGCCTCATTTTGTTTTTCACTCCCCCAGTGTACTTATGTCATTATCTATTCTAGTGTTTTAACTCACCTGTTGTTGTTTTTCAATTGTGTCTGACTCTTTATGGCCCCATTTGGGGTTTTCTTGGCAAAGACACTGGAGTGGTTTGCCATCTCCTTCCTCAGTCCATTTTATGGATGAGGAAATTGAGGCAAACAGGATTAAGTGACTTGCCAGAGTCATACATCTGAGGCCAGATTTGAACTTAGGAAGATGAGTCTTCTTGACTCCTTGCCTGGTGCTCTATCCACCTAGCTGCCCCTTAACTCCCCTTGTAGGCTATAAATTTAATGACATTACGAGTCATCCCTGATCTCTCCAGCACCCGACCAACAAGCACACATTAATTATATACCATGTAATTTGCCCAGCATCACACAGATAGTATCTGAGGCCAGATTTGAACTCAGGTCTTCCTGACTTCAGGCCCAGTGCTCTATCCACTGAACCACCTATCTGTCCCAGTTCTCCCACTGAAGCTGAGGTCATCTCCAGTTATCCTAGTGAATATTTTGCTACTGGACCGAGATGGCTCTGGAGAAAGGAGTGAGGCTGGTGACTTTGTACAGCCTTGCCTCACTTAAATTGAATTCATTGCAAATCATGACATCACCTCCCTGATGTCAATGTCTTCTTTCAGAATGAAGGACAAGCAATAACAAACTAATGACCATGTACCAGTCACTGCAGCACATTATGGAAATAAGAATGTAAAAGTGAGACGGTCCCTAAATCCTCAAGAAACTTGCATAATACATGCTTGATAATACATGCTCATAGAGAAGCAGATGCAGGAAATATATATATATATATATATATATGCATATTACAGATATACACACACACATACATACATATACAATAAACAAAAAAGGAATTTGAAGGGAACATTAACAACTGGGGAGCTATTTCAAAGGAAAAACAAGATTTGACCACTTATTGGATATGGGTTGGGGAGGAGAGAGAGAGAGAGAGAAAGAGAAGGAGGGAAGGAAAAAGGATAAGAAGTTAAATATGGGAACAAGGCTGTAAGTCTAGGAGGATGGTGGTACTCAACATAGTAACAGGGAAGTTAGGAAGAAGGGAGGGTTTGGGGGAAAATAATTAGTTCAGCTTTCAATATGTGGAGTTTCAGATGTCTGCTGCATCTGCAGTTTGAGATATTTAAAAAGGAGTTGGAGAGGCAAGATTGGAGTCAGAAAAGAGGCAACTGGACAAGTAGATCTGAGAATCATTTATGTACAGACATAAAGGAAACCAGAAGAGCTGATGAGATCACCAAGTTAATCAGTATGGAGGCAGAAGAGGGCCTGGAATTATGCCCAACATTAGCAGGCATGACATAGATGAAGAGCCACAAAAAGAGACAGAGAAGGCATCGTCTGGGTAGTGGGAGAGAATACGGAGAGCAGTGTCACAAAGCCTTGAGAAAATAGAATATCAAAGGGAAGAAAGTGATCAACAGTGTCAAAGGCTGCAAAGAGATAAATAAGGATGACGAATGAGATCATTGGTAATTTTGGAGAGAACAGTTTTCAGTTGAATGATGAGGTTGGGAACCAGATTACGAGGAATTAAGAGGAGAGTGAGAAGAAAGGAAATGTTATTATAGGTAGAAAAAGCTATTGTAGATAGCTTTCTCAAAGAACTTAGTCACAAAAGGAAAAGGTAATATTAGGATGATATCTAGCAGGTATGGATGGATCAATGAGGGTTTTTTTCAGGGTGTGGGAAACATGAACATATTTCTTGGTAGCAGAGAAATAGCCAATAGACAGGGAATGATGGAATATTAATGACAGAGTAGGGATGGTAGAACAGAAAATGTGTTGAAGAAGATAGGGTGGAATGAGATCATTTGTGCATAGAAAGGAGTTTGTAAGAAGAAAGGCACTTCTTCATGTGAAACAGGAGTGAAGAAAGAGACACTAGAGGAAGGTATTTGCTTGATGTGACATGACTAGCAGGGGAGAAGAGGAAACTCTTTGTGAATGGCCTTAATTTTTAGTGATATGAGGAAAGATTCTCAGGTGAGAGAATAGAGAAAAAGGGCACTGTGGGAAGCTCGAAGAGGCATGAAAATGTTTGGAAAAGCCATTGTAGTGAATGGCATAGAGAATCAATTAAAGAGGTGTAGAAAGACTGCCTTGCTGTAGTGAAGGACTGGTAGAGATTACATATTGTAAACATGTAGTGGACTCAGCACAGTTTAATGATTTTCTCCAGCTTTGTTCAGCAGCATGTGAGTAGGAGTAAAGGTGGCAGATGGTGAGAGTAATCTAAGGCTAAGTTTGAAGGGAGAAATCTTATATATAATAAGGGGGGGGGAGGGACTTGAGAGAAGATGACAGTGTAGTCCTGAACTGGTTTACCAGGGATGGGGAAAGGGAACAATGGGAAAGGAATAGATTGTGGCCAGTGCAAGGGTGGAAGAAATAGGATGCTATGAACAAAAATAGGGAAGTGAGAAGGAGGAGAATTTTTAGGGAGGATGATAATGAGTTCTATTTTAGATATGCTGAGTTTGAGGTGACTATGGGACATCGAAGTGGAGATGTCCAGTGGCAGATGTGAGACTGGAGGTCAGGAGAGAAAGATAAGTGGAGATATGAGTAAGTGGCTGGATACATAGATTTGGGAGTTATCTGCAACATACTAAAGCTGATGAGACCACCAAAATTAAATGTAGAAAGAGAAGAGGAGAGAGCCCAGGACAGAGTCTATGGGCACCTTAATTCATGAAGGGCAGAACAAACATAACGGTTCTGAAAGGAGATTGAAAAAGGTTGGTTGTATTATTTACAATAGTACAAGGCAAGTCTATCATGGCTAAAGGGATTTACTATGAAATTTTCAAAAAACCCTTTTTTAATGACTATTCCATAATGCTATAGCATGGCCCCTAAGGGCAGTTAGAGCAGTGTTCCGATGATTTTATTTTGTTGTTGTTGAATTGTTTCAGTCATGTCTGAATCTTGATGACCCAATTTAGGGTTTTCTTGGCAAAGATACTGGAGAGACTTGCCATTTACTTTTCCAGTTCATTTTTATGAATGAGGAAACAGAGGAAAACAGGGTTAGGTGACTTGCACACAGCTAGGAGGTGTCTAAGGCCAGATTTGAACTCAGGAAGACTAGTCTTCCTGACTCCAAGTCCAATGATCTATCTACTGTACCACCTCACTGCCCTAGAATAGTTTAATACCAGCCACGAAAATTATCTGTAAGAAATCCAAACAAACCTAAAAGAAAAGGAAATGAGCATAAGAGGATTTTAAAGAATTAATCCTAAGGAAGAACATTAGCTTTTGTGAATACCAAGAATAATGTGTGTTGGATTGATATAATCATATATTTAGAACTGGAAGGGACAGTGGTCACCTATTCCAATCCCCTTAATGATAGGTAAAGAAATTGAGGCAATAGAGAGAGTTGCACAATGTCACGTAGGTGGAAAGTGGCAAAGCCAGGATTCAAATCCAGGTCCTCTGACTCCAAATAGAAATTATTCTGATTTTTCGAGGCAACAGGAACAACATTATGTTTACTTCTATTGTATTATTTTGGCTACAGACTAGAAGTTAGCTAGCTGAAAGATTACAAGAGAATGTAAGTGAAATATTCACAATTTGCCAGGCAACCAGGACTTCCTGATTGGCTATGAGCCTGGGATTTTAGGATGGGCCGATATGCACAGACTAGATTACCCAGGTAGGCTAATTCTAATTTGGGGTTGGGAGTGGGAACTGTTTTGAGATGAAAGATGACATTTTCAAGCAGGTTATGAGGGAAGATGTTCTAGGCTAAGAAAGAATCAGAGGGAATGAAGCAAGCCTGGGGAACTATCCCAAACACATCAGGAGATTGAATTACCAGCTAGTCAGTATTTAGGTAGCATTCTTTAATTTGCACTTATAATTACTTCACTCTGCAGTAGTATTTATGAGTTTTCATATTCTCTTTTTCCTTATAAATAAACCCAAGAAAAATTCAATCTTGTGATCTAAAATGGGTGGCAATGACAGAAGAGGGACAAGTAATTAGAGACTGCATATTCAGATTGCTGAGGAAGCCAACCTTGCTAAGGGCCCCAGAAGGTTCAGAAAGATTGGTGCTACTATTTGGGATTTAGTGATCAGTTGTTATGTTATATTTTCTTAATTTTCCATAGCTTTTTTATTTTTGCTTGGCAGGACAAGGGATTTGAACCACTGGTGAAAGTTGTGGGGTGAAATGTAAGGGTCCTCTGGACTGGTTGGAGTCGGAGCTATGGGAAGCTTTTTATATTCTGTGAAATGTAAAATCCAGGTCAGATCCTCTACTCTTCCTCTGTTAATATTTTTTCATATGAATGTATGTTTGTGTAAGAACTCTGAAAAAATTTATTGGAAGCAGACACTTTCAATTAGTGTAATTAGCTGGGGAACAGTAGATAGGGTGGGTATGGTGAAGAAAAGAAGGGATTAGCGGGTTGGTACAATGCAAACAAATCCAAAGCTGATGAGATTTTTTTGAACCTACTTGGCATGGATGCTTTTGACTACACAGGTTATGGTAATAAATCTTTTTACTGCTCATCAATAAAACAACTTCATTTCAAAAGCTAGTAATTTTGAATTAAAGGTACAACAAAACAACGGCCCAAAATGTTCTCGTACTTATGGACCACTTTAAAGACAAGTTTGCCTTACTCTTAACGCCTATTTCATATCTGGAATTAGAGTAATTTCAAAGTAGAGAAAGACAGATTTACTAAAGAGAGACAGAAGAACAGACTCTCTTTTCTGTACTTTTTCAATACCATGTGATTTTCTGACCAATTTGGCTTAATATAATGATACATATTCATCTATTTAATATGAAGAACTAAAAATGTAATGTATTCTACTTAAATGATTTTTTTATAATATACATAAAATGAAAACAGATGGTTGTGAATTTTGAGTCTTTCACTTTTATTTCAACTTTTTAACATGTTCTAGATGCCAGCCTTTTTGTTGATAATCCATCACATAAAGTCCCTTTAATTATAGCACTGTTCCTGTTACATATTTTTCAGCCAGTCAATAAACATTTTCTAAGGACCTACTATGGACTAGGCACTATACTAAGCACCAGGGATAGCAAGAAAGGCAAACCAGTATGTACAAACTGTCTATCTCACTGTTTGTACAACTTGACTGTCACTGACACTGAAAACTCTGAAGCACCAGGGCTCTTTTTTTACCAAGCCCCTACTGAGAAAATACTGCATAATAATGTTTTGCTTTTTTTTGGGGGGGGGTAGGGTAATGAGGGTTAAGTGACTTGCCCAGGGTCACACAGCTAGTAAGTGTCAAGTGTCTGACGCCAGATTTGAACTCAGGTCCTCCTGAATCCAGGACCGGTGCTTTAACCACTGCACCACCTAGCTGCCCCCTGCATAATAATGTTAATGCTCCTTACAAGAAATTATTGACGTGACTTGTCCCTGTAAAAATCTTCAGTTCATAGTAAACAATTTTCAGAGGCATCCCTAAATGTCTGTGCATTACTCACAGAAATATTTCACATCTCTTACTGAAAGGTTCCTAAGATGCCCAAAGCCACAAGGTGGTTTTTAATTGATACGATGGTACTTTATGATTGAAAACATTATTGGCCATTATCTACAGCTTTACAAGAATGGATCCTGTCCCAAGATTCTTGCTTCTCACTATATACTTACCACATATAGTTGCTTCCAGAGACTAGCCCACTCTTGCAGTGTTGCGGTGACCTCTGTCACGATAGAATCTTCCAGTGGAACAACAGTTTCATATTGCCTACAAAACAGAGACAAAGAAGCACCCACATTAGGATTGGCAAAACTGAACACTTGTTTCTTGGGACAGAAAAATCAGAATATACTACATATTCTGATTTTGCCAATTACTTAATTCACATTAAAAACCTGTACAAATGTCTATATGCTTATACTTCTTGCCTGAAATCCCTGTCATTGTGGCTAAAACATATTACAATAATTTCTTTTAGTGAACTGATGATTAAAAAGCACTAAGTCTATATGTCTTTATGATATAAATTCCCATTTTCACTTCATTTATCGTCATGTTCTAATGGTAAGAACTTTGGATTTGGCAGAGAACCTGCAGTGGAGACTTGAGTTTGTCACTTGTGACAGAGTCAGTCATTTTTCAGTTGTGTCCAACTCTTGGTGACCCCATTTGGGGTTTTCTTGGCCAAAGTGTTGGAATGGGTTGTCATTTCTTTCTTCAGTTCATTTTCCAGATGAGAAAACTGAGGCAAACAGGGTTAAGTTATTTGTCCAGGGTCACACAGCTAGTAAGTGTCTGGGAATGGATTTGAACCCATGAAGATGACTCTCCCTGATCAGTGTTCACATCCATTGTATCACCTAATCAGTACTTGTGTTAATTTCTAAATAGCACTTTATCCTTCTGGGCTGCTCTGTTTTCTCATTTATAAAATTAAGAGGTTGGAACAAATGATCTGTAGTAATAGGTCTCTTAAAATTCTAAATCATAAGAAGTCTTTTCCTTTTAAAAAGAGACAGTTGTTCTATTCTCTCTTGTTTCCAAATGTAATATAAACTCCCATGGAAAAGAATTGTTCCCTTGCATATGTTGCAGGACATAGGCACATAGCATAGAATAAATCAGAGGCAGCCTAGAGGTAGTCACACATCACATTTTTAAAAATTTAATAAGCTCTTTCTCTGTTTCCTGTTTTCTTAGTGTTAGACTTTTACAGCCATTATTAGATGAAGGGGAAAGGCAAGATTTGAATGCTGAGTGTATATATTCTCTTAGTCTTGTTGCTGTTGTTTGTCCTTTGTTCTCAAAGAGGACCATGACATGGGGAGGTGATGTCATGACTCATAATGAATTAGATTTAAGTGAAGGAGGGCTGTGCAAAGTTACCAGTCTCACTCTCTCCTCCAAAGCCATCTGGGTATAGCGGTAAGATTATATATAAATTATTAAATAACTATATAATCATTAATAATTAAATAATTATATATATATATATATATATATGTGTATCAGAACAACTGGAGATGGCCCTGGATGCAGTGGGAGACCTTTATTTTTTTAAGCTAAGATCTTTCCCTATGTCACAGGGTGAAATAGAGGGACATGAACATGGTGAGGAAGGAAAGGGATTGGTCAATGTGAAGGATGCTCACACCTTTTGAAAGCTGATAAAAATTTTATTTTTAGGAAATAATCAGTAAGCCTGAAATACAACCAAATTCACATCTTCTGTCATTACTTTCCTGCCAATAATGATATTATCCACTTGTCAGTTATAAGAGAAAATGTATTTTGTGAGGAACAGAAGAAGCATCTGTTCCTATTTTAAAGCAAATGACAAAAGGACAACTATGTTTAACAGAAGTCTTATGTTAATGTTGAACACTATGGAAGTTTAAGAAGATAATTATATTCACATCATTATGCACTGATATTCTAGTGAACTAATCAAATGAAAAAATAAGAACAAAGGCACATTGCAAATGATGTTGAAGTTACTCATGATGGCCAAATCTGCAGCTCAGCTAAAATCAAGTTTCTTTCAGTGGTTTATGTATTAATAAGAAATGAAACACAATGCTAGGTCAATTTTCTTTATTACACTAAGTATCTAAGAGATGGCTTTTCAACTTTGATCCAATTCTGCTAAAACCCCCCCACTATCAAGAGATAATTTTGCATAGATCTCCATGCTAGGTAACTTTGGGAGAGGTGTAAAGAAGGCAGCCCCTGTCCTCATGAAGTTTATAGGATAACAGTTATGCCAGTATACTGAAGAGTTTTGCCAATTCGGTTAATAAAATAGATCAATCAACAAGCATATATTAAGTAATGACTATGCCCAAGGTTAATATTGGCAAGCACTGGTAATACAAAGACAAAAGTGAAATAGCCATTGCTTATTAAAGAGCTTTCATTCTAATGGAGGATAAAATGTGTACAACATGGGTACGGACAGACTATATATGTATATACACACATACATGTATGTATATGTGTGTACACATACACACGTGTATGTGCATTTATACAAAGTACAAAATTACATTGTATTCTGCATGTATGTGTGTGTGTGCATGACTGTGTGTATATATGTGTGTGTATGTGTGTGTGTGTGTATACACACACACACACATACAAGGTAGTTTTGAGAAGTGCTCTATCAGCTAGAGGAACCAAGAAAGGAATCTTCAAGGAAAAAAGTGATTCCAAAAGGAGGAAGGAGGAAGCACCTGTCAGGCCTAAGATGAAGATTATACAGAGATATGGAGTCTCTATCTCCCATCTCTGAACCTTTGCACAAGCCCTTGCCTGTGCCTGGATTGTTTGTCTCCTTCACCTCTAACCCTTAGTTTTCCTGATTTCCTTTAAGATTCAGCTTAAATCTTATTTACTCCTGGAGATTTTTTCCTACTAGTGCCATCTGCTTATGCCTTCTTTCAGACTCTCTCTTCTTCCTTCTCTCCCTCCTTCCCTCTCTCTTGGATTTTATATATTTATTATTTGTTAGTTATATATGTGTGTCTATATTGATGTGTATATATGTATATATTTAGTTTATTATTTACATGTTGTGGGTTCATTAGAATTTAAGATCCTTGAGGGCCGCATCTGTCCTGAGCTCACCCTGTTCTCATTTGTATTCTCTTCTCTCTAGGATTTCATTATGTTGCCTTCTCTTGGTTTTCCACCTACTTCTCTGACTACTTTTCAATTTATTTTTTCTAGATATTTATCTACATCATGTTACAAGTGAATGTTGTCTTATAAGATAGATAGCTATTGAACAAATTAAAATAATATTGGTTATTTTGGAGAAGCCAAGAGTGTGATGAACCATAGAATGAAATAAATTCTAGATGCTTCCTTTTATATTTATCATTTATTAAATTTTACAACTGGCTGTCATACAAGCATCTTAAGCTATATGAAGAACAATAGAATAAAAGCATTACTCAGCACAATACCAAATTATTGGGAGAGTAGATGAAAAAGTTATGCTCCCTCCAAAGGCACAGACTCATACAGTACAAAATAAAACAAAGAAACAAGGAATGTAACTAGGACCTGGTTTTATGGCTAAAGGAGACATTTGGGGGAATTTGAATGACCAGTATCATATTTCTTTTTTTTTTCCGTTCCAATTTCTCTCTGACCCTCCACCAACTCCCCCACCCATTAAGAAGGCAAGAAATATAATGCCCATTATACATATGAAGTCATGTAAAACATTTTTCCACATGAGCCATGCTGCAAAAAAAAAAAAAGAAAGAAAGAAAGAAAGAAAAGAAAAGAAAAAGAAAGAAATTGGAAAAAAAGCTTCCCTCTACACTCAGGGTTCACCAGTTCTCTTTGTGGAGGATACATTTTTTTATCATGAGTCCTTTGGAATTTTTGTTTATCACTCTATTAAACAGAGTAGCAAAGTCTTTCATAGCTGATTATCTTTACAATCTTGTTGTTACTATATACAATGTTATCCTAATTGGGCTCACTTCACTTTGCATTAGCTTGTATAAGTCTTTCCAGGTTTATCTGAAACTATCCCCCTCATTATTTCTTTTTTTTTTTTTTTAAATGAGGCAATTGGGGTTAAGTGACTTGCCCAGGGTCACACAGCTAGTAAGTGTTAAGTGTCTGAGGCCGGATTTGAACCCAGGTACTCCTGACTCCAGGGCCAGTGCTCTATCCACTGCGCCACCTAGCTGCCCCCCCTCATTATTTCTTATGATACAATAGTATTCCATCACAACCATACACCACAATTTATCCATGCATTCTCCAATTGATAGCATCACCTCAATTTCCAATTCTATGCCACTACAAAAAGAGCTGCTATAAATATATTTGTACATATGGGTACTTTTCCTTTGATCTCTTTGGGGTACAAAACTAATAGTAATATTTTGTGGTCAAATTTTATAGCCCTTTGGGCATAGTTCCAAACTGTTTTCTGAAATGACCAGATCAATTCACAGTTCTACTAATACTGCATTAGTGTGCCACCTATTTTTCCACATCCCATCCAGCATTTGTCATTTTCTTTTCTGTCTTGTTAGCCAATCAGATGTCATTTCTCTAATGATCAGTGGTGTAGAGTATTTTTATGATTATTAACAGCTATAATTTCTTCTGAAAACTGCCGGTTTATATTCTTTGACCTATTTATCAATTGGGGAATGGTTCTTATTTCTATAAAGTTGGTTCAATTCCCTACATTTTTGAGAAATGAGACTTTTGTCAGAGAAACTTGTGGTAAAATTCTCCCCTCTCCCCAGTTTTCGACTTTCCTTCAAATTTTAATTGCACTGGATTTGTTTATGCAAAATTTTTTCAATTTAATATAATCAAAATTATCTCCTTTATGTACCATGATCCTTTCTATCTCTTGCTTGGTCATGAACTCTTTCCTTATCCATAGATCTGAAAAGTAAACTATTCCATGCTTTGCTTATATTACCCTTTATATCTAAATCATGTACTCATTTTGATTTTATGTTGGTATAAGGTGTGAGATGCTGATCTATGCCTAGTTTCTGCTAGACAGTTTTCCAGTTTTCCCAGCACTTTCTGTCAAATAGTAAGTCCTTGCCCCAATGGTTAGATCTTTGGGTTTATGAAGGACTAGATTACTATAGTCATTTGTTTCTGTGTATTGTGTACCTAATCTGTACCACTGCTCAACCACTCTATTTCTTATCTAGTACCAGATTGTTTGATGATTACTGCCTTTTAGTATTGAGATCTAGTATTGTTAGGGCATCTTCTTTTACTTTTTTTTTATTCCCTTGGTAATCTTAACCTATTTTTCCTCTAGATGAATTTTGTTATTATTTTTTCATAGCTCTGTAAAATAATTCTTTGAAAGTCTGCTTGGTATAGAACTAAATAAGTTAAATTAGGTAGTATTCTTATTTTTATTATATTGACTTGGCCTACCCACAAGCCATGGATATTTCTCTAATTGTTTAGATCTCTCTTTGTTTGTGTGAAAAGTGTTTTGAATTGTGTTCATGTAATTCCTATATGTGTCTTGGATGGTTGATTCCCAAGTACTTTATGCTGTCTATAGTTATTTTATTTTATTATTTTTATTTATTTATTTTTTGTGGGGCAATGAGGGTTAAGTGACTTGCCCAGGGTCACACAGCTAGTGAGTGTCAAGTTTCTGAAGCCAGATTTGAACTCAGGTTCTCCTGAATACAGAGCCAGTGCTTTATCACCTAGCTGCCCTCTACAGTTATTTTAAATAGAATTTATCTATTTTTTCCTGTTAGATTTTTCAGAAATATACATTAATATTTATGATTTATGTGGGTTTATTTTCTATCTTGCAATTTTATTAAAGTTTTTAATTTTCAACAAGTTCTTAGTTGATTCTCTAAGATTCACTAAATATTCCATTATATCATCTGCAAGAATGATAGTTTTGTTTCCTCATTGCCTATTCTTCTTCCTTCAGTTTCTTTTGTCTTGTCTCATTGCTATAGCTGCCATCTCTAGTAAATATTGAATAATGATGATGATAAAAGAAATCTTTGCTTCACCCCTGATTTTACTGGAAAGGCATCTAGTTTATCCCTATTACAGATAATATTTGCTCTTGGTTTTAGATAGATACTATTTATCAATTTTAAAAGCTCATTTATTCCTATGCTTTCTAATGTTTTGAATAGAAATGAGTATTATATTTTGTCAAAAGCTTTTACTGCATCTCTTGATATAGTCATATGATTTTGTTGCTGTTATTGATATGGTCAATTATGTTTATAGTTTTCCTAATGAACCAACCCTATATTCCTTGAATAAGTCCAAATTTGTCATAGGGTTTCTTCTTTGTGACATTTCTGAAATCTCCTTGCTAGTGTTTCATTTATAATTTTTGCAGCAATATTCATTAGGGAAATTTGTCTATAGATATTTTTCCTGTTTTTTTTCCCTCTCTTCGGTTTAGGTATCAAAACTACATTTGTGTCATGGAAGGAATTTGGCATGATTCCTCCTTTACTAATTTTTTCAAATATAGCATATAGTATTTGAATGAGTTGTTCTTTAAATGTTTGGTAAATGCACTTGCAAACACACCTGGTCCAGAATTTTTTTTGCCCATTTAGGTTAGGTCATGTATGGCTTATTCAATTTCTTTTTTAAAAAGATAGGATTATTTAAGTATTCTATTTCCTCTTCTGTTAATCTGGGAAATTTATATATTTGTAAATATTCATCCATTTAATTTAGGTTGTCAGCAGTTTTTTTGCATACAATTAGGCAAAATAGCTCCTAATAATTGCTTTAATTTTATCTTGATTGGTTGTACATTAAACCTTTTTATTTTTGATATTGGTAATTTGGCTTTTTTCTTTCTTTTTGAAAATCAAATTAACCAGGAGGAAAGGCACTAAGCTCTCAAACTCATGACATGATCACTTCAAAACACATCAAAATAATGCCATAGGACAATGCCTGGAACAGCAAAACCCACAGAAGAATGTGCTGAAATCAACTTCTAACCAAGAACGACTTGGAAGGCCAGAAGGAGGGAGCTGCTCTGCTGAGAAAGGAGTGGAGCCCAAACCCACAGTCACCCTGACACAGATACAGTCCCAGGAAGGCCTCACCAGAGAAGGAAACCTCCACAGCCTCTGAATCAGCTGAAGTGCCAGTATCATCTGAAACTAAGCTCAGTCTGGTGAGAGGGCTGAGCCCTTGGCAGGGGGGAGACTACAGGGATCTATGCGGGTGCTGAGGCAGAACTTGGGTTTTTCACCCCTGCTGGGAACCAGGAGGTAGGCTTGAGTAGCAGTGGCCCAGGTCGGGGAGGGGCACAGGCTCATCAGAGCTGACAACCACAACACAAAAATCTGGTTGATTAGCAAGTGGGTCTGGGGGTCATCTACAGACCAGGGAACAGGCAAGGCAAGTGAAGAACCTGATCCTCCTTAAATCATACCACCTGGGACTTCTGAAGCTTGGGATACTGCAGTCTGGAAACAGTGCCCCACTTTAAGGTGCTAAAAGGCAAGTAAAAGAAAGGCAAGATGAACAGACAGAAAAAGCTGAGGACCATAGAAAGTTTCTCCAGTGACAAGGAAGATCGAGGTGAACCCTCAGAGGAAGATGTCAATGTCAAGGCCCCTATATCCAAAGCTTCCAAGAAAACAATGAATTGTTCTCAGGCCATAGAGGTACTCAAAAAGGACTTTGAAGATAAACTTAGAGAGGTAGAGGAAAAAATGGAAAGAGAAATGAGGGTGATGCAGGAAAGACATGAGAAAAAAGTCAACAGCTTGAAAAACCAAATTGGCCGAAGGGAAAGGGAGGTACAAAAACTCTCTGATGAAAACAAATGACTAAGAATTAGGATTGAACAAATGGAAACTAGTGACTTTATGAGAAACCAAGACACAATAAAGTAAATATAAATGAATAAAAAAATAGAGGGCAATGTGAAATATCTTCTGGAAAAACCTGCTGGCCTGGAAAATAGGTCCAGGAGAGATAATTTGAAAATTATTGGTCTACCTGAAAACCATGATCAAGGAAAGAGCTTAGACATCATCTTCCAAGAAGTTGTCAGGGAAAACTGCCCTGATATTCTAGAAGCAGAAGGTAAAATAGAAATTGAAAAAATCCATTGATCACCTCCAGAAAGAGATCCCAAATGGAAAACTCCTAGGAATATTATAGCCAAATTCCAGAGCTCTCAGGTCAAGGAGAAAATATTACAAGCTGCCAAAAAGAAAGAATTCAAGTACTGTGGAGCCCCTGTCAGGATAGCACAAGATCTAGCAGCTTCTACATTAAAGTACCAGAGGGCATGGAATATGATATTCCAGAGGGCAAAGGAATTGGGATTACAACCAAGAATCACCTACCCAGCAAAACTCATCATAATCTTTCAGAGGAAAAAATGGAATTTTAATGAAAAAGAGGACCTTCAGGTATTTGTGATGAAAAGATCTGAACTGAATGGAAAATTTTAATTTCAAATACAAGACCCCAGAACACCATAAAAAAAATTGGAGTTAGGGGACATACCTAGGGTCTTGCAGTGGGTGACTTGTGTCTGAGGCTGGATTTTGCCTGGGATTCCCCTGGGTCCAGGGTGGATGCTTTGTCTACTGTGTCACCTAGCTGCCCCATGATGCCATCATTAGGGTAAAATTGAGGGGTGAGGGGAATGCACTGGGGAAGGGAGAAGGGCAGAGGTATCATGAGGTGAAATCCTACATGAAAGAAATAAGGAAAGGGCTTATGGAGTAGGGGAAGAGATCGGGGAGGAGCAGGGCAGGAAATGAATTTTACACTCACCTGAAAAGGCTCAATAACCTTAAACTCATCAGGGTTGCCTCAAGGAGGGATTAACACACACACCTAATTGGGTGGAGTAATCTATTTAATGTGGGCAGCAAAAGAACCTAACACTCATCAGAATTGGCTCAAGGAGGGAATAACATACACACTCAATTGGGTAGAGTAATCTCTCTAACCCTGCAGGAAAATAGGAGGGAAAGGGGATAAAGAGAAAGGGGCAAAATAAGGAAGGGCAAATTGGGGGAGGAGACAGACAGAAGGACATCCCTTTTGAAGAGGGATAGGATGAAAGAAGATGGATAATAGAATAAATATCATGGGGAAGGGAATAGGATGGAAGGGAAATAGTTAATAATAGTAATCATGAAAAAGAGAAAAGGGGGAAAATTATATAAAGGACTCACAACATTCTGAGTAACACTATTTCCCACCAGCTCCTCTTCTTGGTTTTGATTCTTTGGAACAATATGCCCCCACACCCAGCATTCCTTTTTACCTCATTCTCCCTTGCTAGTGTCTGTTACCTTCCCCATTACGTTTTAAACTTCTGGAGGGAAAGGACTCTTATTCATAACCCTGAAGCTTAGGACAGTGCCTGGCACATGGTAGGCATTTAACAAAAAATTTTATTTAGTTGAAAATAAAAATAAAATTAACCAATGATTCATTTATTTTATTGATTTTTTAACAATCAAATGAAGTCCTGGTTTTATTTATTAGTTCATTTTTTTTACTTTCAATTTTATTAATCTCTTCTCTTATTTTCAGAATTTTTATTTTGTTGTTTTTAGTTGGGGATTTTTGATTTGTTCTTTTTTCATTTTTTTCAGTTTTATGACCAATGTATTGATCTGATCTTTCTCTCTTTTATTTTATTTTTTTAATTTAAAAAATTTTTTATTTTTAGCGAGGCAATTGGGGTTAAGTGACTTGCCCAGGGTCACACAGCTAGTAAGTGGTAAGTGTCTGAGGTCAGATTTGAACTCAGGTCCTCCTGAATCCAGGGCCGGTGCTCTATCCACCGCGACACTTAGCTGCCCCGATTTCATACACTTTTATTATTTTTGGTGAGGCAATTGGGGTTAAGTGACTTTCCCAGGGTCATACAGCTAGTAAGTGTTGAGTGTCTGAGGCTGGATTTGAACTCAGGTCCTCTTGAATCCAGGGCCAGTGCTCTATCACTGCACCACCTAGCTGCCCTGATTTCATACATTTTAAAATTTTATTTAGAGGGCAATATTGAAAGAGCTTAGAAAAATGCTTATTTTACTCTGCCATCTTGGCTATGTCCCTAGTATTTCATTTTCAATACATTTTTGGGTGGTTTCTGGTCGAAACAGATAGAAGGGGGCAGCTAGGTGGCACAGTGGATAAAACACTGGCCCTGGATTCAGGAGGACCTGAGTTCAAATCTGGCCTCAGACACCTGACACTTACTAGCTGTGTGACCCTGGGCTAGTCACTTAACCCTCATTGCCCTGCAAAAAACCAAACCAAAACAAACAAAAAAATTGATAGAAAATATATTTTCCTGCCTCATATGGAGGTTCTGCTGTTTGCTTCATATTCTCTGATTCCTTCAAAACCCTGTCTCAAAGGCTTGATCAGCTTAGAAAATTTAATTAGTAATATGAATTCAAATGAAATCCATGTTTTAAAAGAGAAAAGTTTTGTTTAATTCTCTACTGGTAATTGCATGAGATTTTCTCACTAAAATGGCCATTAAAACAATTAAAATAGCAATTAAGTTTAAGTGTCATTGTCAGTTAGTTAATTGGAAATGGTAGTTAACATGTTTTCTTATTCCAACTCTAATAATTCTACTATTTTATTTTTAGTTTTTAAAAATATGTTTTTTATAGAAATCTAGTTTCTCTCTTTTTTTTAACCATCATTTAATCAGAAAAAAAGAAAACAACTTCCTAATAACAAATATGTACAGTCAAGCAAAAAAAGAATATCCCTTTTTGGTTGTGTTTAAAAATATGTCTTGTTCTGAATTCTAAATACATCAACTTAGACAAAGAGGTAGATGTTTGCATCATCATTGGTCATCTGAAATCAGGGATGATTTTAATTCTTATGGCTTTCAACGTTATTTGTCTTTACAATGTTTGTTGCAGAAATTTTCTCCTGGTTCTGTTTACCTCATTCTTTATCACTTTATAAAAGCCTTCAAAAACTTTAATTTTTATTGCCATTCCCCAACTGATATGCATCTCCTAAATGTGTAGGTTTTTTTTTTTTAACCAGAGGTGTAATAAATATTTTTGCATACACAAAGGGTCATTTTCTCTTTTTTGACCTCTTTTGGGGACAGGCTTAGTAATAGTTTAGCTTGGTCAAAGGGTATATGCTCTTTAGTAACTTTTTGTGTATAATTCTAAATTGCTTTAAGGAATGGTTATACCCAAACAATTATATTAACAATGTGTCCATTTTCCCACAGTCCCTTCCACATGTATTTTCATTTTTTGTCATCTTTGTCACTCTAATGAATATAAAGTAGAACCTCAGAATTGCTTTATTTTGCATTTCTTTAAGTTCTAATTTGTAGCATTTTTTTCCCCATATAGTCATAGATAGCCTGAGCTGCTTCCGTTGAGAACTGTTTGTTCACACCCGTGTATCATAAGCTGGGGAATTGCTCTTTTTCTTATAGATTTGGATTGGTTCTTTATATATCTTGAAAATTAAATCTGCAGCAGAGAAACTTATTGCAAAGGCATTTTCCCAGTTGATTATTTCCCTTTTAATCTTAGCTCTATGGGATTTGCTTGTGTACATTTAAAATTAATTAACAATTTAATTAATTTATGGAATAAAAAATATTCATTTTCATCTTCTGTGATCCTGGTTTTCCCTTGTTTGGTCATGAACTTTTCCTTTATCCATATATATGATAGATATTTTTAACACATTTCTCTAATTTATTTGTGATAAAATCTTTATATTTAGGTCACTTATCCATTTAGAGTTTATCTTAGAATAAAGTATGATATATTAGTCTAAATCTAATTTCTTCCATACTACTGTTCAAATTTCCCAGTGACTTTTTATCAAAGAGTGAGACCATTAGCCAGGGTCTTCATGTTTCAGGCTAGCAGATTACTTTCTTTATGTTATATACCTAATCTATTCTACTGATCAAACTATTTTTAAACTAATACCAAATTGCTTTGAGAATTAATGCTCTGTATTCTAGTTGGAGATCTAGTAGTTGTAGGCCCTTTTGACTCTCAGGTTTTTGTGGGGGTTTTTTCATTATTTTTCTTGAGATTCTTGACCAGTTTTCTTTCATAGTCATTTCATTGTTATTTTTTCTAGTTCTATAAAGTAATCCTTTGGTAGCTTGATTATTACAACATTGAATAAATAAATTAATTTAGGTAGTATTGTCATTTTTATTATATTGCCTTATTCTATCCATAAGCAATTAATATTTAAAAAATCATTTAGATCTGTATTTCTATAAAGAGTTGTTTGTAGTTGTGTTTATATAGTTCTTATTATATCTTGGTAAATAAACTCCCATGCAGACTTTTTTTTTTTTTGTATTTTGTAGTAATTTAAAATTGAATTTCCCTTTTTGTCTGTCTTTAACTACTTTGGAGTATAAGTCTTCTGTCTCTAGACAAACCATATGGGTATTTTAATCATTTACTTAACATAATTCTAAATTGTTTTCCAGAATGGTTAAACAAAATCACAGCTCTACTAATAGTGTATTAGTGTGCCTATCTTTTTTATAACTCCTCCAACACTATTTTTATTTCTGTCATACTTGTTAGTTACTGGGTATGAGTTTGAAGCTCAGGTATGTTTTGATTTGTATTATCAAATTAATTACCTTGAACAACCTTTCGTATAGTTGTTAGTAGTTTGTCATTTTTCTTTTCAGAACTATTTGTTCTTTTCTTTTGACCAATTATCCATTGGGGAATGGTTCTTGGTCTTAAATATTTGTGTTAGTTCCAAATACATACATACATACATACATATACATTCTTACCAGAGGTAGTTTATACAATATTTTTCCCAGTTGACAAATTTCTTTCTTATCCTACTTTTCCTAATTTTGTTTGTGAAAATACTTTTCCATGTTAAATTACTGAAACATTTTTAGCTCTTATGAAAAGGGCCTGATGCCTTAATTAAGCACCTACTAAGTACAAGGGATTCTAAGAAGTGAGAAGCAGGGAAGGCATTCCATGAAGGAGGGGTCCGGCTGTGCAAAGACAGACTTTAGAGGGTGGAATGTTAAGTTTTGGGAACTATTTTCAGCCAGGTTTTCAGAAATGTAAAGCAGGAGGAAGGGAATTATGTGAAATAAGTATGTAAATGTAGAGAATTTCAAATACCAAGCCGAAGAGACTGAATTCTATCCTGGAGACAATAGGAAGGTCCTGAAGGTTCTTTAGCAGGAGAAGGATATGTTCAGACTTGTACTTTATGAAGATTATTTTGGGAACTATTTGAAGAATTGATTGGAGAGGAGCAAGACTGAAAGCTGAGAATGCAATTAGGAAGATGTCACAATAATCTAAATAAGAGGTGTTGGGAGCATGGAAGCATGTTTCATCATCAATTCTTTGTTTGTTCGTTTGGTTGGTTTTTTGGGTTTTTTGGCGGGGCAATGGGGGTTAAGTGACTTGCCCAGGGTCACACAGCTAGTAAGTGTCAAGTGTCTGAGGCCGGATTTGAACTCAGGTACTCCTGAACCCAGGGCCAGCGCTTTAACCATTGCACCATCTAGCTGCCCCCTCATCATCAATTCTCACATCAGGAATAGATACTTCATTGATGAGCATTCTAAAGTCTTTTAATACTAATTTCAATTTGGGGCAACTAGGTGGTGCAAAGGCTAGAGCACCTGCTCTGGAGTCAGGAGTTCAAATTTGACCTCAGACATTTGACACTTACTAGCTATGTGCCTCTAGGCAACTCACTTAACCCCAAATGCCTCACCAAAAAACCCAACTCCCCCCCAAAAAAAATACCCTAATTTCAATTCTTCAAGAATGTGTGATTCTATAGATATACCCTCTTGTGATGAGGATCATAACTCATGTATGCCTTACCAGGCTCTTTCATGAGTTGCTGTAGAAATTTTTTACTTTGTGATCAATCCTGAACATAGCAAGGTTGGTTCTTGCAGGAATTAAATATAGTCCCTCTTATAGGGCTTGATACTTATAGACTTCCTAGATTAGTAGGCCAGTCAAAAATGGTGCTCCTTTGGTTAAGCATTCAAGAACTTGAAGGGGATAGGGCAATAGTCAAATAATGCGTAATCCCACAATCTTTGTTATTTTAACCATATACATGATCTCTGTGCTTTTGAACATTTCAATGTAATTATAATTTTCTAGTGCATGTAGGAGCCTATAGGATGTGTTGAAGGATCAATGCTTGGTTTTCTAATGAAGTTCACTTGAGGTTTTAATTTACCTTAAATATACAAATACAAATACAAATATTTGTAAATATTTAAAAATATGAATTTTGTTAAAAATGTGAATATTTAAAATGCAAATATTTTTGTTCGTAATCTTTATGTAGGTCTAAAAACATAGTATCCACTTTGGAAAATTATTAATGTATTTATTTCCCTTGCTACGTTCTTCATTCTTCCTATTATTCTTTCATATACACACTTAGGCATTTTTGTACAGGAATATTCCAGTGTAGTTCCACTGTTTAAAAAAATATTTCTCATCTTGGAAAGCAATGAAGGAAGGAGGAAGTTTTGGAAGAGCTAGATTCTAGTTAACTCTACCAGTAATTTCTCCATAACTTTGGGCAGATCATCTTTATTTAATAAATAACACTGGGCCTTCTCAAATATGGAATGAAAGTTGCCAACATTAGCAACAAAGCAGAATTCAGATGCTGTAATAAATCTTATGCCTGTTTCCATTCTTTTTAGAAAGTATCTTGCAAAAGATGGAAAATTATGAGTAAATATAATAAGCCACTTCTTTTCTGATTCTAGCAAATGTTAACATTGACAATTAAACAACTGGTTGCTGCTCCTCTAGTTTGAGTACTGCAAGCTCCAGACATGGTTTTGTATCTGAGCAACAGTAGATTGTAATTGGACTCAGCCACTATCAACCAGTTTGGAAGTTCTAGTGGTTCACTGAAGAACTGTAAGGTCCTCTTGGATCTGGGATTCCTGCCGTGGTTATTCCTGGCTTGTGAATCTGCTCCTTTCATGATACACTGCTCAGGACCTCCCTACCTGGGAATGCCATCCCCAGATCCAGGTTTCCTCATCAGTCTGCCTTGGATCTGTGACCCAGAACTGTGCATCTGGTGAATGTAAACATATTATGTAAACATAGGCTGGAAATGTGTCATAAAGGATTTCAAGTACCAAGTGAAGAGACTGAATTCTATCTAGAAACAATAGGGAACCTGAAGGTTCTTCAGCAGAAGAGGGACATGTTCAGATTTGTACTTTAGGAAAATTATTTTGGGAACTATGTGAAGAATTGATTAGAGAGGAGCAAGACTAGAAGATGAGAATGCAATTAGAAGGCTGTTGCAATAATCTTAGCAAGAGTTGGCACATATCACTGTCCAGATGTCTCTGTATAGGTCTAGGGATGCCTTCAAAAGGGTCTATGACCTTTGTGTCTTCCAGTGAACAGATGCTTTTGAAACCTGCCTCTGCCATGCAATGTGTTAGTTCCATTCTGTGTAGCCTACAAATTTGTTAAGTACATCATCTAAGTCTTTATCAAAGTCACTCATAAAAATGTTAAATAGCATAGGGCCAAGCACAGGACTTTGTGGCACTCCTTCCAAACTGGTAAAGAATCACTGTTTATTACTCTGTGTCTGGTAACAAGTTCAAAATCTCCCAGATTATATCATCATCTCAGCCACATCCCTCTAGCTTTTGAATGAGAATAACATAAGAACTTTGTTAGATCTTCGGTAATCAGAAGAATTTAAATGAATAGAAATCTGAAACACCTTTTACCTATGAAGTGAATAAAGATAGCTAAGATGACAAAATTAAACCATTTAACCTGCCAAGAAAACAGCATGCTATTGAGCTGCTGGCTGAGCTATTTGTTTCTTTTTGGAGAGAAATATAGCAATATAAAGCAAGAGGTATGCATTGTAACACGTTCATTTCCTTTGACTCAGTAATCCTAATTCCAGAACTAAAAATGTCAGCTATTCATATTATTTATTATTATGGCCCTAAGAATACTATTGTTGTTGTTCAGTTATTTCTATCATTTCCAACTCTTCATGACCCCCAAAATATTACCAGTAGTTTTATTTGTAACAATAATAGGTTGAAAACAAACTTGTGTCCAATGCGTGGGTTACAGATGAATACAGTCTTGCATATGATTAAATATGGCCTTATCATATTTGTCATTTATAAAGAACGCAAAGAAAAATTAAATGGCATGTGAAGTAATGCATAAAATGACAACTATGGGGGGGGCACCAAAACATGATTTATTAAACATATAGATGTAAAGAGGTCAGAAGGGAATATGGAAGAAAGTGGACATTTTTGTCACTTTTTAAAATTTGTTAAGTATCTACTATGTGCAATTCAATGTACTGAGGAGGAAGATACAAAGTTAAAAATTCTCTAAGAACTATATTTTCCAGGGGGATAGTCAAATATACACAGATAAAGAAATATACGGTATTTTGAGGAGACACCTGGGGGGAATCAAAGAAAGCTCCACAAAGGTTGTGCCATTTGAGTTAAGTGCTGAAGGAAGAGAAGGTTTCTGAAAATGAGAGATGAGAAGGATCCACAGAAGCAGAAAATGAATGGTCAAGTTTGAGGAAATGGCCAGCAGTCGATCTTGTAGTTTGTAACAAACATTTATTTTATTTTTTCCAGTTACATGTAAGGGTAGTTTTGAACATTCATTTTCATAAGATTTAGCGTTCCAAATTTTTCTCTCTCCCTCCCTTTCTTCCCCCCTCCACAAGACAGCAACTAGGTTATATATGTACAATCTACAAGTGCTCTTTTTATCAATTCTTTCTATGGGAGTGGATAGTAAGCTTGAACATCAGTCCCTTGGGATTGTCTTGGATCATTGTATTGCTGAGAGTAGTTAAGTCATTCACAGTTGCTCAATGAGCAATACTACTGTCACTATGGACAATGTCCTCTCAGTTCTGCTTACTTCACTATATATCAGTTCACATGAGTCTTTCAAGGTTTTTCTGGGATCATCCTGTTTGTCATTTCCTATAGCACAATACCATTCCACTACAATCAAATATCACTGCTTCTTCTGTGATTCCTCAATTGATGGACATTCCCTTGATTCTCAATTCTTAGCCACCACAAAGAGTTGATTTAAATATTTTTTGTACACTTTCCCCCCTTTTCTCTTTTTCATGATTACTATTGTTAACTGTTTCCCTTCCATCCTATTCCCTTCCTCATGCATGATATTTATTCTATTATCTATCTTCTTTCATCCTATCCCTCTTCAAAAGGGATTTCCTTCTGTCTGTCCCCTCCCCCAATCTGTCCGTCCCCTCCCCCAATCTGTCCTTCCTTCTTTTGGCCCTCTCTCTTTATCCCTTTCCCCATCTATTTTCCTGCAGGGTTAGAGAGATTACTCCACCCAATTGAGTGCATATGTTATTCCCTCCTTGAGCCAATTCTGATAAGTGTTAGGCTCTTTTGCTGCCCACATTAAATAGATTACTCCACCCAATTGGTTGTGTGTGTTAATCCCTCCTTGAGGTAACCCTGATGAGTTTAAGGTTTTTGAGCCTTTTCTGGTGAGTGTAAAATTCATTTCCTGCCCTGCTCCTCCCCCATCTCTTCCACCACTCCATAAGTCCTTTCCTTGTTTTTTTCATGCAGGATTTCACCTTATGCTACGTCTGCCCTTCCCCCTCAATTTTACCCTAAAGATGGCATCATGGGGCAGCTAGGTGACACAGTGGACAAAGCATCCACCCTGGACCCAGGGGGGTCTCAGTCAAAACCCAGCCTCAGACACAAGTCACCCACTGCAAGACCTCAGGTATGTTCCCAACTCCAATTATTTTATGGTTCTCTGGGGTCTTGTATTTGAAAGTCAAATTTTCCATTCAGTTCAGATCTTTTCATCACAAATACCTGAAGGTCCTCTTTTTCCTTAAAATTCCATTATTTCCTCTGAAAGATTATGATGAGTTTTGCTGGGTAGGTGATTCTTGGTTGTAATCCCAATTCCTTTGCCCTCTGGAATATCACATTCCATGCCCTCTGGTACTTTAATGTAGAAGCTGCTAGATCTTGTGCTATCCTGACAGGGGCTCCACAGTACTTGAATTCTTTCTTTTTGGCAGCTTGTAATATTTTCTCCTTGACCTGAGAGCTCTGGAATTTGGCTATAATATTCCTAGGAGTTTTCCATTTGGGATCTCTTTCTGGAGGTGATCAGTGGATTCTTTCAACTTCTATTTTACCTTCTGATTCTAGAATATCACGGCAATTTTCCCTGACAATTTCTTGGAAGATGATGTCTAAGCTCTTTCCTTGATAATGGTTTTCAGATAGACCAATGTAAAGAATTGTTATTTGAGGTTTTTATGACCCCGTCTTTTGGCTAGAATTAAAAAAACCCAAGTGCACACACTGGCCTAGAGCTCAGACACAGTGCCTTTGCCAATGCATGGCACGGTGCTCCACCCACTGGTTGTAGCCATCACCATGGTGCTGGTACCTCACGTCATCACCACTCACCTATGCCTGCATGGGCCTGGCAAAATTATAATGACTGGAAGCCCAGTAAGGGCAGCAATGTGACTGTCAGAGCGGCCAGCCAATTGGTTTAGGGCTGTGTGTCGTCAGCCTGGGATCTGCTGGGAAGAAGGGAGATTTTTCACCATTCTAGCTGGAAGCTGGAAGGCAACAGGACATTGCTGTGTGTTCTCAGTTGATTCCTGGGTGGTGGTGTGATTCAGGTTGTATTATTTTCCTTTCCCCATTTTATTTCCTTTCCTTCAATCCTACTGATACTGTTTGTGTTTTTTAAAGTTCATTCTCATTAAATAAATCCTGTTCTGTCTTGAGGGAGGCTGTCAGTCTCCTTCCTTGCCCCAATATTGCAGCAAGCCACCTAGCTAAAAGTCCCCAATTAAATTGGTCCCTACACTAATAATTTTCAAATTATCTCTCCTGGACCTATTTTCCAGGTCAGCAGGTTTTTTCAGAAGATATTTCACATTGCCCTCTATTTTTTCATTCATTTGGATTTACTTTATTGTGTCTTGGTTTCTCATAAAGTCACTAGCTTCCATTTGTTCAATCCTAATTCTTAGGCAATTGTTTTCATCAGAGAGTTTTTGTACCTCCCTTTCCCTTCGGCCAATTTGGTTTTTCAAGCTGTTGACTTTTTTCTCATGTCTTTCCTGCATCACCCTCATTTCTCTTTCCATTTTTTCCTCTACCTCTCTAAGTTTATCTTCAAAGTCCTTTTTGAGCACCTCTATGGCCTGAGAACAATTCATTGTTTTCTTGGAAGCTTTGGATATAGGGGCCTTGACATTGACATCTTCCTCTGAGGGTTCACCTCGATCTTCCTTGTCACTGGAGAAACTTTCTATGGTCCTCAGCTTTTTCTTTCTGCTCATCTTGCCTTTCTTTTACTTGCCTTTTAGCTCCTTAAAGTGGGGTACTGTTTCCAGGCTGCAGTATCCCAAGCTTCAGAAGTCCCAGGTGGTATGATTTAAGGAGGATCAGTTCTTCACTTGCCTTGCCTGTTCCCTGGTCTGTAGATGACCCCCAGACCCACTTGCTAATCAACCAGATTTTTGTGTTGTGGTTGTCAGCTCTGATGAGCCTGTGCCCCTCCCCGACCTGGGCCACTGCTACTCAAGCCTACCTCCTGGTTCCCAGCAGGGGTGAAAAACCCAAGTTCTGCCTCAGCACCCGCATAGATCCCTGTAGTCTCCCCCCTGCCAAGGGCTCAGCCCTCTCACCAGACTGAGCTTAGTTTCAGATGATACTGGCACTTCAGCTGATTCAGAGGCTGTGGAGGTCTCCTTCTCTGGTGAGGCCTTCCTGGGACTGTATCTGTGTCAGGGTGACTGTGGGTTTGGGCTCCACTCCTTTCTCAGCAGAGCAGCTCCCTCCTTCTGGCCTTCCAAGTCGTTCTTGGTTAGAAGTTGATTTCAGCACATTCTTCTGTGGGTTTTGTTGCTCCAGCCATTGTCCTATGGCATTATTTGCATGTGTTTTAGAGTGGTCGTGTCATGAATTCCAGAACTCACTGCCTTTCCTCTGCCATCTTGGCTCAGCCCCAGATGTCTTCTTTTATAGAAGCAAAATACTGAAGCTAGTTGGTCATTCCTTAGTTATTTTTTATCTACCTTCTTGATCTTCCATTCTGCTCCAGCAGCCTTCTCCTTGTCACTTCCCCAATCTTGTAGTTTGTAAAGGGGAATAACCTTAAATAAGTCTAGAAAGATGGTTTGGAGTCAGGTGGTGGGAAGGCTTAAATGCTAAACTATTGATGTAAATCTTATTCTACTGGCAATAGGAAGCCACCGAGCAGAAAAATGACCTAGTCATTGTAGGAGGATTATTGTAAAAGTGATGTGGAAAAAAGAATCAGAGAAGGAGAAAGCGGAAGCCAGGGCAAAGATTAGGAGGTTATCATAATACCACATGTCAGAAAGGGTGAGAACCTGTACTAGAGTAGTGGCAGTATATACATGTGGGTAGAGAGAGGGGAATGAATATGAGAGATGCTATGTAAGTAGAATAGATGGCATTTGCCAACTGGTATTAAAATGGAAGCATCAAAGATTACTTAGGTGGGTGATGGTGTGCCTTCAATAGAAATATGGAAGTGTAGAGGAGGACTGAGTTATAAAAGAAAATCAATTCTGCTCTGGCCATGTTGAGTTTGAGATGCTCATGGGGCTTCTAGGAGGAGGTATTTAGTTAAGTATACAGATCTAGAGGTCAAGAGAGAGATAAGGGGTAGATAACAGAGAAGATAGTATCCTGAATGAGGAGTGGTTAATAGCATGAAAAGCAGCAGACAGGTCACTTAGAATGAGGACTGGGAAAAGGTCATCAGATTTAGTAATTAAAAAATACTTAGTAATCTTTCAGAGAGCAATTTCAGTTGGTTGGTAGAGGTTGCAAGTCAGATTTCAAGGGATTGAGAAGTGATTGGGTATTGAGGTTCTCTGGAGCCTGTGAGTGTAGATGATTTTGTATTTGGCAGTGAAAGGAGGAAGAAATATAGAGTGGTTTGAGAAGCTTGTGGGGGTGGGGGTGCATAATTGAAAGTGGTTGTTTTTTAAATGAAAGAAACAGAATGCCTACAGGTAGTGGGAAGGGAGTCAATAGACACAGAGAGACTGAAGATAAGAGAGATTAAATATTTTATGGGAAAATCTCCTTAAGAGAGAAGCAAGGATGATGTTGAGGGTAGAAATAGAGGGATTGGTCTTCTTTCTCTGTGCCTGGAATAAAAAAAGAGAGATTTTTGAAGTATAAGAGTAGGAGACATAGGGGGAGTCATGGCAGATGACCTAAAAGTTTTTGATAAAGTAAGAGGAAAGGTCATATGAAATAATAGAAGGGGTTATGTTTAGGGGACTTGAGGACAAATAAAAACTTTGGAACAGCCACTTCAGGGACTAGGATGCTCAACCAAGGAAGAAGAAATGGATTATTTTACATTTATGAGGGCTCAGTGTTATATAATGCAAATCTGTGGCAAAACACTTAGCACGACTCTATAACCTCCTTCTGATTTGTTCAGCAAGCCAGGAACAGAAAAAGAGAAAACTGATCATGAGGTAACCTTGAGTTCAAACCAGCAACATGAATGACAGAAAGACAAGAGGGCAAGGCATTTAAGTGTGGAGGAGTGTGTTGTTAAAAATGTTTTACCATGAGGTCAAAACTTAAGAGGGGAAATAGGCCAGATGAGGTTTGATGGACAGGACAGAGAAATTGGAGGTTGCACTGAGGACAAATTGGTACAATTTGGTAGAATTGAAAGAATGCTGGATTGGAAATATAGGACATGGGTTTATATCCCTTCTCTGATATTTACCATGTAGGTGACTTTAGACAAGTTATATAAACTCTCTGAGCCTCAATTATTCAACAGTAAAATCAGGAGTTTGGACTGGATGCTCTCTAAAGATCTTTCCAACTCTAAATCGATGATCCTATGGAGACCAAGCAATAGAAGGAGATGGAAAATTATAATATTAAAATTTGATAAGGGAATTTCAGAGTTCAAGATAGGGGTGGGGGCTAGTTTTAGGTGACAGTGACATCCCTGTGAGTAGATGAAATAGACTGAAATTGTAGGTCATGGGAGATAAAAGACTGGTGACCCTAATTCAAAGGAGTATCATTGTGTATATTGAGGTCCCCAAGTATAAGAATGAAGGTGGGGTGGAAAGGAAGAATTTGAGATAAGTACTGTACTCCTTGAGAAGAAAAGAAAGCTTGAGCTTGGTAAATTACAGCAATATAGTTCTGAACTGGGTGGTTTAAATTGATTGTGAAAAGTTAAAAGGATTTTAAAAGGTTGTAGTGCAAAGGAGGCAAAAGGAGTATCCAGGAATGATAGTAGGTTATAAGGAATATTAAGTCTCCTAGGTGATTTTTTCAAAAATGCAGGGTGTGTGGGGGAATGAGAGGATTACTATTATCCTTGGATCTTGCCCTCTAGCCAGAGGCAGAATTTTTAGAGAGTGAGAGACAGTTTCTGTTGGCAAAAAAAGATGGAAAAGGGGTGAAGGGAAGATATCTGTGATGAAAAGCTCATAATGGAAATAATTCAGCATGTACAATGACATTGGAAAAGAACTACAGTGTTATAATGGCTCATGCATTTACAACACAGTGTTCTTTGTTTTAAAACTTGGTGGTGAGTGAGTGCTCAAACTCACAACACAATTGATCCAAAAAAACGTCCAAATAATTCCATAGGACAATTCCTGGAGCATCAAAATTCACAGAAGAATGTGCTGAGATGATGGCTTGAAAGGTCAGAAGGAGGGAGCTGCTCTGCTGAGAAATGAGTGGAGCCCAAACCCACAGTCACCCTGACATAGATCGAGTCCCAGGAAGGCCTCACCAGAGAAGGAGACCTCCACAGCCTCTGAATCAGCTGAAGTACCAGTATCATCTGAAACTAAGCTCAGTCTGGTGAGAGGGCTGAGCCCTTGGCAGGGGGGAGACTACAGGGATCTATGCGGGTGCTGAGGCAGAACTTGGGTTTTTCACCCCTGCTGGGAACCAGGAGGTAGGCTTGAGTAGCAGTGGCCCAGGTCGGGGAGGGGCACAGGCTCATCAGAGCTGACAACCACAACACAAAAATCTGGTTGATTAGCAAGTGGGTCTGGGGGTCATCTACAGACCAGGGAACAGGCAAGGCAAGTGAAGAACCTGATTCTCCTTAAATCATACCACCTGGGACTTCTGAAGCTTGGGATACTGCAGTCTGGAAACAGTGCCCCACTTTAAGGAGCTAAAAGGCAAGTAAAAGAAAGGCAAGATGAACAGACAGAAAAAGGTGAGGACCATAGAAAGTTTCTCCAGTGACAAGGAAGATCGAGGTGAACCCTCAGAGGAAGATGTCAATGTCAAGGCCCCTATATCCAAAGCTTCCAAGAAAACAATGAATTGTTCTCAGGCCATAGAGGTGCTCAAAAAGGACTTTGAAGATAAACTTAGAGAGGTAGAGGAAAAAATGGAAAGAGAAATGAGGGTGATGCAGGAAAGACATGAGAAAAAAGTCAACAGCTTGAAAAACCAAATTGGCCGAAGGGAAAGGGAGGTACAAAAACTCTCTGATGAAAACAATTGCCTAAGAATTAGGATTGAACAAATGGAAGCTAGTGACTTTATGAGAAACCAAGACACAATAAAGTAAATGTAAATGAATAAAAAAAAAATAGAGGGCAATGTGAAATATCTTCTGGAAAAACCTGCTGACCTGGAAAATAGGTCCAGGAGAGATAATTTGAAAATTATTGGTCTACCTGAAAACCATGATCAAGGAAAGAGCTTCCAAGGAAATCATTTTCCAAGAAATTGTCAGGGAAAACTGCCCTGATATTCTAGAAGCAGAAGGTAAAATAGAAATTAAAAGAATCCACTAATCAATCCAGAAAGAAATCCCAAAAGGAAAACTCCAAGGAATATTTTAGCCAAATTTCAGAGCTCCCAGGTCAAAAAGAAATAATTCAAGTACTGTGGAGCTCCAGTCAGGATAGCATAAGATCTAGCAGCTTCTACATTAAAGTATCAGACGGTATGGAATATGATATTACAGAGGGCAAAGGAATTGGGATTACAACCAAGAATCACTTTTCCAGCAAAACTGATTATAATCTTTCAGAGGGAAAAATGGGACTTCAATGAAAACGAGGACTTTCAGGTATTTATGATGAAAAGACCTGAACCGAATGGAAAATTTTAATTTCAAATACAAGACCCTAGAGAACCATAAAAAATTGGAGTTGTGTGACATACCTGGGGTAAAGCAGTGGGTGACTGTCTTGTATCTTAGGCTGGATTTTGCTTGGGGTCCCACTGGGTCCAGGGTGGATGCTTTGTCTACTGTGTCACCTAGCTGCCCCATGATGACATCTTTAGGGTAAAACTGAGGGGTGAGAGGAATGCATTGGAGGAGGGGGAAGGGCAGAGGTAGCATGGGGTGAAATCCCACATGAAAGAAACAGGAAAAGGTTTATGGGGTGGTGGAAGAGATGGGGGAGGAGCATTGCAGTAAATGCACTTTATACTCATCAGAATAGGCTCAAAGACCTTAATCTCATCAGAGTTGGCTCAAACAGGGATTAACATACACCCAATTTGGTGGAGTAATCTATTTAATCTGGGCAATAAATGAGCCTAACACTTATCAGATTTGGATCAAAGACCTCAATCTCATCAGAATTGGCTCAAGGAGGGAATAACATACACACTCAATTGGGTGGAGTAATCTCTCTAACCCTGTAGGAAAATAGGAGGGGAAAGGGTTAAAGAGAGAGGGCCAAAAGGAAGGAAGGGTAGATTTGGGGAGGGGACAGCCTTTTGAGAAGGCATAGGGTGAAAGAAGATAGATAATAGACTAAATAGTATGGGGAAGGGAATAGGATGGAAGGAAACAGTTAACAATAGTAATCATGAAAAAGAGAAAAGGAGGAAAATTGTACAAAAAATATAGCAACTCTTTGTGGTGGCTAAGAATTGAGAATCAAGGGAATGTCCATCAATTGAAGAATGACTGAAGAAGCAGTGGTATATGATTGTAGTGGAATGGTATTGTGCTATAGGAAATGAGAAACAGGATGATCCCAGAAAAACCTGAAAATACTCATATGAACTGATGTATAGTGAAGTGAGCAGAACTGGGAGGACATTGTACATAGTGACAGTAGTATTGTTCAATGAGCAATTGTGAATGACTTAAGTACTCTCCACAATATAATGATCTAAGACAATCCTAAGGGACTAATGATGAAGCATACTTTCTGTGTGAAAATATGAGCCTCCTTCAAAAGCTGATTGAAGTTGTCTAGGGAACAATTAATGTCTGGGAGGTGAATTTCAGCTGGGAAAAGGGTGTTTACTAATGGCTCTTTTCCTCCTCCGTCTCCCTCCCCCCCCCCCACTCCCCAACTCCCCAGCAATCAGGATCACATGATGAGACAGACCCAGGGCTGGTCAAGTGGGGGAGGAGTTTAGAGGGCTGTTCCTGCCTCACCTCTGAGGAAGAAGGGAGGAGTTTAGAGGGCTGCCCCTTTGACTATACTGCATTCCAATTGGCTACCCTTTGGCGCCAGTGTCTTGGCTAGAAATTGTAACTGAGGAAGAAGGGAGGGGCCTGCCAGTTGAGAAAAAAGTGCTCCCAAGTCCCATGCTCACGGCCATTTCCATTAGGGAGCTGGCACATTCGCTGGAACATATAAATAAAGACCTTTGATACTTCTCCAACACTGAGTCCCAGAAATTTTTAAATGGGTTTTCTCACACCATCCACTCCCATAGAAAGAACTGATAAAAAGAGCACTTGTGGATTGTACATATATAACCCATATCAGATTGGTTGCTGTCTTGTGGAGGGGGGAGGGAAGGGGGGGAGGGAGAAAAATTTGGAACTCTAAATCTTATGAAAATGAATGTTGAAAACTACCCTTACATGTAACTGGAAAAAAAGAAAACAAATATTTGTTAAGACCAAAAAACAAAAACAAAAAGAAACAAAGAAAAACTTGGTGGCACTATAATGAATTTGTAAGCCTGTGCTCTACATTAGCACATGCATAGATATTCCTCTCCATTTACTGATGGTGATAAAAAGCCTTTTAATTTGCTGTTGAGCCAAAACTGAGTGTGAACAGAAAAAACTCCAATGAGGAAATTCAACTACTTTCTCTTCATGGTGGCAAGCAAGGAAGAGATGTAAGTCTCTGAGAGAAGAGAGATGTGTTAGATAATGCTGACAACAGCCTTATCTCCTAATTCAGACCACCATGAAACCATGTATGCATGGCACTGCTATTTTTCTATCTCACGTATATGTGATTTCCCTGGTTTTAGATAAATGAGTATATAAGAAAGAATGGACTAGGGAGGAGCCAGTCCTGAAGACTGGTCTCCTTGACCCAATCCAGCAATGAATAAACATGGCTGCCCTGCAAGTAATCCATTAGAAAGTAGTCTATCAGTTATTCTACACCACAAAGTGAATCTGTGGGAGGAATATTTTGTAGCATGTGCTCTAAATTTAAGCCCACTGTCCCCAGGGACTGATGTGTAGAGGGAATGTTTTTGTATTTTGGTGCTTGCTGTATTTTTTCAGTAAATTTCAATGATATTGGGAGATCAATTAGTCAAAATAATACTGGATACTAATTGCTGGTTAAATTATATGGAAGAGATGACTGGATGACTGATGTTGGGAGGGGATACACTGAATGGGTTCTCAAGGATGGCAATATTGGAAAAATGTCGCTAAGGTCCTAGAATTCTAATTAGAAGAGAAGCCATTCTCTGGGGATGTAAACCACAGGTGTGAGTATCACTTGTAAGAATGAGCCTGGGGGGGGGGGGGGGCGGCTAGGTGGCGCAGTGGATAGAGCACCCTTGGATTCAGGAGTACCTGAGTTCAAATCCAGCCTCAGATACTTAACACTTACTAGCTGTGTGACCCTGGGCAAGTCACTTAACCCCAATTGCCTCACTAAAAAAAAAGAACGAGCCTGGGGCCTATAAAAGTGCTACAAATATCTCTGCTACAATACAGTATTGTTAGTGTACAGACAGTACTTTTGTACACTTGGCTACAATATTCTAAGTGCCCCAGGCCCCCATTTCTCATCAAACTAGCTACAGGATACATGCACACTTGTTTTCTTTTCCCTGTGAAATATTCTATTATTATATTCCAGGAAGTTTTTTCTTTCTATCGAAAGGTTAAGGTTACTACTCTCTTAGCTGATTCCTTCTCCACCTGTGAGGATGATAATTATTAGTTTCCTGGAAGGCATAATTACAGTCTAAAACAAAGTTCCTGAATTGTCCAAGTCACTATTTCAATATCTCTTATTTAGTTGTTTTTTTTTTTAGCAACAAACATTTATTTTATTTTTTCCAGTTACACGTAGTTTTCAACATTCATTTTCATAAGATTTAGAGTTCCAAATTTTTCTCCCTCCCTCCCTCCCTTTCCTCCCCTCCACTCTTATTTAGTTTTAATGCTAACCTAAAGGGTGGAGAACAAATGGATATTGCTTTATTTTTCATAATAACAAAGCTTAATCTACTTTTTGCCCTAACTAATTTCAGTAGCTTTTAAGGGCAATATTTCATTTTATTTGAAAGAATTAGACAACTGGGAAAGATTTCAAGAGGTCATCCAGCCCAGCGTCTAACAGTTATGTTCCTCAAACACCCAAGACAGATTGTTGTCAATCATGTTTTTAAAGCTCCACAGGCACAAACTCCCAAAGACTAAATCTGGTGTTGAATCACTCATAAAACAAAATACTTCTGCATGTGTCATAAGCATTACTACTATCACCAAAAGCAATTTTAGTTGAACATTATCTGGTAGTTTAACATTTGTATTATAACGTGTAATTTTGAAAATTAATTTATTTTTATATGCCTTTATTATCTCTCTCTCCCACTATCCCCATTAAACAAAAAAAGAGAATCCTCATCATAAACATGCATAGTCCAGCAAAAAATTCCTACAATGCCAAAAAATGTGTATCTCTGAATTTTATGGTCATCTTTTCTCCAGCAGGAGCTTAGTGGCATGTGTTATCACCAGTCTTCTGGATTCATATATCATATTGCACTGATTAGAGTTCTAAAGTCTTTTAAAGTTGTTTTACTTTACAATGTTGCTGTCACTGTATAAATTGTTCTCCCAGTTCTCTTCATTTCACGGCAACGAATAAGAGGTCTTCCTGGTTTCTTCTGAAAATGTCAATTTTGTCATTTCTTATGGCACAATAATATTCCATTATACTCATATTCTATAATTCTATAATTTGTTTGGCCATCACTGTCCAAAGGACAGCCCTTTGGTTTCCAATTTTTGGCTACCGTAAAAAAAGAGCAACTATAAATATTTTTGTACAGATGGGTCCTTTTCCTCCTTTGATTGCTTTGTGATATAAAACCTAGCAGTGGTAGAGCTGAGCCAAAAGGTATGTATAATTTAGTAACTTTGGAGGAATAGTTCCAAAATACTTTTCAGAATGGGTAGAACAAATCACAGGTCGACCAACAATGCATCAATGTGTCTTTTTTCTCACAGCCCTTCAAACAATGGTCATTTTCCTCTTTTTTCTTCTTTTCTAGTCTGATAGGTATGAGGTAGAAGCTTAAAGTTGCTTTACTTTGCATTTCCCTTTATCAGTGATTTAAAATATTTTTTAAATGGTTGTTAGTTCGAATTTCTTCCTTTGAAAACTACCTATTCATATCCTCTGATCATTTATTTACTGGGGAATAATTTCTGGAGAATATATCATGTAGTTTTGTACATTTTAATAAGTTCTTTGTACATCTTGGATATGAGATTATTATCAGAGAAACTTTCTGCAAAGATTTTCCCCATTTATCTGTTTCCCTTGTTTTGGCAAAAACTTCAAAAAATTTATACAGTAAAAATGTATATTTTATCATGTGTTGTCCCCATCATAGCTTGTTTACATATGAACTCTTCCTCTAGTCTCAGTATGAAAGGTAACTTTTTCCTTGCTTCTTTAATCTGTTTGGAATGTGACTTTTTATATTGAAGTCATGTATTCATTTGGAGCTCTTCTTGGGGCATGGTATGAAATGTTGGGTTAAATCTAATTTCTGTCAGATTGCTGTCTAGTTTTCCCAGCAGTTTTTATATTATCTATTTTTAGCATTTGTGTCAAATGACTGCAAACTAAACAAAATTAGAAAGGTCTCACTTGTATGTAATGCTAGAAAATGATGAGGGTCTCAACTAATAAAGGAAAGATGCCTTCTTTTAAAATTAATCAATAATAAGTATTTACTAAGTACTGAAAACATTGATTCAGGCAGCAAGGTGGCACAGTGGACAAAGCACTAGGCCTGGGATCAGGAAGACCTGAGTTCAAATTCAGCTTTAGACACTTACTAGCTGTGTGACCCTGGGCAAGTCACTTCACCCTGTTTTTCTCAGTTTCCTCTTTCCAAGGAACTAGAAAAAGAAATGGCAAACCACTCCAGTATCTTTGCCAAGAAAATCCCAAATGAGATCACAAAGAGTTGGACATGACTGAAACAACTCAACAACAACAAAACACTGATTGAAATATAAATTTTGGGAAAAAACCTCAAGTATCTCTAAGTTTTCTATAATCCATGTTATTTTCTTATTGCATAGAAAAACAAAGATAGTCACAATGTGGTTTAGCAAAACAACAACCACAAAAACAACACTAGACTTGGAGCTGGGAGACCTGACTTGGAGTTTTAAATTCAACATTTATTAATCGTATGACTATGGAAAGTACCTAACATTTATATTACCAGAATAGTTGAATAAATAAACAAAAATCATTTATTAATCATATGCTTTGTCCCTGGCACTATGTTAAATGCAGTAGATACAAATAAAAATTGAGACATTTCCCTATATTCTAATAGGGAAAAACAACATATATGGGAAATTGGTGGCCAATGAAGGGCATTTAGGAAATCACAAGAAATGTGACTGGAGTGGTGAACTGACATATCATTTCCAGGAACAAAGGTAGTACTGATTTTATTACTGTCCCAGAAAAAATTGGATGGAAAGGAGTATATTTCTAACAGGAAAGGCATGACCAACTCCCACAAAATAGGAGCCTCACACCTCTTACTTAGCCAGGTAAATACTGATTCACTCTGAGTTGCTTACTCATTCCAACTCGCAGGTCTGGGTTCTCAGAGACAGGTCATCACCATGAAAATATACTAAAAATCTCATAAGGTTATAGGAGTAACCCCTTTAAGGGGAAATACTTTCTCTACCCACCACTCTAACTCTTAGATCTCCATCTATATGCCTTATTTTTGCACAACTAGCCGCTCATAATGCACACACATTAAAACATATTTACAAAACCAGTACTTCACAATAGTGACAATTTCATTTATTTTTAAATTTTATTTTTGGTGAGGCAATTGGGGTTAAGTGACTTGCCCAGGGTCACACAGCTAGTAAGTGTTAAGTGTCTGAGGCCAGATTTGAATTCAGGTACTCCTGACTCCAGGGCTGGTGCTCTATCCACTGCACCACCTAGCTGCCCCAATAGTGACAATTATAGACCTTAAAAATAACCAATTACTTAACAATACTGCAAAAGAAATAATATCATAGATGCTCTTTTATTAAAGCAAGTGCCTAAGTGATAAACCATATCACTGTCCTAGCACATCACCATCGCTAAAGCACTTGGCCAATGAAATCAGCTCTCTCTTCTGCTCAGGCTTAGCTAAGCCTTCTGTCAGCTGCCTGATTTTAGCTGCCATAACTGCAACAGAGCAGCTTTTCAGGGACCTGCTGGCTTTTCCATTCTCCTTCTCAGGTTCCTTTATCATCTACCTCCCTATGGTCAAAGGCTTAAACGAGAGCCCTTTGACTCTCAATCACTCACCTTTCACTTAGAAATGTAACAACTTCCAATATTTCCTCAAACAAAATCAACAGCCCCTTGAAAATTGTCCCTTGATGGCTAAATACTTCCATGTGTTTTTTCTCCCTCTTGAGTCATTAAATAGTAATATGCCAGTGAGCTGACATACACTGTTCTACAGTCACCATATGGTTCTACAGCTCCTTTGGTGTCCTTGAGACTGAGTTTTGCATTCATATTTCTCTAGTTTTAAATAAATAAAAGTACTTTCTCCACCTATTTAAAACATCAAATTATTCACATGTAGGAAAGGCATCATGATGCATTGTTTCACAAGGTGATTTGTGTCCTTATATTTATTCTACGGGCAATTTTGGATGCAAAGCCGCTTGAATTCCATCTGAAAGCTATGTTTCTTTAGCTATTCTAAATATTTCAAATTACATCAAAATTATTTTTCTACTCCTTTTATATAGTAATGTTTCTCTGTAAGAGTGGCAGTATTCTACACCCTTTAATAGTTGATGTATCCCCTTTCCTTCAGGTAAAACATATTTTTGGTTCCTCTTACTATTAAACTGCTCCATATGAACCAAGAGGAAACTAAAAGAGATGGTATATACCATCAGAAAGGCAGCAGAGAGGATGTCAAGAAGATGGCTGGGGTATATAACTGAACGGGATGTGAAAACTGAATTTAGGGAAGGCTAGATACAGGGTGCTCTGTGAGTTGTAAGGAAAGTGCTTCATAAACTATAGAATCATAACGTGTGTGTACAATTTAAAATCCATATTTGGGGATTGGTATTTTAATTTCATTGACATAGGGAACCCTTTGGCAATGCACTTTAGAGCACTGAGTGGGGGTGGCACTTGGAGCTTGTGACTTTCCCAGGGTCACAAAACCAGTATGTGTCAGAGGAAGAGCACAACTCTGAGGCCAGCTCCATCTTCCTTATGCCCCTATTCTGTTTCATCATCATTTAAATACAATTAACAAGTTCAGGAAAAGAAAGGGGAAATCACACTCTCTAAACCCCTCTCCTCTGACTATGGTCTATAAATATAATTAATTAAGAAAAACAAACTACTTACCCCCTGTTGCTGACAATTGCCTTTTTCAAATGAATATAGTTTGCAGGAAAGATCCCCTGCAAAATAGAAAAGTTTCACATCAGAAAAAAGTATGTTGTTTTCACTTCATCTTAACCAAACACATAAGCACTTGAATAACCAACTTTCTATATAAAGAAGCTTCTCTTCATAAGGCAATGCACAGGGAATATATGGACATCATCTATATACTGTGTGGAAATTAAATACTACTCAACATGCAAATTATCTTCATCCCAAGGTATTCCAATCTCCAATAGAAGGGTGTAGAAACAACTTTGTGATTTTATGATCTTTCATCCTACAGGCATAGAATTAAGATCAGACATAAACTAAAGTGGGGAGACATGGGCTTTGACTACTCAAATTTAGAGGATACAGGAAATACTCAGTAGTGTAGGAATCATAAAGATTAGCACCTAGTTAGCAATAATAATTAGTTAAAATATGAAGCTACCAGACAGAAGATAGGGATGAAGCAAAGAAGCAAATGTCAGAGTCAAGGGAAAACAGAGCTTTGTACAGAGCTAGAACTAAATTAAAGAGGCAACAGCAATTAGGGGTACTACTATTTTATTTGGTAAGAACTGGTTACTTTTCTGAATCTACCAGTCTTGGTGAACAGACCCGAGACACCTTTTGAATTCACAAATCATTCATCACTTAGATAAGGATGCTGCACGAAGATATGGGTAGAATTCTTTTGGTGTCAGATGCTGCTTTCTGGTATTCACAGGTTCCCTAGAGCTATCTTACTGGAACACACTACTACCTCAATAGAAACAAAGCCAGTCTAGTAAGGCATATCAGCATTCATCTGTTTGTGTACATGCTCAGAAACTAAAAATTATTTAACAATAATAGCCTAAACACACAATATCAATCATCACACCAAATCCTTTCCCCAAAATAAAACAATGATTAGGTTAGTTTTAAACAGCAATTGAACAACGTGTGTGTGTGTGTGTGTGTGTGTGTGTGTGTGTATAAACTCAGGAAAAAAAATTAATGAATTTCCAAAGAAATATTTCATAGGTTATTGTTGTAATTTCAAAGATATACTTTATCAGATGTAAGTGCCATGGTTCATGAATGGTTTCATTTTATAGAGGGGAGAAATCTAAATAGCAAATTTGTAGGTGAGAAAGATGTTTTGTAGGTATGAGAAGGACTGAGGTGAACAAGAGGAAGGCAAATACACACAAAACCTAGAAAGTTGCATCTAATAACTTCCTCCCAGTGGCACACAGCCCTCCTCCTGTGGACAATTTACATTGATGGGACAAAGCCTCAGTTTTTTGGACAGCACCTCTCACTTGCAGATATGGGAGATATATTTTCTTTCACTACAGAAACCTTTTTGTACTCATTATTAAAATTTTTCAGGGAATATCTGGCACCACACTTATATTACTCTTTTCAAGGGAAGACAGTAATAATCACAAAGTGGAAAGACAGCAGAGCCTAACCTTGCATTCCTTGACATCCTTTCCCTTTCATAGTACTCTCACTGATAGGACCTGAAATTGAGTGTAGGCAATAGTCCCAGAACCCCGAGGAGCTAAAATTCTAGAGAGAAAATGATAAAAGGTAATTTAAAAACTATTTTGAGATATTTTTTCAGCTAGCAGAACTTTCATCAAGGTCAGTTAGAGTTTTGCCTTCTTCAGGAGTATAGATTAGGCCTCCATAGGATATGGTATTTGATTGGTGTTACTTTAAAATGGCCTTCCTGCTGCTAGGAAGTAAATTGAGAAATGAAAGAAACATCCCTACCAAATGTAGTGAATATGAAATCAGAGGTTTTCACAATTTGTTATGAGTTCCATTTTATTTTTAAGTCTGAATTAATGACTTTGTATTTCTAAAAATAAATCTTTCAACAGTTTTGAGAGTCTCTTACTTTTAACGAGATGCCTTTTTTGAGTGTTAATGTACAAAACTTGAATTGGAGTAAAGACAGTTTTAATTGATTCATTAAAATTGTTTTGATTATATACAAGAGAGCAATGGCCCATGTCCTCTCCCTATTAAAGTTTTAACATCTTTCTGAATTCCTTATTCTGTAATTAAATGTAATTTTTTTTAAAGTGAGGCAATTGGGGTTAAGTGACTTGCCCAGGGTCACACAGCTAGTAAGTGTTAAGTGTCTGAGGCCGGATTTGAACTCAGGTACTCCTGACTCCAGGGCCAGTGCTCTATCCACTGTGCCACCTAGCTGCCCCCTAAATGTAATTATTGAAATGTTTATCTATTTGATTTTAAGTTTTATTAGTTAAATATTCTTCAGAAACAGGAATGGACTAAAAGCTTTAGAAACTAAAGGCTATAAAACTTGTACCATATGATGCCCAAAGATTATTCCTACTCTGTTGGCTATGCTCCCAAATTACACTAAAGTGCTCTCTTTATAAGCATCTTCTGGTTTCTAACTAAGCATGTGTTCAGGTGGGGCCCAACTAAACAAATAGAGATGCTGCATGCAGATGCATTTTTCTACAACAAACCTACAAAACTAAATTCCCAGGTCTGTATTCAGGTGTACTAAAATTACATGTTTATAAAATGCTTTGTAAACTCTAAAACTGATATAAATGGTGACTGTTGGCCCATCAAGTAGCATACATTAAGTACCTACTAAGTGCCAGATACTATGCTAAGTGCTTTCAATGCTGTCATGCCTAACTTGGGCCCTCTTTTAATTCTCCCAGAATCCAAATCATACCCCTTGCTTTCCAAATCCCTCTAGTCTACTTCCATTCAACACCAGGGCAGATCTGAGCCTGAAGTCAGAAGACTCATCTTCATGAGTTCAAATCTGGCCTCAGTCACTTACTAGATGTATGACCCTGGGCAAGTCACTTAACTCTGTTTGCCTCAGTTTCCTTATCTGTTAGATGAGCTCAAAAAAGAAATGGCAAAACCATGTCAATATCTTTGTGGAAAAAAAAAAAACAACCCAAATGGAACCAGAGTCAGACAAGACTGAAAAACAACTGAACAAATTCAATACAAGCCACCTATACATAACATACTACTTACCAAACTGTATTACTGTGACAAAAGTATCTATATAGTGCTGAACACCACTCCCCCAAATGGTCAGGTGCTATTTATCCTTTCTTCCTTCTATGATCCACTCATGACCTGGATCTAGATGACAGGATTTTTCCTCTTTTGTATGGACCTGCCTTTGCTTAAATCTTTTTTGCTTCTTGCACATGTGCATTGGTCTTTCTCCTATCTCATGTCCCATAGTGTGTCTGATCAGAGCCAGTTGGCCATAATGTGATTTTAAGGTTCAATTTTTCTGAAAAAGTGGAGTCTTCAGCTAATTAGCAAGGACTACCTACTTTTATCACTAAGATTAAGTTTCTGTAAACAAGCCATTCTCAGTCTCTATTCTTCCCTTATCTCTTCTCTGTTGTCTCACATTAAGGACTCTGGTTCCATGCTGCATGGATCTGAGATCCACTCCTCCCTAAAACTCCTGTTAGTCATCCTGTCCTAAAAAAATATGGCTTTGGAATTTTTGACATTTTGAACATGACTGTCCATATCTTCTCTCTACTAAGAAAAATGTCTACTGATCAGCCAATTAATGAAGGTGAGAAATATTTAGGGATGGAAGAAAAAAGGTGAATTTGGAGACTAAGATTCATTCACACCCCTTCCCTTGGTGAGTTGAGTGGGGAATGAAGCTCAACCAAATTCTTACAAAGTGGTGAAGAAAACTGAACCAAATGTTTGCATCATTAAGTTTCCAAATTGCACTGTGCCATGGACAATAACTACAGGATGGAGGAAAGTGGTGGCCATTATTAACATCATTGGTTAAAATGTCTTGTCCACCTCAAAAGAAAGAACTAATACTGATGGAACACGGACTGAAGCATGCTATTTTCACTTTCTTTCATTTTTTATTTTATTCAAGTTTTCATATTCAAAATGACTAATATGGTAATGTTTTACATAATCATACATGTATAACTTATATCTGATTGCTTACTGCCTCAGGGAGTATGGAGGGAAGGAGGGATAAAAATTCGAACCCCAAACTCTAAATAAAAATGTTTATTACTTTAAAAAAATAAATAAGTATTCTTGAGAAGATGCCTGTACCAAGGTTTAAAAAAAATAATTTTGAAGCTCTTAAATGGTTATAAGAGAATCTCCTCTCTTGAATCCCAAAATAGAATTGGTGTCAGGCAATGCCATCCTCCATTAAATGGAGTTCCTTTGTCAAACAGCAAATTCATAGTTATCATGATTTTGAACAAGAAAGGCTACCTTATTTCATTTGAAGAAAAGAAATGTAAGGAAGATAATAAAATACATTATGGAATACTATAAAGTGTAAGACTTCTATTTCTACTAAGGACAGGATTTGGAAGGAAAATTAATTACAATAGAGAGATTTTGATCAGACACACAAAAATTTTCTTGAGATTGCAAAAGCTGTATGACCCCAGTAATGCATAATCAACAGAAATGATGGATATGACTTCATTGGCTTGCTACTAGGTCAAAATACAAATTCTACAACACAGCATTTAAAGCTCACAACAATCTGGCTCTAACCTACATTTCAAAACATATTTCACATTATTACCCTTCATGCACTTAGCTTTTAGCTGGTCATTGAATTTACCATCCCTCCTTCTCTGTGTCTTCACACAAACTAAACTGTGCTCCCCTTTCCCATTTGCTTCTCAGAATTTTTATCTTCATCCAAGGCTGAATTCAGGTGCCATCACTTCCATGAAACCTTTTCTAATCACCATAGTTGTTGTTGCTCTATCCCTCTTCAAATTCCCTTGTATTTACCTATCTGCATATATTATATCCCATCAAACAAATACATGTCCTATTTTTCAATACCCCTAAGGCTAAACACAGTGGCTTATACATAGTAGGTACTTAATAAGCTTTTGTTGGATTGAACTGCTACCATAGATCTTTTTTAGGTGCACTCAGTTAATGCTTTAGTGTATGGGGAAGGTTAGGGTTGATGCCAAAGGCAGGACAATGGAAGAGTTCACTTAACAAGGTCCCTGTAATATACTGATCTTATTTACATCATTAACTGACTTCCATTTAAATTCTGTAATCTAAGCTAAATTTTGCAGAGAAGCCTTATTCTAGCCTACCTTATGCAGAGGTACATGCTTCTTCCATGAACTATGTAAGAAAAGATGGGAGTAATAGGTAACCCTAATGTCTTTGATGTCTGACCAAGCCTGTTTCAGACACCTTTATGGTCGTTGGAACAAATTGTTGTTATGTGACCATTCCTCTTGGGAAAGTCTTCACATCCTTGGGGTAAGCACCCCGTTAATTTGTCGTCAGGTTTAAGGCCTGTTGGTTATGCTGCTCATCCACATTTTGTGTCCACTGTCACTCAACTCTTACAAGAAGCTTTAGTATGCACAACAGTCACACCCTGGTAAAACCATCTAGGCAGATGGACTAAAAAATGGATTGAGAGAACCCTCAATAATACTGAGCTATTTATACCCTTTGACACAACAAAGAAAAAGGAATAGGATCTATATGTAAAAAAAAAAATCTATGGTAGTTCTTTTCATAGTAGTAAAAAATCAGAAAGTAAAAGGATAACCACTTTTTGGGTGAATGCCTAAAGAAATTATGGTATATGCTGCTGTCTAGGGGAGGGGGGAGGGAGGGAGAAAAATTTGAAATTGGAAATCTTATCTAAACAAAGGTTGAAAACTTAAATTATTTAATCAATTAATTAATTTTTAAAAAGAAATTATGGTATATGAATGTAACAGAATATTATTTGCCATAGTAAATGATGAAATGTACATTTTCAGAGAAAACTGGGAAGATCTCTATGGTCTGATTCAAAGTGAAATGAATATAAGTAGGAAAATATTTAGATAATGACAACAACATTACAGGAAAAAAAACCTTTGAAAGCCTTTAGAACGCTGATTGATGTAATGATAAACCACAAGTGCAGAGGACTGAAGATGAAACATGTGACACAACTCCTACCACAGTGGTAGCAGACTTAAAATTCATAATAAGACATGACTATTTGAACATAGTTAATGTAGTAATTGGTTTTCTGTATCATACATGAACATTAAAAAATATTCTGTTGGGGAAAGTAAAGAGAAATAATAAAGGAGAACAGGAATTTTAAAAAACTAACATTACTACATTTGGAAGATAGTTATCATTTAAAAAAGACTTATTCAGATTATATTAATACCAACTTATGAGCAAAATGGGTCTGACCTTGATCTTTTCCTTCTAAAAAGTACACTTGCTTCCCCTAGGAGTTCAATCTATCTCTTCTTATTGCACATAAAACCACCTAGTCCTGTCTACAGCTTTTTTTTTTTAACATCTTTAGTTAACAAGCTTATTTTCTGGCAAATAGAGACAAGGAAGAAATGCTGTTCAACAGAGAATCTAAAGTAGCAATGATAGGAGCAAAAAAATGACAAAAGGCAACATAGTTTATTTTTATTTTATTCATTTTCACAATAAGCATTTATTGATGAATCAATGAATATACTTTTTAGAGAACAGTAAGGTGTAACTGTTAATTACTATATAGGCCAAGGGGGAATATGCATTATTTCCTCAAGAACTTTAAATATACAATTTATGAAGCCACTAAAGTACCTCTCTAACAGATTACATCTGACAACCCTCCCCCTGCCCTGCTTTTTAACAAATTCATATATTACATCACATAAGCAATATGCTAAGTTCATTCCCTCATGAAGGTCACTAGTAATTTGCATCTATACCACCCAGCCTGGTCATCACCCCACCTGACTTTTTCTGCTGGCATTCTAACTCAGGATAGGTTGCCAAGGCACCTTCCTAAAGAATCACATATGCACCTTGGACAATCTTCTGATGCAAATAAGTAAGCAAGCAATGAGCCAGAAAAAAAGCCAGTCCAGGACAGATACAGAAATGAATCACCTCATATAGCATTTAGCAGGGTACATCTTGATTCAGGGAAGTCTCAAGTAAGCTGACTTTGGCAGAAAAGTTGCTCTGGCTTTCCCAATACAAACTTACCTCAACATATATTATCAGCACTAAACCCTTTGTTTCTGGAAAATCTAGGAGCTTGGAAGCTAGTTAACTAGGAAACTAAATTTGCAATATACACATTTTTTGGATTTGTGACATAAGCAGGCTATGAATTATAGCATAATAATAAGAGTTAATTTTTTTTTGTGAGGCAATGGGGGTTAAGTGACTTTCCCAGGGTCACACAGCTAATAAGTGTCAAGTGTCTGAGGTCGGAGTTGAACTCAGGTCCTCCTGAATCCAGGGCCGGTGCTTTATCCACTGCGCCACCTAGCCGGCCCCAAGAGAATAAATTTAAAGAGAATTTATTTGTGAAACTTCAAGCTATCAGGGCAATCTTTAAAATCTCTTGGTCTGGGATAAGTTACCATTTCCTTAACATGAGTCTATCTCTTTGGACACTTGAAATGAAAGATAACTAAATGTAGTATTATGAGAATTTTTCATTTTCTTTTTATACAATTTTATTATGTCATTCCTCTGGAAACATTTGGCTAACTGAAGCCTGTTTCCTGTTAATATTAACCTTATCTTGCTAGACTCATGGAATGAAAATTTTAAAGACTTTCGACATTCCTGAGATAAGAATCCAAAAGAGAGAAGAAGGGAATACAACACTTTTTTATTTGTGGAAGAATTTCATTGTCACTTAATCTTCGATTATCTTTGTGACATGTAAGTCTCTTCCCCTCAATTAGCCCATTGTGACTTCTTAAAATATAGCCTTGTAGTTCTGTAAGTGTGGGATTTTATATACTCAGAATTCGAAACTATACCTTAGTCTTTTTACTAATTTGTTCTAATTTAGTTTATTCAACCTTTACTGAAGAAAGCATGAGATAATGAATCTGTTTGCATAGTCCTGTGTGACCTTTATGACCTAACATATCATAGATATTATTATATGTTAAAAATTTATTTCTCTGACATAATTTTCCCTATAAAACCTTTGTCAGAAATTCCAATCTTTGTTCAGTTACTTTTCTACCTCCTGAATCTGTGCTTGTGCATAATAAAACCTAGGTTTTTACCTCTATAATTTCTGTCTTTTGATAGGTTTATTTGTCAGCAGTAACATAGCAATGAACTCAATGGGAGATAGTTCTCCCATGAACATTAGTAACACTGAAGTATACAATGGAAATAAATGTTTTCTCATATGTCTTTTTTAAAGACATGTTTGTTCTTTATAATTTTGCAATATTCAGCTTGGAAGATTTCCCTTTTCAATAGTGATTCTCTTTTTTCATTTTTGATACCAACAATTTGGTTTACCTCTTTTAAAAAATCATCTAAATGTACTATTTTAAAAACCTTATATATTTATCAACTCAATGTTTTTTATTTCAGTTTTATCAATCTCTTCTTTAATTTTTTAGAATTTTTTTGGTAAGGTCACTTCATTCAAGGTTTTTATTTTTGTTTTTTGGGTTTTTTTTAGTTATGTGTCCATTTACTGATGAAAAATTGTGCACACAGATTTTATAGGAAGTTTTCTGTAAGAACTTCACCTATTTCCCACTTAAATTCAATGTATTTCTGTACCATAATATTTATATAGGTGTGTTTCATTGTGTGATTGCATTTGATTTATATCTAATTTAGATGGAAGTGTGGTTCACAGGATGCCCATTCCCCTCACCTTTCTCTCCATGATTAAATACACTTGATATTATGTACTTCTAGCATGTGATAATGATTTTTGTGCACTTCCTACTATTATGTTCCATAGTATTTATTCTTTATTCTTCCCTTTTGCCTTCATTAAGACCATAAAAACACTCCCTTGACCTCTCATATTTACCTTCCTTAATAAATAATAAAGTATCAGAATCTATTTCTTATTCCCATATCAGAATGTAAAAAATTCATCCTCATATATTCCCTTTCCAATGGGAAAAAATGTATCTTTCTATGTTTCTCTTGACTCATCTGTTTCCATTTCAAAATGTCTCCTGAGCTGGCCTTTTCATTGTGAATGTTTGGAATTCTTCTAGTTCCTTAAAGACCCTCTCTGTGAGATTATACTTAGTTTTGCCAGAGAAGTTAGTTTTGGTTGTAAATCTTTAGTTTTTTTTCTCTTTGATGGATCATTTTCCAAACTCACTTCTGTTTCAAGATGGAAGGTACTGTGGAAATTTATTTTGATTTGGGGACCCTACCTCTGGGCTGAGATTAGAAAGCCTTAGGCCCTCAGGTTTTTCTGCTCTGTGTGGGAGGGGCTGGTGCCCCTACCCTTCCACTTCAGCTGAGCAAAAAAAAGCCCCGTGGGCTGTACAAGATGCCAGGTCAGACGGCTGGGGGAAAAAGCCCCAGCTCCCTCCACCCTGAGTGGATCTATCCCAGGCTCATCCATGCCAGCCTCTGGCATAGCCCATGCAGAGGTCCCTGGGCGCACAGCAGGGGGCTCGGGCCCCTGGAGCCCTGGGTGTGGTATGCATGGGACACTCTAGCGTCCCCCCCCAACCGCAGCTCTAGGGTAGCTGGCAGATTAACTTAGTGTGTGGGGGGGTGCAGGGAGCCCCGAGGTTTGAGTGGAGAGAAGGAACATATATAAACCGAAGAGTTAGATGCGGAAGGGAGGAATGGACAGATAGGGGCTACAAGGATGCTAAGGAGACTGAGGCTACGTAAAGAGAGGAGGAGACGGTACAGGAGGTTAGAGAAACTGGGGGGGGGGCAGTGGAGAGCACAGAAGTGGTCAGCACAGGGTACAGGTTGGAGAAAGCAAAGATAAAGAGAACAGAAAGGCTGGAGCACCAAAGAGACGGGGGAAGTAGAAAAAGCTAAGAGCAAGAAGGGACGGAATCTGATACGGAGCAGGGGGGCTTTTCAGTGAGGAGAACGCTAGAAGAAGGTCCGTTGGTACGCAAGAGGAGGCTAAAAAAGTTCCAGGCGAAGCAGGTGGAAAGAGACACACCAGAATGCAGTCAGGTTTATTTCCCTGTATTCTTAATTTTAAATTGTATCTCATAAATAAACCCTCTGCTGTTAAAACGGAAGAGGCTTCTTAATCTTTAGCTTATCAATTTTGGGAGTGGAGCAGTGTGGTGGAACTTTATAAACGGCCCATATTAAATTAATAGCAGTCAGATAGCCAGTGAGTCAAAAGTCCCAGAGTAGTCCTCCGGTCAGATTAGTCCCCCCAAATTAGGCCAGTAAGTCAAAATATTTCTACAGTACCAAATCTTGTGTGCTCCCTACTGTGGCTCCTTAATATCTGAACTCTTTCTTTGTGGTTTCTTGTATTACTTTTTCTTTAAATTATTTTTTTCTTTGACTGGAAACTCTGGATTTTTGTTATGATATTCTTGGGAGTTTTGATTTTGAGTTTTCTTTCAGATAATAACTGTTGAATTGTTACTATTTTCATTTTGCCTTTTGGTTCCAAGAGTTCTGGGCAGTTTCAGTTGACATATTCTTGAAATATTACATCCAAACCTTTTGTCATAATTTAAAGTTAATTTTTAGTTTATCTTTTCTTTTTCTTTTTTTTGCGGGGCAATGGGGGTTAAGTGACTTGCCCAGGGTCACACAGCTAGTTAAGTGTCAAGTGTCTGAGGCCGGATTTGAATTCAGGTACTCCTGAATCCAGGGCTGGTGCTCTATCCACTGCGCCACCTAGCTGCCCCCTAGTTTATCTTTTCTTGATGTTTTCCAGGTTAGTTGTTTTTATGTTATATTTCTTACATATTCTTTTTTTCCATTTTTGTGATTTTGCTTTAATATTTCTTGTCACATTGAATTGTTTTCTGACTGGTTCATTCTAATTTTCAGGCCACTCATTTCTTTGCATGAGGTCCTTCTGACTAGGATATCATTACTCTGGATTTATTGTGAGGTTATTCTTTTCCTTGGAGTTTACGCTCTGGGCATCTCTCATTCCAAGGTATTTTTTCATTGTATTCAGTGCTTTCTATGGTTTTATAATCTCAGAGGCTTTAGTGTCTACATTTTGGGAGAGGGATTTAGTCCTCATTCTTCTCAGATTATCCTTTTTGCCACCAGAGCCCAGGCCCTCCCAGAACACTCTGCTTGAGTCTTTCTAAACAAAGAAAGGCTTTTCCTGAGGTCTTTCCACACTGCTACTAAGCTTCATTATGGCAACTTTCGTGCTACTCAGCTGCCATAGGGATTTGGGGGGTGCCTGCAATGGTTCAAAGTTGCCCTAGAATTGTTATTATCTAGGGTCTTCTCCTGTCTAGATCAAGCTCCTCACTAATACCTGAGGTCACTAGGCTCTGTACTATGCTAGACCTCTCCAGTTACCCTGGAGGTGCTTTGTGCCAAACTTTCTACCTACTGCAGGGATTCCAGCAGTAATTATGAGCATCGCTGGGCTGGGTGAAGGAGTCTATAGATCATTCTTATTTTTCCAGTTAATGATACATTTTTAGGTTTTATTGAGGTGTTTGTGAGGGATATGGGCTCCTCTAGGTCTTAACATCATCACTATCCTACAATTTCCAAAGCTCCATAAGTTCATTCTACTAGTCAGTAATGTCAAGATAAAACAGAATATCAATGGAATTATTTCACTGTTATTATACAAGGAAAAAGAAATGTTCCTGATTTTTTAGAGTAAATGAAGAACATAAATGAGAAAAAGGAAAAGTATGCCAACTGAAGGAATGGAATGAAGGTGGTGGGAATATATAAGTCAAGGAAGTTGATTTTAGAAGAAGGAGTAGGTCAGTATAACAAATATTAATGAGTTATGCAGTCAGGTAGGAATGGGGGTAGAGGGAAGAACATTAGTAAAGAGCCTCAATGAGTAGTCCAGAGACTATGGATCAAAAGACAGATAATAGGATTACCTTACATCTGCATACTGATGAATGAATGAGTAAAAAGTGCACATGAACAGCTATATGAAACATGCTCCAAATAACCAATAATAAAAGAAATAAAAATTAAAACAACTCTGGAGCTCTACCTCACACTCATCAGTTTGGTAGTGATGACCAAAAAGGAAATTGGCAATTGGTGGAGGAAATGTCAGAAAATAAGTACTCTTGGTAGAAGCATGAATTGATCCAATCATTCTGGAAAACTAATGGGAACTGTACCCCCCAAAGTTACTGAATTGTGCATATTCTTTGTTCCAACAATGCCAATACAAAACATATACCTCAAGGAGGTCAAAGACAGAAAGGCCCCATATGTACAAAAATATTTATAGTTGAACTTTTTCTTATAGCCAAGAACTAGAAACAAGGTGTGTGACCCTCAGTTGGGGAAATGGATAAATAAATGACAATAAAATAATGTAATTAAAAATTATAGTGTTATAATTATGAATATAATAGATTCAAAGGAATTTGGACAGATTTAATGACCTCATGTAGAGCGAAGTGAACAGAACCAGGAGAACACAACTATAAAAGTGTACATGAAAACAATTTTGAAAGATTTAATAACTTTGATCAATTCAGTGACTAATCCTGATCTCAGGAGACCAATAAAGAGGCTTGTTTCCCTTCTCTTGGTGTGGAAATGAAAGGCTAGAGGTGTATAATAAGAGAGGTATTTTCAATCACAATCAATATTTTGATTTGTCACAATAGAGGCCTCCAATTTGGTGAGGGAGAAATACTGATGATACTAATGTTATCCTTTAGGTTACTTTCCATCCACTCTGTATTTATATTTTCTGTTCTTATTTATATGTGTCTCATTACAATATAAGTATCTTGAAGATAGAGAAAGGGTTTGCTTTTTCTTCATTTGCCTAGTACTTAGCACAGTGGTTAGAATATTGCAAATATTAATTTATAAATCAATTGTTAAATATTTTTTGATTGACTCGTGCAAAAAAAAAAAGAAAAAAGTATCAATGAAATATTTGAAAAATACCTAGAAGAGAGCAGAAAGTAGTTCACAGAAATAAGTGTCAGTCTTACTATAATATTAAATTTAACAAACATTTGAAAACAAACTATAGGGGGCAGCTAGGTGGTGCAGTGGATAAAGCACTGGCCCTGGATTCAGGAAGACCTGAGTTCAAATCTGGCCTCAGACACTTGACACTTACTACCTGTGTGACCCTCGGCAAGTCATTTAACCCTCACTGCCCCACCCCAAAACAAACAAAAAAAATAACTATATAATAGAACTAAAAATCTTATATGAATTCTCCTTTCTTCTTTACATAGTAAAATGTTCATGTTAAATTCAGAATGAAAACCATTTAAAAACCTTCATTCAAGGAGGATTCTTTTGGGATCAATTGATCAATCAATCAATATTTACTAAATGCCTATTTTGTGCCAGGCACTGTGCTAAGTGGTGGGGGAACAAAAATGCAAAGACAGTCCCTGCCCTCAACAAGCTTAGAATCACAGATTACAATTTAATGATATGGGATGGATAAATGTGGGAAAAGATTGGCTGTAGGAAGAATAGCTAAGAGGTTAATGCTATAATGATATAATAAGGTAAAAGGATGAGGGTTTAGAATAGAGTGGTAGGTAGGGAAATTGAATTAGAAAAGCGACACAAGAAACAATAAGGACAAAATACTGGCAGAACATGATGTTGTATTAAATGGGGGAAGGCGAGAGAGTGGAGACAGGAATAGAAGATGACTGCTGTATATAGTGGCCAGAGAATTATGGGACTGCTCATCACCATGAATATTATTAGGGAAACCAAGAGTAAGAATACTATGAACTTAGTTATTGAATCAGATGCCTAAAATGGTATATGTACTAAATTTAACTGGTAGGGTTATTAGAACTGAAACATTTATACAATATTTTACTAAACCCCAAGGTTAAAAAAGGTAATTAAAGAAACCCTAAAGCCCTTTCTAGCTAGATAAGTCTACTCTAGCCATATAATGAATCAACAAATAAAAGCCTTGGGAAATAGAAGAAAAAAAGATATCATAGAAAAAAATCAGAAGCTCTTAGCTTGCAGATGCAGCATCTGCTATTATATAAAGCTCAACTCCCACACATCATTTACGTTCGGTGATTTTAATTAATGTTCCTTTTATTTCTTGATCTTTTTCTTAAAAAGTCATCTGCTCAAGAGTACCATGTAATGTACAAAAATAGCTGCTGCATGAAGCAAAATCTTTGATCTCCAGAAATAAGTAGCCAACATTTTCAATTAAATAATAAGTAAGAGTTGTTTTCTTTATGAGGACTCTGTGAAGAGGCTTGGCTACTTTTATTCTTATTATTTGGTAAAGCATCAAGTATGATACTTTCATGAAATACATACAAAATAAAGACTTTTAAAATCTAACAATCAGGAAAATGAAATGAACTTTTGGTGACAAGATGAATACTTTCAATACTGCATAAAAGTTTCAATAGTCGATTTACTCATGACAGAGTATTTGTTGCACCTGTACAAATACAAATAAGAACCCCCAGCTTTCCCCCTAGGGTTGCCTCTCTCCAACTAGGCTTAGGGTGAATATCCATGTAATACATTAAATTGTATTAAATTCAAGCCAATAATAAGTAGTAGATAACCTATACACCCATAAATTTTTTATGTTGAGCTGAAAAAACCCATAAGGAGCAAGAAAGCATATTCCTAGAAAATGATACAACTGAATAAACATTTATTAAGCACTTAGAGTATACAAGACCCTGTATTAGCACCATTAAGGACTCTTTCTTCAGGACATGGTCACTTTATAAATTTCTGTGTCAGTGCAACAGTTAAATTCTGTATCATTCAACAACAACACATAGAGATTATTCCCATGTAGAGGTACAGTAAGACAGAGGTGGAAGCATGTGTATTTGGGAAAATGGTGAGAAAGGAGGATGGAAGAAGGTGCATTATTCAACATTACTTCTCATCTGAAATAATGCAAATTTCCTAATTAATCTCCCTACTTCCACTCTGAGATTGTTCCAATCCATCCTCTGGTCCATTACCAAATTAATATTCCTAAAGTCAACTCTGATCACATCACTAGCTCTGATCACATTACTCTCCTGCTCAAAAACCTTTGTATTATCCAAAGGATCAAGTCCATTCTGCTTAGCCTAGCATTCAATATCCTTCATAATATGGTTGCAATTTGGAGCAGCTAAGTGGTATAGTGGATAGAACACTAGCTCTGAAGTTGGGTGGATCTGAGTTCAAATCTCACCTCAGACACTTACTAGCTGTATGACCCTGGGCAAGTCATCTAACCCCAATTGCCTTAAACATCCGGGGCCATCTCCAGTCATCCTGATATATGTCTTGCCACTGGACCCAGATGGCTCTGGAAGAGAAAGTGAGGTTGGTGACCTTGCACAGCCCTCCCTCACTTAAATCAAATTCAGAGCAAGTCATGACATCACCTCCTGATGTCATGGTCCTCTTTGAGAACAAACAATAAACAATAAATAGCAATCTACCTACAAGTCCTTGCAGGCTTATCTTATTCTATTTCCTTTCACATGTACTATACCCTTTCTAAATGAGGTTATTGGCCATTTCACAAATATACTTTATATTCCCTTATTCTCTCTCTATACCTGGAATATCCTTGTATAACATTGCTGCCAACTGAAATATTACTCATTCTTCAATGTTTAACTCAAATGCTACCTCCACAAAACCTTCCCTAATCTGCTTGTTTTAAGTGATTGCTCCTAGCTCTTTCTCATTGTACAGATATTCTTATCTGTATTCTATCTGTATGTGTATCTTGCATATACATCTTCTATACCAACATATAAGTAGTGTATACAAGTGCATCCTGAGGCAGGTTGACTGCTCTTTCTCTGCAGGTCATACCCATTTCAAAGTCCCCATTTCCATTTATAAAATACCTCTCTTTCCACTCTTCAGTTGTCTGTAAGGTGCTCAGTTCCTCTTCGGAAGCTAAGGCTGCGTTGGGGGTGAATCCTCACTTCAGTGGCGACTAGCACCACTGCAAACAAGTCTTTCCTCATCCATCTCCCGAAATGGCCGTCTCCAAGCTCGCTTGCATCTACTCTGCTCTCATCCTTCACAACGGTCACGGAGGATAAAATTAATGCCCTCATTAAAGCAGCAGGTGTAAATGTTGAACTGTTCTGGCTTGGATTATTTGCAAAGGCCCTGAACAATGTAAACATTGCAAGTCTCATCTGCAATGTAGGAGTTGGTGGACCTGCCCCAGCAGCTGGTGGTGCTGCCCCTGCTGGAGGTGCTGCTCCTGCTAGCACAGCTGCCCCAGCTGAGGAGAAGAAGAAAGAGGGAGCAAAAAAGGAAGAATCCGAGGAGTCTGATGATGACATGGGCTTTGGTCTGTTTGACTAAATATATTTTTTGAAACATTAAATAAAAAGCTTAACTAAAAAAAAATCTCTCTTTTCCCACATGGGAGTGTTCTTCAATGGTCTTCTCTGCCACCACTAACATAAAATTCTCCCTTTTCTTTCCATGAGTTTCAATCTACCTCTTTGACTCCACACCCATTCTCCTATAGGCCCTCTTCTTCCTGAAAAAACCTACAGAGTTATTTTCCTTTTGTTATTAACCTTTTATATCATTAGAGAACATCATATCGATCTTTTATATTTCCTTCCCTCCTCAATATTCCTCCCCTCTCCCTTTTTATGCTACCTCTCATTTTGCAAGGTATTACCACAAAAATAATTTATTCACCTCTTGGTGGCTCATTGTGAGGTGCAGTCAAAGATATTACATGACTCTTTCTCTACCATCTCTCCTATTTTATTTCAACTTCCACTCTTGTCTCCTTGTGTACTTTTTGGAAAAAATCTCTTACTGATCTCTCTGTTGATTATTTTGTTCTTGTGGTCCTTGGTTACTGAATTTGTTTACCCTTCTTATATTTATGTTGTCCGGGGCATTTGAGAAGCAGTTTGTTCAGGTCTAGGTTTCTTTGCAGAAATGCTTTGCATGACTCTTTTAAAAAATCTAACTCCCACTTTTTTCATTAATGGTTTGGCTTAGGTATCCAGAGTATGTTACCTTTGGTTGCATCTTGGGTTCTTTTGGCTCTCCCAAACACACTTCCATTTCATCCCATGATTTCTGTTGGGTGCATAAGTCTTGTTGTTCAAATTCCTTTCCTTTCTATTTAGAGGTCTTTCTCTTAATTACTTACAGAATTTATTATTTGTCATTGGAATTATTAAATTTAACCACTATGTGTCTTAGAGTTGCATCACAGAGAACTCTCTTCCCTGAGAGGCTAGTGGTAGATCCTTTCCATTGACACTTTGTTTCCTGTGTTCAAAGATTCTAGAAGTTTCCTAGTATTATTTTTTTGCATTATGGTATTTAGTTTTTTTCTACATGTTTTGTTCTTGAAGGGATGCCTATAATTCTTAAATTGACTATGCATTCTGTCTTTGAGATCAATACATTTTGCTTATGTGAAGACGTTTTCTTTTAACATTGCCTTTTAATTCTTTCCTTCCAGATCTTCTTTACTTCTCTGTATTTGCATTCCCAATCAGTTATTCTTTTGTTTCTTTGGTGAAGTTTACCACAGAGCATTCAAGTTTTCCTATTTTGTCAATTATTTATGTTTTGTGGACCATAAATTCTGCCTTCACAACTTTATTGCCCTTTTATGCCATTTGGGAACTCCTACTATGGTTTCATGCTCTCTTGGCAATCCATAGGGTCCTTTACCTTATCAAGAATTGCTTCATCTTCATCTTGCAATATTTATTCAAGGATATCTGTATTCATTTAGCTGATCTGAATGCCATGCTCCCTTATGTTACTAATTCCTTTCCTGTCCATTTATGTACTTATATTCAGTGTCTTTATTTGAGTTTTCTTCCTGTTGGCAGTTTTGGTCTTTCCCCCTTCATTTTCTCCAATTGCTCACTTTTCCCCTTTTTTCCCTTTGACTGTGGTTTGTCTGCAGACTTCAAAGCAATCCCAGCCTCCTTTCAGCTACATTTCACCGGCTTTACTCTGTACCAAGTGACTTCTGGGGGTGACAGTACTGGCCCCATCTGAATGCCAGTCCCCTTTCCATCAGGCTTGGTGGAGCACCACACAAGCCACACATGCTGGCAACCTTTCCCAGTTCCCTCTGTTCTTTAGTTCTCTAGCTGAGTACAGTTGCAGGCCCAGCCAGAGCAAGCTTCTCCCTTTTGGTTTGCCATAGCACTGGAGGTGGGAAGGAGTGTAGAGTTTTTTGTTGCAAACCTGCTGGTCAGCTTATGTAATTCTTCCAGTTGGTCATGGAGGAAAGGTTGCTGAGTGAGTTAGTGCTTAAATATTAGCCTTTTCTGCTGTTAGTTTACTAGGTTTTAAACACAGACTTCTTGGGATCTTGGACCATGGAGAAAGATAAAATCGCTTTTTCTTATGCATATAATTCTTATTTTTGGAGAGGTTTAAGAGGTCAAGAGCATCAGAGAAAGTGTCCTCAAAATGTTTAAAGGTCAGTTAATATATCTGAAGACTATTTTTGCAACACATTCAGCAAATACATTCTTTTTTTCTTTTTCTTTCTTTTTTTTTTTTTTAGGGAGGCAATTGGGGTTAAGTGACTTGCTCAGGGTCACACAGCTAGTAAGTGTTAAGTGTCTGAGGCCACATTTGAATTCAGGTACTCCTGACTCCAGGGCTGGTGCTCTATCCACTGTGCCACCTAGCTGCCCCTAGCAAATACATTCTTAGCAGCCTTTGTCAGGAGAATTCTATCCATAGCATCATTTATCAATTGCTTTTGCTGTAGCAATATCCATGCCATAACCACTAACTGCAGGCATAGCCCAAGCCATGTCTTGGGCTCTCTTATTTTCAATTATCATCTCTGTGCAGATAATACACACACATATATACACACATATATATGTATATAAAACCATGTTCTCTCTCCTCAGCTCCATCAATTACCAACTGCCTACTGAATTTTTTAACTGGACGTGTAGATATCTCAAACTAAAACTTTAGAAAACAATTAATTTTTCTATCCTTTCTTCCAAACTTCCTTAATACCGCTTTAAAGGTATTTTATTGATGTCTTTCTTTTTATATTACTTAGATTTATCCTTGGATCATTCCCCCTTTCCTTTCCTGAGAGCTATCTCTTAATAAGAATTTTTTAAAAGATAAAAAGAAAAATATAAAGAAAAGTCAATAAAACTGAAAAGGAAACAAAAAGTGGCATCATATGCAATGTTTTACATTTGTGTTTGCCCCACCTTCTTGCAAAAGAGTGGGGGTGAGGTGTCTTCTCATATTTCTTCTTTGGAGACAAGCTTGCTCTTTATGGTTTTACAACATTCATCTTTGTTTTGCAGTTGTGTTTTCCATTTGCATTGGTGTAGTCATTCTGTATATTTTTTCATGACTCTGATTATTTGAATTTGTATTGGTTCATGTTAAATCATTTGATACTTCTCTGATTTCATCATGTTCTTATAGCATAGTAATACTACATTATATTTATGAACCATAATCAATAGCCATGTACTTAATTTCTAGTTCTTTGCTAATACAAAAAAATGTTGCCATAGCTATTTGCTGTGTAGAGAGATTTTCTTTTTTGTCAATAACCTCCTTGGAAAATATGCCTACTGGTGGAATCTCTCAAAGAATATGGGCATTTTATCCATGTTATTAACATATGTTAAAAGTGGTTTTCAGAATGATTATACTAATTCATAGCTCTATCAATAATGTATTAGTGCATCAGTCTTTGTAAAACTAACACTGACTTTTCCCATTATTTGTCATCTTTGTCAATTTTCTGGGTATGAGGTAAAACCTCAGGATTGGTTTTGTTTGCATTTCTCATACCATTAGTGATTTATAGCATTCTTTAATATGGTTGTTAATGGTTTGCAATTCTTCTCTAAACTGTTTAAATCCCTTGACCACTTATTGATTGGGGAATGGCCCATGTGTATGCATTCATGTTAGTCATCTTTATATCTTGGATATTAAACCCTTATCAGAGATATTAAACTAAGATTTTTTGTTAATTGACTCCTTCGTTCAATGATTTACTTTTGTGCAAAAGCTTTTCAACTTTATATAATCAAAATTGTCAATTTTATCCTTTATAATTGCCCCTTTCCCTTGTTTGATTAAACTGTGAAAGGTATATGAATAGATTATTTTCTAATTTTTCATGGTATGGTCTTTAATATTCGGGCCATATCCATTTTGAGTTTATCGCAGAATACGCCATAAGATCTTGGTCTAACTCTAATTTCTGCCAGACTTCATTCTAGTTCTCATCAACTACAGAGTTCATTCTTAGGTGATTTGTGTTTGGAGGTTTACAGAACACTGGGCAATGTTCCATTATTTCTAATTCTCCTTTGTCTGGTCTGTTCCACTATCTGCTTTTCTATTGTTTAATCAGTACCAAATAAATCTGATGACTGATGCTTTATAATCTAATTTTCAGTCTGCATATACCATTCCCCCCTTATTCCTATCTTTTTCACTATTTATCTTGATATTCTAGGTATTTTGTTTCTGCAAATTAATTTTATTTCTATTTTATCCACTTCTATTAAGCATTTCTCTGGTAGTTTGCCTGTTATAGTATTAAATCTGTAAATTAACTTTGGTAAAATTTTTGTTCGATTGGCATGGCCCAGACACAGTACTCAACTTTCCTCTAGCTATTTAAATTGGGGGTTTTATGTCTATATGGGAACATTTAGTAATGGAATCTAAACAAATATTGAAGTGTGTTTGTAGATTGGCTCCCAAAATATTTATGCATTTTGTAGTTATTTTGAATGGGATTTCCCTTTCTATTATTGACTCTTGAATTTTTGTTATTATATAGAAATGCTATTGATTTTTGTAGGTTTATTTTTTAGCCTAATACTTTGCTGAAACCGAAGGTTCTACTAAAGCCGCCATTGTCTTCCAGGCATTAGGCTTATAACTTGGATGTCATTCTCAGTTTCTCCCTCTCCCATACCCTTTATGTAAAAATCAGCTGGCAAATCTTTTTGTTTCCTTTTCCAAAACATCACTCACATGTCTCGTATCTGGCCCCTCTTTTCCATTCAGATAGCCCCTACCTCAATTCCGGCTCTTAGCACCTCTTACACAGGTTCCTACAACAGTCCCCTATTTCGTTTTCTTGCCTTAAGTCTCTCCTCACTCCAATCCATTCTCCATGTCTTTGTTCAAAGTAAATGATTTTCTAAAGAACAGAGACTATTTTATCACCCCCCCCTTTCCAATAAACTCCAGGGTCTACCTATTTATTACCTTCTCTGACATTCAAACTCCTTCAAAACTTGGACCCTTCCAACCTTTACAGTGTTCTTATCCTTGACTTCCTTCCATGGATTCTATGGTCTTGCCATAATGGTCTTCTTGCTGCTTTACACACATGATGCTCCATGTCCCATCTCCATGCCTTTGCATGGACTGTCCCCCTAGTTCTCCCTGGTGAACTGATACTTGTTTCAAGTCACATCTTTTACATGAATCCTTTCCTGATCACTATGACTGCTAGTACCCTTTTCCCTAAAACAACCTTGCATTCATTGTGTGTAGTGTAGACACACACATGTGTATGTATAAATGTATATATACATATACAGATATGTATGTGTGTATGTATGTATAATCTTGAAAGAAATAATTCAACCAGTACTATTCAGGCACATGATCCCAGGAGGAAACTAGAGGCAGAAATAACCATAACTCATCTAGTCCAGCCTCATTTTACAGATAATAATATCTGACAATTAGAAAGCACATTAAAGTTTGTAAATCATACCTTTGCAAACATACATAATACTCTCATCTGACCTCAACAAAGCCCTATTAGATCTCAACAAATGTTTGATGAATTAATTTTGATTCTCCCATTTTGTGATACCCACATAAAAAGTCAAAGTCTATACAATTAAATGTGTTGTGGGAGTCAATTATAAACTGGGGAGTAGTAGCCACTTACTTACATTTATGAAAAATTTGCTCGATGGATCCCCATGTAGATGTCATAAAATACCTGTTACAGAATGGGAAGGGAGAATCAGGCTCATTGGGAAGCCACATCAATCTGGATAACTTATGAAACTTACAAGGGCTACTCTATACCCAATGCAAAATAAATAAACAATAGAGACTCACAAAGGGGTTGGTGATATGGCCTCAGAAATGATAGGGGACAACAGACATCCCCTATAGCTCAGAAGGGTATAGAAACAAATTCTCTTTTGGTCCTAATAATAATGTGATGTTCCTACTTATCCTTTCCCATTTTCTTTAGCAAGCACCAAGCCTGGTAATCATTATCTGCTCAGAGCCTGACTTTCATGATTTGCAAATATAAATACCATAGCAATTAGAATGAAAAATCCTTCAAAATGAACAAGAATAAACTTCAGCTCACATTGTGCTTCTGGTTTTCATGATGTTAGATCCAAAAGAGAAGGGTCTAATTAGATTCTTTCCTCTAAGGCCTGCGTTTCTTTTTTTATCTTAATCAAAAAAGAAACCCAAATGAGGCTAATCATGGCTGAACAACTGACTCTATTTCCTTAGCCAATATAGAACATCAATACCTAAAAACTTATGCATCTCTTGCAATTGCAACAACAGTGTGCCACACAGTAGCTGCTAAATAAATACTTATTGAATTGTCAATAGACATTAAGGAGTGCAGCAGAAGTCATAATTACCATACTCTTCTGAGAAATACCCCAGCAGGGAGCTCACTACCCCTGAAGTAGGGAAGGAAGATTGGTTATGTAAGAAGACAGAGCAGACAAAGGAGTCTACTACTGATAGCCAGTGGTCAGTTGTTACCCTTGCTCCTGGTTGGTATGTGGTGGTCATGGTGATGATGATGTTGGAGCTATTGGCTCCATATGGGTGGCCTCTTCACATGAGCTTTTTGACTCAATGCTGGGAGCCCAGGAGAACACAGTTTTGTTTATACGCTTCTCTTACTAAGTGTGAGGCTTAGGATTGGACTTGGTGAGATCCCTGGAAGCATCGTAATATGGAAAGAGCACCAAAATTTCAGTTTAAAGACCTGATTTCAGATCTTGAATTTGTTACTTATTACCAAGGTGACCATGAGCAAGTAAATAATTTAACTTGAGGCCTCCAAGTGATGTATTAGATAGAACACTGGACTAGGAATCAGAAGACATGGGTTAAAATCATGTCTCAGATACATAATAGTTGTGTGACCTTGGAAACAGTCACTTGACCTCTCTTGGTCTCAGTTTTCCTGTCTATAAAATGAGCATAATAATTGAAGGTACCTGAGAATCAAATGAGATAACATATGCAAAGCACGTTATAAACCTTAAAGTGCTTTGTAAATGCTAGCTCTTATTACCATTGTTTTATTATTTTTAAGGCTTTAATTTCCTTATACCTATATAATAAGGCTTTGTGAGATTCACATGACCAATGGAATGTATAATTGCAAAGTTTATGAATTGTCAGGAACTATATAAATGTCAGCTGTTATTATCTGTAAAATGAAAAGGCAGGGCTCTAGTATCATTTTTACTTTAACTCCTAAGACCTATCTATACTAACCCAACCTCTAATTTTTCCTGGGGTCATGTTTCTAAATAGTATTGGTTGAGGTATTTCTTCCTTTGCAAAATCAAGGGATAAGAAACATCTTCTAAAGGAAAAATCCCCTCTCGTTTACTGAAATTGTCTCACAAGGAAAGGTTGGGCATGTAATTAGATGCAAATAACTGATTGTAGTGTCTGGTCTTCTGTTAAGAAAATATTACAATAAGCACTTTGTTCTGCCTTTATAATTAAACATAAGATGTCATTTTTGAGAAGGAAATTTCTACACCTGTCATAATATTCTGCTTTCTGAAGATGAGAAAATTCTATAAACATGCATTCTTATCTTGCACCATACAAACTTAAGAAGTTTAGAGCTACTAATTTGGTTTCTGTTGTCATTCATACACCAAAGTCATAGAGGACTTGACATCTACATTGGTGAAAGAAATACCTACACTATTGAATCCATGGATCTGAAAACCATATCTAAAAACTAATTGGCTCTCTAGGAACAAATCTTTTGATGTGTGTGATATTATGATCATCACTACTATGTTAGGTTTATTAGTTAGACACTCAAAAAGGATCCTTCGATACTTTGCCTGCAATTTTTATGGGGTGTCATGAAGTAATGACTTTATAATTTTATATATACATATTTATTACATAAGGTATATGTGTATTGTAGTTTTATATTCTAGTCAACATTTTATAGTTTGGGGTTTATTAGTCTGGCACTCCCAAGGGTTCTTAAGATACTTTGCCTGCAGATCACTTACGTTGCCAATGTTACAATTGAATGGAACAGAAAGTCTTTGGCCATAGATCAAGTTTACAGAAAGAAGTCAACATGATTTTCCACTCTCCTAGTTACTTCAGAACATCAGGGATCCAGGAATGCAATGATGGAGGCATTTTTTTAAAGCCTGAGACTTATCCTTACAGACTACTATGGCTAAAAAAATTTACCCTCCTAAACCAAATATGGCTATGAGCATCTCTGATCTAAGTGAGGTGAGGTCCCACATGACAAATGAATATTCAGATACCAGGATTAAACTCAAATCCTTTAAAAACTTGATGGAACTTACAAGACTTTATACGGAGTTGTCATCATTCAAGAACTGAAAGTCACACCAATAGTCACTTTGCCGGAGAATCTCCTGACTATACTTTTTTTTGGGGGGGGGGATGGGGGAAGAAACTCCTTGTAAACAAATAGCATTCCTACACATTATGTTGAAAAGATGATACCCATGTCATAAGAATTTTTAAAAATAATCTGCCCAAGTATAATTTATTTTTCTACTTGGCTCTCAGTGCTAGAGAGTCTTGGCATTTCCTCTCTTATTTATTCAAATCATGATTTTGGGGGGCATTTTTTTGCTTGATTCAGTTCTCTCTTGCCACAGAGCATCTAGGTGGCATAGTGGATAGAGTGCCAGGCCTGAAGTCTGGAAGACTCATCTACTCAGTTCAAATCTGGCCTCAGACACTTATTAGTGTGTGACTCTGGACAAGTCATTTGACCCTATTTGCCTCAGCTTACTAATTTGTAAAATGAGCTGGAGAAGGAAATGGCAAACTACTCCAGTATCTTTGCCAAGAGAACCCAAAATAGGGTCACAAAGAGTTGGACATGACCAAAACAAATGAAGAACAACAAGCTTCCCAAAGCCTGGCTATGTGGTTTTACTTGATGTTAAAGTTCCCTTGGTTTCCTTCCTAGCTCACAGGTAGCTGAATAAAAGCAGTTCTACCAGTGGATCTATAGTCAAGAAGACCTGAGTTCAAATCCAGCCTCAGGCACTTTCCAGCTGTGTGACCCTAGTTAGGTTATATAATCTCTGTCCATCCAAGTTTCCTTATCTGTAAAATGGGGAACAATAATATCCACCTCTCAGAGTTGTTGTGATGATAAAATGAAATAATATTTTTAAAGCACTATGCCAACTTTAAAGTGCTATATAAATGCTAGCTGGCACTAGCAGTAGCAGCATTTGTATCATTATACCTATGCTGATCATTTGTTTTTAATCTTTCCTTCTCTCAGCAGAAAGATAACTCCAGAAGGATGGGGGTGGAAGGGGAAAAACACTTTATTTTTCTTGTACCTTTCTCCTCAAGCTGCTTCTGTCTTTTCTCCACAGAACAAAAATAGAAAGACTATTGCTTTTCAACCTTTTGCTAGCTGTAACCATAACAGGTGTTTGAGAACATTTTGGAACTCCTGAGCTAGGGTTGATTGGTACTTTCATGCTTAAATTATGCTGAAGAAATTAGTTTGATTGATGGTACTCTTACCTATAAATAATCCCTACCATCCTAGACATTTTTTCCTACCTTAGGGAAGAAAGTTGGTGTGCCCCAAACTCTGCCCTTGTCCAGATACCAATTAGGAAAGTAAGTTTCAGGGTGGAGGCATCTTTTTTGAGTGGGGAGGCTTTTGGTAAAGAGGTATGGTAGTTTGTCTAAAATGAGATGGAAGGATGCTATGGTTTCCAAATTCGTGTCTAGATTCAAGCAATGGTATGGAAGTTTCCTCCAAAGATGGATTTCTAGCTTTCCCATTTTGTACAGGAAAAGTTCTATCTCTGACGTGTTAGAGATGCTTCTTCCCCTTGGTGGGTTCCAGGATGATGACTGGTGAGGAATTTGTTCAGTCATTGCAGTCATGCCTGACTCTTCATGACCCCATCTGGGTTCTTGGCAAAGATATTTGGAACAGTTTATTGTTTCCTTCTCTAGATCATTTTACAAGTGAGGAAACTGAGGCAATAAAGGTTACCCAGGGTCACACAGCTAGTAAGTATCTGAGGTCAGATTTTAACTCAGGAAGATGAGTCTTCCTAACTCCAGGCCCAGTACTCTATCAATTGCACCACCTACCTGACTGGAGAAACAAGGCATTATTTATTAACTCTACCTCTATACAAACACATCGGGTTCTTTGACCATAGTCATTAAACTGCAAGAGAGTGAGAGGATGGGATTGGAATGTTGTTTTTTTTTTTTTAACTCCCTGAAGGTTTGTTAAAAGGGAGATGTAGAGGATCCTACTTCTAATCTAAGCTGCTAAAGGGTCATTTATGCCCAGACGGACACATTTTCCTTTTTCTTGCTCCTCCTGGCTTGCAAGTTTGTTGGGGGTGGATGATGGGGAAAGGACTGTCTTCTTCATATTTATCTCCCTTAAAAATAAGTAGAGTATCTTCACATAGTAAATATTCAATAAACATTTGTGACATTAAATTTCTCAGTGAATACAGATAAATTTGGTGCCATCATATTGTACTTAGCAGTTACTTGCTAGATGTGGAATAATTTATACTTAATAGAGTTTTAAACACAAGAAAAAATGTTTAGGTTCTCCTATAAGTTGCATAAAATCTATTCTGAACTCAATATCTAAATAAAGCTTTCAGGTTAACAATGTAGCAAAATTAGAATGAAAAAACAAACCTACCAACAATCTCCCCAACCCCTGTAACATTCATACCCCCTCACCTCAACCCTAATGCTTTAAATTAGGATTAATTTTTAAAAAATTTATGGCAATTATGCATTAATAACTAAGATATGGTTATATTTGTGTTTATTATAATGGCTATCTTTTTGTGGTATTGAAAATGAATCATGTCAAGAGATCATTAAAAAACACCAAAATTAGTTCACTTCATAATATTATTGTAATTTTATTAGAAAAGAACATAATAATGCTGTATATACTCAACCTTGACCATGGGTCTATAAAGGCACAGTATTGGGTAATGCTAAATATATTCAGTGTTTAGATTACATGAGAGAAAGAAAGCAATAGCAAGAAATTTCTATTAGAAGCAGCAATCAAAATAATTACTAAAATTATGAGCAATCTTTCAACTCTTACAAAACAAGCATCATTTGTTTTGGATGAAGAAGCAGCTATGTTTCCTAACATATCTTGATAATCTACAAACATAACCATGTGCACAAAACTATGCTAATACACTATTTCCTAATAAGGTATTACTGCAATAAAATAACACGTGTAATGATGTTTGTACCTATCCAAGTGTGAGGTTGAGGGAAAAATGAAGGAAAAGCACTTCTTCTTGCCTTCATTTCTGGAATGCAGGCCAGGACAGTCAGGACCACTCATACTTTTTTACACTCTCACTGGGATAAGTCACCATTTTCAACTCTACCCCAAGCAGAGAGCTTTCTTTTCATACATGTGGGGGAAAGAAGGATGAGGTGAAGTTATGTGACCCAACAACCAATTCAAGATCCACTTTAATCCTATCCTTTGGACAGCTTATCCAAAATCATCAAACCAAATCCATAATATTCTCTCTTGATTTAGTCCTACTCCAAGCTATGAGAAAGTCTGGTACTTTGGGACCAAAGTTCAAACCATGATCTTTTATGGATTTATGGATACCAAAACCCAATATTCTTGCTCCCTCCAGTGCCTCCTTATCACAATTAAGGATACATATTAATTAACAACAGTTAATGCAGGTTATATTTTATCTACAATGAGTCAGTTTCTAAAAATATTATTTAAAACAACAATAAAAAACTTTAAAGAACAGAAAATACTGTTTTCTTCTTGGAAAGAAATGGAAAGAAGAAAACAACCTCACTAGCTGTATGGATTCTTGACTAGAGGAAAGTTCATCAATGCTCAGGTCACAACTCTTCTACCTATATCAGTGAATGAGGCCATCTCATTGCTCCTCTCTCCCAAAGTTCCTCTTTCTACATTATGCATGCTGCCTTCATTCCTGTTCCTACTGTGATCCACAGACTCAAAGTCCCCACCTTGTCTCCAAGTGTCATTCCTGCAAGAGCCATTGAATCTTTTCAAGGTAGAAAGAAGACAACTCTATTTCCAACTACCTCTCCCAGGAATCCATGTAATGAGACTGTCACAAAAGTCTGCCACAGGGGCAGCTAGGTGGCACAGTAGATAAAACACTGTCCCTGGATTCAGGAGGACCTGAGTTCAAATCCGGCCTCAGACACTTGACACTTACTATCCATGTGACCCTGGGAAAGTCACTTAACCCTCATTGCCCTGCCCAAAAAACAAAACAAAACAAGAAAGAATAGGCTAAATCTGACATTAGCCAGAGAAGATGGCTAATGTTTCATGCTAACCAAAATGACACCTTAATACTAGGAACCCCATCTCCTATATTCCTTAAGAAAAGTCTGCCAGAAATCCATCATTAAAACTATCAACCTGCTTTTTCTTTAGATCACATGGAGGTGGGGAACAGCTAGGTGGTGCAGTGGATAAAGCACTGGCCCTGGATTCGGGAGGACCTGAGTTCAAATCCTGGCTCAGACACTTTACACTTGCTAGCTGTGTGACCTTAAGCAAGTCACTTAGCCCTCACTGCCTCACCACCCCCACCCCCCCAAATCACTTTAGGCAAACTGTGGAGAGCACTGACTAAAACATGTTTCACCAGTTGGTTTCTCTTGGGAAATTATATATCAATGAAGTCATGGTTGGTGACATCATAATTAGGTACCTTTCCTTTTGATTCTTGTCCTACTTTATTATATCCTCTAGTTTTTTTTTAAATAAAATCTTGATAGCCTTTCAAAGGTCTAAAAGATACATTAAACTAGAGAAACAATGATTCAAGTAACAAAGGTCCTTGTATCAAGGAATAATATTCCACTTAGGTGAAAGTTGTAAGAGGGTAACTAGATCACAGAGACTTGAACAGAAAAGTTTTCTGATTCAGAAAGGCAGATAATGTTTGGTATCAGTTAATTTTGCTAAAATTAGAGAACCCTAAGAAGTTAGCACTAAAAGGAACATCAAAGTCCTTCCAGTCTAATTTCCTTATTTTATAGAGGATAAATCCTGGACCAGAGAGGGCTCATATAATAAATTTACAAGTCATTCTTACACATGATGGTGAGATTAATCTGTTTTCTGTTCGATCCTTCTTCCATGTTTGTATATTATTCTTCTCATGCACCCATATTTTGAGAAATAGCAAGTTATACTACCTTATTACTCTTTTCTACATCAGTGTGTTCCTTTGTCCCTTGCTCCTTTTTCTCTTTAAAACCCTCAGAACAGAACCAATTCACTCTTATTTAACTCTAAATGGACACTTGTTTCTTCTCCCCCTGATGGTATGCTAGCACTACATCATCATCCACCCCTTTAAATCCTCAAATAAAATTACTTTTCTATGTTGCTATGAACTTTTGTGCTTGCATTTTAAAGTTCCTACTCAACTCTGGTCTTTTCATTAGAAATACCTGAAGCTTCTCTATTCCATTAAAAGATGTTCACTTACTCTTGTAGAAGTATATTTCGTTTTTCAGGGTATGCTATTCTTGGATATAATTCTACAAAATTTGCCTTTTGGAATACTGTATTCCAAGATATTATCTCATTTATAGTAAAAGATGCCAGGTCTGGTGAGATTCTATCTGTGGTTCCTTGGTACTTGAACTCCTTTCTGGATTCTTGCAATATTTTTTTTCTTTGATGTAGAAACTTTGGTTTTTGGCTACAACATTCCTGGGATCCCTCCTTCTGAGGTTTCTTTCAGGATGTTGTCTGCAGATTGCTTCTATCTTCATTTTGTCCTCTGAATCTAATAGATCTACGTAGTTTATGTTTTTGATTTCTTGAACTAATGTCCATGTTTCTTCTTAATATTATGGTTTTAAGGAAGTCCAATGATCTTTCAAGTATTTATCTTTGATCTGTTTTCCAGGTCAACTTTTTTTTTTATATCACACATCCTATATTTTATTCTGTTTTTCAGTCTTTTTATTTTGTTCTAATAGTTGTTGTTGACTTGTAGAATCATTGATTTCTGTTTGGTCTATTCTAGTTTCTAGGGAGTCCATTTCTAGGCAGTCCATTTACTTAAAAAGTACTTAGGTAAGTACTTATTCTTTTAATTCTTTGCTATAGAGTTAATTCTTTGCTATAGAATATCTTGCTTCATTTTTTCTAGATATTCATTTTGTCTTTGTGGAAAATCTATTTTTCCTTTGCGTCTTTGCTTGCAATTGTTACAGTTACTTTCTCCTTTAGGGTATTTTTGGGCACCTCTAGATCTACATTTGCATATCAATTGGTGTTTTATTTACTCATTTCTCCAGCCTGAGTTCTAGAAATAAGGCTTTGTTCTAGGGACAAGCTCCATTTCCCCATCTCCTACCATGTTTTAGGTGGGCTAGCTGGTGTTACTCGGTCCTCACCTTGTGATCTCTGGCTTTCTGTGTTGACCTTCACTTCCTGAAGCTAGGCACCCCTCTTTCCCCAATCTTTGAGGTTCAGAGAACTGGATCTTCAGAATCCTTTATAGTATCTCAATAAAGAGTTTTAGGGAATCCCTCAGACTGAGCTGCCTCATTCTTAGTGTAGCTGAGCATTAAGAATTTATTATGTATAAGGTATGGAGATGGGTCCTGAGGATGCAAGACAAAATTTTTATTTTCTTCATATCCACATGAGATAGGGAGAAAAGTGTTCCTATTTTACAGTGTGAAACAACAACGACAACAACAATGGAAGCTCAGAAGGTTTGGGTTGTGACTTACAGTTAATTGGCAAATATGAGAGCTAAAATTACAAATGTAGGTCTACTGATCCCAAGTCTATCATTCTTTCAACTATACCACACTCTGAGCTGGCCAGTAGAGAAGAAACAATGATGATTAAGACCTAGGCTCATATGTATCCTCTTATTCAGCCTGGTGATTTTGGCCCCAGGGCCCAAATCTCTCTATAACATGATAAGAAATTAGAAGAAACTTTAAAAAAATGTGTGTATCTTGGCATTATGTCTGTTGTCTTCTCTTAACCCCACTTTGTACCTCAGCCACAGTGAAAAGGGCATGAGAGTCCTCTTCTTTAGATCAAAACCCCTTAGCAAATCTTGCCTGTTGCCATCCTTAATCACATTAGACAAGGATATGGCAGCTTCTGGATTTCTTTTGTAGACAATCAGATATAAGATATACAAGACAATGTGAGAAGTGAATAGGAATCTGATCTGAGAGTAAACAGAATAAATCAGCTCTGACCACTTGGGCTACAACTGTGGGGATTGGAGAAATGGTTAAGATCACTGTCTATCCTTTGTTGTCTTTCTCTATTGAAGCAGGTAGTGATTGTCTCACTAATTTTGAGTGCTACCATCCTGCTCCCAGATCCACTAGAATCCTAGAGCAGGAAGGCAGGGGAGATGGCATCTAGAAATCAGACACTACCCTTCCTTGCCAGTGGTATCTCCTTCCCTGTGGCACAAGAGGGAAGGCCAAACTCTTTTGACTTCCTCTTCTTTTTTTTTTTTGGATGGGGTGATAAGGATTAAGTGACTTGCCCAGGGTCACAAAGCTAGTAAGTGTCAAGTGTCTGAGGTCAGATTTGAACTCAGGTCCTCCTGAATCCAGGGCTGATGCTTTATCCACTGCACCACCTAGCTGCCCCGGGTTCCTCTTCATAAAACCTCTAAAGCCAAATTCAAAGAGACAGAAAAAACTGGTGAATTCTAAGGAAGAGTGTACTCTTCGCCTGCAGAATCTGATGTCTCCATAGGAACAGTACTGAGCAGGGAGGCTAAGAACCCCAGGTTACATATAAACACATAAAATTCTATATAAATATAACACATATTTCTTATAATCATCCCCTAATATCTGAATATTACTGAGGAATGTTGTCCAGGAAGAATTAGATGTTATTTAAGTACAAGGAAAAGAAAAAGCAAATGAATTTGAGTAATTTCATTCCACACAACTCCATAAATTGTTACCAATATTTCTATTCTGATTTCTTTAAGGCAAATTATCTCTTCTTGTAGAAAGTAAGATAAAATAGTTTATGTGGTTTAAAAAAATATATATTCTTCATTGAGATAGAGGGAACATCAAACTGCTATCTCCTTTCTCCCACTTATTTTATCCCCTGAATACAAGTTTGAATGAGCCAGTAGCAAAGAAGCAGAGACAAGCCACACATTGAAAGAAAATCTTTCACCAGGTTCCACTCCATCCAGAATGACCTTCACAAAAAACACTCTTGGGCACAGGGTGTACAGGTATGTCTTTGCTAAGGGAGTGATTATTTGTGTCAGGGCAATATTCCTTTCCAAGCTAACAAAAAAGTTTCATATTTTTTTAAAAAGCTTCAGCTATATAGTCATATCCTATTTCAGGGCAAACTACTTCTTTTTGGAAAAGGAACAGATGTAATCAAATGGAGTAATCAGTATTCTTTTGATTAAAGATACTCCAACAAAACATTAGCCCTTGCATTCATTTATCAGTTCCTTTCCTTTCCTTTCCTCTTTGGAGGAGAGCCAGTTAATCTTTTTATTAAATCAGAAATGGTTACTATAAAAAAGTTCATATTGAGGATTTTTCACAAAGGCAAAATATATATATTTTGTATAAGATATACAGCATACTGTTTTTGATTTTTTTGTTCTCTAATTTTTCTTTTTAAGGTAAAAGTGAAAAGAATTGGTCAATATTTAACCTATCGAATACAGCTCTTCAAACTTCACATTAATTTTTCTTTTTTCATATTTAGCAAAAAGCCATACATGTATATATTTAAAGATTTTTTTTTTTTTAGTGAGGCAATTGGGGTTAAGTGACTTGCCCAGGGTCACATAGCTAGTAAGTGTTAAGTGTCTGAGGCCGGATTTGAACTCAGGGAGTCCTGAATCCAGGGCCGGTGCTCTATCCACTGCGCCACCTAGCTGCCCGATACATGTATATATTTGTAAAAGTAACAAGAGTATATATGTGTGTGTATAGTCTTTATCTGACTAAATTTGATTTTAAACAACAAGTGCCAGTCAAAAATCAAATTATTCCACTTCTAACTTATTTCACATATTCCACTATCATAAAAATTGAACTTAAGTTTTTCCATGATATATATATATATATATATATATATATATATATATATATATATAATCTCTAATACCAAAAAAGGGACACATTGGTGCTATACTAACAACTTTAATAAGTCCATGGGACAGTAACATTTAGCTTCATTTCTTAAAATGTTAATATTGCCACAGCCCATGTAAACTCTGAGGAGCCTTCTCCCAACTTCTGCTCTCATACCCACTGACAAATGAGGCTCCCAGAACTAAGCTACTTAGGTCTTCCCTACCAGGTCTTAGGGGTAATTCTCTAATGCCTCTGCATCAAGCCCCTTCCCCCCCCCCCCAATATGGGTCCTCCCAAATTTATCAGCTGAAAGTCAATTTACTCAGTCACTTTATTTTTACTCAAGTCCATTTAAATGACCAAAACCAGAACTCAATTATATCCTTTTTAGAGGCTATGAAATAGGAAATAAAGATTACACTAAATACAGTTTTTAATGTTTTACAGCACCCATCATGCTGTCATGCCATTCAATTGACTTAATTTCAAAAGGTAAAATATGAAACTTTCCCATAATTATATTAATAATCAATAGGCATGATCACTTCAGGGAAACTGATTGAAGTTAGGAAGATAAGTTTTATGTAATGATTTTGAGACTATGTAGTCTATAGAAAATGCGAATAACAAAATTAATTGAAATGTAACATTCTCTTTGGAATTTTAAATAATTGATCAATAAACATTTATGAAGTGCCTGCTATGTGTCAGGCACTGTGCTATGTGCTGAGAAAAAAAAATGAGGCAAAAGCCAAGTTCTAGCCCTCAAGGAATGTACAATCTAATTGAGGAGACAACAAATATATACCAAAATAAGCTACATATGGTATAAATAGGAAATAATTAAGAGAGGGAAGGCACTATCATTAAAGAGCAGTTGGCAAAGTTTTCCTGTAAAAAATGGGATTTTAGTTGGAATTGAGAAGACTCCAGAGGAGGCAATAGGTGGCAATGAGGGAGAGCACTCTAGGCACAGGAGATAGTGAGAAAAAAATGCTAGGAGTCAAGTGACAGAGGGTCTTGTTTATATAACACACAGGAGGGCAGTGTCACTGGATCAGATCGTATGTGTGCGTGAGAGGGGGCAGGGGGAGCAAGGTGCAAGAAGACTAGAGAGGTAGGAAGGAGTTATGTTATGAAAGGCTTTGAATGCCAAAGAGAGGAGCTTGTATTTGATCTTGGAGGCCACTGGGGTTTGTTGAGTGGGTGGATGTTAGATGATCAGACCTGTGATTTAAGAAAATCACTTTTGTAGCTGAATGAATGATGTGTTGGACTTGAGGCAGGCTCACCCACCAGCAAGAGGTGATAAGGGCCTGCACTAGAGTGGTGGCAGTGTTGAAGAAGATAAGGGGCTGTATTTAGAGATGTTGCAAAAGTGAAATCAACAGGCCTAGCTAGCAATAGATTGGATATGGGGTTGGGGTGGTGAGAGATAGTGAGGAGTTCAGGATGACTCAAGTTGTAAGTTCAGGATGGCTCCTGAATGACTAGGAGGATGATTTTTCCCCCTTGACAGTAATAAGGAAGGAGAAGGACTTAGGGAGAAAGATAATGAGTTCAGTTTTGGAGATATTGAGTTTAAGGTGTCTAACTGCCATCAAGTTTGAGATGTCTGAAAGGCAGGTGGAGATGGGAGGCTGTCAGGGAGGTTGGGGCAGGATAGGTAGAATTGGAAATCATCAGCATTGAGATGGTAATTAAATCCTTGGGAACTAGTGAGATAAACATAAGTATAGAGACAGAAAAGAAAGGGGCCCAGGACAGAACCTTGAGGGACACCTATGGTTAGAAGGCATGACCTGGATGAGGATCCAGCAAAGGAGACAGAGAAGAAGCAGTCATATAAGTATGCGGGGAACCAGAAGATAATAGTACCCCAGGAATTGCTCTAGCTTGTTGTTTTTAAAAAGCACTTTATTATTTGTTTCAAATATATCAATGTAGAAAAAATATTTATATGGAGAACAACTAGAAAAAAACAGCTAATTTGGAGGAAAAAATAATTTCCCTTTCTTTACATTTTCCTTGGAAAATAGCATATATCCAAAATGTTTGTTCATATTTTTAATGATCTTTGCATTATAAGACTCTAATCAAATTCAGCAGATGTTTCCTTAGTGCATGCTCTGTTAAAGGCCACTTAGTATCTTATTCAGTGATGAATAAGAGGTATTCCCTGTTCCTCTAGTAGGGGCCAATAAGATAGGTATGCACATAATTATAATACAAAGTAGAATATAAAAGTATAATTAGAGGGGTATAAAGTATATTATTGTTGAAGGAAGGTTCTTAATCCTGCCTATAAACCCATGTCATAATTTTCTCCTAGGCTAGTGACCATCAAGGAGATCCGATTGTTATTCCAGGAACTTGTTACAGATTTATTGGTTTTCACCTTACACCAAGAAAAACTTGCTGCATGCAAGCAAGAGGTCTATAAAAATCAAGCTGGCAAGTCTTCCAAATCTTGTTTATGGAGGAATAAAGAAATACTCTTGAAAGAATTTTTTGTTTTTCATTGATGTGGCCTAAGGAAAAAGACACTAAAGGTGGTTGCAGAATAGAAACAATTCTTCGATTCTTTTACCCTCTTTTTAAAAAAGAAAGTTTGGAGAACAAAACAAGCAGTTGAATCTTAAAACATACCATTTTGCTATTCATGTTGGAGTTGTGGTTTTTCAGCAAATCAGCTTCGCAATCCTTGGCCTTGTCTGTTAAAAATAATCTTCGTTTTCTTTCCCTCGGAGCTCATTCATTTTCTCTCCTGGTGTCATCACACTGGAAGCTGTTTGTATTGTTTGTAGCTCCATAATTTTAGTCCATTTCAAAAGATTATTTATTCATAAAGAGTTTATCAAGTTTGGCAGGTGGGTCAAAGATCATCCAGCTTTGAACAGACCTCATGTCAAATTGTCAGAAGCTGATATAGAAACACAGTCCTACCCTTTGGAGAAATATAAGGTGTTTGCTTAAAGTTTCTTCTAATTTTATGTCAGAAAGTTTCTTTATTTTGGAAACTGGGAAAATTGACTACTTTTTATTCTTTTGAAACACAAGAAACTGTCCTTAATTAAAAAAAAATTCTTTCAATATGATTTGAAATAGAAATTCTGAAATAACTCCTCACACTTTTAGAAAGCCAAGTTATACAAACTTAAATATAAGAAATTCTTCACTGGGGGTTCCTTATAGCAATGAAATCACAGATCCAACCCAAATAAGGAAGGTAGGTTAAATTGATGACCTTCCAATCCATTTGTGGCCCAATTTCACTCAATATAGTTAAAGCTGAATTACATATAATTTCATATGCAATTTATACATATATGTGTTATATATACATGTACATATGTGTGTATATGTATATATATATATATATATTAATCAAGATGATCTAGTTGGGTCCTAAGCCATTAGAAAACAGCCAAACAAGGAATAAATCAGGAATGGGATTTTATATATGTGTTAGATAGATAGATAGTAGAAGAGGGACAGATAATCCCAAAACAATTGATGTACCAAATCACAAAATTCTCTCCCTTTCCCTGTTTCTTATTATCTTTGTCTCATCCCTGATTTATTTCTGGTTTGGCTCTTTTCTGGTAGCTCAAGACCCATCATCTTAATTGCTCATTATCCACGAATCATATCAGTTCTCAGAACAGGGAATCATTTTTCAAAATTCTCAGAGGCAAAAGAAGCATGTAATAGATATGTACATAAGTGTATTCTTTCTGGTTTTAAGAATATTCATCCATCCAAAAAATATTTACTACATGCCACGCCATGTGATAGCTACAGAGATACTGAACTGAACGCAGCCATGAACAAGAGACAACACATGAAAAACCATCCAGAAATCTGTCCATGAACCATAGAAGTAGCATCCCTAACTTATGTAACAAATTATTTATAAACAGTATGTGCTAAAGATAGTTCCTATTGTTCTTAATGAACTTATAGGAATGTGACATTATCTGTAGGTGGTATATAATTAGAAAAAACAATGCCAGTTTTTGCTGGTATTTCAATTCTGTTGAATCAGATGTTTTGGAAAGGGAGAAATTGAAAAGATTTTTGTCATTGTATCTATAAAATATGATCAGAAATCCCAGCAGGAGCAGCTAGGTGGTGCAGTAGAAAGAGCACCAGCTCTGGAGTCAGGAGTACCTGAGTTCAAATCTGGCCTCAGACACTTGACAGGTAATCGCTGTGTGACCCTGGGCAAGTCACTTAACCACAATTGCCTCACCACCCCCCCAAAAAAAAAATCCCAACTGCAACTTTGGATACAGGTCCTTGGTCCCTGATATTTAGACAAAATTTTCTGACCAAGCATTATATAAATGTTATTTTTGTAGATGTGCTTCATCAATATCAATGTATTCATACCTATATTTGCAGAAATACTTTTTACTGTCACTCTTTAAGTACAAAAAGTATGCTGAAACTCACCAGTATTTCATTAATTTTATATTTTTCATAATAATACAAGACTATTACTTAGTCGTTAAGTGAAATTTTTCTTTGCATTTGGAAAGACCCAACGAAGGCAAAGAAGAGCATCAGGAAAAGGTTTGGTGGGGAAGGGAGACAAGAAGAGGAGTTAGATAAGGTTTCCAAAAAACCTTTTTCCTATGGGAAGGAGACACTCAGTGATGAGGATAAGCCATAGTGGCATTGGTTTGGGAAAAGGTTCGTTTTTTTTTTTTCATTGAGAAGAGACAACAGGCTCTAACATCTTCTCTCCCATTCACAAAAACCCTCCAAAAGGCTTAGAATAAGAGGGTCAAAGAGTTAAAGTGAGAAGAGTCCTTGAAAATTATCTAGTAAAATATTTTTTTATTTTACAGATGAGGAAACAGTCCCAGGGAGGTTGAGTGATTTGTACAGGGTAGTAAGTGATAGAGCTGTGATTCAAATCCAATTTCTCTAACTGAAATACTCTCTTTTCTGGAAGCAGCTTATCATCTAAAACATTTTGTTATAAAACATAAAGCATTTTGTCAAAGACCCTCAAATGGCAAAGAAATTCAATATAATTTGAGGGGTTTCTACAAATCTAGGTGCTCTAGGTAGATGCTAGATCCAGGACTCTTTTTAATGTAACACTGATAAATCTGGAACCAGAAGACTCAAGGAGAAACTAAGTTAAGCAATAGCAGGGATTATTCAGAAAAAACTCACACACACACACAAAGAAACCTATCTCAGATCATAAACTCCTGGAAAATAACAAACTTGTCTAGGTTTGTATAGCAACAATCAAGTAGTACTTAACAAGCTTGTACTTAAGAAATTTGGCGGGGGTAGGGGGGCTAGGGGGCTGGGGGGGTTGCTGTTGCTTCATTTGTTATTTTTAGTATTTAATCTTTATTTCTTAGCTTTAAAAAGTTTTGTGGATTTTTTTTCCATTATAAAGTAGCAGATGATAAAATGTTTAAAAATTTTAAAAAAGAAAGTAGCAGACAACTCACACTTTGTGAGAGGTCTATTGCAACAATGAAAACAGTTAAATAAATAGAACTGATGATGCAGTGACCTTATCTGAATGTACATGCAACATTTTACAACTGTAGTAATCTACTCCAACTCTGTGTTCTGAAAAAATTAACTGAAACCTAGTTTTTCTCTCTCCTAACTCTGAGCCTCATTGAAAAAGACAAATTCTTATCACAAATATGCATAGTGAAGCCAAATCCCCTCAGTGTCTCTATACAAATACATAGATAAATGCATATGCATATGTATCTATTCATATGTCTCTATCTGCACCCTAGATTCATCATCTCTCTGTAATGCATACATGTTTCATCATAGGTCCTCTGAAATCATGACTTGTATTCATTATAGTTCTATCAGCTCTGAGGTGTTTGTTCTTTTTGTTTTGTTTTTGTTTTGTTTTGTTTTGTTTTTTTCCGGGCAATGAGGGTTAAGTGACCTGTCCAGGGTCACACAGCTACTAAGTGTCAAGTGTCCGAGGCCGGATTTGAACTCAGGTCCTCCTGAATCCAGAGCCGGTGCTTTATCCACTGCGCCACCTAACTGTCCCCAGTGTTTGTTTTTACATATCAGTTGTTATTGCATAAATTGTTCTCCTGGGTTTGTTCATTCCATTCTTTATCAATTTATAAAAGTCCTCAAAAGTATTCATTTTTATAATATTGATATTATAGTATAATTTCTGTTTACTTCCCTCTGCATCTATTCATGTAAGTCTTCCCATGGTTTCTTGAAGTCATCATATTTTCTCACTTCTTACAGCACAATAGGATTCCATCACATTCATATACCACAACTGATTTGACCATTCCTTAATTAACAGGCATGCCTTTCACTTAAAGTTGTTTTGTTGTTTTTTGGCCAACGCAGTGGTCTTTCATTAGGCTTCTTTAATCACAGACACCAACATTCTCCTCTTCTATCATCTGCTTTAGTTTCAGCCTTTTCTTTTGGATGAGGAAAGGAAAGAGAGGCTTTTTCTTGAATCCTCGATTAAACTCAAGGATGTCTTCTGATGTAATGCACTTTAGGTCTCTCAGCTTCACTTTTATTCCTCACCTCAGAAATGTCTTCTGAGGAAGTTGAGAATCTTTTCTTTTTTAAATACCAATTATCACTGATAGTTGAGCTGAGGTTTCCCTTTCTTCACACTGAGGTGTTTCCTTTTCTTTTAGGGTGTTTTGTTAATGGTAGCTTGAATGTCTGTCACTTTTATCTCTTTCCCTCAGGGACTCAACTGTCAATTGAGGTCTTTAGTCTTTCACTCTTACTTTTGCTTTTCTCCCCACAAATAACTTCTTACTGCTCAGATCTGAAAACTTTCACTTTTATTCCTTTTCTTAAGTCATCGCTTCCCTTATATTAGTTTTCAGCCCCTTGCTAGACCCATTAATTTCTTTACAATATTTTTAAAAATGTAACTTAAAAACAGCAAAACTACAAAAAAATCTTTATCGTATATTTGTAATAAATGTTATTCTAGGTCAATATCTCCAACTTTGTTGCATTTTTTTTAAAAAAAATCTATAAACTATTTGTAGATAGTAGCAAAATCATTTTGGTGTTTACGTATTACCAAGCATAGCACTAACAACACACTAATGTTAATACTGTGCAAATGACTTACAATGACCATAAAATGCTTAATATTGTTTCACAAGTTTCAAAATCATGTTCATGTAAGGTCATAACTACACAAACACAGTGTTTTCAAATGTTCATAAAAGACCTGCTTTAATCCCTAATCATGCATTGTATCTGGGATCCAAGACCATAAATATTACTAACAAAATTAAAAAGTACCATCTGACTAACAAGAAATTCAATTTGGTTCTAGTTTCTGTCTCTTAAAAACAAACAGTTATGGAAACTTAGTGAAATGTGCACCTGCATTTGCTTTTTTTTTTTTTTTTTTTTTTTTGGTGAGGGTGGGGAAAAGAGAATTTGTGATTTCACTGGAATAAGGAAATCTTGGGTAAGGACATGTCCTCTAACAATCCAGGTCAGCACCTTTTGGTCTTTGATGGTTGCTTAGAACACAAGGGCACACACTCTGTGTGTCAGAGAAGGAACTTGAACCCACGTCTTCCTGGTCCCAAGGCTAGTTCTTTATTTGCTATGCCAGAATGTTTCTCCTTTATAAACTCTCATTAGAGAATCAATGGACAGTACCAAGTGATTGTGTAATTTAGAAATGATGTAAAGATTAGAAATGTAAGGATTTTTTCCCATGCTGATTCCCTTGGAAACTATCATTAGAATGAACATTCTGTTGTATTGATTAATGGTTACATTTCTGAGTAGAATTTGCTTTTAAAAATCAAACACAACAATCTGGCTCTCTTTTTAAATGAAAAAGGATATTACACCGAACAGTAGGCAAATACCTTCTGAACAAGAAAGCCATAAATTACATATCCATTACTTAATGCAGGATGAGTTAGAGTGTGAAAGGAAGGAAGCTTCTTACAATGTTGTAAAATGGGGAAATGGTTATCAGTGCACTTATAGCAGTGGTTCAGAAGCACAATTTGTTTGCTAAAATTAAAACTAATTCTTAATGGAATAGACATACTTGGAAGATACAGTGTAAGAAATGAGCACTTTTTAATAAGATAAAAAGGTTTCATGTTTTTTTGTCAAGAGACCTTGTCTCAAAAGAGATAATAATTCTAATAAAATTATTTAATTTTTCCCCGTTTTCCAAATCTGCCAAATTGTAGAGTCTCATAAATCCATGCCCATAAATTTCTCAATTGTAATTTTTGCCATTGCTCAGACTGCTTATAGCAAGATCTGTCACACTCACCAATTGGGCTTTTTCTTTGAAAAAAAAAACAACACATGTTCTACAGCTGTGACCATATTGACATTTTTCCATTCCCTTAAGTAACCATTTTAGCAGTGTTGATTCAGAGAGGAATGTGGTCTAATAATGTCAGTAGAATGATAACTATATCCAACAACGCCGTTAAAAGAGAAGGTTGCTTATACAGGACACAAACAACTTTACATAAAAAAAAGCAAGGGAATTCTCATTACCTTTACATTAGGTTTCTTTGTTGAAACTCCTCTATACCAACCTAAAGTAAAGGAGAAAAAAAAGGTGTTAGAAGAGTGCCATTATGAGCTTTTCTAAAGACATATCTAGAGTACATTTACCAAAATGGGTTGAGTTTGAGAGTTGTATAACTCAAACTATCAACTAAAGTTTTTTTTTTCTTTTCAAATTACAAATTTGGGGCAGGTGTTTGCCTCTATAGAGGATGAACTACAGTGAATATGACACCACTAATTTTTGTCACATGACTAAAAGCAGCTTAGCTGTAGAAGAATCACAGAGCCAGGAGTTTTAAACATTATCATTTTACAGAAAGTGCTAAAGCCTAGGAATTGAACTAATCAAAGTCACACAATGAATAAGTGAGGTCCTGATACAAATCCCAGATCTCCTAACTCCTATTTTCTTTTTTTTTTCAATCTTAAAAGTATTTTATTATTTTCCAGTTACATATAAAGATAGTTTTCAACATTTGTTTTTATAAGATTTTGAGTTCCAAATTTTTCTCCTTCCCTCCCCACTCCCTAAGACAAAAAGAAATCTGATATACGTTATATATGTACAAACACATTAAACATATTTCTGCATTAGTCATGTAAAAGAAGAACCAGAACAAAAGGGGAAAACCTCAAAAAAGAAAAAAAAATTGAAACAGTATGGTTCAGTCTGCATTCAGATTCCACAGTTGTGGGGGCAGCTAGGTGGCACAGTGGATAAAGCACTGGATTCAGGAGGACCTGAATTCAAATCTGGCCTCAGGCACTTGACACTTAGTAGCTGTGTGACCCTGGGCAAGTCACTTAACCTTCATTGCTCCACCAAAAAAAACCCAAAACAAAACCCCAAACAAACAAAAACCCAAACCAAAACAACAACGACCAAAAAACTCAACAGATTCCATAGCTGTTTGGGGTTTTTTTCTGGATGTGGAGAGCATTTTCCATCATGAGTCCTTTGGAATTGTCTTGGATCATTGTATTGTTGAGAAGAGCTAAGTCTATCACAGTTGATCATCACACAATATTGTTGTTACTATGTACAATGTTCTCCTATTTCTGCCCACTGTTCACACAGTATCAATTCACTTAAGTCTTTCCAGGTTTTTCTGAAATCTGCCTGCTCATCATTTCTTATAGCACAATAGTATTCCATTACATTCAATTGATTGGCATCCACTCAGTTTCTAATTCTTTGCTGCCACAAAGAGAGATGTTATAAATATTTTTGTACATGTGGGCCCTTCTTCCTTTTTTATGATCTCTTTGGGATACAGACCTAGTAATGGTATTACTAGGTTGAAGGGTATGTATGTACAGCCCCATAGCCCTTTGGGTACAGTTACAAATTGTTCTCCAGAATGGTTGGATCAGTTCATAACACTACCAACAATGTATTAGTGTTCCAATTTTTCCACAGCTTCTCCAACATTTATTATTTTCCTTTTTTGTCATATAGCCAATCTGACAGGTGTGAGGTGGTTCCTCAGAGTTGTTTTAATTTGCATTTCTCTAATCAATAGTGATTTAGAGCACTTTTTAAATATGGCAATATGTAGCTTTGATTTCTTCATCTGCAAACTGCCTATTCATATCCTTTGACCATTTCTTTTTTTTTCTTTTTTTCTTTCTTTTTTTTTTTTTTGCAGGGCAATGGGGGTTAAGTGACTTGCCCAGGGTCACACAGCTAGTAAGCGTCAAGTGTCTGAGGCCAGTTTGAACTCAGGTAGTCCTGAATCCAGGGCCGGTGCTTTATCCACTGTGCTACCTAGCCGCACCCCCTTTGACCATTTCTTAATTGGGGAATAACTTGTATTCGTATATGCTTGATTTAGTTTCCTATATATTTTAAAAATAAGGCCTTTATCAGAAACACTGCCTGTAAAATTGTTCCCCAGATTTCTGCTTTCCTTCTAATTTTGGTTGCATTGCTTCTGCGTAACTCCTATTTTCACTATATTTTCCACTCCATCATATTCCCACTCAATTCTTCCTAGGGCTTTCACATTTCTCATTCCCAGGATTTCAAAGGATCACTAGTTCATAGCACTGATAGTGAAAGATCTGTTCCTATAACTTGGTCTTATTTTAGCTCCTTAAAAAACGGACTGAATGATATAATATTTCAATTTTTCCCAAGCATTCATTAATAACCTACTAGTTCTTAGGCAGGAAGTTCTCTTATTTAATCCAAAATATTTCCTGTTCTCTTTATTTTATTAGTTCCATTGTTTTGTCTTAGTGACCATGATTCTCTCTCCCTCACCATTCTAGTTGTGTGCCCAATGAGGTTGTATGGCGCAAGATAAGCTAGGAAAGAGTTATCATGTCTTCCCTTCAGTAAAAGCAAACAACAACAAAATAGAGATCCACCCCTATTCAGTCCAGAAACTAGGAAAACAATTTTGAGAAAGTCCAATTTACTTCTATCTCATTTTTCCTCATTTTGAGATTAGAATGGTCTCCTTCCCACTGCACACCAGTCTAGGAACAAAGACATTCTTGAGCTCACCCAATTCCAACTCCAAACCCTAAACTACTTCGGAGGAGATAATATACTAAAGGCTGGAGTGCATAAAGTAGGGATATTATTACTCTGCAAATCAATCAATCAATCAATGAATAAACATTTATCAAATGCCAACAATGTGCCAGGCATTGGCACTAAATGCTGACCACAGAGAGGTCAAAAACAAAGGGAAAGGACTCAAATGCACATGAATATTTGTGGCAGCACATTTTTTTTTGTAGCAAAGAACTGGGAAAAAAGTATTTGCCCATCAGTTGGGGAATGGCATAACAAGTAGTGGTATGTGAATATAATGAAATATTTTATCATAAGAAAGATTATGTCTGGTGATGGATTCAGAGAAACCTAGGAAGACTTGCATGAGCTGATGCAGAGTGAAGTTGTAGCACAATTAACAGAGTGATTAAAATAATGTAAAAGAAAGCAATTTTGAAAGACTTTTAAGAACTCTGATCACAATGACCAATTGCAACTTCAGAAGACTGATGATTAAGTATGCTTCCCATTTCTTGGTTAAAAGATTTGGTTTACGGGGGCAGCTAGGTGGCGCAGTGGATGGCATACCGACCCTGGATTCAGGAGTACATGGGTTCAGGTCCAGCCTCAGACACTTGATACTTGCTGGCTGTGTGACCCTGGGTGAGTTGCTTGACCCCCATTTCCCCGCAAAAGAAAAAGAAAAAGATTTGGTTTAGAGGTGCAATATGAGACATAATGTTCAGATGAAGTCAATGTGCTGTGGGGTTTTGCTTGACTCATGTAGTAAAAATTATTTGTGGTAAAAATTAATATTGAAAGTTTTAGCTGAATCATTTGGGAGGGGCCACACCTGGCCCACCCTGAGATTACATATGCTACTGAGAAGGTGGAACACGACCGACCCGGAAGGGAGGGAACTTCTGGTAGGAAGAGTGTGTTTGAGGAGTTCGCAGTCTTTTCAGCCTGGCAAGGAGTCTCGGGTGGCGCTCCGCTCGGTGGTGGTGTGTTTTGTGCTCTGCGTTGGGCGTGCTGGTTCTCAGTCTGGTGGCAGTTCGGGGTTGGTGAGTTAATGACGGAAATAGGCTAAGCTTAGAGTTAAGACTATCTATCTGTATTTCTACTTCCTTATTTCCTTAATTGGTTTCACCTTTGTGATCTAATTAATTCCCAAGCAATAAAACCTAATCCTTTATGAACTAAAACTCTCTAGAGGCTCCTTTTCTTATTGGCCTGGGAGGAATATATAAAAAGGAAAGTTCAAAGGGGAGATTAATGCTCTGTATATCCAATTTTGGCCCTCATACTATATTTACTTGTTCGAAGGGAGAAAAAAGAAATTGGGGCAGGGCAGCTAGGTGGCACAGTGGATAAAGCACTGGCCCTGGATTCAGGAGGACCTGAGTTCAAATCTGACTTCAGACACTTGACACTTACTAGCTGTGTGACCTTGGGCAATTTACTTAAATCCCATTGCCCCACAAAAAAAAAAAAAAGAACAAAACACAAATGAATTCCCAAAGAAATAAACTCCAAGTCCAAATGGACTTACATTCTACCCCAAATTAGAAAACAATTAATTCCAGTAATACACAAACTGCTTGAAAAATATGCAAAAAGATGAGTTATACTCAATTTCTTGAATTTTTTTCTTTAAAAACTGCCAATTCATATCATTTTACCATTTATCAATTGGGAAATGCCTCTTTTTCTTATAAATTTGATTTCATTCCTCATATATCTTAGAAATGAGATCTTTGTTAAAGAAATTTATTGTCAAAATTTTCACTGATAATTAGAGAAATGCAAATTACACCAACTCAGAGGCACCATCAGCTAAGGTAAAAATAAGGAAAATGACAAAAGCTGGAGGGGCCCTGGGAAAACAGGTACACTAATGTCCTATTGTACGAGCTGTGAACTTAACTCATTTTGGAAGGTAATTTGGAACTAAGCCCCCAAAGCTATTGAATTTTGCAATATACCCTTTGATTCAGCAATACAGCTACTAGATCTATACTGCAAAGAGATCAAAGAAAGAGGAAAAGGACACACACACACACACACACACACACATATATATATATATGGCAGTTCTTTTTGTAGTAAAAATGAATTGGAAACTAATAGGATGTCTATCAGTTGCGTAATAGCTAAACAAGTTATGGTATATGCATGTGATAGACTAATATTGGGCTATAAGAAATTATGAAGAGATGGTTTCAGAAAAACTTAGGGAAATTAGTTTGAATTGAACTTGTATACACAGTGAAATGAGTGAAGCAATAAGAATAGTTTTTACAATAACAATAATATTGTAAAGATAATTAACTTTAAAATACTTAGTAACTATGATCCACACAATGACCAACCACAATTCCAAAGGATTCGAGATGAAACATACTGTACACCTGCAGATAGATAGCTGATGAACTCCAATTGCAAACTGAAGTATATTTTTTCTATTTATCTTTATTTTTGGACATAGCTAATGCAGGTATTTGTTTTGCAAGACTTCATATTTGTAATGAGGTTTTTTTTCTTGCCTTCTCAATAGGTGGGGGAGGGGAGAAGGGAAATAAAATAAAATTTAATTTTTAAAAAATGAAATAAAATGTGAAGAATGAGCCTGGCTCACAAATAACTTGGAAACTATATTAATTTATACTGTTTAATATGACAAATTATCTACACACATATATGTGTCTATACATATTCACATACATATACACATATGCTGGAACCAGAAGGACAAAGAAAAATACATGGAATCTGCAGGACACCAATAAAAAGGATCCCAATTTTAAAATTGCCAAGCAATGTTACTGCTATACTCCAGAATTTTGTCAGATCAAAGCAAAAATACTACTGGTGATCAGAAAAAGACAGATCTTGGACCACAGAGAACCCTAGTCAGAATTACCAGGATAATGTTTCTAATATGAGAAAGGAATGAAAAGATTGGAATATGAAATTCTAGTAGGTAAAGGAAGAAACCTAGATCCAAGAAAAAATAAGTTTATAGAGCTAACTATAATCTTACAAGATACAAAATGACTTTTTTAAAAAAAAATTATTCACTTCTAAGATCTCCTGTAGAGAGAATCAGTAATGGAAAGCAACTTTGCCTTAGTAAGACAAACATAACAGGCAAAATAAATTAGATTTTTAAAAAAAGTCTTGAACAAGCTGAAAAGACTAAATGTTGGTCAATTGCATAATCCTGAAAGAAAAAACTACTGTCTCCAGAATGCCATCATCTCTAAATATCAATGATATTACAAAAAGTGACAAGATCAAAGATGTGGAAGGAAGAACAGGAAAGCAATGGATAGGAACAATTATGAACTTACTATTTCATATCAATGGGGCATCACAGGAAAATATTATTCAAATGAAGGAGGAGATGAGAGTAAGCAGAATCTTATTGAATCTTATTATTATTACTCTCATCTGAACTAGAAATGGACATTTTGAAAATGGTAAAAAGAAAATTAAAAAACAGGAGATTGGGCTGTAACTGAAAGAAGGAATAGGGAAATTTAAAAGGCAACACATAGGGTTGGAAAAGGGATAGTTAATATCAAAATAAATTACAACAGAGAGCTAGTTGAACCACAATAGAAGAAAGGGTGAGGGGCAGCTAGGTGGCGCAGTGGATAGAGCACTGGCCCTGGATTCAGGAGGACCTGAGTTCAAATACGGCCTCAGACACTTAACACTTACTAGCTGTGTGACCCTGGGCAAGTCACTTAACCCCAATTGCCTCACTAAAAAAAAGGAGGAAGAAAGAAGAAGAAAGAAGTAGAAGTGAGACTCAGAAATTTGAGCCTGAAGAAGAGGGAGAGGACTAAGAATGGAATTTTCCTTATATATATATATATATATATATATATATATGTAGTAGTAATTTTGTTACCTTTTCCCTTTATTTTTTTCTACCTGAACCATAACACCTCCAGGTTTTGCTCTTGCTCAACATGAAGCCCACAGCATGTCATACTTTCTACTTTCTGGCCAAGCTTCCAGAGATCCCTCGGCTTTCCTCATATGATTTTGGTGGTCTAGAGCCCACAGCACTCCTGGGCCTATTTTGTTTGATTCAAGGTGGGGTCTGGGACACACAACCACATCATACTTGTTGGCTAGGCTTCCAATGTTCCCTGGACAACAACACTGACAGATACCACCTCTTTCCTCCTGGCAGGAGAAATAAAAATAAATTATATTCAAAATATCTAAAAAAAATCCATTGAATATTTGTGATTTAAGCTACACAGATCCATTTAGGACTTATATAAATACACTTGAACAACATTTTCTGGAAGCAAAGGAAGACTCAAATAATTGGAAAGATATTAATTGTAAATTGTGAGGTTGGGCACAAAAATTATATTACTCAAAGTAATTTATAAATCTAACACTACACTAATTAACCCACCAAAAGATTACTTTGTATAACTAGGAAAGTCAGTCAATAAACATTTATTAAGTCACTACTATATGCCAGGCACCGTGCTAAGTGCTGGGAATATAAAAATGATAACAAACAAACAAACAAACAAAAACAGTCCCTGACTGTGAAGGTGTCACAATCTACTGGAGGAAGCAATATGGAAATAATGTACAAACAAGCTATATACAGGGAAAAATAGGAAATAGGGAAGGCGTTAGGATTAAGAAGGATTGGGGAAGATTTCTTATAGAAGGTGGGATTTTACTTGGAAATTGAAGGAAGCCAAGAAACCGAGATGAGGAAGAAGAGTATTCCATGCATGAGGAAGAACCAGTGAAAATGCCTAGCCAGGACAGGTTCAAGGAACAGCAAGAAGGTCTTTGTCACTGGATCAAAGGATGTATGACAGGAGGGCATGGTGTAAGGTGTAAAAAGACTGGAAAGGTAAAGATGGAGTAGGTTATGAAGCCAAATAGGATTTTGTATTTTATCCTGGAGTGGATAGGGAGTCAGTCACTGGAATTTATTGAATAGGGGTGTGACATAGTCCGACCTCTGTTTTAGGAAAATCACTTTGAAAAGCTGAATGGAGGATGCACTGGAATGGGGAAAGTCTTATGGCATGCAGACCAGGCAACAAACTATCACAATAGTCCAGAAATGAGAAGATGAGGACCTGCACAAAGGTGCTGGGAAATACCAGGGGAAAGATGAGGGTGTATTGGAGAGATGCTGCAAAGGTGAAATCAAGTTGGCAACAGATTGGATATGGGTGGTGAGAGATAGCAAGGAGTTGAGGATGACACCTAGGTTGTGAGCACAGATTAGGAGGAGGGTGTTGCCCTCAAGGGGACTAGGAAAGTTTAGAAGGGAGGATTTGGGGGTCAATTTTGATCATGTTGAGTTTAAGATATCTCCTAGACAACCAGTTCAAGATTTCTAAAAGGTGATTAGAGATGGGAAACTGAAAGTAAACAGAGAGATTAAGGCTGGATAAAGTAGATTCAAAATCTTCTATTCAAGTATTCTTCCATATGGCTTGCAGTTACTTGGGCAATGGAGGTTATTTTAATATTCTAGTCTATAAACATGAACTGCATCTCTCGTCATGCCCTTCATTCATCCTCATTTTGGGAGGGTAGATGTATCCATAAAGTCAAGACACGGCAAAAAGTCTGCATTATAGTATGTATTTTATTCTTTTGATTTTAGATTATTAGATTTATTAACATTACTTCTTAAATAACTGATATTTATTTATATTTTATATGTATTAATTTTAGTTGCCTTACAATATTCTATTACATTAGTATACTTTAATATCTCTATGTAAGTTGCTTCCAGATTTTTTGCAATTACAAAAAGGGTTGCTATAAAAAAAGAAAAAAAAAAACCCTTGAACTGATAGCTTTTTTGTTGTTCTTGATAACATTTAGAGAATAACTTCTTTGTTGTTCTTAATAACATTTAGGGAATAATAAAAATGATTGACCCTGGGCAAGTCACTTAACCCTCATTGCCTGCCCCCCCACACCTCTCTCCCAAAAAGAATAATTTAATTTTCATTTCTCTGTTAGTGATTTAGAGCATTTCCCCCATTACTACTGATAGCTTTGATTTCTTCTTCTGAAAACTGTTGATTATATCCTTCGACAATTTATCAATTACGGAATAACTTGTATTCTTATAAATTTGACTCCATTCTCTATATATTTGAGAAATGAAGCCTGTATCAAAGAACTGGTTTTGTTTGTGGTGAACTTTTTAATTTAATGAATTAAAAATTATCCATTTTACCTCCTGTAATTTTCTGTATCTTTTCTTTGGTCATGAACACTTCCCTTATCTCAGATATATACTACCTTCTGCAAGACCCTTTCCCTAGTCCTTTTAAATCTCAGTGCCTTCCCATTTCTAGCAGCTTTTTGTGGTGGCAAATAATCAGAAAAATGAAGTGGTGTCTGTTAATTGGGGTAAGACTGAAAAAAGTTATTATATATGTGTGTGTATGTATATATATATATGTATATATGTATATATATATATATATATATATATATATAAAGAGAGAGAGAGAGAGATGGAGGTGGGATGGAATACTGTTATGTTAAAAAGAAATGATGGAAATAGTTTCAGAAAAATCTAGGAAAACTTGAATGAACTGAATTTGTATGCAAAGTGAAGTGAGCAGAACCAGAAAATTTATATAGTAACAGCAATATGATAAAGAAAAACAACTCTGAAAGACTTAGAAGCTCTGATTAAAATACTGACCAACTATAATCCCAAAAGACTTAAAATAAAACATGCAGCCCATGTCTAGATAAAGAAGTGAGGGACTCAGAATACATACTTAGACATGTTTTGGGGATGACATAGCCAAAGCAGAGATTTATTTTGTTTGATAACATGTGGGTTTTTTTATTTGTTTGTTTTTGGTGGGGCAATTGGGGTTAAGTGACTTGCCCAAGGTCACACAGCTAGTAAGTGTTAAGTATCTGAGGCCTGATTTGAACTCAGGTCCTCCTGAATCCAGGGCTGGTGCTCTATCCACTGCGCCACCTACCTGCCCAATTACATGTGTTTTTAAATAGAGGTTTAGTTTTTCTTTGTTTCTATTTTTCTCTTAGGCTCAGATTTACAGGTTATGTCAGCTGGAGTTGCATCTTGAGTGTTTTTGTTATCTGGAAAACATTATTCCATTCCTTCCTGTAATTTTTAGTGGGTAAAAATAGTCTTCTGTTATTTGAATTTCTTTTCATTTATATTTGAAGAAATTTCTCCTGGTTGCTTGAATAATTAGTTTCTTGTCATTAGAATTGTTAAAATTTAACCATTATGTTTCTTTATTTTATTATTTTTGGGGGTGGTTATTTTTTTTATTTTTGTAACAAACATTTATTTTATTTTTTCCAGTTACATATAAGGGTAATTTTCAACATTCATTTTCATAAGATTTAGAGTTTCAAATTTTTATCTCTCCCTCCCTTTCCTTCCCCCCGCCATAAGACAGCAACCAATCTGATATAGGTTATATATGTACAATCCACAAGTACTCTTTTTTTTTAATCTGTGTTCAATCAACATTAGTTCTTTCTCTGAAAGTGGATAGTATGCTTCATCAGCCTTTTGGGATTGTTTTGGATCATTGCATTGGTGAGAGTAGTCAAGTCATTCACAATTGCTCATAGAATAATACTGCTGTCACTGTGCACAATGTCCTCCCAGTTCTTTTCACTTCACTATACACATCAGTTCATATGAGTCTTTTCAAGTTTTTCTGAAATCATTCTGCTTGTCATTTCTTATAGCACAATAATATTCCATTACAATCATATACCACTTCTTGTTCAGTCATTCCCCAATTGATGGACATTCCTTTGATTTCCAGTTCTTAGCCACCACAAAGAGTTGCTATAAATATTTTTTGTACATTTTTTCCCTTTTCTCTTTTTCACAATTACTATTGTTAAGTGTTTCCCTCCATCCTATTCCCTTCCCCATGATATTTACTCTATTATTTATCTTCTTTCACCCTATCCCTCCTCAAAAGGGATTTGCTTCTGACTGCCCCCTTCCCCAATCTGCCCTTCCTTCTTTTGCCCCTCCTTCCTTATCCCCTTTGCCTCCTATTGTCCTGCAGGGTTAGATAGATTACTATAACCAATTGAGTGTGTATGTTATTCCCTCCTTGATCCAATTCTGATAAGATTATGGTCTTTCAGCCAATTCTGATGAATGTTAGGCTCATTTACTGTCCATTTAAAATAGATTACTCCACCCAATTGGGTGTGTATGTTAATCCCTCCTTGAGCCAACACTGATGAGATTAGGGTCTTTGAGCCTATTCTGGTGAGTGTAAAGTTCATTTACTGTCCTGCTCCTCCCCCATCTCTTTCCCCACTCCATAAGCCCTTTTCTGTTTCTTTCATGTAGGATTTCACCCCATTCTACCTCTCCCCTTTCCCCTTCTCCAGTGCATTCATTCACTCCTAAATTTTACCCTAAAGATGTCATCATGGGGCAGCTAGGTGAAACAATGGACAAAGTACCCATCTTGGACACAGGAAGACCCCAGCCCAAATCCAGCCTCAGACACAAGACATTTACCTACTGCACAACCCCAGGCATGTCACCCAACTCCAACCACCCCACAAAAAGAGATAAACAAAAAATAAAAACTTTGCAGATATCATCCCTTCATAATCAATTCCCACCTATGCCCTCTGTCTAAATTTATTTCAATCATCTTCCCTAATACTGAGAAAATTCTTATTAGTTAGATGTATCATCTTTCCATGTAGGAATGTAAACAGTTTAACCTTTTAACATCCCTCTTAATTTCTTTTTCCTGTTTACCTTTTTATGGTTCTCCGGGGTCTTGTATTTGAAAGTCAAATTTTCCATTCAGTTCAGGTCTTTTCATCACATAAATGGGTCCTATTCCAGTTTTCTCTGTTCCTCAGTACTCTTACTGAGCTTTGTTGCAGCACAAAGCACTCCCACATTCCTGTCCCACCTAGGAGAAACTTCTGCCTTTGCATCCCCCCCAACTCTGGGAAGAAGTGTTTGCTTGCCAACAGTTCCAATTTTGGACATAAGTTTCAAGTGATGTCTTGCCATCAGCTCAAACAAAACTTATCATGTCCTGGAAATCAAATTATCTTAATCTTCTCATTTTTCCTGCCTGCCTGTGCCATTGGTATCACCCCATTCACCTGTGTTCTAAACCTCTAAATCATTTTTAACTCATCATTCTCTTTTATATTCTTTATCAAGTTACTTTCATAGATAGCCCTATCAAATCTTACTTTGAAATATATCTCCTATCAGCAAATATTTCTTTATTTCCATTGCTATAAGCTTGCAAGAGCTACATTTATGTCATTCCATGATTATTACCACAATATTTTAGCTAGTCTGCTCGATTCAAGTCTACATTATTCTAATCCATCTATTCATTTATTATATCGAGTTTGAATTCCTCTGCCTGTCTTATAATCTGACCTCATATTATCTAACCAGTTCTTTAGACATTATTTGTCACTAACATGAACAGTGCATTCTATACAAGCTATTCTTCTCACTGTCCTCTGAATATAAAGCTAATTTCTGTCTCCATGCCAATGCTCATGTTATTTAGTTGTTGTTTTTTAAATGTCCTGCCTCCCCCAAACCTATAGAAAATTTGCCTCTTCTCTAGAATCAGCTGAAGTTCTAAATACTCCCTCAAACCTTCTGTGGTAACTAGTGATCCGATCTATTCTAATTATTCATAGTCTTGATGCAAATATTACTGTATAATTCTTAGATATCTGTTTATATATGATATTATTTTTGAATTGTTTAATTTATACAAGTCTTTTTCTTTGACTAAGCTCCTTTCGGGAAGAGACCATGTCACATAATTTTGTGCTCTCCACAGATGCTGGTACAATACTTGAACATACACTAGATCCTTAATAAAGATTTTTCTTTTGCTAGAAAGTTCTGAGATGTACCGACATACTCTTGCTTTCTGTTCCCAAACTAACTTTCTGCATTACAGAATGCAACCTTCAGGACATAAATCTAGAACTAGAAAAAAAGCAGGAAAAGATTTAAATGCTTGAACTCATGCTGCAATTTAAATAAGGATTCCCAGTAATTTTCATTTCAATAGAAACAGACACTGGCTGTGCTTTCATACCAGGCAACACTCTGTTTTCATGTCAAGGCCTGGCTGCTAGCCAGAATCTTGACATCTCAAAGAAAATTTGAAGTATATATCACACTCAGAAACAGAAAGTCAGTGGTAGATGATGTCAAGTGTTTGAGTAGACTTTTCCTTCCCTTTGGGTTCTAGAAGTATGTTAGTTGTCTTTACCTCAATAAAATGATGAACTACTAAATCAAGAGAAAGATAGTTTCCAAGAAGCTTTCATCCTATGACAAATACAATTAACAACAATACTATCATTTGAATGGTAGTTATACTTCCTTCTAGTTCTCTGTAATTGAAACCGAATAAATAAAGCAAAACTTAGGAGCATGTTCAAGAGTTGTAGATAATAAAAATCTCTCATTTTGTCCCATAATTCAATTTCTCTTTATTAGTAATTATAGTAGATTATTTATACATGAGACCTAGGAGCTTCCCTGCTCCTCCTTATAATTAAAATAACAGGAATAAACTGAGGGAAGAAGGGAAAAAGTAGATATAGGAAACAGGGAAAATAAAACTATAAATGTTTATATGTGTAGGCCTAATGGTCAAAATCAAATAGAAATGATGCACAGCTTATAAATCAATTAGCATTATCTGTGGCTCTTCACTCTTCAATTAAAAAAACAACTGAGTTATCTATATTTCTAAACTGTTAGTGAATCATTGCATGTTAGGGGTGAAAGGCATGTAATAAATCATCTAATACAGAGGCCTCATTTTAGAGATTGGGAAATTGGGTCCCAGAGAGATGAAGTAATTTGCCTACAGTCACAGAAATCATAGCAGAGCTAGAACTAGAATCTAGATGCCCCAGCTCCTGAGACAGCACTTTTTCTTTCTTTCCCCCAAGCATTTATTTGAGTTTTTCTTTATTTAGTATTTTCCCCCAATTACATGTAAAAAATATTCTTAACATTTGTTTTTTAAAACCTCGAGTTCCAAAAAAAGAAAAACAAAAACAACCCCCCCCCAAAAAACCCCCAAACCAAACCAAAAACAACAAAAATACCCTTTTGGGGCAGCTAGATGGTGTAGTGGATAGAGCACCGGCCCTGGATTCAGGAGTACCTGAGTTCAAATCCAGCCTCAGACACTTGACACTTAACTAGCTGTGTGACCCTGAGCAAGTCACTTAACCCTCACTGCCCTGCCAAAAAAAAATACCGTTTTAAATCCAAATTCTCCACTGCTAGGTCTGTATCCCAAAGAGATCATAGAAGAGGGAAAAGGACCCACATGTACAAAAATATTTATAGCAGCTCTCTTTGTAGTGGTGAAGAATTGGAAATTGAGGGAATGCCCATCAATTGGGGAATGGCTAAAAAAGTTGTGGTATATGAATGTAATGGAAAATTATTGTGCTGTAAGAAATGATGAGCAGGAATCCAGAGAAATGTGGAAGGACTTATGTGAACTGATGCTGACTGAGAGGAGCAGAACCAGGAGAACACTGTACACAGTAACAGCAATGTTGTGTGATGATCAACTGTGATAGACTTGGCTCTTCTCAGCAGTGCAATGACCCAAAACAGTTTTAAATAACTCATGATAGAAAATGTTCTCAACATCCAAAAAAAAGAACTGTGAATTATGAATGCAGATTGAACCATACTGTTTCTACTTTTGGGCTACTTTTTTTCTTTCTTTTTTGAGGTTTTTCGCTTGTGTTCTGTTTCTTCTTTCACAAGCTGACTAATGCAGAAATGTTTAATGTGATTGCACATGTATAACCTGTATCAGATTGCTTTCCATCTTGGGAGGAGGGAAGGAAAGAAGGGTGGGAGAAAAATTTGGAACTAAAAATCCTATGAAAACAAATGTTGAAAACTATCCTTATATGTAACTGGAAAATAATAAAACAAAAATTAAAAAAGTAAAGCTTTGAGTTCCAAATTCCCTCCCTCCCTTCCCTGTCCTCCCCCGCCCCTCATTGAAAAGGCAAGAAATTCCATATAGGTTATACATTGTGTGGTCATGCAAAACATGTTTCCATATTATTTACATTGTAAAAGAAAACATAAGACAAAAAACTCAAGAAAATAAAGTAAAAAAATATGCTTCAATTTGTATTCAGACACTATCAGTTCTTTCTCAGAAGATGGACAGCATTTTTCATCATAAGTCCTTCTGAGTTCTTTTGGATCATTGTATCTATAATCCCTTTCCCCTCCTACTGTCCTGCAGGGTAAGATATACTCAATTGAGTGTGTATGCTATTACCATTTTGAGCCAATTGCAATGAGAATAAGGTTTACTCACTCCACCTCACTTCCGCCATATTCCCCTCCAATGTAAAAGCTTTTTCTTGCCTCTTTCATGTGAGATAATTTGCCCCATCCCACTCTTCTTTCTCCCAGAGCATTCCTCTCCCATCCCTTCTTTTAAAGATATCATCCCTTCATATTCAACTTACACCTGTACCCTTTGTCTATATATACTCTTTGCATCTGCCCTAACAACAAGAAAGTTCTTTTGAGTTACAAGTATCATCTTCCCATGTAGGAATGTAAACAGTTTAATCTTATTAGCTTTTTTGTGTTTCTCTTGAGTCTTTTATTTGAAAGTCAAATTTTCTATTCAGCTGTGGTCTTTCCATAAAGAATGCCTGAAAGTCCTCTCTTTCATTGAATGTCCATTTTCCCCCTGAAGGATTTATACTCAGTTTTGCTTAGTAGATGATTCTTGGCTGTAAACCCAGCTCATTTGGAATATTATATTCTAAATTATTCAATCCTTTAAGGCAGACACTGCAGAATTTTATGTTATCCTGACTGTGACTCCATGATATTTGAATTGCTTCTTTCCACCTTCTTGCAATATTTTCTCTTTGACGTGGGAGCTCTGGAATTTGGCTATAATATTCCTGGGAGTTTTCATTTGGGGATCTCTTTCAGGAGGTGATCAGTGGATTCTTTCAATTTCAATTTTTCCCTGTGGTTCTAGAATATCAAGGCAGTTTTCCTTGATAATTTCTTGGAAGATGATGTCTAGGTTCTTTTTTTACTCAGGGTGTTCAGGTAGTCTAATAATTTTTAAATGATCTCTTCTAAATCTATTTTACAGATCAATTATTTTTCCAATGAGTTATTTCACATTGTCTTTTATTTTTTTATTTCTTTTGATTTTGTTTTATTGATTTCTAATAAAGTCATCAGCTTCCATTTGTTCAATTCTAATTTTTAAGGAAATCATTTTCTTCAGTGAGTTTTTGTACCTCCTTTTACATTTTGCCCATTCTATTTTTTAAGGAGGTTTTTTCCTTCAGTCAATTTAGGTGCCTCTTTTTCCATTTGGCTAATTTTTTTTCAAGGCATTCTTCTCCTCATTGGCTTTTTGTAGCCCCCCCCCCCCTTTTTTTTTTACCATTTGGCCTAATCTGTTTTTTTAAGGTGTTATTTTCTTGAGTATTTTTTGTCACTCCTTTACCAAGATGTTGAATCTTTTTTCATAATTTTCTTCCATCACTCTCATTCCTCTTCCCAATTTCAAATCCATTTTGAGCCCTTCCATGGCCCGAGACCAATTCATATTTTTCTTGGAGGCTTTGGGATGTAGGAGTTTTGACTTTGTTATCTTCTTCTGAGGTTATGTTTTGATCTTCCTTGTCACCGTAGTAACTTTCTATGGTCAGAAATTTTTCTGTTGTTTGCTCATTTTCCCAGCCTATTTTTTTTAAACTGTTAAATCTTTGTTAAAGTAGGGCTCTGCTTCCAGGGCAGAGGGCCCACTGTCCCAAGAACCAGGGGGTTTGTGCAGCTGTTTTCAGAGATACTTCTAGGGACCTGAAAATTCAGTTCTTCCAAGGAGAGGTGTGTTTACTTCTCTCCTAGCCTGTGCTGTTGTATATGAGCAACCACAAACACTCTTTTCTTCCCTGGAAATATGATGAGAATCCCTGCTCTACTGCAGCTGCCATCTGTGGTGTGCTAGTGCTTTTCCTTGCCTTAGGACTGTCATCCAGGACTGTAATCTGGACCAAGGTAACAGAGTTCTACTTCAGTGCTAGCAAAGAGACCCCTATAATCTACTTTTATTTTACTTTTTTTTTGTTTTGCAGGGCAACAAGGGTTAAGTGACTTGCCCAGGGTCACACAGCTAGTAAGTGTCAAGTGTGAGGCTGGATTTGAACTCAGGTCCTCCTGAATCCAGGGCTGGTGCTTTATCCACTGTGCCATCTAGCTGCCCCTATAATCTACTTCTGACCAATTGTTTGACCTCCTTTCCATCTATGGTCTGAGAACTCCAGAGGCAGCTGCTGTCACTGCTGATTCAGTGGCTCCCAAGGCCTTCTCCTGGTTTTCTGGGCCCCCATCTGCACTAGCAGGGCCTGCTCTGGACTGTGCTCAAACCTTTCCTGCAGACTTTTGAAGTTATCTATGACTGGAAAATTATCTCACCCTGTCCTTTTCTGGGTTCTGCTGCTCTAGGAATTGTTTTATGGCATTATTTAAAGGTATTTCAAGGGGTTTGGGGGAGAGCTCAGGCCTTTCCTCTGCCATCTTAGCTCTGCCTCCTCCCAGCACTTTTTCTACTATGTTACATTGCCTCCTAGGATCTCTTTAAAGGATAGATTATAGATAAGGATATATGAATAGATTTCTATCTATTTGTATATTATGTTTACATTCAAACATCCAATATAAAAATATAAATATAAATAAATATTAGATAAATACATATCTAAATATCTATAGACATCTATATCTATATCTAGTCACACACACATTTTCAGTCTAACAACTCCAGAGAGTCCAACATCTACCTATTTTTCTTATAAAAAATAAAAAATAATTGTAGCAAGATTATAGTAAAATATGGAATTAAAGAAACTTAACTATAGGCCAAGTAATCCAAAACATACCAAGACAAAAAAAAACCCCAAAACCCCACAACACTGGACAGTAAATATAATCAACATATAGAAGGTGTTGGATTAGATGGAACGAATGCTCCTTAGATTTGGAGATGGTGCAAAACTGAAGGGGAGAGCTACCACACTGGATAACAAAGGCTGGTTCTAAAAAGATTATGGTGGGCTATTGGGTTGAATCCAATAAGATGACAATTAGGAGGAAAAGATGTCATCTTATACTTGGATACAAAGCACCCCCTTCACAAGTACAAGATGGTGGAGGCATGACTAGATAGTAACTGTTTTGAAAATGAGCTGAGGATTTTAGAGGACTGTAAGCTCAAAATGAGTCAGAATGTGGCAGCCCAAAAAATTTAATGTACTTTTTAAAAAAATGTTTTGGGTGTAGCTAGGTGGTGCAGTGGATAAAGCACCGGTCCTGGATTCAGGAGGACTTGAGTTCAAATCTGGCCTGAGACACTTGACACTTACTAGCTGTGTGACCCTGGGCAAGTCATTTAACACTCATTGCCCTGAAAAAAAAATAAAAATTTTTAAAATTAAAAAATTTTTTTTAATGTACTTCTAAGCTGAATTAAAAGGACATGCTTCTAGGAATAGTAAGGTAAGTCCTTCTGAACTCTAACCTTGTCAAACATCATCTAAATTATTTAATTCTGCATTCCATGTTTTAAGAGTGATTGATATAAATAACATGGAGGATATTCAGATGACATCATCCAGGCTGCTGAAAGGTCTAAAGTACATGTTGTATGAGGAGCATTTGAAAGAAATGGGGATGTTTTCTTTCTTGGGAAGAGGAGATTCAGAGAAGAATATAAAGAGTAGGTAGCTTTGAGTATTTGAAGGTCTATCATATGATGAAAGGATTAGATTTGTTCTAGTTATCCGCACCTAGGTGACACAGTGCAGAGTGCTAGGCCTGGAGTCAGTAAGACCTGAATACAATTCTAGCTGCAGGACAATACTAGCTGTGTGACCTTAGGCAAGTCACTTAATTCTGTTTATCTCAGTTTCCTCATTTGTAAAATGAACTAAAGAAGAAAATGACAAACTACTCCAATATATTTGCCAAGAAAACCTCAAATGTGGCCACAAGGAGTTGAACACGACTAAAAATGACCAAATGACAACAAATATACACACATACATGTACATGTGCACATGTGCATATATGTGTGTATATACATACATATATACATATAACATATATATCATATGTACCTGTGTGTGACAAAAATGACATCAGATTAAATTGAAGCTAAAATATAGTACATATAAATAAAATGCCAGGATCAAGGATAAATTTTATACAATTCTCAATAATATTAACAAATTACAAATGTTGCTATTTAATGTACTTCATACTGTAAAGATTGGAATGACGCCACCTGCTGGAGACTTACTGTAGAAGAGTTCCACCCATGAAGTGAAGGTCTTTGAGGGCAAGACCAGGAGTCTTTTCTTTGGCATCAGGAAGTGACGTTGGGTAGTGGGAGGAAGAAGGAAGAGACTAGCGCTCTGTCTCGCGCTCTTTCCTGGGGACTCTAGTGGAGAAGGGAGCTAGAAATGTGTTCTCCCTTTAATAGATAGGAATCTAGGCCTTTCTCTCTCTCTTTACCAAATTCTTATTCTCCTAAATAAATGCTTAAAAGCCTAACTCTTGCTAAAGCTTATAATTTATTGGCGACCACTCATTAGATATTTTAGACAGACTAAATAGAATTTTAGCCCTTAACAATACCATAATTTCATTTCCTGATTCTCACTGTTGCTTCAATATAGTTAGATCATCAAAAAGGAATACAACCACATTGTACTTATATCATGCATGGGTGGAATGAATAACTTCATTCACAGTATTTACTTTCTTTTTATATTTAATTTCTAGGGAGGTTTCCCAGGTAGTTAGAAAGTTTACCAGGATAACCATAACATGAGTCTTTGCCATTCCAGTGGCTGTCAACTATACCCTCTACCCAATCAGTGTTTCAGATGCACCTAGTGCTTTTTCTCTTTACTTGTATCAAGGGGGTGATGGAGAATGGGAAAGTGAGTGGAGAATGGAAAGGAACCAGTGTTTTTCATCAGCCTTAAAAAGAGAAAGTGTAGGCTGAGCTTCAGATTGCCTGAACTCTGAAGAAAAGAAAAGGTAAATTCCACTGGGTTGACAAAAACTGGGCCAAAAGTAATAATCCAGATTTTTGGTTAAGCAGGATGAGTGGGAAAGTGGGAAGATGGGGCCCAAGGGGAAGAGTGGCTCTGGCAAAGGAGGGTAAGGGGCAGCAGCTTCTGGAAGTGAGGGTACAGATAAGAAGGCTCAGGGTTCTAAAGGTGGTGGAAATACAATAAAGGTCTGACATATTCTATGTGAAAAGCATGGTTGGGGTAGCTAGGTGGCACAGTGGATAGAGCACTGGCCCTGGAGTCAGGAGTACCTGAGTTCAAATCCAGCCTCAGACACTTAACCCTTACTAGCTGTGTGACCCTAGGCAAGTCACTTAACCAAAATTGCCTCACCAAAAAACAAAAACAAAAAGCCATTAAGAAAGCATGGTAGAATCATGGAAGCCATGGAAAAACTCAAGTCTGGAATGAGATTCAATAAAGTCACCTCACAGTACAGTGAACATAAAGCCCAGCAGGGGGTAGATTTGGGCTAGATGACAAAAGGCCCCATGGTAGGCCCATTCCAAGAAGCAGTATTTGCCTTGCCTGTCAGTGGCCTGGACAAGCCTGTGTACACGGATCCTCCAGTGAAAACCAAATTTGGCTACCATATTATCATGTTTGAAGGGAAAAAATAAACTGATAAATGAAATTATTTTTATGAAAAAATAAGAAGGATAAGTGGGAGGTTTTCATAGTTACCCCGAGAGCCTATTTTGATTGTCTGGAAGGGAAAAGAGAACATCAATAAATAAGTGGATCAAGAGGGCTTGCCAAAAAAGGCTAGAAGTGTGCACAATACCCTGCAGCATACTGGCCCTGGCTGTCTCATCCTAAAAAGGCTAATTTTTTTTCCTGTGCTGACTCATACCTGGATGCAACATAACTAGAGCATGAGGGTCCTGAAAGAACCATGGAACCAATGGCAGAATAAGGGGCTAGAATGAAAGAGCAAGAAGTCATCTGGACTGTGTAGGTCTGCTGAAGAAGCCGTTTCTCTTGTGATCTGGAGCCCTCTCCCAACAGTATGCAGGGGAGAGTAATTGTATAAATGAGAAACACATGTATAGATCCCTGGAGTAGGTGGGATACCCACCCACCCATCCCAGACGGGAGGTTTGTTTCACTCTGTCTGGACCTTGTATACCTTTGGTGGGGGTATAAGGTATGAAGTATGGATTGCTGGATGGGGGAGAATAGTTCTCTTAACTATCTATCTGTGGTCTCAGGTACTAGTTCTCATAATTTTCCTGCTTTTTTAATATATTAAATAAAACTCTCCCCCCCAATACTTTTACATCAGCTCTTCACTAATCTTGGAATGCTTTTCCTCCTTATTTCTATCACCTGAATTCCCTAAGTCACTTTAAGGTTCAGGTCAGATGCTACCTCCTTCAAAAGGCCTTTCCTGATTCCACAAGTCCCCCTGATTCTTCGTGTTTCCCCAACAAAATTGCTCTATGTATAATTTGTATATATTCAGGATTTCCTTAACTGTGAAGATTCCCCCCCACACACACACCAATAAAATGTAAGCCCTTGCAGCAGGAGTAATATCTACTAGGCTCCCTGATATGTAGCCTGGAGTAATTTTTTCTCCCCCTCTAAAATGCAGGGAAGGTGCTCTCAAGGTCCAGGGAAGTAGAGCTGTAGCTTTTGACACAGCTTCCTAAGGCATAAAAAAACCTAACTTAGGATGTCAGGTCCTCTCAGACTTGAAAGCTACTCCACTGCACAAGTCAACATGCCCTTCTAAGCAGTGCTTGATTCTTGCTGAATATCCTTTCTTTGTTATGGTTAAGTAAACTTCCTTTTTGTTAAATGTTAGATGATTTATAAATTTTCTTTCATTCCAATGGTTTAAGTCAAGCCTGACCCACAACATTAGGGGGCTTGTAACCTTTCTTTTTTGTTTGTATCCTCAGAACCTAGCATAATATTTAGAACATCGTTGGTGCTTAATAAATGCTTACTGATGGATTGTTGTCTTATTAGTATGAGTGCTTGCAGGGGAGCTAAGGATCTTTATTGAGTGAACAGGATGAGCCAGATATAGAAGTTCTGTTGATTTTCCTGGGCAGGGACAAGCCAAGGATGAACCAGAGAACATTTGAGAAAAGCCCTCCTCTTGCAACTGAATGAACCTGGTTTCTTGTGTGAGAAGCTACATTCTTTTATAAGAAATTGGGAATGGGGAATTATGGAAAGATGTTGTTGCTGGTAAACACAGACAGCTACTGTGACCTTGAACACAATTTTCAGCAGTTGACTTGCTTTGGCTAATAGCAACAGCATTACACAAGATCTTGGGGGGTGGGGTGGAGCAGACTGTCTGAAAACTCAAGAAGGTTTGAAGAAATAGGAATAAGATTTAAATATGCTGTTTACTTCAGGAAAACAAAGTTTAAACCCAATTCAAGACTCTCTAATGACTTTACCAAAACTCAAAGTTCTGGACTACATCTGAAGACCCAAAAGCAGGTGATCAAAAGAATTTATTTAGCCAAAAGCAAATTGTTGAGGGCAGAGGGAAAGTGAAGGGGAGTTAATATGGGAAAAAGAGAAATATCAGCTATGAAAAATGAACAAGTAAATATGGTAGTTGGATATGAATTCCACACCCAAAACACAACATATTTTCAGACAATATTTCCAAATCTGACTTTTAACTATATATTCTTTAAAACCCTTCCATTACTTTTATAGCGCAAGAAAAAAAAACCCAATACAAAAATTTATTTATCTCAAAATTATGTTTCCATGTCATTTCTTTCAAAGGGAAGTAGAAAATAAATGTGTTTCATTTTTTGCAGGTGGTCAAAGACAAACATACATTTTCTCCCCATCCTATTTAATGAAAGGAATTAACTTAATCAGGAGTCCAAACTATTCTCTCCCATTTATTCTTTTTATCAGTCTTTAAGCTCATTTGACCTTCTAAAATGTAATGTTAAGAGAGGATATATAAAACTCAAAGATATTTTTTCTATTTGTCTAGCTCATAAACTATATCTGTGGAGAAATGTAAAGCTAACCTAATATGGTGTTTTTGAATCATCAATGAATTCCAAGTTTAATATTAGCAGTTAATTATATCAGGTAGAAATTTTTGTGTAAATCAAATCTCATAATGATGATCCCTCACTATAGGTCCACAGAACTGGAAGAAACTCCAGATGCCCCTTAATTCAAACCTTTCATTTTATAGAAGAGTCAGCTGGTAGCCCTGGATCCGAGTCTAGTCAACAGCCTGTGTCCCCTTCCTTCACTGGAGTGACCTCTCAGGGAGTCTTGTGTCAGCTCTGGATGCCTGCCTGTAGCCTCTGTCTTTACCCTAGGCCCTTCTCTGGTTTCTCGACAGGCCTTTCTCAGGCCCAGACAACCTCAAAATGGCAGCTCCTATCTTCTGTCCAGATTCACCCAGGCTGTACTTTGTCTTTCACCTAGCTGCTGTGAGTCCAGAACTCAACATCACCACCTGTTATGAGGTTGGACCTTGAGGATGGGTCTTCAACAATTTAATCACCTCTCTCCCTCAAGTGACCTCTACCAAGCCAGGTTGCTGTGCCTAGATTCATTCTTCAATGGTTAACACCCACTCATGCTGTCATACTCTTCTCATTCCAGTGACCAACCCCTCAGCTGACACTGAACAAACCCCATTCTTCAGCCCCCCACTACTTGACTTACTCCTATTCCTCTCAGGCATATCCCCCAAAAGTCCTAATACAGATCTATCCTCTCCTTTCTCTGTGTTCTCTGGAATGCCTGCTCCAGAATGAACAAATCTGTTTTCATCTAGAATCTTTTCTAGAGGCAGAAAGGTGGCAGAGTGAAGAAAGTTCTAAGGGAAAATTTGAGTTTAGATCTAGCCTCAGATACTTACTAGGTGTGTGACTCTGGGCAAATCATCTAACCTCTGTCTTTCTTGGTTTCCTTATCTGTAAAATGGGGAAAATAATAGCACCTACCTCCCAGGGTTGTTGTGAAGGAAAAAAAGATAGGATGACATGTGTAAAATGCTTTGCAACCCTTAAGCTCTATATAAATGCTAGCCATTGTTACTAGTCAGAGGAAAATATGGAATGAGGAAACATTAATGAATTTCAGAATCCATGAACACAGAAGTTAGTGATGGCAAGGTCAAGAATATGACCATCTGCGTACAGTTGAAGGGAAGAATAATACATCATGAGAATTGAGTAGATTGAGGAACTGGGAAGTTAGGGTATATTAAAGAAAACATATGCTTCACCCCTTATGACCAGGGAACCTTGAGGTATGAGTGAAAATGGAAGCAATAATGGAAAAGGTGGGATTTTGTGTCATTAGGAGAGAAAGCCAGAAGACAGAAGGAGGGAACAATAATTTATTAAGTAGCTACTATATGAGGACATAATAGGTACCACGTAGGTTCAAATATGGTTGACGTCATATTTGAACTCAGGTCTTCCTGATGCCAGGTCCAGGGCTTTATCCAAAGCACTTCTTAGCTGCCCTAACTCTTCTCTTTATCTTCACTCTAACTTCCAATCCTTCCTTCTCTCAGTTCTTTCAAAGGCCATCACCCCTACATTGGTTTCATTCTCCTTTCTTCTCTACTCCCAAACCTTAGTGAAACAATTCAACTAAACACTCCAATCTCTTGCATCCTTATCCTATCTTTGATCGGTTTTTGCCAAGTCCCAACTTTGGATTATTCCCATCATTCCTTGCCTTTGCTCCTATTCATGTGTTAGTGAAACTGGAGAAAATTCAGAAACTATGCTACATAATCTCAACTAGGCCTTCATCATAGCAAGGCAATCCTTTTATACCTCCCTAATAAATTCTCTATCCCAGTCCCCACAACAGCTATTACAAACTTCTTCATTTCTCCTAAAGCCACCTAAGACATTCCCTCCACCCATGCTCTCAAATAAAGAGATGCCCCTTCTCTTTGACAAAGGAAATCCTTCTATATGAGTCAATTGTCACATTCTATACTGCCTTCTCCAGCAGATTGCTCCTTCTTCCCATCCTCACTCTCCAACTAATCTTTAACCTCTCTCCATCTACTGGATGCTTCCCTACTACCTACAAACATACCCTACATCTCCCCTCATCCTTAAAAAAACAAAAACAAATTCATTTGATCCAATTATCCCATCTAGCTATCATTCTCCCTTTTGTGACTCAACTTTGAGGAAGCTATCTATAATAGGTGCCTATACTTTCCATCTCACTCTCTTCTGAACCTCTGAAGTCTAGCTTCTGAACTGATTGTTCAAGTGTAAATGTTCTTTACTTACATGAACTGATGCTGAGTGAAATGAGCAGAACCAGGAGAACACTGTACATAGTAACAGCAACACTGTGTGATGATCATCTGTGATAGGCTCTTCGAAGCAATACAATGATCCAAGACAATTCCAAAAGACTCATGATGGAAAATTCTCTTCACATCCAGAAAAAGAATTATGGAGTCTAAATGCAGATTGAAGCCTGCTGTTTTCACTTTTGTTGTAGTTGTTGTTCTTAGATCTATTTTCCAGTCCTAGTCTCTTCCTGATGTCTAATCTGATGTCACCAACTGCTCACTAGATATCTCAAACTCAGGATGTCCAAAATAGAACTCATCATCTTTCCCAAAAAAACTTTCCCATCTGCCAAAGTTCCCTTTTACTGTGGAAGACACCAGCACCACCACAGCCACCTAGACTTATAATCTGGCAACATCCTCAATTCCTCATGTATACTCATCCAACATATCCAGTCTATTGCCAGATCTTACTTTCTACTTTGACAATATCTTTTCTAGTCCTCCCCTTCTCTCCATTTACATAGATGCTATCCTGTTGCTGGCCCTCAGCATCTCACATCTGGACTATTCCTATAGACTTCTGGTTGGTCTCCCTACCTCAAGCTTCTCTTCATTTCCTCCACACAGCTGCCAAAATGATCTTTCCAAAGCACAGGTATGACCATGTCTCACAAGGTATAATGAGGGCCTGAATTAGAGTGGTTGTGATATGAGTGATTGATACAAAAATGCTGTGGAAGTAAAATTACTAAGACTGGGTAACTAATTAGATAGGTAAGTTGAGGAAGAACAGAGTTGAATATGACTCAAGGTTGTGAACTTGGGTCACTGGAAGGATAATGGTATTTTCAAAAGATATGAAAACTTGAAGAGGAGTGCGCCAAAGAAAAAAATATTAAAACTCTATGTTTAAAAAAAACCAAAAAAAAACCCCTCTATGTTGGGGGCAGCTAGGTGGCGCAGTGGATAGAGAACTGGCCCTGGATTCAGGAGGACCTGAGTTCAAATATGACCTCAAACACATGTCACTTACTAGCTGTGTGACCCTGGGCAAGTCACTTAACCCTCATTGCCCTGCAAAAAGAAAAAAAAAGAATTAAAAAAAAAACCCTCTATGCTGCATTTCAGGCACATCTGGTTATACAATGAAGGGTAAATGCCCCTGCCCTTGAGGAGCTCCCCATATACTGGGGAAAACAATAAGCAAATAGTTAGTACAAACACATAGAAGGAAATGGAAAACCACTTCAGTATCTTTGCCAAGAAAACCTCAAAATGGAGGACATGACTGAAACAACTCAACAACAACAACAACAACAGTACAAACATACCACATAAGGGATAAATTGAAAATAATTAACAGCAGAAAGGCACTAGAATTTAGAGGGATCAGGATAGGCTTACTCAGCGAGGCATTTAACCTTATAAAAGGAACTTGTCACAGAACCAATGTGTTTCATAGGTGGGACCTGAGCCCAGGTCTCCTGGTTTCTATGTCAGTTTTCTGTTCACACTACCTATTTGATCCTTCCATCCTGCTGACCTTATCATCGATGAGAATGCCCCATTTACGCAGCCCTGAGAAAGACCTCCAAATGAGAATTCATATAACTCAGGAGTTCAGAATGAAATGTTTATGACTTTATTTAGTCAGCCAACTAGTATTTATTAAGGGCCTTCTATGTGGCAGACATAGTACTAAGTGTTAGAGATAGAAAGAGGCAAAAAATATAGTCCCTACTCAAGGAGCTCATGGTATAAACGGGGGAAACAACACACAAATAATCTGTTCAAACAAGCACTGTCACTCCCTCCCTCCCTCTCTTCCCCCTCTTTCTCCCTTCCCCTCTTCTTCCCCTTTTCCCTCTTTCCCCCAACACATATGTATTATATGTGTGTGTCCATGTGTGTGCAGACACACACATACACAGAATATAAATTGGGGATAGTTCCAGAGGGCACTAAGATTAAGGAAAACAGGGAAAGGATTCTTGCAGAAGGTGGGATTTTGCTGAAATATGAAGGAAGCCAAGGAAGTTAGGAGGCACAGATTAGAAGGGAAAGGATTCCAAGTATGAGAGAGAGCCAGTGAAAACACTCAGAATTGGGAAATGGAGAGAAAAACTTCAGAGAATGGTTGATTTCCTTTTTTTTTTCTTCTCCAAATTATGAGATGTAAAGGATATTTGAAAACAAGAAATAAAACCCCCCACAATTCCTGGGGATAGATTTTTCCCTATTTTTTTTCATTTTTCGGTTTTCTTCCCCAAATAAGCTATGAGAACAATTGGTCATATGGCTACCTAAGGTGGGCTACAGTATTCTTACTATGTGTGTCTCATTGATCAAAGATTAGCAACTAAGTCTTCTGTCCTGTGCAGACTATTGTGACATTGTAAGGAGTTAGGTACTTTGGAGGATCCTTGAAATGATACCTAAGATTATAGTCTGAGTTTCTTGAATTTAATTCAGCCAATGACCTTGGGTTTGTAATATGATATAGAGCATAAGTTTTTACCACATATGGCAAGATGCTCTATTTATTAGAATTTCATCTTTGGAACTTTTCACTGCTAATCTTGTTATCTGAGAAACATCAAGAATGTTTTGAAATGCCATTAAAATATTAAACAGGATTTGAGGAGACCTGAATTCAAGCCTAGTCTTGACTAGATTTGCTCTCTTCAAAGGCCCCACCTTCATCTACAAAATGAGGGGTCTAAATCAGATGATTTCAATGGTCCCATTAGTAGACAATATGATAAAAAAAATATGCTTAACCAATTAATTAATGTTATATCAATAGTAGGATGGATCTTGGTATATAAATAATAATATTAGTAATTTACCAAATTCCTAGGACACTAAATTTAAATTGAATTAAAATTCCTGAAAACAGGAAATATAGTAAGTATATGCATTTTAATTTTGTATTTAAATTTTAAATAAAAAATTTAGACAAGAGTCCTTATTTTATTTTATCTTATCTTATTTTATTTTTTGCGGGGCCATAAGAGTTAAGTGACTTGCCCAGGGTCACACAGCTAGTAAGTGTCAAGTGTCTGAGGCTGGATTTGAACTCAGGTCCTCCTGAATCCAAGGCCAGTGTTTTATCCACTGCACCACCTAACTGCCCCAAAAGTCCTTATTTTAAATGATATATACTTTTTTTGGTAAAAGTCTAAGATAGCTATTTTGTAAAGGAGCAACATTATTAAAATAATCAGACCATTACTTTGAATTAGTAGAGAATTATCATTTAATAGCTATGGGAGGTTTAGAGATGGCTAAAAGGGAAACTGGAAAAAATATCATAGGTTTAAGAAATAGCATTTGAATAAAGGTTGGATTTAGTGAATGTTTTTAGAATGGAGAAAAATGAGTGGGAATTTAATAATAAGCCTCCAAGACAACAGTTAATTCCCACAGTGGTCAGGACAACAGGAAATGAGTTCAAATTCCATTAGGAGAATTGTGGATTAGATTTCAGGCAACTTTCTTTCCATGATAGTTTCCGTGTAATCCTACTAGCAGAGATAGGGAACAGAAAGAAAAAAAAGACTTTTTGAAATCCCTTTCAGATCAAGATAACTTAAATGTAGCAGATTGCATTTTCAATCTCTGAAGTGGAATTTCTTTTATTTACATTCCTTGTAGAAATAACAAAGAACAATTTAGAAATAGTAAGCAACATAAAATAACTTTATATCAACAGTTGCTTTTTGTAAAAAGTAAATTTTTTTATAAAGGTATGAGCTTTATGGGAACAATGTTCTATTTAAGTCCCTTTCTAAGAAATAACCAAGGAACCTCCAGATGAGAAACAACACAAAATCTAAGACCTTGTCACTCACACAAGAGAGATTCATGCTTAGCAACAGCTTATACCTGTGAAAAAATAATCTGATTTTGAATTATATTCAATTTTCAATTATCTGAAAATGGATTATCTATTTCCTGGATAATTCTATAGTACATTTTAAAAGGCATCCTTGCTTGCTTTGGCCACACAGCACCTCCTTCTGGGATACTTCCCTTACCATCAGGTATGAGTATTTCACAAATGAAAATTCAAATAATGATTTAAAGATAATTAATTTGAAAGTAAAATCTATTGCAAATATATTATTCAACTCATAAAGTATTCAAAACACAAAGTAGTTTTGGACAAACACAGATTTTCCCCCCTGCTTCTTCCCAACATGGATAATGGATGTTTGTTGCATAAAAACATAATTGTACTTCAGAGATTTCAGATACCTGAACTTCAATCACAACTAAAATTGTGTTATACACGGATTCCCTTTTCACCTTTTGACATAAAAATCATAGAATTACTGAATAAAAAGGGATCTCAGAAGGTCAGGAAGTCCAATTCTTAGCCCTCAATAATATTCCTACCTAAAATCATTTATCACTTTTATATAACCACAATATGCTTCAAACATATATTAGCCTTTTAGTTCTCCATGTAAAATTACATACATATTGACATATTCAAGGAAACAATGTCATCAAACCAATCCATTTCAAATCATATATATATGTGTATATATACATACACACACACACACACACACACACACACACACACACACATTAGTCTTTGTGATGAACACATTGGCCAAACAAGGACCTACAAATGATTTTGCTAGAAAGCATAAAGTCTCCATAGTTCTTTAAACATACCCAAATAATTTTCGAAGTGCCATACAAATGTACTGTTAGCCAAGCATACCTGAATTAATAGATGCTTAGTTGAACAGGAGTAATAAAAAATAGTTACATTGTACAGAACATAAAAATCAGGTTCCAACAGATGGTTAATTCAAAAACCCTGACCCATGACCTTCTTTAACACTAGATTAGTATCAATAGTGCTTGAGCTTTTTTTTTTTTTTTTTCTGAAAGTGGGTCAGGACGGAATTTATCTAAGTAGTTTGATCATCTGATGTATCACAGTTTTAAAACGATTTCTCAAAATCTGTTCATCTAAAATGTTTTTTCAATATTTAAATGACCTGTGCTTTCCCTGATGTGAACCTCTCTCTACAGACACAGATTACAAATGCTTTCTGACTTAGTAGAGGTTTTTAAGACCTTCTGTAGCTGAAAATGTCACCACACTGTACCAAAACAGTGATAGACCTCTCTGAACTTAGTGAGGCTGGTACTAGGAAAACAAGTGTAAAGTCTATCACTGGGTCCTACTTGAATGGATGAAACTTTTTCAGATTAGAATGAAGAGAAAGAGCATATGCTTTAATGGCATAGAATTTGAGAAAGCCTCTATGTCACCAGGAAGTGTCAGAGGACTTTAGTGAAGATAGTCTACAAAAAAATGTAACTTCATGATGACTGAAAATAGATAATGTTCACACACTCTCTTCTTATTCCACCATACTAACCTTCACATTTTTCCAGGATCTGAACAGTTTCTCCTATTTCCAGGACTAAGCCTTGGGGTACAGATCCGCGAAAACTGCATATCACTAGAAAGGCAAAAATAAATATAGAAGTTAGGATTTTTAAAAATGGAAACATAAATCTTGTTATTGAAATGAAATACTAAATGCTCTTTAAAATATTCTCTCTGGAAAAATCTCTCTCTCATAAGTAAGACATTGCCCAATTTAGCCACTCCCAGAGTAAGGTACATTAAATATTTCAAGTCATGAAAGTATCATTAAATTATGATAATAAAAATAAAAGTATTACCACCTTACATTTTTATATAGCTTTACACCTGATAATTCACTTTGTATACATTATCCCATCCCATGAGAAAACGAGAATGGCTGTGATGATTTCCTCTTTTACAAATCAGGAAACTAGATGTGTGAGTATCTCATCTTTGATTTCCTCTCATTTTGCAGTGTCCCTTGTTCAAGGTCACATTTCAAGAATCGAATTCATGTTTCTTCACTTTAAAGTCCAGTTCTTTTTCCACCATGCTCTATTGTCACAGTGAAAAATGTTGTTGCTGGGTACTAAACATATACTTGAATATTTCTAATAGTATCTGACATAACCAGAGAGTCACTTTCTCTTTCAGTAAGATCTAGCCCACATATTTAATTTTTGCATTTCAATCTAGTTAAAAATACATTTTTTTTTCAAAAAGGGAGAAGCATTAAGAGCTCTCCTCTCTTAACATGAGTGTTTGCCAGGACTCTGTTCTGAGATGATTTTCTTATTGATGTGTGATCTCTTAGCAATCTTATCAGTTCTCATATGATCAAGTAATATTTCTAAATGAGATCAAATTTCTATATGTTCAGTCCTAATTGCTTTCTTCCACTCTTAATGCTTATCAGAGGATCACAAGTACAGAACTAGGAGGAAAAAGGCCAAGCCCCTCTTTTTATATGGGCTAACTGAGGCACAGAGAGATTAAGTGACATCCTTAATCACAAAGCTTAAGTGTCTAAAGAGGGATTTGAATTTGGGACTCCAAATAGTTCCCTAGACACTACACCACACTGACATCTCCTCATGGATTTCTCATGAGCATTTCAAACTCCAAGACAATTTAGTATTTCTTTCCCTACCTACCAACCTCCCTGTTTCTGTGGAAAGAACTACCATCATCCCAGTCACCCACATTCACAATCTGATAGTGATAAGAGTCTTCCCTCTCCCTAACTGCCCTTATCCAATCATTTTAGGAATCTTGTTATTTCTATCTCCATGACACATCTGTTACCCTCACATAGCCACCACCTTAATTCGGGCATTAGTCAAAATTTATTTGGGTTTCACGGCCTTCTAGTTGAATTTCCTAGTTCTGTGCTCTCTTCCACAGAGTTGTCAAAATAATCTTCTTAAGACACAAGACTGGCCATGTCACTCTCTTGCTCAAAAGTCTTCAGATGATGTTCACAGACTGAAGGATAGAATACCATCATCTTAACGAATGTTTAAGGTGCTCCAAAATCTTTTTTCTATCTACCTTTCAACCTTATTTCATACTACCTCCTCCTTGGCAAATTCTCCATTTAAACTACATTAGTCATTCTCTAAACTTAGTATTCCATCTCCTGCTTTTGTGTATTTTACTTTCTTCATCTCAGACTTTTATCAGACAGAAACCAATGTTTGTGAGCATCAAGAGTAAGACAGCAAAAAAGAAGTAAAGAAAAAAATCACTTAATGGAATCAACACTGACAATTTATTCAGCATCAAAACTAGTGAGTAAAAAAGGTTAATCAAATAAAAATCATCAAAAGACTGTAGTTGGTGTTAGGTTTGACTAGAATAATATCTGGCAGCCATCTGAAGCCTTTGTTACCCTTCAGAAGGATTAACACACCAGAGAATTATCTAAGGTGAAGACCAAAAGAAGTAATCCTCTTAATGGAACTGCTGTGTTCCTGCTGCTATCAACCCTTATTAAATTGTTCCAAATAATATTTCAATGTCTTCTAATAACTTTTAATGATTTCTTTTTCCTAAACTTCGCCTCCATCAATTCCCCACATGGCATTTTACTTGACATAGCCATATCAACTAATTTTCCAAAACGACCAATCCAATTACCCTGTTATTGTAGTAAGAATAGAGTTCATACTAATGGATGACTCTACCACAATTTTTCATTACTGAAGACTTTGCTGTGAGCAGGCTTACAAGTAAAATATAATATCAGTAGATGGACTGCATTTCCAATTCACTCTCAGTGATGCTCACCTTCCTCAAAATACTATGAAGAAAGCACTTAGCAAAAGTTATTACACCAAATTTTGATAAATCAATTCAATTTAAACATTTATGAAACTCTGCCACATGTAAGTCACTATGCTAGGTGCTGAGATAGAAAATATAACAATCAAAGACCTCAAAGACATTATAATCTAATGAGGGGAATCAGAAGCGCATATATAAAAATGTCTGATATAAGCTAGAATGTGGTGGGGCAAAGTAGGGATAACAATAGCTGACATTTCCAGGGACTTTAATTTTAATTTTAAGAATGCAAAGTATTTTATATCCATTATTTCATCTGATTATCATCATAATACTGGTAATAATAACAATAATAATCATATTGATATTTATCATTTATGGAATGACTATTATGTGCCAGGCACTGTGCTAATAAGTGGAGAAATAGGAAATAATTAACAGAGGGAAGGAACTAGAATTAAGGGGGACTGCAAAAGGCTTACTATAAAAGGGGAGATTTTAGTTGTGGTGAAGCAGAAAGTGAGTTAAGTTGCTACTTAAAAGAAGCTAGGAAAGTCAGTAGGTGGAGTTGAAGAGGGAGAGCATTACAGGTATGGATGAACAGCCGGAGAAAATGCCTAGAGCTGAGAGATGGAGTGTCTTGTTTTTGGGAAAGTCAAGAAGCCAGTGTCACTGGTTCAGATAATATGTGGTGGAATATAGTCTGGAAAGGCAAGAAGAGCCTGGGTTTGACTGCCAAACAGAGGATTTTGTATTTGATCCTGGAGGCAATAGGGAGCCACTGAAGTTTACTGAGGAAGGGAGTGATATGCTCACATTTGTACTTTAGGAAAATCATTTTAGTGGCTGAATGGAAGATGGATTGGAGTAGGAAGAGACTTGAGGCAAGCAGATACCAGACTGGTGGCAATGTCAGAGGAAAGAATGGTGAGTAAGTATTTGAGAGATGTTGCAAAGGTGAAATAGACAAGCTTGGACAAGGAAGGTGAGAGAGTGAGAAGTTGAGGATGGTTCCTCATTATTATTTTACAGATGAAGAAACTCAGGCAAACAGAGGTTAAGTGACTTGTCCAAGGGTACACAACTAGTAAATATCTGAGGCTGGATTTGAATTCAGGCCTTCCTGACTCTAGACCTGGCAATCTGTCCAATCTGTCACCTAACTACCTGACAACAACTCTTTGAAATTAATAATCATAATCAACAAGTATGCATTAAGTTTCTACTATGTTCTAGGCACTGAGGATACAAGTACAAAGAATGAGATAATCTCTACTCGAAATGAGCTTGTATTTTAATGAGTGGTACAACAAATATGTTTAAAATATGAATATGGGGGGCAGAGCCAAGATGGCAGAAAGAAGTCAGCAAGTTGCCTGAGCTCTCCTGTGGTTCCCTAAAATATGAATATGTGTGTGTATACACAAGTATCAAATAGTTAAATATAAGGTGGTCTGAGAGGGGAGGCACTAGTAATTGCCCATATTCATAGATCAGGGAAAACTTAATGCATAACACATGCTAAAGCTGCATCTTACAGGAAGAACAGGGTTCTGTGAGGCAGAGATAAGGAGGGAGTGCATTCCAGGCATCAGAGATGCCTAGTAAGGGAGACAGAAATAGGAGATGGAGGGTCTTGAGTGAGGAAAAGAGAAAACAGCAGTTTGGCTGGATCACAGAGTGTGAGAGTGAGAGGAGCAATGTACAATGAGATTGAAATAGTACGTTTGTACCAGGTTTTAGAGGAATTTAAAAGGTAAACAAGGGAGTTTATGTTGTATTCTAGAGGCAATAGAAAGTCACTGAAATTAGATGAGTAGGGGAATCAGATGTCCAGATCTACGCTTAAAGAAAATTGCTTTGTCAGCAGTGTACAAGATGGACTGAAATGATGAGACTGAAGGCAGGGAAACTAATTAAGAGGATGTTGTTATAATCTATACAATAATCTAAGCAGGGGTGATGAAAGCCTAAACTGGTGTCTTTAACAAAAATAGGGAAGTTTAGATACTTAGGGGCTAGGGGAAAAGATGACTTCAGTTTTGAACATGCCTCATATATCACCTGGTCATCTAGTCTGAAATGTCCAAATTGGTGATCCAGGAATGAAGCTCAAGAGAGATACAAAGGTTTAGTATATTTTTATACATATGCTATATTTATTCTATTTTAATAAATAATAAGGAAACATTCAGAAAGATTCATTGATTTGCCTATTGTCATACAACTATTAATGATCAGAGTCAGTCTGTCAATTCCGGTTTTCTTGATTCTAAGTCTAGAAAAATACATTTTGGCTGGGACAAAGGAGTGAATTAAAACTTCATGAAGGTAGAAATGAGTCCAGATGTTGGACTGACAGGTCACAACTACCAAACTTCCTCCAAAACCTCTCCTACAAAATGCCCACAGAAAATGCCAAATTGAATTCTGAAAGGAAAAGCCAACAAAAAGTCACAGTGAATCATTTTTCCAGGCCAGAGAAAATAACTAACTCCACAGCTTTGAATACTGGGATAGGGTCTGACCAGGAGTGCCAACTGGGAAAAGAAATGAGAGCTTTGGAAGAAAATTGTAAAAAGAGAACTCACAGCTTGTTTTTTTTTAAAAGCACAAAAAGACTGAAGAAAACAACTACTTGAAAATCAAAATTGGCCAAATGATGAAAGAGGGACAAAAATATTGAAGGAAATAACTCCTCAAAAATTAGAATTAGTAAAGTGGTTGGCTTCAGACACTTGTGCGACCCTGGGCAAGTCACTTAACCCTCACTGCCACGCAAAAAAAAAAAAAAAAAAAAGAATTAGTAAAGTAAGTAGAAGCTAATAATGCCATGAGACATCAAGAAACAATTAAAAAGTCAAAAGACTAAAAAACATAGAAGAAATGTGAACTGTCTCATAAAAAACAAATAGGCCAAGGAGAGATAATTTAAGAGTTATTGGGTTACCTGAAGTAATGATTTTAAAAAGAGCCTAGTTATCATTTTTAATACATCATAAAGGAAAAATGCCCATATAACTTAGAACCCAAGGACAAAGTAGAAACTGAAAAAATCCATCAGTCACCTCCAAATCCTAAAATGAAAATGCTCAAGACTATTATAATCAAAATCCAGAGTTCCCAGGTCAAGGAGAAAATACCAAAAACAATAATAAAAAAATTCAAATAGCATGGAGCCACAATCAGGATTATATAATATTGGAAAGTTACCATTGTAAAGGAGCAGAGATTTTGGAATACGATTTTCCACAAGGCAAAGAAACTAGGATTACAACCAAGAATAACCTACCAGACACATTTAGTGAAATAGAGGATTTCTAAGCATTTTTGATAAAAAAGAATAGGTTAATAGAAATTCTGACATTCAAACACAATAATCAATATAAAGAAATAATCATGGGGGCGGCTAGGTGGCACAGTGGATAAAGCACCGGCCCTGGATTCAGGAGTTCCTGAGTTCAAATCTGGCCTCAGACATTTGACACTTACTGGCTGTGTGACCTTGGGCAAGTCACTTAACCCCCGTTGCCCTGGGGGGGAAAAAAAGAAAAGAAAAGAAAAAAAAAGAAGTGAAAGAAATAATCATGAATGAGAAATCATAAGGATTTAATAAGGTTAAATTTTTTATATTCCCATACAGGAAGATGATATGTGTAACTCCTAAGAACATTATCATCATTATAGCAGTTAGAAGGAGTCTACTTAGCCAGAAGGCATCTTACCCAATAGAGAAGTAGGAGAGGAAGGGACTAAGAGAAAGTGTGTGTGTGTGTGTGTGTGTGTATGTGTGTGTGTGTGTGTGTTTGTGTTGGGAGTGATAAGAGGAAAAGCAGATTAAGAGAGTTAGTGATCAGAAGCAAAACAAACTGAGGAGAGGACAGGGGTAAAAAGATATGGGTAAATAGAATATAACAAGGAGGGGAAATGCAGTTTTAATCATAGTTGTGAATTTTAATGATATGAACTCATCCATAAAACAGAAGAGGATGGCAGAATGGATTAGAAATCAGAATCCAACAATTGGTTGTTTACAAGAGATACACACAGAGTTAAAATAAGGGGTTGGAGAAGAATCTATTATATGTCAGCTGAAGTTTTTTTAAAAAGGTAGGGATAGCAATAAATCTTGGAAAAAACAAAAGCAAAAATAGACCCAATTAAAAGAGATATTGAAGGGGGCAGCTAGGTGGCACAGTGGATAAAGCACCGGCCCTGGATTCAGGATAGACCTGAGTTCAAATCTGGCCTCAGACACTTACTAGCTGTGTGACCCTGGGCAAGTCACTTAACCCCCATAGCCGCACAAAAAATCTATTTGGATCGAAGGAAATTACATTTTTCTAAAGGTATCATAGACAATGAGTTAATATCAATACTGAACTTATATACAATGTATGGCATAACATCCAAATTCTTGAAGGAAAAATTAAATGAAGAAATAGCAAAGCTATACTAGTGGGGGAACATCAACTTATTATCCCTCCAAGATCTAGCTAAACCTACCCGCAAAATAAGAAAAGAGAAAGAGAGGGGGAGGAGGGAGGAAGGGAGGAGAGAAAGAAAGAGGGAGAGGGAGAGATAGATAGATACCTAAGATGGTGAAATAGATGCAGCAACCCATTTGAACTCTCCCAACATTCACTCCCAAACAACTTTAAAATAATGTGTCAAATTGAACTTTGGAGTAGTGTAGCCCACAAAAATGGGCTATGGTTGGGGTGAAACAGTTTTCTAGCCCAAAACAACTTAGGAGGTTGAAAAGAAAGGTCTGTGACACTGGAATACAGGTCAGCCCAAAGCATATGGAGCAGGAACACCAGTAGTGACCCTTAGAGGCAACTGCAATAGCAGCAAGTAGCAGGAAGCACCAACACCAGCAGCTTTGAGAACTCAGTCCAGAGACATTCCAGGGCAGAAAGGAGCACTTCTTCAGAAGATCAGGGGACCTAATCACAGTTCAAAGGCTGAGAAGAGCACAAGTACTTGCTGTTGCAGCTAGAATTGAAACCAAGAATAACCTGCCCAGCAAAACTTAATATAATCCTTCAGGGGGAAAAATAAACATTTAATGAAATAGAGGACTTTCAAGCATTCCTGATGAAAAGACCAAAGCAGGATATAAAATTTGACATTCAAACACAAGACTCAAGAGAAACATAAAAAGCTACACATGAAAGAAAAAGTATAAGGGACTTAATAAGGTTAAAGTGTTTATGTTACTTTATGGGAAAATGATACAAGTTACTTCTAAGAAATTTAGCATTATTAGGGTAATCAGGAGGAGTCTACATAGACAGAGGGCATAGGAGGGAAAAGAAATAAACTCATCCATAAAATGAAAGGTAATAAGGGGACAGCTAGGTGGCACATTGGATAAAGCACCAGCCCTGGATTCAGGAGGACCTGAGTTCAAATCTGGCCTCAGACACTTGACACTTACTAGCTGTGTGACCCTGGGGAAGTCACTTAACCCCCATTGCCCCTCAAAAAAAGAAAGAAAGAAGGAAAGGTAATAGCAGGACGTATTAGAAACCAGAATCCAACAATATGTTGTTTACAAGAAACACAATTGAAACAAAAAGACATACATATAATTAAAATCTGAGGCTGGAGCAAAATCTATTATGATTCAAATGAGATTTTTTAAAAAGCAGAGGTAGCAATCATGATCTCAGACAAATCAGAAGCCAAAATAACCCTAATTAAAATAAATAATCAGAAAAATTATATTTTGCTAAGAGGTACCACAGATAATGAAGTAATGTCAATACTAACCATAAATGCATCAAATGGTAGAGCATCCAAATTCTTAAAGACCAAATTTAGAAGGAAAACAAGAAATGGGGGGGAGGGATTTTTGAGCAAGTTTCTTTGATAAAGGTCTCATTTCTCAAATATATAGGGAATTAAGTCCAATTTATAAAAAATAAGAGCTATTCGCCAGTTGAAAAATGGTCAAAAGATATGAACAGGGAGTTTTCAGAAGAAATAAGTTATCAATAGTCATACAAAATACTTTAAATAACTATTGATTAGAGAAATTCTAATTAAAACAATGATGAAGTACCACCTAACACCTATCAGAGTAGCAAACATGAGAAGAAAAGGAAATGGTAAATGCTGGAAGGGATGTGGAAAAATTGGGACACTAATGCACACTATTGGAGTTGTAAACTGGTCTAACTTTTCTGGAGAGCAATTTAAAACTATGTCAGAGGGCTATAAAACTGTGCATACCCTTTGATCCAGCAATACCACTACTAGACCCATATCCTAAAAAGATCAAAGAAAAAGGAAAGGACCTATATGTACAAAAATATTTATAGCAAGTCTTTTTGTGGTGGCAAAGAACTGGAAACTGAAGGGATGTCCGTCTGTCAATTGGAGGATGACTGAAGAAGATGTAGTATGATTATGATGGAATACTATTATGCTATAAGAAATGAGCGGGATGGTTTCAGAAAAACCTGGGAAGAATTATATGAGCTAATGCAGAATGAAATGAGCAGAACCAGGTCAGTGTGCACAGTAACAGGAATATTATCATGATGATCAGCTGTGAAAGACTTAGCTAGTCTGATCAGTGTAATAATGTAAGACAATTCCAATGGACTCAAGAGGAAAAATGTTATCCACCTTCAGAGAGAGAATTGATGAACTCTAAGTGTCTATCAAAGTATATTTTTTCACTTTTTTTTCTTGCTTTTTTTGCAACATGGCTAATATAAACAATGTTTTGCATGATTTCACACATAAAACTAATATCTTGCCTTCTCAATGGATAGGAGAGGGAAAGATTTTGGAACTCAAAAATGTTTTAAATGAGTGTTAAAAAGAAATAGGCAGGGGCGGCTAGGTGGCACAGTGGATAGAGTACCGGCCCTGGAGTCAAGAGTACCTGAGTTCAAATCCGGCCTCAGACATTTAACACTTACTAGCTGTGTGACCCTGGGCAAGTCACTTAACCCCAATTGCCTCACTTAAAAAAAAAAGAAAAAAAAAGAAATAGGTAATAGAATTTTAAAAGAGAAAAAAGTTAAGGAGATGGATAGGATTTTAGATATGCTAGACCTCTGGAAAATATTAAATGGGAATAGAAATGAGTACAACTTTTCTCAATTGTACATGGCGGGCAGCTAGGTGGTGTAGTGGATAGAGTACCAGCCCTAGATTCAGGAGGACCTGAGTTCAAATCCGACCTCAGACACTTAACACTTACTAGCTATGTGACACTGGGCAAGTCACTTAACCCCCATTGCCTCACAAAAAAAAAAATGTGAGCTCAATTGTACATGGCATCTTCACAAAAATTGACCATGTTTTAAGGCATAAAAACTTCACAAAGAAATGCAAAAAAGTAGAAATATTAAATACACCTTTTTCTGACCATAATGGAATAAAATTACATTCAATAAAATGCTTTTAAAGCACAGATTAAAAATTAATTGAAAACTAAATATTCCAATTCTAAATAATGAAATAAAAAAGCAAATCATAAAAACAAGTGATAATTTAATTAAAGAGACAACATTACCAAATTTTTAGGATATAGTTAAAGCAGTACCTAGGGGAAATTTTATATCTCTAAATGCTTACATCAATAAAAAGGAGAAAGAACAGATTAACAAATTGGGCATGCAACTAAAGAAACAACAAATTAAAATATAGCTATCTAGATAGCTGAAGGACTTTACTGATGAGGTCAAACCATACTTAGGTGGACACTATTGTGCTCTGATCAGTTGGTGGGTTTTTTGGGGGGTGGGGGTAGGGGGGAATATCATATTCTTTCTCTGATGTCATCTTAACCAAGAGTTGAGTGACCTGAGTCCCCAGACTCAGTATCCCTAGACTTCATTTTAATATAACACACCTCCAAATCATGTCAATCAATTAGATTTGATTGCTATATGGTAGACAGCTAGAAGGGTATATAAACTGAGATCCCACTGCCATAAGGGGTCTTTGGTCTGAGAGAGATAATCAAATGGCCATCCTCTTATTAATAATCTGATGGCCTATTAATAAAATGATTAAGTTATCAAGATACTATGTCTTTCATAATTTTGATCATCACACTAGAAGCCTTTCCAATAAGACCAGGGGGTGAATCAAGGCTTTCCATTATCACTATTGTTATGTGAAATTGGACTAGAAATAATAACTATAGGAAAACAATTAAAAATTAAAAACATAAGGAATAAGCATAGGTAACAAGGAAAGAAGCCTATAATTTTTTTTTGTAGATGATATGATGTTATCCTTAAAGAACCCTAGAGAATAAAATTTTAAAAAACACCTAATCAAGACAATTAAAAAAACAAATACATAGTTGCAGGATATAAAATAAACTCACACAAATCTTTATAATTTCTATATATTACCACCAAATTAGAGCAGGAAGAGCTAGAAAGAGAAATTATATTTAAAATAACTCCACACAGAATAAAATACTTGGGAGTTCATCTTCCAAGATACACACAGGATCTATATGAAAATAATTACAAAACACTCTTCGCACAAATAAATACTCTAGTCTAAACAACTAGAGAAATAACAGTTGCTCCTAGGTAGGACAAGTTAATACAATAAAAATGACAATACTACTTAAATGAATTTACTTACTCAGTTCTGTCCCAATTAAATTACCAAAGAATTATTTTATAGAATAGAAAAAAATAATAAGAAAATTCATCAAGAAGTGCAGGTACGGGTCGGTGCACGGGGAGGCAGTGGCGGCGTCCGTGTGACTGCTTGGGAGCCATGGAGGGCAGCTTCAGCTAAGACTTCGGTGGGCAGCAGCGAGAAGCTGGACCCAGGGCTCACCACGGAGCAAGTGAAGGTGCAGATCTATGTGGCCAACGCGCAGGAGCTACTGCAGAATTGCATCACGATTGCATGGACTGGTACATGGACGCCTAGAATACAGTGTCCCAAGCCTACAACTCAAGGTTGCAACAGGAGCCAACATGTGAGGCATGTGCTCTTTTAGTGGACATCCAGGATACTCTAGCTGTGTTATCCACACCTCAGAGCGGGCCGACCCTGGACACCACCAGAGAGTTCATTCTCCTCCCACCCTCACTTGTGACAAGGTGCTTTGAAAATGAAAGGCATGGGGGGTGGGGGGGGCGGGAGGCGGTGATTTCTGAAATTTGTCTGGATTCCTTGGTGATTCCCTACCCCCTTCTCAACACACTAATAAAAGCTCTGTTTGTGCGGGGAAAATAAGAAACTTCATCTAGAGTAACAAAAGGTAAAGAACATCAAGGGAATAAATGAATATATACATACATACATACATATATATACACACATATATACATATATATATGTATGTATGTATGTATATGAAGGAAGGGGGTCTAGCAACACCAGATCGAAAACTATAGTACAAAGTGGTAATCATCAAAGTAATTTGGTACTAGATAAGAAATACAATGATCAATCAATGGAATAGATTAGGTACACAATATATAGAAGAAAATAAGCACAGTAACCTAGTTTTTGATAAAAACCAAAGATCCCAGCTATTGTGGCAAGAACTCACTATTTAACAATAACTGCTGGGGAAACTGGGAAGTAGTCTGGAAGAAACTAGGTATAGACCAATACTCACACTACATACCAAGATAAGCTCAAAATGGGTACATGTTTTAGACATAAAGCGGGATATCTTAAGCAAATTAGGGGAGCATGGAACAAATTATCTGTCAGATCTATACTTAAGGAAAGAGTTCATGATAAAACAAGGGAGGTAAAATATATTATTTCAATTACATGAAATTAAAAGGTTTTGCTCAAATTAGAAGGAAATACAGCCAGATTTAGCAGGAAACAGAAAATTTACAAGTTTCTCTAATAAAGGAATTACTTCTCAAATAGCTAGAGAACTGAGCCAAATTTATAAAACTAAGAGCCATTTTCCAATTAATAAATTGTCAAAAGATATGAACAGGCAGTTTTCAGAAGAAATCAAAGCTACTAATAGTCATGGGAGGAAAAAAGCCCTAAATCACAGCTCAGAGGCATTACTTCAACCCCATCAGAATGGCTACCATGACAAAAAGGGAAAATAAATGCCAGAGGGGATGTGGAAAAATAGGTACATTAATGCACTGCTGGTGGAGTTGTGAACTGGTTCAACCATTCTGAACACTTAACACTTATTAGCTGTGTGACCCTAGGCAAGTCACTTAACCCCAGTTGCCTCACCCGCCCCCCCCCAAAAAAAAACAAAAGAAAAAGAAAAGAAAATTACTGGTTTCTTGTGTATTATTATGCACTTCTGTAATCCCTATTACTGGGGAGACGCTTGAATTTAGGAGTTCAGATTTGTAGAAAGACTAAAGGCAATTGGGTTTTCACACTAAGTCTAGCACCACTATATTAAGCCCTTGGGATAGAGGGCTGTGAGACTGCCTAAAGAAGGATGAAATGGACAAGGTCAGAAATGGAGCAAGTCAAAGATTCTGTGCCAATCAGCAATAACATCAGGACTCTAAGTGGCCACTGCACTTCTAGCCTGGGCAAGATAGAGAGACCTAGTCTCAAAACCACCTCCAAAACCAACTCTATCTGTTCATATCCTTTCACTATTTGTCAATGGGTGAATGACTTTATTATAATTGAGTCAGTTCCTTGTGTAACTTGGGAATGAGATCTTTATCAGAGAAACTTACTACAAAGCTTTCCCACCCTCCCCAGCTAACAGTTTTCTTTATCCATTTTAACTTTATTGGTTTTGTTTGTGCAAAACCTTTTTACTTTTATGTCATTAATTATATCCTTCCATCGTAATCTTACACTTTTCCCTTTCCTTGCTTTACCTTCTTCTAATAAAGGTGATAAGAGAATAGTTTGCTTATCGTAAGTGTTCTCTGCTTAATGCAATTTGCTTCTGCTCCCTTGTCCCTCTTCTCTTCCCCTTGCCCAGACCCCATATCATAGGTTCTCACCTTTCTTTATATCATTTTAAAATCTTCTAACCTCCAAGAGTCAAGTTTGTTTTCTTTATGACTAACCCATTTCTGAATCTACCTTCCCTCTTATTCCCCTACCATTCTCTCTGAGTCTTTTGCTTCCTTATAGAGTTTAATGTCTTTCTACACCAAACTATGTGCATGGGTGTGTGTGTGTGTGTGTGTGTGTGTTTGTGTGTGTGCGTTCTACCCTCCTTTAACCAGTTGAAATTAAAGTGATGTTCCCACCATCCTTTCCTTCTTGTTTGTATAATCTTCTACTTGAGCACCTCAATTATATAAAATAATATTTTCTCCCATCTTTTCTTTCTCTTTATTTCCTAGAATATTTCTTTTTCCTTTCCTTTCTTCTTTTAAGATCATGACAAATACAACCAACAAATACCACCAGGTCCCTTATCTTATTTAACTTCCTCTATGACTCTTGATGGCATTAGGGTTTTGAGATGATACATATCATATTCTCCCCCTAGAATATAAACTCTTTTCCTTTGTATAATCCCTTCCCTGATTGTTCACTTGGATTTACACTTTTAAGTTTCTCCTGAAAATTCTGAGTTTTTATTCAGAATTTCTACTTAATGTTGGTCTTTTCCATAGTAATGCTTAGAAGTCCTCTATTTCAATGAAGTTCCATTTTCCCCGTCGGATTATAATGTTTTTTGGGTAAATTATTCTTGATTGTAAGCCTGTATAGTCTACCTTTTGGACTATCATGTTCCATGATTTCCTCTAGTGGTAGCTTCCAAATCTTGTAAAATCCTGACTCCTCATTCTTTGAAAACTTTTTTTGGCTGCTTCTAATATTTTTTTTTGATCTAGAAGTTCTATATTTTGGCTATGAAATTTTCATTCTGGAGGAGTTTTCATTCTGGGGGTTTCTTTCAGGAAATAATCGGTGGATTCTATCTATTTTCACTTTGCCCTTTGGTGATGGTAAATTTGGATAGTTTTCTTTCATGATTTCTGGAATACGATATCCAGGCTCTCTCTTTTGTCATGGCATTCAGGTAGTCCAGTGATTCTTAAATTATCTTTCTTTGATCAGTTTGTAAGGTCAAATGCTTTTCAAATGACACAACTTAAATTTTCTCATTTTCTTCAGCCTCCTGAATTTGTTTTAATATTTCTTATCTCACTTCCACAAACTAATGCTGAGTGAAATGAACAGAACCAAGAGAATATTCTACACAGTACTGGCAACATTTTCTGATGATCAATTATGATAGACTTAACTCTTCTCAGCAATACAACGATCCAAGACAATGCCAAAAGATTTATGGTGGAAAATGCTCTCCACATTCAGAAAAAGAACTATGGAGTCAGAATGCAGACTGAAGGATACTATTTTCACTTTCGTTTTTGCTTTTTTTTGTTATTCTTCTTGTTTATTCTTTCTTGTGTTCCCCCCCCCTTAGGTTCTGTTTAATGTGGAAATATGTTAACAGGATCAAATTGCTTGCTGGCCTCAGGAGGGGGAAGGGAAGGAGGGAAATCAAAAATATCTTTACATGTAATTGAGAAAAATAAAAAATAAAACAAAAAAATAATATTTCATGTCTCATGGAGACATTTACTTCTGGTTCATTCTAATGGTCAAATAGGTTGTTACTTGGGTAAGATTTTGTCCTTCTTTACTAAGCTAATTCTCCTCTTAAGTTTTTCTTGGAAAACTCTCATTTATTTTCCAGTATGTTCCCCCAACATTTTCACTTCACTTATGATAGTACTATATACTCTTAAATACTTTCTAAATTGCTGAATTTTTTTCTAGGAATTCTGGCTGACCTTGTGGCCAAGCTATATTTTTATTTGAGGCTTATGTATAGATATTTTGGAGTTATTCTTTTCTTCTAGGTTTATATCTTGAACATCTATGGTACCTTAATAGCTTTTGCTTGTGGAAATATTTTTGGTTTACTTATTCTTTCAGCCTTACTTGATAAATTAGGGCTTTGTATTATGGCCAGGCTAGACTCAATTCTGGAGGGAATGCTTGGTTTTGATTTGTATTCTATGGGGTCCTGCTGCTATTTTCTCAAGGTATTTAGCACTGTTTTCTTCAGAGATCACTGGGGAAGCTTAGATTGGGAACTGGCAAACTTTCAGTGTGCCCCGAGTCCTTTTTTTAGGGTGAAATTTGATCACTTATCTCCCAGTCTTAGATTTTCCAGAATCTAAATCTACTATCTCAAAAATCACTATTGTATTTAAGACTATGCCTGGATTCATTTTCCATTTTTATCACAAACTCATAAAGGCAGTAATCACCCCACCCATACTCACCACTACTAATGTGCCCATTATTTCCATTCTTTTCCCACACTCCCAAAACTCTTTTGTCCCCCTTTCCTTCTTTCAAAGTTCTTCCTCTTGGATGGTTTCAGAAAAACTTGGGAAGAGTTATATCAATAAATGCAAAGTGAAGTGAACAGAACCAGGAGTATATTATACACAGCAATAACAAAATGGTAAAGATGATGGACCGTGAAAGAAATAGCTACTCTTATCAAGACAATTATCCAAAACAATTCCAAATGACCCATGATGGGAAATATTACCCACTTTCAGAGGGGGAAATTGATGAATTCTGAATGCAGATTAAAGCATACTTTAAAAAACTTTATTATTATTGTATTATTTTGTTTGTGCTTTCTTTTGCAACATAACTAATATGGAAATATTTTGCATGATCTCACATGCATAATTGAAATAAAATTGCTTGCCTTCTCAAGCAGGGAGGAGGGGGTAAGGGAGAGAGATTTTGCAACTCAAAAAATTTTTAAGTGTTTTTTTTACATGAATTGGGAAATATTTAATGAAATAAATAAAATAATAATTAATACAAAAGAAAAAAGATAATAGATTATCTAAGTTTAATGAGCCTTAAGTTCTAGAGGTGACTGGACCGAGGCATGTGACCCATCTCTACTTCTGAAGGCATATTTTAGAGTTGCCACCGCACTAGAGGTGAGGGGAAGAGTCAGAAAGAAAAATGACCCATGATCCCTACATGCCTTTAAGCTTACAATTAATTTGGCCCAAAGGAAGAGAGAATAGATCTCCCTTTCCTACCTCAAATACACTTTCTCTTTAATATCCATGGAACTGTGTTTATGCCATAGTAATATCTACTGTCTCACACCTGTCTTTCTCCATTCGCACAACTACTACCCTATTTCAAGGCCTCATGACCTTTCACTTGCACTACTGACTGAAACAGCTCACCCATTGATTTTCCAGTGTCCAGGCTCTCCTGTCTCCTGTCTCCAATCCTTCCTTCACACAGCTACCAAACTGATTTTTACTAAAGTATAATTTTGACCATCTCATTCCCCTACTAAATAAACTCTGATGATTCCCTATTACCTCCAAAAATCAAAATAAATTCCTCTATTTGGCATTTGAAGCCTTTCCTAGTGTGTTCCTAAGCTACCTTACAACACATAATTCCCCTCCATGAACACCACCATTGCAAGAGCATTAGCCTCCCTGGTGTTCTTCATACACAGCACTAACCCCATCCTTGGAATTTATTCCCTCCTCACTTCCATCTCACACAGTTTCTAGTTTCCTTCAAGGCTAGTGCCTTTTCCTGATAATTAGCTTGTCTTGACTGTCAGGCAATGATGATTTTCACTTTTGGAGCTATATTCACAATGCCTAGTACAGTGCCTAGAATATAGTACTTGATTTAAAACTGCAATATTGACTGATTGATTAGGGCTCAGTAGTTCACAGTATCTAGGACTTGGGTACCAAGATGTCTAAGACTGACCTCAGCATATAACATTATCCTCCTGACATTGTAAAGGATCTTTCAAGAAAAGAATCAGCTCTAGTTAGGGTATGGTTAAAAAAAATAATAAAAAACCACAAACAGAGCAATAGGTGGTCTCTCAACAGCCCAGTATCAGTTTCATTCCTCCAGTATCTACTAAGTACTATGCATAGGTGTGATGACAATTAGGATGCAGTCCCTACCCTAAAGAAAAAGCACGTAAGACATAAGGTTCTTTTTCTGTCTAGTTAAGTTACCTGCTCCAAGCTCTTGAAGTAAGTAGAAAAAGAATTGAATTTGGAGTCAAGAAACCTCGATTTAAATCTTGGCTCTACCTGCTCACGAGCTATATAACATATACATGTATATCTATATATGTGTATAATATATAACCTCAGACATGTTACCTCTCTAGACCTTATTTTTCTCCTTTGTAAAATGAGGGAGTTGGACTACACGATCACTAAAATTCTTTCTGCCGCTAGATTCTATGATTTCTGTTCAGAAAATATTGTGTAGAAAAGACCTTGATTATACAAGCTTAAAATAAATCAAGTATATGACATTTCAGCTACGGGAACGAATGCAATCTTGAGCTGTATAATGTCCAGGAAAAACGGGCGAAGCCACAGTTGCACTGACTTCTGATTGCATCCTAGCACATCTGAAGGACTGTGTTCAGTTTCAGATACCATATTTGGGGAAGGAGGCTAAAGCAGGTCCAATGGAGGCAAACCAGAATGAGGGAACTGCAAACTGTGCCCTACAATTACTTCACAGAATTAGGAATATTTAGCTTAAAGGTTTAAGGAGGTAGAGAGGATGATCACTGTCCATTTGACTATCATATGGAAGAGGGATCAAAGTTATTCTGTTTGGCCTCAGAAAGCAGAAGTAGGAGCAAGAGGTGGTGGTTGCAGAAAGGAAGATTCAACTAATTAAAAGGAAATTCCCTAATAACTAAGTAACTAATAACTAATAAATAAGCTGGCCAGAAGTAGAATAGCCTGCCTTGGGAGTAAAGTTATCTATTGTTGAAGGTCTTCCAGTGAAGACTGGATAAGCATTTGTTGGGGAAGTTGTAGGGAGGATTTCTGCATAGAGTGATTGGTTGGTCTAGATGATGTCAGGTCACTTCTTACTTTGGGATTCCGTGATTTTTCTTTAAGTCTAAGGAACACCTGGGTACATTGGGAGGAAGGGAGAGAGAGAGGGAAAGAGGAAGAGAAGAGACTTGAGAGAGTTCATTTATCGCTTGAATCTTAATGTGGATAAAGATTCCATCTTTTTTTATTATACTTCAACACTTCACACAAATTCAGTCTAAGCCATCAAGTCTGATGAGTGTCTTTGTTTTTCTTCTCAAACAAGTTTCCAAAAGTTGGAATAGAAGGAGGAAGACAGAAAGAAAGTGAAGCAAATGACATTTGGTGGGAGGGTGGGGGTTGAAGAGAGAACAATGCTTTCTCCCTGTAATCACAGATCTATTTTCAGACCTATAATCTGTTTACAGGATATCAAGTAGCACAAAACTTATTAATCAATAGTGTGGCTATGTTTCCTACTGTGTTTACCAGATGCTTTATAATGATTTCATGAATAAGGTGCTAGCTACACAGCAACTATGCCCTTTACCATTATTGTTTCAGTTTAGTTAGATCAACTGGTCCAGGTGATTAAGAATTATTACCACAATTGTTAAGTTGAAAAAACCTAAAATATTATGTAACTTTCAAGACCATGAGATATTAAATATTAAAATGGTATGCATAATTTATTTATGAAAGGAAGGAAATGAGAGCTAGTTCAAGGAACTGGAATAAAAAAAAACCTATAAATCAATGTCACTACCCAGTGTTAAGGGGTTTGGGGAGAGTGCAGGTATGTGGTGTAGCAGATAGAACTGGAACTCGAACTGGAGTCAAGCAGACTCATCTTCCTGAGTTCAGATCTGGCTTCAAACACTTATTAGTGTGACCTTGAGCAAGTCACTTAACTCTCTTTGCCTCAGTTTCCTCAACTGTAAAATGAACTGGGAAAAAAATGACAAACTGCTCCAGTATCTTTGCCAAGAAAACCCCAAATGGATTCACGAAGAGTCAGAAACGACTGAAAAACAACAGTGTTTTTTATTGTTATTTCATTTTGTGAGATTTGGAATATAAGTCCAAAATGCAAGAAACTTTTTTTCCTCCTGGGTGCTTTCCTTGAACTTAGGATGCACTACTACCAGAAAGACAGGGCTTCGGTCTCCAATGAGACCAAATGAGGTGATGAGATGGTATTCATTGTCTCCAAAGAGTCAGGCTTCTTCTCATAAGTTTCATTGAAGAGAATAGACAAGGGTGAAAATTCTGTATTTTCCCACTCAATTATGCATTTAAAATGCCAAAAAAACTAATTAAAACAGCTAAAGATAAACATTAACCATTATTAATACAGTAACTTATTTTAAAAGATATGTACAATTTAATATTTACAGAAATATGAACAGTTAATTACTATTGGATACTTTATTTATTTTTTTTTATTAATCCTTAGCTTAATCTACTACTTAATTTAATCCTAGTTTTCCCCCTCAGCCTTTAGTTCCTAGATTCTCATCTAACAGCCTAAATGTTTCTTGCCCAGTGTAATGGGATTTGCGATTCCAATACTTCTTCCAGCTCATTATGATCCTAGGTTAGGTATGCAATCTCTAAGAATGTTATGTTCTTCAGTCTGAGCTCCCTTTATTTCTGTCTCTATCCACTCTCCATGACTTCTCAAACTCCTCATTAGCAGCTCTGCCCTGCTCCCACATGGGTCTTTCCCCACTCCACTTGCCAACCCCCTTCCTGTATTACCTTTCTCTCCTCCATTAGAAAGTTAGCTTGAGGGATTTCTGGGTCATGTGATCAACAATAATGAAGACTAGACACTTTGTCCAATCCTCACAACTTTTCAAACCCTCTCAAAATAAGAATCATGTGAAAATATATTTTCATTTGTCTGCAAGGTCTTAAACACCAATAACACTGAGGTAACAACTCAATGAAGTAAAAGCAGAGCAGGGTAGTCCATAAACCTTAAGGCTCACACACAATCCTCCAGCAGCCACCACACTGACAGGGCTTCACAAACTGACCCATAAGTCTGCAATAGAACTCAACTCTCCTCCCTACCTCTGGGCTACAGAAAGCCAACAGGCAGAAGCTTGCTCTAGCTGGGACTTTGGGGTAGCAACACTCTTGCTCTGAAGCATTACTTAGCCAGGAGCAGAGGGAATGGGGGAAGGGCACTAGCATGTGTAAGGATCTACCAAGCACTGAAGCAGAGAATGGGTGTCCAGATGGTGCCCACTTATGTCTATCCAGTTATGTCACTTGGGGGCAGAGATCAAGACTGAATAAAACATGAAGTATACAATGTTGGAGAAATCTGAGATGACTTTGAGGCCCAGCACCTGGGAAAGTACTATCAAAAAGGAAGGAGTCAGAGGGGCAGCTAGGTGGTGCAGTGGATAAAACAATGGCCCTGGATTCAGGAGGACCTGAATTCAAACCTGGCCTCAGACACTTGACACTTACTAACTCTGTGACCCTGGGCAAGTCACTTAACCCTCTTGCCCCTCTGCCCCAAAAAGGAAGGAGTCAGTGAGTGGTGATAGGGGAATATAAGGGGGGGGGGGGCTGAAATAACAAAGATCTCAGAAGAAGAAAATACAGTTAATGACTCTGAGCACAAGAAGATATATCAAGAGGAAAGATCTTAATAATAGAATAGCCTCCAGATCATTTAAAGACTTCAGACATCTACAAATAAATGATTGCAGGATGTAGACTTTACATTTCTTGCAGGGATGGGGTCTCATTTGCTTGAGTTTGTATCCTCAGAACTTAGAGCAGTATTTTGCACACATACTAATTGTTTAGTAAATGCTCTGATTATCTGTCTAATCTATGTAATTATATCTGAACTACCTCTGAAATGTATACTATTCTGATATATAGAGGGAGAAGGAACAAGCATTTGTTGAATGCCTATTATGTACCAGTCACTGTGCTAAGTGCTTTACAATTTCATTTGCTCCTCAGAACAACTTGTGAGGTGCTATTCTCATCTCCATTTCACAACTGAGGAAACTGAGGCAGATAGAGGTTAAGTTCCCAGGATCACACAGTAAATGTCTGAGGGCACATGTAAACTCAGGTCTTCCTGATTCCAAGAAAAGCACTCTATCTACTGGGCCACTTACCTGTCCCTAGGTTTCTACTAGGTTCAGTAACTGCTCTAGAAATGAAAAATAAAAGTACAAATTCATTAAATATCTGAAATCGCAATCATTCTACAAGTATCTAAACATGTACTATATGCCCAGCACTAGGGCTAGGAAGATAAAATTTAAATAGTCCCTGCCCTGAATAAATTTACATTCTGTCAGAGGAAAAAACATGTACAAATGTGAGACAAAATAAATACAAAATATAAATTTGAATCTTAGGATCTTAAAATTTCTTTTTCAGATTTTTAGGTCAGTGAATGAGAAAAAGGGTAGACAAAATGACAGTTATGATCACAATTTTCAACTACTACTACTATTGGTAATAGTAGTAATAACCAGCATTAATAGAGTGCTTTAAGGTTTGTAAAGTATTTTATAAATATTATCTCATTTGATCTTAACAACAACCCTGGGAGGTAGGTACTATTATGATCCCCACTTTACAGATGAAGCACATAGAGGTTAAGTGACATTTCCAGGACCATAGAGCTGGTAAAGGTCTGATGCTAGAGTAAAACTCGGGTCTTCCTGACTCTAGGTCCAGGGTTCTATGTACTGTAACACCAAACTGCAGGATAATATTGGAAGTAAGTACTTCCAGTATTATGTTTTTTCTCAGAACTATATTTTTTTATTGATTGAGGCTTCAAATATTTATAAAGTCTTCCCCATGTACAATGTGCAAAATGCTATATTCTTGTCAGTGTATTTAATCGTTTATTTCCAGGCCTTACTTATATCAATAATATAGTAGTAACATTTCTAACTATCATATGGTACACAGCAGGGTATTAGTAGACCTATAACTATCTCAAGAAGGCAAAAACTATACTGTTAACTTTATTACCCTAAGTCACTCATATATACCTTATACAAAGAAAATGTAAGAAGACAATAGAAAGGTAGAGAACTTTGGCATACTGAGACAATAATGAGAGACAGTCGTGATACTGTAGGAGACTAGTATAAGAGGCTGATGAGCCTAATCATGGAAAAGTCCCAACACAAGTCAAGAAATAGCTACGCTATATTGTTAGAAGGGAGACAGAAAGCTGAGAAATAATTTTTATAGCCATATTTCTGATAAAGGCCTCATTTCTAAAATATATTGGGAGCTAAATCAGATTTATAAGAATCCAAGTCATTCCCCAGTTGACAAATGGTCAAAGGATATGAACAGGCAGTTTTCTGATGAAGAAATCAAAGCTATCTATTGCCATATGAAAAAAAAATGCTCTAAATCACTATTGATTAGAGAAATGCAAATTAAAACAACTCTGAGGTACCACCTGACACCCATCAGATTGGCTAATCTGACAAAAAGGAAAATAATAAATGTTGGAGAAGCTGTGGAAAAATTGGTACACTAATGCATTGTTGATGGAGCTGTGAATTGATCCAACCATTCTGGAGAACAATTTGGAACTAAGCCTAAAGGGCTATAAAGCTGTGAATAACCTTTGACTCAGCAATACCACTACTAGGTCTGTATCCCAAAGAGATCAGATAAGAGGGAAAAGGAACCACATGTACAAAAATATTTATAATTTATAATTGAGGGGTTGCCCATCAATTGAGGAATGGCTGAACAAGTTTTGGTATATGAATGTAATGGAATTCTATTGTGCTGTAAGAAACTATGAGCAGGCAGATTTCAGAGAAACCTGGAAGGACTTGCATGAACTTATGATGACCGAGATGAGCAGAACCAGGAGAATATTGTACACAGTATCAACAGCATTATGTGTTGATCAATTGTGATGGACTTGATTCTTCTCAGCAATACAATGGTCCAAGATAGTTCCAAAGGATTCAAGATGGAAAATGCTCTCCAAATCCAGAAAAAAAAGAACTGTGGAATCTAGATGCAGATCGAACCATACTATTTCTATTGGGTTTTTTGTTGTTGTTTTTCTTTTTTGAGGTTTTTCCTTTTTGCTCTGTTTACACAGCTAGTTAAGTGTCAAGTGTCTGAGGCTGGATTTGAACTCAGGGGGTGTGTGTGTGTGTGTGTTTTTGTGGGGCAGTGAGGGTTAAGTGACTTGCCCAGGGTCACAGAGCTAGTAAGTGTCAAGTGTCTAAGGCCGGATTTGAACTCAGGTCCTCCTGAATCCAGGGCTGGTGCTTTATCCACTGAGCCACCTAGCTGCCCCCGGCCAATTGTATTTTTAAGTCATTATTTTCTTTTCCCAAGCTATTCTCTTGCATAATTCTCATTTCTTTTCCCAATTTTTCTTCTGCCTTTATTATTTGGTTTATAAAATCCCTTTTGAGCTCTTTCAAGAGGGTTTTTTGGTCTTGAAACCAATTTCTCTTTCTCTTTAAGGCTTCACATGTAGGCATTTTGACATTGTTGTCCTCCAGGTTTATGTTTTGGTATTCCCTGTTGCCATAATTTTCTGTGGTGAAGGGTTTTTGTTTCTTATTCATATTTTAGCTTCTTTTGTGCATTTTAAAGTTGGCAACTGGCGTACAGCATGCACTGTCCCAAGCTTTTTTTGCTGGGGGCCAGGGGCCCAGTCACTGGCTTTCTACTCTGAGGTTTCAGCCCCTTTCAGGTTTCTCACTGCACTGTAGTGGCTTAGCCTACTTGGGCCTGTTGAGTTGCAGAGAGCCCAGCTGTGCCACTAGCTTACTGAGCTAGGACCAAGGGTCTTCAGCTGCTGATCTGTGCTGTGGTTAAGAGCCTTTTGCTGGCTTGCCCAAATACCCTCTTCACTGAGTTGTGCTCCCCTTTTACCCAGGTGAGGCAGACCTTTCCCGAAGACCTTCTAGGTTATCTTAATCTGGAAGATTGTTTCACTGTCTTTTTCTAGGTTCTGCAGCTCCAGAAATAATGTAGAGGCTTAATTTATTGTTGTTTCTGAGGGAAATTTGGTAGAGATCAGGCAACTTCCTGGCTTCACTCTACCATCTTGGCTCTGCCTCTCAGGAGACTTTATTTTTTTAAATGTAATAAACATTTTTATTTATAGTTTGGGGTTCCAATTTTTTATCACTCCTTCCTTCCTTCCCCTCTTCCCTTTCTGAGGTGGCAATCAGGTATGGGTTATACATGTATGGTTATGTAAAACATTACAGGGCTAGCTAGGTGGCACAGTGGATAAAGCCTTGGCCCCGGATTCAGAGTTCAGACACTTGATACTTACTAGCTGTGTGACCCTGGGCAAGTCACTTAACCCCCATTGCTCCGCCAAAGAAACAAAAAACAAAACAAAATTACCATATTTGTCATATTTTACAAGAAAACTCCATTCAAAGAAAAAAAAGTGAAAAATAGCATGCTTCAGTCTGTTCCATCAATATCAGTTCTTTCTTTGGAGGTGGATAGTATGTTTCATCAAGAGTCCTTTGGGATTGTTTTGGATCATTGCATTGTTGAGAATAGTCAAGTCATTCACAGTTCTTCATAAAACAATACTGCTGTTTTTGTGCACAATGTTCTCTTGGTTCTCATCACTTCACTATACATCATTTCATACATGTCTTTTCAGGCCTTTCTGAAGTCATCCTGCTTGTCATTTCTTATAGCAAAATAATATTCCATTACCATCATATACCACAGTTAGTTTAGTCATTCCCCAATTGATGGGCATTCCTTTGGGGTTTTTTTGTTTGTTTGTTTGTTTTTTGTTTTTTTGTTTTGCGGGGCAATGGGGATTAAGTGACTTTCCAAGGGTCACACAGCTAGTAAGTGTCAAGTGTCTGAGGCCAGATTTGAACTCTGGTCCTTCTGAATCCAGGGCCAGTGCTTTATCCACTGCTCCACCTAGCTGCCCCACTGATTTCCAATTCTTAACCACCACAAAAAGAGCTGCTATAAAGATTTTTATACAAATAGGTCTTTTTCTCTTTGGGGGAATGTCTTTGGGATATAAACCTAGTAGTGATATTGCTGGATCAAAGGGCATTCACAGTTCTATAGCCCTTTGGGCTATAGTTCCAAATTGCTCTCCAGAATGGTTGGATCTTTTTACAATTCCACCAACAGTGGATTAGTGTCCCAGTTTTCCCACATCTTTGCACAAACAAAACTAATGTAACCAAGATTACAAGGGAAGCCGAAAACTAGGAAAGAATTTTTGAAACAACTATCTCTGATAAAGGCCTCATTTTTCAAATATGTACAGAACTAAGTCAAATTTATAAAAATACAAGTCATTCCCCAATTAATAAATGGTCAAAGGAAATGAACAGGCAGTTTTCAGACAAAGAAATCAGAACTATAGTGAAAAAATGCTCTAGATCACTATTGATCAGAGAAATGTAAATTAAAACAACTTTGAGGTATCACCTCATACCTATCAGAGTGGCAAATATCACAGGAGACTTTAAAAGCAATGATTCTGCCTTCTTCTTTGTCTCATTTATTTGGGTTGGCTTCTTTTAAAAGTTCTTTTTCATGGTCAGAATCCTAGGCCTTCTGGCTAGTTTGCCCTCAGGTAAATGTCCTGAAATGATAACTGCAGGGGGGACTGACCACCAGCAAGCAGCCCTATTCCTGTCTCCCCTAGCCCTGTGTCCAAGTTGTTTTTTTTTTTTTAAAACTTCTAACAGGTGGGCTACAAAAACATTCCAGAATGTTGCCAAGAGGCAATTTTAAAAATTGAATATAATGAAAAAAGAAAATAATTGAGTATAGAGTCAGCTTTAATAATGAAGACCTGGGTTAATGTGCCACCTTTCAACACATACTAGTTGTGCAGCTCTGGAAAAGTGCCATTAACCTAAGAAATTTTGAAGAACAGTTAATGATGTGTATTGGTGGAGGGTTTCTTCACCAGGAATTCCCTACACTAAGAAACTCACAGATCTAAGGGAAAAATATTTCAATTCCTAGCCAATATTTTGACTAGGAACTGAAATTAAGCTCACTGGCCCAGAGTTTACAAACTATATTCTTTCCCCTTTTTTCAATATAGGGACATTTATCCTTTAGTGCTACTTCTCCAATATCTTTAAAATATCACTGGCAGTGTTTCAACATTCACATCCATCATTTCCTTCAGTTACTGAGAATGTTATTTTTCTGGGTCGGGTGACCTGACTTCAACAAGAACAGATATATGCTCTGTTATTCTTTTCTTATTTCTATTAGGTATCAACTTCCCATTAGTTATTTTTGTGATATGGAGATGAGAGAAGGTGAACTATATTTGTATGACCAAACCCTTGGGATTAGAAGAAAACAGCAAATGAGTTTGCTTAGCTAGAGCAAGTATAAATCTGGGTGTAGCAGAAAATGAGGGCAGTTGAGTAAAGGAAAAATCAACATTAGAATATCTTACACTTAAAAATGTTAAATTCAATGTTAATTTAATTCTCTAATAAATACATCTCAATGTTGTTAATTGAGCATTCAATGCCAACCCCCAAAGAAGAAAGAAGGAATATATTTCACCCATTCTCCATATTTTCACAGAGTGATAGAAAAGATCTAGAAGGGGCAGCTAGGTGGTGCAGTGGATAAAGCACCAGCCCTGGATTTAGGAGGACCTGAGTTCAAATTTGACCTCAGACACTTGACACTTAATAGCTTTGTGACCCTGGGCAAGTCACTTAACCCTCATTGCCCCGCCAAAAAAACAAAAACAAAAACAACCCAAAAAGCTAGAAGATATAATGGACTACTAGACATAAAGCTTTAATAATAATAATAAAAGACTGAAGAGACATTACAAAAAGGAGCAATGATGAAATCTAAATAAAAGCACAAAAACACAAGTCAAGAAAGAAAAATACAAAAGCTAATGCAATAATCACAACATAAAATCTCAACCTGCAGCTTACTTAGATAGAAAGTGTCATTACAAAAGAGCATGATTACAGCATGATTACAGCAACGTATTCTGACTCCAAGTACCAAAAAACAATCTAGGAAATTTCAGTAAGCCATCTTTGAGATTTGCAATATGATCATTTTAAAAATTATTAGTGGCAAAAAATGCAAACCTAGAAAATAAGCAAAGAAACTTTTATTAGACAAAAAATAAGCTGAAAACAAACAAAAATTATATCATTAAGATAAAGCTTTAAAAAATTAATCACTTCTCACTGGGACTTAGAGATGGTCCCTGAAGAAAACTGACTAGAATCAAGCTCCAAAAGTTTTAATTTTCCAATTAGAGATTTAATATAGAACTTGTTTATTCTGAAAGGGCACATTACAAATACTTGGATTCATTGGCTAAAATGACAAAAAAGGAAGATAATAAATGTTGGAGAGGCTGTGGGAAAATTGGAACACTAATGCATTGTTGGTGGAGCTGTGAGCTGATCCAACCATTCTGGAGAGCAATTTGGAATTATGCCCAAAGGGCGATAAAGCTGTGCATACCCTTTGACCCAGCAATCCCACTTTTAGGTCTTTTGCCCAAAGAAATCATGGAAGGGGGAAAGGGACCCACATGTACAAAAATATTTATAGCTGCTCTTTACGTGGTAGCAAGGAGTTGGAAGTTGAGGGGGTGCCCATCAATTGGGGAATGGCTGGACAAGTTGTGGTATATGAATACAATGGAATATACTATTGTGCTGTAAGAAATGATGAGCAGGAAGAGTTCAGAGAAACCTGGAGGGTCTTACGTGAGCTGATGATGAGTGACATGAGCAGAACCAGAAGAACATTGTACACAGTATCATCAACATTGAGTGTTGACCTACTGTGATGGACTATATTCTTCTTACCAATGCAATGGTACAGAAGAGTTCCAGGGAACTCATGATAGAAGAGGATCTCCAAATCCAAGAAAAAAAAAAGAAAGAAAGAACTGTGGAGTATAGATGCTGATTGAACCATATTATTTCTTTTGTTTTGGGTGCTGTTGGTTTTTTTTTTTCTTTCTATTTTGAGGTTTTGCATCACTGCTCTGATTCTTTCTCTTGTAACAGGATTAATGCAGAAATAGGATTAATGTTATTATGTGTATATATATATGTATATGTATATGTATAGAGATATATAGATATAACCTATATCAGATTACCTGCTGTCTAGGGGAGGGGGGAGGGAGGGGAGGGAGGGAGAAAAATCTGAAATTGTAAAGCATGTATAAACAAAAGTTGAGAACTATCTTTACATGTAACGGAAAAAATAAAATACCTCATACATTAAAAAAAACAAAAACAAACAAAAAAAACCCAAATACTTGGATTCAGAGGAGAAGCTAAATTTTTGTTGTTGTTGTTTGTTTTTTGCGGGGCAATGAGGGTTAAGTGACTTGCCCAGGGTCACACAGCTAGTAAGTGTCAAGTATCTGAGGCTGGATTTGAACTCAGGTCCTCCTGAATCCAGGGCCAGTGCTCTATCTATCCACTGTGCCACCTAGCTGCCCCCAAAGCTAAATTTTTGATAGGAAAAGAGATCAAATCCTACATGCTGTGATGCTGGAAGGATTCCAAACACATCTAAATTCAAGGTTCTCACTTCCCTATGCTACTGATGCCTAGAAATGGAAAATCTAACTTCTCCTATTATAATGAAGAACCGTACAGCTTCACAGAAAGATGGAAAAGTAGTAAAGACTCAAATAAAAGTCCCTCCGATGAATGAGCAAAGTACCTCATCTGTCTCAGTGGCAGCTTTTCTGACCTATATCTGAGAAAAAATTCCTTGGAGTTTCTGACAGTATATAGAGAGATTCTTCAACCACCATTTTTCCTTTCCTCTTCTCCACCATAGACTTCTGAATAACGAAATTAAATTACTACATGGGATTCTCTAGTGCCTTGAGAAGTATCATCATTGAATTGAGAATTGTGACCATATATTTAAGATCACAACCTAATTTTTTTTTTACAACCTAATTTTTTTATGAATTGTATTTTATGAATATCATCCCTCAGGTCCCTACCAGTTCTAACATTATATGATGTTGTAGTTCATCCTTCTTTTTCAAAAAGCACCATGACATTGGGGGTGATGTCATAACTTGCAGTGAATTGGATATTTTTGGGGGAGGGGCAGGCAGGACAATGAGGGTTAAGTGATTTTCCCAGGGTCACAAAGCTAGTGTCAAGTGTTTGAGGTCAGATTTGAACTCAGGTCCTCCTCAATCCAGAGCCTGTGCTTTACCCACTGCACCACCTAGCTGCCCCCAGTGAATGGGATTTAAGTGAGGGAGGGCTGTACAAGGTCACCAACCTCACTCTCTCTCCTCCAGGGCCCTCTGGGTCTAGCAGCAAGATATACATCTGGATGACTGAAGATGGCCATGGATGTTTAAGGCAATTGGGGTTAAGTGACTTACCCAGGGTCACACAGTTAGTAAGTATTTGAGGTGAGATTTGAACTCAGGTCCTTCCAATTTCAGGGTCAGTGCTCCATCCATTGTACCACCAAGCTGCCCATCATTATATAATAATATAATTTTGAATCTTGATTTCACTTCTAATAGAACATGTTTAGAGACATGTTTACTCATTTCATTTGTGCCTTCTTGTTCCTTTTTTCCTTTTATTTTCCCCTTTTAGAACTTTCAATTAATCAATATTCCCCACTGAAAGGGTGTTTTCTGCTTAGACTCCATCAAATTTTCAAAATCTTAAGGGTCAAGAAAACGTAAGGGTTGAGTCTTTTTGACAAGTTGATCATTTTGCACCTCCTTGGCACAATGGTTAGAGTTCCTGACCTAGAGATATGCCTGAAAAATGACCAAACAACAACAGAGAATATGTATTTTTGAACAGGTTTCTTTAAATCTAGTTTAAGATAAGATGCTTTGAGTGATTCATTTGCATATAAAAAGGCCAGGAAAGCAGCGGAACTGCTAGCAAAGGCTAGGAACTTTCCCCCATAGTATAGATTACTTCTCTACATTTTTCACAGCCATTAATTTGTGTAAACAAACAAGAGGACCTTAGGGATTTTTTTGTTTTGTTTTGTTTTGTTTTTAATAAGGAACTCTGAACCCCAGAGATATCTGGCAATTATTGAGTAAATGGCTAGCCAACAAAGATAAACATTTTGGAAATGAACCAGATGGTTATCCTACATTAGGGTGAGGTCTCTAACCAAAGGAACCCATCCCTAAACCAGAAAAAGTCATTTAAGCATAAACCTCAGCTCTCCTACCTCCTGCCTGGGAATTGCCAAGCCTCAGCACCTCTGCTCTGAGGAAGCACCAACTTTACTGGGGAAATGTAAGAACTGGTCTTGTTATTCCATTTGAGTAAATGCCTTTGATAAGAGCTAATTAAGTCAAATAACTAATATTAGTGGACAAAAAACAGTGAGGGTTCAAGAGCTACAGTTTTAGAAATTGCTTCCCACAGTATTATCCTTAGATCTTTTCTTTTTCTTTTTTTTTTGGGGGGGGCAGGGCAATGAGGATTAAAGGACTTGCCCAGGGTCACACAGCTAGTACATGTCAAATGTCTGAAGCTGGATTTGAACTCAGGTCCTTCTGAATCCAGGGCTGGTGTTTTATCCACTTCGCCACCTAGCTGCCCCTATCTTTAGATCTTAAGGAATCTCCTAGACCTTGGATCCCCCACCCTGCAAAAAACCTAATGCACAGGAGAGGGTTATTCCAGCAGCAGCATTTTCATTCTTTTTTCATTTATGTTCTTCTCTTTGAGAATCTTATCCTACTCACATTCTAAGAAGCAAAAACCAAACTCTCTGTGAGTAACCAGAAGAACAAGTAGATGACAAGGACTGAAAGATCAATCTGCCTATTCATTCTGTGTTATCACCCATTCCACTTGGTGCTACCTACCACAGAGAATAAAGATATTCTGTCGCTATACCTTTAAGAGGCAAATAGAATGTTCGAAAAAAGGAAGTTGGGGCTGGAAGTTTGGAGTTATCTTCTAACTGTCGTTTTCTCTCAGGCATTTCTCCCTAAGGAGTCAAGGTGTTAACTTTGATCTATGAGGAATATGTGATGAAGGCTAAGCAAAAAATTGAGAAGAAACATCTTTCTTGTGTAACAGGGGGCTAGTGAGCAGTCCTCAGCATGCTTGGCTGATATAACCTCCCATATGGAAGAAGCTAGAGATGGTGCTTTCAGAGAGACACGTATGTACATGTTGGGCACACATGGTCTTCCTATAGCTGGTTCTGGTCTGCGGGGCACGTGATAAAGAGGAGTCCTTTGGCTTGTGTAGCCAGAGTGGAGTGTGTTCAAAAGGCACTAACTCCTTTTTTTCTTTCTTTCTTTTTTTTTTTCAGTCTGACACCTTCCTGCCAGGCTTCATTTTAGTGAAAGAAGAGCAACAGCGATATGAGGAAAGGCTCTTCCCTTTGGAGGCTCACAGGTGGCTCATACATACAGAGAAGCCTCTTGGGTTTATTTTCTTGGCTTCAAAGGAAAGGAATATGGAGCTGTGAAAATGGCCAAGACTTGGTGAGCTTTGAAAGGTCAAGAGAGTGAGTAACCAGAGGATCCAAGAGGGGAGCCCAGGCTATGTTTTGCGACTAACCAATCTGGTGTCAAAGGTTGAGGAATGACCTTCAGTACCCAGACTAAAGATAGCTGAAATACGGACTCAACAGCAGTTATTTTCATTTGGACTTGGTGGAGCAAATGCTCATTGTCCCCAGGAGCCAGGGAGGTAAAAGGGAAAGTACCCCTCTTTCCTCCGGAACCAGGGGCGGGCATTGGGGATGGAGAATGTTTGTATTTCTATTCTTGCTATGGCAGCAAAGTAAATATCCCTTTGTAAAAGCTAATTCATGTTAACTGGCTGCGTGGAACTGGGGTGTTAATTCCTGGCAGTTAACAATGGGGGTAACACTCTGGAATGAAGCAGCTCGAGAGCAACAGAGATGTAGCCAGTTTCACTCTGGGTATTGGACTCCTCAGTGGGGATGGGAGCTGAGATAAGGATGTCTCAGAGTTGACATTTGTTCCATTTGCCAGAATGGTCTTAACAGTTATTTTATGAAGAAACATTACAAAGAGAGTGAAGAATCTGCGTGGCACATACAGCTTTCAATGCATTCCTGGAGAGACTGTTACCTGTGAGGCCTTGAAAGAGGAGAAAGAAAAAGGAGTCAAATAACTTATTTCCTGGGAGATTGATTTTAACTCTTAAAGAGAAATAAGAAACGCCCATCTAGAGAGAGACGATATCTTGGATGAACTGAATAATGGAATTGTGTTGTCCAAGATAGTTCAAAAGGACTCATGATGGAAAATGTTCTCCAAATCCAGAAAAAAATAAAACAAAACAATGCAATCTAGATGCAGATTGAACCATACAATCTCTATTTTTTCCCGTTTTTCTTTTTTTGTTGTTGTTTTTCCTTATTGCTCTGATTATTCTTGCACAGCATGACTAATGCAGAAATATGTTTAATGTGATTGTATATATATGTGTAACTTATATCGGATTGCTAGCTGTCTTGGGGAGGGGGCAGGGAGGAGAGGGAGGGAGAAAAATTTGAAACTAGAAATCTTATGAAAACAAATGTTACAAACTATCCTTACATATAACTGGAAAATAATAAAATACTTTTTTTGGGTTTTGGGGGGGGGTTTAATGGCAGGGCAATGAGGGTTAAGTGACTTGCCCAGGGTCACACAGCACCCAGCTAGTAAGTGTCAAGTGTCTGAGGCTGGATTTGAACTCAGGTCCTCCTGAATCCAGGGCCAGTGCTTTATCCACTACGCCACCTAGCTGCCCCCATAAAATACTTTCATGGAAAAAAAATAATAGTGAAGAAAAATGATCTGCTGTTATAGCAAAGGTCTTGGGCGGCTCAATAAATAAATATTAAGCACCTACTATGTATCCTGCACTGTGTTAAGCCCTGGGGATACAAAAAGAGGCAAATGACAATCCAAGAAGGTTACACTTTAATGGGGGAAACAGCATGCAAGCACACACATATGATAAATAGGAAAGAATTAACAGAGGGAAGGTACTAGAATTAAGTAGTACTGGGAAAGGCTTCCTATAAAAGATGAAATTTTTAATTGGGACTTAAAGGAAGCCTGGCAAATCGGGTAGGCACAGCTGGAGAAGGAAAACATTCAAGGCATGAATGATATGGATCATCTTATTTCAATAGAAAATATTGCAAATAATTATATATGATCTTTTTTACTGATTAATTATTCTGTTTCTTAAAATATAAGAGATTGAGGGATTATATACATATATGCAACTACTATTGGGGAGAACGGATTTTTCTAGTTTATTCAATAAATAACATTTAATAAGGTCTGGTGGGGACTCAAGACAACTAATTAATGGGATATGAGGCAGCAGTTTTAATTAATAAGAAAATATCTAAATATACCCTTGGAATACTCTAGAGTTTGGGGTGATAATATTAAATATGGGAATGATTCAAGTGGTAGGTTGAAGTGTGACTGACGAATGTAGTTGACCTTCTAATTCTCACTACATATGTAATAAGCATTTATTAAGCACATACTATCTGTCAAGCCCTATGTGAGGTGCTGGCAATACAATATCAAAATGAAAACAATCTGTCCTTTCAAGGAGTTTACATTCTCTCAAAGGAAATATATATTTATATGAATACATATGGAGAAATAATATAGACATATAATTATGAAGATGTAAATGTATGTATGTATGTATATATAATACATGTAAGTATGCATAGTAACAAGTATATATTGAGTATCCTTTCCCCACAAAGCTATGGAGTAGGTAATGGGGTAACGAAAATGAAAACATAATACCAAGCCTCAGGGTAAGTCTACTGTGAAAAATACAAGTCTACAAATAATAGAAGGTATACTGTGATAAAAGCAGAGGAGAGATACAAAGTTCTCTGAAGTAGCACAAGGCCATTTTGGTCAGCACTATCTCACTGATTTATACACAGTTACACACACGGAGAGGAGCTCTGGGGGGATGAAGTTCAAGTAAGCAGCCTAGTGTTTGCTGACCATAAAAGCCACAGGATCAGAGGCACCCCATCCGATCCTTAGTCACAGCAGACTGAAGCCATTAAAGATGTCCCTCTAAGCCAGGTCTGTAGTACCCGCTCTCCCATTTGGTCCCAAGTTCTTACGTCTTACCACCGCAAATAGGGGCTTTTACCACCATATAAATCCTCCCTGACCTACTGTACTCCATCTTATAACGAAAGGTCTACCTGCCAGAAATAAAATCCATTTAATTAGGTGCTGTGGACCCTCATGACATTCTAGACTGATATTCTGTTTGGTTTTGTAGATTATTATAGCGCTTGTACAATATGTCATCTCTCCTCTTTTTGGTTGAAAAATAAAACAGCATGTGATGTAGCAACAACACCTGAAGGGTAATTCCAACCCCCAAAAAACCAAGTATCCATGCTGACTCAATAAGGTCCATGAGTGCTCAACATGAGGGAATCAAGAGATCACTCCCTTGAGACCAGATAACAATTTTAAAGACAAAAAGATTTTTCATTTAATCCTCTTTTAAAAAAAACCACACACATGCTTTTTCCTCATTACCTAGTGAAAAGAAAGAGAAACAATTCCAAGTTTTAGGACAGGAAAAAAAACCAAAGCAGCAGTTAATAAACTTTAACTTTTCTAGATGTACAAGAGAATCACAGTTGAATTTTCAAAAGTAAGCTTTTCAATTTATAAGAAAATCTTAGAATTCAAAATCAGGTACATTGTGGTACAATTCATCTCTAAGGAGTCTGGTGAATGAAATGCAACAAGAACTTTTTTTTTTGCATAGTTAACATCTTGTAAACAAATGCTTCAAGAAAGAAGCCATCCTTGAAGCTGACAAACAGATACAAATAAAATCTAGTAAAATTTGGGGTGCTAATCTTAGGGTTATTATCAACTAGGATAAGAGAAAAGGAAAGAAATTATCTCTATATTATGACTCTATTACTTAAAATAATTGAACTATCAATCAACTTTTTGTTGTTGTGCAGTCATGTCCCACTCTTCATGACCCTATCTGGGTTTTTCTTGGTAAAGATACTGAGTGGTTCACCAGCTCATTTTACAGATAAGGAACTGAGGCACACAGGTTCAAAGTGACTTGACCAGAGTCACACAGCTAGTAAGTGTCTGAGACCACATTTGAACTCAGGTCTTTCTGACTCTAGGCCCGGCATTCTATCCACTGCACCACCTAGCTGCCCTATCAAGCAACTACTCTTTTTTTTTAATTAATAAAGTATTTTATTTTTTTCCGTTATATGTTCTCAACCTTTGTTTATACAAGCTTTACAATTTCAGATTTTTCTCCCTCCCCCCTCCCCTAGACAGCAGGTAATCTGATATAGGTTATATATATATATATATACACATACACACATATATATATACACATAATAACATTAATCCTATTTCTGCATTAGTCATGTTATAAGAGAAAAAAATCAGAGCAATGATGGATAACCTCTAAATAGAAAAAAAACAACAGCATCAAAAACAAAAGAAATAGTATGGTTCATTTAGCATCTATACTCCACAGTTGTTTTTTTTTTTTCCTGGATTTGGAGATCCTCTTCCATCACGAGTTCCCTGGAACTCTTCTGCAAGCAACTACTCTTTATAAAATCCCTTCTGTGTTCCAGGTTGTATGCCATACCCTGGAGATACAAAGAATGATACAATCCCTACTCAAAAGGAGCTCAGCTCTAAGGTGAGAGACTATAAATATATAGATAAATATATACAACGTAAGAATCAGGCGAATAACTACAAATATATACAAAGTCGTTAAGTGCTGTGGACAATACTTTGTAAGGGAAGATATGAGCTTTTGAGGGGAACAGCAAAAGCTTCACACAGAGGATGATGCTCAAGCTGCATCTTAAAGGAAATAAAGGATCCCAAGAAGTGGAAGTGAGAATGGAGTGTGTTCCAGATACGTGGGATGCCCACAAGTGTAAAGGAGCAGAAATGGAAGACAGAGTGTTTGTTATGAGTGGGGAATAGACAGAAGGCCAGTTTAGCTGGATCACAGAACCCAAGAGGGAAATTAGTGTCCAATGAGTCTGGGAAGATAGCTTGGAGGAAGGTTGCATACTTGACAGCCATGATTTGATCTGATCATGATGACAACCCTTTGCAATCAACAACCAGCAAGCATACATTGACAACTATGTACTAGGCACTGTTCTAGGTGCTGGGTAGATGAGTACAAAGAAACAACCCCTGCTCACAATTTTTATGATGGGGGAGACAATAGTTACATATAAAATAAATTGTATACACACACGTGCACACACAAACACTCTCCCATGAGTATGTGTGTGCACACCCATAGTAGTTAAATACAAGACAGTTTGGGAGGGAAGGCTCTAACAGTTGCCCCAAACAATAGAATAAGAAAGACTTCTGTGTGCACAAGATGATACTTTAACTACATCTTTTTTTTCCTTTTTTCTTTCTTTCTTTTTCTTTTTCTTTTTTTTGCACGGCAACGACGGTTAAGTGACTTGCCCAGGGTCACACTGCTAGTAAGTGTCAAGTGTCTGAGGCTGAATTTGAACTCAGGTCCTCCTGAATCCAGAGCTAGTACTTAATCCACTGTACCACCTACCTGCCCTGCTTTAGATACATCTTAAAGGAAGAGCGAGAAAGACATGTTTGAAATGATGTATTGGGAAGTGAGCAGAACCAAGAGAACGCTATACACCAAGACAACAACATCGTTCGATGAAGAACTGTGAATGACTTGACTATTCTCAGTAATACATTAATCCAAGACAATCCCAAAAGAATATTGATAAAACATACTATCCACCTCCAAAGAAAGAAGTGATATTGATGGAACAGATTGAAGCATGCTATTTTTTACATTCTTTCATTAAGTGACTGTTAAGGGCTAAAATTCTAGCTAGTCTGTCTAAAATATCTAATGAGTGGTTGCCAATAAATTAGAAGCTTTAGTAAGAGTTAGGCTTTTAAGCATTTATTAAGGAGAATAAGAATTTGGTAAAGAGAGAGAGAAAGGCCTAGATTCCTATCTATTAAAGGGAGAGCACATTTCTAGCTCCACTCTCCACCAGAGTCCAAAGGAAAAAGCCCCAGTCAGAGCGCCAGGCTATTCCTTCTTCCTCCCACTAGCAGATGTTACTTCCTGACACCAAAGAAAAGACTCCTGGTCTTGCCCTCAAAGACCTTCACTTCATTGCAGAGCTTTTCTACAGTAAGTCTCCAGTAGGTGGCATCATTCCAATCATTACATGACAAAGACAATGATGTTTTGCATGATCATATAAGTATAACCTATATTGGATTATTTGCTACCTCAGGGGGAGGGGGTGTGAAGATAGGGAAGGAGGGATAGAGATTGGAACAGAAAAATCCAAATGAAAATGTTTAATCTGGAAAAAAAAATTTTAAGATGGGGGTGTGTGCTGGGAAGGGTTCAGGAGGTATATATGTATTTATATATACACACATAAATATATATGTTGTGCATATATGAATTATTTAGGTCTTATTTATATGATAATTATATTTCAACAAATTTGTCATATATTATTTATATGAATTGATATGTGTATGTTATTTATAAAACAGTTATTTAAAGATTTCAAATACTAAGTTATATGCATTAGGATATATCTAGGTATATCTAAATGTAATAATGTAGAAAATTTACATTATATATGTCATATACGTAGTTATATATTATATCTATGTTTGATATATGTATAAAATATAATTATATATAACAAATTAAAATAATTTTTTTTTAAAAAAGGAAGACGGGGACTTGGTGAAACTGATATAAAGAAGTATATTCTAGGCATGGGAGATTGCCAGTACAAAGATTCAGAAATAGTGGGTAGGGTGTCTTAAAGTGAAGAACAAAGGATAGGGCAGTTTGGCTATATTTCTGACTGTGGGATTGGAACTAATGTCCAATGAAGCTAGAAAAGTAAATTGAGGTCAGAAAGGGCTTTAAAAGTCAAGTAAAGGAGTTTAAATTTTATTCTAGAGACAAGCAGGAAGTTGGTTGAGTAAGGGCATCACACGGTCAGAAAATTACTTTGTCAGGAGTGTATCAGTTGTACTAGAATGGTGAAAGACTTAAGGCAGAGGCCAATTAGAAGACAACTACAATTGTTCAAGTGAGAGGAAATGAGGACCTGAATTTGGGTTGTGGCTCTCTAAGTTGAGAGGAGAGGAAGCAGACAAGAGATACTCCAAAGGTAGAGATAACATCTGGCAAGAGATTGGATATGTGGAGTGAGTGAGCATGGGAAGTCGAGGATGATATCAAGGTTGGGATTCCAAGTGAATGAGAGGATGGTGGTTTGCCCTTACAGTAATAGAGACATTTGAAAGATGAGAGGGTTTTTGGAGAAAGCTAATGAGTTCTTTTTGGGGCATGTTGAGTTTGAGACGCCAAGGGAAATTCAGTTCAAATTGCCCAAGAAGACACCATCCAGCTTCTGAAATCATACACATATCAGCAAGGAGAAAAAGTTGTGAATGGTGAAAGGAGTTGTTATCCCACTCCTTACAAAAATCATCTCATGCTATAAATGTTAGCAATGAACTAGGACATTTGGCAGTTACATTGACACTGGCCCTCTTCCAAGCTGCTTGAAGTTTTATTAGAAAGGATTCTGGGTGCGTTTGCCGTGAGCAGGCTCCTTCTGGTCCATCCTGGAAACCCCTGTCCCACCTTCTTTGACAAATGTATTCTAACTTGTGTCCTACTCATTGTGGTAGTCCTTGATTTCCCATGGAAGAAAAGTGTTCTTCATGGAGTCCCATTTGTCTGTAGCACTCCATGCAAAACTGACCAAAAACAGGCAATCCAGGAGTCAGTGCCTCAATTTATGAGTAATATTACATTAGTCTGTATTCTCTAGTAGAATACTTAAGAAACATATTGAAAGTGGCATGCATAGTGTTCAGCTCATTTGGAGGTAGAAACACACACACACACACACACACACACACACAGACATGATTCCCTAAATTCAAGAATAATGGTAGAACTATAAATCAGGCAGCTAGGTGGTACAATGGAATCAGGAACACCTGAGTTCAACTCTAACTGAAGGCACTTTTACTGTATGGCCCTGGCCACGTCACTTAACTATGTTTGCCTTAGTTTCCTCATCTGTAAAATGAGCTGGAGAAGAGAGAGGGGAGAATCGAGGGGGATGGGGAAAGGCTTCCTGTAAGAAGGTGAACTTTGAGGTGGTACTGGACAGAAGTCAGGGAATCTAGGAGGCAGAGATGAGAAGGGAGAGCATTCTCCACATCTGGGGGACACTCAGTGAAAATGCCCAGAGTTAGAAAATGGAGTGTCACGTTAAAGGAATGGCAAAAAGAGCAGTGTCTCTGGGTCCCGCCGTATGGAGTCTGGGCAGAGGAAAAGGTGTCAGAAGACTGGAAAGGCCAGAGTCGTGAGAGGAGTGTGGTACTAGGGCTTTGGAGGTCAAACAGAAGATTTTCTACTGGATCCTGTCCGTAATAGGGAGCCACTGGAGTTTATTGGATAAGGGGTGGAGAAAGTTGTGACACAGTCAGACCTGCCTTTGAGGAGCAGCATTTGGACATCTGAATTCAGGATGGGCTGAAATGAAAAGAAGCTTGATGCAGGGAGATGCATGAGGTGATGAGGTCCTGTACCAGGAGGGTGGCCCGGCCAGAGAAAAGAAGTAGGCATATACAAGAGATATTATGAAGGCAAAATGACAAGATTGGCTATTGGAGAGAAGGGATGAACGTGAGTGAAGACTAGAGGATGATGCCTTGATTTTGAGCCTGCGTGACAAGGAGGATGGGGGGCGAGGAGAAAGAGGTTTTGGGTAGGAGTGAAGGAACAGAAGAAACTCAATAGATTCCAGTTTTACTAACCTGGGAAGATTCAGGGTTTCACTGATAGAGATGGGGAGGTGGGGAACAGAAGCTTTTCTGGTATGGTTAGTGGAGAGATTGGTTTTGGCCACAATCAATCAAAAGTTGGCAATAGGAGACATGAGATTGGAAAACTGGTGAGGGAATAGAACTAGAGATTCAGATCTAATTTAAGTTAAGCATTTTCAGAAATTTCTACCGGTTAAAAAATAAAACAATCCTTGGAGGCATATGCTGATTAAGTATTATATTTGCATACAAATATATTGATTTCTATAAGTTTTTGAGACTCAGACATTTTCATTTACTATTTTGAAAGATAGCATCCCACATGACTAACAAAAAGCAACCACAACCTGAGCCAAGTTATTTACTTTATTAGTCCAACACAAAGTAGTTCAATTTATATACAGCAAAGTTTTTAATGTCTGTTGAAATGCCTTGACTGCCTTTTCCTACTGCATGGAAATGCAAATAGAACCTTCCCCAGTATAAGGATGGGCTGTTTCCTATTTCACTAGAGTTCCACAGGAAAAAAAAAAAAGAGAAGAGAGATTCCATGAACACATCTCACAAAACCTCAAAATTTTTAGAAACACAGACTTTGAAAGAGATTAACTGCACAGATTAAACCAAAACAAAACTATTTCTTATTAAAACTGAAAAAACCACCTATTTCTTTAGAATAATTAAGAAAAGTAATCTGCATTTTTATTTTTCAGAAATGCTTACTAACAGTTGGAAGGTTGAGTCATCCAAAATTCCAGTCTAATAAAGCAAAAATTCACTGTTTCAATAAATGCCACTAAAAATCAATTTAATTAATTTTTAAAGAGAATGCTAACTCTTTTCCTACTAATCTATATCCACAAACAGTTCTTTGGCAAGCTCAAAAATATTCACTAAGATACTGTCTTTTTTGTGACTCTTTACCTAAGAAGTCCTAGCTTTGGTTTTGCCTTCAAATTTTTCTTTTTCTTTTTTTTCCTATTTAGTCATATAATGTAGTAGAATAACATTTGCTCACAACATATAACTCTTCTTTTACCTGCAAACAGTTACAAGGCAAGTGGTATTTACAAAAATCCTAATATGGACAATGTTCCACCTTATTCTTATTATTTTTCTCTATAATCTTAGATTACGGATTAAGATGCTTGATTCTCTTCATGTAGCATATATTATGTTAGGCACTTCATCAATATTTCTTGATGATGAAAGTAGTTAAAGAGATGATAAGTCTTTGAAATGATCACCTCTTTTGAGAAGAAATGTGGGGTCCTAAAGTTAGGAGGCCTGAATTTGAGCCTCAGCTGTGCTACTAACCTGCTGTATGTCAATCTGTATCTCAGTTTCCCCATCTATAAAATAACAAGGTTAAACTAGATGAGAGTTATATTCTTCCTAGCTCTTCCTATAATAACTATAGTACAGGGTTGTTGGAAGGATCAAATGAGAGAACGTATGCAAAGCATTTTGCAAACTTTAAAGCATTCTATAAAAGTCATTTACTATAATTATCATCATTATTTTAAAATCTTAAAATTCTATATGAGTTGTTCCATAATTTCTGACTCATCATAACCCCATTTGGGGTTTTCTTGGCAGAGATACTGCAGTGGCATGACATTTTCTTCTCCAGCTCATTTTATAGATAAGGAAACTGAGGCAAACAGGATTTAGTGAACTGCCCAGGGTCACACAGCTAATAAGTGTCTAAGGTCAGATATGAACTCAGGATGATGAGTCTTCCTGACTTCAAGCCCAGCATTATATGCACTATGTCACCAGCTGCTCTAATTCTAAACCATTAGTTTTTTTTTTTGTTTGTTTTTTTGGTGGGGCAATGGGGGTTAAGTGACTTGCCCAAGGTCACACAGCTAGTAAGTGTCTGAGGCCGGATTTGAACTCAGGTACTCCTGAATCCAGGGCTGGTGCTTTATCCACTGTGCTACCTAGCAGCCCCCCTGCTCTAATTCTATATGAAAGGTTTATCTAATGCTAAAAGTTTCACACAAAAATTATTCTGAGGAAATATCATGTCAGTAATAAATTAATTTGGGTATTTTCAATTGCAAGTTATACACACACGCACACATATATAAAATTTTCTCTCTTGTTTCTTCTGAATTACATGTAAAAAATTTTAATATTCTTTTTTTAAACTTCTGATTTGCAAATACTCTCCTTCCTGTTGCCCCTCCTTCAGAAGACAAGCAATTTGATATAGACTATGAAGTCATCCAAAACATATTTCCATATTAGTCATGTTGCAAAAGAAAACATGGGACCTCCTCCCCTCCCCCCCAAAAAAAAGAAAAAGAAAGTTTAAAAAGCATGATTTGTTCTGCGTTCAGACTCTATCAGTTCTTTCTCTGAATATGGATGGCATTTTTTCATCATAAGTCTTTGGAATTCTCTTAGATCATTGTATTGCCGAGAATAGCTAAGTCATCCTCAGTTGATCATTGGTACAATATTGCTGTTACTGAGTACAGTGTTCTGGTTCTGTTCACTTCACTTTGCATCAATTCAGGTAATTCTTTCCAGATTTTTCTGAAAGCACCCTGCTCATCATTCCTTATAGCACAATAGTGTTTCACAACTTGTTTAGTCATTTCCCCAAATGATTGGCAATTCCCTCAATTTCCAGTTCTCTGCCACCATAAAAAGAGTTGCTATACATATTTTTGTACATATAGATCCTTTTCTGTTTTCTTTTATCTCTTTGGAAGACAGGCCTAGTAGTAGTATTGCTTGGTCAAAGGGCATGCCCAGATTTATTATAGCCCTCTTAATATACTTCCAAATTATTCTCCAGAACAGTTAAATCAGTTTACAAGCTCCACCAACAGTGAATTAGTGTCCCAGTTTTTACATATCCTTGCCAACATTTCCTTTTTTTTTTCCTTTTCTGCAATGTTAGCCATTCTGATAGGGGTCAGGTGGTAATTCAGAGCTGTTTTAATTTACATTTCTATAATCAATAGTGACTTAGAGGATTTTTTCATGACTATGGATAACTTTGATTTCTTCATCTGAAAATTGCCTATTCATAACCCTTGACTATCAATTGGAGAATAACTTGTATTCTTATAAATTTGACTTGGTCCTCTAGATATCTGAAAAAAATGAGACCTTTATTAGAGAAACCTGCTATAGAAATTTTTTTCCTATTTTCTTGCTTTCTTTCTAATTTTGGCTACATTGGTTTTGCTTGTGCAAAACCTTTTTAACTTAATGTAATCAAAATTATCCATTTTGTATCTTGTATTCTTTAACTCTTGTTTGGTCATAAATTCTTTCCCTATCCATATATCTGACAAGTAAAATTTTCCATGCTCCCCTAATTTGTTTGTATCACCCTTTATGTCTAAATCATGTACCCACTGTTACCCTATCTTGGTATATATGTGAAGTGTTGTTCTATACCTACTTTCTACCAAACTGCTTTCTAGTTTTCCCAGCAGTTTTTTTCAAATACTGAGTTATCCCAAAAGCTTGAAATCTTTGCGTTTATCAAACACTAGGTTACTATGGTCATTTGCTACTGTGTATTGTGTACCTAATCTATTCCACTGATCCACCGCCATTTTTCTTAGCCAATACCAGATAGTTTTGATACCTACTGTTTTGTAATATAGTTTGAGATCTAGTATTGTGAAGCTACCTTTCTTCACAATTTTTTCACTGATTCCTTTGATATTCTTGACTTTTTCTTCTTCCAGATTAATTTTATTATTTTTCTAGCTCTGTGAAATTTTTTTGGGTAATCTGATTAGTATGACACTGAATAAGAACATTAGTTTAGGGAGAATTGTCATTTTATTATATTATCTTGGCCTACCCATGAGCAATTAATATTTCACCAGTTTTTTAGATCTGACTTTATTTATATAGTGTTTTATAATTGTTTTCATATAGTTCCTGCTAAGTACTTTATATTGTCTATAGGTAATTTTAGATGGAATTTCTCTTTCTATCTCTTGCTACTGAACTTTGTTGGTAATATACAGAAATGCTTATGATTTAGGTTAGTTTATTTTATATTCTACAATTTTGCTGAAGTTGTTAATTATTTCAACTATTTTTAGTTGATTCTCTAGTATTCTCTGAGTTGCTATCATATCATCTGTGAAAAGTGGTAGTTTTGTTTCCTCATTGCCTATTCTAATTCCTTCAATTTCTCTTTCTTCTCTTATTGCTATAGCTAGCATTTCTAGTATAATATTGCATAATAGTGGTGATAATGGGCATCCTTGCTTCACCTCTAATCTTACTGGGAAGCCTTTTAGCTTATTCCTATTACAGGTAATGCTTACCAATGATTTTTGATAGATACTATGTATCATTTTAAGGAAAGCTCTATTTATTCCTGTGTTTTCCAGTGTTTTTAATAGAAATGAGTGTTGTATTTTGTCAAAAGCTTTTTCTGCATCTATTGAGATAATAATTTGATTTTTGTTGGTGTTTTTATTGCTATATTCTATTATGCTGATAGTTATCTTAATACTGAACCAGCCCTTCATTCCTAGTGTAAATCTCACCTGGTCATCATATATGATCTTTGTGATATATTGCTGTAATCTCTTTGCTAGTATTTTACTTTGAGTTTTTGCATCAATATTCATTAGAAAAATTGATCTGTAGTTTTCTTTCTCTATTTTTTCACTTCTGTATTCAGGTATCAGTGCCATATTTGTGTGATAAAAATAACTTGTTGGAACTTCTTTTTTCCTATTTTTCTAAAAAGTATTGGAATTAATGTTTCTTCAAATGTTTGGTTGGATTCACTTGTGAATCTTTCTGGTCCTGGGTTGATTTTTTTTTCCTTAGGGAGTTCATTTATAAGTTGTTCAATTTATTTTTCTGAGCTAGGGTTACTTAAGTATTCTATTTTTTTCCTGTTATGATGATTTAAAATTTCCAAGAGACAGAGTTCCTGAGTAAATTATAATCAATTTAATTAACTACATGTAGTAGGCAGTGAACAAAATAGCTTCATTGTTCCTCTCAATGAACAAAGAAACCGAGCCTGTCAAACTTTATAAAGTCTTTTGAAATAGGGTGGGGGGGGGAGTTGTGGTGGTGGTGAGGGGAGAGTGCATCTGAGGGTGGAAACCAACTCTGATTGGTTAGCAAATAATGGAATAATGAATATTATAATAACAGGTGGACTTATTCCAATGAGGGTCTTAGGGTAGTGACACTGAGCACCCAGTCTTGGTCAAAGAGACTTATCAATATCCATATCTCTGGTCTGACAAAAGGGAAAATCCACATTTTTCCAGACCTGTATGAGTAAACACAGTGAGCAGAAATCCACCCATTTGCCCAAACTTAGAATTTCTTTACTATCTTTGATTAGATATTAGCCTTCCTGGCTGGGTAAATTTTGCTCAATATTTCCCACGATGGTTGATTTCTGGAGGAGGAAGTGGAAAACCCTTTAGTCTTAATTCAATAACTGGTTAGTAATGCATAAAAGAAATAATCATTTCTCTCACTGTAAATCTGGGCAATTTATATTTTTGTAAATATTTATCCATTTTACTTAGGCTGTTAGATTTATTAGAATATAATTGGGAAAAACAGCTCCTAATAATTGCTTTAATTTCCTCTTTGTTTTTTGTTCACCCTTTTCATTTTTGATACTGATAATTTGTTTTTATTCTTTGTTTTCTAAAAAAAAATTAATTAACCAACGGTTTACTTATTTAATTGTATTTTTTAAATGAGACCAATTCTTAGTTTTATTTATCAGTTCAATGCTTTTCTTACTTTCAATTTTATTAACCTCTCCTTTGATTACCAAGATTTCCAATTTGGCACTATTTGGTAATTTTTAATGCATGTTCAATTCATTGATCTACTCTTTCTCTATTTTATTGATATAAGTATTTAGAGATGTGAATTTTCCCCTAAGTACTACTTTGGCTGTGTCCCATAAATTTTGGCATGTTGTCTCACTATCGTCATTCTCTTTAATGAAATTATTGATTGTTTCTATGATTTGTTCTTTGACCCACTCATTCTTTAGGTTTAGATTATTTAGTTTCCAGTTAATTTTTAACCTAAGTTTCCACAGCCCTTTATTGAATGTAATTTTATTGCATTATGGTCTTAAAAGGATGCATTTAATATTTCTCCTTTCCTGCATTTGGTTGTGAGGTTTTTATGCCCTAATACAAGGTCACCTTTTGTGAAGGTGCCATGTATAGCTGAAAAAAGGTATACTCCATTTTATTCCCATTCATTTTTCCTCAGAGGTCTATCATATCTAACTTCTAAAATTCTATTTATTTCCTTAACTTCTTTTTTATTTTATGATTAAATTTATCTAGCTCTGAAAGAGGAAAATTGAAGTCCCCCACTAATATTTAAGCCATATTTTAATATGGTAAACACAAATATATTAGTTTCTGCAATTTATTTTTATTAAGTATTTTTGTAAATGGTACATGAGACCCTTGGAATTTATAGTAGGTAAATTTCCTCAAGTATATAAAGATCCTTAGAAATCACTTATGACAACCCTCTTATTTTACAGATGAAGAAATTTCAGTGCAGAAGAGTTAAGTAAATGTCTCAGGCTGATAGAGGTAGTAAATGGAAGAACTAGGATTCGAATCCATGTTCTCTGACTCCAAGTCTAATGTTCTTTCTATTGTAACAGTAATGATAATAATGAAAAGTAAATGCTATTCCAATTTTTTAAGTTGCAAAGGAGAGAAAGATGGATCCGAGGATTGATAGCAATTCTCTGCAAAATTCTAGACTAGCTTGTTTAAAGAGATAATGTGTGAAGTGATCACTAAAATTTAGAATGACTTCATTAAAAAACAACTCATGTCAGGTTTATTTCATTTCTGACACTACCTTGGTAGATCAGAGGAAGGCATAGAGAGTGAATCTTGATTTCAACAAGCAGCTGACAAAGCCTTTTATGATATGCTTGCATAAAGCATGGAGATACGTAAAATGAATGAAAGCACAATTAGGCAGCTTCATATCTACTGGAACAGCTAAAGTGAAAGTGCTGATGGATTAATTCCATCATGTGAGGAAGTCCTTAGGGTCTTCTTGTAGGTTTTTTACTTGTTTATGTACTGTTCAAAATTTTTATCAAGAGCTTGGATTAAGATATAAAAGGCAACTTAAACAAATGTATAAATGACAAATTCCATCTATAAATGGAAGGGATAGCTAATACAACAGATGACAAAATGAAGATTAAAAAAGATTTAAGCATGCTGAATGATGGACCAAATCTAGTATAATGAAATTTAATATGCATAAAATCTTATACTTAATTTTAAAAAACACAACACAATGGGGATGATATGGACAATTCATGTGGAAAACAATCAAAGATCTTAGTTGACCACAAGCTCAATACAAAATTACAGTGTTCAAATCAAAGGAGTTAGTAATCCCATTTGACATAGGTCAGACCACATTTGGATCATTGAGTTCAGTTTTAGGGACCACATTTTAATAAAGACATTCAGTGTGTCTAGAGGAGGGTGACCAGAATAGTAAAGAAACTAAAATGTCTTATGAAGAAGTGTTCACAAAATTACAGAATCTTAAGGGTTAAAAAGCCACATACCTGAATGGGAACAACTTTTGTAACATCCCCTTGAACATTTCTAGAAAAGGGAAACCCACTACTTCTGAAAGCATTAAGTTTAGGGACAGTTCTAACTGTCAGGATTTTTTTTCTTTAGGTTGAGACTAAACCTTCCTCTCTGTAATATCTGCCCATTGCTTCTAATTCTGTTCTCTGGTGCCAAGTAGAACAAGTGTATCTCTCTCTTCTACAAAACTACCCTTCAAACACTTGAAGACAGTTACTGAGACACCCTTAAATCTTCTTCAAGCTAAGAACTGAGGATACAAAGAAAGGTAAAAGCCACTGCTCTTGAGAAACTCAGTCTAGTGAGGGAGGCAACATGTAAACTATGGACAAACAAACTATATACTGAATAAACTGGAGATAATCGAGAGAGGGGAGAATCAAAGGAGATGGGAAAAGGCTTCCTGTAAGAAGGTGAAATTTTCGGTGGTACTTTATGGAAACTAAGCACAATACTTTATCTTTAACCTTATTTAGATTCATTTTCTTCTAGTTGGCTATTGACCAGGTCTCTTTAGACCTAGCAAGCTTTATGACCTCTGTAAGTTTCTCAAGCATGTCATCTTCACCTTTATCCAAGTCATTGTTCAAAATATTAACTAGAATAGTTCCTAAGGTATTCTAGTATAGACTGATCTCCAAGTTGATATTGACTCATTAATGACTACTTTCTGGGTTCATTTATTCAATCAGTTCTGAATCCACCTATCACCTAGCCCAAATCTCTACTTCTGTCCATAAGGATAGTAAAAGAGACAACAAATACTCTGCTGAAATCAAATTATACTATTTCCTCAGCATTCACTTGATTTAGTTAGTCTATTAAAAAAGGAAATGAGGTTAGTATGGCATGACCTGCTCGTCCTGAAGCCATGCTGGTATTTTATGATAACTGTTCCCCTTTCTACAAGCTCACAACTTATTCTGTTAATAATGTGTCCTGGAACTAAGGAGGGAATAGAAGTTAAAGTATAGTTTGCAGACTTCTCCCTTTTTTTTAAACTGGGTAAATGTCCCATTCTCAGTCCTGTGGTACCTCTCTCATTATCCATGCTCCTTCAGAGATCACTGATTATGACTTAGCAATCATAACTGCTGATGTTCATTCCCCTGGAATGCAGCTCAGTGACTTGAATCTATTGTGATCAACTAAAAGTGCAGCCATTTCTTCACTTATCTTGGGTTTCCTATCCCTGCTAAATAGTTTTGTTTTCACTCCTTGTTAATCAGAGTAGTATCCTCCTTCATTCCTCTCTAACTCAGGAGAAAGTATGTGTCCTCAAATCAAAGTGCATCCCCTTTGGAACACAGAAACAAGAGTTAAAAATACATTTTTATCCTTCGGGCCAACATCCTATACACCCTGAACTCTTATCACCTCTCTGGTCCTCTTCCGAGTTCATTCTGAACTATGAGCTAATTTCTGGTCATCTCCATGCCATGCTTCCTATTCTCCAACATTTACTTCTAGCTAGAACTAAATATTCCATTCCTGTGACTCTCTGGGCTCAGAGTCAGAATTTACCCAGTCTCCAGGGAAGATGATTTGTCATCTTCTCCTCCCCCTCCTGTCTCCACAACCCCCTTTTTTGAAAAGTCAGCAAATCAATGCTATGATTACTGGCAAGACCATGTCAATCCATTGCCCTAAGACTCCAGATAAGCTCTTTAAGGATAGGGACTGTTTCAAAATTGTGGATTTGTTCCACTTGAATGATTTATTTGGGAACATTTTGAACACAAGGTGAGATTTCTTTCTCAAAAAAAAATCAAGAAGGCAGAAAAGTGCACCACTTCACAATAACTCACACATATCAATCCTTCCAATGCCCACTTCAATAAGCAAATTTCAGGGTTTTGTCAAGGTAAAGTGCCATATTTATTCTGAATGATGGTATATTTGGAGGTGTGGGAAGAGGAGAAGGGTCTGATGTTTTAATAACTTTTTGAAAATTATTTTTCTTTATTTTTCACCATTTATGATATTTGAGTTTTCACAATAATATAAATTCATTTCCTATGTATATTGTATATGATGTTATGGTATTAAAAACAAAAAATAAAGGAGTTATTAAATATTCATGATTTTTGTTTTAAGGGCAACAGGGGTTAAGTGACTTACCCAGGGTCACACAGCTAGTGTCAAGTGTCTGAGGCTGGATTTGAACTCAGGTACTCCTGAATCCAGGGCTGGTGCTTTATCCACTGCGCCACCTAGCCGCCCCCAATATTCATGATTTTTGGCCCACCCTGTACAATGCTATTCTACTCTTCCAAGTATTCTGCTCTTTTCAAATAAGTTATACTATTCCAGAGTGATATTCTAATATAAATTATGAGGTCAAATTTTCCTCTTTAATATTTCTGGCCCACCTTTTTCTTATTCATACTATGTGCATTTGTCTAACAGGGTTGAAATACCTGTGCCCTGTTTGCTCTGACAATCCCAGTTCTATGCTTCAGGACAGTTTCACCAATATAAACCTGAAAACCCAAGGAAATCTAAAAGAGTAGAAGGGATTGTGATGTGCTATTTGACTCACAACAGGAATTAAAAGTCCTAAAGTCAGAGAGATCATGTGGGGAGACAAGATGCTCTCCTTGCCACACTCTATCTCTGAGTATATTCCCTATGCTTCACTATCTATGATGAGCTAATCCACAGAAACTGGAGGTCCTGGCTCTGGTGCTGGCTCTAGGAACTCTTAAGAAGAGGTGGGATTTTTAGGCAGGTAAGAGCTCAAATACCCACTAACCAAATCCCTCAGAATATTGAGAAAGAATAGAGTCTCCCAGAGAGAGGTGGAGAGGTTTGATAGATTGTTCACTTTGTGAGGATCTTAGAGAGCTTTGTACTCCCCTTTCACATTTCTAAGTAGGAGGAGCTCACAATATTCACAACAGGTGAGCACTGGACTTCCTAGGATCTGGTTCTTTTCTCCCTGTTATATCCCTCTGCCAGGCCAACACTTTTTTACCATGGATGAATGTGTCCACAAAAATCTGAGGTCACAGGCTCTGCTGCTGGCTCACTTCTTAGATATTGTCTCCTAAAAACAACTGGTCTTTTCTGTTATTCTTCTATTCCTGTATCATTTCCTAAATATAGCATCACATCTGTCAGAACTTTGTAAGCAACTTTCTCCCTCCTTGATTCTTTAACAGTTTTAAAACCTCTTGAGTGAGGTACAAGAGGGAAGGCGGGATGGGTGTGGGAATTGTCATAAGTAAAACAAATTAAAATGTTGGAGGGAGGAACGTGGAAAATTAAAAAAGGAAGTAAGGGAAAGGAGAGAAGAGCTGCAATAGAGGGGAAAAGATGTTTCACTTTTAAGATTACAAGTATCAGGAACATTCCCTTTCTTCTGTCACCCTCTTTTCTGTAAAAGAGGGAAGAGAGGAAAAATCACAAAAGAACTGAATGGAGGGAAATGTAGAATCAACAATCATAACTGTGAGTGTGAACATGATGAACACTTCCTAGGGCCCCCATGTTGTTTAGGAGCCCTGAACAGTCAAAATTCACTCCCCTCTCAGCTTTGCTCCTAACTTTCTGGATTTCAAAGCCATGCTTCAGCTGCTGTCTTATCCTGTAACTTTCCTAAGTTCCGGGTCCTTCTCCTAGAATATCCAACCATCCCTGGCTTTCTCACTCTAGAATATCCCTCTGCCAGACCAGCCCCCTTCTATCATTAGTGAATTCCTCCTAAGAATTTCATTTTTAGAAAGGTCCAGGCCAGCCAACCTTCATCCTCCAGTCTCTGTTTCTGGTTTTCTGAGTTTCAACACCACACCTCAGCTGGGATTCCATCCTGAAGCTTTCATCAGCACCTTAGGCCTCCTTTCCCTAGAGCAGGGCCAGGCCAGCTCCCTTCTCCCATTTGGGGAGTTCCTCTTGGGATCTTCATTTTTTAAGAAAAGTCCTAGGGGCAGCTAGGTGGCGCAGTGGATAGAGCACTGGCCCTGGAGTCAGAAGTACCTGACTTCAAATCAGGCCTCAGACACTTAACACTTACTAACTGTGTGACCCTAGGCAAGTCACTTAACCCCAATCGCCTCACCAAAAAAAAAAAAAAAAAAGTCCTAAAAGGTCAACCTTCATTCACCTCCCAACTCTTGATTTTCTAGAACTCACAACAATGCCCCTAAAAATGCACTTTCCTCTATTCCTCCTTCTATTCAGCTACCTCCATTTGAATATGTGTTTCAAGGGCAGGCACTATCTTTTTTATTTGCTCATATTTATTTTATTGCTTCATATTCACAGTGCTTATCACAGTGCCTTGCACATAATAGGTGCTTAATAAGTGCTTATTACCTTGTCTTTCCTATCCACTATATATAAGAGGTTAGCAGAATGGATAGAAAGGAGAATCTGACAATATGTTGTTTACAAGAAATACACCTGAAACACAAAGATTCACATAGTTAAAATTAGGGGCTAACACAGAATCTATTGTGCTTCAGATAAACATAAAAAAACAAACACCCTATGTCTAGCAATAAGGATTTGGGGGCACCTTAATGTACTCCTTTCAGATCCAGACAAGATAAATAAGAGAAGTTAAAGACTTGAATAGAATGCTAGAAAAATTATATTTAATAAATCTCTGGAAATTAATGAATGATAATAGAAAGAAATTTAGATACTATTCAATTATATATTGCACCTTTACAAAAAGTGACAATGTATTGGGACATAAGACCTCACCAAAAAATCTAGAAAAGCAAAAACACTAAACATACCATTTACTGATCATAATACAATAAAAATTACATTCAATGAAGAGCACTTAATTAAAAAGCAATTGGTAATTAACATAATTCTAAAGAACCACTAAGTCAAAGAAACAATTATAGATACAATAGGAAATTTCAAAGAAAATTACTATAATGAGACAACATACCAAAATGTATGGGATGAAGCTAAAGTAATTACAGAAGTAAAATTGTATCTCCAAACACTTTGATTAACAAAAGAGAGAAATGACAAATCAATGAATTAGGCATGAAATTTTAAAAAACCCCACAAGTAAAAATCCCTAACTATATAACAAAGTAAATTATGAAAATTTTAAAAAGAGATTAATAAAAATGAAAGCAAGAGGCTATAGGATTGATAAAATAGGAGCTGTTTTTTAAACTAATAGGATAAAACAGTTAACCTGATTTTAAAGAGAGAAAACTATATTGTATCCAAAATATTTTTCAGTATATAACAATTGAAGAAAAAAGAAAAGGAATTATCAGAAACTCTTTTGCCCAATTATATGTTGACAAAACTAATAATGTAGAGCACAGTAGATGAATAACTACAAGAATATAAAATACCTAAATTAACAAAAGAAGAAATAGACTAAATACCCAATATCAGAAAAAGAAATTGAAGAAGCCATAAATGGACTCAAAATTCCAGGACCAGATGGATTTACAAGTGGATTCTATTAAATATTCAAAAAAAACAACTAATTTCAATATTACATAAACTGTCTGCAATAATAAGAAAAGGAGGCATCCTTCCAAACTCTTTCTAAGATACCAATATGTTCTTGATGCCTAGAAAACTGCACAATATCCCTGATGAATACTGAGGCAAAATGTTTTGATGTAAAATGTTTACATAAAATATTAGAAAGTAGGCCATAAACCATATTGGCGAAATTATACACTATGACCAGGTTGAGTTTACACTAGGAATACAGAGTTAGTTCAATTAAGAAAACTACATAATAATTAACCATGTTAATAATATAAATAATAAAAAACATAAGATTATATAAATAAGTGATTAAAAAGGTGCTTAAAAACCAACACTTCTACTTTTGAAAATATAGGTAATTCATGGGAGTAAATAAACCTTTCCATGGTATTTGTCCAAGAGCAAACATTATATGTATGTAATAGAGAAAAGTTAAAGACCTTTCTGATCAAATCAGAATTAAGGCAAGAGTACCCATTACCACCTCTATTATTTAACATAGTACTAGAAATGATGGCAAGAACAATATGAAAGAAAAAAAGAAAGAAACATAGAGGATAAATATAGGCAAAGAGAAAAAATATGGCTTTTTGCAGGCATATGATGCTGTACTTAGAGAACTCTAGAGAATCAAATAAATCTTAAATTTAAATAATAATTTCAGCAAAGTTGCACAGTATAATATAAAGCCATAGAAATCATCATCATTCCTATATATAACCAAGAAAACCCAACAGGAAGAGCTAGAAAGAGAAATTCCATTTAAAATAACTACAGAGTGGGGCAGCTAGGTGGCACAGTGGATAAAGCACTGGCCCTGGATTCAGGAGGACCTGAGTTCAAATCCAGCCTCAGACGCTTGACACTTACTAGCTGTGTGACCCTGGGCATGTCACCTAACCCTCCTTGCCCCACCAAAAAAAAATAAAATAACTACAGAGACTATAAAATATTTGAAAATATATCTACCAAAATTCATCCAGGAATTGTATAAGTCTAACTATAAAAATCTCTTTGCAGAAATAAAGACAGACCTAAATAATTGGAGAAAATTGAACAGTAGGAAAAGGGAGGAGAGGAGATGAGATAGGTTGAGCCAACATGATAAAAATGATAATACTATTAACATGAATTTACTTTTTCAGTCAGTGAATGCTATATCTAACTTCCAAAACTATGTTTTTGACACTTAAAATTTTTTTTTTAAATTCATAGAGGAAAAAAGTACAAGAGTCTCAAGCATAATAATGGGGGAGAGTAGGAAGGAAGAAGGCCTACTAGTACCAGATCTCAAACTGTATCACAAAAGTTAACATTAAAATGATTTAGAACTAGTTTAAAAAACCTAAACAGCAGAGGTCAATAACTAGAAAACCACATACAGAAACAAATATAGATGTAAGCCATACAGAGTGTTTTCTAAATTAAAAGACTCCTGTTACTGAGGGAAGGACTCACACTATTTGAGAAAAATTGCTGGGAAAACTGGGCAGTAATTTGGTAGAAATTAGGTTTTAGAACAACACCTCACACTATACCCCAAGATAAGAACCAAACAGATACTAGATTTGATAAGGATATTATCCAGTTGGATAATAGATACAAAAAGCCATATATCATAAATAAATTAGAAGGATAAAAAGGAAATTAGCTTTCACATTTATGGATAGAGGAAAAATTCATAAATAAACAAGGTACAGAGAGGAACAAATAATATAAAACTAATAATTTTGATTAGATAAAAATTTAAAAGTTTTTCCATAGTTACATTGTAGCTAACATTAAATGGAAAAACATAATTGAAAAAATCTTTGCAGAAAGTTTATCTAAAGTCTCATTTCTAAAATATATAGGAAACTGATTCAAATGTATAAAAATAAGAACTATTTCTCAAGTAATAGTCAAAAGATAAGAACAGGCAGTTTTCAAAGGAAGAAATCCAAATTATTAATAATCTTATGGGAAAATATTCTAAATCCCTAATAATTAAAGAAATGTGCATTAAAACAGCATGGTGATTCTACCTCATATCTAGCAGACTGTCAAATATGACAAAAGAGGAAAATAAATATCGGAGGAGGCTGTGGGAAAACAGACACATCAGTACAGTGTTTTGGTGGAGCTATGAACTGGTCTAGGTATTCTGAAAAGCAATTTGGAACTATGTCCAGAAAGTTACCAAACTGGTGTATACCCTCTGATGAAGCAAACTAACTATTTATGTCTAAGCCACCAAAAGAATGGAAGAAAGAGAAAAAGAATCTATAATGTATAAAATTACTTATGCGACTCTTTTTATGGTTGCTAAAAAATGGAAACCAAGGGGATGAGTGTCTTCCTGTTGTGGACCTGCTAAACAAATTGTGGCCTGTTAATGTAATAGAATATTATTATGTTATAAGAAATGATAAAATAGAAAATTTCAGAGGAAACTGGGAAGATCTTGATAAACTAATGAATTGAAAAGAGAGTAGACAATTTATACAATGATAACCTTATAGAAAAACAATTTTGACAGACTTTAGAAATCTGATCAACAAGCCATGAGTCTCAACTCTCAGCTAAAGTTCTGCCTATTGCAACAAGCCTTTTCTACTCTTCCTTGACCTTTGTGCCTCTCTGAGAGCAGCTCTAATTTATGCTGTGTATATCTTGCTTGTTCTTGATTGTCTGCATGTAGTCTTCTGTTGTTAGACTATCAACGTGAGAACAGGGACTGCTTTTTGCTTATCTTTGTATACCCAGTGCTTGGCACATGTGCCTCGCACATAGTAGGTGCTTTATAAATGTATGTCGACTTGACAGCATGAGTGCAACTGAATGAAGATGAAGTATGCTACCTTCTGGGGCAGCTAGGTGGAGCAGGGAATAAAGCACCGGCCCTGGATTCAGGAGGACCTGAGTTCAAATCCGGCTTCAGACACTTGACACTTACTAGCTGTGTGACCCTGGGCAAGTCACTTAAACCCCTATTGCCCCACAAAAAAAAAATGCTACTTTCTGAAAGAGTGGGGATGACTTGTATGAACTGATGTATAGTGAAGTGAGCAGAACGAGGAGAACATTGTGCAGTGACAGCAATACTATTTGATGAACAATTGTGAATGACAATTATTCTCATCAAAACAATGATCCAAAACAATCCCAAAGGACTATTGATGAAACATATTATCCACCTCCAAAGAAAGAATTGATATTGAATACAGACTGAAGCATGTTATTTTTCACTTTCATTTTTTTATTCAAAGTTTTCTTGTAATAAATGACTACTATGGTAATGTTTTACATAATTGCACATGTATAACCCATATCTAATTGCTTACCACCCCTGGCAGAGGGGAGGGGAGTGAGGGAATGAGGGATAAAATTTGGTACTCAAAACTTTAAATAAAAATGTTTATTATTTAAAAAAAAGAAAGAGAGGGGATGAACTTAACATGAAAAAAAAAGAGATAAACATTTTCAGGCATGGTTGATACGGGAATTTGTTTTGCCAAACTATGCAGCTACATATTGAGGGCTTTATTTTTCAGGTTTTTTTTCTTTTTGTTTAGTAGGATAGGTGAGAGTGGGAGGGACAGATTATTTTTTTTTTTTTTGCAGGGCAATAAGCGTCAAGTGACTTGTCCAGGGTCACATAGCTAGTGTCAGGTGTCTGAGGCCGAATTTGAACTCAGGTCTTTCTGAATCCAGGGCTGGCGCTTTATCCACTGTGCTATCTACCTGTCCCCAAATTAATTTTAAAGTGCTTTTTACTTGAAAAACTGAACTAACAAACTGTTCAAAACTTTTAAAAGCCTCTTGCAGGTTGGCAAGACTACAATCAAGTGTGTTTGCTATTAGTCTTTTGGTTTAAGAGCCTTATGCGTAGCCAATAGCCCATCATGCCTATATTTTCAGTTTCGGTGCAGAAAAATCCTCATCCTGCTCTCAAATACACAGGCTTATCCAGCTGTCCACTTCCTACATCTGTTCTCCTCATCTGAATCCCTTACCATCAATTAGCGATAGTCATTAAAATATCACCTATGCCTGCAAAGTCATCAATTTTTTGTTCAGGACCTTCTAATCCTTAGCAACAATTTCTAGGTGCCTTGTGATAGTATCTTTGTTCCCACATGAGTCATCAAAAGTAGGTAGTGGGGTTGTCAGTTTGGGTAATTCACCAGATCATAGATTTAGAATTAGAAGAGACCTCAGAGGTCATTTACTCAAACCATTAAATGCGGGTTTATTGACTGACGGAAGCTCAGGAGGTTGTGACTTGTCCAAGATCTCATAGGATTTGACTCCAATTCTTAGACACATGAGCCAGTGTCTTTCCCCTGTACTATTTTGCCTCTTAATCTCTCCTGTCAGGCGCTTCTCCATTACATCCTAAGTACATTCCTTATAAAGACAGCAGACCTCTCTGTTGTTTATGTCAGATTGACAAACTGCTGTACCACTAGCCTTCAACAGGTTGTCACTCACAACCACTACTCATGTTTTATTGCTCTCATTTTTACCATGTGGCCTGGGTGCCTAATGAAACCAATAGACAATACATCAGTCATTTCTAGGACCACAAAAACTTGCTTTCCAGAAATCGTCCAATTTCCACCTTCTAGAATTAGTGCCTGATACCTATTATATGGGTTTTAAATGTTCGGTAGTCTTTCTTCTTTTTCTTGTCTGTCACAGTATTTCACTCTTCAACCTCCTGACACAGATGAGAATAACCACTATGGCCTCTTTACATTTGTATTACTTTAGCTTTTTTCTGAACATACTGCTTCTCTTAGCTTTCACTCTCACTTGCGTTGACAGGCAGTTAGGGTCCCAGAGGGAAACTGATTACTAATCTCAAATGTTATGGAGTAACCTTGTTAGCCTTGGGTTTCTAGTAGAGTCATTCACAAGGTCCCCACCAGTGTTCATCCCACTATCAAGTAGCCAGTAGACTGAATTAGTTTTTAGAAAAAGTATTTATTAAGATAGAATAAGTAAAAGAGATTTGTAGAAAAAACCCCTCCAGAAGTCTGGAATGCAAAATAAACACAGGTTTCCGGGGAAGAGTGGGCACAAACCTTGAAGAACAAAGGTAGCAAGGCACATGTGTAGAGAGTATACGTGGCAAAAAGGAAACTCATAACTTCTGGTTACTGGAAATTCTTTTCTCCCTTTGTAGAATCCTCATGATAGACTGGTCTGTTCATATGACAAACTTCTATCTTTATATATAAGTCCCAAAGGTATGCCTGATTTTCTAAGACAATCATAAGATGTTTCCTGTGTGATTTCATCTGTTTTATCCCAAGACCCAAAACTTTATAGGCTTCTCAAATTGATAAAGAATTTGTTCACATCTAATTCTGGTTTTTTTGATTGACATCTAGGGCTTTTGAGACTACATTATTAGGGTTAATTAGAGTTCAGCCCTACCCTCACACTAATTTTATATTGTTGCCAATCTAGCTCATGTATGATGACATTCCACATATAATAATTAAACATTACATAATTTGTTAATAAATAAGTTATCCACCAGTTAATCTAAGCACTAGCTTCCTACACTGTAGGTTATAATCCATATGGATAACCATGTAACTGAATGTGGGGGTTGCTCAAAATCTAGCAATAGTAAAAGGTCATGTATACTTATTTTATATACCTGTATACCTGGGTCATGTAAAAATTTCTTGGGGCAAAAAGAGGTTGCAAGTAGAAAAAAATTTAAGAAGCCCTGATCTAGGCTATCAGATCTCCTCTCAAAATAGTCCCTTCCCCTCAAATTCAGACTTACCTGGTTATCTCGAATAGCACCTACTGAGGTTTTTCTTCTTTCTCTTTCAAGTTAAATTTTCATTTCTTTAAGATAAATCACCATGAGCAAAATGGTAGACAGGTGGCTTTCCAGAATCTCTAAGGAAGTCAACTGAAGGAAGAGTTATCATCACCTTTTCCCTTCTTATAAGATAATCACTAAGAAAGTCACTGATGAGATCACTCTCAACAAGAAACATGCAGACAGGGATATTTGGTAAGATATGTTTGTATTTTACTAACTCTACTGTGATGAAATAATTGTGCAGCCTCTGTGTGTGTGTGTACATGATTTCTTTTGGTTATGTAGTGACTTTTTATTTTACCAGGCAATTCAAGAGCGAGTAATATCTCTCCTTCCTCACACTTTCAGCACAAGGGGGAAAACATGCTGGTTAGTCTTAATGAGATTTTTTTCTTTCTGTTAAATTAATCTAAACCCAAAGCAAAAGCAACACAAACTGATGACTCTGCTTCCGTAGAGACTAGTTTAATAGCAATTACCTAAAGTGGATGAGATCCCTACTAAGTACTTTACCTACAAATTTCCTGAACACTTCTATGCTTTATTTTTATTTTCTGAAATTCAAGTTATTAAAATTTTGTACTGGGATGAAAGAGGTGTGTATGGTATTCTTTTAATTCTGGGTTGTCTTTTTTAGGTCTCTGTTGCTCCTTGATCATAATAGAAATTAGAATTATGAGTTTGAGCCAGACTCCACCCAATGCCATTATTTAATAAAAGCCATAAGTTCATAAATTAAACCCCAGTTACACTAGGCACAAAAATTGAGACAAACATTTACTTTGAAATAAACATTTTCATCCCATGGTTGTTTTTTTTTTTTGCCTTGCAGATAAAAAAGTATGTAGAGGATGAACTGACAAAACAGGGTTGTTACTTAAAAAATAATAATAAACTACTGACATTTTAAAAAATCTCTTTAGATTTGAGAGACTAAGCAGCTTAGTTTTTCAAGGTTTCTGTTCTTCCTTTAAGCACACATCTTAAGGTTTTCCCCATCCTGGACCCTGAGCAGTTAGGATCTTCCTTTCACAGATCCAAATCCAATGATCATTAAGTTTAACCCATGAACCCCAGGTGGTATAGATCCTGGAAACATAGAAAACTGGGGGCAGCTAGGTGGTGAAGTGGATAAAGCACTGGCCCTGGATTCAGGAGGATCTGAGTTCAAATCTGGCCTCAGACACTTGACACTTAACTAGCTGTGTGACCCTGGGCAAGTCACTTAACCCTCATTGCTCTGCAAAAAGAAAGAAAGAAAGAAACAAACAAAGACATCTCCTAGTCCATATGATGAAGCTAGGTTTATTTTTGTATATAGGAAAAATAAGAGTTCCGCCTTCTAGCTACTGCACCACCTTGAAATCTGCATACCAGCTATTTGAATTTATACTGGTTTAATCAAAATTAGACTGGAAGGCAGAGACTACCCAAAGGGAAACATGTTGTTTTCGGTAATTTCCAGTCATGTCCAACTCTTTGTGGTCCAGTTGGGATTTTCTTGGCAAAGTGGTTCGCCATTTCCTTCTCCAGCTCATTTGACAGATGAGGAAACTAAAGCCATCAGGTTAAGTGACTTGCCAGGGTCACATTGCTAGCAAGTGTCTTGGGCCAGATTTGAACTCGGGACAAAGAGCCTTTCAGACTCCAGACCAGCACTTTAACTATTGTGGCACCTAGCTCTTCCCAGGGGAAACATGACCAGCTGGAAATACCCTGGGGTCCATCATTAGATATGTTTCCATCCATATGAAACTTAGAACCTACTAACTTCCCCCACAAAAATAATTCAACTTCAGATGTGGTTGTTTTTATATATAGCTTCACTCTCTCCGCCGCATTTTCTGCCAATTTCCCACAAAAGAGATTCATTTAGAAAGCACTCACTTGACGAGTGATGATGAAGACCTATTTAATCTCTGCCTCAATCCTAATTAACATTTTTTCTTTATTTTTGTTCCTCTTTTGTACTGGTAGTCCGTTCCTACGCAGTATCTTATTCCATTTCCAGTTCAATTCAACAAAACACGTGTTATTGTTTACAGTTGACCTCATAATATAAGTTTCTATGCATGTATAGATTTCTGTTATAAGCAAGCACCAACCCCCCTCAGAAAAATGTTTGGGGCGGGGTGGGGGGGGGGGGGGGGGTACCAAACCAAGTCCTTGTGTGGGATCACAACAACAGACTACTTATTATGTTCCACAACCAGCAAATGTGATTCCCATTTTTGGAAAACTCTATAAGCTATTATTGTTAGATGTTCAATATTATGTTTGTTTTTTTTTATGTGGGAGTAACTGTCATATTCATGAACTCTGTGAAAAAGCTTGACAATGCAAACTTCCAACCATAGATAATGGCCATTTCTAAAACTATCCCCCAAATTGCTGAACCCTCACTAAGCAGGGCCCACCTACCTTAAGATAAACAATTACTTATGAGGCCACAGTCAAAGTTTCTGGGTACATGAAAGATGCTGAAGAACCCCAAATGACCACTCATGACCTTATCAGCCTAAATCTTGCTCAATCATTCCACCCCCTTCCCACCTCCCATCCCGTCAAAGTCAAGTACACTGATTATAGGGCAGAAGGAAGGACTTTTTGTTTTGTCGTCCAGAGAAAGGAAAGAGGGAGCTGAGTGAAGTTCAGTTAAACTATGACTGTTAGAATTTTCATAAAGTTTGGTTTATGATGACCATGACCCCTTTCCATAATATATAGGGTGTCCCCAAAAGTCACAGTGCAATTTTAAACTATATAGAAAGTTAAGTTGCTATTTAGGATTATTGTAACTGCAAGTGTTTGTTCTTTTTTGTGAATGTAAAAGAATGGAAATTGAAATTGCTTGCTTAAAAAATGCATGCATACATATATCAAAAAGCCCCACATGAGTGTTAACTATTTTAGTAACCTAGAGCCTGCCTTAGAATCTGGAGACTAGCTAAAGAGTTAAGTCAGAAATTTAGACCAGGAATTCACGTATGACCCTTCTGCTCTTTGTTTTGTCAGGTGGTTTCTTATAAGCTAATGACTATCTGTGTAAGCGGCCAAGGGCCCCTGGGTCTGGGAAATTTACAGATCCATGTTTTGCAGAGTATGCCAAAGCTTTGAGAGCAAGCCCCCTATCTCTAAAGAGAACTGACCAAATAAATTTATAGTGTCAGTCACGGAGTGAGTCACATTGATTGGAAGCTAATGGAGGGTGACCTTAAGACACCGATCCAATAAAATACAGCACACCCCTTGTCTCCAGCTCTCCCCACCCCAGGCAAACTACTATCTATAAAGAAAATAAGGCAATATCAAAACCTACAAAGAGCTAAATTGTGATCTAAGCAAACATAAAACAAAATGCCATATCAACTGAGTAATAACACCAAACTGGAAAAAAAAAAAACCAAAAAACTAAAAACTAAACCAGAGAGATCAGTCCTAGATTGGGAGGCAGTACGTGTTAGGAAGCTATTTTTTTCTGACTCAACCTGTTTCCACCAGCTTGGGCATTTTAAGGTAAGCCAGCTTGTCACCTGAGCAAGGCGATCCTCTTATACCTCCATAATCAATTCAGTATCGTACTCACCACAGAGGCTTTCCCAAACCTTTTCATCCTACAACAAACCTCCCCCTTCCTGTCAGGCTGAGAACCTTGACTCATATTGTACTGGGGAAAAAAATGAGACCAGTTCACTAAGATCTCCTCTTCTCCCCTTCATCTCAAGATCACTCAGGTGCCTACTCCATCTATCTCCTCCTTCATTGCTATCTTCATATGAATAAGTAGCGATTATCTTTGCCAAGGGGAAAACTCCTCTATATGTACAAGTTTGATCCCATTTTCCCATTCTTCTCCAGAAGACTGGCTCCTCTATCATGCCCATTCTTCTCATTGATTCGAAATCTCTCCCTGTCTACTGACTACTTTCCTGCTGCCTACATACATGCTAATGTCTCTCCCATCTTTAAAAACTATTGCTTGGAGACAGCTAGGTGGCACAGTGGATAGAGCACCGGCCCTGGAGTCAGGAGGACCTGAGTTCAAATCCAGCCTCAGACACTTGACACTTACTAGTTGTGTGACCCTGGGCAAGTCACTTAACCCCAATTGCCTCACTTTAAAACAACAAACAAAAACTATTGCTTGGTTTATCTATGTCCACTATCATCCTAAATCTCTCCACCCTTTTGCGGCTAAACTTGAGAAATGTGCCTATCGACAATCAGTTCCTCTCATTCTTTCTTAATTTTTAACAGTTTGGCTTCACCCATTATTCAAATGAAACTGCTCTCTCGAAAGTTAATAATGGGAGGCAGCTAGGTGTCACAGTGGATAGAACACCGGCCCTGGATTCAGGAAGACCTGAGTTCAAATCTGGCCTCAAGACATTTATCATTTACTAGCTGTGTGACCCCTGGGCAAGTCACTTAACCCCAACTGCCCTGCAAAAAAAAAGTAATAATGATCTCAACCACAAAATCTAATGACCTTTTCCTCAGATTCATCCTTCTTGATCTCCCAGCAGCCTTTGGCACTATCAGTCACCCTCTTTTCCTTTTCCTTGAGACTAAAAAGTTCTGAGACATGTAGGCAGAGAACTAGCAGGGAGTAATGTCAGAAAAACCTAGAAGAGAGTGAGTATCCAGGAGAAGGGGATCCACAGCATGAACTCTGCCATCCTCTAATACATGCTCCCACCCCAATGGATCAGGACAGACAAAGCTCAGAAGCTCCTTTTGACTTACCGTCTTACCAGAATGATCTTCCTCAAAGTTTTCATGGTACCACTCTCTACTCAACAATTTTCAATGTGCCCTGTGGCCTATAGGATCAGGTCCATAACTTCATAACCTGTCATTCCAAGGTCACTAAAGTCTGACACATTCTCACTGTTTCTCTATCTGTACCCTAAAATCTAAGTCGATCCAACCCATGCATTGTCCCCCAGAACATGATTTGCATTTTTCCCACTGAAAACCCTCATATAAGCTATACCCCCCCTTCCTGGAATATCCTTACCTCCATACTTATCCAAAGTCTACCTATCCTTCAAGATCCAGATCAATTCCTATCTCTTTAAGGAAACCTTTCTTGGGAATATTCAGTCAAAAATGAAAATATTGGATGACACCAACCCAATTCTCAAGAATCTTACAACATGATGGGGTGTTGGGAGGGGACATATAAAGCAAACATAACCTGGGGAAAATATATGGTCTTTGGAGATAGCAAAGCATACAAGAGGCATCTGCGCCTGAGGCAGAATACCAGTGGCGAATCATCTGTTGTTGGAGAGATCATGAAAATGGAATATAGAAATAAAACATACTCTCCACTGGAACAAAGCAGGAATGTTTCTTCCTGGATGCTTTGCCCAGTTGGGAGGCATAGCAGCAAAATACAAAGACCCAGAGGAAAGGAAAGGCTCTACCTAATGCCACCCCACTCTGGTCCTGCTATCACTGATGAATGTCTTTCCTTGTAGCTTCTCACTCTCTCCTCATCCTTGCTTGTCTTGTATGAGAAGAATTATAAGAGCCAATCTATAGATAACATTGGCAACATTTTACTTCTCTTTTTACCACTTACAAAACTCTGGATAATTGTTGCCTCCACAGAGTATTAAAATTCAAAAGACTTCTCAGTAGAGCAACTTCTCCTATTGCTTTACCTTTTCCCCAGGACCCGCTAGTTAATATGTCACTTTCCCTGTTGTACTAAAACCCTGAACTATGTCTTCTAGAAAGTTACTGCTAGTTCTAAAAAGTTTGCTGAGGTTATGTGATCATGTTCATGTTTGTTGATGCCTGACCCATTGATAATGACAAAAAAACTTTAAATTAAAATCTAGGGCAGCCAGGTGGCACAGTGGATAAAGCACTGGCCTTGGATTCAGGAGGACCTGAGTTCAAATCCAGCCTCAGACACTTGACACTTGCTAGCTGTGTGACCCTGGGCAAGTCAACCCTCATTGCCCCACCCAAAAACCCCCAAAAAACGAAAAAAAAATCTAAGAGGGAAAATTACAATCTTAGGACTTACAGTCATATATTTTTGCATCTCATATGTAACCTTATGTTAAATTTTCATTGTATATATAGGATTTTCCCAACTGTTATTTGTTATCTGTTAAATCTCCAACTCAAGTTATTTGAGGGCAAAGATTATGATTGTCATGTTTATAGCTTTCATAAAATGCCTTATTTAATGATCCTGAGTGACTTAAGCAAGTGTTAGCATTGAAAATTGTGAGAATAAAATGTACCATGTCCTCTATTCTCTTCCCAATGTAACAATTAAAAGTATCTAATGTTGTATTAAATGCCTTCATAATTTAGTTTTAATCATCTATATATCTATGTTTGAAACCATAATTTCAAAGCTTTTAATACTAATATAATTATGAATTAATTTTCATGAATTTCATTACCAATTAATTGTTTTAATTACTAATTTATTATTAAATTTAATTACTAATATACTAAAAATACTAAAAGAAAAATAAGTTAGTTTTAAGTTTACAGGTATTTTCTTTATGTATGAGTATAAATAAAATACCATTGCTATAAACAAATGTACACTCTATAGACATACTACATACTCTCTTCATACTTGATATCTTATTTGGTCCAGTTCAGCTAGCAATAATATGGCCATATCCCATAGATTTCAAACACAGGGAACAGAAGATATCACAATCCAAGAAAAAATATGGTGGAGTAGAAAGAGCATCAGATTTGCAGTAAGGTAGAAAATGGATATAAATATATATGTGTGTGTGTGTGTGTGTGTGTATTATGTATATTCTAGCTAGGAGATCTTTGCTACTAACAAAATTGCTCATATATATACATATATACACATATACACATATACATATATACATACATACATATATATATGTGTGTGTGTGTGTATATATATATATATATATATATATATATATATATCTGGGGCCTTTCTTTATCCTTATCACCTCCCAGCCATCTCCTATATTACCTGCAGTCCCACCATCATATTTATCTCCGCCTCCCCACTGTAAATTGGAGTTGCCACAAGAGCTCTGATAGGTAAGGACTTTATCTTGTCCAGAACTAGGCTTCATTAGTTTGGGGCCATGTACACACACAATGCCAGTATCATCTCCCTCCCCCCCTCCCCCCACTAGACCCATGTAAGGATGGGTTTACAAGATTGTGGGGATTTTGTTGCAAGGGTTGTTTCTCTTTTTCCCCCAGTGGAAGATATTTGAGGGAGAAAGTGGGGCTAGTGATAACATTACTCCCAGCCCTCAAAAGGAAAGAAACAAGGATTGTTGAAACATTTAAAAGAAAATGCTCAAAACAGAAAAGGAACAGTTTAAAAGTAACACACTGAATTATTACATACATTTTGGGGGGGTGGGGGCAATGGGGGTTAATGGACTTGCCCAGGGGTCACACAGCTAGTAAGTGTTAAGTGTCTGAGGCCGGATTTGAACTCAGGTCCTCCTGAATGCAGGGGCCGTTGCTTTAACCACTGTGCCATCTAGCTGCCCCCCATTACATACATTTTTAAAAGCAATCATTATGCAACCAGAAATTCACATACAAATTCCACATACATTTTTCTATTGCATATATGAAAATGCCAATTATTTCATTTGGCTGCTTATTAAGTATGAAATAAAATTACATTGAAAATTAAAATGTAAAAAATTAATTATAAGATCGAATTTAAAACAATTAATCCTAGAGAGGAATAAGTTCAGAAAAAAAAGAGCAGCTGTGTACCTCAGATTCCTGGGGCAGAGCAAGGTCTCAGGTTCAGCCTTGAGCTCAGTCTGAAGCCTGTGGTGGAAAAACCAGGGAAGGAAACCCAGACTAAAGGGAGGCTTACAGGTATGCCACTCTGGACCAGCAGAGTTTTCCAGATGTCTGATAGTGACTGATTCCAACAGTAAGTAGAGCTTGCTGAAACTCCAGGGTGAGCCCACAGACATATTGCTCAGACTCAAACCCAGCTAAGGAACTTGCAGAGCTCAGACCAAGTTAGCAGTGACCAGAATTTGCCCTGGATCATACCACTCTGGGAGCACTGCAAGTTTGCAAGTCCCCAGCATAAGCTGTCCCTGAGATCTTAGGATAAAACAACATTGAACATACTAAGAAAGCACCGGTAGGATCAGCCTAGACATTCCTTCCAGAAGTACATAGGGCCTGGCCCAAACATGAAGTTCAAAGCCAGGAAATAGACTGGAATAATGAGGAAACAGAAAAAGAACTCCACACCACAAAGAACTACTATGGTACTGGGGAGGCTTAAAACAAAAAACCAGGAAGAGTACGATTCAAAAACATCCTCAAAGGAAAAAAAACCAGAATTCCTGGAAGAAAAGAATCAAGTGTTTTTAAAAGAGTTTTAAAACACTTTTATAAATGAAATGAGGAAAACAATTGGAGGTGGGAGTGGAGAATGAGAATTATGGAAAGGGAAATACCAGCTTGATGCAAGAGCTATTATAAAAACTTGCCCAAGCAAGTTCTCTAAATTCTCTAAAAATTGGAATGGACCAAATAGAAAGTAATGACTCATGAAACATGAAAAATATTAAGATAAAGTTAAAAGGCTGAAAAAATGAAAGAAAATGTAAGGTATCTATAGCACAAACAACCAACCTGCAAAACAGATTGAAGAGAAAAAAATTTTAAGAATCATTGAACTCCCCTGAAAGCCAAAGAACATTTAAAAAACTAGGTAACATATTTTTTTAAAATTAACTAGCCAGATCTCTTAGAACGAGAGGGTAAAGCAGAAATAAAAATAATTTACTAGTCACTTCCTGAAAGAAACTTCCACAAATATGGTCTTGATACATAAACCAAGTAGAGTTAAAAGAAAAAAAAACATAGACCAATATCCCTAATGAATCTTGATGTAAAAATTTCAAATAAAACATTAGACAAAAGACTAAAACAACACACCACAAAGATTATACACTATAACCAGGTTGGATTTATTCTGGAAATACAAGATTGGCAAAACACTAGCAAAACTATAAACTTAATATCATAATAATCATATTAATATTAAAATCAACAAAAATAATGTCATTATATTGATAGACACAGAAAAGTATTTTAACAAAATAGAATGCCTATTTCTGTTTTTAAAAAACCCCACTAGAGAACCTAGGAATAAATGAACCTTTCCTTAAAATGATATTCTATGTCAATAACCAAGAGCTATCATTACAAGTAACAGAGATGAAATGAGCATCCTTTCTAATAAAATCATGAATGTAAGAAGGATGCCCATTGTCACCTTTGACTTTCAGTTAATGGTTTGCCATTATGTTGCATTCAGACAGATATAAATTCACACTGACAAATATAAATTTCATCAACCTCTGAAATTTTTACTCCCTAGGCAATCCTACAAAATATCTAATTCTCTTACAATTGCTATCAAATACAAAACCAGCTCTTTTTTCTATGAAACCACAAGATTAGGCAACATAAGACTTCAAAGATTTCTCCCTCTTCTTCCATACTCTTGTAATTTAAAAAATCAGCTTTCAACCAAATATAGCATTCTGCTTCTTATTATGTCCAAGTATTTTTTGTTTTGAGGCCAGCATCGCTAGCTACAAGCAAAAGCTTTTTTGTCCACTTTCAAGTCTTTAATATCTTTAAAAATTCATATTGTTACATTAGGAAATTAAAAGACACAGTTCCCAAAGAAACATATAAACCATGGTCTCCAAAGTGGGGACTGTGGAATAACCTCAAGGAAACTAAGTCTTAAAATCCTTCTCCCTGCCCCCCCCAATTATAGGTATATAAACAAACACCTGAGAAGTGTGTCCCATCTCCAGTGAGTTGCCAAATCCTGTCATTTCTACCTCTATGATATCTTTCACATCTACCCCTCCTCTCCACTCACAGAGACACTACTCCAGTTCAGTACATCTTCACTTCTTGCAAAGGACTATTACAATACCCTCCTAACTGATATAAGGGAAATTGGTGCAAGAGATGGCAAAGAGCCAAAACTGAGGTCAGCACAAGTGAGCAAATGAGATTGCTATGGCATCCTTCAACCCAGGATTCCTGGCATCTGTGGCTCCATGGAACAAGCCAAGATGACAACCTGAACCAGGCAGACTTCAAAAATCTCCCATATTAGCTTCAAGGGATTGAAAGAAAGATTATGCAATGACAAGTCAGAAAGGAAATCTTCCACCTGTGACATGACAAACTATAATGAAACCTAACATTTTTCCCATTAGTCCCTGAATATGTGGAAGACTGTACTCATTTGTATATGGAGACTGAGAATACTTCTGTTACTTGATGATGCTGATTTATTCACTTTACAATTCTTCCTGATTATAAACAATTATATAAAGTCTGGTCTATTAATAGAGTATCCACAAAGGAAGCACGGCTGATAAAAGGAAGGGCAGATTGAGGGAGGCAGTGGTCAGAAACAGAGTACCCACCAGCTATCTAGACTGAAACTTGATTTCCTAGCCTTCTCTGGAATGGATGATGGTAATCATTCAAAAACACTTTATTCTCAAGCCAACTAACATTTGGTTTCAGAGTTGAATGAGATAAATAAATCATGAAAAAGAAATCACATGCATAAGTATTGTTCGCTAAGACGCCAAAATATATTTTTCAAATGACATGATTACATGTGCTTTCTTTGGTGTGAGAAACTCCTTTTTCCTACGTGGCTTATAACCCATCTACAATTTACCATATTAAAGAATTGCCTGAGGCTTACAGAGCTTTGATGACTTGCCTGTGGTCATACAGCTAGTAAGCATGAGAAGCAGAATCTGAACTCATCTTCCAGACTCAAAAGTCAAGCATTCATTTCACTATGGCCTGTTGCCACTGGGCATGACTGCGTGGCACTAATTCTGAGATGGTCAACAAAATAAAAAATGATAGGCCTGCAAAACCCATCCATCCATCCATCCATCCATCCATCCATCTATCTATACACATATACCACTAATAAACTTTTTTAACAATTCCAAAGAAAAGTGAATACTTTCTAACAGTTAGAGCTATCCAGAAATATAATTGACTGCTATATTTGGAAGTTGTGATCAAAAGAGATCAAGATCTTTGCAAACCTTAAAGTACTATATAAAGAGTAACTATTACTATTAGTTCACCTTCACTTGAGGCCTTCAGGTGAAGGTTTGATGACTACTTGTTAGCGATGTTATCAAGGAAATTCCTGTTTAGTTGTGAATTGGACTAAATAATCTCTGATAAATCTAACAATTATGAAATTCCATGATCTACAGAGATGAAATATATTAAATGTTTTGGCTTGGACCTATTAAGGTACAAACAAGACCTATGAAAAGGAAATTTCTAAATTATTTTGATAGAAGTCATTCAATGAAGTTCTTCTCTGATGCCTCATGGTAGCATGAAAATGAGCCATAAGTTCTTAAAAGCTATACCAGTGAAGTGCAATCTTTGGTACATACAACCAAGCTTTAAAGGCTTTGGATAAGGACTCAAGGATTTCAGTATCTGTCATACACAGATCAGCTTAACTAAGTACAAGAGAAAGCAATCCTCATTCTGCTCAGAATGGGATGGAAGTTTTCAGTTGGAGGATTCATTATCTTATATTAAATCACAATTTAAGTCATATAGAGACTGGAAAGTCTCACTGGCAGAGAACACAGCCACATCAACAAAATTCCCTGATCCTTAGGCATTGCAGTATGAAGTATCTGATAGAATAAAGAAACAACTGAACAATGGGAGGGTTGCATATAGGTAGGTAGATAGATAGATAGATGATAGATAAATAGATAGACAGATATAGAGATAATCTCCTTCCTTTATCGGCTCTGCTCTTGACTCTCCAGACTTCTCTACCTCTGCCTCAGCAGCTTTCTCAGCCTGAAAGATGCCTGTACTCTGGAAACCACCAACTGGGGAGTTCCACCGTGGAATTACCATTTAAGGTGGTACCCAAGTCATCCATGCTTACTCCTTTCTTGGTTCCACTCCTGACTCTTTGGACTTCTCCATCTTGCTCCTTCCCTTTTATGTGGTGTCTTCCTTCATTAGAATGTAAATTCCTTGAGGGCAGGGACTGTTTTTCTTTTTGCTTGAATTTTTATTCTCAGAACTTAGTAAAGTAATAAAGCATTATCAAATGCTTTATCCTTATTTATATAGTTAGGTCAAAACAATATAACAAAAACATCAATACTTCCCAAATTGTACTTTGGTGATCTCACTGATGGGTATTTCTTCTGACAAAACACAATTTAACCCATCAATGATCTTTTATCCTGTGCAATTCTTGTCTTCCCATAAGTCCTTCATAAATGGTCTTTCCAACATATGGGTAGATTTCCCATAGTTCTTTTGACAATGGCTAGGTACCAATGGAACACTAAGAATATATTAACATTCATTCCAACATGGTCAGTCCCTTTTCTTTTCCAACCATATATCTAATGACTTATTTTACATGGCTTCTTTTGCATGATTCTTGACTTGACTTATAGTTTACCCATCAGCAACATAATTTCAGCTTCTTCTGCTTGCCTTCTGCAGGTTACTTCCTCTATTTGGTCAAATATTTTGTTTTTAGAAGTTTGATTATTGCCTTTTATATTCACGTCTCTTTAGCGCTTAATTGTCCAAAATCTATGGCCCAGTTTGAACATGGTAACCTTTGCCAAAAACATCTTCATCTTAAGCAGACAGTAAGTCTTCCTCCTAATACATAATACTTCTTTAGATATAAAATTTTTTAGTCAGCAATGGATATCTTAAAACTGGGTGACATCTACCTGTTGCTCTCACCCTAGGTTACCAGGAAAGTTGATCAAGTTTAGAATGATTTCCTTTTGAAAGGTTAATCTTCTGAAAATATTTCTACAATTTGAAATATTCAAATGTTAATATATTCAGAAACTGACATGTGATATTTCTCTAAACTGGCTGACTTATTTCTTGGAATGTTCTGTATCAACGATTCATTTTATTTGAACAGAATCCTATAATAAATTTATATTTCAGTACATAAAAACTCAATATACAGAAATTTGAGGTTATGTAATTTATAAATCAGTGAACCCATTTTATTCACATTACCTGAAAATCCAATTTAAAGAACAGTCAGAAATTTAGGGCATCCTGTTATAGTAAGAGGATTTTCTGCTACATTTTGAAATATTTCTTTTGATATGCATCATGAAAATAGGGAATCAGGATACTTGGCAATATGATGCAGTAGAAAGGGTCCTGGATTTGAAGCCAAGATACTTTGCATCAAATCCCAGCTCTATCACTTACTACCTGTATGACCTTAGGGCAAGTCATTTAACCTCTGAACCTCAGTTATTTCATTTATAAATGAGGGGGTGGGATTCAAAGACTTTTACAATCCCTTCCAGCTCTAAAATGATGATCCTATGATGCTATGTTATTATACATGTACCTCTCTATTGCCTTTTGGGTAACTAATGACTTCAAAGTTTGTGTTATTCTATAACAATCAAATAGCAAAACTGGAAAAATGTTAATGTTAAAAAGATGGACCCTTGGGTCATTAGAAGCTAAATGATTCCCCCAAAACAATCATGGACTCATTTCTCTTCCTCCTCTTCATTTATGGGCCCAATTCCTTGTCAATGAGTATAGTATTTGTTCAAAGATGTACATACCAAGAAACCAGTCATATGAGTCATTCATCCATCTACTATTCCTTGCCTGGAATGTTCAGCATTTGACTCTGCCTCTGGGAAACCCCAGTTCTATTCAAGCCTTAATTCAAAAGCCACCATATGAGGTGTCTTCTGATCCCCACCCCAGTTGTGAGCACCCTCCCATTCTGCAAGATGAAAGCAACTCTGTAACTCACACCTTCTAAGATCATTTCCCACTCAAGCTGTAGGACTTCATCATGGCTCATTTCAGGTACTACCCCACCTTCCTACTCTCCTGCTTTTCAGCTTCTTTTTTAAGTATTGTCTTCCCCTCATTAGATTAGGAGATCCTTAAGGGCAAGGATTCTTTCTTTGTATCCCAGCATCACCATGCCTGGCACACAGTGAGCATTTAGTAGCTGTTTATTGATTCTGACCTTTCCAAAAATTATTTTGTCTTTACTTTGTATATGTTTTGGATTCACTTATCTTTGCCCATGTGGTTCTCCTCCCCCTCACCCCACCAAAAGCTCCAAAAGACAAAACCTTTTCATTATTGTCCTTTATTACTGATACCTAAACACAGAACCTCACATAGAGTGGGATCTTAGTAAATGCTTGATAAAATTAATTTAATTAAATTGAATTTTGTAGTCTGGATACTAGGCATTCCCTCAACCTTCTACCCAACAAATGTGACAAAAATAGCTAAAAACAATAAAATTCAACAATGTTTAAAAAATACTAGTGATACAAACACTACATGTATATTCTAAAAATGTTAATAAAAGGAAAAATAAACCTATCTATAAAAAAGAAAGTGGATTAAATGCACAGAGATCCTGACACAATTACCCCCAAAACAGCAATAAAAGAACCCCTGGAACAGCAAAAGCCACAAAAAGATGGGCTGAGGTTATTTTTCTTTCCAAAGACAGATTAAAGGGGGCCATACTGGGCTGCGAACAGAGTCCAACCCCTGACCTCACCAACACAGAAACCCAGGCATGCTGTGCCAGAGGAACTTACCCCCAAGCCTCCAAATCAGCTGCAGCACTGGCATCTTCTGGAACTAAGCTTATGGTAGGGTGAGAGGGCTGAATGGCTGGCCGGGAGAGTGAAAAATACAGGGGTGTCTGTGGGACCTAAGGAGGAATTCAGCTGTCCCACCCCAGCAGGGAAGCAGAAAGAAATCTTGAGCTGTGGGAGGCCCAGGTAGGGAGGGGTGCAGGCTTATTGGAAGCTAAGTAACCACAGCACAGAAAACTTTGCTGGTTGGTTAATTAGTAAATTGGCTTGAGGTTATCTTCTGACCAGGCAAGAGAAAAACCTGCCCTCCCTCAAACTGAAACACCTGGGACCCTCTGAAGCTTGGGACAGTGTAGCTTAGAAGTAGGGCCACACTGTAAGAGGGAGTTAAAAGTCAAGTAAAAGACAGCAAGATGAGCAAGCAAAGAAAGTTGAGAACTATAGAAAGTTTCTTCAGCAACAAGGAAGATCGAGGTACACCCTCAGAAGAGGAAAACAACTTCAGGGCCCCTACATCCAAAGCTTCCAAGAAAAATATTAATTGGTCTCAGGCCATGGAAGTGATCAAAAGGGACTTTGAAGAGAAAGTAGGAGAGATAGAAGGAAGATTTAGAGAGGTGGAGAAAAGAATGGAAAGAGAAATGAGAGCAATGCAGTAGAGTCATGTATAATTTATATTGAATTGCTTGAGTTCTTGGGGGTAAGGGGTGGGAAGGGAAGGAGGAAGAGAAGTTGAAACACAAAGCTTTAAAAAAATTGATGTCAAAATATGTTTTTACATGTAATTTGGAAAATAAAATTCTAAACAGAAAAATTAATTAATTATTTTTTTAAAAGAAAGTGTATAATGAGAGTTGTTTTATATGCAACAGCAAAAAAGTAGAGACAACCAAATGTCTAATAATTTATAAATAACTATATAAATGGTACACAAATGTAATGATGTTATGGAAATACACATACTTTGGGGACACAGGGTGTCCCAAAGGTCTTAAGCTACAAAAGCTTAAAACTTCACTAAGACTTTGGATGGATCTATTTTATCTTTTATTTAAAAACGACACCAAAACTTTTGTACCATTTTGAGCTATGAAAGCTTTGAACTGCACTGAGAATTTTGGAACAATGCATACATAAATATGGGAGGACGTACAGATATAAAGATAGATAATAGATACATAGATCCTTTGACATAGTCCAGACCTATGATTTCATTTGTATAGTGAATTCCAAGGGGGAAACTTTCTACCAACTTGCAATTCTAGAAATTTGTCTTTAACAATGAAAGATTAATTTGCCCAGGTTCACAGAGCCAGTATACATCAGAGGAAGGGCTCCAACCCACATCTTCCTGATTCCCAGGTCAGCTTTCTTTCCACTACACAAAGCTACTCTTCAATAGATTACTGTGCCATTAGAGATGATATATGAAGAATACAAAGAAATATGGAAATTCTTGTTCAAAGCAAAGAAGATACACAATTGACTATATTAAAAATAATAACTGCAATAAAACTTTATAAGTAGATGGCTAGAAAGCAGATCAAAAAGGGATTGGGAACAAAGCAGCTCTACATATTTTTAACTAATGTTTCTACAAAAGGAAGCTTATGTTTTATTATTTTATTTAAGATTTTATTTATTTTCATATGTATTTGTTAATATTATTAAGTCATTGTTTACAAATAAGAAAACATGGCAAGCAGTTTCAGACTTAGTCTTAAGTGCAATGGATGCTAAGGTACCATTTCATGTAGAATCAAGGTAACTAGGTAAAATTTCCACAATGAAGAAGCCAGAGGATCCTGGGATCTCAGATTTATAGGAATAAGAAAGCTTAACTGCCTTCCAGTCCAAGCTCCTTATTTTGTAGCTAAAGAAAATGAAGCCATGAAAAGTTAAGTGGTTTTCCCAAAAGAGAAGCTTCCCCTGGATGGTGAAAGAATAGTCACAGCTAAGTCTGCTCCTGACTCCTTTCATCTTTTTTACTTTAGCACTGGTATCTAACACAGTGCCTGGCATATAGTTGACTCTTGACAAATGGCATCCATATGGAAATCAGAAAGAGCTTTCTTTGCTGTAATTTTTAAATCAGGAAAAATCCTGCAGTGTCTTATGTAGAATAAACTGCCTTTATATTTTTGCCATACCCAAACTCACCAGTTTATGTTACATAGTCTCAAGTGGGTCCTCGCCACTACAAAGCAATACTTTTACAACTCCGTAATTAACTCACCATCCCACTCATACACAAAAGCCTTTCCAAACTTTGTCATCCCTCCTCAAACCTCCCATGGCTCCCCTTCTTCCCATTCTTTCAGAAGCCTCAAATTTTACTTAAAAAATGAGGCTCTTCACCAAAAACTTCCTCTTCTCTCCTCCTCATCAAATATCAGGCAGGTGACTTCCCCAATTTTCACTTGCCTCACATGAAGAAGTGGTCTTTCTCTTTGCAAAGGCAGAAGTGCAAAAGTGATTCAATTCCATTCCATTTTCTCCATCAGACTGGTCCTTCTATCATCCCCAATTTCTCACTTATCTACTGGCTTCTTCCCTGCTGACTACAAACAAGCTGATATCTCCTCCAACCTCAAAAAAACTTTCATGTAATCTATCCATTCCTGCAAACTATTATTCTATATCTCTCCTCCCTTCTAGGGCTAAACTTCAGAAGATCATTTACAATGCATGCCTCCACTTCCTTTCCTCTCACTCTCATCTTCAATTTCTATAGTCTTAGGCAGCCAACTGGTGCACAGGACTTGGAATCAGCAAGATGACATAAGGTCAGATCCAGTCTCATTCTCAGCTACTTACCAACTATGGGACCCTGGGTAAATCACTTAACCTCTGTCTTCATCAGTTTCCTTCCCTATAGTCTGGCTTCTGACTTCAGATTTCAACCAAAACTATTCTCTCCAAAGCTATTAATGATGTTCTAATTGTGAAATCTAATGGCCTTTTCCCAACCCTCACCTTACTTGACCTCTTGGTACCTTTTGTACTATTGATCATCCTCTTCACCCTGATCTTCTTTTCCCTCTAGGTTTTCATGACACTGTTCCTTCCTGATTCTCCTCCTACTCATCTGGTTGCTCCTCAGTCTCCTTTGCTGGATCCTTATTCATGCCATGCCCACTAACCATAGGTGTCACACAGGGCTTAGTCCTGAGCCCTCTTTTCTTCTCCCTCTTTATTATTTCAGCTCTCTTGGGTTCAAATTTCATCCCTAAGCTGTTGTTTCTCAAATCTACTTATTTGGCCCTAACCTTTCTGTTGACTTCCAATCTCATATTTCCTACTATCTACTGGGCATCCCAAACTGGATTTCCCAAAGCCATCTTACGCTTAACCTGTCCAAAACAGAAAACACACACACACACACACACACACACACACACATCCTTCATTCACTCTTCTTAACTTGCCTATTACTATTGAAGATGTTGCCATCTTTTCCCAGTCACTCTGGTTCACAATCTAAATGTCATCTTCAGCTCTTCACTCTCACTCCCCTGCCCCCACCCCATTCAATCTGTTCCCAAGGCCTGATTTTGCCTTTGTAAAATCCCTCCTATATGCCCACTTCTCTCCTCTGACACTACTACCACCTTGGCACAAGCCCTCATCACCTAAGGTCTGGTCTACGGCAACAGCCTGCTGGTTGACCTCTCTGCCTCCAGCAACATTGTTTGATGATCATCTATGATAGACTTGGCTATTCTCAGCAGTGCAATGATCCAAGACAATTCCAAAGAACTCATGATGGAAAATGTTCTCCACATCCAGAAAAAATAACTGTGGATTCTGAATGCAGATTGAACCATACTGTTTCTACTTTTTGGTTGTTTTATTTTCTTTTTTGAGGTTTTCCCTTGTGTTCTGATTCTTCCTTCACAGCATGGCTAATGCAGAAATATGTTTAACATGATTGTACATATATAACCTATATCAATTGCTTTCTGTCTTGGGGAGGGGGGAGGGAAGGGAGGGAGAGAGACAAATTTGGGACTAAAAATCTTATGAAAACAAATGTTGAAAATTATTTTTACATGTAACTGGAAAATAATAAAATATTTTTATGACCTCTCTGATGTGGGCATAATTTGGGGTCAAATTGATCATGAGTTGTCCCAAAAGAATTACAAGACTCAGTGACTCAGTTTCCCAAGTTTTATTGCAATACTGTGGGTGACCACAGGGAGAGAACCAGAAAAGTGGAAAGGTATCTCTCAAATAAGGAAAGGAAAGACACTTATATTTATAGTAAGGATAAATTTATTATCAGTTTCATTACAATAATCTCCACCTTTGGGAAGTACATGGGAGGGCTTATCCTAATTTGGAGTTCCTGGGGTCCTAAGCCAACCCCCAAGGTAGGTATCTTTTTCTGTGGACATGTGTTTTTGGGGTTTACATGTCATAAAGTGAATCTGAGGACAAATTTGGCCTTTTCTGTGCATGTCTCTTTCTGATTCCCATGCTTAGTTTCAAAACACCCTCGTTTTTCATTAGAATTTCTATAGGCTGTCATTTAGTCTAAGGTCATCATGGCCTCTCTCCCTCTGTTCCCGTTATGGGCACTGATTTCTGTGGGTAAGAGAAGCCAGCATCTTGAATTGTAAGTTATCCATTAACTGGGGTCTGACTCCCTTTTTGAGCTAATATCTTAGTTAAAGCTTGGGTCTTAGGTTTTTCTGTTAACCCCCTTTTGTCATCTCTGCCTCAAGTCTCTCTGCAATCCAGTTGTCCTCCACTCAGCTATCAAAATGATCTTCTAAAAGCACACCACTTCAATGCATCCACTCATCCATCCACCCCCACCACCACACGCTCAATAAACACTAGTGGCTCCCCTATCACCTACACAATCAAATACAAAATCCTCTGTTTGACATTCCAAGACATTAATAACCTTCCCCACCTTCCTAGTCTTCTTACACCTTACTTCCCACCCTTCCACATACCATGTAATCCAGTCACACTGGCTTTCTTTTTTTGTTTGTTTTGTTTCTGTTTTGGTTTTGGTTGGTTGGTTTTTTACACTGGCCTTCTTACTGTTCCTCAAACAAGATACTCCAATCTTCTAACTCTAGGCATTTTCCCTGGTTTGCACACATGCGAGTGCACACACACACACACACACATGCACACGCACAAAAACTGTGTGTATGTACATACATACATATTTATACACATAACTCATTTGTATAAAGGGGAAGGGAATAAGGATTTACAGAGTGCTAAATGCTTTACAGTTGTTTGTATGTTGTCTGTCTCTCCCACTTGACTGTGACATTCTTCAGAGTAAGGCCCATCTTTTGCCTTTCTTTGTATTCCCAGAGTTCAGCAAAGTGCTGGACACATAATAAGTGTCTAATAAATGTTTATGGACTGACTGATCCAAGTAAACATTATATGTATTCAAAGTACAGGCTGATCTCTGTCCCAGTAAAGGGGCTTTTCCACTCTGCAGGCTATGAGGAAGAATTAAACCTTCCTTTAAACACAGAGAGAGAGAGAGACAGAGACAGAGACAGACAGACAGACAGACAGAGACAGACAGAGACAGAGAGAAGGAGCAATATGAAAAGAAAAGAAAATAGATCTACATAGAGGAAAAGCCTGACCTATGTCAGGACACTGGTGAGTAGAAGAACATGAGACATGATAAGAAGGCAAAGAATAACTATGAAATAATTGGAGCTAAGTAAGAAAGTTAAGGTTCTTCCTGATAAAGAGAGATCTGGACACTCTCTGGAAGTGATGTGTTCCTTTAGGTGTTTTTTGCCTGAAAGATCACCCAGTAAGAAGAAGAAGAGGTCAGTGTTCGTTAATGACCTACTCCCCATTGAGGAGTAGTAAGGAAGATATTTTTCAACCTGATTATAAGAGAGAAAACTTTTCATCAGGTATATATATATATATATATATATATATATATATATATATATATATATATATATATATATATATATAGGACATGACAATCTCCTAAAACTTATAAAAATGGATGATTACTACCAATTTTTGGTGATTCACAGAGCCACAAATAAAACTGCCAGAAAGCATCTAGAAAGCACTGCTGATGATGAAAAAGGCTTAGGACACAAGTAATCTTTTCAAGATGGAGAGATTGATTCCTTCATTCATTCAACAAGATTTACCAAGCGTGTACACTATGCAGGCATACAAATGAAAAAAAAATACAGAGTAGTACCCTCAAGCAGATTGTGTTCAATTGGGTAAAAACAAGAAGTACACAAATCAGTGAAGCATTAATTAAGATCATACTGTGTGCCAGGCATTGTGCTAGGTCCTGGGGGTAAAAGACAACACACATGGACACATGTTTATACAAATTACATACAAAGCAAATAAGAGGTAAGTTTGAAGGCAGGCACTAGTATTGGGGGAATCCAGAAAGGTTTCATTTAGAAGGTGACAGTTGAGATGAGTTTTAGAGGAAATAAGGGAATATGAAATACAAAGTAATTTCTGGAAAGGTGGGGATACTAGCAATTAGAGGTATCAGGACAGGCATATTATAAAAGCAACATATGATCTGAGCCTTGAAGGAAATGGGATTCTGTAAAGTAGAGGTGAGAAGGGCATGCACTGGCCAACCCTGTGCAAATGTACAAAGATAGAAGATAGAGCATCCTATATGTGGAATAGCAAGCCTGCCAGTTTTTCTTATCCTTTTTCTCTTTTTTTTGGACATAGTGTGTCAAGGAGAATAATGTGTACTAAGCCTGGAAAGATGATCTTGAGCCAGATCAATGGGAAAGTATTAAGAAGGGAAGTAAAAACTAGTTAAAACTAGTTAAGGGAGCAGCTAGGTGGCGCAGTGGATAAAGCACTGGCCCTGGACTCAGGAGGACCTGAGTTCAAATCCGACCTCAGACACTTGACACTTACCAGATGTGTGACCCTAGGCAAGTCACTTAACCCTCATTGCCCCCCCAAAAAAACTAGTTAAGGGGGCAGCTAGGTGGCACAGTGGATAAAGCACCAGCCCAGGATTCAAGAGAACCTGAGTTCAAATATGACCTTAGACACTTAACACTTACTAGCTGTGTGACCCTGGGAAAGTCACTTAACCCTCATTGACCCCCCCCCAAAATAAACTAGTCAAAAAACTAGACCAATGTCTGTAAGAATGAGATTTGAATTCCTGGATGATAGCTTAAAATATGACAAATTACTGGCCAGGGAAGGGGCAGATTCAAGATGGTAGGGTGAGAGGTAGTATTTATTCTTTAACTCTTCTACCACATCCACAACAGCTTAGAAAGCACATCAGATTAAATTTTCTGGTTGGGAAAGCCAAGAAAGAGTCACAATGAGGCATTTTCCCATCTCACAACAGCTTAGGAAGATAGGCAGAGAGGTTTGTGAACACTGGGGTGGGGGCTGGTCAGGAGCACACAGCACAACAGCAGCAGAATGGGGAGCATTCCCATATCCAGGGATGGTAAGAGGAATGAACATTAGGGCAGGAAACAACTGAGCAGGAAGAGTCCCTGTACTATCACGGAGAAAAGGAACAGATGCCATCTGGCAGTTCTGTTGCCCATTACCCAGTTCTGGGTAATAGTTACAGGGGGGAGAGGAGTAGCCATGATCACAAGGGAGCAGGGGCCCTATCTGAATCAGGTAAAAGAAAAAAGTTCCAAAACTATAACTAAGTGGCTCTTAGCCCAAGAGTGAAGGGAGGGACTCCTTTTTAACCTTAAATACCACACATAACTCTGCAGTGTGATAAAGCCAGACAGGAGACCAAAACCAAAGGGGAGCCAACAATTTAGTTCAGCCACTCTGAACCTACAGGGCTTTTCAATAGGCTAACAGATACTGCGTCGAGCACAGTCTACAGAAAACAACAGGTCCAAACCTGGGTCAGGAACTTGTAGACCAAAAGGGCAGTGAACAGACCTGTCTCCAGATCATAAACTTTGGAAGCACTGAAAACTTGCAGGCCCCCAGAAGAAGCTAAAAAAGCAGGAAAAAGATGTAAAAGGATAGAAAGTCATGTCAGAACCACCCCACCCCCCAAAATGTACAAAGCACAGAACTAACAGAAGGTTCAAAGTCAAGAAATAGGCTCGAAGAATGAGCAAACAGAAAAGCTAAATGGTAAATAACTACTATTGTGAGAGATAAGCTCAAGACACAAATATAGAAAAAGACAATGACCAAAAAATATCTACAGGGAAAGCCTAAAATAAAAATGCAGATTGGTCACAAGCCCAAAAAGGATTCTTAGAAGAGTTAAAGAAAGGTTAAGAAAAAGAGTAAAATTTAAAAAAAAAAGCAGAGTGGTAGAGGAAAAAATGGGGAAAGAAAATCACTAGATAACCTGAAAGTTATGAACAAAAAAAAGAGTGTAGGCATCATATTTAAAGAAATTATAAAGGAAACCTGCCCAGAAATCAAAGTCAGATGACAAGTAGAAATTGAAAGAATCTCTTAGGCATTTAATGAAATAGAGGACTTTATTTATTTTATTATTTATTCTTGATGAAAAGAACAGAACTAAATGTCAAATGTGACATTCATACACAAGACTCAAGAGAAGCATTAAAAAGGTGGACATGAAGGAGAGGAACCAACATTATTATAAAGGAAGAAACAACATCTAACTGTTTATGTTCCTATATCGGATGATGATACGTGGAACCCCTCAAAATTTTATCATCAGTTGGAGTCTTAGAGGAAGTCTACTACTATAGGGGACCTGGGTCTGATTCTATTCTGTCTGGATGATCTCAAAAGAAGAATGGAAAGGTAAGAAATAGTGATGTATTGAGAAAGGGGGGGGGGAGGAAAATGGAGAAAATTATCTCACATAAATGGGGTACATAAAGGAAGAGTTTATACAATGGGGATATTTGAGGGAGAATGACCAACACTTGAATCTTATTCTCATCTGACATGGTTCAAGGAGAGAATATACCTATGGGGGGGTGGGGAGGTAGGTAGGTAGTACAGTGAAAAATAATCATTTTCATAAATATCAAAGTCAGCATGTTAATTTACAAAGTAATATACTCAGCTAGGTGGCACAGTGGATAAAGCACCAGCCCTAGATTTGGGAGGACCTGAGTTCAAATTCAGCCTCAGACACTTCACACTTACTAGCTGTGTGACCCTGGGCAAGTCACTTAAGCCTCATTGCCTTCCCCCCCCCCCAAATAAACAAGCAAAAAAAGAATACAAGAGGGCTGTGCCTATTTGGAAACAGAAAAGAAGCACTTCACAGTTCTGGATGCCTCTGAGCCCAAGAGAATAAACCTACACACACAAAGCCACATATAAAAATTCTTCTTATCCAGTAGATATAAATAAAAGGGAGAAAGATAAAGAGAATAGGGTGGGGGACTGGAGGGATAGTAGATTAAGGGAGGCAGTGGTCAGAAGCAAATAAACTCTTGAGGAGGGAACAGGGTTAAAAAATAAAGATAGGTATAAGAGAATAGTATGGATGAAGAAACCTAATTAACAATCATACCTGAATTTGAATGAAATGAACTTTTAAAATGGAAGAGGATAGAAGAATGGATTAGAAATCAGATTTCAACAATATGTTGTTTACAAGAAATCCATTTGAAACAGAAAGATAAACAGAGTTAAAATAAGGGGTTGAAGGGGTTGAAGAATAATACATCATTCTTCAGGTGGCAATCATCTCAGACAAAGCAAAGGCAAAAATAAACTTAATTAAAAGTGACAAAGAGGGAAACTATACCTTGCTAAAATGTACCACAGACAACAAAGTAATAGCAATACTGAACATATATGCACCAAATAGTATAGCTTCCAAAATCTTGAAGGAAAAATTAATAATTTACAGGAGTAATTAGTAACACTATAGTAATGGGGGAACCTTAATTTGACCCTCTCAGACCTAGATAAATCTAACCATAAAATCTACAAGAGAGAAGTTAAGGAGAAAAATAGAATTTTAGAAGATTTAGATATGATATACCTCTAGAGAGTTGTTTTTTGTTGTTTTGTTGTTTCAGTTGTGTCCTACTCATTATGACTCCATTTTGGGGTTTTGTTGGCAAAGATACTGGAGGGTTTGCTATTTTCTCCTCCAGCTCCTCTTTACAGATGAGGAACTCAGGTAAACAAAGTTAAGTGACTTGCCCTGTGTCCCTCACCTAGTAAGTGTCTGAAGTCAGATTTGAATTCAGGTGCTCCTGACTCCAGGGCTGACACTCTATTCACTGTACCACCTAGTGTTTGACCCCCTTTTTCTTCAGACACAATCATCTTACTAATTTACTCCCACACAAGGAATCATCTCATCTAGGGGTGCGTAGGCACTGAATTGTATAATGCTCACCAAACCTTTCTCTTACTCAATTCCAAGTCCTAGGACTATAGACCCTTAGGTAACTGACAATTGTATCCTCGAAGCTTTCTCCCTAATCCTGACCTCGCTATAGCCTATTCACTTCTTATGCCTCTTCCTAACATAACTCCTTTGTATCTGTAAGTACAAATATACCATTATATTCATTGATACTTTGGAATCCATTTCTCTGAAAAAAGACTTAATCCCCCAGATGTACAGCTATGAAAAATAAAATTTGAACATCCTCACTCCTAACCAGAAGATGGTCTTGTATCTATGTGAAGTCTTATAAATCTAATCAAAAGGACTGTCAACTGAAAATGAAGGGAAAGGAAGAAAACTGCCTACATCTACCCACCAAGCTAGATCCCATAAAGTAGCTACAATGCAGGAAGAAAAATAGAAGCACACGCCCAGAACTTCACAGAAGATAAAAATCAAAGAAAGGAGCCAGTAATAAAACCCATAGCCTCAGATATCAATACACCAAAGTACAAAGTGTGGCAAATAAAATTATCCAAGATGAGGAAGTAAATTTAACCTCACAGGTATCATTGAGACTTGGAAGATTATAACATCACTGGAATGTGGGTATTAAAGGATATGTAGCTCATTTGAAAGGACATAATAGGTAAAGAGGGATGAGGAGAGTAGCTTTATAAACCAAGAGGATATACTTATGTGAGGAGCATGATGAAGACAATTTACATGAAGATCAATAGAGTGAGAAACAGAAGTAAAACTTTCATTAGAAGATATTATAGAGCAACTGGACAAAAAGAAGAAATAGATGAGGAGCTTGGGAAACATATCACAAGCCTGAGAGGTATAACATAGTACAGATGGGGGACTTCAGTGATCTAGATAGAGAAGAGGGAATACTAAAAAAGGTAGTTTCCGTACACTTATCTAATCACAATAAAGGACTTAAAATACTACCCAAGATATTAATTCCACAAACTTTTCAAATAAAATGTTTATTAGGTATACATTACCTACTTTCTCCATCAATAAACTGTTACATACAAGTCACATAATACTACAGTGAAAAATAATCATTTTCATAAATATCAAAGTCAGCATGTTAATTTACAAAGTAATATACTCAGCTAGGTGGCACAGTGGATAAAGCACCAGCCCTGGATTCAGGAGGACCTGAGTTCAAATCCGGCCTCAGACACTTGACACTTACTGGCTGTGTGACCCTGGGAAAGTCATTTAACCCCCACTGCACCACCACCAAAAAAAAAAAAAAAGTAATACACTAACAGCATTTTCTTACGTGATTACAAGTAGTTAAATTAACAGACACCCTTAGTGGAAACTATTACATTAATTTGATTAAAGAGAAAAACATGAGGTCATTACATAGTTGTTATTATTAATAACACATTTCTGTATAGCTTTAGGGTTTAGAGAGTTCTTTAGTTAAATAGACTCCCAGAAGGATGGTGCAATTATCATCTCCATTTTACAGTAAAGGAAACTAAGGCTCAAAGGCATTAACTGGTTGGCCCACTGTCAGATAAAACAGGATTTCTGCCAGAAAAAAAGTTTTACTTGAACCTATGTAAAATAGGTATACATAAGCTTTTACTGCTGCCAAGTTTCTCATGACCCCCACATTCAGTTACCCATATGGGGTCATGACCCACAGTTTAAGGAGTAGGGACAAAAAAATTGTCAAAGCCAGGATTCGAATCCAGGATTTAATTTGTAAGCCAATGTTTCTTCCACTGGACCATGTTTCCTCCCGATTGTTCAAGATCATCTGGGGCTTCAAAATTAGAACTGATCCTTCTCTGAGCAATTTTCCCTCATCAGTTCTTTTTTGTCTACTTCTAACAATCACCAACCTTTCTCAATCCTTCCCATAGTATCACAAAAAGTCACAATTAGAAAGGACTTATGATGTCACATGGCTACTATTTGATATAGTTATGAAAATACTAGCAATAGCTCTAAGCCATAAGAAAGAAATTAAATATGTAAAGATAGGTAAAGAGAAAATAAAACTATTCCTATTTGTTGATGACATGATAGCTGTCATGTAGACAGAACTATAATATTAAACTGTATCAAGGTTTATATCTTTGTATTCACATCTTTATATTTCATGATGTCATCAAGATATACTTTAAAATTTTTTTTTAGTGAGGCAATCGGGGGTTAAACAACTTGCCCAGGGTCACACAGCTAGTAAGTGTTAAGTGTCTGAGGCCAGATTTGAACTCAGGTACTCCTGACTCCAGGGCCGGTGCTCTATCCACTGTGCCATCTAGCTGCCCCATGATATACTTTTAAAAATACCTTTTCTGATCTTACATAACTTATCAATATGTGTTTAACAACTGAACTCATCTTTCTCATGTACCAAATCTTTTGGGTTTTGTTTTGGTTTTTTTGAGGGGCAGTGAAGGTTAAGTGACTTTCCAAGGGTCACACAGCTAGTAAGTGTCAAGTGTCTGAGGCCAGATTTGAACTCGGGTCCTCCTGAATCCAGGGCCTGTGCTTTATCCACTATGCCACCTAGTTGCCCTCATTTACCAAATCTTAATAAGCCTAGGGTTCTGTTTTTTGCCCTATCTATTAAATAGTTTTGTCTACATTTCACATTGTGAAGTATTAAATTTACAGTTGATACAAAGTTGAGAAAAATAATATATCACTTGTCAAAATAATGATTCGAAATTGGCTCAACAATGAGCCATACAGATGATATTTATTTGTTTATTTTCAGATTTCAAGTTTTTGTCTTTTCATTGTCTCTTAGAACGATCTAATAGTGGGCAGTGAGTCAGGAGTCTATACTTTTGTGCTGACTCTATTTAATGCTTTCTTTTAAAAAAAAATTTCCCTTGGGGGCAGCTAGGTGGCGCAGTGGATAGCAGGCCCTGGATTCAGGAGGACCTAAGTTCAAATTCGACCTCAGACACTTGACACTCACTAGCTGTGTGACTTCGGACAAGGCACTTAACCCCCATTGCCCCGCAAAATAAACAAACAAACAAACAAATAAATAAATGAATGGATGAATGAATTTCCCTTAATAGTATTTTATTTTATCCCAGCTACATGTAAAGATAGTTTCCAACATTCATTTTTATAAGATTTTGAGTTCCAATTTTTTCTCCCTCCCTCCCCTTCCTCCCTGCTCCCTAAGTCAGCAAGCAATGCAATATAGGTTGTACAGTACAATCATGTTAAACTTATTTCTACATTAGTCATGTTGTGAAAGAAGAATTGGAACAAAAGGAAAAAACCATGAGAAAGGAAAAAACACACATACAAAAAGTGAAAATAGTATGCTTCAATTTGCATTCAGACTCCATAGTTCTTTCTCTCAATGTGAAGAGCATTTTCTCAGATGATATTTAACAGGAAAAATATAAAGTATAGTATTTAGGTTTAAAAGATAGATCATATCAAAAGGAAAAGATTGATTACAAATTGATGTTATATTAAGCATACTACCAAAGGAATACTTTACAGAGCTAGAGAGAATAGTAACAAAATTCATTTGGAGAAATAGAAGATATATAATATATCAAGGAAAATAATAAAAAGGCTAAAATAAAAGGGAATAGCACTTCCAGACATCAAACTATATTATAAAGCAGCTGTCGGAATATGGTGGTGATACCAAAACCAGGCAAAGCAAAAACAGAGAAAGAAAATTATAGACCAATTTCCCTAATGAATATTGATGCTAAAATCTTAAGTAAGATATTAGCAAGGAGGTTACAGCAAGTGATCACCAGGATAATACACTATGACCAGGTGGGATTTATACCAGGAATGCAGGGCTGGTTCAACATTAGAAAAACTATTAACATAATCAACCACATCAATAAGAAAACCAACCAAAATCATGTGATTATCTCAATAGATGCAGAGAAAGCTTTTGACAAAATACAACACCCATTCCTAATAAAAACACTGGAGAGTTTAGAAATAGGTGGAGCTTTCCTTAGAATAATAAACAGTATCTACCTAAAGCCATCAGCAAGTATTATATGCAATGGAGATAAATTAGAGGCCTTCCCAATAAGATATGGGGTGAAACGGGGATGTCCATTATCACCCCTATTATTTAATATTGTCCTAGAAATGTTAGCTTTAGCAATCAGAGAAGAGAAAGGAATTAAAGGAATTAGAATAGGCAAGGAGGAAACAAAACTATCACTCTTTGCAGATGATATGATGGTATACTTAAAGAATCCTCGAGAATCAACTCAAAAATTACTTGAAACAATTAACAACTTTAGCAAAGTAGCAGGATATAAAATAAATCCACATAAATCATCAGTATTTCTCTACATGACCAACAAAGTCCAGCAGCAAGAGATAGAAAGAGAAATTCCATTTAAAGTAACGGTAGATAATATAAAATACTTGGGAGTCTACTTGCCAAGACAAACCCAGGAACTCTATGAACACAACTACCAAACACTCTTCACACAAATCAAATCAGATCTAAATAATTGGAAAGATATCAACTGCTCATGGATAGGCAGAGCTAATATAGTAAAAATGACAATACTGCCTAAATTAATTTACTTATTCAGTGCCATACCAATCAGACTACCTAAAAATTATTTTATACAGCTAGAAAAAATAATAACAAAATTCATCTGGAAAAACAAAAAATCAAGAATATCCAGGGAAATAATGAAAAAAAATTCACAGGAAGGTGGGTTAGCGGTACCAAACATGGAGCTTTACTATAAAGCAGCAGTCATCAAAACTATCTGGTACTGGCTAAAAAATAGAGTGGTAGATCAATGGAATAGGCTAGGCTCAGGAAATGCAGTAGTAAATGACACTAGTAATGTAGTGTTTGATAAACCCAAAGTCCCCAGCTTCTGGGATAGGAACTCAGTATTTGACAAAAACTGCTGGGAAAACTGGAAGATAGTATGGCAGAAATTAGGCATAGACCAACATCTTACACCTTATACTAAAATAAGGTCAAAATGGATACATGATTTAGACATAAGAGGTGATACCATAGGTAAATTAGGAGAGAAAGGAATAGTGTACCTATCAGATCTTTGGAAAGGAAAATAGTTTTTGACCAAACAAGAGATAGAGTATATTATAAAATACAAAATGGATGATTTTGATTATATTAAATTAAAAAATTTTTGTACAAACAGAAGCAATGCATCCAAAATTGGAAGGGAGGCAGAAAGCTGGGAAACAATTTTTGAGGCCAGTACTTCTGATAAAGGCCTCATCTCTAAAATATATAGGGAATTAAATCAAATTTATAAGAATCCAAGTCATTCCCCAATTGAGAAATGGTCAAAGGATATGAATAGGCAGTTTTCTGATGAAGAAACCAAAGCTATCTATTCCCATATGGAAAAATGCTCTAAATCTCTAATGATTAGAGAGATGCAAATTAAAACAACTCTGAGGTACCACCTGACACCTATCAGATTGGCTAAAATGACAAAAAAGAAAGATAATAAATGTTGGAGAAGCTGTGGGAAAATTGGAACACTAATGCATTGTTGGTGGAGCTGTGAATTGATCCAACCATTCTGGAGAGCAATTTGGAATTATGCCCAAAGGGTGATAAAGCTGTGCATACCCTTTGACCCAGCAATTCCACTTTTAGGTCTTTTTCCCAAAGAAATCATGGAAGGAGGAAAGGGACCCACATGTACAAAAATATTTATAGCTGCTCTTTACGTGGTAGCAAGGAATTGGAAGTTGAGGGGGTGCCCATCAATTGGGGAATGGCTGGACAAGTTGTGGTATATGAATACAATGGAATACTATTGTGCTGTAAGAAATGATGAGCAGGAGGAGTTCAGAGAAACCGGGAGGGTCATACGTGAGCTGAGCAGAACCAGAAGAACATTGTACACAGTATCATCAACATTGAGTGTTGACCTAATGTGATGGACTATATTCTTCTCACCAATGCAATGGTACAGAAGAGTTCCAGGGAACTCATGATAGAAGAGGATCTCCAAATCCAAGAAAAAAAAAAAAAGAACTGTGGAGTATAGATGCTGATTGAACCATAATATTTCTTTTGTTTTGGGTGCTGTTGGTTTTTTTTTTCTATTTTGAGGTTTTGCATCACTGCTCTGATTTTTTCTCTTGTAACAGGATTAATGCAGAAATAGGATTAATGTTATTATGTGTATTATATATATATATGTGTGTGTGTGTATATAGATATATATGTATATGTATATAGATATATAGATATAACCTATATCAGATTACCTGCTGTCTAGGGGAGGGGGGAGGGAGGGAGAAAAATCTGAAATTGTAAAGCTTGTATAAACAAAAGTTGAGAACTATCTTTACATGTAATGGAAAAAATAAAATACCTTATATGTAAAAATAAATAAATAAATAAATAAATAAATAAATAAATAAAAAAAATAAAGCAGCCGTTGGGGTGGCACAGCCCTAGATTCAGGAGGACCTGAATTCAAGTCCAGCCTCAGACTCTTGACATTTACTAGCTGTGTGACCCTGGGCAAGTCACTTAACCCCCACTGCCCTGCAAAATAATAATAATAATAATAATAATAAAGCAGCTGTCATCAAAATCATTAGATTTTGGTTACAAAATAAAGAGACAGATCAGTGACTAGGCAAGGGAGAATTAGAAATAATGTAACTCTATAACCAAGTGTTTGGTAAACCAAAAAACCTAAGTTACATAGAAATTAACTCCTTATTTGTTAAAAACTGATGGGGAAACTGGAAATCAATCAAGCGGAAGTTAATCCTAGACCAACATCATACATCCATATTCCACACACATAAAATTTTTTAAAAATAAATACCTGACCAAAATATTAAAACTTATACCATAAAAAGATTAGAAGAAAAGCATCACATACCTTTCACAGCTTTAGTTAGGATATGAATTATTAACCAAAAAAGGGAGAAAGGCAATTATAAATGAGAAAATATATCATTTTGATTTCATGTAATAAAAAAGGTTTGTACAAACAAGATGAATGTATCTAGGATGATCAGGAAAGTGGTTGACTGGAGAGGGGAGGGGGAATTTCTGTTTCAAACACCTTTGACAAGAGTTTGATATCTGAGATATATAGACAAAAGAAATATAGGACCAAAAAACATTCTCCAATAGGAGTAGGCAAAAGTAGGCAAAAGATATTAACAATAGTCTCAAAAGAAGAATTGCAAACTGTTTTCAATCATGTAAAAGAATGCTCCAAATCACTAATGATGGAAATGCACATCGAAACATATCTGTTTTTTAAAAACATTTTTTATAAACTCTTGTTTATCAATTATAGAAACGCACATCAAAACAACTCAAGTTTCACTGAGACTGTATAACCAGCAAAGATGACCAAAAAATGTGAATAATCAATGACGGAAATGGTGTGAAAAAACAGCAGAGTAGACTATTGTTAGTAGAGCTTTGGAATTCCTGGAAAGCAGGAATTATGTAAATAAAGTAATGAAAATGATCAGACTCTGACCCAGAGATTCCACGGCTAAGCATATACCCTCAGGAGGTCAATAATGAAAAAGAAAAGCACCATGAACACCAAAAGACTTATAGCAGCACTGTTTGTGGCAGTAAATAACTGGAAACAAAGTAGAAACCCAAGGATTGGGAAAGAGCTAAACAAACCATGATACATAAATGTACATGTATACCTCAAAGATATTGCAGGTTTGGTTCCTGACCACTTGCAATAAAATAAATGTCACAATAAGTCACACAGATGTGGGTTTTTTTTGGTTTTCCAGTGCATATAAAAGTTGTGTTTTTACTATACTCTAGTTTATTATGTGTGCAATAGTATTATGTCTCAAAAAACAATGTACATATCTTAATTTTAAGACACTTTATTGCTAAAAATTGCTAACCATCAACTGAGCCCTCAGTGAGTCATAATCTTTTTTTAATGGTAGCTATCACATTAGTAATATAGGCTTTTGGAGGGGTGATTTTTTTTGGGGGGGGGGTGAGGCAATTGGGGTTAAGTGACTTGCCCAGGATCACACAGCTAGTAAGTGTCAAGTGTCAGGGGCTGGATTTGAGCTCAGGTACTTCTGACTCCAGGACTGGTGCTCTATCCACTGTGCCACCTAGGTGTCCCCATAATCTTTTAAATAATATTTCATTTGCCCCCAATTATATGCTAAAAACAATTTTAACACTTTTTAAAAAGTTTTGAATTTAAAATTCTATTCCTTTCTCCCTTCTTCCCTACTCTCTCCAACCTCCTCCCCCTATTCCCTGAGATGGTAAGCAATCTAATATGGACTATATCTGTGCCATTATGTAAAACATTTCCATATTAGTCATTTTGTACAAGAAAATGGAAACAAGATGAAAGAGAAAGGAAGAAAGAAAGTGAAAAATAGTATACTTCAGTTTGTATTTATATAATATCAGTTCTTTCTTGCTGGTGGTCTGTCTCACCTTGATGTTGATGGTTGCTGACTGATTAGGATGGTGGTTGCTAAAGGTTGGGGTGGCTGTGGCAATTTCTTAAAATAAGATAACAATGAAGTTCACCACATCAATTGACTCTTCCTTTCACAAAAGATTTCTCTGTAGCATGCAATGCTGTTTGATACTATTTTACCCACAGTAAAACATCTTTCAAAATTGGAGTCAATCCTCTCAAACCCTGTCATTGCTTTATCAACTAAGTTTATGTAATATTCTTCAATATTCTTGCGTCTAAGGGAATAGGGAGACCAGAGGAGAGAGAGAGAGAGAGAGAGATGGGAGAATGGTAGGTTGGTGGAGGAATTAGAACACATACAACATTTATTGATTAAGTTCACTGTCTTATATGTGTGCAGCAGCTCATGGCTCCCCAATACAATTGCAGTGATAACATCAAAGATCACTTATCACAGATCACTATAACAGATATAATAATAATGAAAAGTTTGACATTGTGAGAATTACCAAAAAATGACACAGAAACACGATGTGAACACATGCTATTGGGGAAAAATGATGCAAGTAGACTTGCTTGACACAGAATTACCACAAACCTCCAATTTATTTTAAAAAAACCCCAATATCTATGAAGTGAAATAAAATGAAGCCCACTAAAACAAAGTGTGCCCATACTGGAATATTACTCTGCTCTAAGAAAAGACAAGTATGATGAATATAGATAAGTATGAAAAGACTTACATGAACCCTTTGAGCTGGTCAAGTTGATACAAAAGGAAAATGACAGATGCTGGAGGGGTTGTGGGAAAACAGGTTCATTAATGCGCTGTTGGTGGAACTGTGAACTGGTCTGCCTATGCAGGAAAGCAATTGAAAACTATGCCTGAAAAGATATTAAACTGTGCCTGCCCTTTGACCCAATGATACCTCTTCTATGTCTATTCCTCAAAGAGATCAAAGAAAGGATTGAAAAGGATTCCACGTGTACAAAAATATTTATAGCAGCTCTGCTTGTCATAGCAAAGAATTGGAAACAGAGGGGGTTCCATCAACTGAGGAAAGGCTGAACAAGTTACCATATATGAATGTGATGGAATATCATGGAACTCTAAGAAATAATGACAGGGGAGGTTTCAAATAAACCTGAGGGGACATGTATTAACTACTATATATTGAAGTAAACAGAACCGAAACAGTTCATTCAAAAACAAAAATATTTTTTAAATGATCAACTTTGAAAGACTTGGAAACTAATCAACAGAATAAGCAACCACACCTCCTTAGGACTTATGAGGAATCAGGTTAACCACTTCCTGACGAGAAGAGTAGATTCAGAATACAGATTGAGACATAATTTTTTGACATGGCCATTGTAAGAATCTGTCTTGATTCACTATACATTCATGTAGTAGGGATTTTATTTTTCTTGCTTTCTCAATTATATGAGGGGCAAGGGTGCTGATGGTGGGAAATAGGAGAGAGAGGAGGCAGATGTTCACTTAAAAATTTAATTGAAAAATTTTAATTGAAAAACAAGTGAAGAGACAAGAAAGCAAGATATACTATGACAACAATGTAAAAGAGTAATCACAAAACAATCAAAACTAAATGTTGCAGAAATATAAAGAACAAATGGTCCAAAATAAGAGCAATAAGACACCTTCCCCCTCCCTCCTCTGAAGAGATCAAGAGAAACAGTTGTGGAATGTTACATAAAATGTTACATTTATTTTTTTATTTTTATTTTTTTTTAGTGAGGCAATTGGGGTTAAGTGACTTGCCCAGGGTCACACAGCTAGTAAGTGTGTGTTAAGTGTCTGAGGCCGGATTTGAACTCAGGTACTCCTGACTCCAGGGCCGGTGCTCTATCCACTGCGCCACCTAGCTGCCCCTACATTTATTTTTAATGTATTGGATTGTTTTCCTGAAATGTTTTTTTCTTCTTCCTCCTTTTCATTCTTTTCGAAAAAATATTAATTATGAGGGAAAATCTAGACAATATGAAAAACAAAAGATATCAATGAAAGTCTTTTTAAACCAATTATACAAAACAGGATAATGAAAACCTTAACTAAGAGTAATTCATAAGAAAAAGACCACGATGTTTTAACTAAACACAAATTCAGCATGTGAAGAATGTGATGCAAATGTAATCTTAGACTGCATTGGTATCTAGATCTTAAGCTATGTTTTTCTTATCCTGCCTTTCAGAGCCAAAAAAGACTACTGAATGGCATGATCTCACAGTTCTTTCTAAAGCTGTTGAGTCAGTTTCTAGTTCAAGGTGATCTTAGGTTAGGAGAGATAAAAGTCCCAGTAAACTTTGCACTAAAGACAGACAATATCAGTATTATATGGTTCAGTTCCATGCAGCCTATTTTAAAAGACACATTAGCAAACTGAGTACATCCAAAAGATCACCAGGATGTTAAGTAGGTATAAACCCTGTCTTGTTTGAGTATTCAAATTCCATTCAAACATTCACTCTGGGCATTGATTTGCAATCTGCCCCTACCCTTCCCCTACCTCAACTAGAGATAGAGAAAAAACATACACTTTCAGACTTGGCCAATGTGTAAATTTATTTTGTTTGGGAGGGCATTTATGGAAGCAGGATAGAAAGTTAGGAAGAAAATGGGGCAGTGATGGAGATGAAAATGAAAGAACAAAGAAAGCATCAATAAAATGATTAAAACACAGAAAAGAGCAGAAGTTCAGAAGAGAACAGACAAGCAGGGCAGTTTGGGTACTGAAGTAGCAAATTTAATATACACTTTAAAAATAAACTATAGGTAATAGAAGTTCACAGTTTTATATATAATTCCATTTGCTCTTTGTAAATTGAAATTTCCATGTTTGATGATGTTTATCAAGTTGATAATAAAAAAGAAAAATTAAACTCCTCTTATATATAGATTAGGAAATTACTGAAGACTATATGTAAACACAGACTAAATAAAGAGACCCTCTTGATTTCAGATACAGTAGTGACCACTGCCTAAACTTACATATAGGAATTGTCTGCAGCATCTGCTCACCCAGAAAGTGACCACTGCCAACCAGAAGAATTCCCTTATTTGTAACATTCATGGTGCTGAGCAATTAGGTAACCAGAACTGTACAATGACCACTCACTAAGCACCTAAGCAAATAACTATGAGACTACTTGATTCACTAAGCTGCAAATCTACCTAATGACAGTCTGAAGAAGGGTGAATACCTCAGTTGCTTCTTTCTGGTTTTTTGGGGGGGGGCGGGGCAATGAGGGTTAAGTGACTTGCCCAAGGCCACACAGCTAGTAAGTGTCAAATGTCTGAGGTCGGATTTGAACTCAGGTCCTCCTGAATCCAGGACAGATGCTTTATCCACTGTGCCACCTAGCTGCCCCCCAGTTGCTTCTTTCTGAATGGCACCCGTGATACCTAACTTTCCCTGTACTACACAGTCATTGCTGCTAGAAGTGTGAGCTCTCTCATTTAATCTTTATCACCTTTAATAAAAGGTATTTGGGGTACCATATTGAAGTTGTTATCCCAGTACTCCCATGATTCCAACACACACACACACAAACACCTATGAAGGCAAATTATGCTTATTTGAATTCTCAGTATTCATAATTTCTTACAATGCAATAGTATTCCATATGTCACAATTTGTCCAATAATTCCCTAATCAATGTGTAGTTTCCAGTTCTTTGCTACCACAAAAAGTGTTATGAATATTTTTGATGTCTGTGGGACATTTCTTTCCATCTTTGACTCATTGGGTTATAAGCTAGAAGAAAGATTTCTTGGTCAAAAGTCTAATCACTTTATTTGTAAAACTGCAAATTGCTTTCCAAGAATTGCTGAACCAGCAACAATATTTTCAACATTGATTATTTCCATTTTTGTCATTTTTTTGCCAATTTGGTAGGGGTATTGCTAGCATTCCTATACCTATAACAAATAATATTGGAAGTGGGAGCATTTTTGCTTTACTTCTATATTTATGGGGGGAAACTCCCAGAATTTTTCCATTGCAAATAATGCTAGTTTGGGGGTCTTAGATAAATATGTTTATTCATGTTTAAAATACAGCCTTTCTTTACCTATTTTGGGGACTTTAACATAATTAAGGTTTATAATTTTTCAACATCCGTTGACATAACAACAATAACAATGACTAGCATTTGTATAATACGTAAAGGTTTGCAAAACACTTTTTAAACATTATCTCATTTGAGACTCATAATAATCCTTTGAAATAGGTGCTATTATTATCTTCATTTTACAAAAAAAGAAATTAAGGCTGACAGAGGGTGACTTTTTCAGGGTCACACAGCTAGTAAAAATCAAGCCACATTTGAACTCAGGTCTTTCTAACTTCTGGTCTAGTGTTCTACACACTATGGCACCTACCTGTCATGTGGTTTGTGATATTTTTGGTTTTGAATATGATTGTTTTATTATTACTAATGTTGTTCATCCTTCATTTGTTTTTGCAGGGCAATGTCATCCTTCATTTTTGAAGACCAATGGCATCATGACTTGCACATGAATTGGATTTAAGTGAGGCACAATTGTACAAAGTTGGCAGCCTCATTCCCCCTTCCAGAGTCATCCAAGTCTAGTGGCAGGACAAAAGTCAGGATGACAGGCAATAGCTCAGGATGTAGTAGGTGACCTTGGCATCTTAGATGTCTGACCAACCTCTATGCACTCCACATCTCTTGCTTTATGGCCTTTGGAACAAATTGTTCTCACCTGTCCATTCCCACTGGGTAGAGTCTTCACATGCTTGAAGTAGACATCCCTCTAGCTCATGGGTTTAAAGTTTGTGGGTTACACTCAGCCTGGTTTGGCCCATCTGCTGAGATGGTTTTACTGGGGTGTGACTGCTGTGCAGGCTACAGCTTCTTGGAGGCACAGGTGAGAGCTGGGTAAGAACTGAATACCAAAGGTGGATGAGCAGTCCTGAAAAGGGCTTGGCAAGCCCTCATACCAGAGGTGCTAGGCCTCCCTGAATACCCCATAAAGAGTGAAAAATTGTAAAGCTCTCCTATCTCATGTATTCCAACACTTACTACTTATGTCACTGACAAATAGTGATTTGAAGGTCTGTAGTTCACACCCCTATAATGTCCTTAAAATTCCCTTACCCTGCACCCAACTTCAAGTTCAGGGGGAGAAAATAAATAAAGGAAATAAAAGATAATTGCACTCAGGGATTATTTCCCAAAAAATACTTAGTTAAATTTTTCAGATAAAATTCCAATAGAGATGCAAAATATTTTCCACTCTTATACTAGTTATAGCTTTCATACTTTCTAAACATTAGTTCCTACTGCTACTCAAGTACTTGTGTAAAACAATAACCATTTGCATAAAAATATTGTAAGCATTTTTTTATTTGTCACCTACCTCCTAAAATAATGTTTTTCTTAGTATATAAATGTTGCAATATAGTATATTAAGTCTCTTCTTTTCTATAAATTATAAAAAAGCCTTGAATAAAAATATAAGTTAAATTGGACACTTATATGAATATGAAAAAATAGACACAAATGCCCCTAATTATTAAAATATAAAGTGGACTCCAAAATCTGAGCATGAGCATAACAAAGAAAAATAAGAGCGATTAGAGAGACTTCATATGTTCAAAAAACCTTGGATTTTAAAGAAGAATGTCAGGATAGAACAAAAGAGAAGACTTGTAAATATCTCCATAATCAGGTTTGCTTGTTAGGGCGAAAACATGAAATTATAATTCGAACCCAAATATAGACTTACATAAAATAACCCCAAATGGTTTACATACTGGGTATAATTTCAAATCATCTCAAAGACAACAAACAATCAGAAAAAGATTCAAAATACCAATCATAGGATAGAAAGCACAAAGATTTTTAGTCTACAATATCAAACATCATTAGCTTTCAATAGTCACTCCTTTGAGATACATATTAAATTTGACCAGTTTTTGAGTTTTACTTTTCTACTTAACACACTTAGAGAAAGAAAGCTACAGAACACAGATAAAAGAGCCCCAAATTAACTAAGCTGTTCTAATTAACATTACTGAGGTTTTAGCTTGATGAATCCAATTGTAAAAATCACAGGTCCACACTTCCCATTCTGGTTTGCCCAAGAATAGTGTCTAGCACCCAAGAATGTGCTAGTAAATATGCATAACAAACTGCTCCCAAAAAATAAGAATCTATACATGGGACACTTCTAAGTTTAACCTACATAATTATTATTTTCTCCAACAATTTCTAAAGTATAGACAAACAAAACAATAAATCAAATACTGATTTGCAAAATTTGCTGATTTCTGAAGTGTAAATGTTCACACTGAAAATTTAATAGTCAGCTCTTGGGAGCCAGTTCTAGCTGGCTCCAGCATAACACTGATAGTGCCCACCCTGGGCTCACTCTGGCATTGGCATTGTCAAGTTGGATTCTCAGAGGGTAGTTAACAATTCTATCTTGGTGTGTGTGTGTGAATATGAGTGTGAGTTTGTGTGTGTGTGTATGTACATGTGCGCGTACACATTCATGTGAGAGAGATCGATCATTTAGTACCACTGCTCATCAGCCACCATCCACTGTGCTTCCCATTATTTACCATCCAGCCAAACTTAATTAGCTACTATGAAGGGGGCATTTAGGACTTCTGATTCACAGGACAAGAAGATGGGGGACTAGACATTTTCTCCAATCTTCACAACTACTCAAACCTCTTCAAAAAGGGAATTATAAACAATAAATTCAGCAATTTCAGCTGTCTCCATTCTCTCACAGACCCTTGGGTTTGGAATAGAACTCTGCCCCACTCCTCCCTAAATCATGGAACACCAAAAAGGGAAAAGATGGCTGGGAAGGCAGTTTGGCAGCACTGAGCTCTGACAGTACTTAGCCAGAGAATGGAGGCACAAAGAGAACAGAGACAGGATGTCAATGTGTTTGTGGGTCCTCTAGACCTGAAGCAAATGGGGCTGCCATACAGCCATGGCCAGTTTTATTCTCACAGAAGTCTCTTGGGACAGATATTGAGGGCAAGAAAATATGAATTGTCCAGAATGGGAAGAAGCTGAAACAGCTTTGAAATCCAGTTCTCAGGAAAAGTTCCATCAAAAGTAAAGTAATCAGAAAATAAGAAATAGGGGATTATGAGGAGGAAAACTGAAATTACCAGAGCTATCAGGAGTAAGAGTACTCCTAGACCTTGAACACAAGCAGATAAACCAAATAGGGAATATATTACTAATAGAAGGGAATGAGGCATCAAGTTAAAAAGTCCAGATATTGATGAATAAATAATGCAAGAACCAAAGAGATATTGACAATATCAGTCACTCCCAAAACTGAACATAGGGCACATTTCTGCTTCTGTAATGTATTTACTTGCTACATGTGTGCCTATGTGTGTGTATTTTGTTTATTTTAGCTATCCATATAGAGGGGTATAACGGTTCAATAAATAGAGAGCTAGATTTGGAGTTAGGAAGACTTGAGTTCAAATCCAGTATCAGACACTTACTGGCTATGTATCCCTTGGTAAGTCACTTAACCTTTCCCTCAGTTTCTTCATCTGTAAGATAAGGATAATAAAAGTACTTATATCTCAGGCTTGTTGTGAAGTTAAAATGAAATAACACTTATAAATCACTTTTTAAATCTTAAAAGTGCTATATAAAAGCTTCTTTGTAAAAACTAATAAAAATGTTTAAAAGTCTAATAACAAACAGAAGGCTTTAGTAAATTTAATTATAAAGAGGGCAGAAAATCAAATCAATAAAATTGAAAGCAAACAAGGTGAAATCACAACAAAACTTCCCAAAAATATGAACTCAGCTGCAGAAAAGTCCAACTCTCATTTATAAAAAAACAACACCCTTACAAATTATAGTAGAAAGGTACCTTTTTAATATCATAAAATATGTCTATCTAAAACCAAAAAAAGTATCATATACAATTATATACATTGGAAGCTTTCCTAATAAATGCAGGAGCAAAGCAAGGATGCCCACTCTTTCTACTATTTAATATAGTTCTGGAAATATAGTAATAAAACAAGAGAAAGCAATTAAAGATTAAAAGGCAGAGAAAGAGGAGATAAAGTATTACTATTTGCTGATGACATGGTTTGCTTAGAAAATTCTAGGGAATCAGGAAAGATACAAGAGGACACCTCTGCCCTTTGCAGAAGTAAGGGGGCCATAAGTATGGTATACTGCACAAATTTTCAGATTTTTTGATATATTATTGTTTTGCTTTTTTTCTCTCTTCTTTTTCTTTCTTGCTTTTTAAAAAATATTATTTATTCTGTGGTACAGTCCTCTGGGAGGAAAGGGGATACTGGGGGAAATTGTGGCAATATTAAAAAATTTTAATGGGTTTTTAAAAAATAAAGTGCTTTTTTTGGTTTTTGTATTTTAAAAAGAAGTAGATAAAATGGGGGTGGGGAGGGAGGGAGAAAAAAATTTAAAGCTCACAGCAGAGAACAACTGAAAACTTAGAAGGAAGCACAGAAAAGAAGGAAGACTGGAAATGATGTGTAATATTTGTTACAGTTTTTTAAAAGTAAACAAGTATGAAATGGAAATCCATGATTTTATATTGAATACTCTTTGTTCTTTTTTTATCTTTTTGCATTTAAGTTCAAAATGAATTTTAAAAAGTTTTAAAGAAGTGGAAAAAAATAAAGGGCTATTTACTGAGGTGGCAAAATAAGAGATATTAGTACAAAAATCATCCCCCCCATCAAGAAAAAAAGCCTGGGCCGAACTCTTCCCTTGCACACAAAGAGCATGCACAGCCAAAGCATAAACTCACAGCTCTCACTCCTTGTCTACCTCTATAGAATCTTAACAAACTTCCTCTTAAGTAGGTATGGCCATCTGATTGGTGCTGAGGGTTGACGCCTTTGTAAAGTCCAGGGGCTGACATTCCTTATGTGTCTTGTTTGTCTTCTGTCATCTGCCACTGCCGTTCTGAGGACTCTGATGGCAAGTCTAAATCTTCTGAACTTTCAAAGTTCACAAGGTCAGCCTAGTCAAAGGGTGGGAAGAGACTGAGACTCCTTCCTCCTCCTCTTCCTCCTCCCCTTAAGTAATTCTCTTCTGGAGGCTGGGTTGAAACATGCTTCTCTATGTAGGCTGGCCTTCTATTAGAATATCAGCTTCTAAACTGGCTTAAATTTTTGGTAAATTGTTTCAATAAAGGTGTCTAGGAAATGTTCACAACTAATTTTCACTTTGATTGGTTCCTTAATGGAAATCCAAAGGCATTCTCACCTGATAAAAGGATTCCCTGACCCTAACCAAATTCCTGATTCTAACTGAATAAGATTAACCTTACCGTATATGAAACTACACCCTCTTGTGATTCCTGTCTCTCATAATTTACTCATTCTTTAGTCTCTTACAGTCTTGTTTCTGTTCTGTAGATCACTGGATTTAAAGCCACAAAATAGAAACCCTTACCTCTTAGAGTCCAACTCTCTCATTTTAAAGATAGGAATATTGATATGCAGAAAGTTTAATTAATTTAGTATCGTGATCAAAGTTTAGAGCCAGAAAATAATTTAGAAGTCAGTCATCTACTACAATCGTCTCATTTTACAAAAAAAAAGAAAAAGAAGTTCTAAATAAGTTAAATGAAACTTATCCAAGGTCATAAAGAAGTGAATTACAGAACCAAGATTCTAACCCAACCACCAAACCCCTCAATCTTGAAATTCTCCATGCCATGTCATGGTGATCATGTCTTAGAGCAGAGCTGAGAGTCCAAGGCTCCTGGCTGAAATTCTAGGATTCTCTCCCAACATGCTACTGAAAATGTTCTCTCTGAAACCACTTACGGCTTTCCAGTCGCCAAACCCAATGGTATTTTCTTTTTTTTTTTTCTTTTTTTTTTTTTTGCAGGGCAATGGGGGTTAAGTGACTTGCCCGGGGTCACACAGCTAGTATGTGTCAAGTGTCTGAGGCCAGATTTGAACTCAGGTACTCCTGAATCCAGGGCCAGTGCTTTATCCACTGCGCTACCTTGCTGCCCTCCCAATGGTATTTTCTATGGAAATTCAGCTGGTCAAACTTCTTCAGGGTCTGATCACCCCTACTCAGAGAGTCGCCTCTCCCTTGGCCTCATATCACTGCACTTTCCTGGTTGTTCAATTCAATACACATCTATTAAGTACATTTTATGTTTGGAGCACTTTTGTACTGAGGACAAGCACAAAAACGAAACTGTCCTTACCCTCAAGGAGCATACATTTTAGGGGAATGAGCAGGCATGTAAACGATGTACACAGCTAAGTAAAGTTATATGAATTTGGGATAGTAGGTCATAGTAGCACAAGAGGAATCAGGTTGTAAGAACAACGTCTTCTCTCACACAGACTATGCCAGTTTTGGTTTTGTGTTGTTTCTCCTAAGAGGGGATTAAATCATCTTTGCTATTTGAATGGCTCAGGGAACTGAGGCTTGAACTACTGAGGTTACTTCCTGGTCACCTAAATACAAAAGCCCAGGGCATAAGAGGTAGGAGAAGAACAAACATTTATAAAGCACCCACTTCATGCCAAGCACTTTGCTAAAGTACATTACAAATATTATCTCATCTGACCCTCAAAACAATCCTAAGAGGTAGGTACTATTGTTATACTCATTTTATAGTTGAGGAAATTGAGGCAGGCAGAGGTTAAATGACTTGCCCAGGGTCATGCAACTAGTAGGCATTTGAGGCCAGATTTAAACTCAGGTCTTCCTGACTCCAGGACTAGTACCCTATCTACTGTGCCACTTTGAGCAGCATTTTGAGCTAGAAGCAAAGGCAGAAAAGCTACATCCAACTGAATTAATGCTATATCCGTTCTGAATATATTTTCCATTCTATTAAGTAAGTCTCTTCCTTTAGCTGCTAGGTGATTTATAAACATATAATATAATTTCAATCTTAAACCTGAACTACCCAATCAGCCTCAGTCTCCCCCCCGCAATAGTGGGGGAGGGAAAACCTGGAAAGACCTTTTGTAAAAGGGGGAATCTGAGATGAGTTTTGAAAGAAGACAGGAAAGACTGAATATGATAGGTATGGGGGATAGTCGATGACAAAGCATTCATGGGGGCAGCTAGGTGGCGCAGTGGATAAAGCACCGGCCTTGGATTCAGGAGGACCTGAGTTGAAATCTGACCTCAGACACTTGACAATTACTAGCTTTGTGACCCTGGGCAAGTCACTTAACCCTCACTGCCACACCAAAAAAAGAAAAATGAAAAAAAACATTCATTCAGGAGATGTCATGTTATGTTCAAGGAACATCAAGAGGACCTGTGTTGCTGGACTATAGACTGCATGGAGGGGAGAAAAGTGCAGGAACACTGGAAAGGTAGAAAGGTTCCAGGTTTTTATGTTTGCCATAATTTTATATTTGATCCTGTAGGTATTAGGGAGCCAGTGGAGTTACTGAATAGGGAGGTGACATGGTCAGAGTTGTGCTTTAGGAGGATCAGTTTTACAACTAAATGAAGGATGGACTGGCTGAGGAGAGACTTGAGACAGGAAGACAAGCCAGAAGGGTCCTGCAATAGTCCAGGTATGAGGTAATGATGACCTGGCACAGGGATCGTGTGAAAGGACAGAAGACTATGTATAGGAGACACACCGCGTAGGCAGAAATAACTTGGATATGTGGGGTAAGTGCAGGTGAGGAATTGAGGTTGACCCTGAAGTTAAAAGTTTGGAGCACTGGGAGGATGATAGTGCCCTCAACAGTATTAGAGAAGTTGGTCAGAGGGGACTATGAGAATAGAAAGAGAACGAGTTCAGTTTTGTAAATGCTGAGTTTGAAATTACTATACAATATCCAGTTCAAGATGACCAGTAGTCAGTTTATGGTGTAAAACTAGAATTCAGAAGAGACATTAGAGCTAGCAATTGACAGGTGTTAGACTATGGTTCAGGAGAAATATTGGAGCTGGATATATAAATTTGGGGATCATCTGTATACACACACACACACACACACACACACACACACACACACACACACACAATGTAACCGAGGAGACCACCAAGAAGAGTATAAAAAAGAGGAGACAAAGCCCTGGAAAATAGGATGGGAGACAGTCACCTTTGCTGAATCATTACTTCAACCTTACTATAATACTCCACTTATATTATAGCTCTGCTCCTAACTCTCTAGACATTTCCACCATACCGCAGCATCCTTTTCACCTTGGAAGATGCCTCTGAACCTAAGGTCTTCTTAAGCTGGAAGATCCTTCTACCCTTGAGGTACTTTCTTCCAATTGGTGAATTTTTCCTACAATTTCCATTTTGAGGAAGTGTCCAGGCCAGCAATGCTTACTGTTCTCCTTTCCGAGCCCCACTCCTAATTCTCCAGACTTCTCTACCATGTCCCTGTGTAGGTAGCTTTTCCCCCATTAAAATGTAAATTCATCGCTTCCAGGTACTATGGGAAACAAGACGAAGGACTGGATTCTTTCTCTTATCCCAAAGACCACTCAAACTTCTACAAAACAGAAAATATGAACCAAACATAAAACAACTTCAAAAAAGATAAAGTTAAGGTAAATGGAGGAACATGTTACTGTGTTTATAGCCAAAAAAGAGGGGGGTGGAATCATAACTTGAAAAAATATTGGAGACAGATGGAAGAAAATATAAATCTAACTCCCATAACTTTAAATGTGAGTGGATTAAACAATCCAATAAAATGAAGAAGAGTGACAGATTGGATAAGAAAACACAACCCTACAATCTGTTGCTTATAAGAAACACATAAAACACAAAAACATATACAAAATAAAACCGAAGAGATAGAAAAAATTTACTATGCATCAAGTGAATCCAAAAAACATGAGTTGTAATCATGCTATCTGACAAAGCAAAAACAAACATTCAAAAATAAAAGGGGATAAACAAAAAACTTACATTTTTGCTGAAAGAAACCATAAACAACAAGCCAATATCAGTAATAAACTAACGTAGTCCAAATAACTTAGCATCCAAATTTATAAAGGAAGCAGTATCTGAGCTATAAGAAAACAGACAGTAACACAAAAGTGACAAGAAACTTCAATTTGCCTCTTTCCATTTTGGAGAAATCTAACACAAAGATAAACAAAAGGAAAAATATGCAACTGAGCAAACTTCTGGAAAAACTAAAGCTAAAAACTTAAGGAATCTTCCAAATGAAACAGCAAAAAAAGTACATATTGGATCTTTAACAGAAACTGACTGTGTATTAGGGCACTGTGATATTTCAAACAAATGTAAAAAGGCAGAAATAGTTAATACATCCTTTACAGACCATAGCACAATAAAAGTAATAATCAGTTCAGGGATTGTAAACAAAAGATACAGACACAAATGGAGACTCAACAATGAAATACTAAATAAGTGGGTCAGAGAACAAATCCTACAAACAATGAATAATTATGTAAAAGAAAAAGATAATAAAAGAACATACCCAAATTTCTGGGATGCAGCTAAAGCAGTCATGGGTGAAAGGGATAATATCCTTACAAATAGATGTATATATGTATGAATAGATGGATGGATGGATAGATGCACAAACAAAATGGAAAATGAGGATTAATGTGCTGAATATGCATTTTTCAAAATAGGTCGACAAATAAATCTACAATAAAGACAAAAGAGGTTATAATAAAAATTAGAGGGGGAAATAGATAAGTTAGAAACAAAAAAATGCAGAAATAATAAATAAAACTAAAAGCTGGTTCTTTGAAAAGACTAATAAAATTGATAAACCCTTAGATAATCTAATTAAACAGAAGAGAACAGAAAACCAAATGAATACAATAGTGAATAAGCAAGGTAAAATCAGAAAAAACAGAAGAAATAAAAATAATAATCAGAACATATTACTTATAGTTATATTTTAACAAGAACACAAAAGAGAGTAATACTTTAAAAAATATAAAATATCTAAACTATCAGAAGTCCAGAGAGACAGCTTAATCCAACCTCAGAAAAGGAAACAGAATTAGCTGTAAAGGAACTACTAAGGAAAAAATTCCTGGTCCCAATAAATTCACAAAATAATTGTATCAACTTTTAAAGAATGATTACTACCTATACTTCAAAAATTATTCTGAAAAATGAAAAAAATAAAGTACCCCATCAGAACCCTTTTATGAAACAAATAAAGTCCTAATACCTAAACCAAGGACATATAAAACAGAGAAAGCTATAAGCTAATATCATTAATGAACATTGACTCAAAAATTTAAGCAAAATTCTGTCAAGACTAAATTGATTTTCAAGAAATCATTTTCTGTGACCAAGTGGGATTTATACCTGGGACGCAAGGATGGTTCAACAATAGAAAAAGTAGCAACATAATAGATCAAATTAAAAACCAAAACCACACGATCATCTTCATAGATTCAGAAAAAGCTTTTGACAAAGTACAACACTTTTATGGTAAAACCCTACTAAGTACAGGCATAGAGTGATTTTTTTAATATCATAAAAAATATCTATCTAAAGTCAAAAGCAAGCATCATATGCAATGGGAATACACTAGAACCTTTTCCAATAAATACAAGAGTGAAGCAGGAATGCCCACTTTCCCCACTATTTTTATTTAGTTTTTAACAGAAAGATAAGTAAAGATAAGAAACAACACTATCACTATTTACCAAGAATATGATGGTTTATGTGAAATATCCTAAGAAATCAGCTAATTCATAAGACTAATAATATCATAATAATCATAATTCATAATATAATTCATATAATCGCTTCTTCAAAATTTCAGGCTACAAAATAAATCCTCTCAAAATAATATTTCTACATAATAATAACAAAACACAAGAAGAAATAAGATAAAGGGAAATCTCATGCCAAATAACAGCAAAATTCACAAACTATCTGGGGATCAAATTACCAAAGATATAAAAGACTTGTATAGATTCAATTACAAAATGCCCCTAAAGAAATAAAGAACAACTTAAATAGCTGGAGGAATATTCAGTGTTCATGACTAGGCTGTGCCAATATAATAAAAATGACAATACTACCAAAATTAATTTGTACTTTTAATGCCATATAAATAAAAGAACCTATGGGATAGTTTATAAAATTTGACATAATAAAATTCACTTAGAAAAACAAAAGATCTAGAATAGCAAAGGAAATGATGAAAAGAAGTATAGACAAAAAGGGGATTAGCACTTTTAGACCAAAACCATATTAATAAATCAACAGTCATTAAAACCATCTGGTATTGATAAAAAAAATAGCTCAATGGAACAGATGAGACAAGAGAAAATCAGAAACAGTAGAACTCAACAAATTGGTGTTTGAGAATGGAAAACATAAATTACCTAGGAAAAAATTCTTCATTTGACAAAAACTGCTGAAAAAACTGGAAATTAGTCTGGCAGAAATTAGACTTAGATGAATACTTTTATAACATATTCTACAATATGTTCTAAATAGACATGTGACCTTGATATTAAAGATCATACCATAAGCAATTAGAAGAAAAACAGATCATATGCCTCTTACAGCTAGATGTAGGAGATATATTCTTAACCAAACAAGAAATAGAGGCAATTACAAAAGATAAAACAGATAACTTTTATTTCCTGAAACTGAAAAGCTTCTGCACAAACAAAATTAATTCACCTAAGATAAGAAGGGAAGTAGTCAAATAGGAAAAAAAATCTTTGCACCAAACTTCTCTGATAAGGGTTTGGTATCTAAGACATATAAAAATTAATAAATATATATATGTATGTAGATGGAGGTATGTACATGTGTGTATAGAAAGAAAGAGCATAACTATTCTCCAATGGATAAGTGGTCAAAGGATAAGAACAAACAGTTCTCAATAGAAAAATTGCAAAATATCTATAACCACAGAAAAGAATGTTTCAAATAAACTAATAATAAGAAAAATGCAAATCAAAATAATCCTGAGATTTTACCCCACTCCCTGCAAATTGGTGAAAAATGTCAAAACATGGCAATAGTGGAATAACAGGCACTCTGTTAGTAGAGTTAAGAAATGGAACATCCATTTTGGAAAGCAACTTGGAATTATGCAAAAAAAAAAAAAATTGACTAAAATGTTCACACTTGTTGAGCCAGAGACTTTGTCATTGGGCTGATACCACAAGGAAGCCATTTGTATAAAGAAAATCCCCATATTACTCCAAAATATTTATAGCAGCACATTTTGTAATAGCTAAGAAATGGAAACAAAGTAGATACCTGTGCACTGGGGAATGACTAAAAAATTGTGGTACATGAATGTAATGAAATATTACTATGCTATAAGAAATTATATATGTGATGACTACAAAGAAGCATGGCAGGATCTATGCTAACTCTTGCAGAATGGAGTAAGCAAAGCCAAAAAAAACCACACCAATCTACACAATAACTGTTGTTGTTCAGTCACTTTTCAGTAGTATCCAATTCACTGAGGTTTTCAGTGGTATCCATTTGGTGTTTTCTTGGCAGAGATAGAAGAGTGATTTGCCATTTCTTTGTCCCGCTCATTTTACAGATGAGAAAACTGAGGTAAACAAGGTTAAGTGATTTTCCCAGGGTCACACAGCTAGTAAATGCTGAGGACAGATATGAATTCAGGTCTTCCTGATTCTAGGCCCAGCACTTTATCCACTCCACCATCTAGCTGCCTCTATACAATAACTACAATAATATAAATGGAAAAAACAACTACACACCCCCAAATCAAAAGTGAATGTAACAAAATTATAAAGATCAAGCAGGACTCAAATGAAGAGAGGTGAGAGGACAGCCCCAACCCACTCCATCGTGGAGGCAGGAAGTACACAGGCATAATATATTGCACATGTTTTCAGACTTTTTCAATGTATTGATCAGTTGTGCTGATTTTTACCCTTCTAAAAAACACTATTTGTTATGTGGGATGGCTCTATTGGAAGTTGGAAGGGGAGGAATATTTGGGATAACTCTGAAGATGATGTAAGAAACAAGACATAAATGAAAATTTATTTTTAAGAAGAATGTAACTTTATTGAAGGTAGGGTTTGTTTTTCTGTTTTTTAATTTACTATTTTTTATTTTCCCCCACTACATGTTCTGTCTTTTCTTTTTTGCTTGTATTTGTACTCTCCGTGCTTTAGCACAATGTCAGACATACAATAAATACTTGATAAATGTTCTATCATTATTTATAAAGGATAGTCAAATAGGCAAGAGAGAAAACTAGGAAAGAACAGTCACAAAAGCCAAGAAAGGATAAAGTATCCAAGAAAGTGACATGAAAAAAAAAAGTCATGGAGGATAAAGATTGAGAAAAGGCCACTGTATTTGAAGTTGAGATTACTAGTAACTTTAGAGATTAATACAGCATAGATTTAGCACTTTATAGGACTTCAGAGGTCCTCTAATACAATGTCTTTATTTTACAGACATGGAAACTGAATCCCAGAGCGTTTAGCATCTTGTCTAAGATCACCTGAGTAGTAAGGAGGAAGACATTTTCTTTTTTCTCTCTCTCTTTGCCTATGGTTATGTCTTTTATTCCTTTCTCTTGTATTATTGTTTTTTTCTTAATAGTATTTTATTTTTCCAATTACATGTAAAGATAGTTTCCAGCATTCATTTTTGTGAGATTTTGAGTTCCAAATTTTTCTCCCTCCCTCCCCAAGACAGCAAGCAATCTGATATAGATTATACATGTGGCAATCATGCTAAACATATTTCCATTTTAGTCATGTTGTGAAAGAAGAATCAGAACAAAAAGGAAAAACCTCAAGAAAGAAAAAACAAAAATCATCAAAAAAAAATGAAAATGCTTCAATCTGCTTTCAGACTCTATAGTTCTTTTTCTGGATGTAGAGAGCATTTTCCATCATGATGAGTCTTTTGGAATTGTCTTGGATCATTGTATTGCTAAGAAGAGCTAAGTCTATTGCAGTTGATCATTGCACAATGTTGCTGTTATTGTGTACAATGTTCTGTTGGTTCTGCTCACTTCGCTCAGCATCAATTCATATAAGTCTTTCCAGGTTTTTCTGAAATCTACCTGTGGCAAAGCATTTTCAATATAATTGTAGATTTGAAAGCTAGATTGGAAGGAATCTCAAAAATTGTGAAATGGGATCCATACATAGAGATAATTCTTTCTAAAAGCATGGTAGTGACAGGGAAAAAAGATACAGGATGGAAGTTTAAGGGGATGGCAAGATTAAGTAAAGTTTTGTTTTGTTCTGTTTTTTTTTTTAATGTGAGAAACCTAATTTTGTAATTACAGGGAAAGGAGTCAACTGATAGGGAAATGATGTCGAAAAGAGGAAAGATCCTGGAAACACAGTAAAGGAGAAACAGGTAACAAGCAGAAAAGTTGACCTTAGCAAGAAGACCAGCTCTTCCTCAGAGATTAGAATAAAGGAAGAAAGAATAAGTAAAGACATAGAGGGGTTGGGTTATGAAGGGAAGATGAGAGAGCTACTTACTTCTTTTCTTCTTTCTAACCTTGATACAAAGAAAAGCATCTGAATAATTAGAAATTTCCCAATAATAAAACAAGCTGCTTATAGAGGAGATGGGTCACCCTTCACCAGTGGTCCTTAAGCAAGAGAGTTGGTGATACCCTGTCAGGTATCTTTTAAATGGATCCTTGGCAGTCAAACTAAATAAACAGCCTCTGATATTCTTTCTGACTCGAGATTTTGCAATTATTTACCTAATGAAATTTAAATGTGACAAAAAAATCCCTCCCCCTGCCCACACTTCTGTACTCTGGTAACAAACAAAACAATCTCAATTCCTCTTCCACAATAATGCCTTTCAAACATTTGAATACAGCTATTATCCTGAAGTTTCCTCTCCTCTCCCCATCTTTATGATCTTGAGGTCATTTGGTCAATATCCATATGTCAAGGGTGCTTCACCATAACAGGTGCCTTTCTCTGGATGCTCTCCTGTTTATCAAAGTCCATCCTGAAACAATACTCCAGATATGGTCTGACCAGGCAGAGTATATCAAGGTCATTATTACATTCAGTTTTTTGGCTACCATACCACACTAATGACTCATATTGAGTTTGCTGTTTAATAAATCTGTTAATATATTCCAATTTATCCTGTTTGTATGAAGTGTTTGTATTGTGTAATTTAAGATTCTAAATGTGGATTCTAATCCGTTCCCCCAGTTTTGGGGGAAACTGACTAAAATCACTGATAAAACGAGTTTAGGTTTTTAAGGGTTTATTGAAAAACAGAAAGAAAAAGATTGGGAACAGAATTCCAACAGCCTGGCATTCCTATATTTCCTCAAATTTCCTGTGAAGTCCTCTGCTGCCACCACCACCATCAAGTCAGGAACCCAAAAAAGAGCAAGAGCTCTCCGCACAGGCCTTCTTTCCTCCTTCCTGTCTCCTCCCAGAAAATAGGAGGCTCCTCAATTTGATTGGCTGGTAGCCTTGATAGACAGCACCCATGAGCAAACACCACTTCCTGACGCCAAGGAAAAGCCAAAGGCCTTGCCCTCTGAGGCATTTTCCTCATGGCGGAGCTTTCCCACAGCAAGTCTCCAGTAGGTGGTATCATTCCCATCATTACAGTATGTTGTCTCCTCCCTTAAAGGGTGAGGTCCTTGGGAGCAGGAGCTGTTTTTTGCCTTTGTATAATCAGCACTTAGCACTATACCTAGCACATTATAGGCATTAATAAATGTTTGTTGATTTGACATAATTTGACACTAACACTCTCAAGTCTTTTTTAATCTACCTGATTTCCAGCCATGCTTCCCACAGCTTATATTTATGAAGTTAATTTTTTGGAATCTTAAAGAAAGAGTTTGCATCTTTCTTATTGGATTTATAGTTCTAGTCAGATGAAATCTTTTTGGATCTTCTAGTTTTGTGTCACCTGGAAATTTGTTAAGTATTTCATCTCTGCCGCCTGGTTTCCCTAAATTCCTTCAGATCTCAGCTAAAGTTTCTCCTTCTGTAAAAAGCCTTTCCCAGTATTCCTTCATTTTAGAGACTTCCTCCTGAGACTACCCCAATTATCCCCAAGTAGATATAAATACAGTGGTAGTTATAGATACAGGTATAACTCTTTTTTTTACATAGCTCTTTCCATGCTGTCAACCCATTTAGACTTTGAGAGTGGAGACTGTTTTTTGCCTTTCTCTGTATTTCTAGCACTTAGCACAGTGTGTGGCACATAGTAGGCAATTAATAAATGCTTGCTGTCACTGACTGACTGACCTATACTTTCATCTAAGTCATGGATATAATTTTTCAATGGCACAGGGCAAATGACAGATCCCTGGGGCATTCCACTAGACACTTTCCAAATTGACACTGAGCCATTAACAGCTTCATCATCACTAAACTCTCCACTGACAGCTCACCCTCAGACCTACTCTGTCACCACACTGATTTGCTCCACCTCCTTTATGTTAATTGGTCCACCTCCACCCTGGCTGCCAAGCCCACCATAAAAGTAGCCTCCTATCCCTACCCTTCAGCACTTTCCATCACTCCTCTATGTTTTGTCTCTGACTATTCAAATTGAAAGGAAGGAACACCTTGTTTTCTTCTTTCTGCATGTCCAGTATTTAGCACAGTGCCTAACACAGAGTAAGAACTTAATAATTTTTTTTCTATCTAGTCATTTTCTTTGTAATTTTTAGGTATTAATTCCCAATTGAATCTCTTGGTTTGGACATCTAAAAAATTCGTTGGTTTCTATTGTCTCAGTCCCTTTAGAAAGCCTCAATTTATAATCTGAAGAAGTAAAAAACACTTGACTCAACAATAATGGCAGCTACGTATAATACTTAATTAGAGAAGTTGTTATTTTTTCCACTCCATTTGCTAATAATAACATTTATTAGAAAGTGCAGGTTTTAAGTCTTCCATTATTTCCTTTTCAAAATTACCAGAGATGTTTTCCCCTGGAATAATTTTAATAAATACCGGTTCACTGTCTGGCCAGTGCAGCTCTTAAGATCCACAGATGTATAAATTCAGTGCCAGAAGAATTAGGCACACAATGCTTCAGGCTTCAAGAGTTTAGTTCCACTATCCATTTACTCTTCCTTTTAACTATTTTTTTCTCAAGCAGGAAAACTGCTTAAATTTTTGTAAGAGAAATTGAATCTCTTTTTCAGACCATACCTTTTAAAATAAGAAAAATAATGAAAGCTATGTCAGAGGGAAAATAAATGAACAGAATCAAGTAATCCCAGAAAGTTCTTCCTATTTGGTAACTAAGCAGGGCTTAGTTGCTAGCTCTGGAGTGCCCCATTTTACTCAATGTTCTAGGCAAAATAGATCATAGGATCTAGAACTAGAGGAACTTCAGAAGCCATCTACCCTAATTCACTCATTTTACAGATGGGGAAACTGAGGGCCAGGGAGACTCAATGACTTTCCCATGGTCACACTGGTAGTAAGTGTCAAAGGCATGATTTGAATCTAGATCTTCTAAATCTAGTGCCACTGTTCCTTCTACTGTACCACACTATTTACCTGGGACCATGCAGTGTGATTTTGAGGGAGGGAAGAGGAAAGGCACCAGTTTCTAGAGGATCAGGAAATGCCTGATAGGGAAGATGGTACTGGCCCTTTCCCCAGGTTTAATCTTTGGGAGGTAATACTGGAAAGAAATTAGGGATTCTAGAAGAAATAGGTAAGATGGCAATACATTCCAGGTTCAAGGAACAGCCATTAAAAAGATGGTAGGAGGTATATTATAGTGCCATATATAATAAACTTCAAGAAGGTCAGACTGCCTGGAGAGTGTGCATGGAGGAGATTAACAAGCAATGAGATTAGAAAAGATGGGGGGCAGCTAGGTGGTGCAGTGGATAAAGCAATGGCCTTGGATTCAGGAAGACCTGAGTTCAAATCCAGTCTCAGACACTTGACATTTACTAGCTGTGTGACCCTGGGCAAGTCACTTAACCCTCATTGCCCTGCCCCCCCCCAAAAAGAAGAGAAAAGATGGATGGAGTTAGGTGGCAAAGGGTCCTGAATGCCAAACATAAGAGTTTATATTTAATTCTGGAGGTAATAGGGAGACACTGGAGTTTATTGACTACTAAGCAAGGAAATTAAGGGAGTCAAAAGACCATGGAAGGTCATTTTCAGTAACAAAAAAACTGAACCTCTAAATCAACAACATTTTTGTGGAAAAAAATATTTTGTTAAGCTAAAAATACAAAGTTAGTGAACTGTTATTATTTCGGCCATACTAGACTGATAGGTTTAAAGGGAAATCATGGAAGGAAACATGTGTTTTACAGAAATAGATGAGTTTTCTCACCTAATCTGCTTAGAACCAGAGCCTTCTTACAAGATATAAAATAGAAAGTGGGAGGAAGGGGGGCTTTCTAGGCATATAGGGCAGCAAGGACAAAAGTAAGACCTAAAAATAGATAAGAGGATATCAGTAGCTGGTTTATGACTACAATTTACATTGAACAAGCCCTTCAGAACGTAGACATACTTAATCCAAGGGGGGAGGGGATAAATTGGCCAAATGTGAAATTGGACATTGTATATTCTCAAGAGAGAAGTTGAAGAAGATAGTCAATTGCTGAAAAATTAGCAAGGATTCACACATGCTGAGATACATAAACATTTTCCCTGTTTGTGGTAGAAGGACCCAGGCAGGGTCACATAGCAAGAGCAACAGATAACAAAAATGCAGCTGGTATGTAACCCTGCAATGCCATGATCCCATTAAATCAATCTGGATAAAATTCACATAAGAGGAACAAGTATGATGGGTTTCTATCTGCATCATTAGAAGAAATACCCTCATTGATGAGACCATAGACACATCCTCCATAGAATTGTCAAAATAATCTTCCTAAGATTTAGGTCTCACCCCCATGCTCAACAATCACCAGTGGTTCCCTATCGCCTTTAAAATAAAATACAAAATCCACAGCTTGACTTTTAAAGCCCTTCACATTTTGCAATATGGCTCCAGCCTACCTTTCCAGATCTATTTCACATTCCTCCATATACTCTACATTCCAGCCAAATTTGCCTGTTCCCTGAATTCCACACATTAAACCTCTTGCTTTTGTACCTTTGTACAATCTATACCAAATGCTTGGTCTTCAGGCTCAACTCATCTTTGCCTCATTGAACCCTTATTTTCTTTCAGGGTTCAATTTGGGTACTATTTCTACTATTATGGTACTATTCCTACAGGAAGTCTTTCATGATTGCTTTAGTTTCTTCACATTACTCATTATTTACTTATCTGTATAACTTCTATTTTCCTCACCAATGAAATGTAAGTTTCTTGAGGGTAAGAACTGTTTTTCATATTGTCCTTATATCCCTAGCCCCCAATAGATTACCTTGCACATAACAGATATTTAATAAACTCTTGATGTTATTTCCATGAGAAAAATCTCCTTTAAGTTCCAGTCAACTAGAAAATGAATCTTTGGGAAATAAGCCATTTGTTAAGTCAGTGAATGACTAAATTAGGATAGGGTATAGGGGAAAAGAAAAGGGCAGAGGAAAGAAAGGTTTCTGGAAGAAAACAGTGAGAATAACACTTACTTGGCAAAAAGAGTACTTAGATTAAGAGAATTCCCCTCCCCTCCCCCCCCCCAGAGAACAGGACCCCTTTGAGTCTGGTGGCATGCATCCTAGACCCCTTTGGCAATCTGGTGAGGCCTGTGGGTCTCTTCTCAAAATAATGTTTTTAAATACTTGAAGGAAGGGCTATATTTCAACTTGAGAAGAGTAGATATAAAAATATGTAACTTATTTTCTCATCCAACTTCAGGAGACCCCCTGAAATCTATCCACAGATTTCAGGTTCCATGGACCCCCAGATTAAAAATCCAGACCACAGAGAATATCTTCAAAGTAACCATTTCATTTATTTAATAGACATTTCAGCAACACACATTGTGTGGTCAGCATTTTGCAACTCCAATCTAAAGAAGCAGCGGTTTTCCAATTTCAGAATAATAAATAAACATCAATAACCTTATCCTACCTTCTAGACAGTCTCAGATATTGAAATGCTTTAAGACATGTAGTGCACCTGGTTAGAAAGCTTCTAAATAGCTTTACATAACATTATGTTCTGTTCATGTACAAGAGTATCTTTACACAAGCAGTAGAAGTGCCAGTGCAAGAAAAGGAGTATGATCTACTCCCTTAAGCATTAAAGATTGGTGGTTAATTACTTGAAACACAGTAAAATGAGAAAAGTAGTTTCAAGAGCAAGTTTTAGAGCTGATAAACAATCAACTCTTTTGTTTCACAAAAAATGTCTACTTTGTATGCAGGGAGATGCTTCAAGGCAAAGGGTAAAGCCTAGAGCTGAATCTTGGCCCTGTGTTTCTTCCTCCAGAGTTCCCCAATGCCTTCTTAGCTCTAAGAGTGGAGCAAAGGTCCCATTCTAGCTCCAGATGCATTTTCCCTTATTTTAATCCCATTCCTGGTTGGAACTATGTTAAGATATATTGCATACCAAAAAACTTCCTGAAGTTGCCATTTTAAATAAAAGTAAGTGTCCTGTTAAAAACATGGGTTTTCCTATCAGTATAAGAACATTTCCAATTCTCAAAATGAAATAAAAATTAGTATTAGCATGGCACTTGGCCATAATGGAAATTTACAAAATGATATCACAATATACCTCCTTATTATAAATTTCCAAAATATTTGCTTTACCATTGTCAACTTCATGTTTTCTAAGCTAATTTTAACTGCATCTTAACTTAAGCAAAAAAAAAAAATTAAATCAGGCTGCAAAAAGGTGATACACACATATATACATATATCTATATAAATTTGTGGAAATATGGCATGAAAGACATTTTAAACAGATTTTTCATCTATAATAGAAGCACCAAAAATAAGATTGTAGCCTCAATATGTTAATATGCCTCCAACAGAAAAGCTGACAGGTAATATATATGACAAATTTACAAGAATGCAATATCATATTCTTCTCTATAACTGACATGAAATAACACTACCTTTCTCATAACAAGAACAAATTTTAACACTCTATAATTTTAAAAAATAGTATTTGTGCTTTTAGCCTAAAGCAATGTTGAAAGAATTCTTTAGCTTTCGAATTTAACCTTAACTATTAATAATGATGACTGTAGAATAAATGAAGCCCATAATCTTAATTGTTTCTTATTTGTACCCTTTAAAGAGGTCTAAATATTGTAAAATTACTTGTTTCATTTAACACAATTCGACATTGCCACATTCTTCAAAAAGACCTTTTAAATATTTACATTTCTCTAGGAGGAAATGAATGAAAAGAAATTGGCAAATATTTGCAATTTTTGTATACAGCCAACTGTCAGCACAATAATCCTTTATTTTCATATCTAAAATCCAAAATAAACAAGATCGCTAGTTGAGGAATCTATAAAACTCAAGAAGAGAAAATATTGAGGCTAACTCTAAGAACCATATTATTGAAGAGTTTGATTTTTCTTCTGACAAAATTCCGATGGCAAGCTTCATCAAAAGTGCTCCAAGCGAATTTTTCAGCAGTCACTGCATGAACGGCTAGTACTCTGCCCATCAAGAGAATGCAGCTTAATTTAAAAAGCCTCACTAACTTTAAAAATGGTCATCGTACAAAAACCACATTTCATTGTGTACTGTCTAATGTTTCTTGCTGTTCCTGGAAACAAGCACCTGCTCTTAGTCAGCACCGCATCACTTGCGCCCCCTAAAGTCCCATTTCTCTGATTCACAAAGTCCCGTTCATCAAGATGATCAGAGGGAAGATTAAAATGGGGGGAAGAAAAAGAAGAAAAAAATTGCACTGATTAATAGATTAAACCGGTGAGACGGTGTGATTATGTTTCCCGATGGGACGCTTGGAAACCCCGGCTTCCCTACCGAAAGCAATAGTTGAAATGGATTTCTGAAATCCCGGTGGACTGAAAATGCCAAGAGCCACCACCCCAGCAGACGATTTTCCGCCACACAGACCGCACCATGCCTGGAATAAAACGCAGCCAGCGGCCGGTCCATCTCCCCCCCCCCCCCTTTCTAACTAGAGGGCCGCAGCTGCCCCGCGACCTGAGCCAGAATCCAAAAAAGGGGTGGGGGAAACCTATGGAAGTGGAGGAGGAAAGTGGGGGGGGGGGAAGAGAAGAGAAGAAGCGTCAGGGCTGTGGCGGCTGAAGAACCGAACCAGGGGGCTGCAGATGTGACAGACGCAAACATCGTGGTACCAACACATGACAGGACTCCGAGATGCTGAGGCTGCTGAGGCTGAGGCTGCTGCCATCAGCTACATATGTACGAGTGCAATCCTTGTTTCTTCCCCTTCCCAAGCACCGGGGAACCATGCAACGCGCCCCCAAACACACACACACACACACACACACACACGACACCCCCTCTCCACCCCCGCTCACAATACTCCCGTCCTCCCGCTCTCCCCCGCACACTCCTCGGCCCCTCCCCCTCACTCCTCCCAGCTGGAGGTGGGGAGGGGTCACTCCCCCTGACCCCCCTCCCCCAGCGCCGGGTGGGTGGGGGAAGAGGGGGTCACCCCTGCCCCCCCCCGATCCCGAGGAAGGGGAGGAGGGATCAACCCCCCCCCCCCTTGATTCCCCCTTCCAGTCCCGGGGAGAGGGGAGGAGGGGTCACTCGCGCTGACCGCCTCCCCCCCCCCGGCAGGAGCCCGCTCAGGGGACAAGGGGTGGAGGAGGGGTCCGCACCTACCTACGCCGTATTTTTCCTCCTCGGTGGGGGTCCACATGGCCAGGCCGAAGGAGACGCTTCCCCTGCGGGCTCAGCGCCGATCAACAGTTTCCCTGGGCGCGGGGGCGGCTGCCGGGGCCGGGGCTGCCGCCGCTGATGCTACTGCTGCTGCTGCTGCTGCCGCTACCGCGGCTCCGGGGGCGGCTGGCAGCCCGGCTGGCTCCGGGCTGGGTTCCGGGCTTCTGCGCCCCGGCGGCGGCGGTGGCGCACTCGGAGCCCGCCGGGGGCGGCGAGCGGGCTGGCGGTCAGCGACTCATGCCGGACAGAAGCCGAGGCCGGGCGGGATGGGGCGGGATGAGGTGCGGGTGGAAAGCACCTCCGCGGGCTCCGGAGGGAGGGGTCTCCCGGCCCACCCACCCCCCCCCGGGCTCTCTCCCCCTCCCTCAAAAGCAGCTCCGCAGCTCCGCAGCTCTGGGTCCGCGCAGGCGAAGGACTCGCTCCCTCCTGGCAGGCAGCGGCTGCTGCTGCTGCTCCCGCTCTCGCTCTCGCTCCCGCTCCTCCTTCTTCTCTCTCCTCTCTCCTCTGCTCTCCCCTCCTAGCGCCGCGGCTCCCTCGCTCGCCAGGATCCTGCGCATGCGCTCCTCTACCCCTCGCGCGGGGTCTCGCGCACCCGGGCTCCTGCCACCGAGACCCAGCACGCGACCCGCGGCCTGACACCTCCGCCTCCCGGCTCCCTTTTCCCTCCCCTCTCAGCGCTACCCCTTCTGCCTCCACTCCAGTGGGAACTGAGGGACATCCGCAAGACGCGACTGGCCCGCGGAGGCCCGAGAGCAGCGCTGGTGCCCGCGGGGGTCGTTCCAGGGCAATTGTCACTCTCCGCTCCCCGCCCCCTCTGGCCCGGTCCCGCAGACCCACACCCCTTCTTTGCACCTTCCGCTGTCACATTGGCCACCTGTGTGCAGTATTTGGGATAGGGATCTGAGCCAATAACATTTCCACAGCCCCTGGTCATAAGGATGTTAGAACTTGGCAGGTGCCTTAGTACACCAATCATAGACTATTAAAGCTGGGAAGGTCATTAGAACATAGACTAGCAGAGCTGAGAGGGACTTTAGGACATAGAACGTAGAATGTCAGTCAGAACTAGAAGGGCCTCAGTTATTACCTAGTCCCTTATTTTATAGATGGAGAAAATGAAGCCAAGGTCAAAACATCACGCAAGGCTTTCATTATGAATCTTTGCCCCACCCCAGCCCCTCAACTCTCCAAACCCTGTGGCCTCGGAAGCTGAAATTCAGAAGGGAAATTAATAACTAGGAAATTTGGGAGAAGGGAGAGAGAGACAGAGTTTCTAGTAATCAACTGACTTCAGAATGGCAGGTCTGGAAGACACCTTAGAGATCACCTAGTCCCTAGCTTTTTAAATTGTGGGTCGCGATCCCATATGGGGTCTCGTAACTAAATGTGAGGGTCATCAAAATAATCGGCAACAATAAAAAGTATTGTATACCTATTTTATATAGCTATATTCCCAGGGTCGCATAAAAATTTCTCCAGCGAAAAGGAGTCGAGAGTGGAAAAAGTTTAAGAAGATTTGACCTAGTTCAACCCCTTCATTTTATGGAAGGAGAAACTGAGGTACAGAAAGGGGAATTTATTTGCCTGCATTCACATGGAAATCAAAAGGAGAGCAGGAGCTTGATTCCAGGTCTTCTGAATAATAGTCCAGTGCTCTATCTATTTCACCAAGAAGGGGGAGAGGGATGGCCAAAAAGGAGAGACTAAAGAAAAACGCACTCGGCAATGTTGGGTACTTAGTAGGAACACAATAAATACCTGATGAATTTTATTTTTCATCTGCTGGCAACGGGAAAAGGATCAAGTTCCTCAGTGTATCTCTTGATAAGAAGGAGCGTTTCTAGTCCCTCCTACTCAGTGAAACCCACACATTATGAATTTTTTTTTATCTTTTGGTCAGTTTCAAGATGCTGGCCTCTTGCTGCCTCATCAGAACTATTCCCATTTGTGTTGACAATATCTGTGACTTGTGAGTGCCAGAAATCATGATGGGTTTCCATATATCAGCCGACAATAATTGACCCACTGTATGCGAAACACTGAACCAGACCCTGAAAAGGCATAAAGTTTAGCTCAGCCACTTCCCTGCCTCCACGGAGCTTGTAGCCGATGGAGGAAAAGACAGCAAAAAGCTTGTTTCATTTTTGTCTGTGAACCCCCAGCCTAGTACAGTGCTTTGCACAAAAGCATAAGATCCTGATAAACATTAATCAAAAACAGGAGAGATACAAACAAAGTGGACTATAAAGTCTAAAGGATAAAGTCGAAATGAAAGACGGGAATATAATCTTTCCTGCTCCCTTGGGGGAAGCCACAGCTAACTTTAGGATGCTAATGTCGAATCACAAGGAGCTTCTGCACCTTAGCAATTACAAGCAAGGTCAATCAGTGGTTAGTTTGGGTGTTTTGCTTTGCTTTTTTGTTCTGTTCTGCTTTTGTTTTTGTTTGGTTTTGAACATCCTTTCTTGCCTAAAGGAAGAAATAAGAGACAAAGATGAAACCAGAGAGAATGATCCTCCCAAAGGCAGCATTGCCTCTAACTTCTACACATATTTCCAATGTGTCCCCTTCTCTACTCTGCCATAGCATCTGCCCTAGTGATTAATGATCCCTCATCACCTTCTGCCTGGACTACTGTTAACAACTGACTGGATGGTCTTTCTTGCTCAAGTCTCTCCCCACTGCAGTCCATTGTCCAGTCAGCTGCCAAAATGATCTTCCTATAGAGTAGTATGATCATATCACTCCCCTTACTTCGTAAATTACAATGACTGGGGCAGCTAGGTGGAGCAGTGGATAAAGCACTGGCCTTGGATTCAGGAGGAACTGAGTTCAAATCCAGCCTCAGACACTTGACACTTAAATAGCTGTGTGACCCTAGGCAAGTCACTTAACCCTCATTGCCCTGCAAAAACAAATAAAATAAAATAAAATAAATTACAATGACTTCCTCTCGCTTCCAGGATAAAACATAAAATCCTGTTTGACTTTTAAGTCCCTTTGGAACCTGGGGTCTTCTTCCCTTCCTGGTCTTCTTATACATCATTCCCATCCACATACTCCTTGATTATAGTAACCCCAGCCTTTTTGCTGTTCCTCACACATAATGCTTGATCTCCCAGCTCTGGGCATTTTCACTGACTGTCTCCCCCATGCCTGGAATGCTCTCCCTCCTCACCTCTGCCTCCTGGATATCCTGTATTCCTTCAGAAATGAACTCAAATCCCACTTTCTGCAATAGGCCTTTCTGACCCTCCACCCCTCTCTCCACTCCAAATCCCTCTCTCTGAGGCTACCTCCTGTTTCCACTGTATATCTCTTTCATGCACATATTTGTCCCTTCCATCCAAATGTGAGGTCTTGGAAAGCAGGGATTGTTGATATCTTTCTTTGTTCCCCAGTGCTTAGCACAGGATCTGGAAGATAGGAAGCATTTAATAGATGCTTGTTGACTGTGGCTATAGGCAGGATACATTCTGCAAATCTTTTGATTTATTTATCCAATCTCACTGGCACATTTAAAATCTTTGATCTGGATTCTGTATCTCTCTATCAGGAAAGCCTATAATGTTATTTCTCATGACTTTTTATCTTTCTTCCTTCTCCATGGTCACCACAAACACAGGATATTTTAGCCTTAAAAATTTTAGAGAAAGGGGAAAGGTATAAAAAATAGTTAGCTGCAGTGAAGTGTTACCCATTGCCTCAATTTCCTCTTACCACCCTCTGCTTTGTGTCCTGCAATCTGACTTTGGCTACTATCTCAAAGTTCCACACCGATCCAATGATCTTTCCCCCCCTCCCCCCAGTTATCTTGCTTGACACTAATTACCAACACCCCTTCCTTAAACTCTCTTCTTCTACTTTCAAGACCCTATCTTGGGGGTAACTAGGTGGCACAGTGGATAAAGCAATGGCCCTGGATTCAGGAGGACCTGAGTTCAAATCCAGCCTCAGACATTTGACACTTACTAGTTTTGTGACTCTGGGCAAGTCACTTAACCCTCATTGCCCCACAAAAAAAGACACTATCTCCATTTCCCTCCTATTTCTCTAGCTCCTTTGAAGGCTCTTCCTCATTCTATGCCCTCTGGGTAACCACTCAAGGGTCATCATTATTCCATTTTTCTCTCAAACTTTATTTTCTTTAGAGAACTCACATCTTACAGCTTCAACTCTCACTTCTATTGATGGCTACATCTATTGTACAAATCTTTCAACCATGTTCTACTCCTATATTTCCAGATGCCTACAGGACATCTCCACTTGTATGGCCTATCTACTGTCACCTGAAACAAAAAAAAATGACTAAAACTGAATTCTTCAGCCTCCCCCCAAATTGGGTCCCCTTCCCAATGTTTTCATTTTGGTCCATAACACTTCATTTTTCTACTCTCCAGGTGTCAAATGGTGAAATCATATTTGATTACTTTTTCATCTCCCATCTTGTCAAGGTTCCCCTCAAATATTACATTCTTCATCAAGCCTGTCCAGTCCATTTAAAAGTGGTCTCACCTTCCTCAGAACAATTGTTTCACTTCAACAAAGAACGTGGATTCAAATGAGATAATACACAGGATACCATTTCATAAAGTAAAATGTGGAAATTCAAAGTACTGTTATTCATTGTGTGTTGATCAACTGTGATAGACTTGACTCTTCTCAGCAATACAATGGTCCAAAAAAGTTCCAAAGGACTCATGATGGAAAATGCTCTCCAAATCCAGAAAAAAAGAACTGTGGAATCTACATGTTGATTGAACCATACTGTTTCTACTTTTTTTGTTTTTCTTTTTTGAGGTTTTTTTCCTTTTGCTCTGATTCTTCTTTCACAGCATGACTAATGCAGAAATATGTTTAATGTGCTTGTACATATATAACCTATATCAGATTTCTTGCTGTCTTGGGGAGAGGGGGGAGGGTTGGGAGGGAGAAAAATTTGAAATTAGAAATCTTATAAAACAAATGTTGAAAACTATCCCTACATGTAACTAGAAAATAATAAAATACTTTCTTTTATGATTAAAAAAATTTTTTTAAGTACTGTTATTATTTGTACCACTCTTGCTATGTACTCATCCCATGCTGCCTTGTGTCCTAGGTATTTTTGTACTTGTGTGAGGCCGCATTGTATCAGGGTAGAGTTCTAGACTTGAAGTCAGGAAGTCCTGTCATCAAAGCAGACTTCTCACACTTACTAGCTATATGATCATGAATGATTTCCCTGACCACTCTGAGCCTCAGTTTCTTTATTTATAAAAACAGAGATAATAATATCTACACTAAGTCGTTGTAAGGTTCAAATGGAATGATACATATAAGGTTCTTTGTAAACCTTTAAATGCTATATGAATGTTAGTTATTATTACATGTCTTATCTCCTTTACTAGACTAGGAATTCCTCAGGATCAAGAAGGATCTTCTTCTTCCTTTCTCACATACACAGCACTTAGCAAAGGGCTTTGCCCATAGTAGGGGATGAGGTGGGAAGGGGAAATCTCACTAGTTTGTTGAGTGTGTGTGTGTGTGTGTGTGTGTGTGTGTGTGTGTGTGTGAGAGAGAGAGAGAGAGAGAGAGAGAGAGAGAGAGAGAGAGAGAGAGAGAATTCAATTGGAATGCTTTTCCTGTCTTTGTTTTCCTCAGTGATTTCTACATTTTCTATACGTATCTCAAGACTGTGATGTTTGGATCCCAGTATAGTAGTTTCACTATCCTTGATGTTGGAAATAGTTTGTTATAATAATTTTTTGCAAATCTTTTCCATTTTTCTTCCACATATAGTCTTCTTTCCAGTTCCATCCTTAAATTGCCTTGGGATGACTTTGCTTAGTTAGATATCTTGCCAAGATTTCTTTAGACTACTTTTATTCTCTGCTGCTTCTTTCTGCTTGAGGAATCCATACTGTCCATAAATGTCCATGATCTTTCTTATAAGATTTTCAAAGACAAGTTTCCATTCAATCCTAGCATTACCTTTGATAGTCATCTCCCTCCATTTGGCCAGTAAGGATTTTCTGGGCTATTTTTCTCTTTTTATTAGAAAACTTATATTACTTCCATAAATTTATTGTGAGTAGGAAATATTTCATTCTTTGTACCTTTATCCCCAAGACCTAGGACAGGGCCTGGTCTACAGTAAATGCTTAATAAATATTTCTTGATTGATTGATAAAAATTATTATGGTCAGTGCCAATGTGATTTCTGTTGTCCATTTTCCATTTTTAATTTTTGAAAGCTTTTGAAAGTAATTCAGAGATAAATTTTCTTAATTGTATGCCATATATTTTTTCTCATTATTCTTCTTGTTTATTATAATATCTTGGCTTTGATAAGGGAATGGTCTGACTTTGTATAGACAATTTATAACCGTTATATCCATAATAAGTTTTTCATATCCATTAACATATTATCAGTTTAATTTGTTATATTATTTCCAGCACCTACCAATATTTTTTTTTGTGGTGAGGCAATTGGGGTTAAGTGACTTGCCCAGGGTCACACATCTAGTAAGTGTGAAGTGTCTGAGGCCGGATTTGAACTTAGGTCCTCCTGAATCCAAGACCAGTGTTTTATCCACTGCACCACCTAGCTGCCCCCACCTACCAATTTTTTTTTTTTAGGAAAGTAGGCATGATAAAAAAGCATAAGTCTTCTGTATAATCTATAAGTCTTTTGCCTCTCTCATTGATTTCTCCTAAAACATTTTTCTCATATATTCTTCTCCATCCTTACCTTTCCCATCTTTGCACTGAAATCATCAAGTATCAGAGTATATGTTGATTTGATTTGGAAAGTCTTATCAAGATCTTCATAGGATTTCTCTACCTCTTGGTTTTGTTTTGTTTTGTTTTGTTTTGGGGGGGTTGGTGAGGCAATCGGGGTTAAGTGACTTGCCCAGGGTCAGACAGCTAGTAAGTCTCAAATGTCTGAGGTCACATTTGAACTCAGGTCCTCCTAAATCCAGGGCTGGTGATCTATCCACTGCACCACCTAGCTGCCCCGAATTTCTCTACCTCTTCATCCTCAGCAACCACTATGGGTGGAAAAGTTGCAATTTCCATGGTAGTCTTTTTGCAAATATTCATCATTAGTAATTCAATATATGATGACCATATGCCTCATGAAATAATACTATTTATAGTTTTGCAGTATACAATAAAACCCATCCACCACTTCCTTGTTTTTGCATTCCCAAAGAATACCTATGAGCCATATTTACATTTAGCTGCATCTTTTTTCTTCTTGTTTCCTGTATAGAAAGATCAATACTGATATGAATCATACCCTCACTGGTCTCATCTGCTCATTGGTCATTGGACGAGGGCCTCACATCTAAAGTTGTTGAGTCATTTCAGTCATTTTATTGGCAAATGTATTGGAGTGGTTTGCCACTTCCTCCTCCAGCTCATTTTACAGATGAGGAGCTGAGGTAAAAAGGGTTAAGTGACTTGCCCAGGGTCACTTACTAGTGGAAGTATCTGAGTCCTGATTTGAACTCAAGAAGATGAGTCTTCCTGATCTCAAGCCCAGTGCTCTATCCAGTATGCCACCTAGCTGTCCTAAATAACCAATAGTCAAATTAAAGTTTGTTAACAGTCTAAAAACTGTGTGATTTTTTTTTAGCACCGCCCTTCCCCTTTCCTGACACTGACAAAAACACTAAAGCAGTGGATGAAGGATGCACAAAAATGAAAGCCATCTAGTCTTTTTTCTTTCTCTTTTTCATAAGCTACTATGCTCAAAGAAATTTGATCACCAGAAGCTCAAACTCCTGGACTGAATGACTTTCTGATGATAAACATCAGGTGAGACATAAAACAGGGGAATATATGCTCACCAAAATTATTCACTGTGGTGATGGAGATCCAATGCAGAGCATGGGTCAAGATTCTCCAGAGGCTGCTACTTGTGAATAGTGTGTGATTGATGAATATAAGCCTCTGGGAAGAGATTTTAAATCACTCAAAGAAGTTTGGCCTGTCTGGCCACGTATGAAAGTCCAAATGGATGAAGAATGTCTATTGCCCAGATTTCAACATGCACCTGAATAGACACCCCATAGAGCTTTCCAATAGTATGTATATCTGGGACAGACACTGACCTGGGACCCGAGTTGAAAAGGAGGAGGAGAGCAAGCCGAATGACTTTCAGGAAATTGCAGAGCATTTTTACCTTCCTGTGGCTTCCCAGAACAACAAAGGCCCATCTTTTCAATAACAACATTTTACCAGGGTTTCTGTATGGCATCAAGACCTGGAACGCTACTACCTCTGAGCAACTAAAGATAAGTGTCACACCCAGGGTGCAAGCAGGCTGTAATATGCAATCATCAAGGAACTGTAAAGAACAGAAACATAAGATGTCATCAAAGAATTGTATGACAAAAAGAGGAAATGGGCTGGTTATGTGGCAAGAGTGAGGGATAACTGGTGGATGGGCAAAGTGCTCCACTGATGCCCTCACAAGGAAGGTGGATCCCCTGTGGGGAATTCATGGAGAAGACAAGAATGGCAGTTGCTCAGGATAGGCAGGAATGTGTGGGCTGCAATCTTCAACCTCCCAAATATCAGGAGGAAACTCTGAAATTGATTTGCAGATCTTCTTAAGGGTTTAAGTAAACTTTACATATGATTATGTGTGCATATGTTAACCCCCCCCTATAGAATGCAAGTCTTATGCCCTTTTGTTTCATCCAGCACCTAGCACAGTCTGGCTCATACTTGGCACTAAATTGTTGATTATTGACTGATTGGTTGGTTCCATAAAAGGAAATAATGTGTGTATAAATGTCATTTATAAATAGTCATACTTAAGTGACTATATATAAATGCAAAATATATGCAATATATATAAAAATAAGAGTTTTTGGAGTGGCGCTCTAATAGCTAAGAGGATCATGAAAGGGTTCATGCAGGAGGGAACCCTTGAGCTGAACCTTGAAGTAAACTAAGTGATTCTAAGAGGTGGAGGTGAGGGTGGAGAACATAGCAGCCATGGAGGACCCCCTGTGTCAATGTCTGGAGACAAGGGATGGGATGTCATTGGTGAGGAATAGCAGACTGTAATTTGGGTTAAGGCTGATAATGTACAAGGTAGGCTGGCATCAGATAGTGATCTCATTCTCACCCATCCTTGATAATAACAACTAGCATTTATATGGGGCAGCTAGGTGGCACAGTGAGTAGTTGGAGTACCACACCTAGAGTCAGGGGGTCAAATCTAGTCTCAGACACTTACTAGCTTGGATGACCCTGGGCAAGTCACTTAACTCTGTTTTGGTTTGCCTTTTGATGCCATTTGCTTCCTTGACCTTGAGCCCTATTGGCTTCAGTTTTCTCATCTGTAAAATAAACTGGAGGAGAAAATGGCAAAACCACTCCAGCACCTTTGTCAAGAAAACCCTAAATAGGGGCGGCTAGGTGGCACAGTGGATAGAGCACCGGCCCTGGAGTCAGGAGGACCTGAGTTCAAATCCAGCCTCAGACACTTAACCCTTACTAGCTGTGTGACTCTAGACAAGTCACTTAACACCAATTACCTCACAAAAAAACAACAACAAAAAACCCCCAAGAAAACCCTAAATGAATAGTCAGATACAACAAAGCATTTATATAGTGTTTTGAACTTGTAAAGCACTTTGCATACGTATCTTATTTGATGTTCACAAAAACCCTGGGAGGAAGGTGCTCTTATTGTCCCCATTATACAAATAAGAAAATTGAGGCTGAGAAAGGTTAAGTGACTTGCCCAGGGTCAAACATCTATTCAGTGTCTGAGTCAAAATTTAAACTTAGGTCTTCCTAACTTCAAGTCCAATGTTCTGTCTGAGATGCCACCCACCTAGAAGCTGCAGTTTTCAAAGCCCACTCAACTTCTTTTTGAAGTCCTGCCTGACCAGCACACCCCTGCCAGATGAAAGTACTCTCTCATAATAGCATTTCACCTAGATTTCTCCTTTGTACTTATCACACTCTCCCTTGTTATTTGTGTACTTGTCTTCTCCCTCACCCTGTCACCAGACAGCAGAGCCTGTTTGCTATCTGTCTTTGGATCCCTACAATTGAGTACCTTCCTTGACAAATATTTATTGAATTGAATTGAATCTTCCTCAACCTTGATGCTTTCCCTCCCAGTCCTAGATGACAATGATTTTTCCCTTCTATAGCTCTTGTAATTTGTATAATTCAGTCTCTCACTTAATTCCATTCTATATGAAATCTTCTGCTATCTCGTGTGTGTGATAATTGTGTCCCCCAACTAGACTGGAATCTCTTCCTCCTATGCATCCCTCAAGGCACCTAGCACAAGGATGGACACAGTAAATACTTTGAAATAAATACCTGTTGATTTGATGTGATGACAAGTCCAAACATGTGAAAATGAGTATTCATTTTCAGGGGCTGATTAATTTCCTATCCATTTACCTAGTCATAAAGCAAAGAACATTCCCCTCAAACCCCAGAAGGGAGATATTTTTGCCACCTCAAAATGAATTATGCCATAAATATGCTGTTTAAGACAGAATTTTGTCTTCAGGGGTTTTGGGGGGTGGGGTGGAGGAGAAGGGTTTCTAAACCTGATTTAATTTGTATAAGGAATTCCTTTT